>NC_141696.1:442033573-443303148 GCF_964263255.1 Lissotriton vulgaris | reverse complement strand
GGAACGTGGATGACGTCAGGGCGGAGTCAAGTGGTGCCGTCCCCCGGCGCACGGGGATGCTGTGGCAGAAAAGTTTTCCGGATCCAGTCTCACGCCTGGGGATAATTCTACGTTAAGGAATCTGCGGCTAGTAGTCTCTATCAGATTGCATCGGCTCGGAGGGTGAGTGAGTTACAAGCGTTATCCAGCTTGCCTCCTTATTGTATGTCCTTTCAGGACAACGTGGTGCTTTGCACCAAGGCATCTTTTTTACCCAAGGTTGTGCCCCCATTCCATCTGGGTCAGTCCATCACTTTGCCCTTCTTCTTTGCTCCTCCACATTCCTCTAAGGAAGAGGAACATCTCCATCGACTGGACCCAAAAAGAGCGTTTTCATTCTACCTTGTCCGCACAAGAGCGTTACGGGTGGATGACCAACTCTTTGTGGGGTATGTGGGAGCAAAGAAGGGCAAGGCAGTGCAGAAAAGAACCATCTCTCGCCTGGTTGTTCTCTGCATTAAAACCTGCTATGCCTTTGCGAAGAAGCAGCCCCCTGAGGGATTAAGAGCCCCTTCCACCAGAGGAAAGGCTGCAACTATGGATTTGGCAGGCAGTCCAAGACATCGGTCAGGAAGCGACGTGGGCATCATTGCACACGTTCATGAAACATTATTGACTTGACTCTCAAGTGCGCAGGGAAAGACATTTTGCCCGCTCAGCCCTGCAAGACGTTTTAGTCTAGTCGATGAATCTGCAACCCACCGCCAGGATGGTATGGCTTGGGTATCTGATTCAAAAGTAAGGAATCTGCAGCTAGAAGTCTCTATCAGATGAACAAGTTACTTGCCTTCGGTAACGCATTATCTGGGAGAGACTCTACCTAGCTGCAGAATCCTTACAGCCCCACCCATGCCTTCTAACTTTGCGGACTGATGTGGTAGATCCAGGGTTTTTCCCCTTTCAGGGCCATAGTTTTGCACACGTTTATGTCAGATTTTCAGATTCAGAAATACTTTATTCGGATTGCAAAAAATCCATAAAAGTCACACATTTTCAAAAAATACATTTTAAAATAGTTTCACGATTTCCACAAATAGTTAAAAAGCTGCAGGTAATGTACAAGCATTAATGTAAACAATCAATGTGATTCAATTGCTAAAGTGCAGTCCAGTTTACTAAAGTGCAAAGGCAGGGGGGACTTTCGACATATGAGCATTTCATGGAGATTCCATCGATTTACGTGCAAATAAGATGACTTTCAGAAATGAACTTACACGGAAAATCAGTTCATCATTTTCTAATTTTAAAAGCATGGAGTAGGATTGAGTCAGGGAAACTGGTCTTTGTTTTTTAAAATATGGAACTAAAAACCACTTGATATATTTCATAAAAAATTTACAGTTAAAAAAGAAATGTAAATCATTTTGTCTGCTGTGTCCATCGCAAGGGCAGGGGCATAACTCGTTTCCAGAATTCATCGTGCTGTAGCCCATTGGAAAGCAAAGTGAGTATTTTATGATCCCAGCTCTTAAGCGATATAATAAGGATCTTTCCCAGTTGGTCATCGGAAGTCTTAGATATAGAGGGATTTGTTGTGGAGATAAGTCATTGTTTATATTATTCACATATGATTTGACAGTTTGTTTTTGCAATTCTATCTCCAACCTCTTTTCCCAGAAGAGGGCATAGAGTTCAGTTTGTATATCCTTTTTGTCCGTGCTCTTGATCTGGGAGGGGTCGTTAAAAAGATGGGTTTTGCCAATACTATTTAGGCTTGCCTTTGTCGCCCGGAGCCACGGGATGCTCATGCCTTTGTCACAGGCTAGACATTCAGACACAATTTCCTGTGTTAGGGTGGCGCAGTCATTGGTCCAAATGGCCAGCCAAAATAACGCAGGTCGCGTGGCAATAAAGTCAGTTATGTAAGGCAAATTGAGTTCAGCATGGCAAATGTACCCGGATGAAGAGATTGGGGCTCCAAGAAGTTTTCTACATAACCGTTTTTCTTCTGTTTGCAGGCTGGATGGTTTCACTATCCCCCAAATCTCTGCGCCATAAGTTGCTACCGGGACACATTGCAGTCTATATATTTTCACAATTGCCTTAGTTGTTTCTGACCTCTTTGGCCGTGGCAGGGAAAGGATTGAATTTATGGCCTTTGAGAACTTGCCTGTGGCGAGTGCGAGATGCCCACTCCACAGGCCATTCGCAGCAAAGACCATGCCTAAGTAGGGAAATGATTTAGTAGAGTGCAACTTCTCTTGTCCAATGGAAATGGAGTTGAATTGTTTGGCCCCTGGCCCGCAGGTCATAATATACGATTTTTTGAAATTCACTTTCAAGTCCAAGTTCCCCATAAAATGTGCAAAGCTCTTGACCAAGGCACGTAGGGCATTTGGTGTTAGGCCCATGATCACCGCGTCGTCGGCATACAGAAGTGCGGGTAACAGTTTTCCTTGGATTTTCGGGACATCAGTTGTCGTCTTTTTCAGGGAGTCACTCAATCCGTTTATATAAATGATGAACAACAGGGGTGCTAAAACGCACCCCTGTCGGACGCCTCTTTCTACCTTAATTGCCCCTGAGATCTCGCCCTCCATGCCAATTCGTACCTGGGCTTTAGTGTCAGCATGTAGGTAGGCTAGGAAATGTACCAAGGATTCATCAAGGCCATAGGAGAGAAGTGTCGCCCACAATTTTGACCTGTTCACTAGGTCGAATGCGGACGACAAGTCCATAAAAGCTAGGTAAATAGGTGAAGCCCTAGCTATGGTGTATTTGCCTATTATGAGATTGAGATTCAGGCATTGTTCTGCCGTCCCGACCTTGCTTCTGAAGCCCATTTGGCATCTGTCCAACACCCCTGCTTCTTCGGCCCAGTCGTTCACTCTGTTGTACAGCACCCGGCCCAGAATTTTCAAGGTGTTGTCTAAGAGTGAGATGGGCCTATAGTTTGCGGGATCAGATCTTTCACCTTTTTTGTAAATAGGAACTATTATACTTGTGGACCAGGTGACAGGGATGGCGCCCATCGGCAGGCAATTGAAAACATTGACCAGAATGGGCCCCCAAAATTCTGGTTTATGTTTGATTAGATCGATTGGGAAGCCATCCGGACCTGGTGCCTTGTTCCCGAGGCTTTGATTGATGGCCAGAACGACCTCCCCCTGGGTTATCTCTAATGGGCTCAATTTGCCAGGGTTATAGTCATCTGTAGAAGTAATAGGGTTGGCATATATTTTAGAGAAGTGTTGCTCCCATTGCTGACTTGAGATGGTGCAGCTGGTTGGTGACAACTGTTTTCCCATGTCCCGCATCTTCCTTACGGCAGGCCAGAAAGTTGCGCTGTTTCCCACAGCAGCAGAGACTGTTAATTCATTCCAATGTTCCTCTACCATGGTGGCCTTCCTTGTCCCTATGGCTGCTTTATAGGCTTGCCTGGCGGACCGTACATCTGCTTGACTCCTGGGTTTGGAATTTAGGGCCCTGCGAAGAGCCTTATTTGCCGCTGAACAGCAATTGTCGAACCACCTGGGCTCATCGTTGTGTTTTCTGTTGGGGACAGTCAGAAGGGTCTTGATAACATTACAAAGATTTGCAAAGTCTTTGACTATCCTTTGGTGGTTCCCATCAGTGAGTGAGCATGCGTCAACTATTGATTGATGGTTGCTTATGATTTTGTTCATGATAAGTGCGCTGTCCACCCCTTTACACTTTAGCCTTAGGTTGTCAGTTGATGGCACAATATCCCTAGCTCCCAAAGTGCGGGGCGGTGCTTGAATCGGGCCCAGTCTTAAACTAATTTCCAATGCGTTGTGGTCTCGAAGGCTGTTTCTACAACTCTTGCATTGGTAACTCTGTCTAATAGTTCTGCAGACGCGAAGATGTAGTCTACCGTGCTGGAAAAGTCTCTGCCTCTGAAAGTTGGAATATATGCAGTTTCATTGTTTTTGCATATGTCCATTATGTTCAATAGGGTGTGCGTGTTTATAAAATTTTCCAATTCATTCCCACGTTTGGCGGCTCTATCTGATTGGATTGCACCTTCTTTGTTTATCACCAGTTTTGCATTAAAGTCTCCAGCTAGGATAATCCTATTGTTCGCACGGTTATTTGCTGGTTCGGTTATTTTTTTAATATTCTCGAATAGCTCTATATAGTTCCTGTTAGGGGTCGAGTGAAAATCGTTATTATAGAAGTTGATCAGGTATAACGATGACCTACATGTAAACTCGATGATTTGAATGTTTGGGCTTTTAGTTGGTATTAGTTTGGTTGCCCCCCTAGAGTTATCCTGAATCCAATCAGCAGGCCTCCCATGGGGCGTCTAAAAACTGGCTTCTGTGCGCTAATGCTGTGACATTCAAAACCCTCTATGACTGTTTCAGAAGTAGCCCATGTCTCTTGTAGCATTATTATGTCTCTGTTGGATATGAATTTTAACCATTCCTGGTCCGACACCCGCTGTTGAAGTCCAGCTACATTCCAGCTAATGATCTTTAATTCGGTGTTAGAATTTTTAAGAGGGTGTGGTTTCCCATGGGTCATATGTATATCAGAGGCTTTTTGGAGGCTGTAGGGATCTCGGGGGTCAGATGTTACAGGCCCATCTATACTGTCAATTACTTGATCTTCTCTTATTGGTGACAGCCTCAAACAATTTTGGGCCAGTTGTGTACTAAGGCTCTCCTTATCATACGCCTCTGTGTTTTTAATAAACTCGATGGGACAACCCTGTTTTGTTCCCTCCAGTTCCATGTTCGGTGGCCGGGGTGATGGTGAGAGTCAATCAACCATCTCTAGGCTGCTGAATCTATTGAAAACTGGTATTCCCCAATAGGCATCTCTACTTATTGTATTTCCTTGTGGGTATCTGTGGTTATCTCTCCCCCACTCACCCCGGTTGTTTCCCATGTCTAGTTGCCCCACCTGGCACCAGCCACCATCATAAGTATGATCGTACTGATTGAACCTATCAAAATTCCTAGATGGATAGAAAAAAGAGAGGTGCCTTGTCTCTATACCTTCACTATACCCCTCACTTCTCCATGAACAAATGTGTTCTACCGTGCGTGGGTCCTCGAAGTTAATAATCACACAATCGCCATGTGTTTTCTTTGTCTCGTGGCCCACCCACGGTACTCTTCTAACTGTTAGAATTTTACTCCTACAGTATGGGGGTAGGGGTCTGTTATTGTTTAGCCAGTAAATGACTTTATTTAGTAGAGACCAAGTAGGTTTGTCAGTACTGTCTGATATCTCGGGAACCCCCGTCATCACCACTACGTATGGACTTGGTCCAGGGGGCAGATTAGCGGGGATTCTTCCTTGATTTCCTTTATTCCTGTCCTTGTAGTTGTTAGTGGTGCCCCCCTTTGGTTGTATCGGGTTGGGTTGTTTCCCCTGTGGATTTGTGTTTATGGTGGGTGGGTTCGGTTTTTTCGTAACTCCCTTTGAAGGTGGGGTTGGCTTGGGTGTGTTACTAGAGACTGCAACTGGTTTTTTCACGGGTTGTCCCAGGGGCTGTTGGATATGTGTTTTGGCCGCCGCTAGAGTTGGTATTCCTTTTGGGGATGGGGATTTGACTAGGGCACTTAATTCGTTTAATTGTTTTTCTATATTCCCTAGTCTCTTATCTATGGTGGCAAGGTGGACACTAATGATTTCCCCAACCTTCGTAATGAGTTGGTTTGTTGAGGGGCAATCTGTGCATAATGACTCCATAATGGGCGAGTCACCTTTATGACCCAACCCTGTGTTAGATTTCTTGTTAGCCTTTTTAGAGTTGTTAAATAGGCTTTTCCCCTGCTTTCTCTGGGGTAGAGAGTTCCCCTTAGATATGGATGTATTTACACCTTGGGGCTGTTTCTGCTTCTGTATGGCTCCCTCCCTTAAACCTCGCGATGCTCTTAGAATGGGGGTTGAGCCCTCAAATGTGTGTATGATGGCCGATTCTCGGGGAGGGGATGAGTTAGTAGCCATCAAGTCTGAGTCTATAATCAGGATCGGGTCGGTGGCAAGAGCGTGTGTGGTGTCTGTTATCGGAATAGAAGGTAATTGGGACTCCACAATAGACGTTGTGGGCAGGCTCTCAGGGAAACTCATAGCTGGAATAGAGTTGGTGACGAGGTCTAGTTGTGTGTTAAAGTTATCCGTGACATCTAGATTGGGAGATTTCTCCAAACTCCGTAATGAGTCTGAGAGTAGGTGTGTTACTGATAAATCCACAGTGTTAGGCATGGTGTGGATTTCTGCGCTAGCACTAACTACGGATACACCGTCAGCAGGGTTGTTCCTATTAGGGGTGTTTGCTGAGGCAAGGAGACCCAGAGAAGAGCGTTTGGCTTGGGCCAGTTCCAGGGAGACTCTGCGTTCCAATAATGATATTCCATGGTCGATCGCTTCATTGGCCCTGAAGATGAAATTATCGATTGGGCCAGTGACCTTCCCTACTCCCGCATCGGTCTTGCTGCGACTGCCCCTTGTGGACATAGCAGTATATATGGCAGTTAATCGCCTAGTGGGGGCAGGGCTTCAATGGAAGGAGTGTCTGTAGAGTACTTACTTTAGGACTGTCTGATAGCATGGGACTTAGTAGGATGGCCCGTCCCGTCCTTCTCGGACGGCCTCAGACGGCCTCAGACGGCCCGCCCTTTGCCCGGGCTTAGCCCGGCGCTGCCCCGCGCGCTCCCGCGACGCGGGTGATGAATGCCGCTTTTAAGCGCCTCCTGGCGCGCTCCGCCTCGACGCGACTTCCGGTCGCGGAGGCCGCTGGGAGTTGTGGTTTTCCCGCTCCCCCACACTGCGGCAGCGCTGTTGGTGTGAGGCTGCGGCGGGGGGGAGGATACACACAGCGGTGGAGCAGCGGCGAGGTCAGCGGTGATGGCGGTTTTGCAAGGGCTGTTCTGACAGGTATGGCAGCGTTTCTCCCAGTCTATCCGCAAATGGTTACTTCATGCACCCACTCCACGGCAGGTGAAGGCCGCTTTTAAGCGCCTCCTGGTGCGCTCCGCCTCGACACGACTTCCGGTCGCGGAGGCCGCTGGGAGTTGTGGTTTTCCCGCTCCCTCACACTGCGGCAGCGGTGTTGGTGTGAGGCTGCGGCGGGGGGAGGATACACACAGCGGTGGAGCAGCTGCGAGGTCAGCGGTGATGGCGGTTTTGCAAGGGCTGTTCTGACAGGTATGGCAGCGTTTCTCCCAGTCTATCCGCAAATGGTTGCACCCACTCCACGGCAGGTGAAGGCCGCTTTTAAGCGCCTCCTGGCGCGCTCCGCCTCGACGCGACTTCCGGTCGCGGAGGCCGCTGGGAGTTGTGGTTTTCCCGCTCCCCCACACTGCGGCAGCGCTGTTGGTGTGAGGCTGCGGCGGGGGGAGGATACACACAGCGGTGGAGCAGCGGCGAGGTCAGCGGTGATGGCGGTTTTGCAAGGGCTGTTCTGACAGGTATGGCAGCGTTTCTCCCAGTCTATCTGCAAATGGTTACTTCATGCACGTTTATGTCAGTCTCTGTAGCTCTGTGCTTCTGGAGTGGAAAAACACAAAATAAGTACTGATGTCCACACGCCTGGGTGGTGCCTATGTAGGCACTGCAACATCATACCCGACGCTACCGACGTCATCAACGACATTCTAAGCCATGGGTACTCACAAACTTTCTCTCTGGGGCCAAATTTACTGTGTGGTTTGTGGCCGAGGGCCGCACTGGTGGGGGCGGGGTCAGAGGGGGAGAGGGCGGGGCTAAAGCAAAATGAAAACTTGTGACCATGAGGTTGCACACAGGTCCCTGCAGCAGATGCCTTCATCCACTTAGACTCCAGACCCAGCATACATACATCTCTCTCCCTCCTGCCCTCCCTCTCCATTTCTCTCTCCCTCCTGCCCTCCCTCTCCATCTCTCTCTCCCTCCAGCCCTCCGTCTCCATCTCTCTCTCCATCCTGCGCTCCCTCTTCATCCTGCCCTCCCTCTCCCTTCTGCCCTCCCTCTCCATCCTGCCCTCCCTCTCACTCTATCCCTCTCCCTCCTGCCCTCCCCCTCCCTCCTACCCTCCCTCTCCCTCCTGCCCCCCTCTCCCTTCTGCCCTCTCTCTCCCTCCCTCCCTCTTCCTCTGCCCTCCCTCTCCATCCTGCTCTCCCTCTCCCTTCCTCCCTCCCTCTCCCTCCTGCCCTCCCTCTCCATCCTGCCCTCCCTCTCCCTCCCTCCCTCCCTCCCTCTCCCTCCTGCCCTACCTCTCCCTCCTGCCCCCCTCTCCCTTCTGCCCTCTCTCTCCCTCCCTCCCTCCATCTCCCCCCTGCCCTCCCTCCTGCCCTCCCTCTCCCTCCTGCCCTCCGTCTCACTTCTGCCCTCTCTTCCTCCTGGCCTCCCTCTCCCTTCTGCCCTCTCTCTCCCCCCTGCCCTCCCTCCTGCCCTCCCTCTCCCTCATGCCCCTGCTCTCCCTTCTTCCCTCTCTCTCCCTCCCTCCCTCCCTCTCGCTCCTGCCCTCCCTCCTGCCCTCCCCCTCCCTCCTGCCCTCCCTCTCCCTTCTGCCCTCTCTCCCTCCTGCCCTCCCTCTCCCTCTTGCCCTCCCTCTCCCTCCTGCCCTCCCTCTCCCTTCTGCCCTCTCTCCCTCCTGCCCTCTCTCTCCCTCTCCATCTCTCTCTCCCTCCGGCCCCCCTCTCCCTCCTTCCCTCCCTCTCCCTCCTGCCCTCCCTCTCCCTCCTGCGCTCCCTCTCCCTCCTGCCCTCCCTCCCCCTCCTGCCCTCCCTCCCCCTCCTGCCCTACCTCTCCATCCTACCCTCCCTCTCTCTCCCTCCCTCTCCCTCCTGCCCACCTCTCCCTTCTGCCATCTCTTCCTCCTGCCCTCTCTCTCCCTCTCCATCTTTCTCTCACTCCTGCCCTCCCTCTCCATCCTGCCCTCCCTCTCCCTCCTGCCCTCCCTCTCCATCCTCCCTCCCTCCCTCTCTCCCCCTCCTTCCCTCCCTTTATTCCTGCCCTCCCTCTCCCTTCTGCCCTCTCTCTCCCTCCTGCCCTCCCACCTGCCCCCCTCCCTCCTGCCCTCCCTCTCCCTTCTGCCCTTTCTCTCCCTCCTGCCCTCCTTCTCCACCTCTCTCCCTCCTGCCCTCCCTCTCCACCTCTCTCCCTCCTGCCCTCCCTCTCCCTCCTGCCCTCTCCCTCTCTCTCCTTCCTGCCCTCTCTCTCCCTCCTGCCCTCTCTCTCCCTCTTGCCCTCCCTCTCCATCTCTCCCTCCTGCCCTCCCTCTCCCTCCTGCCCTTCATCTCCATCTCTCTCTCCCTCCTGCCCTCCCTCTCCCTCCCCTTCTGTCATCTCACTGTGTGTGTGTCTGTCTGTGTCAGCCTTCAGCCCGGGCTGAGACAGCTTCCTCAGCGCGCACACGCAGACAGCCACACCAAAGTACTTTGCAGGTCTTTCAAAGACCATTTACATATCATTGAGGCTTTGTTGTAGCACCCCTGCATCTCCACTCTGACAATCACCGCTCGCCCGGCCCCACAGAGCAGAGGCTTTGTCATATTTCACCTATTAGCACCCTTGCATCTATTCTCCACTCTGCTCTGTGGGGGCCGGGGGAGCAGTGATTGTCAGAGTGGAGATGTAGGGGCGCTAAGAGGTGAAATACAACAAAGCCTCTGCTCTGTGGGGGCCGGGGGAGCAGTGAGTGTCTGTAAGCTCCGCGGGCCGCCAAGGTAGGCTTGCCGGGCCGCCACCGGCCCGCGGGCCGTACTATGACTACCCCTGTTCTAAGCCAAATGGAGCCACCCAACATCGCACACAAGCGGTTTTGCTCAGCAAAAGTTTCCGGATCCAGCCTGATACCTGGGAAATTCAAAGGTAAGGAATCTGCAAATAGATAGAGTCTGTTCCAGATAAAATGCTGCCAAAGGTAAGTAACTTGTTCTTGCTGTACAGAAAGGTATATTGACCCTCTTTCTTCTCCTCTTTCTACCATCCTTTGGTTCATTCTTACCCTTGCCCAGCAGGGCTCTGCTTTGGGAACTCTCAAGGGTAACCTTTATGCTCTGTCTGCTTTTTTGCAGCTGCAAGATCAGTCTTCCCTCTTTAAATCTCCTATTGTAAATAGATTTCTGAAAGGGCTGCTTCACTTATTTCCACCCACGCCCTTTGTTATGCCACAGTGGGATCTTAATTTGGTCCTCACTTATCTGATGTGCTCTCCTTTTGAGCCTTTGCACAATTGGCCCCTCCGGCTGTTGTCCATCAAAGCAGCCTTCTTAGTGGCGATTACATCGGCCCGGAGGGTGAGTGAGTTGCAGGCGTATCCAGCTTGCCTCCTTATCTTAGGTCCTTTCCGGACAAGGGGGTGCTTCGCACCAGGGCATCATTTTTTACCAAAGGTTGTGACCCGATTCTATCTGGGTCAGTCCATTATTTTGCCTACCTTCTTTGCTCCCCACGTCCCTCTAAGGAAGAGGAGCTGTGAGAAGTTGGCCTGATATATAATGTTCACTATTCTAGTGAGCACTTTGTATCAGTCCAAACAACCCTTATTGATGATTGGTTGTAAGTGAACCTTATAGACCAGCTATCCTAGTAGCATGGATACGAGCAGTCTTCGGGCTAAACTCTAGAGGGCGTGTTAAGCCAGCTGTTATACCATCACATATACCCCTTGAACACCAAGTGAAAGGACAGCACACAAGTGTTATGAAAATAAACAGTGTATTTATTTAGATCACAACAGCCCTGTACTCTTTATGAGGACAGGGTACTAAGCACACAACAAAACTCTTACGAAAATACTTCAAGTTGCACAATTTACACAAATGCCCAAGGGGCACGAAAAACCATATACTCTAAAAGTGAAATGCGAAATTACTAGCAGGTAAGTACTAATCTCATAGGGTTTGGAATCGCGATGACTGGACTACTGAACCTTCAGATTACTAGCAGGAGGCCTAGGGAACTCGGGTGCAGAGTGTGCACTCTCACGCGGGATGCGGGACAAAGTCTATGGATGCTAGATTTCGTAAAGTTAGTGATGTCGGACGAATCCGACTAGGTAGAGCTGAAATGAAAAAGGATCTGGACCCTTGGATAGCAAAGCTATGCTGGAGCACCGAAATGCTGAGTTTACCTAGCCCAGGGGCTGCGGATGCATAGGTCTGGAAAGACGTTGCAGTCTATGGAGCCTGAAAGAAGAAGTTGCTGGCAGGCGACCAGTGAAGAAATTCGAAGTGATCCAAGCCTGGATCGAAGATGAAAGACACCTGTAAGCAGAGGGGACCAAGTTCTGAATCACTAGCCAGTGATTAGATGGGCACCAGGATGGCACCGGCTGAAGTCACCTCGACCAGGTGAGTGGGCGACGCTGGGCTCTGCAGTCTCACGGACCAGGAGGCGTTGTCGGCGACCAGGATGGAGATGCGAGCTGTCCCACGATGGTATCTGCTGTCGACGTCGCTGGACCCAGGATTGGGGCAACAAGTCTTGGCAAATGCAAGCCCACGCGGTGGACTCAAAATGGCGTCTGGAGTGGACCAGGAGGGTCCGGGGTGCTCCTCTTGTGGAGGGGAGCAACGGCCAGTCTGGAGCAACCAGACCAGCAGTGTTGATGTCGTCGTTTGTCGTCGGGAAGGCCACAAGCCAGCGGGCTAGTAGCCAGACAATGCGGTGAGCAGCAAAGAGAAGAAGGGCCCCACGCAGATCTGGTGGATGCTGGAGGGCTGAACTTCGGTGCTGGAGCTGCTCAGGGTGGGGGTTTCTCGGACTCCAAAGCACTCACTCGAGGATCCCTCAGCGGTTGTGCTGGGCAAGAGTCGTGCAGTCTTGAAGATGGCTGGTCCCTCGAGGTCTCGTCGCACCCACGGATCTCAGCTGAGCTGACGATGTGGGTAGAGGTCAGAGGTGCCAGGGAAGCCGGGTCTCGTCGTGCTGGTCAGTCGGATTCTGAAGGAAGGACGTGCAGCAAACCGCAGTGTTCTTGGATGGTGCCCGCGGGTGCAGGGTGACTACTCCTTAGTCACAAGGGAGAAATCTTGAGAAGAAGTCGAGAGTTCCTTTTGTAGAAAGTAGTTTCAGGATTCAAAGATGATCTAATTTGGAAGGGGGCCCGCTCCTATCTTTATACTAGGAAAAGGGGCTGGCACGCGACTAGGTCCTGCCCATGGGTGGGACCAGGAAGGGGGGTGGTTACACCCCTCTCCCATGCCGGACTTTCCCCAGGCCAGGGGCTGGTGTGCCCCTGGAACTGGTTCTAGCCGGCCTATGCATAGTGAGCACCGGGGTGCCACTTGCAGTCACCTTCCTCTAAAGCCCTGCCTACCCAGGATGCACAAAACCCTGTCTGGGATGGTGCTAGCACCGCCCCTGACAGGAAACCCTTTGTCCAAGCTCCCCTTGCTGGAAGGACTCCCAGCTGCAGGGGGTCAGACTTGTGTCTGTGGTGGCAGCATCCATTTTGTGATGCTGAGGCTCGAGTTAACTTTAACCGGGTTTCACAGTTACATACATGTCGTGCCCCTCTAGAAGGGTGGAATGCTAACCCCGACGCCAGAATTGGAGGGGTTAGTATTCCAATTCGTATGACACCTTACTCAACATGTTTTGATAAAGCGATACCAGAGATAGCATATAACCGCGAGGATTATAATGCACTTAAGAGTATATGGTATGCGTTATCATGGAACAGCTATTAGGACTTGGTTCCGCAATCTGCAAATGGGCTCAGCTCATGCCAGAGCACCATCTCACACGATTCCAAGCACTCTGCCTTCAAGACTGTCAAGGCCTGCCATAGGAGTGACTGATAGGAATCTGTGTGTCCATTTTAGGGTTAGATATAGGTATACTATATCTAAAGCAAAGGGTGATTACACCACCTTGCCCCAGCTGTCGTGCAGCCAGTTGTGTCAGATTTAGATGGCCAGCCAGGGGTGGCATAATACATGCTGCAGCCCATGGTAGGCCCTGGGTACACCTATGCCCTGAGTTACAGGGTCTGATAAGGTGGCCCAGTACCAATTGGATAATGCACCTAAGGTACACGTGTCAATTTAGTGAGAGAACAGCAAGGCTGTGGGTCTGTTTAGCAGGCCCACAGCCAGAGAAGTCGTAAACCAGTGAAGCAAAAAGCAAAAATCTGGGGTGATCATAGGATTGCAGACCCTACTCTCCTACAGGAGCGTCTCGACCGACTGGACCCAAAAAGAGCCTTGTTGTTCTACCTTGACCCCATAAGAGAGTTCCGGGTGGATGACCAACTCTTTGTGGGGTATGTGGCAGCAATGAAAGGAAAGGCAGTGCAGAAAAGAATCATCTCTCGCTGGGTTGTTCTCTGCATTAAAATCTGTTATGCCTTGGCGAAGAGCAGCCCCCTGAGGGATTAAGGGCCCATTCTACCAGGGGAAAGGCTGCAACTATGGCTTTGGCTTGGGGTGTATCAGTCCAAGTAATCTGTCAGGTAGCAAAGTGGACATCATCGCATACGTTCACAAAACATTATTGCCTTGATGGTCAAGTGCGCAGGGACGGACACTTTGCCCGCTCAGTCCTGTAAGACTTTTTAGTCTAGACCATGAGTCTGCAACCCACCACCTGGATGGTATGGCTTGGGTATCTGATTCAAAGGTAAGGAATCTGCAGCTAGAAGTCTCTATCAGATGAACAAGTTACTTACCTTCGGTAACGCATTATGTGGTAACGACTCTATCTTACAGCCCCACCCATTCCTCCCCGCTTTGCGGATTGATGTTGTAGGACTAGGGTTTTTCCCCTTTCAGTGCCCTAGTTTTGCACATTTTTACCTCAGTCACTTCGTGGCTCTGCACTTCTGGTGTGGAAAAATGAGAAGTACTGATGTCCACGTGCCTGGGTGGCGCCTATTTGGGCACCGTGACATTATAAACGACGCTACCGATGCCATCGACCTAACAGGGAGTCGAATCGAGCCACCCAATGTCACACGCAGGGGGTATGGCTCAGCAAAAGTTTCCGGATCCAGCCTGATACCTAAGAAATTCAATGGTAAGGAATCTGCAGCTAGAGTCTCTACCAGATAATGCATTACCGAAGGTAAGTAACTTGTTCTTTACCCCTTCGCTATTCAACCTTTATCCTACTGTTGCATTCAGTCGAGTGGCAATAGTAAATTTTACCCCTTCACTATCCAAAACTTTCCCTACTGTTGCATTAATTGGAGTGGGAATAGTCATTTTTATCTCTCTGCTATCCCATATTTCCCCTACTGTTGCACTCACTGGAGTTGAAATAGTAATTTTTACCTCTCCGCTATCCAACACTTTTCCTACTGCTGCACTCACTGGAGTGGTAATACATTTTTTTTACCCATCCGCTATCCAACACTTATCCTAATGTTGCTTTCAGTGGAGTGGGAAGACAACATTTTTACCCCTCCGCTATCCAACATTTTCCCTACTGTTGCAGTCTTTCGAGTAGGAATAGTAATTTTTGCCCCCCTGCTATCCAACACTTACCCTACTGTTGCTCTCACTGGAGTGGGAATAGTAGATTTTACCCATCCGCTATCCAACACTTTCCCTACTGTTGCACTCACTGGAGTTGAAATAGTAATTTTGACCTTTCTGCTATCCAACACTTTTCCTACTGTTGCATTCTCTGGAGTGGTAATTGTAATATCTGAAAGAAACAGTTAGTTATGGATTCCTTACCTTAGAATTACCCCCAGGCGTTAGACTGTGTCTGGAAAGTTTTTCGTCAGCAGTACCCCTGCGTGTCAAAAGGAGGCTACGGTCGGCTCCACATTCATCGTTGGCATCGTGGTCGCCGGGATGATGTCATGGTAGCTACATAGATGCCACCCTCGCGCGCTGACATCAGTTCTTTCTTTTTCCGCACCAGCTAGCGCAGATCCTGAGAGAACTGTAACTCCAGTCACTTTTTGCTGGATATTTTGCTGACTTTTCTCAACACCGTTTTCTAGTCTCGACTCCTAGTGCACGTCAGGGATGCCCGGCTTCAAGGCTTGTGGTTCCTGTAGCCAACTGATGTTGGTGATGGATCTGAGCCGTGTGTGCCTGTTGTACCTGGAACGCGACCATAAGCTCAAGTCGTGCTCTGACTGCCGGACCATGAATCCGAAGTCTTTGCGGGAGCGGTCCTGAAAGCTTCTCGAGGCCTCAAAGTAGGCTCCATGCCGTTTTTGGTCCAGGTCACGTGGAAGGTCAAGGGACCTGTCACAGAGTCATCATCATCATGCTTCTTCAATGTCTTCGCACTCAGGATCAGGTAAGTCGAAGAACAAGAAAAATTCGAAGAAGCACTGTCGCTCTTCAAGTTCTCCCCGACTGTCAGCCGACATGACAAGGGATGCCGGTGGTGCCCCTCCTGCTGCTTGGTGTGCGGAGCCTGAAGGTCGACTCTGGGCTTCCCTCCCTTTCCGGGACCTGGAGCAACCCCTGCCCAGCTTTGCCAATTTTATGAAACAATGCATGCCATCTTTGGGCAGCCCGACTCGGCCGGCGCGCCTTCCGGCCCCGCGGACTCGGCTGGGGTCCTGGACCTTCGATGCTGGCAGCTTCGGCCACGGCACCGCAGGTCCCCTTGTATCCAGGCGCCGGTCGACCTAGTTACACCTTTCCTGGTGCCGATTCCACCAGCACCACATCGGCAGCCTGCGCTGGCTGTGTCCCCAGTCGGCATTGACCCCGGCCTCCACTTTGATGTAGACATGGAGCCGGACCGGCATCAACCGACGCCGGATCTGGCACTGATGGGTACTTTTGTTCCACCCTGGCTTTTTTAGACCAGATTGGCAGCCAGAAGAGGGTGAGGAGGACTGGGAGGGGTCTGGAGACCCTTTAACTGACCAGTTGGGCTAAGAACCGGACTGGAGAGAAGAACTGGGGAAAGCCGGTGGTCTGGAAACATCACCTGATCTCGGCTTGTTGTCTCCTCCTACCTTGGCTACGGAGGAGGGAGCGTCTTACCCCTCTTTCTTCTCCCAACACCCCACCCCTGAGAGCTTGGTGGTCCAAGCCTCCACCTCCAAAGGTACATTCCCTAACGCACTACCCGATATGGAATCCAAAAAGCTGGACCATCTTGTGAAGAAGATATTCCTCCAGCTTGGGACTGTGGTCGGTAAACACTGCATGTCTGTTGGACCATTACACCCACTCTGTGTGGGATACAGTGGCGTAAGTGCTGTCCCAGTGCTCGGAGGAGGCCCGGGCCGTACTCTCCCGTTCAGTTGCCGAAGGGAGGTACACAGCGACTCACTAAGCAGGATGATTTCCACGTCAGTAGCCCTTCGATGCCACACCTGGTTGAGCTTTTCAGGGGATGTTTAATCTACTCTACTATGCCATTTGATGGCAGTCGCCTATTTGGCAATAAGGCAGACAACTCGCTGGAGTGCTTTAAGGACTCTTGGGCTACAGCCAGGTCCTTGGGCCTCTCCACCACGTGCCCTGTGCAATCTGCTTTTCGCCCCTTTCGTGGCTACGGAATGGGTGCCCTGCCTCATTCTACCCAGGACCACAGGCCAGCACAAGCTGTGCAGTCCCTGTGCGGCTGGGGACGTAGGAAGCGCTGATGTTTTGGGGGCCGGCGGGCTGGCCAGTCTACCACAGCCCCCTCTGCTGCAGCTTCCAAACCCTCCTAGTCTGACCTTCCAGGGCCACAAATCACCACTGGGTGGTAGGATTCACCATCACCTTCGCCACGGGCGCACCATCACCTCGGACAAGTGAGTTTTGCAAATAGTCTTAAGGGGCTACTCCCTCCCCTTCGAGACTACCCCTCCATCCATGCCACCTCAGTACCATTGTATGTCGGAGGATCATCTTGCCCTTCTCCAACAGGAAGTTTTGGCCATCTTGGCTAAGGGAGCCATCGAGTGAGTTCCTGTCCCAGAAGTAGGTTGGGGTTACTATACCCACTACTTTCTGGTGCCCCAGAAGGACAAAGACCTTCATCCTATCTTTAATCTCAGGGACGTCAACCTCTTCTTTTAGAAGGACAAGTTCATAATCTTGACGCTAGCTCAGGTCCTGTATTCCTTCGACCCTGGAGACTGGATGGTAGTGTTGGACTTGCAGGACGCTTATTTTCACATCCCCATCCTGCTGGCCCACCGAGGTTACCTGCGGTTCACGGTAAGCCACATGCACTTTCAGTTTACCCTGATCCCCTTTGGCCTTACCAGCTCCCCTTGGGTGTTGAATGTAGTAGTCGCAGCTCATCTGCACAGATCAGGGGTTCCAGTCTTCCACTATCTCGATGACTGGCTGTTGAAGGCGGGCTTGCCCCAGGCCGTCAACTCCCACCTCCAGACTACAGCCGGCCTTCTGCATTTTCAGGGGTTCTCCATCAATGTGTCGATGTCACACCTGACTCCCTCTCTGAAGCTTCTCTTAATCGGAGCGGTTCTGGACACAATGCAGTTTCGGGTCTATCCTCCAGAACAGCTGGTCCGGGATATTCGGGGTAAGATTCGCATCTTTCAGCCTTTATCCCGGGTTTCTGTCAGGATGACCCTCTGGCTACTGGGCCTGATGGCCTCCTTCATCCTGCTGGTAGACCATGCCAGATGGCATATACAGGCTCTGCAGTGGGACCTGAAGTTCCAGTGGGCACAACATCAGGGTAACCTGTCCCATTGCTTCCAGATCTCAGAGGGCACTGCACATAAAAAGCAGTGGTGGCTAACAAACCAGGATTGGGTCGAAGGTAGATCCCTCTCCTTTCCCCAACCAGAATTCACAGTGGCGACCGATGTATCACTTCTGGGTTGGGGTGGCCACATGGGCGAGGCAGAGATCGGAGGCCTCCCGTCTATGGTGGAGTCCGGGCTCTACATGAATGTTCTGGAGCTTTGGACAATTCATCTTGCACTCAAACCATTCCTTCCCTCTGTACGGGGAAGAGTATGCAGGTGTTCATGGAGAACACCACCGCCAAATGGGTACTGCAGGTGGGGTTGTGGACCCTATGTCAAGAGGCCCTCCGCTCTAGACATGGTTGGAACATCAGGGCATATCCCTGGTGGTTCAACACCTGGCAGGTTTGCTGAGCGCCAGGGCGAGCAAAATCAGCCGCAGGTGCATGATGGATCACGAATGGTGTCTTCACTCGGAGGTGGTGCAAGGTCTATTTCAACAGTGGGGGAGAGCCTTGGTTAGATCTAGTTGCCGCCGAAGAGAACGTGCAATCTCAGCAATTCTACACTTTGGAATTACCAAGGCAGCACTCGCTAGGTAAATGTTTTCATTGCAAGTGGAGTTCTGGTCTTCTATACGCCTTTCAGCCTATGGCACTTTTGCCCAGAGTGCTGAAGAAGATCAAGCATGACCGGGCCCAAGGATGCTACTCTTGGTTTTTCCTGATCCCCTAGAAGAATGGCTGGTTGAGACCGATCCTTTACCTCAGATTTTTGAATTTTTACCTCAGGCAGGAAAAGTTCAAGATGTTGACCCTAGCTCAGGTTCTTTTGGCACTGCAGCAGGAAGAGTGGATTGTGTTGATCAACTTGCAGGATGCGCATTTCCACATCCCTAGACTGAAGTCGCATCAGAAGTATCTCTGTTTTATGGTAGGGTCTCAGCACTACCAGTTTGCGGTCCTTCAATTCGATCTCACTTCCGCACCACAGGTCTTCCCAAAGGTGATGGCGGTGGTGGCAGCACATCACAGAAGGTCAGGGATTACGGTTTTCTCCTATCTGGATGACTGTCTGCTCAAAGCAAAGTTGCCAGAGATGGTGCTGCGTCACTTGCAAGTAAAAAGGAGACTGTAGCTCGACTTTGGTTTTTCAATAAATGTACCCAAATCTCACCTGGTTCCCTCTCAGTGCAGCCTGTTCATAGGGGCAGTACTGGGCACTACTGTGTGTCGAGCTTTCCTGCCACCAGAGAGGCTTCTCGACGTTCAGGAGATGATTCCTTTGTTTCAGGATAGAGTGGTTATTACAGTCCTAAAGGTCCTGTTGATAACCATGCACACTGGCACATGAGGGCACTGCAGTGGTGCCTCCACATGCAGTGGTATCAGTGCAATGGAGATCTCGGGGAGAAGGTCAGAATCTTTGGAGACACTGCAGCGGAGCTTTCTTGGTGCAGTGTGCCAGGCAACCTGTCTCAAGGAAAGCCTTTTCAACCTCCACCGGTGGCCACAGTAATCACGGATGCCTCTACTCTAGGGTGGGGTGCTCACCCGGGGGATCTGGAGATCAAGGGTCTCGGGTCTCCGGAGGAAAAGTTGCTTCACATCAACCTTTAGGAATTGTGGGCAATACGTTTGGCTCTCAAGGCCTTTCTTCCCTCCCTTCGAGGTCAGTCGATTCCAGTCCTGACGGACAACACTACTGCAATGTGGTACATAATCAATCAGGGAGGAGTAGGGTCGTATCATCTATGCAGTGAGGCTCTGCGACTATGGTCCTGGGCTCAGGGACATCAGATTTGTGTGTTTGCAAATCATCTGGCCGGGGTCCTAAATGTGCGTGCCAACAGTCTCAGTCAGCAATACTCTGCCGATCACGAATGGTGGTTTCATCCGGAGATAGTTCATCACATCTTTGGGACATGGGTATTTCCTCGGTTGGACCTGTTTGCCTCTCAGTCGATCGTGCACTGCCCATTGTTCTGCAATCTTCAGCATTCAATGCAGTGTGTGCTGAGGGATGCGTTTCAATTAGATTGGAGCTTGCAACTCCTTCATGCGTTTCTCCTATACTCTTGATTCCTCGAGTTTTGAGGAAGATTCACCAAACCAGGCCCCAGTCATTGATCACTTCGGATTGGCCAAGAAGGGTGTGATACACAGATCTTCTTCACCTCTCTTCACACCTTCTGCTCAGTCTCCCTCACAGGACAGACCTCCTCTTGCAGTTGCAGGGGCAGGTTCTACACCCCATCTCCAGAGCCTGCACCTTCACGCCTGGAGATTGAACGGGGCAACCTGAGTTCTTTTTCTCTACCACCAGATGTGGTGGATGTTATTTCATCGAGAAGACACTCCACCAAATATATTTATTCCTCTAGGTGGTTAAAGTTTGTGAAATGGTGGGGAGAGAGGTCCATTGATCATTTGAAGGCCCATTTGTCTGATGTACTTGGCTTTTCACTTTCCTTGGGTCCGCAAGGTTGTGCTGTGGCTACCATAAAGGGTTACTTGTCAGCGTTCCTCTGTTTGCCGGACCAACCATCTTTGTTTAAGTCCCCAATTGTCATAACATTCATTAAGGGCTTCACCAATAGGTTTCCTTCTACTCTATTCATTGTGACTCAGTGGGATTAGATTTTAGTACTTACTTTCCTGATGGGTTCTCCTTTTGAGCCTCTTCATAGTTGCCTGTTGAGACTTCTTACTTTCAAGATGATTTTTCTGATCGCTATTACTTCGACCAGGAGGGCAAGTGAGCTTCAGGTTCTTAGTTCTAAACCTCAGATTATAACCATTCATGCAGAAAAGTTGGTTCCCAGGACCAGGGCCGCTTTCCTGCCTAAGGTGGTCACTCCTTTCCAACTAGGGCAGTCTATTACTATACCTACCTTCTATCCTCCCCTTCACCCTTCCAAGGAGGAGAGACTTCACCACCAGCTTCTACCTGGACAGAACCAGGGACTTAAGACTGGATGACCAGCTGTTTGTGGGTTATGGTGGAAGGTTGAAGAGCAAAGCTGTCTACAAACGAACCCTTTCCAGTTGGATCATCTTGTGCATCAAGATCTGCTACGCCTTGGCCAAGAAGGAGCCGCCTGAAGGGATTAGAGCTCTTTCCACCAGAGCAAAGTCATCTTCTTCTGCTTTGGCTAGAGGTGTTACTGTTGTAGACATCTGCAAAGCGGCAACTTGGGCCTCCCTCTACACCTTTGGGAAGCATTACTGCTTGGATTCAGAGGTTAGGAGGGACAGCCATTTTGCATGCTCTGTGCTGCAAGATTTTTTGGTATAGGCTGGTGGACACCCTCCTCCGAGAGTGGAACAGCTACTTACCTTCGGTAACGCTTTTTCTGGTGGATACAGTATCTGCCTGTGGATTCCTCACTGACCCAACCGCCTCCCACTTGTCCACCTGCTTATACCAAAACACTTCTGGCTGTTTGACATTGTTATTTTTCATATGTCATTTATATACGATACAGTTTATTGCTAGGAAATGCTTTAGGTTTTGGCTTTTCCTTTTTATATATATATCTATTTATATATCTATATCTATATCTATATATCTATGTCTATATCTGGGGCGGGACTACTCACCTTCCAATGAGGGTGATTCAGGACACTTCAAAACGTGGGTGGTGTCATCACGTGGTAACAGCGGCAACCGAAGAAGGCTACAATGCCGAAATGCATCTTGCCTCGCTGTCCTTTAATAAACGGCTCCTGAAGTTCCCCTGTGTGGCCTCTTCTCCTTTCCTACAAGAAGGGCGTCTGTTTTTCTTCATTCAATTCACGCACTAGCCAGTGGTGCGTTGGAGGCTCCGTCTCTACAAGCGGCAGGAGGGATGCTGGCACCAGCTGTCAAGGCTTTCGTCTGTTTCTCCGGCATACCGGAACTTCTCCTGCCCGCCCCTGATGCAAGGTATGTTAAGGTGTTACTGCAAGTGGCAGCTCGTGACATGACGAGGAGTCAAGATCACTGTATGTTTGGCTCAGGACCCGACTGCGCTGCACAGGGGTTTGGACTGTAAAGGGGACCTGAGGGAGTTTGTTGGACTCATTTTCAAGCGTGAAAACTCCACTTTCATTTCTATGCTTTGGACCCTGCACATTGTTCCTTCCCCGAGTTTGACTTCCCAGATGTAATGGTTTCTGGGAGTTGAAGTCTCATCTGAGCCACCATGGTCGAATTTGCATGTGACTTTGGGGCGGGACTACTCACCTTCCAATGAGGGTGATTCAGGACACTTCAAAACGTGGGTGGTGTCATCACGTGGTAACAGCGGCAACCGAAGAAGGCTACAATGCCGAAATGCATCTTGCCTCGCTGTCCTTTAATAAACGGCTCCTGAAGTTCCCCTGTGTGGCCTCTTCTCCTTTCCTACAAGAAGGGCGTCTGTTTTTCTTCATAGATATATATATAGATATATATATATTCGATCACCTCCTGGAAGTCCTGAGCTACAGAAAAAACCAGAGTCGAAGCCCCAATAACGTGCAGATGGGTTTATTAGGCACAAGGAATACTACCCAACGCGTTTCGAAGTCAGCCGACTTCTTGCTCACGGGTCCAGGTCTGTTCCATTACCATTCCATTTAAAGTGATACATTCACATAATTGTTGCGTGCATGTGACTAATTGACATAAACAAAATACTCACAATGTTACAAAGTTGCGAGTTTCAACCCAGTGGTTTGTTACATTATTGCAGAGATAATTATTGCAGAGGTAGTTATTTAATGACACCATAATCTCACATGTTAAATCATATGTTATGTGCATCAATTTACATTTTGAAAACTCCGTTTTTTAGAATAGTTCAAATGCTGGTTGTTATTTACCAAAATTATTAAACGGAAAATGAAAAAGTCACAAAATTCTGCCCCAGTGGGCATATATATATTTTTATATATTCTGTATGTATTTGTGTTTATATTTTGTACACTGTGTATACTTGTATTATGTTGTCGGTATGCCCGTTTGCTTCGAGGGCTCAGAAAAAATGGGTTGAACTGACGTCAGCGAGCCAACAAGGTCTTCTTATGGCTCCAGTGACGTCATATGGAGTCGCAAGTGGAGCCATGCTATTGTGACAGGAATTTCAGGAGCAGCAGGAACAGGCTAAAGAGTGGGAGATTTTAGAGTTAATGGATGATTTTGCAGGTCTGCAAGAAGCCAGTAGGCTTGATACTTCCCCGGAATGGGAGTTTTCCTCTCCAAAAGCTCTTTCCTCTTAGGATGTGGCCTCATATCATTCAGTTATTATAAGGGCTTCTGATCTTCTGGAATGACAGTTACCAACAGAAGAGTCAAATCAAATATTTTGACAGAGGTACTGCATTCTGTGGTGCAGCCTTCTTGTTCTTCAAAACAGTCGGCTTTTTCATTCCCTACAACACCAGGGGACAGGGACTCCAAGAAGCTGGAGTAATCAGCACAGAAGATGTTCTCGTCGGTCAGCATGGCCTTGAAATCCACCAATGCTACATGGTTGATGGGGTGTTACATACATGCTCTTATGGTTTCAGCCAAGGAAGTGATTCCTAAGTTCCCAGATGATGTTCTAGGTCATTTTGCTGAGTTGTTCTCGGACACCCAAGCTGCAGCCCGTCAGGTCATCCAATCAGGCCTGGATACAGCGAACTCTGTAACCACGGTGATGAGCTCTTCAGTTCTAACTAGGAGAAATGCCTGGTTGAGAGGGACAGAATTCTCTCCAGACATCCAGGCCATGTTGTTGGACCTTCCCTTCGACGGATCAAGGATTTTTGGAACCAAAGCTGACTGTGCCTTACAGAGGTTTAAGGATATCAGGGCTACTGCTAGGTCCTTGAGTTTGCAATCGCAGCCTAGGGGCTTTGGTTTCCAGAAGGTCCGGGGGTTTGGGAAGACAGCTCCTTTTTGTGGCCGACAGCAACAGCAGCAGCAACAGAATCCTTTGTGCAATTCATACAGAGGGAAAGGAAGAGGTAATCTACGAGGAGCTGCTCGCCAACAGGTCCCCTCCTCCTCTTCCTCCTCCTCCTCCCCTGTCTCCACCTTTGTGTCTGCAGGGAGGAAGCCCAGATCCCCCACCTTGGAGCCTGTGGGTCCTGTGGGTGGTCGGGTGTCCAATTTTCTACAAAATTGGAAATCTGTAACATCTGTTCCTTGGGTTTTGAATCTTGTAGAAAATTGTTACGCCCCTCATTTCTAGGAGTTTTCCCTTCCTTACCCTCCTTACCAGGGCTGGAGTTCGGAGGACCATTTGTTTCTTCAGTAGCAGGAGGTCCTGTCCTTATTGCGAAAAGGTGCGATAGAGGTGGTCCCAGAGCAGGAAAGGGGTCAGGGATGCTTCGCCCGGTATTTTCTGATTCCCAAAAAGGACGGGAGGTTGAGACGGATCCTCGACCTCAGGATCTTGAACTTTAACCTCAAACAGGAGAAGTTCAAGATGTTGACCCTAGCTCAGGTTCTTCTGGCGCTGCAGTAGAAGACTGGATGGTGTCAATCTTCTGGATTTGTTTGCAATACGTTTGGCTTTGAAGGACTTTCTTCCCTCCTTTCGCGGTCAGTCAGTTATGATCCTGACGGACAACACCACCCCGATGTGGTACATAAGCAAGCAGGGAGGAGTTGGTTTGTATTGTCTCTGCAGGGAGGGTCTGTGTGATTTGTGTGGTTGCAAATCATCTGGCCGGAGTGTTGAATGTGCATGCCGACAGTCTCAGTCTGCAATTCTCAGCTGATCACGAGTGGCGGTTCCTTCCGGAGGTGGTCTATTTCATCTTCAGGATGTGGGGGTTTCCTCTGTTGGACCTATTTGCCAATCACGAGAATGCACACGGCCCATCATTCTTCAGTCTCCAGTATCCACTGCAGGGAGCGATGGGGGACATGTTTCAGTTGGACTTACTTCACCTCTCATCGTACCCTCTGCTCCATCTCCCTCTCAGGGGAGACTTCCTCTCGCAGTCATAGGGGCAGGTTCTACACCCCCACCTTCAGATCCTGCACCTTGATGCCTAGAGATTGAACGGGGCAACCTGAGCTCTTTCTCTCTCCCGCCAGAGGGGGTGAATGTTATATTATTAGCCAGAAGACACTCCACCAAATCTATCTATTCCTGTAGATGATCCTAATCAGTTAAGTGGTGTGGAGAGAGTTCAATTGATCTTTTGAATTTCCTTTTGTCTGATGTACTTAGTTTTTCCCTTTCCTTGACAAAGCATAGTTTTGCTGTGGTGACTATTAGGGGCTACTTGTCGGCTTTATCAACCTTCCTCTGTTTGTCAGATCAACCATCATTATTTATGTCCCCCATAGTCATTAGGCTCATTATGGGCCTTACTAATAGATTTCCTCACACTCCCTTTATTATGCCTCAGTGGGATTTAAATTTAGTTCTTACTTTTCTGATGGGGTCTCCTTTTGAGCTTCTTCATAGTTGTCCTTTGAGACTGCTTACTTTCAGAACAGTTTTTCTGATTGCTATTACCTCTGCCAGGAGGATAACTGAGCTTCACGCTCTTGGTTCTAAACCCCCTTTTTTAACCATTCATGTGGATAAGATATTCTCAGGCCCAGAGCTGCTTTCCTTCCTAAGTTGGTTACTCCTTTCCATTTAGGACAATCAATCACCTTACCTACCTTCTATCCTCCCCCTCCACCCTTCCAAGGAGGAGGAGAGACTACACTGTCTGGATCCTAAAAAGGCAGACAGTGTCTACCGCGACAGAACCAGGGACTTAAAACTGGATGACCAGCACTTTGTTGGTTATGTGGGAAGAATGAAGGGCAGGGCTGTCCACAAGCGATCACTTTCCAGGTAGATCAGCTTGTACATCAAGAACTGCTACGCCTTAGCCAAGAAGGAGTTGTCTGAAGGTATTAGAGCTCATTCTACTAGAGCTAAGTCTTCTTCTTCCGCTTTGGCTAAAGGTGTCCCTGTGGTAGACATCTGTAAGGCTGCAACTTGGGCCTCCCTCCGCACTTTGACAAAGCATTTTTGCTTAAATTCAGAGGTGAGGAGGAACAGTCATTTTGCTCGTTGTGTGCTGCAAGATTTTTTGGTATAGGTAGGTAGACAACCTCCTCCCATAGAGGGACTGCTTTAGGATTCAATTCAAAAGGTGAGGAATCCACAGACAGATGAATCTATCAGAAGAACGAGTTACTTACCTTTGGTAACGCTTTTCTGGTGGATACAATATCTGCCTTTGGAATCCTCAGTGACCCACCCACCTCCCAATTGTCTACCTACTTATACCAAAAATATTTTTGGCATGAAATTTATGTATTTCGTTTGCTATTCAAAAGGATGTGAGGTTTGCCATTAAGATATGTCTATATTTTAGAATTTCTGTCTTCTATTCTCTTTAATGTTGTATACTGTGTATGGTTGTGAAATGTCGGTTCACCCGTTCGCCTCGAACACACAGACAAAATGGATGGGTCTGACATCAGCACACTGACAAGGTGTTCTTAGGGCTCCAATGACATAATACAGAGTCTTGCGCGGAGTTGTGCTATTGTGACGTCCTCATCGACGTGAGAGAGCAAAGGAAATGTTTCTGTGGAATGCTGGCTCAAGGGTAATACAAAAGGTGAGGAATCCACAGGCAGATACTGTATCCACCAGAAAAGGCATTATTGAAGGTAAGTAACTTGTTCTTTAAGCCATTCGGGACTTCCTCCCGCATGATGTCAGGCACCACTTTACACCGCGTATGTCTTTGGCGTCTTGTGTGGGACCATGATATGAAGTTGTGTTTGGACTGTCGGGTGATGGCTTTGTCAAGCGAGACTCTGAGGAGGTCACAGTCCTGATCGAAGAAGAGGAGGTCACAAGACCATTCACGGAGCGCTAAGTCCTGTTCCTCCCATTCGAAGTCCTCGGGATACTCGGGAAAGAGGCATAAGAAGGAGAAGTCCTAGCGGACTACGACTTCACCTTAGCTGACATCAGTCATCAAGAGATGTAAGGAGCACCGACACTTTAGGCACAGTTCAACGGAGCCGTGGCTAGAGTCGACTTTGCGCCTACCCCCAGTGGACTGGATACTTAACAAGATACTGGCATGCTCTCTCCTTCAACAGCGGCTATAGAGGAGGGGGCATCCTATGCCATGGTGGTTAAGAGTCTATCACAAAAGACAAGGGAAACCCTACTCACAAGGAACCAGGGCAAACAGTTATATAAAGAACAATGGTTCCAGTGGTGCAATCAAAAATAATACTTAATTTGTATAGCTCAATGGCAATAAAAATTACTACCGAGGATTGAGGATGGCTGAAAGAAGAGATATACACGCAATTATTTATATATATTCCTCTCTCGTTTTTACTTTATAATACAATTGTCATATTAGATTATGTCATACAGAGTAATTCATACAACAAAGACATAAACAATACATAAAAGTGCAATGTGTCCCAAGTGTATCAAAAACAACCAAACTAACAATACAAAACACATAAGTACTCTAAAGGCATAGTGGTTTCTTCAATAAATACATATACTGGAAAAAAGACCCAAAGCAGATATATAATTATTTTAAGTGAATCTACACAATCGTAGGCACTCTGTTTGGGGGTTCTATTCCACGTAGCGTCGACGGCGTTTCGACCCCTTAGGGTGGGGGTCTCATCAGGACAGGAAAATGAAGGACATCTTGTTTCAGTTTGTATGATCACCCATGCGTGATAAAAAGTTTAAACACTTACAAGTGACCCAGCCGGGCACACTTGTAGTGGTCGGGGAAAGCGCAATATGTAGCGCAAGATAATTGTATTATGATCAGCAGAGATGTTGATTACACCTGCAATGGGTGTATCATAGATCGAAAATTCGATTCTTTATGCCAATATTTATAACAGACAAGGGTAGTGTCTGTATCGGTATATTACTTCAGGATAATACCTTGATGCTGAAGAGCTCGGTCGCGTCTCACAGCTTCCCGCTTCCGTGCCGCTACATATTGCGCTTTCCCCGACCACTACAAGTGTGCCCGGCTGGGTCACTTGTAAGTGTTTAAACTTTTTATCACGCATGGGTGATCATACAAACTGAAACAAGATGTCCTTCATTTTCCTGTCCTGATGAGACCCCCACCCTAAGGGGTCGAAACGCCGTCGACGCTACGTGGAATAGAACCCCCAAACAGAGTGCCTACGATTGTGTAGATTCACTTAAAATAATTATATATCTGCTTTGGGTCTTTTTTCCAGTATATGTATTTATTGAAGAAACCACTATGCCTTTAGAGTACTTATGTGTTTTGTATTGTTAGTTTGGTTGTTTTTGATACACTTGGGACACATTGCACTTTTATGTATTGTTTATGTCTTTGTTGTATGAATTACTCTGTATGACATAATCTAATATGACAATTGTATTATAAAGTAAAAACGAGAGAGGAATATATATAAATAATTGCGTGTATATCTCTTCTTTCAGCCATCCTCAATCCTCGGTAGTAATTTTTATTGCCATTGAGCTATACAAATTAAGTATTATTTTTGATTGCACCACTGGAACCATTGTTCTTTATATAAATGGTGGTTAAGAGGGCAGCCGAGGTACATGGACTGGAGCTGCCTTCGATGCAGGTCAGGACTAATCTCCTGACCAAAGTGCTTCAACCTAGGGCTTCCATTTCAGAACCCTTGTTTCCCTTTAATGAAGCACTAACTGACAGCTTTGTCGGACCATGGTCCAATCCTGACACTGGGGCTCCTGTGAATAGGACGATTGAATGCCATCACCTCCCAGCACCGGGTGACCCTATGTATCTCAGCCAACATCACGCCCAGGGAGTCTGGTGGTGAAGGGCCTCTATGTCCCAAAGCACATTCCCTTCCACCCCTCCGGATAGGGAATCCTAGAGGTTGGATGCATTTGGGAAGAAGTTGTTTTCTTCCTCTAGCCTAGCATTGCGATCAGTGAATACTGCTTGCTTATTAGGCTGTTTCTCCCATTCCCTTGGGGATACAGTTGCACAAGTGCAGCCACAAGTCCAGGAGGAGGCCCTGGCCGTGCTCGCCAAAACTGTCAAGGATGGGAGAGATGCAGCAAAGTTCACCATACAGTGTGGCCTGGATACGACCGATTCGCTGGGTAGGTCAATTTCAACGATGGTGGCCTTGAGATGCCACGCCTGGCTTCATACAACTAGCTTCTTGGATGATGTCCAAGCCATTTTGATGGATGTACCCTTTCACGGAACCCACCTTTTAGGGGAAAGGCAGACTTGACCCTCGTCAGGTTTAAGGACGCTCGAGCTACGCCAGAACCTTGGGTCTCTCTTCAACTCTTGGTGGCCAGTCTTCCTTTTGCCCATTTTGTGGCAACGGAAAGGGTTTCCAGCCGTGTCAATACTATCCTGGCCACCTTCCTGCACAGACTGCCCAAGCCGCGCGAGGACATGGATATGGTGCATTCCAACTGGGAATAGAGTCCAAAAGTCATCAGCCACACTGCCCCCAGCAGCCGCAGCCCCCAAGCACTCATAGGCTGATTCTGCAGGACCATGCTATTCCAGTTGGTGGGAGAATTGGTCATCATCTTTCCCACTGGAGATCCATAACATCAGACAAGTGGGTCTTGCAGATCGTCCAGGAGGGCTATTCTCTGCCTTTTTCTTTCCTCCTTTGATTCTGCCAAGTTAGGAACAGCTGACGGAGGATCATTTATAGTTGCTCCAACAAGAGGTTACAGCTCTCTTGGCCACGCTAGCTATAGAAAGGGTTCCAGTTTCATAAGTAGGCAGTGCCTGTTATTCCTGCTACTTTCTGATTCCGAAGAAGAAAAAGGGGTTAGCGCCCATTTTAGATCTTGGGACTGTCAATTTCTTCCTCCTAAAGAAGAACTTCAAAATATTTACTCTTGCTCAGGTTCTGTCTGCCTTAGACCAGGGAAACTGGATGGTAGCGTTGGACCTGCAGAACATGTATTTTCATATTCCAATCATGCCGGGCCACAGGCATTAACTGCATTTCAAGGTAGGCCACGAGCACTTTCAGTTTATCGTGCTCGCTTTTGGCCTTACCAGTGCTCCTTGGGTGTTCACCAAGGTGATGGTGGTGGTCACAGCTCATCTGCGCTGGTAAGGGGTGTCATTCCCCCCTACCTCGACGACTGGCTGTTGTAGGCATCCTCACCCCAGGCAGTTGTCTCCCAACTTCAGACAATGGCTAACCTTCTGCATTCACTGCAGTTCTCTAGAAACGTGCCAACGTCACACCTGACTCCTTCTCAGATGCTCCCTTTCATCTGGGCTGTTCTGGACACAGTGCGGTTTCTGGCTTATTGTTCCGAGCAGCAACTCCAGGATATTCAGGCTATGATTCCGATATTTCAGCATCTATCCTGGATTTTGGTAAGACAGACTGTGAAGCTGTTGGGCTGAATGGCCTCCTGCATCCTGTTGGTAAGACACACCAGATGGCGTATGCAGGCTCTGCAGTGGGACTTGACGTTCCAATGGGCACAGTATCTGGGGAAATCTCACCGACGTTGTTCAGATTTCAGAAGGAACTGCAAAAGATCGGCAGTGGTGGTTAGCAAACCGCAATTGGGTCAACACAGAATTCTCTCGCTTCCCCCACCAGATATCACAGTCATGACAGATGCGTCGCTTTTGGTAATGGGCGTCCTCTCTTGGAGAGGTGGAGATCAGGGGACACTGGTCTCGGGTAGAGTCGGGCTCCACATAAATTTGTTGGAGCTCTGAGCGTTTCAGTTAGCATTGAAAGCATTTCTTCCCTCCGTAAAGGGAAAATCTGAAAGAAACAGGTTAGTATTGGTAGACAGTCAAAATATCGAGTTGGAAATATCGACTTACCATAATATCGAGTCTGTAATATCGAAGGAGCATAATATCGAAGGCAAGAATATCGTAGGACAGAATATCGACCCAAGGTAAGTAATATCGAAATACTTAATATCGATGTAAGTAATATCGAAGTTAGTAATATCGATAGCATATATATCGATGTTAATAATTTCGATGACACTAATATCGATATTTGTATTATTTTATAGTTTTTTATTATGTATGTGTTATATGTTTAATTTAAGTATTTAAAATAATTACTATTATATGTGTATACATTTTCTATAATAATATAGAAATTTATAAGGAAATTTGATGTTTTAGTAACGGAGCGGGTTGTGGGTTTATAGGGGAATAGGGTGGGAAGTAATTTAATTATGGTAAGTTGATTAATAATTAGTAGGATTAATTAATTAATTATAATTATTTGCTAATTAATATTGATTAATTGGGAAATAATTAATTGATTAATTGATATATATTTTCTGTAGCGGGATGTGGGTTTATAGGGGAATAGGGTGGGGAGTAATTTAATAATAATTAATTAATTAATATATGTTTTTAAATATTTATAACTAATTAATTGGCAAATAATATTAATTAGTTAATTAATTAATATAATTTGGTACATATTTTAAATTAGTAATTAATTGGTAATTAAATAATAATAGTTAGTTAATTACATTATTAGAGTAATTTATTTATATATATAATTTTTAGTTACTGTTAATTAATTAATTGGGGAAAATGATATTAATTATTAAATTATATTAATTACAGCTTATGTGCTAATATATTTACTTTATTGTTATTGTTAATTAATTATTAATTGCTAATTAAATAATATTATTTACCTTTGGGTTAAGGAGTATTTTTAGGGTTCAGGGTCATTTTTGGGTTTTTGGGTAAAGGGGTATTTTTAGGGTTCAGGGTCAGTTTTCTGTTTTTGGGTAAAGGGGTATTTTTAGTGTTCAGGGTCAGTTTTCAGTTCATGGGTAAAGGGGTATTTTTAGGGTTCAGGGTCAGTTTTCTGTTTTTGGGTAAAGGGGTATTTTTAGGGTTCAGGGTCAGTTTTCAGTTCATGGGTAAATGGGTATTTTTAGTGTTCAGGGTCAGTTTTCAGTTCATGGGTAAAGGGGTATTTTTAGGGTTCAGGGTCAGTTTTCAGTTCATGGGTAAAGGGGTATTTTTAGGGTTCAGGGTCAGTTTTCAGTTTTTGGGTAAAGGGGTATTTTTAGGGTTCAGGGTCAGTTTTCAGTTCTTGGGTAAAGGGGTATTTTTAGGGTTCAGGGTCAGTTTTCAGTTCTTGGGTAAGGGGGTATTTTTTGGGTAAAGGGGTATTTTTAGGGTTCAGGGTTAGTTTTCAGTTCATGGGTAAAGAGGTATTTTTAGGGTTCAGGGTCAGTTTTCAGTTCATGGGTAAAGGGGTATTTTTAGGGTTCAGGGTCAGTTTTCAGTTCATGGGGAAAGGGGTATTTTTAGGGTTCAGGGTCAGTTTTCAGTTCATGGGTAAAGGGGTATTTTTAGGGTTCAGGGTCAGTTTTCAGTTTTTGGGTAAAGGGGTATTTTTAGGGTTCAGGGTCAGTTTTCAGTTCTTGGGTAAAGGGGTATTTTTAGGGTTCAGGGTCAGTTTTCAGTTCTTGGGTAATGGGGTATTTTTAGGGTTCAGGGTCAGTTTTCAGTTTTTGGGTAAAGGGGTATTTTTAGTAAATTAATTATTAATACTTATTGTTCAGTACATATATATTATATCTTTACTGTATATATTTTTATTTATTAATTTTAAACATTATTAGATACTTTTAAATATGTATATTTTATTTATTAGTGTTATATACTTACTTTTACATTTATATATATTAAAAAAAAATCGATATTTTTAACATCGATATTTTTTACAACGATATTATTTTTTCGATATTTTTGTACTTACCATGTTGTAGATAGGATGTCGATATTTTTGCCCTCGATATTGTTGACTCGATATTCTTGTAGGTCGATATTTTTGTAGTCGATATTCTGTCATAGATCCGTTAGTATTAGATCCCTTACCTTAGAATATCCCCAGGCGTCAGACTGGATCCGGAAAATTTTGTGGAGCAGTACCCCTGCGCGTCGGTAGGGGTCGTCTGCGGCTCGGCGTCCGTCGTCGGCGTTGTTGGCGCCGGGATGGAGTCGTTGGACTACTTAGACGCCGCCCACGCGCGCTGACATCAGTTCTTCTTTTTTCCGCGCCAGCAAGCGCAGGTCCGGAGAAAGTTGTACCCTTTAGTCACTTTTTGACTAAGCTTTTTTGATCCTTTTTGGATCCATTTTGAGTCTAAGACTCCATCAGTGCCGGTAGGGCTCCCCGGTTTCAAGCCCTGTGCCGACTGCAACCGACTGATGTCGGTTACCGACCCCCATCGCCGGTGCCTACATTGCCTTTGGCCCGACCACGATGATAGGTCGTCCCCCGATTTTCGGGCCTTGACGTCGAAGGCTAGGCGGGAGCAGTCTCGTAAGCACCTCCGGCAGTCGGCCCTCGCCACTCGAGGTCCCGGTCCGGAAGAAGGTCGAGGGATCGGTCGCTGGGCCGGAGTCATCACAGCTCTGCGATTCGACACCACTCATCGGGCTCCAAGTCCTCAGGTAAGAGGCACAAGAAGTCGAAGAAGCGACATCGCTCTTTTGACTCCCCCCTACACTCACGTGCCGCGGCCAGGGGTTCGGGAGACACCACCCAAGCGGCTCCGTCGGAGACTCAGGCATCGCGGCTTGCTCCATACCCGCCGGTCCCTGTGCAGAACACGACCGAGAGGAGATCGACGCCTTCCTCATGGCCATGAGGTCGCTATCTCCTCCGTCGGGTTCTGCGGCGCCTTTGGGCCAAGCGGCCCCGACTGGGAGCCCAAGCGGGCTGGGTGCTTCGGCCACAGCGCCGTCGGGTGCTTCAGCCACAGCGCCGTCGGCGACTTCGGTCCCAATGCCGCAGGGCCCCAATGGATCTGGTTCCGGGTCGCCCCTGGTCAACCTTACGACCCCGCCGGCGTCGGCCCCTAGGGTGTCATCCACGGCATCATCCCCGCACGACACAGTCCCTGGTCCACCCCTCGGTCCGGACCCGGCATTCGGCGCCGGCCGAAGAGGAATTCTTCAAAGATCTGGGTCCATCCTTTAGACCTGAATTTCAGGACATGGACGACGAGGGAGATTGGGGGGGTGTCTGAGGACCCCCTGGCCCGTGAGTGCCAGCCATATCAGGACTGGACACAGGAACTAGGGGAAGCCAGTGGCCTGGATACCTCCCCAGACACTGGTATTGTCTCCCCTCCTACCGTGGCTACAGAGGAGGGGGCTGCTTATAGTGTGGTGCTGATGAGGGCAGCCAAGGCCTTCGCTCTTGAGCTCCCCGTCGCAACAGTGAGGTCTAAAATCCTCACAGAGGTCCTTAAACCGCAGGTAAGCTCCCCAGAGCCTTTACTGCTGTTTAATGAGGCTCTCACAGACGTCCTGTTGGGCACTTGGTCCAGGCCCACTACAGGTTCCCCTGTAGATAGGAACATTGCTAGGCGCCACCGCCCAGCCCCGGTTATCCAGGCCTCTACTTCCCAATCCGCATTCCCGACTGCACCACCAGATCGGGAATCCAAGAGGTATGAACAGTTTGGAAAGAAGATGTTCTCCTCCCTTAGTTTGGGGTTGCGGTCGGTCAACACTGCGTGCCTCTTGGGCCGTTACACCCACTCTTTGTGGGATACGGTTGCAGCAGTGCTGCCTGAGTGCCCGGAGGGAGCCCGGGCGAAACTCACTCAAGCCCTCGCAGAGGGAAGAGACACAGCGCGGTACTCTATAAGATGTGGATTGGATACCACGGACTCGCTAGGAAGAGCGATTTCCACGTCTGTGGAGGTTCGCCACAACGCTTGGCTGAGGTCCACCAACTTTTCGGCCGATGTTCAAAACACCCTTATGGACATGCCGTTCGATGGCAGCCACCTCTTCGGTGGCAAAGCAGATCATGCGCTGGAACGCTTTAAGGACTCCAGGGCATCGGCAAAGTCCTTGGGCCTGTCGGCCCAACGCCTGCAATCTTCTGCCCAGCGCTTCTTTTGTGGCCACGGAAGGGGTGCTCCCACACGTCCTGCCAGCCACGGGCCGCAGACTAACATTCAGCACTGTGGGAGACGTGGTTACCATCGTGGCAGAAACAGGGGACAACGGAGCGGCCAGTCCACATCCACCTCAGCAGCATCCACCTGAAAGCCTTCCTAGTTCGAGCTTTCAGGCCCATTTAACACCAGTGGGAGGCAGGGTTCGCCATCACCTCCTCCACTGGCGCACCATCACATCGGACAGGTGGGTGTTGCAAAACGCCTGGACCGCGCCCAGCGCCAGACCCCCTGGCCCACGCAAAAAACACTCCACCTGCCTAACATACGACGCCGCACCCTCTCTGCACTGAACGCCGGCCGGCTCCCCGACTGCCACCAAGCCGCCCCAGGACGCACCCATGGACCCTTCACCTGTCATTCCTGCAAGTTCAACCGCATCAGGACCCACACTATATCCACAAACGCCAAACAGAGCTCCAACAATAACCACCTGAAGTGCATCCTGCTCAACACCCGCTCGGTCCACAAACACCCCATTGAACTATGGAACCTACTGGACACTACAACGCCGGACGTCGCCTTCCTGACAGAAACCTGGATGAACACCTCATCAGCGCCCGCCATAGCCATGCCGGACGGCTACAAGATCATCCGAAAGGACCGCATCAACCAAACAGGAGGAGGCATCGCCATCCTCCACAAGAACACCATCCGCATCATTACCAGCGCCGACGACACTCTCACCGCCGCCGAACACCTCCACTTCCAGATACACACCGACCCCAAGACCACACTCAGAGGCACCCTCATCTACAGGCCACCAGGACCCCACACTCAATTCAGAGAAGAAATCACTGACTTTACCAGCCCACACGCCCTCCCCTCCGAGGACTACATTCTCCTAGGGGACCTCAACTTCCACCTGGAAAAGAACAACGACAGCAACACCACCACCCTGCTGGACAACCTCGCCAATCTCGGACTTAAACAACTGGTAAACACCCCCACCCACCACACCGGACACACGCTCGACCCAATCTTCTCCTCCAGCAAGCACATCTCCTTCTCTCACACCACAGGACTCCACTGGACGGACCACAGCTGCGTCCACTTCAACTTCAGAAAGACCACGACCCACCACCACCCACAACAAGTCCCCCGCAGAAACATGTAACAAAATTACCACCGACCAGCTCACCACATCGCTAAACAATAACCATCCCGCCAAACCATCGGACCCAAACCAAGCAGCCATCAATCTCGCACAATGGATCACCCACTGCGCCGACGAATTAGCACCCTTGAAAAACCATCACAACAAATCAGGAAGCAAAAAAGTCTCCTGGTTCAATGACGACCTCAAGAACTCCAAAAAGAACTGCCGCACCCTTGAGAAAGCTTGGCGAAAAAACCCAACCACAGACAACATGACCGCCCTCAAAGACGCCACCCGCAAACACCACCAGCTGATCCGATCCACCAAGAAATCAGCATTCAAGGAGCGACTCGACAACAACGCCCACAACAGCAAGGAACTCTTTAGCATCGTCAAAGAACTGACCAATCCCAGCGCCGGCTCCAATGACATCACTCCCTCTCAAGACCTCTGCAACTCACTAGCCTCATTCTTCCACAGCAAAATCGCTGACATACACAACAGCTTCGGCGACCAGTCCACCCCCCTTACCACCACCGAACTGAAGCCCCCCACAACCACCCTTGGCGCCTGGGACCCAATCAGCACCGAAGACACCATCCGCTTGATGAACTCCATTCACTCCGGATCACCAACCGACTCATGCCCCCACCACATCTTCAACAAGGCCAACTCCATCATCGCACCTCATCTCCGGGATATCCTCAACTCTGTGCCCTACTGAAGAAACCCACAGCAGACCCCACTGAGCTTAAGAACTACCTCCCCATCTCGCTCCTCCCTTTCCCTGCCAAAGTCATAGAGAAGGCCGTCAACAGTCAGCTTGCCGCCTTCCTCGAGTCCAACGACTCCCTCGACCCCTCACAGTCCGGCATCCGAGCCAAACACAGCACCGAGACCGCCCTCATCGCAGCCACAGACGACATCCGAACACTACTCGACAACGGAGAAACAGCTGCCCTCATCCTCCTGGACCTCTCCGCAGCGTTTGACACTGTCTTTCATAGCACCCTTGTACAACGCCTCAGAAACGTCGGGATACAAGGAAAAGCACTGGACTGGATCATCTCGTTCCTCGCCGGAAGAACTCAGAGAGTCCGCCTCCCCCCTTTCAGGTCAGAGGCCACCAAAGTCATCTGCGGGGTACCTCAAGGATCTTCACTCAGCCCCACCCTTTTCAACGTCTACATGAGCCCCCTCGCTTCCATCGCACGCCAGCACAACCTTAACATCATCTCCTATGCCGACGACACACAGCTGATCCTCTCCCTCACCAAATACCCAAACACCGCTAAAACTAACCTACACGAAGGGATGAAAGACGTAGCCGAGTGGATGAAGAACAGCCGCTTAAAACTGAATTTTGATAAGACGGAAGTCCACATCCTAGGATCACCCCCCTCCGCATGGGACGACTCATGGTGGCCACGGGCCCTGGGCAGCGCACTCAAACCAACGGACCATGCCCGCAACCTGGGATTCATTCTAGACTCCTCCCTCTCGATGACCAGACAAGTCAACACCGTCTCATCATCATGCTTTAACATCCTACGTATGCTCAGAAAGATCTTCCGCTGGATCCCTACCGAAACAAGAAAGACGGTCACCCAAGCACTCGTCACAAGCTGACTGGACTACGGAAACACCCTCTACGCCGGAACCACAGCCAAATTACAGAATAAACTCCAACGCATTCAGAACGCCTCCGCCCGACTCATTCTAGACATACCGCACCACAATCACATATCCGGTCACCTGAGAAACCTTCACTGGCTCCCCGTCAACAAGAGAATAACGTTCCGCCTCCTCACCCACGCACACAAAGCCCTCTACGACCTGGGACCCAAATACCTCAACACGCGCCTGACCTTCTACACCCCACCTGCCAATTACGATCATCCAATCAAGCCCTCGCCGCGATTCCACGCATCCGAAGAACCACCATGGGAGGAAGATCATTCTCCTACTTAGCGGCCAAAACCTGGAACTCCCTCCCCACCCACCTCCGCCTTACACAGAACCACCTCTCCTTCAGAAAGCAACTCAAAACTTGGCTATTCGATAAGTAACGACCCCCCCTCAAGCGCCTTGAGACCCTCTGGGTGAGTAGTGCGCTATACAAATCCTCGACTTGACTTGACTTGACCTCAGTACCACCGCGTGTTGGGGGATCACTTGCAATTTCTGCAAGAGGAATTTTGGCCCTCTTGGCCAAGGGGGGCCATTGAGTGCGTTCCTGGGTCAGAAGTGGGACGTGGTTGTTACTCCCACTACTTTCTGGTTCCCAAGAAGGGCAAAGGGGGCCTACGCCCTATCTTGGACCTAAGGAACATCAACGGCTTCCTCCGGAAGGAAAAGTTCAAGATGCTGACTTTTGATCAGGTCTTAGCTGCCCTGGACCCAGGAGACTTGATGGTAGCGTTGGACTTGCAGGACGCATATTTTCACTTCCCCGTCCAGTCGGCCCGCCAGCGCTACCTGCGGTTCACGGTAGGCCACAAGCACTTTCAGTTTACCGTGCTCCCCTTCGGCCTTCCCAGCGCCCAACGGGTGTTCACAAAAGTGATGGCGGTGGTCGCAGCTCATCTGCGCAGGTTAGGGGTTTCAGTTTTCCCCTACCTCGACGACTGCTTGTTGAAGGCGGGCTCACCCCAGACAGTCGTCAGCCACCTCCAGACTATGACCGACCTCCTGCAACTGCTGGGGTTCTCCATCAATGTGCCGAAGTAGCACCTGTGTCCCTCTCAGAAGCTCCTCTTCATCAGAGCGGTTCTACACTCGGCGCAGTTTCAGGTTTATCCTCCCAAACAGCGGGTTTAGGATATTCAGGCTCTGATTCCGATCTTTCAGCCGTTATCCCGAGTCTCGGTCAGGTTGACGCTGCGGCTTCTGGGGCTGATGGCCTCCTGCATCCTTCTGGTGCAGCACGCCAGGTGGCGGATGCAGGCTCTGCAGTGGGACCTGAAGTTTCAGTGGGCCCAGCATCAGGGCAACTTGTCCCACCATGTCTTGATCTCGGAGGGCACAGTAGGAGAGTAGGGTCTGCTTTCCTATGGTCACCCCACTTTTTTCTTTTTGCTTCACTGGTTTTCGACTTAATGTGGCTGTGGGCCTGCTAATCAGACCCACAGCCCAGCTGCTCTCTCTCTAAATTCACTATAATGTGCTTTAGGTGCATTACCAATTAGATACTGGATCACCTTATGAGCCCCTGTATAGTGTACTATAGGTACCCAGGGCACAGCTGCATCCAAGGCCTACAAGGGGCTGCAGCACGTATTATGCCACCCCTGGCTGGCCACTCACATTGACACAACTGGCTGATCACTCAGCTGGGGCAAGGTCATGTAATCACCCCTTGCTTAGATATAGTATTCCTATATCTAACCCTATGTCTAGACACATATATACCTATAAGTCACTCCTATGGCAGGCCATAACAATCCTGGAGGCAGAGTGCTTGGTTTTACGTGAGATGGTGCTCTAGCATGAACTGAGCCTGTCTGCAGCTTTCAGAACCATGTCCTTTAGCTGTTCTAGGATATTGCCATACCATATACTCTTAAGTGCATTATGAACCTCGCGGGTAAATGCTAACTATGGTTTGGCTTTATTAAAACATGTCGAGTAAGGTGTTATACGTTTTGGAATACTACCCCCTTGCCAGTTCTGGCGACGGGGGTAGCATTCCATCCTTCTAGAGGGAGAAGACATGTTGTTCCTACTATTCCTGGTTAAAGTTAACCAAAGCCTCAGCATCACAAAATGGATGATGCTGCCACAGATACAAGTCTGACCTCCTGCTGCTGGGAGTCCTTCCAGCGAGGGAGGCTTGGACAATAGGTTTCCTGCCTTGGGAGGTGCTAGCACCACCCCAGACAGGCGTTTGTGTATTGGGGGAGGGAGGGTTGAAAGAAATGAGACACTGCCTGGGGGACACAAGGTTCCCATGCATAGTCCAGTTCAAACCGGTGTTGGGGCACTCCAGCCCCAGCTCTGGCACGAAACTGGACAAAGGGAAAGGGGTGTAACAACAACCTTCCCTGGTCCCACTCTTAGGAGGGACCTAGCAGGTAATCCAGCCCCTAGATTTGGTATATCGGTAGGAGCGGAGTCCCAAGACTTTAGATTAATCCTGACTGAAACTCTGAAACAAAATTCTGGACCTTCGACGATCTACTTGAAAGAAGATGACTGAAGAATCTCCCTTGTGGTCAAGGAGTGACCACCCTGCACAAGCAGGCACCATCCAGCGATCAACGGATTGCTTTGTCAACGCTCCCGCTGAAGCCCGCGCACAGAGCTGGACAAGAACCAGACTTCCAGACATCCAATAGCCCGATCCACAGTCCCAGCAGAGCTGAGAACAGTGGAGGTGACGAGAGACGTGGGACCGGCCATCTTGAAAAGTCTGTGACTTGCTGATTGTGCAACACCCAAGGCACCCTCGAAGCTGTGCATTAGGGATTGAGAAGCCCTAGCCCCGAGCATCATCTGCACTGAAGATCAGCCCTGCACACTCTACGAGTTCTGCGTGGGACCCTTTTACATTTTCCTGCTTGACGTGTCTGCCCGGTCACTTGCCCGTTGGCTAATGGCCATCTTGGTGATGATCTTTTGAATTTACACCACTGGTCTGGTTGCTCCAGACTGGCCTTTGCTTCCCGCGAAAGAAGCAGCCCCTCAGACCTTGCTGGTCTGAGTAAGAAGCCAACTTTGTATTCTGCGTGGGTTGCCTTTGCCAAGGCTTGTTGACTCCAATCCTGAAGCCAACACCGCCGACAGTGAGAACCTTTGTGAGACTGTCAGTGTCTGACTCCTGGTTGTCGTCGACCCCTCCCGGTCGACGTGGCTGCGGAGACAAGCTTCATGACAGCACCTGATTGCTTCGCGACATCGCCTGGTTCCTTCCTGGTTCCTTCCTGGTCACTGGCTAGTGACCCAGACTCTGTCCCCTCTGCTTTTAGGTCCTCTTCATCTTCGATCCACCCTTGGATCCACCCGGACACTCCTCTCCTGGCCACCTGCAGCAACTTTCTTCCAGGCTCCATAGGATTCGACGACGAAACCCGACACACTTTGACACCTATGCACCCGCTTCCTGTGGGTGAGGTAACTCGAGTACTTCAGTGCTCCTGTGGGTATCAACTATCCAACTGTCTAGGTTTCAAGTAACTTTCACTGAGTCCAGTCAGAAGTGCCCTAAAAGAACTAGTTTGTAACTTTTACGTTCCCATTCATTCTCGATGGTAACCTGCGTGTGTGATTAGACACTGCACACGCCTCCCGTGGGTCTCCTGCTTCCTAAATCTTGGTAGCTCAGCATAGCCCCAGCGATTCCCTAGGCCCTAGGCCTATTCACTTTCCGTGTGGTGGTCCTTATACCACTATTTTAGTATACAGTTTAGCGTGCCCCTAGGGACCTACTGTATTTTGTGCAACTTAATGTATTTGAATTGAATATCTTGTATTGTGCTTGTGCCTCTGACCTCATAAAGAGTTCAGAGGGTTTGTCTAGTAATAAATACCATATATATTTTAAATATATCCTGTTTGGTGTCCTTTCACTTGGTATTAAGGGGGTTACATATGGTAAAACAGCTGGCTTCACATGCCCTCTTGAGTTTAGTCTAAAACTGCTTTGTCCATGCTACCCCTAGGATAGCTGGTCTATAAGGTTGACTTTACAACCATCACCATGAGGATTGTTTGGACTGGTGCACGGTGCTCACTAGAATAGTGAACATCATATACCAGGCCAACATCTCACAGGCACTGCAAGACAGTTGCAGTGGTGGCTCACAGACCGTGATTGGGTCAGTGACAGATCCCTCTCCCTAACCCAACCTGAGCACGTAGTTGTGACGGACGAGTCCCTCCAGGGCTGGGAGGCAACATGGGAGCGGCGCAGATCAGAGGCCTCTGGTCTCCGACGGAGTCCCGGCTCCACATCAACCTTCTGGAGCTGCGGGCGATCTGACTTGCACTGAAGGCATTCCTCCCCTCTGTCCGGGGGAGTGTAGTGCAGGTGTTCATGGACAACACCACCGCCATGTGGTACTGCAACAGACAGGGCGGGGTGGGGTCATGGACCCTATGCCAGGAGGCTCTGCTCCTCTGGCAGTGGCTGGAACATCAGGGCGTGACCTGGTGGTTCAACACCCGGCAGGTTCCCTGAACGCTAGGGCAGACTAACTCAGCCGTCGATGCATGATGGATCACAAATGGCGTCTGAACTCGGACGTGGCGCAAGGCCTCTTTCAGCAGTGAGGAGAGCCTTGTTTAGATCTATTCGCCACAGAAGAGAACGCGCAATGTCATCAGTTCTGCGCGTTGGAATTTCCAAGACGGCACTCACTCAGAGACGCTTTTCGTCGCGAGTGGAGCTGCGGTCTGTTGTACGCCTTTCCGCCTATACCACTTCTGCCGAGAGTGCTGAAAAAGATCAGGCACGACTGGGCCCAAGTCATCCTTGTGGCTCCGGACTGGGCACAAAGATACTGGTATCCCGAGCTACTCAGCATGTCTGTCGATCCCCCGATTCGTCTGCCTCTTCAGGAGGACCTTCTGTCGCAGCAGCAGGGGACGGTCCTCCACCCGAACCTGTTCAGTCTCCACTTACATGCGTGGAGATAGAGCAGTGGCAGTTGAGGCCATTTGACTTGCCTCCTGAAGTCTGTAATGTGATTCTGGCAGCCAGGTTTCCCTCCACAAAATCGGTATACGCCTGCAGGTGGAACACATTTTCGGCATGGTGCACCGCAAAGGCTGTGGATCCCCTTTATGCCCCTATTTCAGAGGTTCTCCTCTTTCTTCTTTCTCTTTCCCAGCAGGGCTCTGCTCTGGGCACTCTAAAGGGCTACCTCTCTGCCTTTTCCGCCTTCTTAAGGCTCCCTGATCAGCCCTCTTTGTTCAAGTCCCCAGTTGTAAATAGGTGTTTGAAGGGCATCACTCATATGTTCCCTCCTGTTCCTTTTGTGATGCCTCAGTGGGACTTCAACCTTGTTCTCACTTATCTTATGTGCGCTCCCTTCGAGCCACTTCATAACTGTGTTCTTTGTCTCCTTACTCTTAAGACTGCATTCCTGGTTGCCATCACCTCTGCCAGGAAAGTGAGTGAGCTCCAGGCTCTTTCTTCTCAACCTCCTTTCCTTTCTGTCCATCCGGACAAAGTTGTGTTGCGGACATGACCCTCTTTCCTGCCCAAGGTAGTCACAGCCTTCCACATCGGGCAGTCCACCACTGTTAGAAATGGCGATTTCCGGTTGGCTAAGGCTTGCGCCAAAGCCAGGCAGAAACCACCATTCTATGTCAGGGCAAGGAAGTCACCCACCAAGATAACCCCTGCCCACCCTCTTGGTAGCTTGGCATGAGCAGTCAGGCTTATCTCAGAGGCGATGTATAAAGCATTTGCACGCGGACCCAGCAACAACACATAAGGCCCACCACAAAGGAAACTCCACACAAGGTTATATATAAAAATAGCCTTTGTATTATACCAAACATATTAGATAATAAATACACACTTTACAATGTGCCATAAGCAGGGGCAGAATTTACAGGGGATTATATACACAGGACAGGGCCACAGGGACCACTGTCAGGAATAAGCACTTTTAGAACTAGCACTTGGTAGACTTAGTACTTTGTAGGAATAACACTTAGAACATAGCACATATAATAACTGTAGCACCAAATAGAAAATGTAGCACACAACCAGTAATCACTGGTAAAAGGTAAGTACCACCTACGCAACCCTAACCACCATAGGAAAATATCACGCAGGGAACCATAAATTCACTAGTATAGCTATACTAGGAAAAACAACCACCTAAGCATAAAAATACATGTAGGGGTATAGGCAAGAAGCTTGGCACATGATGCATGAAAACACATACAGAGGTGCAGGTAAGTAATCACAGATAGCGCAAAGATCACATAGCATAAACATGTACCCCACGCAAGGGCACAACACCAGAACTGTCCCCCAGGCCAACTGGCCTCTCAGGGGCTGAAACTCCCTGTGTCCAGCAAAGTCAGGGCAGGCTGCGCAGGCAGCCAAAGGGAAGGATCGAAAGGGCCTAAATGGTGCAGCTTCCCACTAAGTGCTGGGCAGCTGGAGAACTGAGCCGGGCACCAGCGTGCCTCCTGGTTCTCCTCTGGGGCTTTGAGCACAAAAATGCAGCCACACACGATGGGGGAGCCCCGCAGGCCCTAAACACAAAATGCCCCCGTAGGTGGAGGAGCCACATAGGCTCTAAAGCACAATGCCCCCTGACGTTGGAGCCTTGTGGGCTCTGAAGGAAATAATGCTGCCAAACATGGTGGAGCCTTGTGGGCTCTAAACAAATGCCAAAAATACTGCCAGCACTGTGGGCGCGGCCCGCTGCCAACCGGGGCCGCTCTACCACCATAAATGCCCGGAATCGTTGGAGCCTCATGGGCTCTGACTAACAGTGTCCCCGGGGCCTTCCACTCCTTTTCTTATGTGTACCCAACCTCCTGCTCCACTTAGCACCCGATCTCTGGCCCCACTCACCAGGTTCTGCAGCAGACTCCTACAGGTGGCGGCGGGGTGGCGCGAGGCTCCACTTCCCTCCAGCAACACTCTCCTTGAACTGCGGTGGGGACAGGCACCGGCAATGTGCCTCGTGCCCCCTCCGCTCCTCTTTAACTAACTGTGCTGTCCTGGGGAGCCTCCGGGGTTCCAGGGACTTGGGCGGTATGCGGGGCTCTCTTCTAGCATTGGAGCCCCACCCGCACCTCCCGTTACTCGCCTTTCTCCTCTGGTACCAGCAGGCAGTCCGGGGCTCTCCCTTGCACTCGGTAGCCCCGGTCACGACGCCACAAGTTGTTTCCGCACACAGGGACGCGGGGTGGGCTCCCATCTGCTTCCTGTTCCTCTCCTTGGGCAGCCAATCACAGCGCGGCCCCGGGCGTTGAGCCTCCACCAATGGCAGCGCGGCCCTTGGTGGGGAGGCGGGCACAGCGCCTTCCAGGCGATCCCCGGGCCGGCAGCGGTGAAAACACGGGGCAAACGAGGGGTAAAATTTAGGGTGGGCACCTGCTTTGAAAATAAGCCAAGGGGGATCCCGCTCCTCCTTAGGAAGGGGAATAAAGCGCTTCCCAGGCGCTTAGATGCAAAAGTCCAGTGAAAAGTATTTTCAGGGAGCAGGAGGGCAAAGGCTGGGCCCAGGGGCCAGCTCACAGGGCCCTCCAGGCAGGGAGGCAATCCCCAGTGGTGGTCTCCCTGGCGCCCAGCAGCAGCAGGCCCCCCTCTTCAGATCCGGAACAAGAGAACAACATTCATGGGTACACAGCCCCTTTTTTATACACCAAATCCCTTTGTTTAGGCTTCAGGGTGAAGGGAAAAACCAGTCGCAGGTGGTTCTGGAGCACTCTGTTGTGCTCAACCACTTTTCCCATTCACTAGGCTGGCTAACGTCATCGGTCGCAACACAGGGGGCGGAGCCAGCATTGTATGGGGAAAGCCCAGCCCTATTCAGGTCCCAGGTGCACTCCTCCCCGGCTATCAACATGCAGATCTCCCATTCACATCTGGGGCAGACCCATCCTGACTCCTGGAGCCTGGCACACCAGCCAGCTCCAGCCAATCACAAGCCAGCCAGTCATTTCAACTTTATTACACAGACAGGCCAACTTCTAGAAGTGGCACTTCCACACTAGTCACATTCACGCCGCACACATCATCACGCAGCATTTAATCACACAAGTCCGCACATACCAAACTCGAGCCTGCACTCCCCACATATCAGGAACTAAAATGGACACATACATTCCCCATGCATTCCTATGGGAGGGCAGGCCAACCGGACCACACACACACACTTTACCCTGGGACACAGTGGTAAAGTGCGCAGAAACCAAAAATCACTAACACCAGGTCACAGTTAAAAAGCAAAAAGTTTAGGGGTGAATCTGCCAGAAGGGCCAAGTCCAACAATCACCTTGCCCTCCTTTTTTCAACCTCTGCATCCCTCAAAAGAGGAAGAGAGGCTCCACCGTCTGGACCCAAAACGTGCGCTCTCATTCTATCTGGATCGCACACGCCAGTTCCAGGTGGATGACCAACTCTTTGTTGGTTCCGTGGGCGCTAAGAAGGGACGGGCGGTGCACAAATGGACCATTTCTCGATGGGTCGTCTTGTGCATCAAGGCTTGATACACTCTGGCTAAAAAGGAGCCTCCTGTGGGGCTACATGCCCAATCCACTTGGGCCACTGCCGCTACTACTGCCCTGGGTCGGGGAGTCCCCTTGCAGGACATCTGTCAGTCAGCTACGTGGGCCTCGCTGCACACGTTCGCACAACACTACTGCCTGAACAGCCAAGTCCGGAGAGATGGCTTTTTCGGCCGTCCCGTTCTTCAGGACTTTCTGGTGTGATCATTGGTTCGCAGACCCACCACCGGGGTTGGTATTGCTGGGGTATCTATTCTATGGTTAGGAATCTAATACTAACCTGTTTCTTTCAGATGCACAAGTAACTTACCTTCGGTAACAATATATCTGTAAGAAACAGTAGTTAGTATTAGATTCCTTACCGCCCCACCCATCCTCCCCGTTCTTTGAACCGATATCTAGGGTTAAGGTTCACCCTTTTCAGGGCCCTAGTTTCTTGGCACCAGTGTTGGTTTTTATCATGGCTCTGCGTTTCTGGCGCGGATAAGCTGTGTATAAGAACTGACGTCAGCGCGCGAGGGCGGCGTCTAAGTACTCCGGCGACGTCATCCCATCGCCAATGACGCTGACGATGGACGCGGAGCCGCAGACGACGCCTACTGACGCGCAAGGGTACTGCTACGCAAAAGTTTCCGGATGCAGTCTGACGCCTGGGGATATTCTAAGGTAAGGAATCTAATACTAACTACTGTTTCTTACAGATATATTGTTACCGAAGGTAAGTAACTTGTGCAACAGGAAGCTCAAAAACAGGTTAGGGAGATCTTAGACTTACTTGAATACCAAGGGGTGATTGAAACATGCATCTCGTCAATGAACAATCCTTTGTTTCCTATCTCCAAACCAGACAATATATATCGTCTAGTTTTGGACTACAGACATTTAAACTCTTGTTGCAAAACGTTTGCAGTACAAAATGCACACAGTGCAGCACTGATGAATAACATTGTGCGTAAAAAGTATAAAACCACATTAGATATTTCTAACAGTTTCTTCTGTCATAACTTTGCACCTGAAAGCAGGACCTTGACCGCTTACTCAATAATGGGGACACAGCGTCATTTTTGCCGTCTCCCCCAGGGATTCAAGAATAGTCCAGGGTTATTTCCAGCAAGAGTAACAGAATTACTACAAATATATGATGATGTGGCAGTATCTTATGTCGATGACATCTATCTTACAGACGATGACTTGAACAGGCTCTTGAAAAGAGTGAACACTGTTATACTTGGGTTTGCCACTGAAGGGTACAAATTCAATTTTAAGAAATCTCGAATTGCACACCTCACCGTCCTATTCTTAGGATACAAACTTTCAAGTGAAGGCAAAAGCCTGGCAGCCAACTTTTTTGAAAAGTGTGTACTGCTCCAACCTCCAAAAACGCTGAAACACTTACAGTCAATTCTAGGTTTTCTGAATTTGGAAGAACTTACGTTCTAAATTACGCAGAAAGAGTTAAACCTCTCAACAAACTCATAAAAACTGATTTCAAATCAACAAATTGGACTCAAAAACACACAGAAATTTTGTGTTCAGTGCAAACAGACATGTTAGCAAAAACACAGTTACAAACATGCGACAATGTGCGCAATCTTGTAATCCGAATCATCCCAGGGAGATGCGAATTCACGTACCTAACCTTTAATGAAGGTGAAAAGGTACCAATAGCTTACAAATCACACTCATACACACAAGCTGAAATGAAATTCACTTCAACAGAAAAGATTCTGACAGCGGTTCAAACTGCAGTAGCAAAAGAGAGAGCTCTCGCGCAGGGTAAACGCATAGTGGTCGTTATACCTGTACCTGCCTTAGAAGCAGTGACAAAAGCAAGCATTCCAAATGCAAAAGCATTACATCCGAGATGGATACAATGGGTTAACTCTCTTGCTGCAACCGACGTTGAATACTTTTTTGACCCATACTTGAAAACACAAGAATTTCTACAATACGAACAAGAATGTCCTCCGCCCGTTGAGATTCTGCCTCTAGAACATTACGGATGTATGATTTAAACAGACGAATCAGCACAACACGCTATTGGGGGTAAACAAGCCTATAGTGCTGCGTGCCCGATTGTTAAAGGTCGCTGGCTCGAAGGTAAATTTCGACCTATGGTCACTAAAACTAAATCACTCGGAGACTGTACAGCTCAACGAGCTCAACTACTGGCTTTCAAGATGGCGCTTGAAAATGCTGATCGTAAGTTCCCCACAATCATAGTTTGCGATTCGTATTACTGCGTCCAGTCTTACAAATTGGTTTCAAAGACGCCAAAGGTGGCACAATCAAGCATAAATTACTTTGGGAACAAGTAATTCTATTACAGAAAGAACTACAAAAGACTCATGTGATCCATACACTGAGTCATCAGCGTGATGGCGTTCACCTTGCAGGGAATTCATTGGCTGATGAAGCCGCGAAGGCAGCTGTGCAAACGGCTTCAGTAGCTGCAATCACTCGTTCAAAAACAAAAATAGACAGAAAATAATGCAAGCTGCCACCGCTTCAGTAAAAGACAGTGGTAAAACACTCCCAAAAGGCTTTCCAGTAAAGAACTCATATATAATGGATGCAAATAATGTTTGTTTTCTCGAATCCCTGGAGTGGGGGATAGGGCAATTTCAAACATGGAACATAGGTTAGGACTAATCTTAGCAGCACATGAAGGGCTTGCCTCTGCACACGCAGGAGTTTCCACCACAGTATCATTATTAAAACAGCGATATTGGTGGCCGGGCAAGAGGAAACAAACTAGAAACTATGTTCTAGAATGTGACATCTGCCAAAAAATGAAAGTTTCGAGCGTGAAACGACCTGCACAAACGCCCCTTCTAATCTCAGATAAACCGTTAGTGTGTGTTTACCTGGACCACTGTGGTCCCTTACAAAGGGATAGCAACTATAAATATATCATGGTCGCAGTTGATTCCTGCCCAAGATTCATTTGGATGTGGCCTCAGCACTCGGCTGACACCCGAACTGTTATAAAAGATTTGCGAGTCTTTATCGGCACATATGCAATCGGCACGCTACATTCTGACCAGGGTCGTGCGTTTAGCTCTCGAGCTTTCAAATAATCCATGGCTGGCTTGGGCGTTGCATTGCGGTGCTCAAGTCCATTCCATCCTGAGGGAAATGCAGTAGTGGAAAGAAAAAACAGTGACATAAAGCAATCTATAACAGCTAGGGTATTAGGCTCGGGTGACGGGTGGGTCAAACATCTAATAAGTGTCCAACGTAGTCTTAATAATCTGCCAAGAAATACTCTGGGTGGAATCTCTCCATATGAAATACTTTTTGGTACTAGAATGCTCATCCAGGAGCTTGATCATCATACTTCAGTGGTGGAACAAAAACCCTTTGATATCAAAGACTGTTTGGCTGTTTTGCAGGACTTAAATGAAACAAGAAGTCTAGGCAACACAATACAACACAAAAGCCAATGACCACGGAAGAAACACCACCTGTCCCAGCCAGACCTGTCTGGATTTCAAAGATTGGGGATTTAGTCAGGGAAAAGAGTGCGGTGAAGAAGGAATTTGGGCCTTCCTACAGAAAACCAGTACCTGTCTTAGCAATCCACGGAACAAGATCAGTGTTACTGCGGCCCCTTGCTGGAAGAAAGTAGAACCGGGTTGTGTACATCGACCTGGTCATACCACATCATGTGGCCGATAATAAGTAGTATGGCCCAGTGGGCTCCCAAGATGTAGCAGACGACCACATCTGGCTACAATGCAAGAGGTTCAAACTGAAAGACTTAACTTTTTTGATAAACCTGCAGTGAGAAAAGAAGGACTATTCAACAAAGCGCTGGAAATTGTGCCTCTTGAAACCCAAGTAACAGTTTGCCAAGAAACACCTGTCTACAATGATATAGCCTCTGACTATACTAATATGACGAAGGAAGAAGCAGCTCCAGTGATTCCAAACAATCCTGCTGCAATTCCAACAATTGACAGAACTGCCTCTGGCTATTTCATCAACTTTGATACATTTTCTGAGGATCCAAGTGAACCAGAAACTATGCCAGCAAATAAAACTTTCAAAGAAAAAATAACAGAACTGTTTCATCAACTAGAAAAAACATATCTGGTTTCACCATAGGTTGAATTTTGGATTGTGTTAGGTGTACTTTTTCTCCTACTTTGGCTCATCCTTGTTTTAAGTTTGGGAAAGAGGATAGATGGAAAATACAGTACAATTGACACAGCAAGTAAGAATATCAACTTGCTCCTGAAACCTCTCAAATCATCTCATCGTGAGCGAAGAGACTTGTCATCAGTGAACATCACAGCCGCTCCTATACCTGGTGATTATGACATTTATGAACCGGTGGAACTGTTGAAGATTCACACCAGTTTAATATTTCTTTGAGTGACTTCGTATCACCCAGCAAATTTTCTGATGATTGGGACTTTGAGACTGTTAATAATATGATGACAGATTTAGAAATGTCAGCTAAATTCAGAAAACATGAATACTTAGAAGGTTCATCAGATTATGAACAAATATATTGTTTTAATCATTATGGACACCATTATTTGCACAAATCTGCAAACCCTAGAGATGTTTTTACCTTTAATCAATGGGAACATTATCCAAAGCCGCCAAAGGGCAGCTCAAAAACATTTAATGAAAAGTTTCCATACTTCTCAAGTTTTAATGTCACAAATCCAGAAACGTTTTATTTAAAAAATATGAATAAGACAGGAATGAAAAACATGTTGACTAATACTAAACAAATTTATTCAGCTGCCTTTTATGCTCAACTGTCTGCATTAGGTTTTAACTTTTGGAAAGACAACATTGAGACAAAAACTGTCTGGGGCACAAAAGACTGGCAGGTGCAAGGTTTAGAAGCCTTATTTAGTGCCTGCATTATCCCAGAGCAAATAATGTTTTTAAATGAAATCTGTTCAACAAACATCTTGTCTTGGCTCAGCTAAGATAAAAGAATTAAACAGACCATCCATACCTAAGCCCACACCTGACAGTAATGGCACTGCAGATGAAGAGGTAGACGTAACACATATTTTACAACAGAGTAGAACTAATCCTGATTGGAAAAAATGGTTAATCTGGCCCACAGGCAAAAATAACTGTCAATATAGATTCCTGAACAAAACACAAGGGTTCACAATAAATAGGCAAGATCCAAGATATTCCCAGAGACAACACCCAGGGATAATAACAACGTACACTGTAGGAAAGCTATGCCTTGAATGGGTGCAGAAATCCACACTGCCAGAAATTAAACAACACTTAACTTTACTTAAAAATGGCGTTGATTTTAGAGACTTCCTACTTGGGCCTTGTAAACCACGTCAAAAACAATTCATATACGCCGGTATATACGCTGCTTAGAATGTAGCATGGAAAGTCACGCAAATGGAAACTGCAGAAAGAATACGAGAAATTGATCGTATTAATTTAAAGAAAGCCATCTCTGTAGTGGACAATGGGTTAATGACTCTGTCCTCCAGAATTAATTCTTTGGACAGAAGTGTATCATCTGTCATTAATATAATAGAACAAGAATTGCTAATGTTACAACACGGCCAGTCTCAAATACATTCTATAATACTACTAAACTGGACGTTACAAAATCTCTTTTCAGGCTACGTGCCACGGCGTCTAATCAACACCACGTCATTGTTTACTGTATTTAACCTTACAGATTAACAAATCTCTTTGGCACAAAGAGGACCAGACTATACGGTGCTGAGCATAGAAAAACTGGAAATATCATCCAGATATGCTGCACAAAAGTCATCCAACCCAGTGAGGACTTGGTTCACCAACCTTTGGAAAGTGGCGGGTGCATTGTTCAAGCCAAAGGGCATTACCACAAATTGATAATGACCTCCTGGGGTTGATAAAGCAGTTTTGGCCTTAGACTCCTCAGCTAACCTAATTTGCCAATAGCCAGCTGTCAAGTCAAATGTGCTCAAAAACTTGGCAGAAGCCAATCTGTCAATAAGCTCATCTGCCCTTGGAACTGGGAGAGCATCTGTCCTAGTGACAACATTGAGACCTCTATGTCCACACATAACCTCATCTCTCTCTTACCATCTTTGGTGTGAGGTTTTGGTACAAGGGCTACTGGGCTAGCCCAGGGGCTCTCTGATGGCTCAATCGCTCCCAGTTGCAGCATTTTCTGCACCTCAGTCTTTATACAGTCCCTGACATGGTCAGGTTGCCTGTAGATCTTATTCTTCACAGGCAGACTGTCACCAGTGTCCACCTCATGGGTGCACCAGTCAGTCTGACCAGGTGTCAATGAAAACATATGCCTGTAAGACTGTAGAACTTGTCTGCAGTCCTGTTGTTGCTGGTCAGTGAGGCTGCCAGCTAAGGCCACACCATCAACTGAACCATCATCAGGGTTCTGAGATAGCAAGTCTGGGAGAGGGTCACTCTCTTCCTCCTGCCCCTCATCTGTAGCCATGAGCAAGTCCATGTCTGCCCTGTCAACATATGCCTTCAGTCTGTTGACATGGAGAACCCTGTGGGGGCTTCTGGGAATGCCTAGGTCCACCAAGTAGGTGACCTCTCCCTAGGTAGCAGTCCCATGTCCCTATTGTAAGCCCACAACCCCCGCGAGCTACAACCTAGTTAGCTTTTCTCTTGCCCTGATCAATTGTCGCTCCCTTCCGAGGCATACCACTGAAATCAACTTGCTCCTAGAGGAACGAGATTTCGACATTTTATTTTTAACTGAGACATGGCTGAATGATGACTCAGACCCTCATATAGTGCAAGCTCTCCCACCCAAGTATTCCATCACCAGACAGGACCGCATGTCCGGTCGAGGAGGAGGTGTGGCGATTATTTATAAAAACAATCTCATATGTAGAACCTCAGATAGTTCACTCTTGGAATGTGAGAGTATTGGCTTCTCTATATCCTTTTCGCCCACCTGCACCTTCTCTGGGATCCTGGTTTATAGACCCCCAGGTGACTCTCATGACTTCTGCAATAATCTTTTAGATAAGATCTCTCTTTCCATCAGCAGTTCCCCCAATTTTACCATCTTGGGTGACCTTAATATTCACCTGGATGAAGTCAATGCCGTGTCATCGCAATGTCTGTTGGATACCCTGAGAGTGGTGCAACTGGAACAAATTGTGACTAGTCCCACGCATACTGGCGGCCATCTATTAGACCACTTTTTTACTAATCTTGAAAACATAGTGTGTGGTCAGCCCAGTTTTGTACCATGGTCAGACCACGCACTACTATCCTTTAGGTGGTCCCCAGTAACACAGATCCACAAGGCTGCCATTCTAAAGAAGGTTAGTCGAGTATGGTCTAGACTACCAGCTAAAAACTGGGAGGCAGCCCTGAAAAGCTGCCCGCCCGCCCCCCATGAGGATCCGGTTGTTGCCAATGAAGCCTTTGAGCATTGGATCAACTCCACACTAGACCCTATTCTGCCCAAAAAAGATCTATTGCACAGAGAGGGTCCCAACAAACAACCCTGGTACACCAAGGAACTTAAGGAACACAAACAACTGTGCAAACGTGCGGAAAGGAAGTGGAGAAAGAACTACGCAGTCGCCGCGAAAAATGAATACAGGTCATCCCTGAGATCCTACAAAAACCTATTAAAAACAACACAGGCCGCCTACTACCAGAGCAAAATTGCGGAAGCAGCTAACGCCCCCAGGGAAATTTTTAAAATCTTTCAATCCCTAGCCAACACACCCAGGACTATTAGCCCTGTTTTGAACCCACAGAAACACTGTGAGGAGTTAGCTAGCTTCTTCGCATCCAAGGTGTCGAATATCTATTCCGGCTTTGCACCAGTGATAGATTCCCCAGATAATTGGGAGAGCGGATATAGGGGGGACCGGGAAGTAGACCCTAATCCATTTGCAGGTCTCAAAGTCTTCCCACCACTGGATCTGGCTGGAGTAGAAAGTCTCCTTGGCAATCTTAAATCAGGCTCCCCGGTAGATGCTGCACCTCCGGCAGTTCTGAAACAGGTATCAGGGACAGTGTGCCCTGTGATAAGGCAGGTCATCAATGCATCTTTGGCCTCCGGCGTTGTGCCCCCCAATTGGAAGAAGGCTAAGGTCAGAGCCTTGCTAAAGAAACCTAGCTTGGATCCTGAAGACCTGGCCAATTACAGGCCCATTTCTCTTCTACGGACCATCAGTAAAATAGCTGAAAAACATGTTAACCAGGTTCTCTCGTCCTTTATTGAATCCACGGATGGATTACATTCCACCCAGACAGGGTTCAGAGCAAAACAAGGAACAGAGACAGCTCTGGTGGCGGTAGTGGAGGCAGTTAGGGGCATTGTAGATGCAGGAGGATGTGCTGCGGTGGTCCTGTTGGACCTCAGCGCAGCCTTCGATACAGTAAACCACTCTCTCTTGCTGCATCGGCTGCATCTCACAGGGGTCTCCGGAGTGGCCATCAAATGGCTCCATTCTTTTCTATCAGAAAGAAGCTTTTCCGTCTTTGAGGGAGAGGTGTCATCCAGCCAGCTGCAATTGAATCATGGCGTTCCCCAGGGATCTTCCCTCAGCCCCACTCTATTTAATATCTATATGAGACCTTTGGCTGAGGTGGTTCTTCCCTGGTGAATCCAACTTGTTACCTACGCCGATGACACGCAGCTGGTTGTATCCTTGGTGAGGAACGATGCCTTAAATCAGGGGATCAATAATCTGACCCCGTGTCTCACCAAGGTTCTGGAATGGATGACCTCCTCCTGTTTGAAGCTAAATGGGACTAAAACTGACATTATGCTTCTGGGCTACAAAGCCCCAATTAACTTGGACCCTTGGTGGCCTCACTGCCTGGGACCCCCTCCAGCACCCAAGACTCACATAAAAAGCCTGGGGATCTGGCTAGATTCCTCCCTTGGTTTTCACTATCAGGCTAAAAAGGTAGCTGCAACCTGCTACGGGCTGCTGAGAGTCTTAAAAAAAGTGCTAGACCTCCTGCCATTCGAAGCCAGACGATTGCTGGTCCAGTCGCTGATCTTGTCGCGGCTGGATTATGCAAACGCCGTCTATATGGGAGCTCCAGTCGGCACCATAAAAGTTCTGCAATCTGTGCAGAACTGTGCTGCTCGGCTGCTCATGAAAGTCCCCAAAAGATGCTCAGCGAAAGCCGCACTTCAACATCTCCACTGGCTACCCATCAAGGGAAGGATTATTTTCAAAACAATGTGCTTGGCGCATAAGTCCATCCATGGCGCTGGACCGCCAATTCTGGATCCCCTCTTCTGTCGCCATCGATCAGTGAGATCTCTGAGATCCAACCAGCGGAACTTGTTGGTAGTCCCCAGGATAAAGCTGGCGCGGATGGGTGGCCGCCGGCTCTCTGTGCATGCAGCTAAAGAATGGAACGCACTCCCAGATAACATCAGGCTTGAGTCTAATCATCTCGCTTTCAGGAAGCGTTTAAAGACACACTTGTTTCAATAGTGTCTTCCTGATCCCTTGGTCTTACAGCGCTGGGATGCTCAAGAGTAGCCATGCGCTATAGAAGAGGGTATTCATTCATTCATTCATTCATTCTCAACAATGGTGTGGGGTCCAGACCATTTGTCCTGGAGTGCTGCTGGGGCCACTGGCTCCAACACCCACACCTTCTGTCCTGGCTGGTACTCAGTCAGCACAGCCTTTTGGTCATGCCAAGCTTTTTGGAGTTCTTGGCTAGCCTCAAGTTTTTTGGAAGCCTTCTTCATGTATTCAGCCATCCTGGAGCAGAGACCAAGTACATAGTCCACTATGTCTTGCTTAGGCTTTTTGAGAGGTAACTCCCATCCTTCCTTCATTAGACATAGGGGTCCTCTTACAGGATGTCCAAACAAAAGTTCAAAAGGGCTGTAGCCAACCCCCTTCTGTGGGACCTCTCTGTAAGCAAATAGAAGGCAGGGTAGAAGGATGTCCCATCTTCGCCTAAGCTTTTCAGGTAAACCCTTGATCATACCCTTTAAGGTCTTGTTGAATCTTTCAACAAGCCCATTGCATTGAGAATGGTAGGGTGTAGTGAACTTATAGTTTACACCACACTTCTTCCACATTGCAGTTAAGTGTCCTGACATGAAGTTGGCACCTCTGTCAGATACAACCTCCTTTGGAAAGCCCACTCTTGAGAATACTCCCAGGAGGGCTCTTGCCACAACAGGAGCTGTTGTGGTCCTTAGGGGAATAGCCTCTGGATACCCGGTGGCATGATCCACTACCACCAGTATAAACCTGTGCCCAGATGCTGTTTGGGGATCCATTGGTCCAACAATGTCTATCTCAACTCTCTCAAAGGGTACCCCCACCACAGGCAGTGGTATCAGGGGGGCCTTTGTAGTGCCACCTGCTTTGCCACTGGCTTGGCAGGTTACACAGGAGCGACAAAACTCCTTTGTATCTTCTGACATATGGGGCCAGTGAAAGTGAGGGACAAGCCTGTCCCAAGTCTTGTTCTGGCCCAAGTGTCCTGCAAGGGGAATATCATGGGCTAAGGTAAGAAGGAAACCCCTTAAGGACTGAGGTATGACCAACCTCTTGGATGCCCCAGGCTTGGGGTCTCTAGCCTCAGAATAAAGGAGTCTTTCATCCCAGTACACTTTGTGGGTACCAGTAGCATTCCCTGCAGCCCCAGCAGCAGCTTGCTGTCTGAGGGGTTCGAGAGAGAAACAATCAAACTGTGTCTGCCTCAAGTCTGCCCTTGAAGGTCCCCCTGTCCCAAGAAAATCAACCTGGTCAGGTTCAAGCTTTTCTGGGACAGTTCCCTCAGAGGTCTCAAAATCAGCTTCCGTTGAAGGCTGATCTTCACTTGAAGGCAGGGGGGGAAGGCACTGCCATGACCCTACTGCTCTTTCTCTTGGAAGGTACTTGGTCCATTGTTCCAGGATCCAAGACCTGTTCAGTGAGGCACTTTTTGGCCTGTGACCTGGTCACAGCAAGGACATGTGATGATATACCTAACATCTCTGCATGAGTCCTGTACTCCACTTCTGACCATTGTGAGGATTCAAGGTCATTGCCCAACAGACATTCAACTGGGAGATCTGCACTTACCACAACTCATTTGAGGCCAGTTACCCCTCCCCAGGAGAAATTAACAACTGCCACACTATGTGTAGTGGTGACATTTCTAGCAGTGGTTAAATAGAAGAAGGCTCCTTGAGGAATTATTTCAATGTCTCAATAATTTCTATTAAGTCTTATACAAGTACTTTACTTCAAAAGAAAACATAAGAAACATGGTATCTCCCAAAATTTTTTATATTGTTTAGAAAATGATCCTTTAAATTTTTCACAAGATTCTAGAAGTTCAAATGATAGGCAACAAAAACAACACTACAATTTCCTGTACATTTCCTGTAGTGTGGCCGACGGAGACTTGATTGATACGGTCGCGTCTGTGGAGCTTTCCAATTTGTATGGTTGGCAGGCTATTCAAAAGCCGAGGTGTGCCCTGGTGCATGTGATTAAAAAGAAATAAAAGAGTGTCAAGTGGAATTACGGTGGAGGAGTGGTGTCAATAACCCTGAGAAGTAGTGGTGGATTGAGGCTTTGGAAGACATCTTGTCTAATTCTATGTGCTACGCTTAGTCCTGAGGATGGTCTCGGTGAAAAGCATACAATAGAGACCGAAACGTCGACGCATATACACCGTTTGGTTCATAATTATCCAAACAAGGATTTGTATATATTATATTGATGGATTAGCTGACTGCATGTACAGGAGCACCCTATGTATATATCTGTATATTACATACTGTACCAACGGTGTACCACACTACAGGAAATGTACAGGAAATTGTAGTGTTGTTTTGGGCCTGAATGGAGCTATTCCATTCTCAGCCCCAAGTTGGCTTAAGTTAGCCTGGCTAGGTCTCCTGACCTGAACCTGGTTATCCTCCTCATCAGACTCATCCCCTCCTCATCCTCATCATCCTCCTCCTCATCTACAAGGGGAGGGTCAGTGGCATCTTCAGTGGAGGGTAGGACCTCATCTGTATTCCCTGTAAGGAATACACCAGAGGCCTTCTGAGCCTCATACTCATCTAAGAGACCTAGGAGGTGTTGAAGTGTAGGGTTAGACTCTTGCTTCAGTTTTCTTGTTCTACACAAGTGCCTCAGTTCCTTGAAACTGAGGATAGCAAATCTGGAGGGTACCTTGTGAGGGTTACCTTCCACAGGTTGGAGTCCACTGGGCTCTCCTGTGCCAGACATTGGTCTAGTGAGGTGTAAGTGGTGCACTTACCTACACTGAGTGTTTTCCTACTGGACCTCTCGAGGAGCTGTAGTCAGGATGTGCTAGGCCCTTTGCTCTACAACAACTAAGTTCAGTAGAACTTAAGTATTCTAGACTTGTTTTATATGTACCTAAAGGTACCTGTATGATCTTTCCGTTGTATTTCTAACCAGTTTTGTTTTCGTTTCTCTTGAAAATGGCTTTTAACCAGTAAGTCTTTAAGTGAAGTGTTTTTCTTGTATGTTATCAGTGGAGCGTTGCCAATGGTGGTGCCAATATCAGGGTCCTTTGACAATAGATGCCAATATTTTTTCATTATAAAGCACAAACATTGCCCGCATAATGAAAAAATATTGGCATCTATTGTCAAAGGACCCTGATATTGGCACCACCATTGGCAACGCTCCACTGATAACATACAAGAAAAACACTTCACTTCACTTAAAGACTTACTGGTTAAAAGCCATTTTCAAGAGAAACCAAAACAAAACTGGTTAGAAATACAACGGAAAGGATTTCAACCCTGTAACTCATGCAAAGCATGTAAAATTGGAAAAAGTATGAAAGTGATTGAGGAACCGGATGGAAAAGTAATGAGAATAGAACAACAAATCTCATGCACCTCAAAAAACGTTGTATACATCATCGAATGCAAATGTGGAATGAAGTATGTGGGGTGCACAACTTGCATGTTGAAAAAAAGAATCTTGGAACATATCCGAGCAGTAAAAAATTCTAACATGCAATATGCCACTGCCAAACATATGAGCACATGCCAGAATGGAGATTGGAGGTAAATGCATTTCTCCAGTATTACATCTTTCATAGATTCACATGCTTGTATCTTCCCCGTCGTCATGGTGGGAGTCTCACGGTAACAGAATGACCAAGCAGTATCATAGAGAAGAAAAAACTGCATAGAAAATCCCCATAGGGGCTGTACTATTTGGTAACCAGACCATTTCTTTGTTTTGGTCCAAAAGCCAGCCAATCAGAATTGCTGCCCTGCCCTCACACTCCCCAGCAGCAGCTTCCTGCCTCAGATTTCCAACCGCCTTCGTGTGAGAAAGGAGTCTCCCTGAGCTCTGCTCAGTTTTCTTCTGTTCCTGTGTGAACTTTTGACCCTTTGGAATCTTGTTTCCTGTCTTCTAAATTGAGGTATTGTGTGTACTTATCTTACTTATGATGGCTGAAAGCTCTAAAAAGAGGCTGTTCAGGCCATGCAGATCCTGTGGGAAGGCCAGACTTTTCTCTGAGGACCCACATGAGGACTGCCTTTACTGCCTCTACCCTAAACACCTGGTGAAGGACTGTAAGCTTTGTAGAAAATTTTCTGACAAAACTAAACGTGACAGAGAGGCTAGATTACTGTTATGGCTTCAGAAGAAGAAGGCCACATCAGGCTCAGATTCTGAGGAAGAATCTTCTCACTCCACTCCCAAGAAAAGAAAGGCCTCTGTTTCTGTGGAGAAAGTGGAGTCTAAAAGGAGTAAGTCTAAGGAAAAATCGACATCATCTCTTCCTATTACTCCTCTGGAGAAGCAGTCAAGTCTTAAAGGACCTGGATCTGCACCTTCTACCAGTTCAATGACTTCGGCTACTAAGTCTGTGGTGAAAACTTCAGTTCCATCGACTACAGCTTCGTCGACGACAGGATCTAAGGCTGCGTCGACGACCACGACGTCTACGGCAACGACATCGATGAGTAAGATGTCTCTGTCAGCGAAAGGACCGTCGACGATGACGACGACGAATCCGTCGACGACAGGTTCGATGTCGAGGATGTCGACCGGGGCCCCGTCGACGCAGGTCCCGTCGACGTTGGTTCCGCCGACGAAGGTCCCGTCGACGAAGGCTCCGTCGACGACGGTCCCGTCGACGAAGGTTACGTCGACGAATGTTCCGTCGACGAAGGTCCCGTCGACGAAGGTCCCGTCGACGAAGGTCCCGTCGACGAAGGTTCCGTCGACGATGGTCCCGTCGACGATGGTCCCGTCGACGATGGTCCCGTCGACGATGGTTCCGTCGACGTTGGTTCCGTCGACGATGGTTCCGTCGACGAAAATCTTGCTTTCATCGGCTAAAGCGTACAGTTCTCCTCAGTCGAAGACCATGATCTCCATCCGCTCTTTTCAGTCGACGAGAGGTTCGGCTACCATCAGTAAATCCGCAGAGTTCACCTCATGGACAAAGATTTCTCCTTTGCCGCCATCATCGCTGCTGGAGCAGGATTCAGGTGGAGAGGAGTCCTCAGGTGCCGCCTACAGTCCTTCTCAGCTTCAAATAAAAAGCCAAGATACGGATGAGGAGGAAAGTTATTCCTTCAGGGACAGGCCACAATCTTCCAGATATGAATCATTCCAGGAATCTGGTGATTATGATGATGAAGAAGAGCAGCACGTGGACTCACGGGAGGAAGAACGTCAAGAGACGGTTTCTATACCCCTCACACTTGTGTCTGATCTTCGATTGATGCTAAACGACTACTATCGTCGTTTCCCAGAGGCGAATTCCTCGCAACCAGTTACGCAGACGCCTCCCCCGCAGACACCTAAAAAAGCACCTGCCCCTCAAGATCAAGGGGTTAAATCTCCGCAGGTGGTTACTATAAGGGACGACCTAACGGACTCCGATGAAGATGAAGAGCCCGAAGACGGAGAGCTGGTTCATGATGCCTCGGGGAAGGAATGGGACGAATACGTTTTGCCATCGGCTGCATCACCTGACCCACTCAAATCTACCTCCCCTCCTCAAGACATCGGAGGCTTCCATGATATCATGGAAAGGGCGGCCAAGAGGTTCAGTCTGGATGTGGAAGTGCAAGAGACGGATTGTTTCTTGTACGATTTCAAGGATGATAACAAAAGGTCACTTCGCTCAATACCTATTATCCCTCATATCTGGGAGGAGGGCCTCAAGATTCTAAAAACACCGGCTTCTATCGCGGTTTCAGTTCCACGAATTGAAAAGAAATACAGAGCTCCAGAATCTACGGCAGCCTGCCTCATTGGACATCCCAGGCCGGAATCAGTTGTGACACAGGCGGCGCAAAGAAATTCTAAAAACCCGGTGGCTACTTCACTAGTGCCACCAGACAAGGAAGGAAGGAGAATGGATGGAGCAGGTAAGAGGTTTGCGGTCATGGCAGCCTCTACCATTAAAGCGGCAAATGCTATGGCACTGCTTGGCCGTTACAACAGGCAGATATGGTCAGATCTGGCACCCATTCTGTCAGCGCTTCCGGAGGACCGAAAGGAAGAAGCGGCAGCCCTTCTCAAAGAAGGAGCAAAATCGGCTGCCGAGTCTATCGACATCGCCATGGATGTCTCGTCTTTGGCCTTCAGACAAATGGCCGGGGCGGTTTCGCTTCGCAGACAGGGCTGGCTCAAGGCGACTTCTTTTCGACCAGAGGTGCAGGCGAAGATTGTCGATATGCCCTTTGACGGTGAAAATTTGTTTGGGAAACATATTGATGAGGCATTGCAAGGCATAAAGTCGGACACGGATACGGCTAGAGCGCTGGGATCTCTTCAGCAGGGAAAATTTCAGTCCTTTCGAAAGAGGGGCGCAAGAGGCCAATTTAATCAAAGACCCTCTTTTCAATGCAACCGATATCAACCGTACAATCAGCAGGGATATCGTCAGTTTAACACAAACAACCAGTTCAGATCCTCTAACTCCTCTTACCAACAACAGTCCAGAGGTAAACCTAACGCCAGGGGGAAAAATCAGCAGTCTAATAGACGTCAATGATTTCAGGCAGGCGCTCCCCACACAAAAGATCCCGGACAACGACCACTATCTGTCTCAATACTACGCTAACTGGATGTCCATAACATCGGACAAATGGGTTATGGATGTCATAAGCAGGGGCCACACGCTGGAATTTGTGGAGATACCACCGGACCACCCCCCAGTACTCAGGCTCAACCATCATCGCAAAGAAATGCAGAAGGAAGTTCTCTCGCTTCTGCAAAAGGGAGCCATAGAGGAAGTACCACAGCATCTCAGAGGGAGAGGCTTCTATTCGCATTTCTTCCTCATCAAAAAGAAACAGACCCAGAAATGGAGACAGGTATTGGACCTGAGGGATCTCAATCAGTACATAAAAAAGATACCCTTCAGAATGTTGTCGTTGCAAGAGATCTTACTCATGTTAAAGGACAAAGACTACTTGGCGTCCTTGGATCTCATGGATGCGTACTTCCATATTCCCATTCATCGGAAGCACAGGAAGTATTTAAGGTTTGTTGTGGAGAGTCGCCACTTCCAGTTCAAAGTCCTGCCATTCGGACTCAAATCAGCCCGAGGGTATTCACCAAATGCATGGCCCTGGTGGCGGCCCACTTAAGACTGCAAGGGCATTACATTTACCCATATCTGGACGACTGGTTGGTGACAGGTCCATCTTTCAGGGACGCAGCAGAAGCTCTACAGAGCTGCATCCGGTTGTTTCAGCGATTAGGTCTGAGGACCAACTTAGAGAAATCCTCGCTGACTCCGGCCCAAGGCATCCAGTTCCTGGGGGCATGGATATGCACCAGAGCAGGGAAAGCCTATCCTTCCGAAGATCGGATGAGAAAGATCAGGGGATTAACGGCTTCCCTTCAAGCAAAAAAGTCCACTTCCGTGAGGATTTACAAGTCCATGTTGGGGATGATGTCATCCTGCATCCCATTGGTACCAAACTGTCGTCTTCGAATGAGACCTTTGCAGGAACAGCTGGACGAACAGTGGGTACAAGCCGATGGAACCTTCGAGGATCGCATTGTCATCACGAACCGTATGAAGGTGGCCATGTCATGGTGGAAGATCCTAAAGAACCTGGACCAGGGCTTGAGCTTCATTCCTCGAGATCACGACTTCGTGATGACGACGGACGCTTCGCTGAAAGGATGGGGCGCGCATCTTCAAGAGCTGGAAATTCAGGGCCTTTGGTCAGATTGGGAAGCTCAGCTTCACATAAACATGTTGGAGCTCAAGGCGGTGTTCCTAGGGCTTCAAGCATTCCTTCCCAGAATACGCCAATCGTCAGTACTTATACAAACGGACAGCACCACGACCATGTTTTACCTGCTGAAACAGGGCGGGACGAGATCCAAACAGCTGTCGACGTTGGCGCAAAGGATCTGGAAATGGCTCATAACCAATGAAATTTCGATCCAAGTTCAGCATATACAGGGAGTCCTCAACACTCGGGCGGACGCCCTGAGCCGCACTCCCAATGCGACACACGAGTGGGAACTACACGACACTCAGATTCGCATTTTGTTTCAAAGGTGGGGCACTCCCACATTAGATTTGTTCGCGACTCAAAACAATTCAAAGTGCGCTCATTTTGCGTCCAGGTACCGTGGCTCCAAGGGAGAAGCATTCCTCATGGACTGGACAGGAAGGTTTGCATACGCGTTCCCTCCGTTCCCGTTGATACCGCGCATCCTGCGCAAGATGAGATTGGAACCGTGCCGGATTATAATGATTGCACCAGCCTGGCCAAGACAGGCGTGGTTTTCAGACCTCCTTCAATTGTCGAGGGGCGACAAGATCCAGCTCCCGACATTTAAAGACCTCATCTCCATGAAGGAAGGGCAGATTCTGCATCCGGACCTGCACTCTCTAAAGTTGTCAGCATGGAACCTCATGAGCGGGAATTTCAAAATCTAGATATTTCGCAAGAATGCAGGCATATTCTCTCTCAAGCTAGAGCTGTATCGACGAACAAAACATATACAGCAAAATTGACCCGTTTCTGCCACTGGTGCAACAGACAAAACTTGCATCCGTTTGAGGTTCAGCCTGAAGGTATCCTGCCTTACCTGCTTTCACTATCTAAGTCAGGTCTGTCGCATGCTTCGGTCAAAGTGCATTTAGCAGCAATATCACGATTCCGGCGGAAGCCAAGTGAACCATCTCTCTGGTCATCCAGAGTAATAAAGGAATTTATCAAGGGACTTTTTAGAGTCTTCCCACCCATCCAGCGCCCACCTGTGCTGTGGCACCTCAATACAGTTCTATTGCAGCTTATGAGGCCACCCTTTGAGCCCATACATAAGACAGACTTGCAGTTCCTGTCATGGAAAACAGCCCTCCTTCTCGCCTTAACATCTGCAAGGAGGGTTAGCGAAATCCAGGCCTTTTCAGTGGAGGAACCCTTCTTACAATTTCGTCAGGACAGGGTTATATTGAGAACAAATCCTACCTTTATTCCCAAGGTGGCGACGTCTTTTCACCTCAACGAACCCATCATTTTACCTACTTTTTTCAGCAAGCCTTCCTCGGAAGCAGAAAGAGCCTTACACTCTCTAGACATTTCTAGATGCCTAAAGTTCTACATTGAACGGACAAAAACGTTCCGCAAGTCCAAGCAATTATTCATTGCATTTGAAGGGCAGAGGAAAGGTCTTCCATTGTCGAGACTGAGTATTGCTAGATGGATATCCTCAGCTATTCTGAAATGTCACGAAAAAGCGGGGAAGCCGCTATGTTCTAAAGTGCATGCACATTCAACGAGGAAGATGGCAACCTCGATGGCCTTGTTCGCAGGAGTGGCACTGCCAGACATCTGCAGAGCAGCCACGTGGATGAGTGTGCATTCATTTACAAGACACTACTGTCTGGACACTGCGTGGAAGGAGGACACGGCAGTGGGACAGGCTGTTCTGAAGCGTCTATTCCAGTAAGGTATGGTCTAATGGCATATTGTTTTTTACTATACAGTGCTTTGGCTTGTACTTATCCATGCATTTATCGTATTGCTGATGCTTTAGTAGCTACTGTTATATCATTGCTTTGCGGCAGAGCTTCCTTCTGAGTTCTGTCCTGGAAACGCTACAAGTATGGTGTGCACTGCTTACACTCTGATACAAGCATGTGAATCTATGAAAGATGTAATACTGGAGAAGGAATTAGTTACTTACCTGTACACTATAGTTCTCCAGTATTATCTTTCATAGATTCACATGCGCCCGCCCGCCTCCCCGTTTCTCAGGCAGATCTTGTTCTCGGTATTTATCCATGTCTCTCACTCGGGGACGGAAATCTGAGGCCGGGAGCTGCTGCTGGGGAGTGTGAGGGCAGGGCAGCAATTCTGATTGGCTGGCTTTTGGACCAAAACAAAGAAATGGTCTGGTTACCAAATAGTACAGCCCCTATGGGGATTTTCTATGCAGTTTTTTCTTCTCTATGATACTGCTTGGTCATTCTGTTACCGTGAGACTCCCACCATGACGACGGGGAAGATACAAGCATGTGAATCTATGAAAGATAATACTGGAGAACTATAGTGTACAGGTAAGTAACTAATTCCTTCTATGGGTCAAAAATACTGGATAAAATGGAGAGGGGTGGTGATGTGGTTCGAAGACTACGACAAATGGAGTCACGCATGATAATTAGACTCAGAACGAAACACCCGAAAGGGATGAACTTTGGAGAGGATCTGCATATTCATCTGGAATAATGATCTCAGAATGAAATTGGGTACTATACCCTTAACTAACATTAATGGACAAATAAGAGACATCGATGGGAGATTGGGGTACTATACCCAGAATTGATAACAATTTATAGTCAATAATCAGTTACCAAAGTGCTGTAACTTAAAAGCATGCAAAGTCTTTCTTTCATTTATTTTAATTTTTCACTGAAATGTAACGAAACTACATATCCCATAATGCCTCATAATAGGCTAACAATGGGCTAGTATAAATACAAACACAGTAGAGGGACTAACCAACCGTGAGCAAGGCCAAGTGTGGCCGAAACGCGTTGGTGGGGTGAAGTCTGAATAAATAAGGCTTAACAAAAAATATCCTGATTGTGCCGCCTCCTTTGTTTCAAAAAAAAAAAAAAAATATATATATATATATATATATATATATATATATATATATATATACACCCCGTGACTCCTCCGAATCTCTCTGCGTCTCAAGCTTGCACGCCAGCAAACGGAAGGAAGACGGACCACGATGATTCAGCATCAGTAAGATTTTATTCGATACACAGAAAGCAGCTACGCGTTTCTGGCAAATTATGCCCTTGATCACGCTGCAACATGTAATGAAGACAAAATGCTTTTTTTAAATGCAAATTTAGAAGGGAACACCCCCTCACAGTGACGTAATGTATCATGTGACAGTTAAAAAGTCAAGACATACTGCCACTGTTAGGTCTTAAGCAAAACATGAGCACTGATAATTTTCACCGGATAAATCCTGGATTCCTGTATGTATATTGTGATAGTTAAATAAACTAACCACATATTTACGTCAAACAATGGAACAAAGTCTAACTGTATAAATACAGAGTTCTCATAGGACGTACAATTGATACTACATACAGTATAATACATAATGTGCCTATTTGATCATAAAACAGTGGCAGGCAATAAAGTGCTGTGTGAGAGTGAGATAAAGTGCAAAAAAAGGGAAAAAGCAAGAAAGGGAGCGAAAGATCAGTGCAATACCATTCATTAAACAAGGGACAAAAATATCATGCCATAAAACCGTTTCACAGATCCCTGGAAACATTCCAACATGCCTAGTTCATGAACATGAATTATCACTTTGCAATAAATAGTATAAAATAGTATCAAAGAATGTGATAAAACCCAATAAATACACCTAAATTCTCATTCAATAATATATATATACATATATACAATATAATATATACACGCATATATACACAAAGAATAAAATCTATGACCAATATGATATTTCATGTTTTCAATTTCAGACTCAGTCAAAGTACAAAAGTAGAAAATTTTAGAAAAATAGAGGTTGTATATAGATAAATATATGAGAATATAAATGTCTATATACAAATAAATACATATCAAGGACTAATACACAAACAGAATAACCTTATACAAGCTAGAATAAGTATATTAAACATACACAGGTCAAAAAGTTCATAATTCGATCAACACATATTTTATGCTCATCTCAGACCTCCTGCATAAGACACATAAGTGTGGGGCAGAAATTGGGCCCGGCCTCAACCTCAAAATAGGGAACCTAACTAAGAGGGAGATAAAGTAGTTAACCGGGCACAAACATGTTGCTACATAAGGGATTGCTGAATCAGAAAGAGGCATCACAAAAAGTGATGCATTTCATCAATATTATTCAATCCATTCGGCCAACGGGTATCCAGTTCTAAAATCATCTTGGTTTCCAACTGCCTTAATAGTGACTCCCTGTCCCCACCTCTTTTGAGGCGGGGTATGGCTCCAATCACAAAATATTTTAAACAGGAAAGATCATTATTGTGTATTCTTTTAAAGTGACGAGCTACAGGGTAAGCCGGGTCACTATGTAGTATGGCGCGTATATATATATTACTTACTGGCGGTCGCCAGTAGGTAGTTATAGTTAGGATTGTTTTCCATAGGGAATCCGCAACATTCTATTGGGAATAACTTTGGCACCGGTTGAGGAATCTGCCTGAAATTTTCCTCAAATTTGCTTCGCTGCGCTCTGCTCCTTCCCTGAAAGTTTGGGGGGGATTCGTCAAGCGGGGGCCTAGAAAAAAGAGGGGTCCCAAAACGTGTTTTCCCCATGTTAATTTCCATAGGGCGGTTGGACTCACTTTTAGCCCGAACGGCTGAATAGATTTCTACCAAACTTGGCGAAATTGTAGGGACTGGTAGCCCGATGTGCCTTTGCTATGTCTCAAGATATGTGCTCCAGTGGATTTTGAGTAATTTAGGTTAAAAAAATATATATATCTATAAACGCGCCCGGTACGCGCACCGGGGCGCGCACTAGAGCGCTACGCGAGTTCGCGAGCGGAAAGCTGATTGGCTCTCGGGTGTCTGTCAACATTCCAAACAGTCCGGAGCAGCCGCCATCTTGTGTCTTGGTAGGATCGAGACACAAGAGGTGGCAAAAACAAAGGGTGAAATGAATAAAAGGGTGCAGGGTAGACCCCCCCTGATCCCCTAGGTTTGATGTGGGGGCCATAAAAGGGCCCCGCAGGGCAAAAAAAATAGTATTTTTTTTTCGATTCGCGCGGTGGGAGTGCCCAGTACGCGCACCGGGGAGCGTACCGGGGAGCATACCATAAGGAAAAAAGAATGACAGATTTTTTTTGAAAAGTAGCATTTTTTTATAAATTGGAGGTAGCTGTAAAAAGAACTGTTTTTATATTCTTTTTGTTGTTTTATATTTTTTTTATTGTTTTTTGGAACATTTTTAACTTTTTTTGGCTTTTATGAACAATTTTATATTTTTTTTGTTATTTTTATGGGGACAAACAAAAAACAGGAAATTGTACGGCTCATGTCATGAGTGATGTCCATGACCATGTCATGAGTGATGTAATATGTGATGTCATCAGCAGTGCATTGCAGGCGCGCAAGTTATAGTGAGTCCAACTAACTATAACGTGGGAATTTCAATGGTTTTATGTCAGTAAAATTTCCATCTAACTTTAACTGGTGTGAAACCTATGGTTTTTTCAGTGAATTTAATAGGTTTTTTAAATGCTAATTCCTAACTATAACTGGTGTGAAACCTATGTTTTTTTTTTGTGAATATATTGCAGCGTGACCAAGGGCTTTCCGCCCGAAACGCGTCGCTGGTTCTGTTTTAAATCTGCAATAAAAATTACCATCTTGCTGAATTGCTGGTCCGTCCCTCTTCCTTGCTGGCGTGGAGGCAGTGTCTGCGAGCGCAGAGCAGGCTGGGGAGGAGCCTTTCTTATATATATATATATATATATATATATATATATATATATATTCACAGCTCCTCTGTCTGACAAAGTCAAACAAACCAGAACTCGCAGTAAGTTAAACCACATAGGTTTATTGCACAAAAGGAAAAACGCGTTTCGGCACTTGCCTTCGTCAGTTTCATATATATATATCCAACAGCTGCAGTCTCTCAACACACTGATCAAAACGACAGAGAAACTACGCAAGTCCAGCGTTCCTTTTGGCACAAAATTTATTCAGGTATGAGTATCCAAATCTGACGCGTTTCGGGCATCCGCCCTTGCTCACAGACAGTCAGTATATGAAATAAACATCACTTAAATAGTACTTGTTCCACAGTTTTTTTCACAGAGGCATTTTTTTCTTTGATTTTAACCATGTGTAAATGGAAAGTGAGGACCCACTACTCAGTAAAAACCATATTGAGTACCTCTTCCAAACATTTCAAAGTGCATAATGCAAGAACAGAATAAAAATCAATATTATTTAAATTCTAGTATGCAATAAATAGAGCAATATATATACATTGGAATTATTTAAAACAATGTATAAAATAACGTTTTCATATAGCAGCATAAATGCATTTGACCAAACCCAATTGTAATTAGAATATTGTTTGAGTCCATATTAATTGTTACTTGTGCAAAATAAGCATATTAACCAGATGTGCAAATAACGCATAGTATTGTAATGTGCTAAGAGTCACTCAAAAAATGCCATTAAAGGGCAATTTTGTGCAAAAATGCTTATCAAATAAGTGGAAAACATCGCAATATGTAAACAATTAGATGAAATGGAGGTCTATATTTAAGTTTGCATAGACCTAATTGTGCAAAGTAAGCAAGGTTATATGGACCAAAGAATAAATATATAAATATATAAATAAATATATTCCAATTGATAAAAGTATTTAAAAGCAACACAGTTTGAATATCTGCATAAATGCAATAATGGTCAATTGAAATGCTGATCGCTCACAAAAACATATGTTAGCATAATACAGAATAGGAAAAATGATGGAAGAAAACCAAATGTACACACTGTTTGTGTCTATGTCCACAAAAAAAGATATAAGAAAAAAGTGATTCCCAAAATAGAGAATAATGGGAATTGTAAAGAGAAAAACCAGTCACCATGAAACAAAATTGAAATAATAACAAATTTGCTTACAGAGATTCAGAAAAAATATTCATATATACAGAAACGGAAGACAAAGCACTCCATTCAATCTACCACATTAAAAAGCGAATATCATCAATTTAGAGAAACACATAAAGATCATCAGTGGTATTAAGTCCATTAGGGAATTTACTGTCCAATTCTAAGATAAAATGTGACTCCAGCCTCCTCAAGATCTTATCCCTGTCCCCTCCCCTGCGTGGCTTGGGAACTGAGGCAATGACATAATAGGTCAGGCACTGCAAGTTGTTATTATGTTTGGCTTTAAAATGCCTGGCCACTGGGTACGTGCCATCATTGTTAACAATGGCACGTAAATGCTGGAGAATCCTGACATGCACCTGCAGTCGAGTACTGCCAACGTATCTCAAACGACAGGTGCATGTCAGGACATAAACTGCGAATTCCGTCTTACAATTGAAAGACCCCACTATGTTGGTCATGGTAGGACTGAAAGGTGTGGAATATTGAGTGGTATTTATTCCGAATTTACAAGCTCTACAAGTAGAGCAATGTTTGAATCCCGGCCGGGATTTCAACCATTCTTCCTTCTTGCCCAGTTCGGGGAAGTCATGGCAGATCTGGGTTCTGAGGGAGGGGCCCCTACGATATGTTATGGTGGGACCAAGGGCTTCATTTGTGCAATTAGCGAGGTCCGTATCGGTACTACATATTCTTTTAAGTCTAAGTAACTCACCAAACGGAATGTTGTCAATCACATGTTTTGGATGGTCACTGCTGGCATGTAAGGTGTTATTGCCAGCAGTGTCCTTCCTGTGTAGTTTGGTTGCCAAATATTTTTCATGCACAAATACTTTGACATCCAGAAATTCAACCTCACATCTATTAATAGTCGAGCTGAATTTAAGGTTGATTTCGTTCTCATTGATAGTTTTGATGGAGTCACCCCTCCACAAAAAAAAAACATCATCTATATAGCGCACCCATAGTGCAACATGTTTGTTAAAAAGAGTACCAAGCGTTCCTCTGAGGACCCACTCCTCCCACCAGCCTACGTGTGAACACGCATAGCTGGGGGAGAAGCAGGCCCCCATCGCAATGCCACGTTTCTGGACAAAAACATAATTGCCAAATAAAAAGAAATTGTTGTGCAGACACCAAGAGGTAAGTTTAATTAACATTGTGTTATGGTTATACCAATTGATGGGTCTTTTTCCTAAGAAATGTTCTAAAGCATTCAAACCAGCAGTATGTAAAATGCTCGTATACAGCGATTCGATATCTAGGGTTATTAAAAGCATATCGTCACCCCATTGAATGCCCTGAATTTTCCTAATAAAATCTCCGGTGTCTCTGATATATGTGGGCAAATTCTTAACCAAGTCTTGCAGGAAGTAGTCTATATATTCTGTGATGTGTTCCGCTACCCCTGCAATTGCCGAAATTATGGGTCGACCGGGAACTGGGACAACCTGCTTATGAACCTTTGGTTGAAGGTATAGCTTGGGCAAAACTGGGCACTCTACATGTAAGAACTCAAACTCATGTTTAGAGATCATGCCTTCTCTTTTCCATTTGTGTAACAGGTTTTTGAGCACCTCTCTGGCATCATTGTATTGTTTTATGTTAGTGCGAGAATAGCATGCAGAGTCGCTGAGTTGTTTGTTGGCCTCCTCAATGTAGGCGTCCTGTGGCCAAATTACCACATTGCCCCCCTTGTCAGCAATAGTTACAACAATTTTATAGTCTTTACTCAGACTTTTGGTCAATGACAAATATTCCAATTCTTTCTTACTCTTGAATCTTTTTTTGTGTTTTATCTTGTGGTGTAGTTGTTTTAGGTCCTCAACCACCACATCCTGGAAAATATCCACCGAGTCTCTGGGCATAGTGGGAATAAATTTGGACTTGGGTTTAAATGGGCTGATGTTCACCCCCACTTGATCCATCAATGCTGCCCTGAGTTCATCCTGAGTTGTAGCTATATCCACATCCAATGTAGTATTTGTTGCTAATTGATGCATTGTTAGGAAAGTTTTGGTTTCTTTGGCAGGTAGTATAAGAGGTTTATTAGCAACAGTCGTATTTCCAGATGGTTCCTTTTCATTTGAAGGCTCCTTGATACTGAATTTTTTTTTAAGTTTGAGCTTTCTGATATAACAATAGACATCCACTCGAGTCTTAGAATATTTGAAGTCCGAAACTGGGCAAAAGTTCAAACCAAGGCTTAGTAGTTGTTTTTCCGCCTCGGTGAGCGTAACTGATGAAAGATTGATTATTACAGTATCATCTATTTCTTTTTGCGCCAGTATTGATTCTTTTGTTTTTTGGGCGGTTTTGCGCCTTTTTCAGCGCTCCCTCCTCCTTTTGTTGCATCTTGCTCTTTTTGCTGTTGTTGAGCCCTTGGTTGTTGTCGGGTCCGAGGCCTTAATGTTTGAAGTCGATCCGAAACTAAAAAATCAACCTCTTCTCCCAAATCCAGAATTCGTGAATTTGGGTTCCATGTGCTGCAACCCTCTTCATCCGATGATGGGCCACTAGTTAGTGTTTCATTATCACTTAATTCGACATTTGTTTCCGATGTAGTAGCCATTATGGTGGCAGTGGAAGCCCCACCTTGGTGTACTTCTTTAGTCAGTTTAGCTTGTTGTGCAAATTTAGTTTTTTTAGCTTGATCAAATTTGCGAGCGAAAGTGTAAATGCGTCCTTGAGCATAGTCCTCCTTATCTCTCGCAAATTTATACACCTTTCGCGCTTTTATTTTTTCTTCTTGTTTGGCTAATTTTTCATCGATTTCCTTTCTTGTCCTGGGAATGAGTTCATTAGGTTCAAATGTCGCCAGTAACACATTAATTTCATCTATTTCTTTCATTAGTAGCTCTCTGTCAATAACAGCGTATTTGACAAGAATTCGGATTAGTTTAGCTGAAGATTCCAGATTTGTATGGCCCCATTCCTTCAACATACCTGGGTTAGGATTGTCGCAACTGGGCGCTAATAATATGCAGAGCCCTCGTGGGACCCGATTTTCCTCTAAGTACATGGTAAGCGATTTATGTTCCCACCATTTCGACATTTCCTGATGCATACATTTTTCCAGGCGTTTCAGGGCAGTTTTAATTTGAGTCTTATTTGTATTTTCGTTTTCGTCTGTTGATTTTTACTACTCACTCCCCGAGCCAGAAGTCACTTTCTGTAGGTTGGAATAGAGAGCAGCAGCCGCCGCTTCTCTACCTCGTAGAATCTCTGCTGACATTTTTAGGATACTCAAAATGCCTTGACTCAATGTATAAAGAATACGGTAACAGACCCGAGCTAGATTGTGCTCCCAGAGTCCGACCGTTAGTGTCGTTCACTCCTCCCCACCGTATGCAATAGCGAAAGAAACTCACCGACGGGACTGTTTCTTTGTAGATCAAACGCCGTCCGATGTTAAGAACGGCGCTGCTCCTTTTGTTCCTCGATTCGAGTTAATAGTTCTGCTGCAGTATGGGGGCTGCCGTTGAAGAATTCCTCTTGGCAGGATATAAAAAAGATTGATTGCACACGGCAGCCAGCTTGTGGGGAGTGAACTTGCCTCAGAAGCAATCACCTTCCGAAATTAAATCCAACAGCTGCAGTCTCTCAACACGCCGATCAAAACGAGAAACTACGCAAGTCCAGCGTTCCTTTTGGCACAAAATTTATTCAGGTATGAGTATCCAAATCTGATGCGTTTCGGGCATCCGCCCTTGCTCACAGACAGTCAGTATATGAAATAAACATCACTTAAATAGTACTTGTTCCACAGTTTTTTTCACAGAGGCATTTTTTTCTTTGATTCTAACCATGTGTAAATGGAAAGTGAGGACACACTACTCAGTAAAAACCGTATTGAGTACCTCTTCCAAACATTTCAAAGTGCATAATGCAAGAACAGAATAAAAGTCAATATTATTTAAATTCTAGTATGCAATAAATAGAGCAATATATATACATTGGAATTATTTAAAACAATGTATAAAATAACGTTTTCATATAGCAGCATAAATGCATTTGACCAAACCCAATTGTAATTAGAATATTGTTTGAGTCCATATTAATTGTTACTTGTGCAAAATAGGCATATTAACCAGATGCTCAAATAACGCATAGTATTGTAATGTGCAAAGAGTCGCTCAAAAAATGCCATTAAAGGGCAATTTTGTGCAAAAATGCTTATCAAATAAGAGCAAAACATCGCAATATGTAAACAATTAGATGAAATAGAGGTCTATATTTAAGTTTGCATAGACCTAATTGTGCAAAGTAAGCAAGGTTATATGGACCAAAGAATAAATATATAAATATATAAATAAATGTATTCCAATTGATAAAGTATTCAAAAGCAACACAGTTTGAATATCTGCATAAATGCAATAATGGTCAATTGAAATGCTGATCGCTCACAAAAACATATGTTAGCATAATACAGAATAGGAAAAATGATAGAAGAAAACAAAATGTACACACTGTTTGTGTCTATGTCCTCAAAAAAAGATATAAGAAAAAAGTGATTCCCAAAATAGAGAATAATGGGAATTGTAAAGAGAAAAACCAGTCACCATGAAACAAAATTGAAATAATAACAAATTTGCTTATAGAGATTCAGAAAAAATATTCATATATCCATAAGCAGAAGGCAAAGCACTCCATTCAATCTACCACATTAGAAAGCGAATATCATCAATTTAGAGAAACACATAAAGATCATCAGTGGTATTAAGTCCATTAGGGAATTTACTGTCCAATTCTAAGATAAAATGTGACTCCAGCCTCCTCAAGATCTTATCCCTTTTCCCTCCCCTGCGTGGCTTAGGAACTGTGGCAATGACATAATAGGTCAGGCACTGCAAGTTGCTATTATGTTTGGCTTTAAAATGCCTGGCCACTGGGTACGTGCCATCATTGTTAACGATGGCACGTAAATGCTGGAGAAACCTGACATGCACCTGCAGTCGGGTACTGCCAACGTATCTCAAACTACAGGTGCATGTCAGGACATAAACAGCGAATTCCGTCTTACAATTGAAAGACCCCACTATGTTGGTCATGGTAGGACTGAAAGGTGTGGAATATTGAGTGGTATTTATTCCGAATTTACAAGCTCTACAAGTAGAGCAACGTTTGAATCCCGGCCGGGATTTCAACCATTCTTCCTTCTTGCCCAATTCGGGAAAGTCATGGCAGATCTGGGTTCTGGGAGAGGGGCCCCTACGGTATGTTATGGTGGGACCATCAGGTAACCTTGGTGCTAAAACCAAATCTGTTTTCAGAATTGGCCACCGTTGTTTAATAATGGACCTGATTTGTCTGGCCTGTTTACTGTAGGTTGTTATCATTCTAGGGGCCTGTTCAATGTATATTTATATATGCACAGAAACTTATAGTTTTTATGCAGTGAACACAAGTGCACGCCTCCCCTGACACAAACTCCTTCCAGGTCACATGACCATAGAGAAACACACAAAGGGAGGTACCCTCGAATCCAATGAAGGACAGAGTGAGAAATTGCAACAGAACATTTTTGTCCCTACACATAGGCTTTTAGCCAGTTATACAGAAATGCCCTCTCGCCTGCCACAGTAAAACTGTGGGAGGTAAATAAGCCACTCGTGGTAACAAACTGGTCTTGCTATGAGACACTATGGACTGTAGGCATAAAATTCCTCTTTCCTAACACAGTATTTGTACGAGGTTAATACCTTGTTTTTAACAATAAAATTGAATCATTTTTACTCAAAAATATTGGTTTATGCATTATAACTTAAGTGCTCTTATGAAGGTGTCTGTGTTCTACAAATACTGTGTTAGGAAAGAGGAATTTTATGCCTACAGTCCATAGTGTCTCATAGCAGGACCAGTTTGTTACCACGAGTGGCTTATTTACCTCCCACAGTTTTACTGTAGCAGGCGAGAGGGCATTTCTGTATAACTGACTAAAAGCCTATGTGCAGGGACAAAAATGTTCTGTTGCACATTCTAGACACAGCGGAGATACTGTTCAAAGTGGGTTTTGCAATGATGTCAATTAGATCTGATTTTTCATTACAAAAAAACTGCATTGCTTATATAAATACATAAATGTATTACATGTAGTAACCACTCTTAAAATACAAAACCCGCTAATTGTACAAACCCGTCCTTTTTTTAAAAGACACACATATAACAACCAATATATTACAGCATAAATGCATGTAAGTTGTATGCGATCTTAAAGATGTAAACAAATCTAAAACATCTGAATGGGCTCAAAATACTTTGTTGCAGGATAAATCCTCGCCCTTGAATAGATCTTTATACACATAAATATACAACATTAATGAATCCATTCTGAAGCAAAGGCAGAACTGCAGGGAGGATCTTGTGCAATCAAAGTGCATACATTTTTGTGTGTGTATTTTCTTCAAACACCTCTGCTTAATGTGCAAAAAGGGATGTACCATGTTACAACGCATACCATTACAACTACCTACCATTACAACGCGACCATTACATCGCATACCATTACAACGCATAGCGCTTAGAGGTGCTGGATAGTGGTAAGTATAATTTACTATTCCAATTCCAGTCCCCGTGGACACTAGGGAAGGTGTTGGATAGTAAATTATACTTATTCCCTATCCTAGAGCGCCCCCCAGCGCAATGCGTTGTAATGGTATGCGTTGTAAAAGTTGCGTTGTAATAGTAGGTAGTTGTAAAAGTGGCGTTGTAACAGGTGTATACCTGCAAAAAGCTGTGCAAATAAGTGCAAACAATACTTTCAAAAAGTGCAAAGTGTACGATAAATAGATCTGTATAAATATGTATAAATATGATTAACAATAAAAATCGGTCATGGCCTAAATCCATTGTTAAAACCACATAAATATCACATTTTTGTAAAAACAGTAATTCATCATGTCTTTAAAAATGGTGTGCACCCCATGTGTAAAAAAAGAGAGAGGACCAAAATGTCATAATATTTACAAGAGACTGAAGTAACAACAGTGCATATATCAGGTAACAGGGAACCTGACTACCTGAAAAGACAATATTAATCCGTAGTGGAGATGAAAAACCACTCTAAAAGAACCTATTATATGTGTCATATGTAATATGCTAGGTAACAGGGAACCTGACTACCTATTGGAATAAGACACGAGTACGCTTCATACCGGAAGCTTTGACTACAGACAGAAGACCGTAGGCAACCAAAACCCATTTCTAAGGCAACTACCTGGACGGAACTGCTCAGAAAGATCATAAGTAGTTCTCATAAGAAATTATGCATGTCCTCAGTATTATTGAGACCATTCGGCCATTTACTGTCGAATTCTAAGATCATAGTTGTCTCAAGTTGCCTTATTTTTTGCTCTCTATTGCCACCTCTACGTGGTTTAGCAATGGACTCCACCACAAAATAGGTTAGGCAAGCAACGTCATTATTGTGTTTCTTTTTAAAATGACGTGCTACCGGATATGCAGGGTCACTATGCAGGATAGCTCTGAGATGCTGCAAAATTCTGACGTGCACCTGTAATTTTGTACTGCCTATGTAATTCAGGCCACAGGTGCACGTCAGGACATACACTGCAAATTCAGTTTTGCAATTGTAGCTACCTGCAATCGGGATATCCCTAGAACAAAAAGGAGTTTGGTAATGGGTCTTGTTGATTCCGAATTTGCATGCCCTAAAAGAAAAGCATTTCCGGAACCCCCACGCTGGTTGCAGCCACATGCTTTCTTTTTCCTGTCTCTGGGCTGCTTTTGTCTAAGACTGACCCCATGATTTTTGCCCTTCGAAAAGTGACTAACAGCATACTAGGTAATTGGGGACCTAATACTGTATCCGTTAGCAATATCGGCCAGTTCTTTTTAACAATGGTCCTGATTTTATTTTCCTCATTGCTAAAGGCCGTAATCAGTCTAGGGCAGTTATTCATCTCGATGTCAGGCCTCACATTGATTCCCACCTGCTTGGTGCTAGAAGGATTCAATGGAAAAGACTATCTCTGGGGCGTGCATTGGCTTTGACTAGCACTTTGACTAGCACTTGATGTAACATAGCATCGGAATAGCCACGTTCCTTGAATATATATATATATATATATATATATTATTATTTTTGTCATTGCAACAATTCCAATTGTACAACTGTTAAAATCAAGAGGAGACATTAGTCTGTCTTCCGTGTCTATACAATTTGTACAGCACGCTAGCACTTTAAAAGGGTCACATTACCTTTTCAGCGTTTGTCATGTGATCAAGGCCCTTCGCGGGCTGAAACGCATCATGGTCGACTTGGTGTCCGGGCTTGAATAAATAATTTCTGCACCTGTTAAGGGTCCGTCTCGTCTTTTGCCCAGCAGCTTCCAAGACGTTGTATGCTGTTAATTTCTTCAGGATTGCTTCCTTGAATCGACGTAACCCCTCCACATTGCGGGCTCGCAGCATGAAGCAGTGATTTAATTCTTGGAATCGAATTCTCTTCTCCGAGTCGGGAGTAGCTGCCTGCCCCGGGATAGCGGAAGTTGCCATGGGTGACGAGGAAGTGCTGCGGTGGAGTTCCAGGTCGTCGGTCGGCTGACTGAGGGCGGAACGAAACTGCGGCGTTGCTGTTTTACTTCTGGCGATACCGCTGAGTGTCCTGATTGGAGTGTGCAGGATCTAAGTTCGGAGCACTGGTTTCATTGCTTAGATCCAACTGTGAGTACCATTAGCCCATAACTTTGAACACCATGTCGGATGACACGCTGAAAAGCCGCAAAGAAGCGGCGTTAGATATGTTTTCAGATTCCCCGGCCGGGGAAAGTATTTCGCAAGCGATTGATAACAGCCAGCAGGACCCGCAGCCTAAGGTCAAGGAACTATTTAAAAGACTAGAAAAAGCGCGCAAATCAGAACAAGTTAAATGGTGGGAACATCGCTCCCTAATAAGATATTTGGAGGTGGGGCGAATCCCGCGGGGTCTCAGGATTATGCTGACTCCTTCGTATGAAAACTCTGATCCCCAGATGTTATCTGACTGGGCGGAGGCCAATCTTGTGTCCTCTAGATGCCTTGTGGAGATCCTAGTAAAGTATGCTGATAGCGATCGAGTCGCATTGCAAAAAGAAATTGACAACATAAATACTGAGATCAAAAAGCTTCCTATGAGCGCCACAATAACCAAGTATGGGGAAGAGATGGAACTTCGCCTTCAGCGTGAAGAGGCAATAATTAAAAAACGCAAAACCTATAAATTCCAATGTGACCGGTTAGATTATGAGCACAGTCAAATTTTTACATTTGCCAAAAAATATCACAGCTTTAAAAGTGGCAAAAGTAGTGCAACGTTACCACCAGCGATTGGTCAGGCGAGTAATGAAGCTCCAGGAACTTCGTCTGAGATCAGTTCCAACGCAGATAGCGAATCCGACAATGAGCAAATACGCTCACAGAGGTCGGGGTTTTGCAAATTTACACTGGCCCAAGAGTTGGATGCGGTACGCCAGGACAGAAAACAGAGCTTACAGTCAGGTGTACGCAATGTGAACATAAGCAAAACCGCACCTAAAAGCGCAGGGCCAGGCGCCGCTGTTGTAAGCAACGCAAACAACGGCAGCAAACAAATTGCGAAAAAGAAAAAACAATGGAAACAGCGTTGAACACTGATCAGGCCGACAGCAACACAGTGATTAACCTAACTGGTACAGAGCTAACCAGAAATGAGACGGAAATTCTGGCATTAGGTTTATCATACAGTCCGCCTAGTAACTTTGATGATGCCACCACAAAAATTGACCTCTCCAAATACGCAAGGAAGCTCAAATTGCGCAAATACCATGCGTCCAACAAAACCTCCAAATCTAGTTTGCCTGCGGGACCTGATGTTCCAACAGTGTTACCCTCACAACCTATAGGTGCTTCAGAATTGTCGCAGATGGTAGATCATATCCAGTCAGAGTCAGCAACATCAGCACTGTGCATAGACACGGGCCTTAGTATTGTCACGGCAGTAACGCCATTCAAACCAAGATCCACGTACTGCCCCATCATGTAGAAAGACAATATTGATCTTTTCCAAGATAAAGTCTCTCTTGAGTTGAAGCAACTCTTTCTTAAAATCAAAAACAGACACCTTTATCGTGAGGCCGCATACCACCAATTGATTAAAAAATTACAAGGTAACACAAACATCATCATCCGCCAATCAGATAAGGGCGGCAATGTGGTATTGTAGCCTAAGACCCTATGCATGGGAGAGGCTTGGGGTCAGCTCAATGATCGAGACTGTTATAGAAGAACCAACATGTGTGATGTCAAGCAGGCTTGGAACATGATATTTGGTAAACTAATGGCATGGAGAAGTCTTGGTCTTGTTTCATTGGATGAGTACAAGTTCCTCAAATTTGTGAACCCTGTGATTCCGGTGGCATATTTCATCCCTAAGATTCACAAAGACAGTTGTAAACCTCCAGGTCGCCCTATAATATCGGCATGCAGAAGTATCCTGGAAAACACAAGCAAATATGTTGACTTTTTTCTCCAAGATTATGTTAGGAACTTACCATCATTTGTCCACGACACTGGAGATTTGCTCAAAAAGGTTAGGGATGTACACTGGCAATCTGGTTACATGCTGATCTCACTGGGTGTTTCCCCCCTTAATACATCAAAACATCATAGGGATGGACTTAAAACACTACGGCACTACCTCAACAGTAGACCTATCTGCCTGAATGATCATAGTAGAATGCTTCTAGATATGATTGATCTATGTCTGCACAACAACTATTTCCTATTTTCCAATCAGGTTTTCCAACAGGTAAGGGGGGTGGCTATGGGGGCCCGTTTCTCCCCAAGTTATGCCTGTCTCCATATGGGCTACTGGGAGGAACAGGTCCTCAGGCCATCTTACCCACACATTTTTGCTACTAAGGTCGACAAATGGCTCCGTTATATTGACGACCTCCTGATTATTTGGAATGGGTCTGAGGTAGAGGCCTCTGCATTTATCAGTCTCCTCAATTGTAACACTTTGAACTTAGGCTTCACTAGTCAAATGAGTCGTACCTCGATATGTTTTTGGGATGTGGAGATCTACGTTCATAACCTGGAATTACATACTAGACTATTCAGGAGGCCGACTGCCGGCAATGCTGTGCTTCACGCATCTAGCCACCATCCAGCCCATCTGATACGCAGCATCCCTTATGGTGAGATGATGCGTATCAGAAGGATATGCAGCTCGGATTGTGATTGCAGCGTAGCCCAGAATGAGTGTAGGGCTAGGTTTTTGAGGAGGGGATATCGATCAGAGATTGTGGAGAGGCCATGTGTCGAGCGAATACAGTGGGAAGGGTGCAATTAGATCAGCTGCCCACACTAACTCTTCCCACATCTCAAGATGAGACTAGATTAATTTTCACATATAGCAGGCAACATCAGGCCATACGTAAAATTATACGAAAATATTGGCCTTTGATCTCCAGTGACAATGTCCTGGGAGATCCGTTACAGACCCCTCCTAGGATCACATTTAGAAAGGCCAGATTGATGCGCGACAGTTTGGTCTCAAGCAGTCCTGAAGTTAAAATGACAGGTAACTGGCTATCTGGTAGTAGGGGGTTTCTGAAATGCTCGGTTTGCAAGGCATGCAAAAATGGTATCAACAGAAGTGAGTACTCGATCCCCCTCTGTGACAAACCAGTCTGTATCCTATCCAAATTGACTTGCAAAACTGAGTACGCGGTGTATGTGCTGGAGTGTCCGTCCGGCCTACGATATGTGGGTAGCACCAAACTACCAGCACATAAGAGGATACTCCAGCACCTCCGAGCCATTACCAACGGCGACACCGCGTACCCGGTTGCAAGACACTTCGAGGAGGTTCACAACAAAAATACAGATGAGGTGAAATATTTTTTAATCAATACAGTTCCCCCGCTTAGAAGAGGGGGTGATCGGGAGGCACTCCTACGTAAATTTGAGACACGCCATATAATACTGTTCGATTTCAAGATCCCCAATGGTATGAACTCTAGTGAAGACTTTTTTACCTGCTTGTAAATATTGCTGAAAAGTATAGAAATCCATTGCTGACATACCTATAAAAAAAAGCTTTTTCTGCTCTTCTTACCAATCAATGGTTTTTTAATATTTTCGTGTATTTTTGGTATTAGATGTGACACTTATTTTATAAGTATTTTTACACTTGGTTTTGATATTAGCGTGCTGGTATTTATTTGCGTAGTTTACACATACACCACACTTTATGACTATTTACATAGTTATTACAGCCCACATGGGCTGTATCTCGTTTGACAGTTGCAATGATTGATTAAGGGGAATTGGACAATAAAAATTCAAAAAAATTGTGGAGGAAAGAAGAGAATGGGTTCATTTCTAGTTGTTAGATGAGCCATACTCACCACATTTGTCCATGTTGAACTATTTGCATGTTTGACAACAATACAGTAGCAAAATAAGAAGACATGTTTATACTGATTTTAACCCCTTCGCTGCGGGGGTAATTCCCCCGCTGTGCTGGGGGGGAGGAGGGCACGCACAGCGCTCCCATGCTCATGACGAGCTGAGCACATCATGAGCCACAGTGCTCCTGTGCTCATGACGAGCTCAGCTCGTCACAGGTGCATTGGCTCCCGTGGAACGCTCAGCATAGAAGGGGAATTCTCCCCGCACCTGAGCGTTCCACGGCCCATGACGAGCTGAGCTCATCATGAGCACCGGAGCACCGTGCCTCATGATGAGCTCAGCTCGTCATGAGCATGGAAAAGGTTAACTAGATACTGAATTTATTCATGTACTAGTTTTTACATGTTTTTTATCAATTGCTCTGCCATTTCTTATCATGCATTTTAACTGCCTTTACATGCTTGACAATAATACAGTAGCAAAATGAGTAGATATGTATATATTGATTTTACCTAGATACTGAATTTACTTGTGTACTAGTTTTTACATGTTTTTACTAATTGCTCTGTCATTTTTATCATGCATTTCAACTGCCTTTTTATAATTGTATTTTACAGTTATTATTTTTGTCATTCCAACGATTCCACTTGTACAACTGTTAACCGCATCGCTGCGACGGTCATTTTTGCGCTGCGCGGCTTTTTTACAAAAGCCGCGTTACATGACGAGCTCAGCTCGTCATCCGCACACGCCCCCCGTGGCTGATGACGAGCTGAGCTCGTCATCAGCATCGAAGGGGTTAAAATCAAGAGGAGACATTAGTCTGTCTTCCATGTCAATGCAATTTGCTCAGCACGCTAGCACTTTAAAAGGGTCACATTACCTTTTCAGCGTTTGTCAAGTGATCAAGGCCCTTCGCGGGCAGAAACGCGTCATGGTCGACTTGGTGTCCGGGCTTGAATAAATAATTTCTGCACCAGTTAAGGGTTCGTCTCGTCTTTTGCCCAGCAGCTTCCAAGACGTTGTATGCTATATATATATATCTATATATATATATATATATATATATATATATATATATATATATATATATATATATATATATATTCTTATTTTTTCTCATTGTTATGTCTGCCTGTAGATTCCTCATCTTCTGAATTACCCCATGCGCAGTATTCCACAGAAATGTTTCTCCCTAGCTCTCCCACGTCGATGAGGACATAACAATCGAACAGCTCTGCACACAACTTTGTGTGACATTATTGGACCCATAAGAAAACCTTGTTGGCGTGCTGATGTCAGTTCCCTTTTTGCTGTGCAGTTCATGCATACATTTTTTCCAGGGATCTCCATTGCTGGGAGTTTCTTTACTGCAGGCTCTATGTGTAATTGTAGCAGTGATCATGGCTGCCCAGAAGAAGTCTAGTTTTAAGCCAATCAGAGAATGTGGGGTCACATGTCGATTACTGACTCCCAGGAGGATTGTTTATGGTGCCTCTCGTCAGACCACCAGGTCAAGGGGTGTTCATCATGCAGGCGCATGAACCTGAAGGTCTTAAAGGAGAGGGAGGCCAAGCTGTTTATGGCCAAGGCGAAAAAGTAGAAAAGGGGCAGAAAGAGGTCTAGTCCAAGTCCAAGTTTTTTTTTTAACACAAACTTGATTACGTTTTTTTTTCTCCCAAGACGTAAATACCATCTTCCATAATCATAGTAAATCACAATGCAGATTGTGTGGCGCGCTGACGTGCACACAGCTAACACGTACATTAACAAGGTACCAGTACATCATTATAAACTGGTTAGGTCTACAACAATGCATTCCTGTGTATACATCTCCTGACAGTAGATATTTCAGTCTATATCTTTACCTTACATTGTGATATTTCAATTATTCCTGATAAAACAATACAACTACCCTAAATCCCTCCCTCCACCCCCCACCCGCAGTTATCTAACTGGGAGCACCATCTGTATCCGCCTCGTAGACAGAGTAATATAGTAACATTTCACAGAAGACCTGCACAAGATCTTGGACTTGGAACACAGTCCACCCCAACCAAAGGTACTCCGGGATATCTTATGAGCAGCATCTATCCCCACCACATCATTTCCCAGTCGTAGCCATGCTTATGCCACGCCATGCTTATGCCACTTCTACCTACTTTGTTTCCTCCCCGCTTTTAAACGCCTCACACAGCACATCCCACACCATCGCTATTGGTATCTTTCGCAGTCCTCTTTGTTCTTCTCTGTGTATCACAGCACTTTCGGCGAGACTCCATTTTATCCCTCCAGGACTCTAAGTTGGGCGGCCTAATTGCCTTTCACCGACTAGTAAAATGCCTCTTTGCTATTAAGAGCGCAAGGTTGGCAAAACACGCTTGTACCTTATACCCTTAGGGTTGGTTGTATAACCCCAGCAACCAGCTCCTTGCTACATTCCAAGTATTGTCCCCTATAATGTCAGTAAGCACCTGCGCTGTTTGTGCCCAATAATGTGTTAGCACTGGACATGACCACAGCATGTGCGCAAACCCAGCATCCTCCTCAACGCAGCGCGGGCAATTTGGTGGGGGGGGCAGTAAACATCTTGTGGAGTCTATGAGGAGTGAGGTATGCTCTCGGTATGATCAATAATTGAATACATTTGAACCGAGCATTGCGGGACACCATCTTTGGGTATGGCAGTACCCTTGTCCATTCTTTGTCCGCGAGTCCCCCTACGACATCTGCTTCCTGTTTGGTCCGCAACACCCCAAGGGGCGATGTTACTATCCGTCTTATAGCCACATAAAGCCATTTTGTTCATTGTCTACCGTTGCCTATTAAATGGTGCATGTGCATTAATTCATTCACGGGTGGTTCTTGTCCATTTGGGGCTCAAAGTTTCACACAGTGAGGAAATCCCACATGTAGGAGGAATAAGGTGTCTGTCAATCGTTAGCATTTGTGAAGTCAGCGTGAAACATTAACCCCGTCCTTGCTCGCGTCGGCTGACGGCCGAAGCGAGCACTACCTGCGGGGTGCTGCGCACAACCGTTGGCCGACGCAGCCCCGCCTGCTTCATCGAATGCCCGCACCGCGGCGTAATTGTTGTCACGGTAAACGGATTAATGTGCCCTCTTGGAATAATTTTCCCACCATTGTTATCCCTTCTGTCACCGAGCCTGCTATCTGTCTCTACGTGACTACTCTAGATGATATTGGTAGTCCTACAAAAGGGATATTTGGTGCATGTGGTACGTGTGAGCGAGTGTACTTCTTGGCACAATTCCAATATTTCAATGCTATTTGCAGTAGTGGCGAGTCCAGAGTATCAATTGGGTGCTCGCTATATAATTTCGCATGCAATTCACCTTGCGACAACATCCTGGGCATGTACCCATCTCCTGCAGGTTGCGACCCGCAAGCCAGAATGAGAGCCATTGTAACTGGCTCTCTGTGCAACAAGCCCTGATGTTGGGCACTCCCACCCCCAACAGTGGATGGTAGTTGTAACTTCTAAAGCGCCACTCTTCTTCTACCCTTGCCCTACACTAGTTCTATCAGTAAGGAGTCTAGTACCCTAAATTTCTGATAGATACATCTGCCGTGTGGATTCCTCACCTTGTGAATATCCCCCTTGCGCGAGCAACGTTCGGAAAATTCTTCGTAGCACGCCGGCGTGGACGATGTCATTGGAGCACGGCATCGCGCGCGACTCCGTCTGACGTCACCGACTCCATATAAGGCCCACGTCGGCGTGATGACGTCAGTTCCCTTTTTTCCGCGTCGTCGACGCTAACGGTTTCTGGGATCTTCTGCAATACTTTTGTATCTTGTTACTGTTTTGCTGTTAACAGTTTCTCTGTTGAGATTTACTTCTTCGTCGAAGATGTCGTCGAGGAAGACGGGTTTCAAACAATGTGGTTCCTGTACCCGTATGATGTCAATCACCGATCCACATTCCGACTGTTTGTGGTGTCTTGGATCGGATCACGATGTTAAGAACTGTCGTTCCTGTTTCAAGATGAATCCAAAAGCTTTGCGAGAGCGGGAGGCGAAGCTTCTACTCGCGAAGGTGAAGGAAAGAGAAGCCGGAAGGTCTTCGACGTCGGTGTCCAGGCGCTCGAAGTCGAGGCAGTTGTCGCGGTCGAAGTCGAGGTCGGCTTCGAGGACCAAGGCGAGGTCGAGGTCCAGAGAGAGGTCGAGGTCCAGAGAGAGGTCGAGGTCCGGATCCAAGTCGGCCTCGGGCCATGCTTCGAGCTCCTCGAGAAAGAAGCATAAGAGGAGTAAACATTACTCCAGACATCACTCTGGCAAAGAGTCTTCGGATTCGAGGAAGAAGTCACGTAAACATCACAAGGACTTCGTGTCTCCTTCTCCAGCTCAATCTCATGTGGGTTCTCCAGTTCAGGAGCAGGAACAGGATCTGGAGTCGCACCACTCTTCGGTGCATGAAGAAGAGGTTCCTAGAGCTCAGACTCCGGTTGGTGAGCCTGAAGATCAAGAGGGCCAGGGTGCTACTTTGCCGGATCAGCCTCCTTCGGAGCGGCCGTTGGGTTCATACCCTCCCTTTCCAGGTCCAGGTCAGGATCCCTCGCAGTTTTTAAATGCCATGTTTGGTGTTTATTCGAGGGCTATGTACCCCACTGGTGCGCCTGTTGGTCCCATGGGTCCCTTGTCTTTTAATTTAGGGGTGCCCCAGGCTTATGTCCTGGCCCCCTTTATGCCGTTTATGCCGACGCCTTGTGCTCCTTGGCTCGGTACGGCGCTGCCGAGGTCGTCGACTACGCATGCGGCTTCGCCGACTCCGGATCGACTTCGTGGTGATTCGGATCGTGGTGCTTCCCGTCCTCAAGCTCCTCGCTCGACGTCGGCTCCGGCGCCGTCGGAGTCGTTGCCGGATCCGTCGACTTCGGTCCGCATGGAGTGGTCGAGGCGCAGAGCGCAACGTCTCTTGGAGGAGAAGGAGTATATGGACTCCGAGGTTGAGAAAGGAGAGTTGCAAGATCAGGGGGATTGTTTTGAGGACCTCCAAAGTGCAAGTGGCCTGGAACTTTCTCCTGAGTGGGGTTTGCCATCCGTTTCAGATACTCCATCTAAGGACTTGGCACCCTATCACGTTGTTATTAGGAAGGCTGCGGATTTGCTTGGCTTGACTTTGCCCACTGTTGAATACAAGCCCAACATCCTCACGGAAGTTTTGCATTCGCCTTCTTCAATTGTGGAGCCGACACTTCCTTTTACTGAAGCATTGACTGAGCCAATAAAGGAGGTTTGGAAGAGACCTTTGACTGCTCCTGCGGTTTCCAGGTCGGTGGCAAGGCGTTACAGGGTGGCTCATGATGACCCTGAATTCCTTTCCTCGCATCCTGCTCCGGAGAGTCTGGTAGTGCAGGCCGCCTGTTCCAGCAGGGCTGCGGGCTCTTTCCCTCAGGTGCCGGCAGACAAGGACTCTAAAAAATTGGACCAGTCTGCTAAAAAGATTTTCTCCTCGGGAAGCATGGCCTTGAAATCCACCAATGCCACTTGCCTTTTGGGGAGGTATGTTCATGCGTTGATGGACTCTGTGAAACAACTTTCTTCTAAGCTTCCAGAGGACGATAGGAAGAACTTTAACGAAGTGGTCTCTGACACTCAGGCTGCAGCTCGTATGGTTATACAGAGTGGTATGGACACGGTGGACTCTGTTGCCAGGATTATGGGCTCTACTGTTGCAACAAGAAGGGCCGCATGGCTTAAGTCCTCCGATTTTTCTTCTGATGTTCAGTCTACCTTGTTGGACTTGCCATTTGATGGGACAGGCCTCTTTGGTAAGAAGGCTGACGTAGCTCTGGAGAGGTTCAAGGACAGCCGGGCTACGGCGAAGTCTTTGGGCCTTCAGATAAGGGGCCCTGCGACTAGGAAGTTCAGGGGATTTGGCAGATCCACTTTTCGTTCCTATAACCAAGGTCAGCAGCAGCAGCAGCAGCGACAGAATCCTCTGTATAAAACCTACAGAGGAAAGCAAAGAGGCCGTGGTCGTGGACGCCAGGCCTCCTCCTCCTCCTCCTCTTCCTCTAATAATCAACCCCCTCCCTCTGCAGCAAAGCAGCCCTAGATCCGCCATTCTGGATCATGTGGCTCCGGTGGGGGGTCGGCTTACTCATTTTCTACGGGATTGGGAATCGGTTACATCAGATCTTTGGGTTCTCAATCTCGTAGAAAATGGGTATGCTCTTCCTTTCCAGGAGTTCCCTCCCAATTACCCTCCTTGCCAGGGTTTTTGTTCGGAGTACCACCTTATTCGCCTGCAAGAAGAAGTCCTGGCTCTGTTCAAAAAAGGTGCGATAGAGGTGGTCCCGGAGCAGGAGAGGGGTCAGGGGTGTTACTCCCGGTATTTCCTGATCCTCAAGAAGGATGGCAGGTTACGTCCAATCCTGGACCTCAGGATTTTGAATCTCTATCTCAAGCAGGAGAAATTCAAAAGGCTCACTCTTGCGCAGGTTCTTCAAGCGCTGTTGGAAGAAGACTGGATGGTGTCAATCGACTTGCAGGATGCGTATTTTCACATCCCAATCCTGAAGTCGCACAGGAAGTATCTCCGTTTTACGGTGGGATCGCAACACTACCAGTTTGCGGTCCTTCCGTTTGGACTTACTACTGCGCCTCGAGTTTTCACCAAGGTGATGGCGGTGGTGGCGGCACATCTCAGGAGGTCGGGGATACCTGTATTCTCGTATCTGGACGACTGGCTGATCAAAGCGGAGTCGCCCGAGAAGGTGCTTCATCACCTGCAAGAGACATCGCAGCTGTTGTTCAGGTTGGGTTTTTCGATAAACGTGCCCAAATCTCACCTTGTGCCCTCCCAGCGCAACCTGTTCATAGGTGCGGTACTGGACACTACTGTATGTCGTGCATTCCCTCCCCCACAAAGGATTCGCGACATTCAGGAAATGATTCCTTTATTTCACAATGGAGCGGTTGTTCCGGTCCTGAAGGTCCTTCGCCTGCTAGGTCTGATGGCTTCTTGCATTCTCCTGGTCAACCATGCACGCTGGCACATGAGGGCACTCCAGTGGTGCCTCCGCAGGCAGTGGTATCAGCACAACAGAAATCTCGGGGAGTCGGTGAAGATCTCCAGAGAAACTGCAGCGGATCTCTCCTGGTGGGGCGTGGAAGGCAATCTGTCACAAGGAAAGCCTTTTCAGCGTCCACCATCGGTGGCCACGGTGATAACGGATGCATCCACTCTAGGGTTGGGTGCTCATCTGGGGGATCTGGAGGTCAAGGGTCTTTGGTCTCCAGAGGAAAGGTTGCTTCACATCAACCTTTTGGAATTGCGGGCCATACGTCTGGCACTCAAGGCCTTCCTCCCTTCCCTTCGCGGTCGGTCGGTCCAAGTCCTGACGGACAACACGACCGCGATGTGGTACATCAACAAGCAGGGAGGAGTAGGGTCGCAGTGTCTCTGCAGAGAGGCTCTGCGTCTCTGGTCCTGGGTTCAGGACCATCAGATTTGTCTGATGGCAAATCATCTGGCTGGAGTCCTGAACGTACGTGCGGATGTTCTTAGTCAGCAATTCTCTGCCGACCACGAGTGGAGGCTTCACCCGGAGGTTGTTCACGACATCTTTCAGATGTGGGGAACTCCTCGGGTGGATCTCTTTGCCACTTGCGAGAATTCTCACTGCCCGTCATTCTGCAGTCTCCAGTATCCGATGCAAGGAGCATTGGGGGAAGCGTTTCAGTTGAGCTGGGGAGGTCAGCTCCTTTACGCGTTTCCTCCCATACCCTTGATTCCTCGGGTTCTGAGGAAGATTCGCCAAGACCGGGCCCAAGTCATATTGGTCGCCCCGGATTGGCCAAGAAGGGTGTGGTTCACAGATCTTCTCCACCTCTCCTCTCACCCGCCGCTCCGTCTCCCTTTCAGGGCAGACCTCCTCTCTCAGATGGAGGGGCAGGTTCTACACCCCCACCTCCAGACATTACACCTTCATGCCTGGAGATTGAACGGGGCAATCTGAATTCCTTCTCTCTCCCTCACGATGTGGTGGATGTCATTCTTTCTGCCAGGCGTGACTCCACCAAGTCCATCTATTCGTATAGGTGGTCTAAGTTTGTCTCTTGGTGTAGGGAGAGGGATGTTGACCCGTTAAAGGCCCATTTGTCTGATATTTTGTTGTTTGCTCTTTCTCTGGCACGGCAAGGGTTTGCTGTTGCCACTGTTAAAGGTTATCTTTCGGCCTTATCGGCATTTCTCTGTTTGCCGGATCAGCCCTCTCTTTTTAAGTCTCCTGCAGTATTAAGATTTTTGAAGGGACTTATTTATAAGTTCCCTCCTTCTCCCTTTATTGTTCCTCATTGGGACTTGAATCTTGTGTTGACCTATCTGATGGGTTCTCCGTTTGAACCCTTGCACAAGTGTCCCATGAGGCTTCTTTCTTTTAAGACGATCTTCTTGGTTGCAATTACCTCGGCAAGGAGGGTAAGTGAGCTTCAGGCTCTTTGTTCCAAGCCCCCGTTCTTGTCCATCCATGCTGAAAGAATGGTTCTCAGGACCAGGGCTGCTTTTCTGCCTAAGGTGGTTACTCCCTTCCACCTAGGACAATCCATTACCCTTCCTACCTTTTATCCTCCCCCACACCCTTCCAAGGAGGAGGAGAGGCTTCATCGCCTGGACCCAAAGAGAGCGGTTAGTTTCTATCTTGATAGGACTAAAGACTATCGTATTGACGATCAGCTCTTCATGGGTTTTGCTGGCTGCAAGAAGGGCAGAGCGGTGCGCAAGCGCACACTTTCCAGATGGATTATTCTCTGCATCAAGATTTGCTACTCTCTGGCGGGTAAGGACCCTCCTGAGGGTATTAGAGCTCATTCAACTAGAGCGAAGTCTGCTACTTCTGCATTGTCTACAGGTGTTCCTGTTGAGGACATTTGCAGGGCCGCGACATGGGCTTCCCTCCACACTTTTGCCAAGCACTACTGCTTGGATGCTGAGGTGAGGAGGGACGGCCACTTCGCGCGCTGTGTTCTCCAGGATTTCCTGGTATAGCAGAGTGGTCACCCTCCTCCGGGAGTGGGGACTGCTGTGGGACTCTATTCACAAGGTGAGGAATCCACATGGCAGATGTATCTATCAGAAGAACAAGTTACTTACCTTCGGTAACGCTTTTTCTGGTAGATACAGTATCTGCCTGTGGATTCCTCACTGACCCACCGCCTCCCTGTTGTCCACTCTGCTATACCTGGGTTTTTGTGCAAATGTATTTTTGATTTTGTATATCTGAAATTGTATAGTTTTGCACTTTAATTATTTTTGGTTTGCATGTACTGTGTACATTGTATATATATATATATATGGACTTGTTGGTCCGTCCGGGTGCCTCGAAGGCAAGAAAAAAAAGGCGGACCTGACGTCATCACGCCGACGTGGGCCTTATATGGAGTCGGTGACGTCAGAAGGAGTCACACGCGATGCCGTGCTCCAATGACGTCGTCCACGTCGGCGTGCTACGAAGAATTTCCCGAACGTTGCTGGCGCAAGGGGGATATTCACAAGGTGAGGAATCCACAGGCAGATACTGTATCTACCAGAAAAAGCGTTACCGAAGGTAAGTAACTTGTTCATATGTGCCAGTAGGAATATCAGGATTGTCGTGAAATAGTACAGCATTACCATCTTAAGGATAGCTAGGCATCCCATGACTGATAACGGCAGTGTAATCCAGAACGTTATTTGAGAGCGCAGCGCAGTTATTGCCTTCTGAACATTACCATCCACTGTGTCTTGTTGTGTTCTATATATGTGCACACCGAAATACTTAAATATAACTGGAGCCACCTGTACCTCATTATCTCCAAAGCCTTTCCTACATGGAGCATCCAGGAGTTGCATATGGCCATATCTGAACTGGGGTGGCTTGGTGAGCAAAATAACGATGGATTAAACCCAGATCTGTGACTGGGGGTGAATGTTTTGCCATTGTGCAACATTCCGTCCATCATGTTGTGTGTTTTGCTGTTCAGTTCACCCTATGTGAGAAGGGTATGCCCAGACGTGGGTCCCGTGCTCACTACGCCACTGGAGTCAAGCTATCCTGGCTGATGAAGGCTGATAGCCAGAAACCGGTCCTTTGATGCTTTATTCCAGTCCTGTGAAGACATGGCTTGGCAGTTCAGTCTGGACTGTTCCCATGAGGCACAGGGTCAAGACTGATTTGCATATGGCCATGTCTGAACTGGGGTGGCTGGTGAGCAAAATAACGATGGATTAAACCCAGATCTGTGTCTGGGGGTGAATGTTTTGCCATTGTGCAACATTCCATCCATCATCTTGTGTGTTTTGCTGTTCACCCTATGTGGGAAGATTATGCCCAGACGTGGGTCCCATGCTCACTACGCCACTGGAGCAAAGCTATCCTGGCTGATGAAGGCTGCTAGCCAGAAACCGGTCCTAGGATGCTTGTTTCCAGTCCAGGGAAGACATGGCTTGGCAGTTCAGTCTGGACTCTTCCCATGAGGCACAGGGTCAAGACTGATTTGCATGTGGCCATGTCTGAACTGGGGTGACTTGGTGAGCAAAATAACTATGGATTAAACTCAGATCTGTGACTGGTGGTGAATGTTTTGCCATTGTGCAACATTCTGTCCATCATCTTGTGTGTTTTGTTGGAAGAAGTAAACTACTGATTTGTCAAAATGTATGTGGAGACCTGACAGCCATCCAAACTCCTTTAAAAGTCGCTGCCGCAGCAGGGATTCCATTGTATAAATCCCGGGTATACAATATTTTATCATCAGTATTTAGCAACGCGGCTTGTGTCACCGGGCCTACTGGTATGCCCCAATCGTGGCCTACATGCACAGTTTGTGTGTGAGTAGTTCAACTGCTATAAAGAGCATGGGAGACAGGTGAAAGCCTTGTCTTGTACCCCTGTGAACCCGATATGCCTTGGAAATATGGCCTCCAGTCCTAACACGAGACGTCAGGGCAGCGTACAATAACCTAACCCAATTGCTGTATTCAGCAGATATCCTAAATAGGCCCAGGGTGTCCAGCATATATTTCCAGCTCAGCGTGTCGAACGCTGGTCGCCTGTCCAAAGACAGGCAGCCTGCCATTGGGAAACGCTCCAAGGGGGCCCTCATTATCTGATATAGCGGCCTCACATTTTGCGCCGTACTCCTGCATGGTACAAACCCACATTGGTCTACATGTACTAGCTTATTAAGATAGGGCAGTAAGCATGTCACTAAGATCTTACTGAGAATGTTATATTCGGTATTGAGGAGCGACAATGGGCGGTATGCTGACATGTCAGCTGCGTCTCGCCCAGGGTTGGGCAGTGGCACCACTAGTGCCTGGTTTGTAGTCTGGGGGAGAGCCCCTTCCTTAGCAGACACCGTATATAGTACCTGAAAGTGGGGTGGGGCAATTCTCTGGCGTAGGTTGACTAAAACTCTGCTGGTAGGCCATCCAGCTGAGTCTTTTTTCTCAGCAGAGCCCGGATTGCAGTCACAATTTCCTCCGTTGTAATGGGTGACCATAGATCGTCGGGGTCTGTGATGGGTAGCTTCGGAAGCCTCACTCCCAGGAGAAACACCCGAATTTCGGCCCCTGTGATCCCCAAGGGGCACTGTACAAACAGCTATAATATTTTTGGGAATGCCTTGGGGGGGAGGAGCTAGCTCACGACCATAATGGACGCTTGAGCCCGAAACTCTGTGACGCTGACAACCAATACTTAAATAATCCAGCACCATTTGCAACCTTAATGCTCAACTGCATGATGGCCAAGGCAGCGGACGTGGAGCAGACACTGCTGCTGTGCTCCGTGCTGCAATCCGAGCATCACACCCGGAGATATTGGGTGCGGCTACGTGGCGGCTGGTAGGCCGCTCATCCCCACACTCGAGTGTGGACAGAGCTGAGCGACATTGCTATACGTGCGGCGGACGCCCACTTTAAGGGGACGGAGTTGCACCTTGGACTCCCCTGGACCTCGTGGAAGTGGTGCTCCGGAGCGCATGTGCCCTGCAGGGAGCCAGCGACAACGCGCTGGACTTACCCGGTGATCACCCCAGGCGGACCCAATGTGGTACCAAGAATAGAATGAAGGGCACAGTGGCGGCCAGCGGTAGGGGAGTAACAACTCTGGTGCACAGGGAGCCTGCCACGCATCGGACAACTGATCCTGCTGACTCGAACCGGGGATTACAGAGTGCTTAGCGGCCTAATTGAGTGAGGAAACAGCTACAAACTCGGGAGGCACTTGCAGATTGAGGTCCAGCCTGAGTACTGCCTCAAAGTAGTTGGAGAAGACTGGCAGCGCCGTCCCTCCCCCTTGCCTCCTTTTGGGTTCTGGACCACTTCGAGGGGAGCGGCGGTGGTAGAGGTGGGAGGCCTACATATATTGGAGAGGGGAGGAACAATCTGAGAGTGTTTATTGGTGTGTCCTGCAGCTCTGTCCCTCGGCACCGTTTGCAGCCACTCGAAAGACAGCTTTTGGGCACCCACTAGCGGTGTGGAGCAAGTGACAGGTGGGTCCCCCTCAAAGACCTGGAAGCGATAAGGCATTAGAAGGGCGCTCTGTGGCGACACGACCCCAGCACAACGTTGGGTCATGAGTGGCGCAAGCTAACCCCTGGTTTCCGCACATCTGTTGCGCGGCCTGAGGTAGGCGAGACGGAGGTGCCCAACTCTTCTAGCTGCGGAACACGCTTTATAGCAAGTAACATGGGCAGGGGGGATAAAACCCAATCGAAACTCTCCTTTGACCAGAAGAGGTCAAAATCCCAAGATGCCACCACAAGCAAAAGAACAAGGACTCTTTCTCCGATGAGCAACAACTCGGATATACGCAATATCCTCAAATCGATGGAAAAGTCTCTACAGAGCGGCATCACCTCCCTGGGCACAAAGATGGACGCCCTCACTTACAGGGTGGATAGAATGGCAGACAGACTCAATAAACATGAGGAACATCTTGATATGTTGGAGCGGCGATTAACTGAGGTGGAAGAGGCACATACTACATTGGACGCAGACCACAAACAACTGGGCAGAGTAATACGCGTCTTCCAGGACAACACGAAGGGCCTGGAAGCTCGTTCCAGGCGGTGCAACCTGCGAATTACTGGCCTTCCGGATACTCCTCCCACGGGGAACAGTTTTTGGAGCGGCTGTTGTTGTTGCTGCTGGGGGAAGGCGTCTTCTGTGCGTTTTTTGTGGTGGAGAGGGCACACCAGTCCCTAGGGCCCAGACCGCCTGTTGGCGCCCCCGCTGCTGCTCATCGCAAAACTGCTCAATTACTGTGACCGGGACGCAGCATTGCGCGTAGCCAGGGAGAAGAAAGTCTGAGGCACGAGGGCTCGGAGCTGTAACTATTCCCTGACTTCACTGCACGAGTACAAGAGGCCCCCAGGCATTTTGTTCCGCTAAAGAAGCAGCTCTGTGACCTGGAAGTCGACTATGCCATGCTGTACCCAGCGAAGCTCCGCATTAATAGACAAGGTCATTCTCACATTCTCACAGAAGCGGCTACTGGATGAAGCAGCAGGAGGCTCGCTAGAGGAGCAGGACTGAACCAGCATGGTGGGGGTCCTCAGGAACATAAGGACGAATTGTGGGGGAGGTGGGGGGGGCTAGGGTATGGACTGCTGTGGGACCGCATTGAATGCAGGACTGAACTGGAGTTCTACGTGTGACATGTCTACGTGGGGGTTGGAGATTCTAATATTGGGGTATGGCGATGGGCAGAGAAAATGTGAGCAGAGTTTACTATGTTTTACTTATAGGACGACTGGGTTAGCCAGCAATGGCTGCAACTTATTGATGTCAGCACACGTGAGGCAGGGCAAGATTGAACTGATGGAGCTGAGAGAAGGGGCATGGCACTAGGAGCTACCTCCGCCCATGAGTGCCTGGCACTGCGGTTGTGATTTGGAGGAGGGATCGGGGGTGGTGAGGGGACGAAGGGGTGTTTTTTGGACTTTCATGCAACCAAGTTGGGGGAGGTCTGCTATGGGTGGTGGGGAAGGGGGGATGGAATGTTTTTGAAAGGGGGATATTTGGGGGGATGTGTTTTGTTTATGTCAATGGTGCACCAAACACAACTACACAGCACACTTGAGTATATGAATGCGTTGGTTGCAACAATGACGACTCCTGATACAAGCGACACCGGGGGTACGGCAGGTTGTTTGCAGGCTTTGTCGTAGAATGTCAGGGGGCTTAATGACCATCGTAAACTTAGGAAAGTACTTAGCTACTTACCCAGGCAGAATATTGATATTGCGCTCTTACAGGAAACGCACCTTCCCCAGTCAAGCACAATGTTACGCAGTAGGGAACTAGTAGGCAACATTAACACGGCAGGGTTCACTACGCACGCCAAGGGGGTGCTGACATGGGTTAATCCTAGGATGCCTCTTACACTCACGCAGTTGCATGCAGACGCAGGAGGCCGTTATGTAATATCTCACTGTAAAGGTCGAGGCATGGATTTGGTTATAATTAATGTATATATCCCAAACTTTGATAACCCTGAGTTCTTTGGGTCCCAGGACAAAATTACGAAGCCCTATTGGAACGCTCTCGTCTTGTGGGGTGGTGAACTTAATTTGATTTGGATCGATCTGAGGGCCTAACGAGAAAACCGGCAGCTGCTGTGAGAAAACTGGACAGTGTAATGATAATTATGGATGTATGTGATGTATGGAGGGCACATAATAGCAACAAGGGTGGCTATACACACTAATCAGCTTATCATACATTCATACGCGTATAGATTATTGGCTGGCCTCGACCTCTCTGCTTGAGCAGGTCAGGCAATGTGTGACACTGCCGTGCATGCTCTCAGATCATTCCCCGTTATTGTTGGTTCTTGCTACACCAAAAAAGACCTTGCCTCTGTTCATGTGGCGGTTCCCCCTTATTCTTTATTAGACCCATTGTTCGGGGAGGAAATGGCTGATGCCATCGTTACTTTCTTTGCTACGAATATTGGCTCTGACGATGACTTCCAGACGATTTGGGAGACATTCAAGGTATATATTAGAGGCATCACGATGGCTAAGCACTCGGGCGTCCTAAAAGACATACGGAAGAGATTATCGGACCTAGAGCAAAAGTTGAAGGACCTGGAACAGCAGCAAGTGGCGGGGGGATGTACCACTGGAAAATAAGATCAAGAGACTCCTCGAGGAGTTTCACGACGCCGCGAACAGCGAAGTGAAACACATGGACAAATACGCCATGGCCAAGACCTATGGTGAAGGGGATAGACCGGGTTCGGTGCTGGCTCGGATGATGGAGGCGAGGCGTAATAAGACACAAGTGTCGGAGATTAGGTCTGCAGAAGAGGAATTATTGATGGAGGAGGAGGGAATCACAGAGCGTTTAAAACAATTCTACTCAGACTTGTATAAATCCCGCTCTGAGAGCATGGATGATCAGAGATTGGAATACCTAGAGTACATTAAGTCGCTGTTCCTCTCTAACACCGACAGGGAGCTACTTATGCATCCGATCGAGAAGGATGAGATTACGGAAGCCCTCGCGGGGATGAGAGCCAACGGTGCCCCGGGGACAGACGGCTTACCGGTCTCCTTCTATAAAGCATTCATAAACCTACTGCTCCTGCATCTAGTTACCCCGTTTGATGATATGTGTGTCACGGACACTTTGCCGCATACTATGAGGGAGGCCCTTCTGGTTGCCATCCCTAAACCGGGGAAACCTCCGGAAGAGTGTAGCTCTTATCGGCCCCTCTCACTGCCCAATGTAGATACTAAAATATTTGCCAAGATTTTAGCTACCGGACTGGCCCTTCTGTCCAACATTCTAGTCGCCCCGGAACAGGCGGGATTCATATCGAGCAAAAATCTCACATACAATATTCGCAGAGTGTTTGGGATCATGCAGCATGTGAGACAGGAAAACAAGGCGATTGCAGTTTTCCTCGATATGGAAAAACCCTGTAGAATGGGCGTTCATGAGACAAGTGCTGATGAGAATGGGACTGTGGCCGGTCTTCCTGCAGCTGATAGGAATCTTATATTATAGGCCCACGGCGCGTGTTCGCTTGGGTGACTTGGTTACTCACGCCTTTCCCATATCCTGGGGGACTAGGCAGGGTTGCCCCCCTGTCGCCACTATTGTACACCTTGGTGACAGAACCATTGGCATGCGCATTGCGGGAGTATCATAGTAAAGAGGGGATTGGCTTCCTGCCTTACAGGATAGTGGTGTCGACCTATGCGGACGATACGTCACTCTATGTTAGGGATCCTGAGACCAATTTATCATTGGTTATCAGAGAGTTAGTCCACTTTGGCGCACTATCTGGATTAAAAGTTAACTGGGCGAAGTCACTGGTGTTTTCCCTCACCCCTGCCATGGTGGAATTTGATATGGAATACCCGCCACAATGGTCCACTGGCTCTATTAGATATTTAGATATTATGTTGCACACTGACTCAGAGATTGTCTTTAGGGAAAACTACGGCACAGCTATAGATAAACTTGAAGACAATGTTGAGCTCTGGCGCCGACTTCCCTTGTCGCTGATGGGGCGCATATCAATTATGAAGATGGTGGTCCTACTCAGGCTATTATTTCTTTTTACAAACATTCCGATCATTCTTTCGCGCTCCTTCTTTCATAGACTTCGGTAGTCCATGATCAAGTTAGCTTGGGCGGGTAAGCAAGCGAGAGTGCAGTGGAACATTCTTATACTCCCGTACCATATGGGTGGTCTTGGGGCCCCAGACTTTTTATTATACTATAGGGTGGCGCAGGGGGCCTACCTTCATGCTTGGATACACGGGGAGGCTAATATACCGTTTTTGCGAATGGAGAGCCTGTTTGCGGAACCGTCCCCACTGCCCAACACAATATTTGACACTGCCGATCGCAGAACGGGCTTCCTGGACTCCATCAACGCCACTCGGCATGCCTGGCATTGCCTATTGCAACAGTAGGCTGGAGCATTACTGTATTCTCCTGCAATGCCGTTTGAGTAGGCGCGATGGCTGGAGCCGTGTAAAGATAGGGAAATGGTGCAGGTGTTGCGCAGGCTCTCAGTGGAGGTGGACGGAGATCTCTTTCTCAATGGAGTGGTGAAAACTTGGGAGCAGGTAGAGGGAGCTGCCGGCGGAAACACGCTGCTGAGCAGATTTTAGTTCTACAGAGTGCGTGGGGCCTTGCGTGATCTGCTGGGAGATGGCCTAGAGGAACCCCCAGAGGTGCCTGAGCTGTCCCATGTGATTAAGTCAAAGTCCCTCCACAAGATGATAACTGCTTTGTACGTCTCGCCATTGAGCACAGGGAAAACAAATATACGGCGGCCCGACTAGCGTGGCAGAGGGACATACAGATACAAATAGATGCCCCAATGTGGACCTATTGTTGTATGAATACTAGGAAGATCTCGCTACATGGCAAGCATAGACTCAAACACTTTAAGTTCATTAACAGAGCCTATCACACCCCAGAGCGACTCTGCAGGTATGGCCTCCGGGAAGAGGCGACTTGCGTGAGATTCGAGTACCGAATGCTGATTTTCTGCATCTAGCCTGGCAGTGCCCGGGAACTCATTCCTATTGGGTGGAGATATTTGGGGAACTGGAGTGAGTGGTAGAGACTGATTTGGCGCCTGACCCAATGTTGGCACTACTGGCGAATACCAAGAAATTACCCAAAGCAATCCGCAGAATGGCAGATAATGGGGCTCCTGAGAGCCAAGCGTAGGGTTGCGATGTGCTGGATGAGGGGCCCAGCTCCGACATTACGGCAATGGGCACATGACATGATGCACTGCTGCACGCAGTCCAAAAATTACATCTAGCTGCTCCCGCCTAGAAGCCGATCAAAACATTTTTGGGGACTATACACTGCTGGAGGGGGGGGGGAGGAAGGAAGCGGGGGAAGCATGAGAGGAGGGAGGTGGGGGTCTAATGTTGCCACTGACATCATAAAGGGGGTCCCTGGATGCAGACTGTATAAACACCGTAGAGTGCTATTCCTTTTTGTGAACTTATGCGGCAACGGGGAGGAGGGGAAACGGGGTGAGAGTGGGGCACTGAAGGACATAGGAGACACTTGGAGAGAGTGCGCCTAAAGAGCATGTGGGTTACATATTTATACTGGGTCTCCAGAGATGCCAAGTAAAGTGTATGGTCGACTGAACAGGTACTCCAAAACCCGACCGCCACCTGCCCGAATCGGGTTGTTGGCATGATGGCTGTGTACTTTTTTTTCAAAAAATGATCTGCAGGTTGTGAGGCCCATTAAGTGTGATGTTGTACCAAGGCATGTAGTTGCTTATGTTGTGATGCACATTAATAAAAACAATAAAAAATAAAATTTAAAAAAAGTAATTTTCAGAATGCCTCATTTATTGATAATTGGGTATCAGCCATATCACCGGACGGGGATCGGATTTGTGTTATTGGGGTCACGTGGGGCTGGTCCCTAATGATGAATGCTAGTAAGGTACCTGCTTCATCAGCCTCCATGTGGGTTCTCTAGACATCCACTTTATAATCAATTACCCTCAGCTGATCTGGAAACCAGGAAGACACTATTACCACCCAACGAATCCGCATTCCTACGGGCTGCTCCTGACAAAACAACCCCAACTAGATGGGGTATCAAGACTAACTCTTCTTGGGACACCTTTACCCCCCTTAACGAAAATGATATCAAAAAGGTATTGCGGATTATCAACCTCACTAATCACTTCAATGACCCGCTACCACCTAATATTTTCAAAGTAGTTAAGGACAAAATCACCCCCTTCTGGACAAAGATAGTCAATGCTTCCTTGTCACAAGGTATGATCCCAGATTGCCTCAAAGAGGCACAGGTAACGCCTATATTGAAAAAACCCACAGCTGATATTACAGATCTTAACAACTTCCGACCTATCTCTAGTATTCCTACCCTTGCCAAACTCCTGGAGAAATGCGTCCAATCACAACTATGTGCACACATTGAAAATTACCACCTCCTGGACCAATATCAATCTGGCTATCGTAGTGGTCATAGCACCGAATCGGCGCTCACTCATGTGATTGATCATACATTAATAATGCTTGATCAAAATGAATCCTGCCTCCTTATCCTACTTGACCTCACCTCCGCATTTGACACTTTTAATCATGACAACCTCCTATTCATTCTGGAACATAGGATGGGCCTCACAGGTCAGGTGCTGCATTGGTTTGGGTCCTTCCTGCAACACAGAACCCAAAGAGTTAAAGCGAATCAATCATTCTCCCAGCCATCTCCTGTCATCATGGGCGTTCCCCAAGGATCCTCCTTATCTCCCTTTCTCTTCAATCTGTTCCTGGAACCTTTAGCTAATGTTCTAAATTCATTGGACACTAGGTTCCACATGTATGCAGACGACACCCAACTCTATTTAAAAATCTCCTCTCCGGAAGACATCACCTCACTCAATTCTACCCTCCTGACTACCCAAAATTGGTTGACTAAGAACCACCTCCTGCTAAACACCTCTAAAACAGAATTCCTCCTCATATCTCCTCCGAAATATACTCCTAATATCGACCTATGGATGGACCGACTAACCGCCTTCAACTGCTTCCCCCACATCATCGATTCAGCGAAATCCCTAGGAATTACTCTGGACAAGCATCTGAATATGAAGTCTCACATCAGCAACGTGTGCAAGGGAACCAACCACCTTCTAAGGACACTCAGGAATCTGACACCTTTTCTACCGCAAGCAGATTTCAAGCAAATGGTGCAAGCGCTTGTCCTACCGAGACTTGACTACGGCAGTGCCATGCTATGTGGACTCCCCAAATACGCTTTGGCCCCTCTAATGGCCTCTCTAAACGCAGCGGCCAGATTGATCATGCGCACCAAGCGTAACACACACATCTCTCCGGTTCTAAAATCTCTAAATTGGCTACCATATGAAGCTAGAATTCAACTGAAGATTGCCTGCCTTTCACATAAAGCCCTCCACTTCAAAATCCCTACCTACCTCGCACAAAAACTAAAACTTTCTGGAGGAGGTAGATCGACAAGGAGTGCTAATTCCCTCCTCCTGAAACCACGGACCTTCCGCAAAAAAAGAACTTGCCACCAAGCTTTCTCGGGAGTTGCTCCAAAAATCTGGAACTCTCTTCCACCCGAAATTCAGAGGATCTCTTCCAAGACCGCCTTCAAATTGGAAGCAAAGAAATTCCTCATGAAGAAGTTCTTACCTTAATAGGAGGGACATTATATGTACCTTACTTGTACTTTATTTTCCGCCCAAAAGATGTAGTTTATTGTACGGTATGATTCACCCTTGTATATGATTTTTCTTCCCCCAGCGAGCGTGCACCCAGGATTGTAAATGTTTATTAGCGGCTTACCACTTGATTCAATGCTTATAAGCCCCATATAACTCATGTTTAGATTTTACTATATTGTTGGCTATTATTCGTGTTCGATTATTCACTTAATATGCCTTCTAATGGGAAGCAAAGAAATTTCTCATGAAGAAATTCTTACCTTAATAGGAGGGACATTATATATACCTTTCGTGTACTTTATTTTCCGCCCGAAAGGTGTTGTTCATTGTATAGTATGATTCACCCTTGTATATGATTTTTCTTCCCCAGAGCACGTGTACCCATGATTGTAAATGTTTATCGGCTTCTTACCACTTCATTCAATGCTTAGTATAAGCCCCTTATAACTCATGTTTAAGTTTTACTATATTGTTGACTATTATTCATGTTTAATTATTCACTTAATACCCTTATATCACCATGCTATTTCATATAGCCCCTTTGTTCTCTCTGGACTATATTTGATTTGTTTTACGTGAACTATTGATCTTATGTTTATTTTACTACCCATGTTTGACTCAAGTTCTATATAAAAACGTTATAAAATAAATACATCCCCCTGAGCCGGAGATTCTGCTGCGGACGTTTCCAGAGGCCCCAGTTGACCCTCAACTTCTGACAATTTTTGTACTATATCTTGTCTCGCTCCCACCACTGCTCCTATGGAGGCCCCCCTCACCACCACCTTGAATGCTTCTGATTCTATTAGTGGAGAGGAGGCGGAACCAGCATTCAGGGAGAAGTAGTCTGAACAGTAGCTGTCATTTGTGCCCGAAAAGCCCCGTCCTCAAGCACTGCGGGGTTGAGCCTCCACGACGGTACCGGTGTTGGGATATATCCCCACTCCAGTGTCATCTCTATCGGACAGTGGTTTGAGAACGTCTTACCCAAATGGGATACTCGCAACACCCTTGTGAGAATGGGGGGAGCAGAAGATATGATCTATGCTAGTGTGTACTGCATGTATATGGGAGTAAAAGGAATATTCCCTTGTCATTGCATGTTGGGTGAGCCACATGTTCTTGAGGTCCTACCCATCTGTCCATACCCCTAATACCCTGGCTTGTTGTGTCGCTAATGCGCCTCGAAGTGGTGGGTGCGATCTGTCTATTTGTACGTCCAGCACTGCATTATAGTTCACCCAAGTATCCAAGGGTACTGTACCCAGACTGCCAATGCGGTGTTTAATCGTGGGAGGAACGTAAGTTTGGTGCATAAACAGTCCCAAGCACCAGCATTTGCCCATCCATCTCGCCCCTGGGTAGTACATATCTACCCTCTTCGTCCACCCTCAGCTCCAACACTCTATAAGTGACCCCCGCCCGTCTCCATACAGCCACTCCTCTTGCGAAAGCTAAGTAAGTTGTATTAGACAACTGGCCTCGCCACTTTTTACGTAATTTGTTTCACTGGCAGTTAAATGTGTTTCCTGTAGGAGGACATGCCTCGTACATTCCATGTAAAAAGGTTTTACAATGCCTTTGACTCCATCTATATTTCGTGTGCCATACATCCCCAAACCCCATCCCCTGCACCTGGTCTCTGATTCAGTCTTCTGCGTGTTCATTTGTGCTCCCTTGTAACTGATACGGTGAACTCCCAAACTACCCCAAATCGAAGGTCCAACCCCAAAAGTGTGCTTGACCAAACAGCTGCTACGTACGATAACAGCTAAAACTTGTCTACTGCTTTTGAAATGGGGGCAGATGATATGCCAGCCGTGGACCATTTTGCCCCATGCAGGTACCAACGTGCTGTGCCAAATGTACCCTTTGTTACTGTTGCACTACAGTGATGGAACTTGGCAAAAAACAGTATATACTGTATAAGAAAAGAAGACTTAGTATAAGAAAACAAGAAAAAACAACAGTTAGGGGAAGAAATGAGATTGCTTCTCGGGTCTGGGACACGCCCCCCAATGATGCATGCTGTACATAAAGGACTTTGCTTAGTGATACAGTTACCAACTGTTGCTAGGTCACGGATCCCGTCGCCATCTCGCTACATCACATAGAGTGTCTGGGTGGAGGGTGCTCCCACCACCATCACCAGTATCATATAAGCCTGCATAAGTTTTACTCTGGCAGCGCGATTAGTCCTCCAGTGTCCCAGCGGTTTGCAGCGTCAAAGACGGGAACAACAGTTGTCTGGACTCCAAGTCTGTTGCCGGTTATTCTTGTGGGTTTTTTTTCTGTCTTATGAGTATTGATGTAGTCTATATATTACTGTTTGTAGGATGTATGTTCACTTTTAAAAACAGTCTTTTTTACTTTCTTTCCAAAAAACCTAATGATGATAAATAAATAAATAATATGTGAACTGATCTGTGGGTGATCATTACTTATTCTTGGAGCTACTCCCCATTTTTGCTAACCTGTGGGGGCATCCTCTCATGTCCCTTGTTTGTTTCCCATGGGAACCACTTACCTATTCCCTTGGAAGTTTGCCACCCCACTTTTCTCAGGCACCTTTCATGCCCTTTATGCCAATGACTACAGGGAGTTGGCCTCTCCCGATACCAAGGTTCTTGATGCCGTGCAATCTCTGGACGGGAGAGTGCTGTTGGACGGTTCTTCACTGGCGCTGTCTAGCTCCGGTCTGGCACCGACTCGGCCTTGTCTGGCATCTTCTACTATTCCTGTGGTTCCTCCATTGATGGCAGTCCTGAAGTCACTGGCACCAAGTCTGGCACCACCAACGCTGGTCCAAAGGATGAGATCCCAAAGGGAGGCACAAAGAATGATAGAGGAGGAGGAATATCAAGAGCAGCAGGAGGAGACTGAAGAGTGTGAGATTGTTGACCATGTATAACAGTTTGAGGGTCTACAGGAGGCTTATGGACTGGACACATCACCTGAATGGGGGCTCTCCTCACCAGAAGTCCTTCCAACGCAGAAGGTTGCTCATATCACTCTGTAGAAAGGAAGGCAGCAGATCTGCTGGGAGGGGTCCTTCTTCTTTAAAATTGCAACTGTGACTTACCCATTGACTTGCATTGATCCAGCGGTTGTGTTCCAACTCTACACACGGCCTCTGTGGGGCTCCTGGTTACTTACCTCAGGTGGTTCCTTGGGTCCCCGACACTTCTACATCTTCTGGGTATAGTTGTGACTCGAGTCATGGTTCGCATGCCACTATTTTAGTACATGGGGGCCTATTAGGATAGCGGATTTTCCGCATCCTCTGGGCCGGCGGAAGCCACCGCCAGCCCGGAGGATGGGGAAAATCCGCTGCGGACCCACCAAAGACCCACCGCCACATTAGGATGGCTGGTGGGTCCTGGTTTCAGTCCGCTGCTTTTCTGCCGTGGTTGACTTACAACTGCGGCGGAAAAGCTCTAATATGGTGGCGGTGTCTCTCAGACACCGCCAGCCATATTAGGATGGGTGTCAAAACATGCTTTTCCGCGGCGGGTTTTCCGCCGTGGAAAAGCATGTGGAACTTCACTGCAGGGGCCCGTTGCAGGCCCCTGGGTGAAGGGGGGGGGGGGTGGGGGGTGCACATGGGGGGTACCTATGGTACCCCCCTGCATTTGTATGCAGTAATCGGCAGGCACCGCACGGTGCCTGCTGCTTTCTGCATACAAATGCAATGTATGCATTTTTAACATTGCGGCGGGTGCAGCTTGAAGCCACACCCGCCGCAATGTTAAATATAGAGGATGTGACCGCCATGGTGGCAGTCACACCCTAATTGCACAGGAAGGAACTCCGCAGGTCATGCGGAGGTTCCCTCCTGCTCTGGGGTCGCGACGGACGCAAGTCCGTCCGCGATCCTAATGGGCCCCATGGTTTGGTCTCCCCTGGTGACCACTGTGTATTACGTGCTACTTACCTGTTTCTATTGAAAGTATTGTGTGCATTACATTCATATGTTTTGTGGCTGTTCAGCACTTACGCACTATTGGCAAGAGATTGGTAAGACACTAACTGCAGTAATGGCAACACCTATAACTGTAAGTACACTTTTAATTATTTTTGGGATCCACTGTACCACTCAACCAAATTTGATTAGGCTAAGTAAACATCAAGAAAGTTTATTGTTTGTTCTGATCCTGTTGGCTCGAAGAGAAATCTGTATTAATTGGATAAAAACGGCACCACCAGCCCATGAAAACTGGCTAAACTCTGTAATAAAAACCAGCAGATTAGATAGAAAGGGGAAGCAATCCAAAAGAATGATATACTGGGAGATTTGGGAAAATTATATCACCTCTAGATGATATACCAGAACTCCTCCTCTTTTGCTGTCTTTTGTCTCTTTTTTCGTTTTCTTTTTTTTTATTCCAATGATTAAGCGGAACAATAATTCCAGGCATGATTTGAAATCTGCCAAACAGCCTACGGGCTAGACACCCCCAGAAACAAAGGAATTATTGGGCAAGATAAAGGTGCACTGGAGAAAATTGACTGGTAAGAACTAAGATAATGAGAAACTCCCCTTGTATCCATCGATAGAAGATTAGGGGCAGTGTGGTGGAACGATCGCAAAAAGACCGTCAAAAAAAATAAAGCTAGTGGTGCTTTATTCAGAAGGGCCACTGCTTTCATTAAAAACGATTTCCTAGAGGAGAGTAGTGGAAAATGATGTTTCCCACTCTCGTCTGGAATTTATTGCAGTCCGGTCTGCTTTATTTTAATTCACAAAATCACGTCTACCCTGATTCTGGCCCCATACCCGCACTTCATCAACACAGCAGTTGGAAAAAGATCTCCGCTAAAGAGCCCCTCTATGAGGTGTTGCCCGTTGGGTATTGCACCGCCGACCCAACGAGGAGCAGGCCCAAATGATGAAGCATGACACCTGAAAGGGTGTGTGAGGGCATTAAATCCAACAAAATGGATTCCCAGGGTTACCATCAGGCTACCCTGTTCTAATCCACTTGTATTATAGACTGTATCTGTACTTCTTTCTTTCATGAGGAACAACGCGACAACCTTTGTATACACGTATAATTTGGGCACGTCGTGTTTGGACCTTCTGCTCCGGTGAGAGCAGTAACAGCCCTTTCCTCCTCCCTTTTGATACCAATGTATACTTAGGCCACCTGGCAAGGTTCAACCATTGGAGAGCAAAATCCAGACCGTTGTGGACTGCATTGCTCCCACTACCCAGACTAAGGTCACATCTTTCTTGGGGCCTGACTGGGTATTACAGTAGTTTATCGAGGGATATGGGTCTATTGTGTGACTACCTTGAACGATCCTACATCAAAGAAAATGCCCAAGGAAGTTCTGAATTTAGGTATGAAATTACTGAAACATTTTGACCGGTCTCAACAAAAATATTATTTAATATTAAAGGAGAAGTAGCATCAGTAGCAATCAGCCAGAAATTAAGGGAATTGTATGTAACAGAACAACAAAAAGCACTAGCCAGAATAATTGAAAAATCCTATGAAGAATTAGCCAGAGACAGTTTGGGTGGGAAACCAGTTAAACCACAACTGTCTGAGAGTTCTGAGAAAGACTCTACTAAACATAATCCTACATTTTCTAAAAAGAAATGGGATAATAGCAAACACCAATAAAAAGAAAAACGTTCTCATTCCCGAAGTAGGTCTCCTCAAAAGGAGCCCTCTGAAAGGAGGTATAACCTCTGGAATAGGGATAATTTGAGAATACCTGATCAAGATACTGATACACAATCCTCTCGTACCTTTCAGATATTGTCATAGACATCGGAAAGAAGACGACTGTCAGACAACAAAGAAGAACGTGTGAAGTCCAAAGACGATCAACACGTACAGAAAAACAAACCAAAACATCAATTCACCAAAAAGAAGGTAGCAGGTCTGAAGATCAGACATGCTGAGAAGTCTGAGAACACAGCTCAAGAACTGAGAATGGGCTCAGACAATGCTGGATAGTGCAACAGAAGTAACAATAGCTCACCAGAACCTGAAGGGACTTCTGGAGACAGTGGACTTGAATGAAGACATTCAAGTTGAAACTGCAGACACCAGGGTTAGTTCTCCACATAGGTTATATGAAATAACACTCCCGATGGAGGGAGACATACCAAGAAAAATGAAAGCACTCTTTTGGGAGAGACTTTCAAAGGGTTATGATATACTTCTAGCAGAACATGACTGGCCACCAGAATTTGTCAGGGAGGGCACACATGACGAAGACATCATTATGCCAGCCTTCTCCAACCATGTTCCAGTACATTTAAAATACACTTATGCATTTGTTCTGAAAAAAAATACACTTATGCCAGGAAATGGGCAGTCGCCCAAGCCCCAGCACTATATATAAACCATGTAGGATGAGATGAGGATTCACCTCACCATAAAATCAGGTTGATAAATCAACCAACTGCACAAAGGCAGAATCCAGTTAAGCAAGAAGCTAAAAAACAGGGCAGTGAGATCTTAGATCAACTTAAATACCAGGGGGTGATTGAAACATGCACCTCACCTATGAATAATCCTTTGTTTCCTGTCTCCAAACCAGACAATACATATTGTCTCGTTTTGGATTACAGACACTTAAACTCTTGTTGCAAAGCATTTGCAGTGTAAAATGCACACAGTACAGCATTAATGAATACCATTGTGCGTAAAAAATATGAAACGACATTAGATGTTTCAAATGGTTTCTTTTGTCAAAACATTGCAAGTGGCAGTAGGTATTTGAACGCTTTCTCAATAATGGAGACCAAGCGTCAATTCTGTCGACTCCCACAGTGATTCAAGAACAGCCCGGGGTTATTATCAGCAAGGGTAACAGAGTTAATGCAAAGTTATGATGACGAGGCATTGTCATATGTTGATGATATCTGTCAGACAGAAGATGACCTGGATAGGCACTTGAACAGGGTGAACACCATTATATTGGGCTTTGCCTCAGAGGTCTACAAATTCCATTTTACAAAATCAAGAATTGCCCATCTCAACATCCTTTTCTTAGGATATGAACTTTCAAGTGAAGGCAAAAGCCTGGCAGCAAACTTTTTAGAAAAGTGTGCGCTGCTCCAACCACCAAATACGCTGAAAAACTTACAGTTGATTCTAAGTTTCCTGAAATTTGGAAGAACTTACATTCTAAGCTAAGCAGAAAGGGCTAAACCTTTCCACGAAGTAATCAAACCTGATTTTAAAACAATAAATTGGACACAAGAACACACAGAAATGTTGCATTCACTTCAAGCTGACATGTTAGCAACTAAACATTTCCAAACACGCGTAAACGTACGCAATTCAAATCATTCCAGGTCAATGCGGATTTACCTACTTAACTTTTAACGAAGGTGAAAAAGTACCAATTTCATACAAATCACATTTGTACACACAAGCAGAAATGAAATTCACTTTGACAGAAAAAATTCTGACTGTAGTTCAAACCGCTTGTAGCAAAAGAACGAACCCTAGCACAGGGATAACACATTTTGGCCGTGACACCTGTACCAGCCTTAGAGGCAGTCACAAAAGCGATCATTCCGAATGCAAAAGCTTTACATCCAAGATGGATACAATGGGTTAATTATCTTGCTGCAACTGATGTTGAATACGTTTTTGAAACTTATTTGAAAACACAAGAATTCCTGCAGTACGAACACGAATGTCCTCTGCCTACTGAAATTCTCCCTCTTGACCAGTATGAATGTCTAATTTATACTGACGGATCTGCACAACCCGCTATGGGGGTAATCAAGCTTATAGTGCAGCATGCGCGATCGTCAAAGGTTGTATGCGCGATGGCAAATTCAGACCTATGGTCACAAAAACACAATCGCTAGGAGACTGAACTACAAGCATTCATAATGGCACTTGAAAATACGGATCACAAATTCCCCACACTCATAGTGTGCGATTCTTTTTACTGTGTTCAATCATACAATGAATATTTACAGAATTGGCTTCAAAACAGTTTCAAAGATGCAAACAATTGCACAATCAAGCATAAAATGCTTTGGACACAAGTAGTTCAGTTGCGAAACGGACTACAAAACACTCACTTGATACACACGCTGAGTCATCAACGTGATGTCGTTCATGTTAAAGGGAATTCATTGGCTGATGAAGCCACAAAGGGGGCTGTGCAAACGGCTTCCGTAGCTGCAATCACTCGGTCAAAAACAAAAATAGACAGTGAAATAATACTGGCTGTCAATGCTTCAAGCAAAGGCAGCAGTGCAGTGTTACCTAAAGGGTTTCCACTCAAATACTCATATGTAACTGATACAAACAATGTTCCGTTTTCTCAAATCCCTGGAGTGGGGGACAGGGTAATTCCAAACATGGAACATAGATTAGGACTAATCCTAGCAGCAAATGAAGAGCTTGCCTCTGCTTATGCAGGTGTTTCAGCCCTAGTATTGTTATTAAAACTGAGGTACTGGTGGCCAGGCATTAGGAAACAGACCCGGAACTATGTTTTGGATTGTGAAATATGTCTAAAGGTGAAAGTCTCTACTGTGAAACGTCCTGCACAGACGCCCCTGGTAATCTCAGATAAACCATTAGCTTGCGTTTACCTGGACCACTGCAGTCCCTTACAAAGGGATGGTAACTACACATATATCACGTTCGCAGTTGATTCATGTTCAAGGTTCCTTTGGATGTGGCCTCAGCACTCGGCTGACGCTCGAACTGTTGTAAAAGATTTGTGGTCTTTATCGGCACATACGCAATAGGCAAACTACACTCTGACCAGGGCCCTGCGTTTAGCTAACGAGCTTGTAAAGAAGCCATGGTCAATTTGGGCCTAGCATTGCGGTATTCTTCTCCATTCCATCCTGAGGGAAATTCTGTTGTGGAAAGAAAAAACTGGGACATAAAGCAGTCTATAACAGCTAGGGTATTAGGTTCGGGTGATGGGTGGGTCAAACATCTTTATTGGGGGGAACATCACTTACAACGCATTTTTTACAACGCACTACCATTACATCGCAACCATTACAACGCATACCATTACAACGCATTGCGCTGGGGGGCACTCTAGGATAGGGAATATATTTAATTTACTATCCAACACCTTCCCTGCTATCCACGGGGACTGGAGTTGGAATAGTAAATTAAATAATTCACTATCCAGCGCCTAAAAGCATTATGCGTTGTAATGGACTGCGTGGTAAAAACCGCGTTGTAAAGGCATGCGATGTAAAAGCATGCGTTGTAGTGACACCAATCCCTTTATTGGGTCCAACGTGCATTAAACAATTTGCCAAGAAGTTCTCTAGGGGGTGTCACTCCATATGAGGTCCTATTTGGGACTAGAAGGTTGGTACGGGACCGTGATTGTCATGGAACAGTGGTGGAAAATAAGAAATTTGATATCAAAGATCGTTTGGCTGTGTTACAGTACTTAAATGAACTAAGATCGAAACAAAGTAACGTGCTCCTGAAGCCAACCACCACTGGGGAAAATCCGGCCATCCCAGCAAGGCCTGTCTGGATCCCAAAGCTTGGGAATCTAGTCAGAGGAAAGATTGTGGATAAAAAGGAATTTGGGCTTTCTTACAGACAACCAGTACTATTCCTAGCGATCCACTGATCAAGAACTGTACTTTTGCCACCCCATGCTGGTAAAAAGGAGAAAAGATTTGTGTCCATCAACCTGATCAAACCACACTATGTGGCCGATACTAAGCAGTAGGCCAAGTGGACTCCGACAATGTAGCAGACCACTCCTCTAGCTACAATCCAAGATGTTCAAACTGAGAGACTCATCACCTTTGAAGAGTCTACAGTGAGATATGAAGGACTAGGCAACAAAGCTATGGAACTCGTACCTCTTGAGACCCAAATAACAGTTCGTCCTGATGCACCTGTCTACAGTGAAGTAACAAGTGATAAACTGGTTCCAGCGATTTCAACGAATCCTGATGCAATTCCAACCATTGACAGAACTGCCTCTGGCTATTTCATTAACTTTGATATGTTTTCTAAGGATCCCAGTGAACCTGAAACGACGCTAGCACAAAGAACTTCCAAAGAACAAGCAAAATACTTTTTTCATCACCTGAAAAAGACTTATCTGGTTTCACCATGGATTAAACTTTGGATTGTTTTGGGAATATTTTTATTCTACTTTGGTTAGATAGCTCTAGTAATAACTCTGGGTATGCTGATAAATGGAAAATATATTCAAATGGACACAGCAAGTAAAATAGTGAACTTACTTCTCCAGTCACCCCATCGTGAAGCAAGAGACTTGTCAGCAGTGAACATCACAGCCGTTCCAAAACAAAAACGAATATGACATTTTTGACCCATCGGAGCTTTTGAAGATCCCACACTTATTTAAAATTTAATTAAGTGACTTTATTACCTCTAGTACCTTTTCTGATGATTGGGACTTCGAGACTGTTAATAACATGATGTCTGATCTAGAGATGTCTGCAGTATTCATCAATCATGAATATTTAGAAGGTTCATCAGAAAATGAACGAATGTATTGTTATACCCATTATGGTCATAATTTCTGCGACACCTAGAAACGAGAAACGTATTTATGTATAACAAAAGGAACATTGTCATACACCTCCAAAGGGTAGCTCAAAAACTTAAGCAAATAAGTTTCCATATTTTTCAGGGTTCTATGTATCCAATGCTGAAACATTTGTCTTTAAAAATGTGAACAAAACAGAAATCAAAATTATGTTAACCAATACAAAACAGATTTAATCTGCAGTCTTTACTGCCCAACTGTCTAAACAGGGTTTCGACTTTTGGAAAGACAACATTGAGACAAAATCTGTCTGGGGTTCAAAAGATCAAAAGATTGGCAAGTGCGGGGGTAGTAGCTTTGTTTATAGCCTGTATCATCTCTGAGCAAATTATGTTTTTAAATGACACTGTCCAACAAATGTCTTGCCTTGGGTTAGCCAAGATCAAAGACATGAACACTCCGTCCATACCTACACCTGTGAGGAATAGCACTACACCGAGGGAGGTCGACGTACATATTATTTTGCATCACAACAGATCAGATCCAGATTGGAACAAATGGTTGCTCTGGCCCACAGACACAAACAACTGTCAAAATCGAATCCTGAACAAAACACAGGGTTTCACTATCAATAGGCCAGACCCATGATATGTTCAAAGACAGCATCCTGGGGTAATACCAACATACAGTGTAGGAAAACTATGCCTTGATTGGCTACAGAAAGCTATACTACAGGATGTAAAACAACACTTATCTTTACTTAAAGAAGGTGCAGACCTCAGGGAATTCTTGCTAGGACCAAGAAAAATGCATCAAAAATATTGCTGGTATCTATGATGCTTATAACGAAATATGGAAGATTACCCAAGCAGAAACTGCAGAACGAATACAAGAAATTGATCGTATTACTTTAGAGAAATCTCTCTCTGTAGTAGACAACGGGTTAACGACTCTGTCGTCCAGGATATATTAATTGGACAGCAATGTGTCTTCTGACATAGACATCATGGTACAAGACTTGGTCATGTTGCAACATGGTCAATCTCAATTACGTTCTATCATGCTATTAGGCTGGATGCTACAAAACCTGTGTGCAGGCTATGTGCTTTGGCGTTTATTCAACACTACGTCACTGTTTTCAGAATTCAATCTCACTGATAAACAGATCAAACTGGCACAAAGGGGAGCAGACTATACGGTGCTGAGCATTGAAAAACTTGAGAAATTACCAATCACAGTGGCAGAGAAACTGAGACATGGTAAAATTACTCTGCTTGTTACAATTTTCCAATTTCAGTATTGCCTAAAACATATACCAGCAGGCAAATATCAAAGGTTGGGTAAAGAATACATCAAGACATCCTGGGATTTACCATACACACACCGATGTTGGAGTAGGGGGTGTGCAGTGTTTCTAATCGGTACATACTGTGAAAAAGCACTAAGCGGTTCTCTCCTGTTTCGGGGTATTAACTTACATGGGCTTGTGATGGTTCCACTACTAACTTATCTTGTCACCGGCAAGGCTCACCAGCTGCAGTGATTAATCCAATGTTTGGACAACTTTCAAATGGAAGTTACCTCATGTTGAATGATCACAGCTGCTGTGGCATGTTGCCAGGTATCCCATATCTAGTAACAGTTACATCCAGGGTCTCTTGCTGTATGCAAGTCTTGTTTCCACAAATAGAGACAGTCAGGGAGTCGCCTTTATGGCCTTTACTGAACATTTCTTCTATATGAATTGATACTATAAGCAGAATGAAAGCCATTCTTTCGCAACAAACAGTGCCCCTGACCTCGACCAAAGAAACCTATGATCTACAAGTTGCAAGAACTTCTGCTGAGATACATGCCCTTTTGAAAATAAACCACCCTACACATTTCTCAGAAATGCTGGGATGTATCTTAAACTTGTCTGATACGAGCAGTAGTGTACATGTATTTAAGAACGTTTGTGCAGGACTGTTAGCACCTTTTCAAGCAGTCCTCGGCATAATTCCAAAGTTTGTGCACTCTGTGTGTGGTGGACTGCCGCTCCTTTTAGCACTCGTTGCAGGGATTCTGTTTTTGCTCCTACTGCTACGATATGGCAAGCCAAATCACCAGCAACACCCAATTCACAGTAGAGAGAGCTCTACTGGAGATGAAGTGTTGTGAGCGCTGCTTCCAAATTTTGGGTTTACCTCCTCTACAAGAATTAAATACCACATGGTTTCTGTCATTCAGACCAATCTGGCAAGATTGAATCTTACCTGTTCTACGCTGCCTGCTTTGAGGTGAATAATGCGTGCTAGACATCTGTCTAACACTCCCATCAGTCATGCCTACGAATGTCGATACTCTGCTGGACCCTGTAATGGCCCGTGCTCTGTGTTATCCCCAGCTGCTACCAATCCTATGACGACATTCATTGAGATCTCACAGTCGCAAATTGTTGCTGCTGAGGTATGAGAGGAAACAACTGCATACTTGAATGACCCGGCTCGCCACAGCAAATTAGGAAGGAGCTCGAGTCTCCAAATTACTCACTGACCATACGCTGCCATCCTCCTCGCAGAGAATCCAGCTCCAGTTTTTCTGACTCCCCTTGCTGGGTGTTAGAGATCGAGATTCCAACCTCTCTCATTCTAAGATATGGAGCAGACTAGTACCTAGAGAAACGTTTGGCAACTGTTGGCTAAACTAGACTATAGCTAGACAACACCTACTTCTTCCTTCATACTACACTTAGGTTGGGTACACTGGAGTAGGATTATTTTAGAAGCACCAGATGAGTATTTTAGCCTGTGCTATTTATGTATGTATTTTTATTACTATTTGTCATAGCTACAAACCATGCTATTGCAGTATTATTTTATCTTACTGCTAACGCTGTAGGTACTATACTTCGCATTCTGTCTTTCGATTGTAGCAGTTCATATCTCTTGCATGAGAAATAAGACTGTTCCATAAACACTTTTTATTGAAACAACCGTCTCTATTTCTGTGTAACTCCGTAGAAACGAAGCATGCATGATTGACTAAGTGAAACTGTTATCTATTGTTTCAACGATTTTGAGACTGTTCCGATTCTAAGGGAAACAAAGTTGTCATGTTTATGCGGTTGTCTGAAACGAATCCCTTCTTGTTTATTTGAGAAGTTTCTAGTGACCTCAGAGTTTCCTGGCACACACAAGTAATTACGTTTATTGTACTCGATAGAGACATACTGACCTCAGTCCTATGTCAAATCTATGGTGTATATTATTCCAATGCGCAGAGCCTATCTGGGATATAAGAACTACACTACACCCTCAGTGCTCTCGATACTAGTTTTCTAGACCCAGACAGCACAACATGGCTGCTGCCGAACAGAGACATGATTCTGCCCTCCTGCTGCTTTGCCAATTTCAGCATGGGAAGGCAGAACAATAGGTATCCTGTCACAGGGAGGTGTGACCACCTCCCAGATAGGGTTTAGTGTACTGGGGCCAGGTGGGAGCACTTGCCAGTGCCACTCAGTCTGCTTGAAAGGCACATTTGGTGCCCGCCTTGCATAGTACAGTTCAAACCAGCTCAGGGAACAGATGGCTCCCGCTCTTGCGCAAAACTAGACAAAGGACATGGGCTTATCCTCCCCACTGTCCGACCCTTTCCCCTGGGAGGGAACCCTAAATCGTCCCAACCCTTTCCTTACGATATGTTAGAGCCTACCTGAGGGTGGGTCCCTTGATTCGTAGTGGGATAATATTAATTTCAAGATACCACTTCCTTTTCGACCATCTGGGCACTCAGGACTTCGCTGGACTTTGCTCTGGGCAAGACAGCTCCTAGGGAAACTCTTGCTGCTCCTGGCCTCGTTGCCCTGCTCGGCTGCTCCAACGTCCATGCCTTTGCTCCATACAGGAACCTTCCTAGGCCTGTGGACATCCAAGACACCTGAAGGAATCTCCCTTGAAGTGAATGAATCACTTACCTGTATCTACAGGCAAGGCAACTACAGTGACTGCTCTGCTGATCCTGGGATCCCACAGACTCCAAAAGGCTCAGCGACACAGCGTGTGGTTCTAAACATCCCTTGAGGCCTGCTCTGTCTCTCACCAACCTTATGGCGAGTAACCCTCGTCAGAGCCTCAGGAACCGAGCCCCTGTGCACCATGATGACTTGCTGTTGCAAAAGCCTGTTGCCTTCCTTACATCAAGATCTTCAGGCTCTAAGTAGCCCTAACCTCAAGCATCTCCTGTGAGCAAGATCTTTATTCTCCCCACATCACTTACACCATGGGACTACATCTTTGATGAGTTGCTTGAGGTCCTTTCGCAACTCCAGTGTCTCCAGCCTGTGGGTCTTCTTGAGGGTCTTCTTTTGATTTCAGCTGCTCTCCTGATTGCTTGGGTCTGACATGACTCCCCTGCCTGCGTAGAGTCACCTGGCCCTTGTTGGTCCTGACAATGCACCTTGTTCGCTTACCATGTTGTTTGCAGTTGCCAGACTTTTTGTTTTCCTGAAAAACACCTACCCCTCAACTCTCGACATCCGATGTGGGACAGTTCATGAATAGCTCCTAGTCTTCCACAGCATTGCCTGGTCCGCACAGCTGCAGCTCCAAGGTCACCATCAACTCTTCTGCAGCCCCCAACATCAGTGGGCATTCTTCTTGTGTGCTGCCTGGTTACTCTTGAGAGGCATAGACTCTGTCCCCTCTGTTTGCAGGTTCTTCTCAACTTGAATCCACCTTTGAGTTCCAGCGGGCACTTTCACCTACTCCAGCAGCAGCATCTTTCTGAAGTCCTCCAATGAATTTGACGGTGGTTTCCGATGCCACTTCACACCTATGTTGCCGGCTTCCCTAGTGTAGGTATCCTGGTTCGTAGGGTATCCATGGGTGGGGTGGCTCTCAAGTCTTTTGTCCTCCACAGAGTTTCTTCCAGGTCCCCAGGGAAGGTTCCTTATTTTTTTTAATTGCAATCACAACTTACCCATTGACTTGTATCGAGCCTGCGGTCGTGTTCTCACTCTGCACACGCCTCTGTGAGATTCCTGGATTCTTATCTCAACTGGTTCCTTGGGTCCCCAGCACTGCTGCGCCTTTTTTGTATAGTCTTGACTTGAGTCGTGATTTGCATTCCTCTATTTTGGTAAATAGTTTTATCATCCCCGGCGACCACTGTGTATCTGTGCTACTTACCTGATTCTATTGCAGAGTATTGTGTATATCTCCAGCTAGGAGATATCTGTATGTGTTAGTGAGTGTCTTTTAATGAATACATATTTTTGATAAATAGACTGTGTGGTTCTGTTTTACTTAATCTATATCAAGAGGATTATGCTCTGATAAAATAAGCTGCTTCTGGAATAAGCCAGAGGCTGCTCTGCACAGCAACCACCTAGAGAGCTTTCTAAGGTTGTCTAAGACCACTAATAACACAATAAGAATTGTCTGGATTGGTGCAGGGTGCCCACTTACATAAGTGTGCACCCTAGACAAAGCCAGAGTCCCATAATGTGTTTATGTGATAGTAATGATCAAGTGTCATCCTACATTATGTCAATACTAGTAATATATTTGTTCTGAATTTGGTGATCCAAGAAATTAACACTGCTATTCATTACTTTTTAAACTGATTCTTTAAAGAGATCTGATGCATTTTTTATATTCCTTGATTGTAATAATTTTTATTAATTGGACAATATTTACTTACATTTAGAAATGTACGAACTTCACTATAATAGCCCTCACGTGATTTGCCAGCAGTTGCACTTCATACCTCACTTCCATCACATAGACTAATGCCATTTGTTTCCAAGGCTGAGCTGGAGGACTCCACTAGGTTCTGTGTCTCCTCTGAAACAAACAATACACTGTTTAGATATTCCCCTCCAACCTTCCTAAAACCAACAAGGACCAAACATTAACAAGGCTATTATTAGTTAATAACTCTCAAATGGATTTCATGGCGGGAAACCAGAAATATATTCCAACTTTTGTGTGAAGAGGCAAAGGAACAACCATTGGCCATATTCTAGAGTCAGATACCTTGGCCCTGCTGATAAACAACTGTAAAGTCTGTCCTTCTCCTTTTAGCCATAATCATGCCATTAAAGTAATGCTTGCCTCTACGCCTCTAGCTTCCTCTGGCAAAGCACAGCCTATGTTCTATACCAAAAATAAGGGGTGCACAGAAAATGGTAATATCTCGATCCTTACAAAAGTCTCACAGAATTGGTGAGCAAAAATGTTATGAGAATTTTTAATTGCTTGGGAGAAAACTGTGAGCCAGTTACTGTCTGTGAAAGTTTCACGAGGATTTGTAATTCAATTTCGATTCCCTACTGATTAAGAACCCACAATTAGTATTCCTTGTTTGCACATGGTTTAATTCAGAATGCACAAAAACCTATAAAACATTTGAAAAACACGTTAAGTCCTGCGGGATCCAAAGGAGGAAAGGGAGGCCAGAAGGTTTGGGACAATCTGGAACAAGCAACAGCCCTGAAAGACAACCAAACCTTCTGGGAAATAGTGAGAAAGGCCTTTCTTATTAACACATCTGGCTGTGAATTCCTCACCGTTTGAATTACCCCCATGCGCAGCATTTCATTTAAACTTTTCAACTCAGCTCTCCCACGTCGACGGGACGTCACAATGGAGCGTCTCTGCATGCAACTCCATGTGACATCATCGGAACCATAAGAAGATCTCGTCAGCGTGCTGATGTCAGTTCCCTTATTTCTGCACCATTAACACGTAACAGTATTTTTAGGGCTCTCCACTTCTAGGAGTTTCTTTGTTGCAAGGCTTCGGGTGTTTGTATCAGCGACCTTGGCTACTTAGAGGAAATCCAGATTCAAGCCATGCAGCAAATGTGGGGGTCAGATGTCTATTACTGACCACCATGAAGACTGTCTGTGGTGTCTCTCATCGGACCCCGATGTCAGGTAGTGTTCGTCATGAAGGCGCATGAACCCCAAGGCACTGAAAGAGAGGGAGGCCAAATTGTTCATGGCCAAAGCTAAAAAACAAAAAAGGGCTCAAAGAAAGTCTAGGTCCCGATCCAAGTTACCGGCTCTGCATACATCAAAGTTGTCAAGGAAGCATAAGAAGAAGCAGCACCATGGGTCTTGGCATTGTTCATCGAAAGATGAGATGCCGATGTTGGTGTCCCCGGCTCCCCGGCATCACTGAAAGGACGCAGTCTCTTCGTCTCCTTCTCTTGAGTTGAACCTAGCCCCGTCTCCGGCTCCGAGGGCAGTGATTCTACCTGCGCCAAGAGAAGCAACACCTCTACTGTTGCCAACCACTCCACCTCTGGCTCCAGGGTCTCCAGTGCCATAACCGGAGCTGAATGTGCTTCTCCCTCAAGCAGTGTCAGAGCCTGCGGAACCAAATCCAGGTTATGCTGCCTTCCTGACTCCCAGTACGGATCTATCGCATTTTCTAAATGTTTGGGCTGTTCAGCAGTGTGGCCAACCCTACTGGTGCACCGGTTGGCCCCATGTGTCCGCCGGCATACTCGCAGGTAGGTTTGCCACCTTATTTCCCACAAGTACGTGTCATGCCTTTTATGCCAATGGCTCCAGGGAGCTGGTGCAATCTCTGGAGGGGGGTGCCATTGGGTGGATCTTCCCCGGTGCCGTCTGATTCCAAACCGGCACCGACACAATCTCGACCGACTTCGACTACTGTCCCAGTAGACCTCCCTTTGGCGCCGATCCTGAAGTCACCGGCGCCGCGTCTGGGGCCCCTGACATTGGTTCCAAGGATGAGGACTAGTAGAGAAACATAGAGGTTAATGGAAGAGGAGGAGTACCAGGAACAACATGAGGAGGTTGAGGAAGGGGAGATTGTTGAGCCCGATCAAGATTTTGAAGGTATGCAGGAAACTAGTGGCCTGGATACTGATCCTGAATAGGAACTCTCTCCTGCAATAGGTCTCCCAATGTATAAGGTGGTGTCTTATGACTGTGATCAGGAAGGCAGCAGATCTGCTGGAGTTGCCTCCGCCCACAGCAGAATTGGAATCTAATATTTGGACAGATATGCGCCAATACCTTTCCTCTATCTCTGAGCCTTTGCACCTATTCAAAGAGGCTTTGACTGAGCCCATCCTTAATGTGTGGCAGAAACCGATGACTACTCCTGCAGTGACCAGGTCTGTGGTGATTAGGTATAAGCTGGCAACGGGGATCCTGAATTCCTGTCCACTCACCCATTACAGGAAAGTTTAGTTGTCCAGGTTTCGTGCTCCTCAAAGCAGTCTGCAGGGTTATTCCCATCTACACCTGTAACTAGGGAGTCCAAATGCATGGAGCAATCTGCTAAGGTATTATCTTCAGGCAGTTTGGCTCTCAAGTTGACTAATGCTACATGCCTTCTTAGTCACTATATCCATGCACTTATGAAGTCGGCAAGAGAAGTGCTTCCCAAACTACCGGAGGACATTCAGGGTCATTTTTCAGAGGTCCTTTTGGATGATCAAGCTGCGGCCCGCCAGGTCTGCAACCTGATCTGGACGCTGCTGATTCGGTTGCCAGGGGATGGGTTTATCTGTGGCGACCAGGAGGCATGCTTGGCTATGGGGTTCGGGGTTCTCTCCTGATGTTCAAGCAACCCTGTTAGATCTGCCTTTCGAAGGATCTCACCTATTTGGGGCCAAAGCAGGCTCGTCACTGCAGCGCTTTGAAGACAGTACAGCCACAACAAGCTCTTTGGGTCTCTAGTCTCACTCCAGGGGTTTTGGCAGTATTGCAAGTTTCGTGGTTTTGGCAGGACCTTATTCTCCATGCCAAGCAGCAGCCACAACAGCAGCAACAGCAGGCAAACCCACTTTACAGAACATACAGAGGAAAGGGGCATAGGTCATACAGCACAGCAGCAAGTCTCCTCTTCATCCTCCTCCACTTCCTCTTCTGCCCCTCCAACTGATACGGCAGGGAAGAAGCTCTATCTCCACCATCCTAAAGCATGCTTGTCCCTTGGGAGGACAGGTGTTCCATTTTCTACAACATTGGAGGTCTGTTACTACAGATCTCTGGGTGTTGAACATAGTAGAGAACGGGTACACCCTACCCTTCCGGGAGCTCCCCCCTCCTTACCCTCCACATCAGGGTTTGTGCTCAGAACAGCACCTCCTGCTTCTAGATGAGGAGATTCTGTCTTTACTGCAAAAAGGTGCAATCAAAGTGGTTCCGGAGGAGGAAATGGGTCAGTGATGCTAATCCCTGTACTTCCTGATTCCCAAAATGGATGGTCGCTTGAGGCCGATCCTAGAACTTAAGGTTTCAAATTTTTACCTCAAAAAGGAGAAATTCAGGATGTTGACCCTGACTCAGGTTCTTCTTGAACTGCAGAAAGAAGACTGGATAGTGTTGATCGATTTACAGCATGCGTATTTTTACATTCCCATCCTGAAGTCTCATCAGAAGTATATTAGTTTTACAGTAGAGTCTCAACAGTACCAGTTTGCGGTCCTTCCGTTCCATTTTACGTCCGCAGTCTTCACAAAGGTGATGGCGGTGGTCGCAGCACATCTCAGAAGATTGGGGGACCCTGTTTTCCCCTATCTGGATGACTGGCTGCTCAAAGTGAAGCCACCTGAGATGGTGTTACATCATTTCCAAGTAGCAATACAACTGTTATTCAACTTGAGGTTTTCAATAAATGTACCCAATATCACCTGGTGCCCACTCAGCGCAAGCTGTTCATAGGGGCAGTACTGACTGTAAGAACCATAAACTAAATTAGTGGAATGCGAACCACAACTTTAGTCAAGACTGTACCCAGAAGACGTGGAATTGGCAGGGACCCAAGGAACCACCCGAGGTAAGTAACTAGGAGCCCTACAGAGGTTGTGTGCTAAGTGGGAAAACGATTGAACGATCAATACAAGTCAATGGGTAAGTTACAGTTGCAATTTTAAAGAAGAAGGACCCTTCCCAGCAGACCCTGAAGAAACCCCTCGGAAGACAGAAATTTGGAGAGCCCCCCCCCACTCATGGATACCTTACAAACCATGATACCTCCTCCAGGGAAGCCGGATGCACAGGTGTGAAGTGGCGTCAGAAACCGCTATCGATTCCAGTGGAGGACTTTGGAAAGATGCTGCTGCTGCAGAAGATGAAAGTGTCCTGTGGAACCCTAAGGTGGATTCAAAATTTAAAGAACTTGCAAGCAGAGGGGTCAGAGTCCATGTCACTCAGGAGTGACCAGGAGGCACCAAAGACGAATGCCCACCAATGTCAGATGCTGCAGTGGAGCTGACGGTGACCTTGGAACTGCAGCTCTGTGGATGAGGCGACGATGTGGAAGACCAGGAGCCATACTCGAGCTGTTCCACATCGGCTGTCAAGAGTTGGGGGGTCGGTGTCCGGCAGGAGCACCAACAAGCCTTGACAACTGCAACCAATGTGGAAGTGGAGAAAGGTACAATGTCGGGACCAGCAAGGTCCAGGAGACTCATCACAAGCAGGGGAGTCAGGGTAGGCCCCAAGCAATTAGGGGAGCCCAAAGAATATGAAGTTGACCCTCAAGAGGACCCACAGGCCAGAGGCACTGGAGTCGCAAGAGGACCTCGAGGAGCTCACCAAAGATGCAAGCCCACGATGCAAGGGATGCAGTGAGGATGAAGATCTTGGTCACTGGAGATGCTTGAGGTTAGGGCTACTTGGAGCCCGAAGATCTTGCTAGAATGAAGCCAACAAACCTTTGCAACTGCAACCTGATGCAGTGCACAGGGGTTCAGTTCCTGCAGCTCCGGCGAGGGATACTGGCCTGAAAGTGGTGAGAGGGCAGGCGTCGAGGGATGTGAAGAACCACCTCCTGTGTTGTTGAGCTTTTCGGGGTACGTGGGAGCTTAGGATCAGCGGACCGGTCAGCATAGTTGCGGTGCCTTCAGATACAGGGAAGTAGTTCCTTCACTTCAAGGGCGATTCCTTCATGTATCTTGGATGCTCACAGGCCTTGGAAGGTTCCTGTATAGTGCACAGGCACGGACGTTGCAGCAGACGAGCAGGGAAATGAGTTCAGTAGCAGCAGTAGTCTTCCTAATTGCAGCTTTGATGCCCAGAGCAAAGTCCAGAGAGCCCAGATGGTCAAAGAAGAAGTGGTGTTGAAAATTAATCTTGTCCCATGACAAATCTAGGGAGCCACCCACAGGTAAGCACCTAAATACCCTAAGGAAAGGGTTGGGACGATTATGGGGTCCCTCCCAAAGGAGGGGATGGACACGGGGAAGGATACACCGTAGGCTCCCTGAACTCGTTTGAACTGGACTATGCTGGAGGGCACCAAGTGTGTCCTGCTCGCAGACTATGTGCACTGGCAAGCGTGCCCACCCTGCCCCAATACACTAAATCCTGTCTGGGAGGTGGTCTCACCTCCCGGTAACAGCATACCTATTGTTCTGCCTTCCCCTGCCCGAGCTTGGCTCAGAAGCAGGAGGGCAGAAACATGTCTCTGGCCAGCAGCAGCCTTGGCTTGCTGTCTGGGTCTGGAAGACTGGTACCGAGAGCACCAAGGGCCTCCCAAAGGAGCTTTACAGTGCATGGAATCATACTCTCCCACAACGTGGGGGTATGATTCCAACATGATTGATACCAAACATGATAGGGTTTGTTTCAGCGAGGTTAGAGATGGTCATCACGCAATGATGCAGGGCCACTCAATGTATCTTAATGGCTGATGCACTTACAGCCAGGAGAATACACCCCAACGGTTGTAGGGGTATCTTGCTCATGCAGGTGCACCCTCACACTTAGAACCAGGCACCCTGCCTTCCAGATTGAAAGACCTGCTTTTACGGATGGCATATAGGTTTGAAGTGCAGTCACCCTAGATATAGGTAAACCTATATCTCTTGTAAGTGGTGCTAACACCAGCTTACACAGGCTGCAATGGCAGGCCTGTAGTTATACATTGAGTGGTCTTCCATGGGTGGCATAATACATGCTTCTCCCCATGGGGGACCTCTGGTGTACCTATGCCGTAGGTACCTTAGTACCATATACTAGGGACTGATAAGGTTGCACCAGTGTCCAATCTATGACGTACCTAAGTACTTTCCAAACAAATTTAGGGGAGAAAGCACAGAGGTCCTGATTAGCCGGATTCCAGTCAGACCAGTCAGAAACAGTATTACATCAAGCAAAAAGTGGGGGTAACCATGAAAGCAGATCCTACTTTCCTACACTGACCTTCCCGTCTCTACTGAGGGTTGAAGACATCCAGGCTATGATTCTACTTTTTCAGAATGGAGCATGTTGGAGGCGGGCTTAGTATATGGTGCTCACCTATGTAAGTGTAGCACCCTGCACTAATCTAGACAGCCAATGGTGATTTTATTGGTCTTAAACAACCTCAGAAAACTCTATAAGTAATAGCTGTGGAGAGCAGCCTTCAGGCTTAGTCCAGACGGAGTGTAAAGCAACTTGTTTTACCAGAATTTAATCATATTGGTGTAGGTTAAATGAAAAAGAACCACACAATGTATTAATAAAAAATATATTTATTATAAGACACTCACTAACACATAACCATAGCTCCTACCCGGAGATATAACACAATGAACATAATACTTTGCAAATAAAACAGGTAAGTAGCACAAATACACAATGGTCTCCAGGGGGAGACCAAACCATGTATTCAAATAGTGGACGGCGAACCACAACTCAGGACCAGAGCGGACTCAGAATACGTAGAAGAGCTGGGGACCCAAGGACCCACCTAAGTTGAGTATCTAGGAACCCCACGGAGGTCATCTGCAGAGTAGGAACACAATTGCATACTCAATTGAAGTCAATGGGTAAGTCGCGGTGGCAATTTTAAAGAAGAAGGATCCTTCCCAGTGGACTCCGAGGACACCCCTTGAAAGACAGAAGGTTGGAGAGTAACCCCACCCATGGATACCCTAGGAACCAGAATACCTACACAATAGAAGCCAGTGTATGGGTGCGAAGAGATGTCGGAAGCCGCCATCAAACCCAATGGAGGAATTCAGGAAGATGCAGCTGATGAAGAAGGTGAAAATATCCAGTTGAATCCAAAGGTGAATTCAAGATGAGAAGTAGAGGGGACAGAGTCTATGCCACTCAGGAATGACAGGAGTCACGGAAGATGAATGCCCACTGGTGTCAGGAGATGCAGATGCTGGAGCGTCAAAGTTGATCTTGGAGATGCATCTGTGTGGACCATGCAATGCTGAGGAAGACCAGGAGCCGTTAATGAGTTGAGGTGTTGGTGTCAGTCGGGAGCACCAACAAGCCTTGGCACCCGCAAACAAAGTGGTAGGTGAAAAAGGTGAAGTGTTGGGACCAGCAAGGTCCAAGTGACTCACCATGAGCAGGAGAGTCTGAGTAGGCCCCAAGACATCAGTGGAGGCCACTGGAGTCAAGAGGGACCCTCAAGAAAACCCACAGGCTGGACACACAGGAGTCGCAAGAGGACCTTGAGCAGCTCACCAAAGATGCAGGCCCCCGGTACAAAGAATGCGATGAGGCAGAAGATCTTGGCTGCAGATGATGTTCAAGGCTGAAGGTTCTTGGAGCCTTCTGATCTGTGGTGAAGAAAGTCAACAAGCTTTGGCAACGGCAAGTTGACGCTTTGCACAGGGTTTGGGTTCCTGCAGTCCCAACGAGGGATACTGGCCTCACACTTGGTGAGAAGACAGGTCAGGCCTCGGGGGAGTTGTAGAACCACCACCTATGTTGCTGAGCCTTTCAGAGTCTGTGGAAGCCCATGATCAGCAGACTGGTCAGCTATGTTGTGGTGCCTGCAGATGTAGGGAAGTGACTCCTTCACTTCAAGGGAGATTCCTTCAGGTGTCTTGGATGTTCACATGTCTTGGTTGCATCCTGTATGGAGTACGGGCATGGATGTTGCAGTAGACTTGCAGGAAAATGAGACGCACGCTGTTTCTCAACAAAGCACCCCAGCTGTATTACCGGCCTGACCTGCATTCTGCCGAGCGAGCGAGGAAGGCTCTGCCATCATCACTGACTCCCGCGCTGTCGAGACCCCCCACCGCCTCTCCACCCCCGTCCTGCTGTTTTCTGCCAACTGACAGCGGGGCCGCCGAGTGGAGCGAGGCGAGGGGCTGCCTACAACTCCCGGCAGCCCTCGAGGTCTCCAGCCACACCCCCTTGACGACGCGCTAGGAGGCGCATAAAGGGCGTTACTGCCACAGGGAAACTGACACACGCTGTTTCTCAACAAAGCACCCCAGCTGTATTACCGGCCTGACCTGCATTCTGCCGAGCGAGCGAGGAAGGCTCTGCCATCATCACTGACTCCCGTGCTGTCGAGACCCCCCACCGCCTCTCCACCGCCGTCCTGCTGTTTTCTGCCAACTGACAGCGGGGCCGCCGAGTGGAGCGAGGCGAGGGGCTGCCTACAACTCCCGGCAGCCCTCGAGGTCTCCAGCCACACCCCCTTGACGACGCGCTAGGAGGCGCATAAAGGGCGTTACTGCCACAGGGAAACTGACACACGCTGTTTCTCAACAAAGCACCCCAGCTGTATTACCGGCCTGACCTGCATTCTGCCGAGCGAGCGAGGAAGGCTCTGCCATCATCACTGACTCCCGCGCTGTCGAGACCCCCCACCGCCTCTCCACCGCCGTCCTGCTGTTTTCTGCCAACTGACAGCGGGGCCGCCGAGTGGAGCGAGGCGAGGGGCTGCCTACAACTCCCGGCAGCCCTCGAGGTCTCCAGCCACACCCCCTTCACGACGCGCTAGGAGGCGCATAAAGGTCGTCGCCACCCCCCTCGCGGGACGCGAGCGGGACGCTGGGCGAAGCCTGGGCCAAGGGTGGGCCCGTCCAAGCCCGTCACAGACCGGAGGAGACCGGGCCGGGCGCACCCCCCTAACAACTAAGTAAAGGTAAATCACTGAGGACTGGCTCCAAAAAAAAAAAAAAAGTATAAGCACTCCTCCCTTACGAACCAAATTCACCCAAGGTCATTACCTCTGCTCCATACCTGCTCAATAATCATACAATGACCACGAGAGGCTCCAGAAGCAAAACTATGAAAAAAAACGTAACAACTACTGTCGGTCCAATTGAACAATTCCTACATAAAGTAAACGAAACCATAGATCAAACAGTTATGTTGCTTGATCGTCGCGTATCATATGAGCTAGACCAAGCACGGCGCTCATCTATGGGCACCCTGGCACAGGCTCAAACACCAAACGCGATACCCGTAAATAAATCTACTACAGATACAAATGTTGAAATACACGCCTTACCTAACACTGTTGACTTATCGGTTACCACACAATTGTCACAACTGTCAAACTCGCAATCTTTACAGGATCTTGAACTGACCCCTGATATCTTCGCAAGCCTCCAACCAACAACCAATGATCCAACACAACAAGAACTATGAGGCATAAGAGAAGGAGCAATTCCAAAACAAAACCCCTCACAATTACGATCTAACAGCCCAGTTCACATAAGTGTCACTAATCCAGATACTGCTAGTCAACAAATTCAGGAGAACATCGTCGTCACAGATTCCTCTAAGAATATCATATCCGATGTCCTCATAGTTGAAGATCGCGCAAATAGACCCAGTTCCAATAAGATTCGTCAAGACAAACCACTTGCCCGAGCAGAAAAAGGCACAAACCATTCTAAAGTAGATATATCACTGTTAAACAAAATCGCAGAAATGATAAGACATCAACTACAACCTCTACAAAAAAGCCTTGAGGTAATAGAAAAACAAATGGCCATATTAATAGCCTCTGCAAAAACAACCACCATCCCAAAGAAAAATGATCTTCCTGTTTCTCTAGGCGCTGCCATCGACCCAGGAAAAAGAAATGTAACCAACCCACCAAAACAAACAGTCAACAAACCAGTCCACACTACCACCACAAAAACTACAACGAAAACAGTCACAGAACCAGAAAACAAATCTATCAATCAAACTAATACCGTAAAAACAAAGTCCGATCAAAATAAACCAATACTCAACACAGGTACTCAAAACCAATCAAATACAGATTCCAACTCAGCAAACGTCGCTCAGACAAATAAACCTTCTAAACCACCAACTGAGACTCCTCCAAGACTCGAACAAACACAGACCCACAATACCAAAACAGGACAACCGAATAAGAGATGGAGAAAGGTAGTAAATCTCCCTCCCGAAGCAACTCCGTTCGTAGCCATCCTAACGGGCGTCCCCAAATTAGGCAGAGACTCAGAAGAACCTACATGGTCCCTACTAAACAAAGTACGCTACTGGTTAAATATCAACAGGCCCAACCACCCTAATAACATTTCCAGAATAACCACGGTAAGAAGAGTCTCGTGGATTGGACACCAGCCCAAAACAATCCCAGGAGACTGCATAATCATAAATTTTGAAAATCCACGGGCAGTCGACTACACTTGCTCTTGGGATACTCCAGAATACAACGAAGGAATAAGTGTTAAACGTCTATCCTTCTTCTATCCCCGACAATCCCATCGCTCCGAGGACCCTACCTGGCCATCAAATTGGTCCTGGAGCCAACCCGACCAAGGACCAAGAAATTGGCATCAGGGAAATAGGGGACAAGGATATAATCAGAGGTTCCATCCGCAGAACGACTGGGGATACGAACTCAGCGACCGAGGTGACTGGAATTCCGGTAGAAGACCACATCAACAAATGTATAACGAACCATGGTTGGGAATTCCGACATTTAACCATTTTAGCTGTCTAGATATGGTAGACTGACCACCATCACAGCCCCATTTTTCAAATCTCCCGCATAAAATCATCACGCCACCACTTCTGCCACCTACTGCTTCCAAAATAAATATCATACGAAAAACTCAGCCCGTAACAAAGCTAAGAATAAATGATGATACACCAAAACAGGGAAAACCAAATGGAGCCCGTCAGACCGAACCCACACGACAACATGGTAATTCGGTCCCGGTTGTGCAAAAACTGTCATCATCACCTTTAAATAAACGTCTGCTCAAAACAAATCAAATAATTGATTATCCAAACTCAAGCACACAAGAAAAACTCGTCCCTCTTAACAACCATCTGACAGACAAAGTTGAGCGGAACATGTTGTTCTGGAATGTGGCGGGTCTTGCAACAAAGCATCAAGAAAAAGCCTTCCTGGAACTGGCGTACACACAAGATTTAATATGTCTACAGGAGACATGGCTGACTGACCCAGTCCATCTACAGGGTTACAGAACATTCTTTTCAAAAGCTACCAAATCGCAATCAGGGAGAAGCAAAGGAGGCCTAATAACATACATCTTGAATCTTTGGCCCTGTCAAGATATAACACCTGTAGTTCTTCACCAGAACTATCAAATAATCAATATCAAAGTTACCATCAATATTTCTTATACAATAGTAAATTTCTACAATAATATGAGCTCAGAAGACCTATCCAAAACACTAAGTGAAATAACTGAAAAAATAAACATGCAAAAAAACAAATTTGCAAAAACTACACACACAATAATCTGGGGAGGAGACTTTAACTTACACATCTGCAGCCAAAGTAATGCATCTACCTGTGGGATCATCGACGAGCATGACAATCCCTTAACTCACTTGGAACACACGGAAGAAGGAAACAATACACAAGCCACTATCTTTGAGCTAGACCTAGGGTTTGCAAACATGATAATGTCACCAACAACCCCATTCAAGCCAACCTTTCATGGAAGAGGGGCGCAAACACTAATTGACTATATCCTGGTTTCTACCATCAACGCAGACTCTATAAAGCAGTTTGAAGTGGTTAACAACGTACTTAGTGACCACTATCTCCTCAAATTAATATACCTTGAACCTGATCGCCACAAGAATCGAGTAAAGGACAACCAAACTCTATTATTACAAGACAATCTCACGTTAAACAGATTAAATGGCTTTACCTTAAAATGGGACACCCTAGACCAGGAACTTATCACCAAAAGAATAGTGGATAAATGCAGGCCATACATCGAAAGCTGCTTAAATCCTTTAGCAGGCGCAGACGAAATCCTGATTGACTATGACAGAATAGTGAAAACCATAGGAAATGAATTAACTAAGCCTAGAAAACAAAACAACACACAAAGAAAAGGATGGTTTAACACCAAGTGCACAAAAGCCTACTCTACCCTAAAGAAAGCCTTAGCAAAGAAAGAACGAAACAGGGAAGAGATAGCCAAACTACGGAAAAGATACGCGCAAGCACTTAAAGAACGAAAAAAAGAGATTCAACACAATCTCTGGACCCAGCTTTTAAATAGTAGCTTGCAAAAAGACAACATAGCATTCTGGAGAATACTCAAGACTCCTTTCTTGGTGGGGAATAAGGAGGGTCCATCCTTAGACGTAGCAATCAACGCGAAAGACTGGGTGATGTACTTTTCAGAAGTCTTCGGAGAGGCAAGAACTGAAGTTCCACCCACTGGACCAGCGCTCTCACCGGTGAAGTATCCATTAGATATACACTTTACCATCAACGAGATACAGAAAGCCATTAACTCGGCAAAAAATGGTAAAGCGCCAGGCCCAGACTCCGTTCCAATGGACCTCTATAAATCCCTTCCTGACCTTTAGTCCCCACTTTTAACAAAAGTACTGAACGCAGCTAAAGAAAGCACCCTCCCTAAATCTTGGTCAACATCAATCCTAATTCCCATCTTTAAGAAAGGTAACAGAGACAGTCCTTCCTGCTACCGGCCCATCTCACTTCTGGATTCTGTGGGTAAGATGGCAGGAAGGATTCTCCTCAATCGTCTACAGGAATGGTCTCAGGAACACGGGGTCCTCTCAGATCTTCAGTACGGGTTCAGGGCCGGCCTGAGCACCGTGGACCAAGTTCTGAACCTAACTCTTCTGGCCGCAAAGTACACAAGTGTCAAAAATACCAGTCTCCACCTAGTCTACGTTGACCTTACGGCAGCGTTTGACTGTGTGGTACACACAAAACTATGGCTAATAATGCAGGACATGGGGATTGACCCCCCAATCATAGATTTTCTACGTGAGTTATACTCTGACGCCACAGGCAAGGTAAGATACGGGTTGGAAGGACAACTCACAGACAGCTTCCCAATACGGAAGGGGGTCAGGCAGGGGTGTGTACTGGCCCCTTTCTTATTTACGCTGTATACCAACGGTCTAGAGGCAGCAATGCTGCAGGGCACAAAAGATTTTCCAACAGCAGGACGGCGACCAATTCCAGCACTGCTATACGCCGACGATGCGGTGATCCTTGCCCAAACTCCAATACAGCTGCAAAAAGCCGTAAATTACTACTGTACCTTCATGACCAACCTCAATCTGAAAGTAAATATAAAGAAAACTTTCGTGATGCATGTCGGCAGTAAAAGGAAAAGGATGAAAACAATTTTAGTAGATAACACACCACTTGAAACAACAAAAACCTACTCATATCTCGGAATTACCATCGACGAGGAGTTCAAATGGAAAGATGCAATTAACTCCCGCAAGTTATCGCTCATACGAACAGTCGGCGCTCTAAAAGCCTTTTCTCTCCGCCTAGGGAAAAAACCCCTGTCGGAGATGTTAAAGATATATAACGCAAAATGCATCACCACGGCTATCTTTGGTGCAGGAGTTTGGGGAATGGCAAACGCTGAGCAAATCCAAAAGGTTGAAAACACCTTCCTCAAATTCTTACTAGCAGTCCCTAAGAGCACGACCACCCTTGGATGCCATTTAGAACTTGGACTAGAATATATCTCAGATCTGATCAAGATCCAACCCATAATGCTATGGCGAAGAATATGGGCAACGGAAGAATGTACACTTACAAGAGCAATCATTGAGGACTGCATGAACTTAGAACACATGGAAAAGATCAGGTGGCTTCATTATGTAAAAACCTTCCTCACAGATATTGGCCTATCGAGGTTTTTCAACGACCCACAGTCAGTCACAGACATAGCAAAAAAGGAACTAAAAAAGATATGTCTGTCCCACTTAAACCAACTAAGACTGATGTCAGAAATAGGTAAACCAGCAGTTCAACATAGCCTCATGATACAATCTGTCCCATCCATACAACCGTATCTACAGGAAGACCTGACACACTTTGAAAAGCTACTGTTAACCCGTTTCAGGTTCAATCTTTTCCACATCATGCTTTCATTCCCCACCCAAAACAACTGGACATACACTAGAACACCATGCCCCTGTGACTCCACCTCTCCACAGTCCACAATCCATGTCCTCTTCTTCTGTACCTTCTACACACCATTCCGGAAGAGATGGATTCTACCTATCCTAAAAGTAATGAAGATCAGAAGATGTCGCCCAGCATTTTTGGCACTGCAGCATTTGGACAATCTACTAGTCTCAAGATCCGTGGCGCATTATCTTAGAGTGTGCCTTAAACACCGTATGAACTTATGAGCACTTAAAAACGGCCTCTAGTAAATGTATTGCACAGAAAACAGTGAACAAATTTTAATTCATACCATGTACTTTTTAAATGTATCTATTTTTATCAGTGTTTTTTACAGTATAAATTTGTACTTTTGTGGTTTTCATATTGAAATCCGAATAAAGTTAATTTTGAATTTTGAATTTGAATTTGAGACGCAGAGCAGCAAGAGTCTTCCCAATTGCAGTCTCGGTGTCCAAGGTGCAGTCCAGCGACATCCAGAGTGCCCAGATGGTCGAAGAATAAGTGTTTTCGGATATGAATCTTGTGCTATGATGAATTAAGGGTCCCACTCACAGGTAAGCCCTTAAGTTGCCTAAGGAAAAGATTTGGTCGATTCAGGGGTTCCTCCCAGAGAAGGGGCTGGACAGTGGGGAGGATACTCCCTGTCCTTTGTCCACTTTCGCGCCAGAGCAGGAGCCAAAGGCTCCCTGAACTGGTTTGAACAGGAGTATGCAAGGAGGGCACCATGTGTGCCACTTAAGCAGTCTCAGTGGTGCTAACAAGTACCCCCACCCTGCCCCAATACACTAATCCCTGTCTGTGAGGTGGTCACACCTCCCTGTGACAAGAAATCTTTTATTAAGCCTTTCCCTGCTCGAGCTTGGCTCAGCAGCAGGAGGGCAAAAATATGTCTCTGGTCAGCATCAACCTTAGTTTGATGTCTGGGTCTGGAAGACTGGTATTGGGAGCACTGAGGGTGACCCAGAGAAGCTTTACAGTGCATGGAATCATACCTCTCAGACTATTTACCATGTGGGGGTATGATTCTAACATGTTTGATACCAACATGACAGGGTTCGTTACAGTCAGTTTAGAGATTGTCATCGCTTAATGACACATGGCCACTCTATATGTTGTAATGGCTGATGCACTTACAACCTGGGAGAATGGACTCAGAGGTTTGTAGCGGGTGCCCCGCTTATGCAGGGGAACCCTCACACTTATAACCGAGCTCACTGCCTTCAGGATTGAAAGGCCTGCCTCAAGGTTGACTTGTAGGTTTTAAGTGAAGTGACCTCAGATAAAAGAAAACATATATGTCGTAAGTGGTGCTGGAACCAGCTTACACAGGCTGCAATAACAGGCCTGTAGTCACGATTTGAGTGGTCTCTCATGGTTGGCATAATACATGCTTCAGCCCATGGGAGACCCCTGGTGTACCTATGCCCTGGGTACCTTGGTACCATATACTAGGGACTTGGAAGGGTACACCAGTAGCCGATCTTTTTTTTTTTTAAACAGATTTTATTGACTGAAGACACATGAATAAACATGCAAAGCTCTGTCATCCAGAGACCACTGCCAGAATCATAACATCAATGTCCACTTCAGTAGTTTACACATGCGAATACCAAACGGAAAAGGAACTTAATTACCCCCACCCGCCCTTCCCACCCCCCCAGGGCGCCGCTGCTTGCTCAGGCCACAAAAATTTGGAACGTATACAATACAAGCCATGTACATCAATCACAGTCGTAATATCCTACTATAAAGCTCATAAGGAAGATAATCGGGCATTGTCATCCGGTGGCGGGTCCAGTTCCAGGCCCCGATAGTCCGCCCACCTTTTCCATATTTTAAAATGCTTCCGAGGGCAACCCCTGGCCACAAAGATGGGCAGTTCAAGCCCCATGCAAAAGTCCAGCCCATTCTTCCAGGCCGCCAACGGCGGAGCCCGAGGCGCCTTCCACGCTTTCGCAATGTCGCGTTTTGCCAGCGTTAACCCTAGCAAGAGTAAGTGGTACTTATATCTATTACCCCCTACCCCGGCCAGAACATGGAGCAGGGCTAATCTAGGATCCCTCTGAAGTTCCCATGCCAGGACATCCTCTAGGCAGCGGAATACGCCTGTCCAGAATCTCTGTAGCGCCCCACAGTCCCAAACTGTATGTAGCAATGAGCCCTCCGCCACCCTGCAACGTAGACATTCAGGAGACGCCACCATACCCGCCCTCCATAAGCGTTGCCTAGTGTAGTATATGCAGTGTAGATATCTAAATTGAATAAGGCGCAGGCGCACGGCAATAGCCGCTCCCTGGGACTCTCTAAGGCCTCCACCCAATCCACCTCGTCTAAACATCCCGTTCCCATGTGGTTTTAAGCCGCTGCAGAGCCGTGGAACAGTGTCGTACTAGAGTTTGGTAAATGCGGGACACCTTCTTATCGGGCAATTGCCCCATGAATAATTTAGCTTCAAGCGGGATTTGTTCCAGGCCAGCCAAATATGGCATCAACGCGTGGCGGAACTGGAGGTACTTATAGAACTGAGTATGGGGCATCGCATATTCCTTCCGCAGTGTTTCGAACGACATGAGGACGCAGTCGGACATGACATCTCCAAGGGTAGAGATGCCAATCGCATCCCAGCCTCTGAAGCCCATCAGAGTGTCCATTTGGGGCAGCCTACCATTCCGCCACAGCGGGGTCTCTTGGGTTAGCACATTCCACCAGCCCATTCGGCGTAAGGCTTGTCTCCATACCTGAAAGACCACTTGCGTGACCGACGGGAGGGACTTTCTGAGCGGCGCCAAGTATAATAGCGTGTGTAGGGACGCAGTCCCCATCAGCACCCTCTCTACCGCGTAGGCTGGACCCCCCTTATCTGCGTACCACCAATCATTCAGTACCAGCAGGTGGGATGCCTGAAAATATGAGAGCACATCCGATGTGGCCAGCCCCCGAGTGTACGTTGACAGGAAACATGTTTGTAGGGCCACTCGCACTGCGCCACCTGCCCACAAAAACCCCGTCAATGCCGAATTGAGGCGCCGAAACCAACGGGGCGGAATCACATGGGGATGATTCTGTAGTTGATAAAGCAGCGTGGAAGTGCCACCATCTTGAAGATAGCGGACCTACCCATTATAGTCAGTGGCATTTTAGACCATACCTTCAGGTCCTCTCGCGTGCGGTCCCAGACCGGAGCAAGGTTACGCTCATAGGAGAGTGCCGCGTCTTCTGACAAAAACACTCCCAAATACTTCACCCCCTCAAAGTCCAATTGGAGGCCTGATGCCCAGTCCCCAACCGTCTGCCGACCTCCTATGAGCCACAGTGTGGATTTGCTCGGGTTCATGTATAGGCCAGACGACTCACCAAATATTTGCAGAATGCGCAATAGGCGCAGCCCAGATAGGTCAAGGCCAGTGAGGAAGAACAAGACGTCATCGGCGTACAGTCCAATTCTATCTGCGTGGCCCGCCGACCACCTGAATCCTTTAAGTTGGGCGTCAATGCGCACCCATGCCGCCAGGGGCTCCATCGCGAGCGCAAACAGGTATGGGGAGAGGGGGCAGCCCTGCCGCGTCCCACACCGCTGCTGTGAGATCTGTGTACAACAGCCAATTATAGGCCAGGAAGCGTGGGCCGACATTGAGGCGGCCCAGCAGTGCCAATAAGTATGTCCAGCTCAGGGAGTCAAATGCCCTGTCCATGTCAGCCAGGGACAAGGCCGCTCGCTCCCCCAAGTGCCCCCAGGCCGCGACCGCCACCTGGGCTCTCCTGATATTGTGGCGAGTGGCTCTCTGCGGCATAAAGCCCGCCTGGTCGGGGTGGACTAGTTCTGAGATATACGGCTTAAGCCTATTTGCTAAGGCCTTGGCCAGTATCTTGGCCTCCGTGTTCAAGAGGGATATGGGGCGGTATGATGCAAGATTCTCCGGGGGCCTCCCTGGTTTGAGGAATACTACTACCTCCGTATGACGCCAGTCAGGGGGGAGTATCTCGCGCTCGCATCCCTCCTCAACCACTGGTCGGAAGTGAGGGCCCAATTGGGTCACAAACCGCCGAAAGAACTCACTTGGGAACTCGTTTGGGCCGGGTGCCTTGCCGGTGTTCAGTTCGCCCAACGCCGTGGTGAGCTCGTCGTCTGTTAGAGGGCAGTCTAAGAGGTCCCGCACCTCGTACGAGACGGCCTTTGGTGGTAGGTCGTCTATGAATCGAAGTACGACCTCTGCCTCCAGGCACTCCATGGGCGCATACAGGCCCTCGTAGTACTCCGCGAAGCTCTCGGCAATCGCCACTGGTTCTTAAATGGTCGCATTTCCGGGACCCACTATTTGGGGTAACAGTTGGGCGTGCATAATGACTTGGCACAACCGATGCAGCATCTTGCTGGACTACCAGTAGCCGATATTGAGGGTACCTAAGTACTCACAATGTCCAATTTATGGGTGTAAGCACAGAAACTGGGATCCTGGTTACCAGGATCCCAGTCATTCTAGTGACACCGCATAACACCAGGCAAAAAGTAGGGGTAACCATAAAATCAGATCCCCTACAGAGCAGTTGTTCCAGTTCTGAAAGTCTTGCACCTGCTCAGTCTGTTCACTTCCTACATACTGTTGGTCAACCATGCATGCTAGCATATGAGGGCCCTCCAGTGGTGCCTCCACAGGCAGTCGTTTCAACACAATGGAGATCTTGAAGAGGCAGTCAGGATCTCCAGAGACACTGCAGAGGAGCTCCAGGCAACCTGTCACAATGGAAGACATTTCAACCGCCTTCTCTGGTGGCCACAGTGAAAACAGATGCCTGCGCTCTAGAGTGGGGAGCTCATCTGGGGGAACTTGAGGTCAAAGGCCTTTGGTTTCCAGAGGAAAGATTGTTTCACATCAATCTTCTGGAATTGTGGGTAATATGTTTGGCTCTAAAGGCCTTCTTTCCCTCCCTTCACGGTCACTCGATTAAGAGTAGGGTCATATCTTCTTTGCAGAGAAGCTCTGCAACTCTGGGCCTGGGCTCAGGACCATCAGATTTGCGTGATCGCAAATCATCTGGCCAGAGAACTGTAGGTGCTTGCGGACAGTCTCAGTCTGCAGCATTTGGCCGATCAAAAGTGGTGTCTCCATCCAGAGGGGGTCCTTCACATATTCAGGATGTGGGTTGGGGGCAATCTTTAATTAAATTGGGGCTCACAACTTCTTTACATGTTTCCTCCCATACACTTGATTCCTTGACTTCTGAGGAAGATTAGCCAAGAACGGGCCCAAGTCATATTGATCATCCCAGATTAGCCTTGAAAGGTGTGCGACAAAGTCTTCCTTTACCTCTCCTCGCACCATCTACACCATCTCCCTCTCAGGGCAGACCTCTTGTCACAGTCGCAGGGGCAGGTTCTACACCTCCAGAGCCTGCCCCTTCATGCCTGGAGATTGAACGGGGCATCCTGAGTTCTTTCTCTCTCCCACAGGATGTGGTGGATATTATTTTAGCTGTCCAGGCGACACTCCACCAAATATGTCTATTCTGGTAGGTGGGCCAAGGGGCATATTTACAAGGGCTTTATCTCTGATTTTTTGGTTTAAAAAGACAAAAAAGCGGAGATAAAACTATCACCCTATTTACAAGAGGGTGCTAACATGCATAATCACATGTTAGCACTCTTTTTCCCAACGCCTCCCTTTGCATCTCTAATGAAATGCAAAGTGGGAGTGACTGGGCGTACCCCGGATAGTCTACCTTGCAAATATCACTAATGTTCACATGCCAATATTTACAAGGCTGCCCCAGCATTTTAGCACACATTAGTTTTTGGAGAAAACCACTGTTTTCTCCATAAACTAACGTCTGCTAAAATGCAGACTTACCTATCCCTAAGTAGATTATGCTGATATGACCCTGTGGGTTGTATCAGCAAAGTTATTGCCGTTTTGCAGGGAACATCGCTGGAAAACCAGCGATGTTCCCTGCAAAACGGCCATAACCTCGCTATCTCTGGAATGTTTACCGCCCTGGAGAAAAGCGTTGTTAATAATGCGCTACCAGGGCGATAAATTCCAGGGATTGCCTGCGATAACAAAATTATCGCTAAGCACGCCCAGCGATAATTATCGCTGGCTGTTGATAATAGGCCCCCAAGTTTGTTAAATGGTGTGGCTAGAGATTGATTGATCCTTTGCAGTCCCATTTGTCTGCTATTATGAGTTTCTCTTTTTCCCTAGCTCAATAGGGTTGTGCAATAGCTACTGTTAAGTGCTACTTGTCTGCCTTGCCGGCTTTTCTCTGTTTACCATATCAACCCTCGTAGTTTAAATCACCCGTATTTATGGGATTCATTAAAGGTCTCACAACTAGGTTTCCTCCTACTCCCTTTATCATGTCTCAGTGGGATTTAAATTTGGTTCTCACTTTCTTAATGGGTTTTTCCTTTGAACCTTTACATAGTTGTCCTCGAAGGCTCCTAGTACTGAAGACGATATTTCTGGTTGCAATCATTTCGCTAGGAGGGTGAGTGAGTTGCAAACTCTTAGCTCCAAGCCTCCATTTACATCATTGCATGCGGACAACATGGTTCTTAGGACCAGAGCTCCTTTCCTGCCAAAGGTGGTCACTCCTTTCCACCTAGGGCAATCCATCACTTTAATCACTTTCTACCCTCCCCCTCATCCTCCTAAGAAGGAGATGAGACTTTATCGCCTGGACCTTAAGAGGGCAGTCAGCTACTACCTGGACAGGACTAAGGACTTCAGGTTGGAAGGTTGGACGACCAACTCTCCACTGGATATGTGGGCAAGATGAAGGGAAAGAGAACAATGTCCAGGGGATCATCCTCTGTATCAAGATCTTGGCCAAGAAGGAGCCTCCTGAAGGTATTCAAGCTCATTCTACCAGAGTTAAGTCTTCGACTTTGGCTTTAGCCAGAGTTGTCCCTGTGGTAGACAAGTACAAGGCGGCAACTTGGGCCTCCCCCCACGCTTCTGCAAAGCAGGATTGCTTAGATCCGGAGGTGAGGAGGGACGGCCATTTTGCATGTTCTGTGGTGCCAGATTTTTTGGTATAGGTAGGCAGGAACCCTCCGCCAGGAGTGAGACTGCTTGGGTAATTCAATTAAAAAAGCAAGGAATCCACAGACAGATATATCCTTCAGAGGAACAAGTTACTGACCTTCGGTAACGCTTTTTCTGGTGGAAACAGCTCTGCTGAGGATTCCTCACTGACCCACCTGCCTCCCCCTTGACTGCCTGCTTATACCGAAAAAAATCAATGTATATTTGTGATTTACTGTTTAAATTATATGATACTTGACCCGAGGAAATGTCTATGATGAGAAATGTCAGTTTTGGGCTATGTTTGCATACTGTTTATACTTATGTAGTGTGTTTCCCTTTCACCTCTAAGTCACAGAAAAAATGTGTAATGATGTCAGCACGACAACAAGGTCTTCTTATGGCTCCAATGACGTCACATGGAATCGCGTGCAGAGCCATTCCATTGTGATGTCCTCGTCGACGTGGGAGAGCTGTGGAGAAATGTTTCTGTGGATTGCTGCGCATGGGGTAATTCAGAAGGTGGGGAATCCACAGGTAGATGCTGTATCCACCCGAAAAGTGTTACCAAAAGTAAGTAACTTGTTCTTTTCACTTAAAAGCCAGAGTCAAGCATTGACTGCCATAAAATTGAACAAGTATGGGTTGCTCAGTTTGCACAAATATTTAACCCTGAAATGCCTGAGAAAATCCAAGGATATCTGCTGATCCCATTGCAACTAGCATGGCATTAGTTGATTTTAGCAAATCCATATCTGTGGAGGAAGTACGCACACCTATACTGCACTCAGCATCAGGGAAGGCAGCAGGACCAGACAGGGTAGCAGTGTAGTTTTTTAAACACAATTCAGATCTCTGGGCCCACTGCTCCAAATGTTTTTAGGTATATAATAGTTGGGGGATCAGTTGAGTCATGAAGGCAGTCAGTTACTATGCCCATACATAAAAAGTGTGATAAGAATGTTCTATACAACTACTGCACGATGGCACTGCTCGACTCTTTGGGTAAAATCTTTGGCAGAGTCATTTTTTGAGAAGTTCAAAGCTTGGGCGAGTGCAAACTCCTTTTTTACCAAAGCACAATTTGGGTTTCACCCAGGAATGGGTACTACTGAGCAAGCTCTGAATCTCTCCCTAATTCTGGGCAAATATGTTGAGGCTAGGAAAGGGGCCATACACATGGCCTTTATGGACCTCTCCTTTGCCTTTGACTTAGCCGACAGAAATAAATTGTAGGACATCATGAGACTTGCAGGAGTGGATTCACCCCTATTGTCTGTGTTAAAAAAATCAGGCGACCAGACTTCCCCAATCCAAGTTACCTGTGAGGGTGAGACATGGCTGCATCCTGGTGACCTTTTTATTTATTTTTTGTATTAATGCCCTTGACTCCTTTTTATTAGACTGTACCTCTGAAGTCCCAAAAATTGGTTTGCGCCTAGTCCGGGTTTTATTATACGCTGACAATCCAGTCCTCTTCGCCCGCACCGCAAATGTGCTGCAAGCTTTTTTAGATGGGTTTTACAGTTTTATACAGGGGTTAAACCTTAAGGTAAACAATAATAAATCCTATATTTTAACATGTGGGCCTAAAACCACCTACTCAGAGTCGGTTTTTAGTAACTATTTACCAATAAAGAAAACAATAGATTATAGCTATTTGGGCATTCTGTTTAGTGCCATTTTGAAGTAGGACCGCCTGATTCTTCAAAAATCCCAGTTGTTGGTGGCGGCCTGTGATTCCTTGTTTAGATTCGAAAAAAGAATTAGGACACAATCCACCAAAAGAACTGTTATTGCTATACAGAAGTAAACGTTTTTCGGTAGGTACATACAGGTGCAGGCTTTTGGGGGACATACAACCGTAAATACCCTTCAGGTAGCAGAAAACAAGTTTATAGTAAGGCTTTTAGGAATTTCCTGGTCCATAGCAAATTTGATTATTCATAAAGAAATGGGCCTAGATTTTATAGAGACTAGCTTACCCATCGCGCGTTGCTGCGATCTCAGAAGAAAGGAAATTCAAGGAAATTCGTTATGATAACATTACATTTACATTGTGTCATTGTTATTGAAACTTATTCATTTTATTTTTTAAAACATTTCTAAGTGTGGCTTGAGCAGTTCGTCCCTGATTGTCTTCAAATCTTGATTCTGGTTGCTTGTTCATTTGAGAAGAACGGGCCTGAGCAGTGCGTACTCGGCTTCCAATCTTGATTCTCGTTGCTCGTTCGTTTGAGAATTATGGGCTTGAGCAGTTTGTATTCGAACAGCTTCTAATCTTGCTTCCCGTTACTCGTCTGTTTCTGAAGCTCGTAATGCCTTTTTCTTTTGTGCTTCTGATGTAGATTGACCAATCGATTTCCGTTTGGGGGTCATAACTGTCGACGATGCTCGCAAATTTGCTGTCTATTTCAGTATTCGAAAGATTATAAGGGCCCTGCGGGCCGATTTAAAAAACATTTTTTGACAGAAACCTTCGCGGGAGTGTACTCAACAACTTCCCAAAGTTTCATGACGATCGGATGAATGGTGTAGTAATGCATAAAGGACAAACAGACATACTTTTGTTTTTGATATATATAGATAAGGTAGGCTTGGCACCTATTTTGTTGTGGGTTAAAATATTATCCCCTCTGGAGCTAAGCTTCACTCATGGAATATTGGAGGATTGTCTGAAACCTGGCTAACATGCTAGACATCCCTTGGATCAAGTATATAAAAAACACATTCCATGATTAATGATTATCTAGTGTTTTTTTAGAGCACTAGCGAGATTGGCTTATGCACGAAGGCTCTGGTAAAGGACACATACCATGCACATAAAGACAAGATGAGACTTGAGATTATATTTAACCGCCCTCCGAATAAATATGATTCTCTTCCTGGTGGCTTTCTCCAATACTGGGAGATGGTTTGCTTCACCCCACTGCCCATTCAATTCAATGCCCATACAGCCCGCCAAGCATTTTAAGTTATTCTGGACTTTATACTAAGCTATTAGAACCCTGTTTTTACACCTAATTTTGGTAGGGAAAAGGTTTAAAACTCATCAAGAAGGATTACTGTTAGAACGCTGTGAGTTTCCTACAATCTGTTTCCCAATATTGAATTTTATAACTCAGGCGCAGAGTTTATGGAAAAAGTATGCAGTGTGACTACACGACTAAAAACAGTAGATTATGTGAAACCAAGTAATTTTCTCTTGGGATTTTATCATGTGTGATCTGTTAATAGCTTGTTTTATCCTGTGCTTTTATGGTCTTTTCGACTGAATAAAGAATATTTGACTCACTGGATCCGGACCAAATCCTTGGAAGAAATCTTCCTTCATCCTTTACTATTGGCAAACACACTTAGCAGCCTGGATCTATTTAGGGGTTGACAAACTGACTAACACGTTTTCCTTTTAGATTGCATCTTTAGGAATAACAATAGTGGGGGCCAATTGCTTACTGGCACCCCCTGTCTGAATCAGTGAGAAATTATTTGCGCCAACACAAGATTTCCTTTTGTCAGCCTCTCTACTCCATGTAAGGGTTTAGATGAGGATCTCCCCTTCAAATATTTGATATTTTAGTGTTTTTTGTTTACTCCAGCAACCTTTTTTACCATCTTTAAACTTTCCTTGATTTTCTTAATTTCCCCACTCCTTTTCAATGAAAGTTTCCCTAGCTTCTCAGTGCCTTTCTTCCCCAGCTTACCCTTTGTGGTTAATTGCCTGCACATCTTAGGAGTCGCCTTTGGAGCTGGCAACTTGACTAGGAGGTTGGCTCAGGGACGGTATTCCAAGTGGCCTTACCTAGAACCTACTCTTATGACCGCCCCACCCTCCCAGGCCTCTCCTTCTCACCCCTGATCTCAACAGCATGACCAGGCTACACTTAGATAGGACCCTTTGTTTCCCAAATACACCTCTCTTTTTTAAAACAAAATAGGGACATCTTGATGGATACATCTAGCTCTGGATTCCTCACCTTATGAACAAAACCCTTTGTACAAGAGCTACAGGGGTAGAGGCAGAGGTCGCCTTAGTGGAGCTTGGCGTCAACTTTCTTCCTCCTCCTCGACCTCCCCAACCCTTCTTGGTAATGCAGCCCTAGATCCACCATCCTGGATCAAGTAGGTCCTGTGGGAGGCCAGCTTACCCATTTTCTACAAGATTGGAAATTCATCACTTCGAACCTTTGGTTTTACATCTGGTAGAAAATGGGTACGCCCTCCCCTTCAGTGAATTCCCTCCTCCTTACCCTCCTTGCCAAGGGTTTTGCACTGAGGATTATTTACTTCTCCTTCAGAAAAGGTTCTTGTCCTGTTACAAAAAGGCACGATAGAGGTGGTTCTAGAGCAGGAAAGGGGTCAGGGTTGCTACTCCCGGTATTTCCTGATTCCCAAGAAGGATGGGAGGTTACGTCCTATCCTGGACCTCAGAATCTTGAATCTGTTTCTCAAGCAGGAGAGATTCAAGATGCTTACCCTAGCGCAGGTTCTTCAGGTGCTGTAACAAGAGGACTGGATGGTGTCCATCGACTTACGGGATGCGTAATTTCACATCCCAATCCTGAAGTCGCACAGGAGGTATCTCCATTTTACTGTTGATTTGCAACGCTACCAGTTTGCGGTCCTTCTGTTTGGTCTTACTACTGCACCTCGGGTCTTCACAAAAGTGATGGCGGTGGTGGCTGCCCATCTCAGGAGGTTGGTGTTTCTGGTTTTCCCCTATCTGGACGACTGGCTACTGAAGGCAGAGTCACCAGATATGGTGCGTCATCAACTGCAGGTAACAACCCAGTTGTTGTTCAATTTGGGTTTTTCAATAAATGTACCCAAGTCTCACCTGGTGCCCTCACAGTGCAACCTGTTCATAGGGGCAGTACTAGATACTACTGTATGTCGAGCTTTCCGGCCTCCGTAAAGGATTCTCGACATTCAAGAAATAATTTCCTTGTTTCACAATGGATTGGTTGTTTCAGTTCTGAATGTCCTTCATCTGCTCGGTCTGTTCGCTTCCTGCATTCTGTTGGTCAACCATGCACGCTGGCACATGAGGGTGCTCCAGTGGTTTCTACGCAGGCAGTGGTATCAGCACAACGGAGATGTCAGGGAGTCAGTCAGGATCTCCAGAGAAGCTGCAGCGGACCTGTCTTGGTGGACCGTGGAGGGCAATCTGTCTCAAAGAAAGCCCTTCCACCTTCCTCCATCGGTGGCCACAGTGATAACGGATGTCTCTACCCAAGGGTGGGGTGCTCATCGGGGGGATCTAGAGATCAAGAGTCTTTGTTCTCCAGAGGAGAGGTTGCTTCACATCAACCTTCTGGAATTGTGGGGGATACGTTTGGTGCTCAAGGCCTTTCTCCCTTCCCTCTGCTGTCAGTCGGTTCAAGTCCTGATGGATAACACTGCCACAATGTGGTATGTAAACAAGCAAGGAGGAGTAGGGTCGTACCGTCTCTGCAGAGAGGATTTGCTGCTTTGGTCCTGGGCTCAGGACCATCGGATTTGCTTGATGGCAAATCATCGGGCCGGGGTGCTGAACGTGCATGCATACAGTCTCTGTTGGAAGTTCTCCTCTGACCACAAGTCGAGGCTTCATTCGGAGGTAGTTCAGCACATCTTTCAGACGTGGGGAACACTTCAGTTGGACCTATTTGCCACTCACGAGAACGCGCACTGCCTGCTGTTCTGCAGTCTCAAGTATCCGAGGCAGGGAGCATTGGGGGACACATTTCAAAAGAATTAGAGCTCTCTACTCCTTTACGCGTTTCCTTACATACCTTTTATTTCTCCGGTCCTGAGGAAGATTCGCCAATACCGAGACCAAGTTATATTGATCGCCCCGGATTGGCCAAGAAGGGTGTGGTACACAGATCTCCTTCACCTTACATTGCACCATCCGTTCAGTCTCTCTCTCAGGGTAGACCTCCTCTCACAGTCGGAGGGTCAGGTTCTACACCCCCTGACCCTCCGGGGGTGCTCGTTCATGCCTGGATATTGAATGGGGCAACCTGAATTCTTTCTCTCTCCCGCCTGACGTGGTGGATGTTATTCTATCAGCCAGGCGACACTCCACCAAGTCTATCTATTTCTACAGAGGTTCTAAATTTGTTAAATGGTGTGAAGAGAAGTCTATTGATCCCTTAAAAGCTCATATTTCTGATGTTCTCTGTTTTTCACTGCCTTTGGCCCAGCAGGATTGTGCTGTTGCCACTGTTAAAGGATATTGTCGACTTTATCAGCATTTCTTTGTTTGCCTGATCAACCGTCTCTTTTTAAGTCTCCAATAGTTTTAAGGTTCATTAAGGGCCTTACTAACATGTTTCCGCCCACCTCTTTTTATTAAACCCCAGTGGGATTTAAATCTGAAAGAGACACAATAGTGATAGATTCCTTACCTTAGAATATTCCCCCGGCATCAGACTGGATCTGGAAAGTTTATGCTTAGCAGTACCCCTGTGCATCGGTAAGTGGCGCAGTGCGGCTCCGCGTCCGTCACTGGCGTTGTAAGCGCCGGAATGATGTCACGGAGACTACGTAACCGCCACCCATGCGCGCTGACGTCAGTTCTTTCTTTTTCCGCACCGAAAATGCAGATCCGGATTGAGCACGTACCTCAGTCATTTTTTGACTACTTTTAGAGACTTTTTGTCTCCTTCTCTTGTCTCCTGGTGCACGTAGGGATGCCCAGCTTTAAGTCTTGTGGGTCGTGCCCCCGTAAAATGTCGGTGGCGGATCCCCACGATGTCTGCCTCAACTGCCTGGAGACCGACCATGACTCCTGGGGCTGTTGAGACTGCCGGACCATGGCCCAAAGGCCTTGCGGGTGTGGCGCCAGAAGTTGCTGGATGTCTGGCACTCCTCCCACCACCGCTCCGGGTCTAGGGGACGTTCGAGGGACCGGTTGCGGGACCGGAGTCATTGCTCCTCGGGTTCTAAGTCTTCACCTCCATATTCCGGTAAGCGACACCATAAAATGAAGTCGAAGAAGCGTGTTCGCTCTCCGACGTCCCCCGTCGCTCCTCGGAGGCAAACAAGAGGGACAGGGGCTCCGCCCCTGCGGCTCCTCGAGAGCTTGGGAGTCCCGTGGCCTAACCGCCATACTCGGGTCAGTTGGCGACTCCTGAACAGAAGCAAGAGTCTCGTGAAAGGCCCGCTCCCTCCCCGCATGATAAGGCCCGGACGCCGGCTCTCCCTGTGTCCCCAGAAAGAACCATCCCGGCAACCCACCGAAGCAACCCGCAACCCGTCCCCAACAGGACGCCGACTCCCGAACATCCCAGCATTGGCTGACCCGGGCCCCCGTCAGCACCATTGCCCCGGCCCAGCCGCCATCTTTGGACACTGCATCACGAGGCCGCGTGGCCTCGACGCGACCCCAACCCTGGGCCTGGCCAGGCCCCGACATCGAGGCACCACCATCCACCCAGGAGGTGAAGAGACCACTTGGCAGGTCAATGGGAGAAAGGAGTGTCGATGGCTCTCCCCCGCCAGGTGCCGATCGCCCCCGGTCTCCCCGGGCGCTGGCTTCACCCCCCTGCTGGGTGTCTGGACTCCCTCATCCCGGACCTCCCGACCTCCAAGCGCGAGGGTCCGGACATCAAAGGAGGCCAGACCTATAACTGGGGCAGCTCCAGAGCAGGAAGGCAGTTGTATCCTGGAGTCGAGAGACACCTTGAAGAACTCATCCCTGACGGACTGCTGGCGCTGCCGCAGCCTTGCCTTGTGAACCATCTCCGAAGCCTGCTGGCGCTGCCGCGGCCCTCTGCAACGTGCATCTTCATCTGGACCTGCTGGCGCTGCCGCGGCCCATCCTTGTGAATCATCGCTCTTGCCTGCTGGCGCTGCCGCGGCCCCTCTGCAAAGAAATCATCGTCATAGCCTGCTGGCGCTGCCGCGGCCCTCCTTACCGAGAACTATCATCCTAGCCTGCTGGCGCTGCCGCGGCCCTTCTTGCCGAGAACTATCATCCTAGCCTGCTGGCGCTGCCGCGGCCCTCCTTGCCGAGAACTATCATCCTAGCCTGCTGGCGCTGCCGCGGCCCGACCTTACAGACCCCTGAGCTCGAGGATTGTGAGCTCCTTCTGGCCGCCCTTGTACCGGACCGGTACCAAGACTGTCCCGCTACCCCTTACCCCACAGAGACTAGAATTGGGAGGATCCTCGTGTCCTGCCCCCCCACTGTATCGTTGATAACCTTGCCTCAAGAATCCTATATAAAGTGTGCAGATCGCATCCTTGTGTGGTGTCCATTTGTGGGGGGGGAAGTTACTTGTCTGTACGATCGCCGGAGACGGCCCTCACCGGAGGCCTCTCCCCCTGTACTCGGCCGACCCTCCGGGTCCCCGTCTAACATTGGTGGCCAGCGGCGCGATCCGAACCAACGCGTAATCGTACAGAGAGTAACTCACCCCACGACACAACCACAATGACAACAAAAGAGAGCGGAACCACAGAAAAATTCCAGATGGAGAAACTAGAAGAGTACAACCACAGAGAACTAAAGCAATTCTGCATAGAACTAGGCATTGCACCAACAGGACTGAGCACGAAAGAAGACTTCAAAAAGGCCCTGGAATCTTGGGCAGAGACGGGTACGGCCGTACCCCAAAACCAAAGCCTCGAGGCACCGGAAACGAACACCACTCCGACGGAAGAAAGAAGATCGGGTCTCTCCCCAGAGGAGATCCGAGAACGGGAAAAAAGCAGGCTCCATTAATTGGAGCTGGCTCGACTTCGTTTGGATGGAGAACTGAAATTGGCGGAACAAAAAATAACATTGGAACACTTGCGGCTCCGAGAGGAGCGGGAAGAGAAACAAAGACAGAGAGAGTTAGAAGAGAAAAAGCTAGCCTACGAACATGAGCGCAACCTAAAAGAAATAGAGCTTCGGAAACAGAACAAAGATCTCGGGGTTCCTGAGCGTCCGAACACTCCTGTCGCTACAGACCCTAAAGTCCACATCCCCAAGGATGTCGTCAGAGAGTATTACCGGAACGACGATATCCAGCAATGGTTCAAAGCCTATGAGGTAGCCATGACCTCCCACCGGATTCCCCGAAGCGACTGGGGAGCCGGGTTATGGGGGAGGTTCGTCAACGAAGGGCGAGACGCCTTGCTGCAACTCCCGGACCATCAAATGACATCCTACGACCACATGAAAGCCGCCCTCCTCACTCGATACGGACTCATGCCCGAGATGTACCGCCAGCGGTTCCGCGACTGCAAACGGATCCCGGGTACAACTTGGGTGGAGTACGTGAACTTTTTCAGCCGAGCATTAGAGGGGTGGATCAAGGGCAGCAAGGTGACAACTTACGAGCAACTCTTTGACCTTATTGTGTGGGAGCATCTTTCTAACAATTGCTTCGTCGAGCTCAGGCAGCACCTCCTCGACAGTAAACTGACTGAACCCCGGCAACTCGCCGCCGAAGCTGACCGATGGGAAAGCACCCGAGTTGCCCGAAACGGGCCCAGCGAACCGAACAGAACCAACCAAGGACCCCATCGCCCCCGAGGGGGAGGAGGAGGCCAGGGTCGGGGCAGAGACGCAGTCCCAGCGGCTCCCACCAGCAACGCCCCACCCCCGGCCGGCAGGGGAAACCCCCCGATGCGTCCAGGGTTCCGAGCCAACGTTACTTGCCACCGATGCCAGCGACCCAGCCACTACGCCAACGATCCTAATTGCCCGAAGAACCAGAACCCTATGCCCAGCCAGGTCGCTGCCGCCGCCCTGGGGGAAGAGCAAACCCCAGAAGATCCTGAAGAGTACGAGGCCGACCAGCCCGAGTGGGAACCAGCCGCCATGTCCCTGGTCTGCCTAGGGGAAAGAGACATGATTCCGCGGGCCCCCCTACCCGCCAATACGCGGAAATACAGCCAGTGGGTCAACATTAATGGGCGCCGGGCTGAAGCCCTACGCGACACCGGGGCCAGTGTGATGGCAGTCCGCTGTCATCTGGTGACCCCAGATCAGATCTTGCCGAACATCCTTTGCCCCGTCCGGTCAGCCGACAACTCAGAAAGCCTGTGTCGGATGGCCTGCGTCCCCTTCGAGTGGGGAGGAGTGTCCGGAATGCTGAAGGTGACTGTCCGCGATGATGCACCAGTGGACTGCCTCCTGGGGAATGACCTCGAAAGTTCCCCCTGGGCAGCCGTCGAAAGAAGAGAGCACCTGGGGATGTTGGGCCTCCCTGAATGGGCCTGCATAACGACCCGGTCCATGGCCGCCCGCGCCATCCCCAGTCCCGAAGAACCCGAATGGCCAGAACCTCCTCCCCCGATCATCCCGGAGGGAGCCGCCCTAAGAGCCAATCCGCCAGAGCAAAACGAAGAAGGGCCCGTTCAACTCCAGGACCTTCCCGAACTGGCCCAGTGGCGTCAAGAGGCTGGTCCCACCCAGGAACAATTCCGACAGGAGCAGAGGACATGTCCCTCCCTCGAGGGACTCCGGCAGCAAGCCCTCGCCCAGAGCGCAGGAGACACCTCAGGGACCCACTGGATTTATTGGGACAATGACCTGCTCTACAGTGAGCAAAGAATTGCTGAGCTGGGGGCCAGTCGGGTGCTGGTGGTGCCCTTCCGCTTCAGAGACTTCCTTTTGAACTTGGCACACGATGTCCCCCTTGCTGGGCACCTGGGGCAAGACAAAACGTACAACCGCCTGGTAACTCACTTCTACTGGCCCAAAATGCGAAATGATGTCTCCAACCACTGCCGGGCCTGCCCCACCTGCCAGGCCAGCGGGAAGAGCGGCCGAAAGATCAAAGCACCCTTGCAACCCTTTCCCGTCGTCACCACCCCGTTCGAACGGGTGGGAATAGATATTGTGGGGCCCCTGGACCCCCGAACGGCACAGGGGCACCGGTTCATCCTAGTCCTGGTGGACCACGCCACCCGCTATCCCGAGGCCATTCCTCTCCGGACCGTGACAGCGCCCGTGGTAGGCCGAGCCCTGATGGGGATCTTCTCTCGAGTGGGCTTCCCCCGGGAAGTCGTCAGCGACAGGGGCACAAACTTTATCTCGAAGTACATGAGGTCTCTCTGGCAACATTGCGGGGTCACCTACAGATTCACAACCCCTTATCACCCGCAAGGAAATGGACTGGTCGAGCGGTTTAACCGCACTCTCAAGGGAATGATCATGGGCCTAGAAGAACCCCTACGTCGCCAATGGGACGTGCAGCTCCCGTGCCTCCTCTTCGCCTATCGAGAAGTTCCCCAGAAATCCCTCAGCTTCAGTCCCTTTGAGCTCCTGTACGGACACCCCGTCCGGGGCCCCCTCAGCCTGGTCAAGGAAGGCTGGGAGATGGCCCCCCAGAAGACTCCTCCAGATGTATATAAGTATCTCCTAACCCTCCTCAACCAGACCCGCTGATTCAGGGAACTCGCCAAAGCCAACCTTGAGGCCAGTCAGGAGGACATGAAGAAATGGTACGATCAGCATGCCTCCTGCATTGAGTTCGAACCGGGACAACAAGTCTGGGTGATGTCTCCAGTCGAACCCTGTGCCCTGCAGGACAAATGGACAGGACCCTTCAAGGTGATAGAGCGCAAGGGCCCTGTCACCTACCTAATAGACATGGAGTCCTCCCGGAACCCCCTACGAGTCCTCCACGCCAACAGACTCAAACCCCACTTCGTACGCTCGGAACTCAGCCTACTGATGGCAACAGATAGCGGGACGGAAGAAGACTCCGAGCCCCTCCCTGACCTACTGAGGACCCGTGAAAAAGATGGCTCGGTGGAAGGGGTCAGACTCTCCGATACCTTGTCCCTGGAGCAACGCCAAGACTGTCGAGCTCTCCTGCTACAATTTGCAAACCTGTTCTCCCTCACCCCCGGGGTCACCCCCTGGTGCCTTCACGACGTGGACACCGGGGATAGTCCACCTATTCGACACAGGGCGTACCGAGTGCCAGATCGGGTGCGCGCCTGCATCCAGAACGAAGTCACCAAAATGCTGGCTCTAGGAGTGATCGAGCCATCCGACAGCCCCTGGGCCAGCCCATTCGTACTGGTCCCCAAGGCTGCCGCCCCGGGCGTTGCCCCCGAGCTCCGGTTCTGTGTGGACTATCGGGGCCTGAACGCTGTTACCAGAACCGACGCTCACCCCATCCCCCGGGCGGATGAGCTGGTTGACCGCATGGGGGCTGCCCGCTACCTGAGCATCTTCGATCTAACAGCGGGCTACTGGCAAATCGGCCTCATCCCCAGGGCCCAAGAATGATCCGCCTTCTCTACCCCGGATGGCCACTACCACTTCAAAGTGATGCCATTCGGCATGAAAAATGCTCCAGCTACCTTCCAACGACTCGTGAACCAGGTACTGGCGGGCCTCGAAGAATTCAGCGCCGCCTACCTGGACGATATTGCTGTGTACAGTCGCCACTGGGCAGACCACCTTCACCACCTCCGAGAAGTCCTGCACGCCCTCCAGCAGGCCGGCCTCACCATCAAAGCCAGCAAATGCCAGATTGGCCAGGGGTCCGTGACCTACCTCGGACACCAAGTGGGGAGCGGTCTGGTGGCCCCCCTTCAGCTCAAGATCGCTGCCATCCAGTCCTGGCAACCACCTGTCACCCAAACCGAGGTCCGAGCCTTCCTGGGGCTCACCGGATACTACCGGCGGTTTGTAAAGGACTATGGCAGCATTGTGGGGCCCCTCACAGAACTCACATCCAAGAAAAACCCCAAAACAGTCAACTGGACTCCGGACTGTCAAGCGGCCTTCGAGAAGTTGAAGACCGCTATGTGCACCGCCCCCGTGCTCCAGGCCCCCGATTACAGCCGGGAATTCATAGTCCAGATGGACGCCTCAGATCATGGCGTTGGGGCAGTCCTCTCTCAACTCAACGCCGAGGGAGTCGATCAGCCAGTGGCCTTCATCAGCCGACGCCTGCTGGCTCGAGAACAGCGCTGGAGCACCATCGAGCGGGAGGCCTTCGCAGTGGTATGGGCCCTCAAGAAACTCCGGCCCTACCTCTTCGGTACCCATTTCAGGGTACAGACAGACCACCGACCCCTGCAATGGCTGATGCAGATGCGGGGGAGAACCCAAAACTGTTGCGATGGTCCATCTCCTTGCAGGGGATGGACTTCACTGTGGAGCATCGTCCTGGCCAGGACCACGCCAACGCGGACGGCCTGTCACGCTTTTTCCGCCTCGGCAAGGAGAGTACCCAAGAGGATGGGTGACTCTCCCTGCCTTCAGCTGGGGGGGATGCATGTTGGACAGGCCTCGTGGAAGGCCCGCTCCCTCCCCGCATGATAAGGCCTGGACGCCGGCTCTCCCTGTGTCCCCAGAAAGAATCATCCCGGCAACCCACCGAAGCAACCCGCAACCCGTCCCCAACGGGACGCCTGCTCCCGAACATCCCAGCATCGGCTGACCCGGGCCCCCGTCAGCACCATTGCCCGGGCCCAGCCGCCATCTTTGGACACTGCATCACGAGGCCGCGTGGCCTCGACGCGACCCCAACCCTGGGACTGGCCAGGCCCCGACATCAAGGCACCACCATCCACCCAGGAGGTGAAGAGACCACTTGGCAGGTCAATGGGAGAAAGGAGTGTCAATGGCTCTCCCCCGCCAGGTGCCGATCGCCCCCGGTCTCCCTGGGCACTGGCTCCACCCCCCTGCTGGGTGTCTGGACTCCCTCATCCCGGACCTCCCAACCTCCAAGCGCGAGGGTCCGGACATCAAAGGAGGCCAGACCTATAACTGGGGCAGCTCCAGAGCAGGAAGGCAGTTGTATCCTGGAGTCGAGAGACACCTTGAAGAACTCATCTCTGACGGACTGCTGGCGCTGCCGCAGCCTTGCCTTGTGAACCATCTCCGAAGCCTGCTGGCGCTGCCGCGGCCCTCTGCAACGTGCATCTTCGTCTGGACCTGCTGGCGCTGCCGCGGCCCATCCTTGTGAATCATCGCTCTTGCCTGCTGGCGCTGCCGCGGCCCCTCTGCAAAGAAATCATCGTCATAGCCTGCTGGCGCTGCCGTGGCCCTCCTTACCGAGAACTATCATCCTAGCCTGCTGGCGCTGCCGCGGCCCTTCTTGCCGAGAACTATCATCCTAGCCTGCTGGCGCTGCCGCGGCCCTCCTTGCCGAGAACTATCATCCTAGCCTGCTGGCGCTGCCGCGGCCCGACCTTACAAACCCCTGAGCTCGAGGATTGTGAGCTCCTTCTGGCCGCCCTTGTACCGGACCGGTACCAAGACTGTCCCGCTACCCCTTACCCCACAGAGACTAGAATTGGGAGGATCCTCGTGTCCTGCCCCCCCACTGTATCGTTGATAACCTTGCCTCAAGAATCCTATATAAAGTGTGCAGATCGCATCCTTGTGTGGTGTCCATTTGTGGGGGGGGGAAGTTACTTGTCTGTACGATCGCCGGAGACGGCCCTCACCGGAGGCCTCTCCCCCTGTACTCGGCCGACCCTCCGGGTCCCCGTCTAACACCGCCTTTTTAGGCCTCGGGCTCCCGCCGGCGCGCCTGAGGGCCCCGCTTTCCTGTGTCCAGATCCTGTTGGCCCGGCGGTACTGCCTCCGGCGCCGGCCCCATAGCCACTGGATCCAGCGCCCTCGGCTCCGGTGCCACTAGGTGCAGCACCGCTGGCTCCGTCTCCGACACTGTCCTTGACTCCGGCCCCAGCACCGCCCCTGCCTTCACCACAGGCACCTCACTGGGTGCCGTTTATCCCACCCCGGCCCCGGTTCTCAGACCATTTCGTTCCGGCCTGGGATCCACATTGGGATGTGACTCCGGCTCAGCCCTGCCCGGCACCGCTTACCCCCTCTCCGGCTTTGGCCCTGCTGCCGCGGCTAGCTCCTTCTACTCCAGACAAGGACTGGGATGGCTCTGAGGACCCCCTTGCGTGGCAGTGTGACTGCGAGCAGGATTGGGTGGATGACCTTCAGAATGTGGGTGAACTTGATGTGTCTTCTGACCCGGGATTTGCCTCCCCCCGGCCTACTATGGAGGAGGGCGCTTCCTACACTATGGTGCTGTGTCGGGCTGCGGAAGTTTTCCATCTCGACCTCCCTACAGTGGCCCTTAAGACCAACCTCCTTACGGAGGTGCTCCAGACGGCGTCTACGTCATTGGAGCCACTGCTCCCTTTCAATGAGGTCCTTACCAAAGTCCTCTTGGGCATTTGGTTGCGGCCGGCCTCGGGGGAACCGGTGGATAAGAACGTCGCTAGGCGTCATCGCCCGGCGCCTGGTGATCCTGCCTTCTTAACCACTCACCCCACGCCTGAGAGCCTCAGGCCTTAATGTTGTAGAGCGCCTTTCCCACGGCTCAGCCGGATAAGGACTCTAATAAGCTGGACCAATATGGCAAGAGGTTGTTCTCCTCAGCCAGCCTGGGGCTGTGGTCGGTTAATACCGTCTGCTTATTGGGCTGTTACTCCCATGGATTCGGTAGCAGAGGTCCTGCCTCAGTGCTCTGAGGAGGTCCAGGCTGTCCTTTCCCAAGCGATTGCGGAAGGCAAGGATGCAGCGAAGTTTGCCATCAGGTGTGGTCCGGACACAGCTGATTTCTTAGGCAGGGCAATTTCCACGACTGTGGCTTTGCGGCGCCACGCCTGGTTGCAGTCTACCGGGTTCTCGCCCGATTGCAGGGCTCGCTCACGGACATGGCCTTTAAAGGCTCCCGCCTCTTTGGAGACAAGGCTGACAGTGCCCTGTAGCGCTTTAATGATTTGCGGGCCACGGCCAAGTCTTTGTGCCTTTCTATGAAGAGCTCTGCCACGCCTGGTTTTCATTCCTTTAATGGCCAGGGTAAAAGTACCCAAGCACGCTCCTCCACGAAGCCGGTGCAGAACCAGCCTCAGCGCGGCCGCGGACGTGGCTTCCGCAGGGGCGGGTCTGGTAACTAGCGAGCGGATCAGTCCACCTCCACCCCCGCTGCTTCCACCTCTAAGCCTTCCTAATCCGTGCTTCAAGGAGCACCCCACACTGGTAAGAGGCAGGGTTTGTCACCACCTCCACTACTGGCGCGAAATCACATTGCACAAGTGGGTTCAGCAGAGAATTTGCTAAGGTTATTCGTTCCCCTTTCTGTCCTTCCCTCTAGCCATGCCACCTCGGTACCACCACATGTTGGGGGATCATTTGGCTCTTCTCCGTCAGAAGGTCACGGCCCTCCTAGCCAAGAGGGCCGTTGAGTGCGTTCCAGATCAGTAAGTAGGGAGTGGTTGTTATTCCCACTACTTTCTGATCCCCAAGAAGGACAAGGGGGGCTTGCGCCCCATCTTGGACCTCCGGGACGTCATTTGTTTCCTTCGGAAGGAGAAGTTCAAGATGCTCACTCTGGCTCAGGTCCTGCCTGCCGTGGATCCTGGAAACTGGATGGTAGCATTGAACTTGCAGGACGCATATTTTCATATCCCCGTACTGCCGGCCCACCGGCGTTACCTGCGGTTCATGGTAGGCCAAGAGCATTTTCAGTTTGCCGTGCTCCCCTTTGGCCTTACTAGTGCCCCTCAGGTGTTCATGAAGTTGATGGCAGTGGCCGTAGCTCATCTGCGCAGGTTAGGGGTGTCAGTCTTCCCCTACCTCGATGACTGGCTGTTGAAGGCGAACTCGTCCCAGGCAGATGTCACCCACCTCCAGACTGCGGCCGAATTCCTGAATTTGCTGGGGTTCTCCATCAACATGCCGAAGTCACACCTGAGTCCCTCTCAGAGGCTCCCCTTCATCAGAGCAGTTCTGGATTCGACTCAGTTTCGGGTTAATCCACCCGAGCAGTGAGTCCGGGATATTCAGGCTATGATTCTGCTCTTTCAGGCTCTATCACGGGTTTCAGTCAGGATGAACCACCGGCTTCTGGGTCTGATGGCCTCCTGCATCCTGCTGGTTACACATGCCAGATGGCATATGTGGGCTCTGCAGTGAGACCTGAACTTCCAGTGGGCACAGCATCAGGGCAACCTGTCCAATCATGTCCAGATCTTGGAAGGCGCTGCACGAAAGTTGCAGTGGTGGCTCACAAATCGCAATTGGGTCAGTGGCAGATCCATCTCCCTTCCCCAACCGGAGCACACAGTGGTGACGGATGCATCCCTCCTGGGATGGGGAGGCCACATGGGGGAGGCGGAGATCAGAGGCCTCTGGTCTTCGGCAGAGTCCCGGCTCCATATCAACCTTCTGGAGCTGCGGGCGATCCGGCTTGTACTGAAGGCATTCCTTCCCTCTGTCCTGGGAAGTGTGGTGCAGGTGTTCATGGACAACACCACCGCCATGTGGTATTGCAACAAACAGGGCGGGTTGGGGTCGTGGACCCTATGTCAGGAGGCTCTGCGCCTCTGGACATGGCTGGAACTTTATGGCATTACCTTGGTGGTTCAACACCTGGCAAGTTCTCTGAACGCCAGGGCAGACAAACGCAGCCGGCGGTGCACGGTAATTCACGAATGGCGTCTGAACTCAGACAAGGCGCAAGGTCTCTTTCTGCAGTGAGAAGAGCCTTGGTTAGATCTATTCGCCACTGAAGAGAACGAGCAATGTCATCAGTTCTGAGTGCTGGAGTTTCCAAGGCGGCGCTTGCTCAGAGAAGCTTTTCGTCGCGAGTTGAGTTGCAGTCTGTTGTACGCCTTTCAGCCTATACCGCTTCTGCCCAGGGTGCTGAAGAAGATCAGGCGCAAATGGGCTCAAGTCATTCTTGTGGCTCCGGACAGAGCTCGAAGAGTATGGTATCCCAAGCTATTCAGTATGAGCATCGATCCCCTGATTCATCTGCCTCTTCGGGAGGATCTTCTGTCATAGCAGCAGGGGATGGTCCTCCACCCGAACCTGTCCAGCCTCCACCTCCATGCGTGGAGATTGAGCTGTGACAGTTGACTCCTTTTGATGTTCCTCCCAAAGTCTGATATGTCATTCTGGCAGCCAGGCGCCCCTCCACCAAAACGGTATACGCCTGCAGGTGTAACAGATTTGTGGTATGGTACACAGCAAAGGCTGTGGATTCCCTTTCTGCCTTTTGTTCCTTCTCTCTTTGGCCCAGCAGGGCTCTGCTCTGGGCACTATCAAAGGTTATCTTTCGGCTATCTCCGCCTTTCTTCGGCTTCCAGATCAGCCTTCTCTTTTTAAGTCCCTGGTTGTTAACTGTTTTCTTAAGGGCATCACGCACACTAAGCATGGGCGGAAAATCCGTTCCGCTCGCGGATTTTCGGTAAATTAGCAATCCGCGAGATTCGCAAATTTCCCGCAAAATCCGCGAGCGGAACGGATTGGGTCAAAAGTTCAAGCTGACTTTTGTAACTCTTTTAGAATTGCACCGGCAAGCTGCCAGGGCCATTCAAAAATAGTTACAAAAGTCAGCTTCAACAGGAAGCTCTAATAGATAAAGTAAATCAGGTGCTGCTCAAATTCAGTTACACAATCATTAATCACCCCAAACTTGGGGTGATTAATGACTGTGTAACTTAATTTGACCTTCAACTCAAGCACCTGCTTTACTTTATCTATTAGTGCTTCCCGTTGAAGCTATTTGTAACTATTTTAGAATGGCGCTGGCAGCTTGCTGGCGCCATTCTAAGTGGGGCGGAGGGCAGATGGGCACAAAAGTGGGATAGAGGGCTGAAGGGGACAAAAAAATGAGTGGGGCAGAGGGCAGAAGGGCACAGAAACGAGTGGTACAGAGGGCAGATGGGCATAAAAAACAAGAGGGTGGCAGTGATTAACCAGGCAAAAAAAACCCGCGAAAACGCAAAGCGCCTCGCGAACACCCGCGAACACGCAAAGTGCCCCAAAAACACCCGCAAACTCGCAAAAATAAAAAAATCTGCAAATTCACGCGAATTTAGCGGATTGCAAATTCGCGGATTGCGAGTTCGCAAAATTCGCCCATGCTTAACGCACACGTTTCCACCCGTCCCCTTCATATTGCCTCAGTGGGTCTTTAAATTTGTCTTGACTTTTTTGATGTGCGCTCCCTTTGAGCCCCTTCATAAACGTCCCTTACGTCTTCTCACTCTAAAGACTGCCTTCCTGGTTGCGATCACCTCTGCCAGAAGAGTGAGTGAGCTCCAGGCCCTTTCATCCAAACCTCCTTTCTCTTTCTGTTCATCCGGACAAGGTGGTTTTACGGACCCATCCTTTTTTGCCAAAAGTTGTCACGCCCTTCCACATTGGGCAGACCATCACCTTGCCCACCTTCTTTCTGCCTCCGCATCCTTAAAGGGAAGAGGAGAGGCTCCACCGTCTGGACCCAATAAGTGTGCTCCCATTCTATCTGCAGCATACACAGCAGTTCGGGGTGGATGATCTGCTGCTTGTCGGCTACGTGGGTGCCAAAAAAGGTTGGGCTGTGCACAAACGGACCATCTCCTGATGGGTCGTTCTGTGCATCAAAGCATGTTACTCCTTGGCCAAGAAGGAGCCTCCTGTAGGGCTGCATGCCAATTCGACCAGGGCAACTGCAGACACTACTGCCTTGAGACTTGGCTTTCCCTTGCAGGACATTTGTCAGGCAGCTACGTGGGCCTCGCTGCACACATTTACCAAGCACTACTGCCTTGACAGTCAGGTCCGGAGAGACAGCTAATTTGGCCGTTCTGTGCTCCGTGACTTTTTGGTGTAATCTTGTTTGCAGATCCACCACCGGGGTTGGTATTGCTGGGTATCTATTCTAAGGTAAGGAATCTATCACTAATGTGTCTCTTTCATATGCACAAGTTACTACTTGTGTAACTATATATCTGTAAGAGAGATTTGAAGTACCATAAAAATAACATATAGGGCTATACCTACCAATAGCCCCAATCCCGTTTATCAAATAATCAGTCAGTTGGCAGTGAAGAAAGTTCAATGGTTTTTTAAGCAAAATACTCTATTGAGGAGCCTCTCCAACCCTCACCCATCAGGTGCGCGGAGAGAACTGCTGGCTTACAGTAAAAACCAAACATATATACTTTCAGTTCAACACATAAAGTCACTGTAAATGGAAAAACACTACTCAGCCATTGGGTTCTGAGGAAGGACCATAGATGGCACACATGATTGGTTCGAAGCTTTACTATTTATTACTGGGAAGGTCAGGAGAGGTGACTCCCTTTCGTCGTGGTGCCCGGGAGTGTAGGCACGGCGCCTCCAGGAATGCGCTTATCGGACACAAAGCCAGATGCGACCTTCAGTCCCAGGACAGAGGGAAAACAGTTTACCTTCAGCTGTTCTGAGTGACTCAAATGAACTGGGACATGACAAATACTAGAGAATAACACGTGATCACAGCTTGTCCTGACACAGAGGAAAGAAGATGGCTTCTGTGTGGTTCTCGGCCTGCTTTATTAGTGTGGAACATATTGACAAAATAAACCTTTTCCTACCGGCTAAAACGTATATGGGTTATGCTGCGTGCCTATGTAGAAGAGAGGATATATAGATACATCATGCTAACACAATATATATATTCCCACTACTCCTCGTGTATGCAAAATCTAATTTTTATCCCTCAGAATGGCCCTTTTAGCATGATGTAGCTAACTAAAATGGTTCAGTCCTCAAATATCCCTTCATCAAAATGCATTATATCTTTTATTTCTTGCTGAACTAATTGGGCTTTCACCGCCGCTGGAAGAACTAGCCAAAGAGGAGGTGAGTTTCGTAGCACAATAAGAGCAGCATGCTGGGCCACATTGTATGCAAAGGCAGCAGGTGAAGAGGATACCAGCTATACCTGCAAGCACCATCAGAAACTTCCATCCCCAAGTGGACAATAGATCCCAGAACCAACCAGAGTGGGACCAGGTACCAGTTTCTGCAAGTACTTCGGATGCCAATCGATGTAACTTTTTGAATGGCCAAATGAACAGAAAGGGCGGAGGCAGGGATATATACGCAACAGGAACTGCCGATCACGCAGCATTCCCCTCCACGATCAGCCTAGATAACATCTAAAACCATTCGATTCTGAAGCGAAACGAGTCTCGTCTATTGAAGCTCTACAGTTAAATTAGTCAATATGCCCGCACTAGTGTTAAACACTCTTTCAACCACTCTGGACAGACGCCGTACTTCCTTGGTGGTTATTATGGGTCCCTGAATAGGAAATACTCTCTTTACAATATCAATGAAATGCTGTTCAGGGGTATCTGTTTGATCTATGACAGTGGTATCTATCTCTCTATCTTTCTGATAGGTGGCAGGCTACGTTTATCTAAGCGATGATCCTTGTGATAATTAGAAGGAGCCATATAAACTGGAGGGTACAAGAAAGACAAGTAACAACGGCCGGTCTAGCCGCGGGGAAGCCAAGTACATGCATCTTCTCCACAGACGAAATATACATTAGGGGGTTCAACAATGGTGAGCTACTAAAGGTATGTAACCGATGGGTACAATTGCATCGACTTTCCCATACCGAGATGTACCCCGCTCCTTGAACGCAAAATGCAGAGGTACTATTTAATATAGGCACTGGAATGGCCCTATCACCTGTAACATTTATTTCCTTGACTTTTTGAAAATACTGGGTGAAGTTGAACTCTGCAAAATCCAAAATTTCATTCTTTAACCAGGTGTATTTTCATGGGTCGTATACATATTCATACAAGCATTCGGATCTAAGGATCCCTCTCAATCGTTTCCCTCTGGGTCGAATCCTTGGTGTACTTCTATATATGCTAGAATCATCTCATAGTCCTTCTCAGAATATCTTTGAGTATCTCCTGTATAATGCATATACATCATAGAGAGAAATTTGAACTAAGCTTCACAACTTCCTAAATAGGACAGGGGTAAAGATATAAACAAATCATGCTTGTGCAAAACAGAGGGCAAAAGACCATCGACCCAACAATTCATAGTATTGGTAGCACTGTGTGTTTGATGAAGCATTTCAAGAAATACATTTTTCCTGTAAGTCTGACGGTGCCTTTCCTTATGTGGGGCCAAGGTATAAAATACAAGTGCCGGAGGCGGGGCAGTGGTTCCTAAGACAGTATGCATAGGGTGGCGAAATTCTAAATATATAAACACTCCCGTTAATATTATCAACAAGGTCGCTAAAATGACCACAAATGCAATTTTAACACGTTTGGTCCAACTAGAAAAGACAGGCATATTTACAAGGAAGTGACGTGGTACAAAAGGACGCTCCTCTTCGGGTACAAAGCAAGCAAAAGGGTACATGCTAGCTAAAAGTCCAAAAAAAATTAGCTCGGGCAATGCAGTCCAACCTGCCAGAGGATGCTTCTTTCCTGTGTCCATCTAGAGCCTCACAGGCAGGCTCCTATTGTTGGTCACAAACAAGACCAAGCAACTTCTCACGTTGAAGTTATGTTCCCACACAACTCATGTAGGAAACACTACCTGGGCCCCTTTGAAACAGAAGAATTCAGTCTTTTTTTCTGAACAGAGCAAGCAAATGTTCAAGGCTCTCAGCGTGTTCAGTCTAGTGTCTCGCTCAGTACCCGAGAAGCGTATCTAATAAACCATAGTACTCGAGTCTCTCCCTATTTCCTACCATCTTCACCTGGGGTACCATGGTGTCTTCTGGGCCGCAGATTGTACTGAACATTCCCAGGCGTTTCCTGATCAGGGAACAAAACAGAGCATGATGAATCCGTTCCAACAGGGATACTACGAGCCTCTCGTTCAACTGAAGGGACAACAGAATCCGGGGCAATCATTTGTGCAGATGACAAAACCCCTTCCGAGCTTGATGCTCCTTCTCCTTGCCCTTCACCAACTTCCTGGGCATCAGAAAAAGGAACAAAGCGAGGGGCTCGTTCACTTTCCTGGGTCAAAACTTCTTCCTAGTTCCGCTTATCATAAGGAAGCGGGAGGGGCAGTTTCTTCACATGCGAGTCATGGATCCAACATCTCTTGCCGTTTACCTTAACCGCCATCCGCGTGGGCAGTAGAATCTGAAAGAGCTCGGACCAACGAGGGTCCAGACTGGATTTCCGCTGGTAGTTGCGGACCAGAACCCACTGTCCTCGTTCCAAACGATGTCCGGGACCCTCCGGCAGGGGCTGCAAAACTGCTGATACCTGTTGATAAATAGAACAAAGATCTTTAGTCAGAGCATATCTGTCATCATAGGGTATTCAATATCACAAAACGTTCAGGGTCTCGGGAGGCTCCAAACATTGGCAGGATACCCAAAAATCACCACGTAGGGGGATAAGACAGAACAAGAATGTGGGGTAACTCGTATTGACATTAGTGATAGTGGTAGGGCGTCCGGCCAGCTCAACCCAGTACTTTCTTGAATCTTTGCCAGTTTGAGTTTCAGTATTCCATTATACTTCTCAACCAATCCAGCAGACTGGGGGTATCGGGCAGCGTGGAATTTCTGCTTAATTTGTAACCCATTACAAACATGACTGATACGATCTGCATTAAAGTGCCCCCCGTTATCACTCCAGATCACCTGAGGCAATCCATAGCTTGGGAAGTATTCTTTTAACAGAGCTTTTGCTGTCGCCAGGGCAGTGTTTTATTTGGTCGGGTAGGCCTCCACCCATTTACTGAAGGGATACACCACAACCAGGACGTACTTTAGGTTACTCAGTGTACTCACACGCTCCAGTTGGATATAATTCATTTGGAGCACCTCAAAAGGCAAAGATGGTGGGGCAAAATTTCCACTCAAAACAGGTTCCCTACCTCCAGGATTATGTCGTAAACAAACCGTGCAATATTGCACCAAATGAGCAGCAGTTCTTGGGATATTAGGATTATTCCACACAGGGTCTAGAAGTGCAGAAAATACTCTTTGCCCCAATATGTGCTGAGCCGTGTGCCATGGTCACTACGGCATTCACTAATGCATTGGGCAACAACCATCGCTGTTTTTCAGATAAATCAATCCAACAATCATTTGCATCTAATTTCCCCACTTCCTTCTCCCAGTGAGCCAATTCAGCGGGGTAGTTTCTTTCTGTATTTCTTGGACACTCTCCATTGTATTATTTATCAAACATGTCCATCTCCACCACCCACCTAACAGAAGTTGTCACGAACATTGAGGTCATTTTGGATTTTGCACTTTCTTTAGTAATCTGATCATCAAACGCATTACCTTCCCCTACTGTATTCACCACTGTCTTATGTGCCCTGCATTTAACTACGGCCACCATTGCTGGTAACGTCAATGCTGTCAGTAATCGTAAAAACAAAGGGCCATGTTGTATTCTCTGACATTGGGAAGTGCGAAAACCCCTTTCTGCCCACAGTCGGCCAAAGCTATGAGCCACGCCGAAGGCATATTGGCTGTCTGTGTACATATTTACTCTCAATCCTTCACTTAACTCACAGGGCCAAAGCAATGCCACTAACTCAGCTGCCTGTGCTGACTGATAGGGTACTCTGGAAGCCTCAACCACAGCGCGTAAAGTAGTAATCGCATATGCAGCAGTTGTCGTGCCATCTGGTAACTTGAAACAAGAGCCATCGACATGCAATTCCCCTTCAGGGTCAGTTAGAGGAATATCTGTGAGATCTACCCATCCCTTCATTTCTTCCTCTGTCCTAAATATACAATCATGTACATCATTGGTTTTCTCTTCCGAAGGGAGGGGTAGTAACGTGGCGGTATTCAGAGTGGCACAACGTTTAATTGTAACATGGGGAGCAAATAAAGTCAATTCGTAACCTGTAAGACGTGCACTCGTAAGGTGCTGGGTCTTTGTTTTGTTCAGTAATGTATCCACAGCGTCCGGTACCATCACTGTGAGGTTAGTATTCAGAATTAGCCCTTCCGACTGCCAAATGACCACCACTATCACAGCGGTTGCCCTTAAACAGCTAGGAAGTGCTCTGGCGAGGTTATCCAACACCACCGAGAAATAGGCACAAGGTCTCTGCTTACCACCAAATCCTTGTGTCAACAAGGAAAGAGAGCATCCGTCCACCTCGTGTACATAAAGCACAAAAGATTTTCGGTAATCAGGAGTACCCAAGACGGGTGCAGAGCAAAGTGCTGATTTCAAAGAATCAAAATCTTTCAGACACTCATCAGTCCAGGGTAGAGGTTCATGCACATCTTTAGTGGTTAAGTACAGGAGAGGTTTAGAAAGAAGAGAAAAATTAGGAATCCACTGGCGACAGTAGGAAGTTATGCCGAGAAATGCACGAACATCACGGGTTGATGGGACATCTGAAAACTTTTTAGTTGATACGGGTGTGATGAATGGTTCCATTTCTCGTTTGCTGGTCCCAGGGCCTGCTCTGTCCAGGCAGAATAATGTTTCGGTGGGATTTTCTGGAATTCTGGTGGTGAGCCCCATTTCTAAACCTATTCCGTTTACCATTGGTCCGATTACAGTGGATTCTCTGTTTCTGTTGACTTCACATTGTGGGGAGAATCTATTAGGATTGGATCTATTAAAGAAATTGCATGCACAGATTCATTGTTCCCCTGATGGTGTTTATCTGACTATACAATCCCCTGGTAAACATACTCTGCTGTGTTTCGCTAAAAATTAACCCCTCCCTCCTGAGTTTGCTGCTATCCCAGGACACTGTAGGCTAAAGGAGACACAGATGTAGGATTGTTAAAATTCCACCTGTTTCTATTACTTTGAAACAAAATGCTCGTTTACCGCGGATATCTCAATACAAAATTCCTCCGGCAGGCGAGAAAGCTCTGCTCTCCATCATACAAGATTTGATTGAAAAGGGAGTGGTGGAGGAAACGGCTGCCAATATATGTAACAGTCCCATTTTACTGGTTTTTAAAAGGTCCCTGTTGGAAGCGATTTTGATCATGTTGATACTTACCGCTTTGTAATTGACCTGCGAGAGATTAACAAGATAGTGGTGTCGCAATACCCTGTGTTTTCTGACATCACTACTATCCTCACAATGATTCCTCCCACTGCTAAATATTTTTCGGTTATTGATTTAAAGAATGCTTTCTTTAGCATTATGATCGATCTTGATAGCCGTCCTATTTTCGGCTTCTCCTTATCTGGTCGCAGCTTTAGGTTTTGCCGCGCTCCCCAGGGGTACACTGAGAGTCCTAGTATTTATAGTCAGGCTCTGAAAGCATTATTGGATGATTTGACCTTGCCTCCGGGTAATGTGCTCTTGCAATATGTTGACGATCTGTTGGTGGCTTCAGACACTGAAGAAGGATGTAAAGAAGCCATTGTTAAATTATTGTCTCACTTGGCGGCTCATGGTAATAAAGATTCTCTTTCCAAATTTCAATATTGTCAACAGGAGGTGACCTACCTCGGTCATCTACTGTCAAATCAGGGGAGAAGACTAACCCCTGAGCGTGTGACTACCATTTCTAATCCCATTTACCAAATAATTAGTCAATTGGCAGTGAAGAAAGTTCAATTGTTTATTAAGCAAAATACTCTATAGAGGAGCCTCTCCAACCCTCACCCATCAGGTGCGCTGAGAGGACTGCTGGCTTACAGTCAAAACCAAACATATATACTTTCAGTTCAACACATGAAGTTACCGTGAATGGAAAAACACCACGCAGCCCTTGGGTTCCGAGGAAGGACCATATATGGCACACATGATTGGTTCAAAGCTTTACTATTTATTACTGGGAAGGTCAGGAGGGGTGACTCCCTTTCGTCCTGGTGCCCGGGAGTGTAGGCACGGGGCCTCCAGGAATGCGCTTATCGCACCCAAAGCCAGATGCAACCTTGAGTCCTAGGACAGAGGGAAAACAGTTTACCTTCAGCTGCTCTCAGTAACTCAAATGTACTGGGACTTGACAAATACTAGAGAATAACATGTGATCACAGCTTGTCCTGACACAGAGGAAAGAAGATGGCGTCTGTGTGGTTCTTGTCCTGCTTTATTAGTATGGTACATAACGACAAAATAAACATTTTCCTACCGGCTAAAACGTATATGGGTTATGCTGCGTGCCTATATAGAAGAGAGGATAAATAGCTACATCATGCGAACACAATATATATATGTCCACTACTCTTCGTGTATGCAAAATCTAATTTTTAGCCCTCACATTAGTTAGTGATAGATTCCTTACCGTCCCACCCATCCTCCCCGTTCTGCAAACTGATTACTAGGGTTAAGGTCATCCCCTTTTAGGGCCCTAGTTCTATGCACCAATGGTCAGAATCTTGCATGGCTCTGCATTTCGGCGCAAAAAGTAGTGTACAGAACTGACATCAGCGCGCATGGATGGCACCTAAGTAGTCTCAGTGACATCATTTTTGCTAGTGACGGACGTGGAGGCACACAGCGCCACCTACCGATGTGCAGGGGTACTGCTAAGCAAAAACTTTCCGGGTCCAGTCTGACGCATGGGGAATATTCTAAGGTAAGGAATGTACCAATAACTAATGTCTCTTACAGATATATCATTACACAAGTAGTAACATGTGCATTTAGTTTTGACTTTTTTCATGGCTTCCCCATTTGAACCTATGCATAGTTGTCCTTTGAGACTACTGTCTTTCAAAACGGTCTTCCTATTGGCTATCACCTCTGCTAGGAGGGTGAGTGAGCTTCAGGCTTTGAGTTCGAAGCCTCCTTTTCTGATCATACATGCCGAAAAGATGGTCTTCAGGACCAGGGCTGCTTTTCTGCCTAATGTGGTAACTCCCTTCCATCTTTGGCAGTCAATTACTCTTCCTGTTTTCTATCCTCACCCTCACCCTTCCAAGGAGGAGGCGAGACTTCACCGCCTGGACCCTAAGAGGGCGATTTGTTTCTATCTGGATACAATAAGGGACTTGCGACAGGATGATCAGCTCTTTGTGGGTTACTTCGGAAGCATGAAGGGCAAGGCGGTGCCCAAGCACACTTTATCCAGGTGGATCATCTTGTGCATCAAGATCTGCTATGCTCTGGCTGGTAAGGAACCTCCTGAAGGCATTAGAGCTTACTCCACCAGGGCTAAATCATCCACTTCTGCCTTTTCCAGGGGTGTTCCTGCATTGGACACCTGTAAGGCTGCAATTTGGACCTCCCTCCATGCTTTCGCGAAGCATTACTGCTTAGATTCCGAAGTGCGGAGGGACGGTCATTTTGCGCGCTCTGTTTTACAAGACATTTTGGTATAGAAGGGTGGACATCATCCTCCGGGAGTGGGACTGCTGTGGGATTCTATTCATAAGGTGAGCAATCCACAGGCAGATGTATCCATCAGAAGAACAAGTTACTTACCTACGGTGAAACTTTTTCTGGTGGATACAGTATCTGCCTGTGGATACCTCACTGACCCACCCGCCTCCCCATTTTCCTCCCTCTTACACCTAAAGAAGAGGTATTGGTTAATATGGTTATTTCAAATTGTCTTTTTGTATTGCCTCTATTTGCCTTGGTATAGATTTATAGGAATTGCTTACTTTCTTTTGCTTTCCTATTTTATTTTACACTGTGTGTACTTGTGTGAATACTGTGTACTATGTATATATTATGTCTGTGGTCGGTCCGGCCGTTTGCTTCGGTGGCACAGAAAAAATGGGTGGAACTGACATCATCAGGGAGGCGTGGTCGTCTTATGGCTCCAGTGACGTCATGTGGAGCCACGTGCGGAGCCATGGCATTGTGACGACCTCGTCCGCGTAGAGAGCTAGGAAAAATTCTGCGGAATGCTGGCGCAGGGGATATTTGTATGGCGCAGGAGCTATGCTGGTGTAGGGGATACTCATAAGGTGAGGAATCCACAGGCAGAAACTGTATCCACCAGAAAAAGCGTACCGAACGTAAGTAACTTGTTCTTCTAGGCATGTAGCCCAAGACTAGCACTGGGGCTCCTGTGAATAGGACAATTGCACGCCGCCATCACCCAGCACCAGGCGACCATAATTCCTCAGCCAACACCCCACTCCTTGCAAGTTTGGTGATGCAAGTCTCTGCATCCACGGGTGCATTTCCTTCCATCCCTCCGGATAGGGAATCAAAGAGGCTGGATTCATTTGGAAAGAAGATTTTTTCTTGCTCCAGCATGGCATTGCGGTCAGTGAATACCACATGCTTATTGGGCCACTTCTCCCACTCCCTTTGGGTGACTGTTACGCAAGTGCTGCCACAAATCCCGGCGGAGAACCTGACTATGTCCTTCTCAAGCAGTTAAGGACGGGAGAGATGCAGCAAAATTCAGCATACGTGTGGCCTTGATACTGCGGATTCTTTGGGCTGATCGATTTCCATAACAGTGGCCTTGAGGCGCCATACCTGGCTTAGGACAACTGGCTTCTCAGGCGAAGTCCAGGCCAATTTGAAGGACATGCCTTTGATGGAACACATCTTTTTGGGGAAAAGGCATATCCGGCCCTAATGAGGTTCAAGGACTCTTGGGCTACGGCCAGATCCTTGGGCCTCTCTTCTTCTCCTCATGGCCAATCTACCTTTCGCCCCTTTCAATGCAAGAGAAGGTGTTTCCAGCAGCATCAGCCCTATCCCAGCCACCTTCCTGCGCAGACTTACCTGATCCAGGATGGCGGATCTAGGACTGCTTTCCTGCATTACCAGCAGGGGTTGGGGAGGTAGAAGAGAAGGAAGAAGGATGCCCAGCTCCACAAAGGCGACCTCTGCCTTTTCCCCTCGAGCTCTTCTACAAAGGGTGTTGTCAATAAGGTGAGAAATCCACATGCAGATACTGTATCCACCAGAAAAAGCATTGCCGAAGGTAAGTAACTTGTGATTCTGAAGGATACATCTGCCAGTGGATTCCTCACCTTGTGAATATCCCCTGCGCCAGCAGCATTCAGAAGTTTTTCGTAGCTCTCCACGCCAACGAGGACATCAAAATTGCATGGCTCCGCTTGGGGCTCCGCTGACGTCACCGGAGCCATAAGAGAGCCTAGTCGGCGTGATGACATCAGTTCCCTTTTTTCCAGGCCGTACACGCGTTTTCCGGGACTCTCCGTGATTTACTAGTTACTTTGTGTTTTGGGCTTGCTTCTTTTGTATCTTTTTTAAAGATGTCATCAAGGAAGTTGGGTTTCAAGCCCTGTAGAGAATGTGGGGGACATATGTCCATCACAGACCCCCACAAGGATTGTGTTTGGTGCCTTTCATTGGATTACGATGTTGAGGGTTGTTTTTGCTGTCGCAAGATGAACCCTAAGGTTTTGAAGTAGAGAGAAGCCAAGTTATTCAAGGCTAAGATGAGAAAAGAGAAAAGCGGTCGAAGAAGATCAAGGTCCAGGTCAAGATCGAGGTCAAGGTCGAAGGCGACGTTGGGTCATGCTTCAAAGTCAAAAAAGCACAAGAAAAAAAGAGACATAGCTCTTGGCACCGTTCAGACAAGGATTCCGCTCCGAACGTCACCTGAACCTCGACATCGTAAGGACTTCGTCTCTCCTTCACCTTTAGGCTCAGGTCAAGGTACTCCTGTTCGTTCAGCTTCGCCTGAAGCTTCTCCAGTGCATTATCCGATGCTGGCTCATTCTCCAGTTCCGGTTGATGAAGCTCAGGTTCCAGATGAAACAGTGGCTCCATTGGCTCCACCGTCGGTGGCAGCTGTCCCGACTCCGGTAATACCTCAGCCTGAGAATGTCCCAGGCCCTATCCACCTTTTCCTGGCCCGGGTACTGATCCATCACATTACTTGAATGCAATGTATGGAGTCTTTTTAAAAGCTATGTACCCCCCTAGAGCACCTTTGGGTCCCATGGGTTCAATTGCCTTTAATTTGGGAGTCGCTCAGGCTCCTTTTATGCCATTTATTCCAGCACCTCCGTCCTGGCATTTTCCGGTGCAGAGGACGTCGACGCCGTATCCATCTCAGGCGCCGTCAGTCCGACCTCGCTCGACTCAGGCTTTGCCACCGAATTCATGTTTGAAGCCGGCACCGATTCCAAAGGAGTCGTGTCTGGCACCGCCAACGCCGGTACCGAGGATAAGCTCGAGGCGAGAGGCACAAAGAGTTTTGGAGGAGCAGTGCTATCGGGCAGAAATAGAAATGGAGGAAGGTGAGCTGGAAGAGTCAGAAAACTTTTTTGAAGGATTGAAGGAGGCGAGTGGATTGGATACATCCCCAGAGTGGGAACTTTCTCCCTCTGCTGATATTCCTTCTAAGGATGTGGCTCCTTACCACACAGTTATTAAGAAGGCAGCAGAACTTCTAGATCTTCAGCTTCAAACAGCTGAGTATAAATCTAATATCTTGACTGAGATTCTACATTCACCCTCCCCTGTGATAGACCCATTATTGCCTTTTAATGACGCTATCACTGAATCGGTTATGGAAGTCTGGCATAAGCCCTATTCAGCTCCGGCAGTGTCAAGGTCTGTCACCAGAAGGTACAAGGTGGCCCCAGGAGACCCGGATTTTTACTTCTCATCCTTCTCCTGAGAGTCTGGTGGTTCAAGTAGCTTGTTCTAAAAGATCTTCTGGAGCTTTTCCTCAAGTCGCTGGAGACAGAGATTCTAAGAGGATTGATCAATCGGCTAAAAAGTTATTTTCATCTGCTAGTATGGCCTTGAAGTCTACAAACACTACCTGTCTTTTTGGCCGTTACATACATGCCCTTATGGATTCTGCAAAACAGCTTGCTCCTAAATTATCTGATGAGGACAGAATTTATTTAAGGAAGTCTTAGCGGACAATCATGCAGCTGCACGCCATGTGATACAGAGTGGTCTGGACACTGTGGACTCCGTAGCTAGAATAATGGGTTCTAGGGTTGCCACAAGGAGAAGTGCTTGGCTCAGGTCATCGGAGTTCTCTCCGGATGTTGAGGCGACTCTTCTTGACCAACCTTTTAGGTTTAAAGCATTTTATTAGAACATTCACAAATGAAAAAATGAGACAGTCGTCGCCAAGAATCAGTGCAATGGTACAGCCATACAGGAGCGCAACCAGCTTGCCAATGTATCTGCGAATTTAATATCCATCTATGCGTGGCGTTTGGTGCGCATGCAGCAACAACAACCTCAAAAACAAACAACCCCTTCCAGAACTCCCCTCTCCCCACCCATCCCCTCAAACCCCTCCCGCCCTCCCCCCGTACAGTACTAGCTCGCCATTCCACATTCCCCCCTCAGACCACCCGCCTTACCCCACTGGACCGCAACCCTAGATTCACTGATCAGCCGGATCCGTTGGTGACGTTAATCGCAATAAGCGAAGATATCGAGGGCATGTGAGTTCTCTGAATTCTGTTACAAGTAGTGAGTGAAACGGCTGCCACAGGTCATTAAACTTCTCCACCTCTCCTGCCACCATGAGCGACAACTTCTCCATCCCCAGGACATGCCACAACCTATGCAGCCAACCCGTTGTGGAGGGGAGTGTGGTGGTGCGCCAGTGAATGAGTATGTTTTGGACAGCAGAACCCAGGGCAATCGCTATCTGCCTACCCCTACAAGACTTCAGAGGGTACATCAACCCGTTGGGCAAGCCCAACAGGACATACGCGGGGAGTCGAGGCAGTTCAATGCCAAAACATGAATCTATCTCATCCAAGACTTCTTTCCAATAGGGGCACAGCAGTGGGCAGTCCCACAAAATGTGTGTAAGTGTGCCGATCTGTCCACAAGCTCGCCAACCAGTGTTCTCAAGGACACGGTTCATTTCATGCAGTCTCTCCGGCGTATAATACCAATACGTGGACACTTTAGTGAACATCTCCGTGAGTCCGGTGTGGTATGTGGAATGTCGTGCTCGATAAGAAATATGGTCCCATTCCGTGTGACTTAGGGCCCTTCCCAGTTCCCTTTCCCACCGTTCCCTACTCGGGTTATAAATATGAGAGGAGGAAGGCTGCAAGAACTTATAGAGATCTGAAATAAGTTTAGCGTCCGAAGTGCGCGACACCAACCATTTCTCATAAGGCCGGAGTTTCCTGTCTGCCGATTCGCGCACTTGCGGTTTAAGCGCCCAGTGCGCACCTGCATATATCTCATCCTTTCCGTCTCGGGCAGTTGGTATTCTCGCCTAAAGTCGTGAAACGGAATGACGCCGTCCGGGGAATACACATGGAACAGCGTTCTGCATCCCGCAGTCTGCCAGTGTGCGAAAGCACCGGGTTCCATTCCAGGATGAATGTCTGGGCTCTCAACCAAAGGCGTGAGCGGAGAGGGAAAAGTAGTGAGGTCGGGTGTGACATTCGTAGCGTCCCACACTCTCATCGGTATGCGTGTGACGAAGGACGCATACAAGTTGGGGGGACGGTGAGCCCTCCGCAAGAAGGGCACTTCCTGCAAAGCCCGACCTGCAAACGCCTGATCTTGAAAAAGCCAGTGCTTGTCCGACTCCCACTTGCTCCACTCCACCAGATATCGCAGTTGTACCGCCTGGAAGTACTTGCGTAAGTCCGGTACGCCCAATCCTCCGGCTTCAGGGGCCAATGTGGACAAGGCTCTCTTGAGTCTGGGCTTGCGGCCCTACCAAATGAAGCGTGCTATGTCCGCCTGTGTCTGCTGTAGCCATCCCTTCGGGGGCTGGAGTGGCAAAGCACGGAACAGGTATAGCACCTGCGGTAGGAGAGTCATCTTCACTGCGGCTATTCTGCCTAACCAAGACAGTGTTCCCCTGTTCCAGCGGTTCTGTTCCTCCTTAATTTTCTTACTCAAGGCTGCTTAGTTGGCAGTCACCATAGCGGGCAGGGTGGGTGCCAATAGGATGCCCAGGTATGGCACCAAGTCCGTGAACCAGTGCATTGGGAAGAGTCCTTGTAAATCGGTCCTAGTGGCAGCGGTCAGTGACATATCGAGGGCCGCCGACTTTCCCATATTCATCCTGAAGCCTGCGACAGCAGCGAAGTCCTCTAGCTCAGCGATACACGCAGGAAGCGCCCTCTTTGGGTCTGCTAGCGTTAGTATGATATCGTCTGCATAGAGGCTAATTGTGTGTGTATATCTCCCCATCTTTATGCCTGTCGCGTCCGGGTTCTGGTGTATCCTCTGGGCAAGGGGCTCCATGAGGAGTGCGAAGAGCAGCGGGGACAATGGGCACCCTTGTCTGGTGCCCCGCTCTATCGCAAACCTCTGAGAGCTACAGCCATTCACCCGTACCACCGCAGATGGAAAGCGGTAGCAATTGAATACCAGAGTGCGAAATTTCACTCCTATGCCCACTTTCGAGAGAACATTCTCCAAGTAAGGTCAGTGTACGCGGTCGAAGGCCTTCTCCGCGTCGACAGCCAGCAGCATTCTCTCTCCGGGGATCCGGGAGGCTTTCTCCAGAATATGAACCACCCTCTTGGTGTTGTCCACTGTTTGCCTCCCGGGGACAAACCCCGCCTGATCCGGGTCCACCAGGCCCGGTGTATAATTTGAGATCGATGTTTAAAAGAGAGATCTGTCTGTACAAGCTGCATTGAGTTCGGTCCTTCCCCGGTTTGGGGATGACCGACACCGTCGCTTGGAGTAAATCTGGAGGGATAGCGCCAGGGGCGGAGAATGAATTAAAAAGGCGCGTAAGGATAGGTGCAAGTTCAGGGCAAAATGTTTTATGAAAGAGGGACGTATAACCGTCTGGGCCCGGAGCCTTCCCGTGTTTGAGCCTGGAGATGGCCGTGATCACTTCCTCAACCCGAATGTCTCTTTCCAGGTGTTCCGCTTGTTCTGCGGTGAGGGAGGGAAGATCAACCGATGCCAGATAATCCGCTTCCGCTTGCGCCGATGGGGGTTCGCCTGCATATAGGTTGGCGTAGAACCGGCAGAAACCTTCCGCAATCTGGCTATCCTCCATGGCGGTCTCTCAAGCAGAGATCGATAGCTCTTTCATCAAGTGTCGTTGCTGCGCCACTCGGAGTTTGTTTGCCAGGAGACGGCCGCACTTATCGCCCCCTGTGTAATACGCGTGTTTCAAGCGCAACGCTGCGTATTCTGCCCTATCCATATCTAACGCTGACAGGAGTTTCCTCGCTGCCTTAAGTTGCCTCCAGACTCTGGGGGCTCCCGTTCTCGGATGTACCTGCTCCAGCTCACGCACCCTACAGGTGAGTTCATCCCGCTTTTGTTGTCGCGCCCTATTCTCCGCCGAAGAGATAGCAATGAATTAACCTCGGAGCACCGCCTTCAGCGCCACCCACTGTGTAGCCCGGGTGGTATCAGCATTATCATTGTGCGTCTGGTAGTCCTGAATCGAGTCCTGTATGTGCCTCACTACCGCCGCCTTATGCAGAAGAGTGTCTCTGAGGCGCCATACCCCGCGTGAAGGTGACATCGGCGGTAGACGGAAAGTGCCTGTGACGGGGGCGTGGTCCGACAGTGAGAGAACCCCTATGTCAGAGTCTATGGCCAGGTCCCGGACCGGTCCCGTGACCAAAAGATGGTCCAGTCTCGCATAGGTTTTGTGTGCGTGTGAGTAGTAGGAGTAGTCACGGGCTGTGGGATGGAGGTGGCGCCAGAGATCATGGAGATCTAGTTCGTCTAGGTGAGACCTACCCGTCTGCGTGATCTCCCCCGCCTGTGGGTGTCTCTGCGCCGATCTGTTCAAGGATGAGTTGAAGACCATGTTCAGGTCTCCCCCTATGATTATATGCCTATCGGGGGTGGCCGTAACGTCCACCAAGGCCAAGCGAAGGAATCGTTCCTGGTGGTCATTAGGGCTATACATCGATCCAACGGTAAACACTAGACCTCCCGACTTCACTCTATATGCTAGGAGTCTCCCTTTCTGTTCCGTCAGTTTATGTAGGACCTCACCCTTGAATGTTCTAGACACTAGGATCGCAACCCCTGCTGTTTTAGTGGCGCTGGAGGAAAAAAACTGCGTCGGGAACTTTTGAGACCTCATCCTCTGACAATCTCGGGCCAGGAGGTGAGTCTCCTGCAAAAGACAAATATCAGCCTGCATGCTTTCAAGTAAGGTCAGCACCGCTCTCCTCTTCACAGGGTTATTCAGCCCTTTCACGTTAAAAGTTACGACCTTGAGGTCTGTCATCGGTGCGGGTATAAGTAAAGCTCTTTCAGCGGGTCACGGCCCAGGAGGGGCTGCCCCGGTGTAATTAGCGTGCGGGAGCAGTGTAAGTGCAGAGCGAATGCATCAGAAGTACTGTACGGTCCCTACCCTTGCCTCCCCAACCTCCCCAAAACATCCCTCAAACTTCCCTTTCTCCCTCCCCCTCCCCTTCCCCTCACTCCCCCCAGCAGTCCCCGCATGCAAACAACCCCCTTCCCGTCACCCCCTCCAAACCCGAAACTTCTCCAACTTCCCCCCTCCCTCCCCTCCCCCTCGGTCAACTGTTCAAAAATCCCCACTGTCCAAGTCCAGCCCCTAGTGGACAAGTCCATGGAAAGGTATTCAAGTGGACGTCCAGCCACAACACACACCCTCACCGCCCCTCCCCCTCCCTGGAACCCCCGAACCTGCATTGATGAAGAAGCCATGTCGATCTCCCCCCGGAGTGCACTCAGGCCGTCAAGGCCACATCACCAGACGCCGTTCCACTTGCCACCTCCCGTACCGCACTGCCCATCTCAGCTCTGATAGTGGGTGAGTCCAGTCGCGTGGGCGCAGAAGGAGAGCGCTGTCCCTGGAGCGTCTGCCAACCATCTCTTGTGCTGCGCCGGCGGCGGGGGGTAGGCGCATCCTCGTCCGACACAGTGATCCCCAAGACTCCACAGGTGTCTTGCAGGGATCGAAGTTGGTGCAAAGTCCCGTTCCATCGAAAGATGAGCCGGAAGGGGTGGCCCCAGGCATACTGCATGTCGTGTTCCCTCAGAAAATCCGTAGCGATTTTAAACGCTTTGCGTTTTTGCAGTGTGCTTGCTGATAAGTCCTGAAAAAGGGCCTCTCGGTGCCCCCGGAAACACAGGGATTGCTGCTTCCCCGCCTCACAAAGAATCCGTTCCTTCAATAGAAAGTCCGGCAGAAAGGCCAAGATGTCAGGGGGTGGCGCCGAGGTCCGGCGCGGCAGGCCCACTCTGTGGGCTCTGTCAATCCTGATAAGGAAGTCATCCGCTTTGCCCAGTATTTCCCTGAACAGGTCACTCAGGTACTCAGCGACATCGCTGCCCTCCTCTTTAGATGGAATTCCCCGGACCCGAATGTTATTGCGTCGAGACCTATTCTCGAGGTCCTCATTGTGCACTTGGAGGTCAATCTGCTGATCTCGAAGCCATAGCACCTCCTGCTGTAGCTGCGCTATCTCTTCGTCACGAGAGTGGCCGGCGTCCTCCACAGTAGCCACTCTTTCGCCAAGGGAGTCTACTTCTCTCAGCACCTCACGAACCTCTCCAGCCACTTCTTGCTTTAGGGTTTGGAAATCTTCTCTGAGGGAGCTGAAGAGCGACTCCAGGAAGGATATGGTCACCGGGGGCTCCCCTCCTTCCGCCCCCCTGGAGCCGCACGAGGGGCCCGGGGCCTGCTGGTGTTTGTCCTGTCTTGGGTTACCCCTACCCAGCATTTTGGGTAACGTGCGATCACCATTCTTGCTCCCCCTGTTACCGGACATCGTAAATGTGGAGAGGTGCGCCAGATAGTGTGTCTCTCCGGTGGGGACTATGCGATCTGGCACCAGGTCAAGGTATCCACTGTCCGGCCGTCGACGCTCCCAGTGGGATCCGGGTCTTAGGGCACACCAACGGACGTCGCAGTTAGGTCTGTCCCTGCGTGTAGGCCCCCAGGGGTCGCTGAGAGCTCCAACCTGAGGGGGCTGGTCGAGGTCCACCTCCAGCGCCGGCCACAGCAATAGTGCGCTGAGTCACTGGGCAGGCAGGGTCCACCACATCCGTTCAACTGGCCGCCTGAGGTGTAGCCGGCCCTCCACACGTGCTCCGAGCTTGGTCTCGCAGCCCCCCCCCCCCACTGACCCAATGGCGTCGTCCTCTCCAGGAGTCAGGTCCCCCACTGGTGAGCCCGGGCCGCGGCAGAACAGCGTCCTTCCAGCCGGGGAACGAGGCGTGTCACATGCCGCGTGGCCCGGCCGCTGCAGTGTCGTGGCTCTCCCACAGGCCTCCCCAAAGCTCAAGGCTCGCTATCTTTGGTGCCTGCTATGGCAGGCCCTGTGCTACTCTGCGGCGCCGGAGGATCGCAAGGGTGCCCCACCCCCGGCGCCGATCGTCCGCAGAGGACAGGGAGGTCGCGCAACAAGAGGCCCACTTCCGGTTGCGACCCCGGACTCGCGTAGCGATTATACGCCGATCTGCGGCTTCAGGTCCCGGCTACGTGCTCCCAGCCGCTGCGGCTCCAGCCCGGACCTCTGCAATGCCCGATAGTATGCCCTGTCAGTCTGCGCTGTGCGGAAGTTCTACGGCGCGGCCGTCCACTCACCCCCTCCACTCGTTCCGGTCACTGGGGAGCGGGGGAGTATCATGTAGACACAGGTCTGCTGGTTGACCAACCTTTTGATGGTTCTGGACTGTTTGGTAAAAAAGCAGATGCCGCCTTACAAAAGTTCAAAGACAGCAAAGACACCGCTAAGTCCTTGGGCATGCAGGCGCAGCCTAGAGGCTCCAGTTACAGGAGATACAGAGGTTTTGGAAGGTCGTCCTTTCAGACCTACAAGCAGCCTCAGCAGCAGCAGCAGCAACAGCAGCAAGATACTCTGTATAAGTCATACAGAGGCAAGAACAGAGGATGTCCACGTGGTCGTCAGCCCTCCTCCTCCTCTTCCTCTTCCTCTTCCTCTACCTCTACCTCCCCCCCTCTTGCCACAGCAAAGCAGCCCTAGATCCAACATTTTGGATCATGTGTGTCCTGTGGAGGGTCGGCTTACCCATTTTCAACAAGATTGGGAATCGGTCACTACAGACCTTTGGGTTCTAAATCTTGTGGAAAATGGGTATGCTCTTCCCTTTTGGGAATTCCCTCCAAATTACCCTCCTTGCCAAGGGGCATGTGCAGAAGCCCACCTTCTTCTGCAGGAGGAAGTCCTTACTTTACTGAAGAAAGGTGCGATAGAGGTGGTTCCGGAGCAGGAAAGGGGTCAGGGATGCTACTCCCGGTATTTCCAGATTCCCAAGAAGGATGGCAGGTTAAGTCCAATCCTGGATCTCAGGACCTTGAATCTCTTTCTGAAGCACAAGAAGTTCAAGATGCTCACCCTAGCACAGGTTCTTCAAGCGCTGCAACAGGAGGACTGGATGGTGTCAATCGACTTGCAGGATGTGTATTTTCATATCCCAATCCTGAAGTTGCACAGGAAGTATCTCAGTTTTACGGTAGGGTCGCAACATTATCAGTTTGCGGTTCTCCCCTTTGGATTTGCCACTGCACCTTGAGTCATCACCAAGGTGATGGCAGTGGTTGCAACCCATCTCAGGAAGTCGGGATTCCAGTCTTCCCCTATCCGGATGACTGGCTGCTCAAAGCAGAGTTGCCAGAGAAGGTGCTTTATCATCTGCAAATTACAACTCAGCTGTTGTACCAATTGGGTTTCTCGATAAACGTGCCCAAGTGTCACCTGGTGCCCTCTCAGCTCAACCTGTTCATTGGGGCGGTACTGGACACTACTGTGTGTTGAGCATTCCCACCTCCACAAAGTTTTCCCGACATACAGGAAATGATTCCCTTGTTTTACAATGGAACGGATGTTCAAGTCCTGAAGGTCCTTCGCCTACTCGGTCTGTTTGCTTCCTGCTTTCTGTTGGTCAACCATGCATGCTGGCACATGAGTGCACTCCAGTGGTGTCTTCCCAGGCAGTGGTATCAACACAACAGAGATCTCAGTGAGTCAGTCAGGATCTCCAGAGAAGCTGCAGCAGACCTGTCTTGGTGAAGTGGGGAGGGCAATCTGTCTCAAGGAAAGCCCTTCCACCTTCCACTATTGGTGGCCACAGTGATATCGGATGCATCCACTCTAGGTTGGGGTGCTCATCTGGGAGATCTGGAGATCAAGGGTCTTTGGTCTCCAGAGGAGAGGTTGCTTCACATCAACCTTCTAGAGTTACGGGCACTACGTTAGGCGCTCAAGTCTTTCTTCCCCTCCCTTCGCGATCAGTCAGTTCAGGTCCTGACGGACAGCACTACTGCAATGTGGTATGTCAACAAGCAGGGAGGAGTAGGGTCGCAACATCTTTACAGAGAGGCTCTGAGACTCTGGTCCTGGGTTCAGGACCACCAGATTTGTCTGATGGCAAATCATCTGGCCGGAGTTCTGAAGGTACGTGCAGACAGTCTCAGTCGGCAGTTCTCTGACGACCACAAGTGGAGGCTTCATCCGGAGGTGGTTCGTCATGTCTTTCAGACGTAGGAAACTCCTTGGTGGACCTATTTGCCACTCACGAGAATGCTCACTGTCAGTCATTGTGCAGACTCCAGTATCCGATGCAGGGAGCTTTGGGGGACACTTTCAGTTGAGATGGGACTCACAACTCCTTTGTGGGTTTCCTCCCATACCCTTGATTCCTTAGGTTCTAAGGAAGATTCGACAAGACCAGGCCCATGTCATATTGATCGCCCCGGATTGGCCAAGAAGGGTGTGGTACGCAGATCTACTCCATCTCTCATCACACCCTCCGCTCCGTCTCCCTCTCAGGGCAGACCTCCTCTCGCAGGGGCAGGTCCTACACACCCACCTCCAGAGCTTGCACCTTCATGCCTGGAGATTGAATGGGGCAACCTGAATACTTTCTCTCTCCCACCTGATGTGGTGGACGTTATTTTATGGGCCAGACGAAACTCCACCACGTCTATCTTTTCCTACAGGTGGTCCAAATTTGTCAAATGGTGTGGAAAAAGTCTATTGATCCTTTGAGGGCTCATCTATCCAACATCCTTCCGTATGCTCTCTCTCTAACTCAGCAGGGCTTTGCTGTGGCTACTGCAAAGGGCTATTTATTGGCTTTGTCATTATTCATTTGGTTGCCGGATCAGCCGTCCTTGTTTAAATCACCCATTATGTTAAGGTTCATTAAGGGCCATGATTGAGAGGGTCCAACCAGGTAGACACCAAGCAGGTGACCAAAGGGTGTTACTCCAACGAGAACAGAGATGGGTGTATCGCCTTAAAAGTCACCTGGTGGGATTAAGCGATGACATCCAATGGCAGTCACTGCGGAGATACTAGACATTCTGCTGTGTTGCAATACTGTTATCTGTTAATTGAATACTGATATGATGAGTCCTCTCGATCCTCTCAGCAAGTCTGGGTTTTCTGGAATATATGAATTAGGTTAAAATTTACTATGATTCCACACTCTAGGTGTTCTACCAGGGGTAGGTCTTGCCATAACATTAACATCTGAGACTTGGTCGTTGGGTGATAGCAGGAGCATTGTGGCATATGATTATATACTCCCTACGATGGGACCACAGGGGTTGAAAGTTGACCCTGTTGTGTTTTGTCAAGTAGCTCCAATAGAGAAATATTTATTTCCCTCGGAAATCTGAGATTTAAATATTCCATATTTACGGGCATGTACCTTTAATGTCTGCAGATTGCTATCCATTTACTGTAAATTCTGCAGATTGCCCCCCATTTACTATAAACATAGGAGGGTTCACTCATATGGGGGACTGGGAACTGCTGGAATTGTCAGGAGACTACATACCCTAGCTCCCTATATTGTTATAGACATGCTGCGTTTGACCACACTAGCGGCTTGGACCACGTATGTTACTTTGGGTGGAGCGGCGAGGAGCATAGTTCAAACAATACCGTTGACGTGACACCGCGCTTGTCTTCCGGGTGGTGAAACATTTGGAAACTACAATTCCCTATTGAACGAATACGCACCGCGTATGACGTCGTTACGTCACGGCGTGAGTCACGTGGTGCAAAAGGGACGGAACAGGGCACTGGTCATTTCTCCTTAAAATTCTGATCCCACACAGTGTATACCATCTACGCGGTGTCTCTAGGTACAGGCAGATTTGGCAGGGCTAACCCGCAGAACGGTAAGGCGGTTGGAGAAGGGGCGAATGTGTCATCTTTTCGGCTGCTCTCACAGGCGGTGTTAGTACCGCTGACGAGTCTCTGATGGGAGATTCTATATATATGAGACACAGAAGCCTTACGCATTACTGTCTTTCAGATTGTGTTCTCAGGGAGACCCTCCTGGCGGACACAAGTTCGGGTTTGTGAAATTCATAAACTCGGTGAGTTTGAACTATGGGTGGGTTACCTACCTTACCTGGGGCTAGAAGTAACTTGCCTTCTTTGAGTGAGTGGTTGATGTGTAAGGGTGTGTGGTGGGTCACGGGGGTACACCGAGCGGGTGGTAGCATGTAGTGTGTTGCCCTTTTACAAGAGTACCATAAATCTTCACTATTGGTGAAAAAGTGATTGATGCTTTATAATCCCGAGGGGATGGAGTCTAGAACCCGGGCATAAACAGAGCAGATACATTGTTACTGCCTCAGCTGTATGAGCAATTTTTTTTTACATACATCAAGAGTAATACTGTAGCCAGAGATTCTGTAATTAATAGGGGCTTGTAGAGTGAGTGATGGGAAGATTGTGTGTTTCTATCAATTTTCTCTGCTCCTTTCCAGTGAATGTTTTCCCGCATTATTGGAATCAGCCTCCACTTATCAGTTAGAAGACTTGGAAAAGTACGGATCTTGATGACCTACTCTCCTCTGAGGGCCCTTGGACCGAATTAGGGAAGGGCGGATAGTGGCACTGATCGCGACAGTCCTGACGAAGACCAGGGTGACCTTTCTAGGCACAATTCCAGCTGTCAAAACATGTTGACTTCAGCAGTGGTAGGAGGGAAGTCTTGAGGAACTTCATTTTCTCTACAAGACATTTCCCATCCTTTTCTTACTTTTAATCCTGGTAGGGGTACCTAACTGTGTTCAATAAAGTAATTCTTTCTATAGGCACCCTAAATCAGTTTTAATCACTTTCCTATACTACACCCTTTTTTTGTCGCACTATCAGTTCCAGCCACAGGGTATTTTGCACACACTCTGATTCTTATTTGTGTTACTCGTTGTATATATTGACATTATTTGGTTGTACGTGTCGTAGTGTGGAATTTATTATTTTTTTCCCCTTCCCTAATGCTCCGCCCTGGATGGGGCTATACCAGGGCGTTTGTAGTAGGCCCTATGATGAAGCATGTCACATACCTCGGTATGTGAGTGAGGACAGTTTTTCCAAACTGAGAAATTTTTCTTGGTTATGTGTATTGTGTACTCTACATACCCCTTGTGTGTGAACATTTAATTGTGCTTGGGGGCTTGGCATAGTGGAGTTTAAACAGTAATGGCCCTCCTCCTCCTTTGTGTTGAGTATCTTGAGAGCGGCAGCCTAGCCGCAGGGGTATTAATTTGTTCTCTGATAGAGCACACATTGTAACTCTCCACCATTTGGTGCCTAAAGCGCCACCCACACACTTTTCCCTTCTATAACTACTCTTAACATTGTTATACTAACGGACTACTTGTTCAGGGTAGACAGGGGTCCTCCAGAGTGTTCCCCCTTTTCCTCCTGACCCCCAATCAGAATGGCATTAATTCCAGGACTTTCTTTTGGGGATGATATTGTCTCTGATATTTTAGCAGGGCCGTCCCTTTTAGGAGATAGCACAGTTACGGCACTACTGGCACAAGGGGGGGCTGCGATACCCTACTGGAACTTAAGAAAACACAGGTCAAAACCATCCTACAAGGGGCAATCCTTACAGAATACTTACGGGTAAATGCAACCCCGAGGGTCCTCTTAGTGACTAATGAACTGCTCATTTTCTTGGAAGATGAAGAATTCAGACGCGATTGGGCATTAGTGTCTTGGAAATGTACCAGGGATTGGTTGTTTCTAATCATCCGGACAGCCAAACGGCTAGCTGATGCTCTCCTAATTAAAATACAGACAACTGAAGCAGGATTAAAACAGATATTGTAATGACAACGTTTGATCACAAACTAGAACAAATCAATACTGAACTTGCGGAATATAGGGACTGTGAGAAGTTGGCCTGGTATATGATGCTCACTAGTTCTAGTGATCACTTTGTACCATGCCAAGCAACCCTTATGATGATTGGTTGTAAGTCAACCTTATAGACCAGCTATCCTAGTGGTAGCGTGGACAAAGCAGTCTTAGGCTAAACTCTGAAAGGCATGTGAAGCAAGCTGTTTTACCATATACAACCCCCTTGAATACCAAATGAAAGGAAACCACACAGATATATATTGAAAATATATATATATTTATTAACTACAAATATCCCCTATACTCTTTATGAGCACAGAAGCACAAGCGTTAAAACAAAACACAGTTAAAATACACAAAAGTTGCACAATATGGATGAGCCCTAGGGGCCACCTAAACCATATACTAAGAAAGTGGTATAAGAGATACCAATCGAAAAGGAAACAGGCCTAGGGCCTTGGGAATCACTGGAGCTGATCGGGACTAGCAGTGACTAAGTCGGGAAAGGCCAGCGGGACTCGGGTGCAGTGTTTAAAGTGCACGAAATCACCAATGCATTGTCTATGGTGCGTAAAAGTTACAAAGTTAGTTATTTAGGAACCTTTCGAATGACCTAGAGGAGTGAAACTTAAGACACAGACACTAGAGGTGTGTACCAGTGTAGGAACACCAGCGTTGCTGAGTTACCTCACCCACAGGACGCGGGTGCATAGGGTCGAAGTAGTGTCGGGTTTCGTCATGCTGGTCGATGGTGCTTGGAGCTGAAGATGCTGCAGGCGGCTCGATGTGAAGAGTTCCGGTGGATCCAAGGGTGGATCTGAAGTGGTGAAGACCTGAAAGCAGAGGGGACAATGTTCAAAGTCACTAGCCAGTGACTACCGTGGAACCAGATTGGAACCAGGCGATGTCGGGTGCAAACAGGCGATGAGGTGTAGCTTCTCTCTGCAGCCACGTGGACACGAAGAGGTCGAGGACGTCCAGTAGTCAATCACGAGCTGCCGCACGCAGACTTCTCGCTGTTGGCGGTATCGGCAACTTGATTGGAGCAAACAGGCCTTGGCTAATGCAAGCCACGCAGGAATCAAAAAAGGCTTATCACTTGGACCAGCAAGGTCAGAGCGGGGGCTCCCTTTTACAGGAGCGAGGGCAAGTCTGGAGAAACCAGACCCACAGTGTAGTTTGTAGGTTTCGTCGCCAAGATGGCCGCTGACCACATGGCAAGTGGCCGGGATGGCGCGTCGAGTGGCACAATGCAAAAGGGCCCCACGCAGATCGTGGAGATGCTGGGGGGCTGATCTTCGGTGCAAGGGCTGCTCAGTGGTGGGGCTTCTCAGTCCCCAAAGCACAACATCGAGGGTGCCTCGGATGCTGCGCAATCAGCTCTTCGTGGGTCTTTCAAGAGGTCCGGTCCCACGTCTCTCGTTGCCTCCATGGGTCCCTTCTTTGCAGGGACTGTGGATCAGGCTGTGAGAAGTCTAGGAGTCTGGGTCTTGTCATGCTCTGGGCTCGGGCTCCGGTGCGAGGCGGCGGCAAAGCAGACGTCGAGTTGCTGGATGGTGCCTGTGTTCACAGGGTGGCCACTCCTAGGCCACAAGGGAGATGCTCTTCAGTCTTCTGTACAGCAGAATGTCGAAGTCCAGTCGTCTTCTTAGTTTCAAGTTGATTCAGGATGATCTGAGGTGCTATGGCACTGCTCCCACTCTTATTCCCAATCTGAGGGGTGGATCACCTGCTAGGTCCCTCCTCTGGGTGGGACCAGGAAGGGGGGCGGTTACACCCCCTTTCCTTTGTCCAGCTCCTCGCCAGGCCTGGGTCTGGAAAGTCCCAGGACCGGTTTGGACTGGCTTATGCACGGGGACACCTTGTGTGCCCCGGGCATGTCTGATTCTATTCAGCCCTGTCCTACCCAATACACAAAATCCTGTCTGGGGTGGTGCTCGCACCTCCCAAGGCAGGAAACCCTTTGTCCAAGCCTCCCTCGCTGGAAGGACTCCCAGCAGCAGGAGGTCAGACTTGTGTCTGTGGTGGCAGCATCCATTTTGTGATGCTGAGGCTCTGGTTAACTTAAACCGGGGTTAAGGCTATGTACATGTTGTGTCCCTCTAGAAGGGTGGAATGCTATCCCCGTCGACAGAACTGTCGAGGGGATAGTATTCCAAATCGTATGACACCTTACTCGACATGTTTTGATACAGCTAAACCAAAGTTAGCATATAATCGCGAGGATTATAATGCACTTAAGAGTACATGGTATGGCAATATCCCGGAACAGCTAAGGGAGTTGTTCCCGACAGCTGCAGACAGGCTCAGCTCATGCTAGAGCACCATCTCACATGTAACCACGCACTCTGCCCCCAGGATTGCAGGGGCCTTCCATAGGAATGGCTTATAGGTTAACATGTGTCCAGTTAAGGTTAGATATAGGGATACTATATCTAAGCAAGAGGTGATTACACCAACTTACCCCAGCTGAGTGATCAGCCAGTTTTGTCAAATATGGAGGCCGGGCCAGGGGTGTCACAATAATTGCAGCAGCCCCTGGTAGGCCTTGGAAACACCTATGCCCTGGGTACCTAGGGTACACGGTTACAGGGGCCAATAAGGTGAACCAGTTCCAATTAGTAATGCACCTAGAGTGCATTGACAGTAATTTAGAGAGAGAACAGCAGGCTGTGGGTCTGATTAGCCGGCCCACAGCCACATTAAGTCATAAACCAGTGAAGCAAATAGCAAAAATTTGGGGTGACCATAGGATAGCACACCCTATTCTCCTACACAACCCCCCCCCCCCCCAAACGCAGGGACATTAGACTAACCTTGACCAGTTGTGTCTTCATGTTCTAAGTGGAAGTACCTAGAGACACCATCTGCGTTGCCATGGTCAGTTCCTTGGCAGTGCTCCACTGTAAAGCCCATCCCCTGTAGGGAAATTGACCATCTGAGTAGTTTGGGGTTTTCACCCTTCATCTGATTAAGCCATAAGAGGGGCTTATGGTCGGTCTGAATCTTGAAGTGAGTGCCAAACAAGTATGGTCTCAACTTCTTCAGGGCCCACACCAAAGCAAAGGCCTCCCTCTCAATGGCTGACCAACATTTTTCTCTGGGGGTCAGCCTTCTGCTAATAAAAGCATTGGGCTGGTCTTGACCATCTACATTAAGCTGTGAAAGCACTGCTCCCACTCCCAACTCAGAAGCATCTGTTTGGACAATGAACTCTCTTGAGTAGTCAGGACTCTTCAGGATAGGTGCAGAGCACATGGCCTTCTTCAGGTCATCAAATGCCTTTTGACAATTTTTTGTCCACTGAACCTTTTTGGGCATCTTCTTGGATGTCAGATCATTAAGAGGAGTCAGAATGGACCCATAGTTCTTAACAAACTTCCTGTAGTACCCAGTCAGGCCCAAGAAAGCTCTGACCTGAGTCTGGGTAGTTGGAGGATACAAGTCCTTGATGGTCTGGATCTTACTCTAAAGTGGTTGAACTTGGCCACCACCTACAAGGTGGCCCAGGTATACAACCTTACTCTGCCCTATCTGGCACTTTGTTGCCTTGATAGTGAGGCCTGCCTTTTGCAGAGCCTCAAGCACTTCCTTCAAGTGGACCAGGTGATCCTCCCAGGTGGAGCTGAAGACTGCAATATCATCCAGATATGCTGCGCAAAAGTCATCCAACCCAGTAAGGACTTGATTCACCAACCTTTGGAAGGTGGCAGGTGCATTTTTCAAACCAAAGGGCATCACCACAAATTGACAATGCCCACCTGGGGTAGAAAATGCAGTTTTGGCTTTAGACCACTCAGCTAACCTGATTTGCCAGTATCCAGCTGTCAAGTCAAATGTGCTCAAATATTTGGCATAAGCCAACTTGTCAATGAGCTCATCTGCCCTTGGAATAGGGTGTGCATCTGTCCTGGGGACAGCATTGAGTCCTCTGTAATCCACACAGAACCTCATCTCTCTCTTGCCATCTTTGGTGTGAGGTTTGGGGACCAGAACCACTGGGCTAGCTCAGGGGCTCTCTAAAGGCTCAATGACACCTAATTCCAGCATCTTTTGCACCTCAGTCTTTATACAGTCCCTGACGTGGTCAGGTTGCCTGTAAATCTTGCTTTTTACAGGAAGGCTGTCACCAGTGTCCACCACATGGGCACACCAGTTAGTCTGACTGGGTGTCAAGGAGAACATATGTCTGTATGGCTGCAAAACTTGTCTACAGTCATGTTGCTGATGTTCAGTGAGGCTGCCATCTAAGGCCACACCATCAACTGAGCCATCCTTCAGGCTTCTGAGTGAGCAGGTCTGGGAGAGGGTCACTCTCTTCCTCCTGTCCCTCATCTGTAGCCATGAGCAAGCCCATCTTCCCTGTTAACATATGCCTTTAGTCTGTTGACATGGAGCACCCTGTGGGGGCTCCTGGGAGTTCCTAGGTCCACCAAGTAGGCAACCTCTCCCTTTTTCTCAAGAATTGTATGGGGTCCAGACCATTTGTCTTGGCGTGCTGCTGGGGCCACTGGTTCCAACACCCATACCTTCTGTCCTGGCTGATAATCAAGACAGCCTTTTGGTCATGCCAAGCTTTCTGTAATTCTTGGCTAGCCTCAAGGTTTTTGGATGCCTTTTCCATATACTCAGCCATCCTGGAGCGGAGACCTAGTCCACTATGTCCTGTTTAGTCTTTTTGAGAGGTAACTCCCATCCTTCCTTCACCAGACATAGGGGTCCTCTTACGTCTTACAGGGTGCCCAAACAACAATTCAAAGGGGCTGAAGCCAACCCCCTTTTGAGGGACCTCTCTGTAAGCAAACAAAAGGCAGGGTTGAAGGATGTCCCATGTCCGCCTGAGCTTTTCTGGTAATCCTTTGATCATACCCTTTAGGGTCTTGTTACACCTTTCAACAAGCCCATTACACTGTGGATGATAAGGAGTGGTGAACTTGTAGTTGACACCACATTCCTTCCGCATAGCTGTCAAGTATCCTGACATGAAGTTGGCACCTCTATCAGATACTACCTCCTTAGGAAACCCCACTCTGGAGAAAACTCCAAGTAAGGCCCTGGCCACAACAGGAGCTGTTGTGGTCCTACGGGGAATAGCCTCTGGGTACCTGATGGCATGGTCCACCACCACCAGTATGAATCTGTGCCCAGATGCTGTAGGGGGATCCATTGGACCTACGATATCAATCCCCACTCTTTCAAAGGGAACCCCCACCACAGGTAGTGGTATCAGGGGGGCCTTTGTGGTGCTACCTGCTTTACCACTGGCTTGGCAGGTTACACAGGAGCGACAAAACTCCTTGGTGTCTTCAGACATGTGAGGCCAGTGAAAGTGAGGGACAAGCCTGTCCCAAGTCTTATTCTGGCCTAGGTGTCCTTCTAAAGGAATATCATGGGCCAAGGTAAGAAGGAAGCCCCTAAATTGCAGAGGTATAACCAACCTCCTGGTTGTACCAGGCTTGGGGTCTCTACCCTCTGAATAAAGGAGTCCATCATCCCAATATACTTTATGGGCACCTTGAGCATTCCCAGCAGCCTCAGCAGCAGCCTGCTGTCTGAGGGGTTCAAGAGAAGGACAGATTAACTGAGCCTGCCCCAAGTCTGCCCTAGAAGGTCCCCCTGTCCCCAGAAACTCAACCTGATCAGGTTCAAGTTCTTCAGAGACAGTTCCTTCAGGGGTCTCAAGACCAGCTTCCTGTGAAGGCTGATCCTCACTTGTAGGAAGTTGGGAAGGCACAGCCTTTACCCTCCTGTTCTTCTTCTTGGAAGGTGATTGGTCCATTGTTCCAGGATCCAAGACCTGAGTTTCAGAGAGGCACTTTTTGGCCTGTGACCTGGTTACAGCAAGGACATGTGATGATATCCCTAACATCTCTGCATGAGTCCTGTACTCAACTTCTGACCATAGAGAGCTCTCCAGGTCATTGCCCAACAAACATTCCTCTGGGAGATCAGCACTAACCACAACTTTTTTAGGCCAGTTACCCCTCCCCAGGAAAAGTTAACAATTGCCACACTATGGGTAGTGGTGACATTGCTGGCATTGATCACCAGGTAATTATCACCTGGCATGTATTGTCCAGGGTCCACAAAGCTAGGTGTCACCATAGTGACACTGGCACATGTGTACCTGTATACTTGAGCCACTTTGTCATTAATCAAAGGCGTCTGTCTGTATTTGCCCAGGTTACTGGGACTGATGGTAGGGGTCAAATCTATGTCCCCCTCACAAATCAGAACAGCCTGTGTAAGGGTTCTGACTAGGCCAGAATCTCCTTTAGTTCCCAAGGTGATACCCACTACCCCCTTAGTTTGTGGTCAAACACTGCCAGCTGTACTAGTGGGTGCAGGTGTCTTAGGGGCTGCAGTGTTGGGGGCTCCACCCTTTTTACACTCACTTGTCCAGTGAGAGATGTTTTTACAAGTACTACACCAGGGTTTTCTTAGACCTTCTTTCTTCTTTTTCTTGGAAGTTTGGGACCCACCCTCTGTGTTAGTTTGGGGCCCTGTTGAAGACTTCTGGTCGTTAGCTTTCTGCTCCCCACCCTTCTGGTCTGTTTTCTTCTGGTCACCACCCGGGTTTTGGTTCTGGTTCTTTTGCTTAACTCTGGTTCTAACCCATGTATCTGCCCTCTTTCCCAATTCTTGGGGAGAGGTCAAATCTGAGTCAACCAAATGTTGATGCAACTGCTAGTTCTGACAATTATTTAACATTTGTTCTCTCATAAGCAAATTGTACAATCCTTCATAGTCTGTAACCTTGTTTCCCAGCAACCATCCCTCCAGAACCTTAGTGGCACACTCAACAAATTCAGACCAGTCCTGAGTCTGTGTCTTCTGGGTGTCTCTGAACATTAACCTGTACTGTTCAGTGGTTAAGCCTAACCCATCAATCATAGCACTTTTCAGGACCAGGTAGTTTCTAGAATCCCCATCACTAACTGTGAGGAGTCTTTCTTGGCCTCTACCTTCAAAGGAGAGCCACAAGATTGCTGCCCACTGCTCCTGAGGGATCTGCTGTACCTTGCAGGCTCTCTCAAGTGCAGTCATCCAGCTTTGTAGGGGGGCACAATCTTACTCAGGTTTCTGTTATCAAAAGACCTGTCTTTATCCTTGTGGATAATGCTGCCACCAGTGGGTTCTATTACCCCACTCTCTCTAGGCTGTCTTGTTCTAGCAAATTTCTCTCGGGCCAGGGCAACTTCTAATTCTTGTCTCTGGAACCTAAGTTCACCATCTCTCATTTTGGCCTCATGTTTCCTTCTCTGAGGGCTAGTCATCTCCCTTCTGGAGTGACTATGAGAACCTGGGAGGTATTGGAGTCACCTGAGTGATTCCTCCTCCTCCTACGCTCCTGGTTAAGTCCACCTGTGTGTCTGGGCAAGGTCATCCTTGCTTCAGTCCCAAATACACTTAAGTTAGTCTGGTTAAGCCTGCTGACTAGCACCTGACTATTTCTGCCATCATCAGAATCACTGCTCCCCCCTTCCGTCTCCCCTTCTTCTTCCTCTTCCTCATCTACCTGAGGAGCTCCAGTGACTTGGTCAGCCTCATATATCTGACTATGGGGACACAGGTATCAGTATAGTCATCTTCAGTGGGAGAGCCTCCATCAGCATTCCCTGTGGGGTCTGCTTTAGAGGTCTTTAGAGCCTCAGACTGGTCTAAGAGCTCTCTAAGGTGGTCTGTAGTAGGGGATGGCCCTGTCTTCAAACCTCTTAAGGCACAAAGCTGCCTTAGTTCCTTAAAGGAGAATATAGCAAATCTGGATGGTGCCTTTGGAGGGTCACTCTCAACAGAGACATTACCAGTGGATCCCTCTGCTCCAGACATTGCTCTAGTGTGGGTGGATATGTTGCAAACTACCTACACTGGTGTTTACCTACTAAACCTATCTAGTAGTTGTAGTCAGGGTGTGCTACTCCCTATCCTCTACAACAACTAAGTTCAGTAGAACTTAAGTATACTAGTCTTGTTTTATATGTACCTAGCAGGTACCTGTATGATCTTTCAAATGATACTCTCAAAGATTGTAATGGTAAAACAAACAGCAAGCTCAGATCCCAATCCGCTGCTCACCAATGTGAGAAGTTGGCCTGGTATATGATGCTCACTAGTTCTAGTGATCACCTTGTACCATGCCAAGCAACCCTTATGATGATTGGTTGTAAGTCAACCTTATAGACCAGCTATCCTAGTGGTAGCGTGGACAAAGCAGTCTTAGGCTAAACTCTGAAAGGCATGTGAAGCAAGCTGTTTTACCATATACAACCCCCTTGAATACCAAATGAAAGGACACCACACAGATATATATTGAATATATATATATATATATATATATATATATATATATATATATATATATATATATATATATATATATATATATATATATATATATATATATATATATATATATTACCTACTGGCGGTCGCCAGTAGGTATATATAGTTAGGATTTTTTCCCTATGGGATTTCTGAAAATTCTATGTCTAATAACTTTGGCGTTTGTGGACGGAATCGGCTGAAATTTTCAGGAAAATGGCACATTTTGTTTCTGAGCAGCTCCTGGAAATTTGGGGGGGGGTTCGTCAAGGGGGGGCTGAGAAAAAAGGGGGGTCCCAAAACGCGTTTTTCCCATGTTAATTTCCATAGGGCGGTTGGACTCACTTTTAGCCCGAACGGCTGAATGGATTTCCACGAAACTTGGCAAAATTGTAGGGACGGTTAGCCCGATGTGCCTTTGCTAGGTCTCAATATATGTGCTTCAGTGGATTTTGAGAAATTAACGTTTAAATCAAGATATATATCTGTAACAGCGCTCCGGGCAGCGATCCGGTTAGCGAACTTTTCGCGTATCGGAACTTTGCGATGCGAAGCTGATTGGCCCTCCGGTGTCTGTCAACATTCTAAACAGTCCGGAGCGGCCGCCATCTTGTCTCTCGGTAGGATCGAGAGACAAGAGGAGGCCAAAACAAAGGGGGAAATGAAGGAAAGGGGGCAAGGTAGACCCCTTCTGACCCCCTAGGATTGATGAGGGGGATATTATAGAGCCACGCGGGGCCCCAAAAAAAAAAAAAAAAAAATCCGATTTTTTCGCCGTAGAGACGCGTCTTGGTAAGCGAACCGGGCAGCTAACCGGGCAGCTAACCGGGAAGCTAACCGGCAGTGTAACGGGAGTCTGAGGAGTAGCTGATTGGCTGTCAACATTGTAAACAGTCCGGAGCGGCCGCCATCTTGTCTCTCGGTAGGATCAAGAGACAAGAGGAGACCAAAACAAAGGGGGAAATGAAGGAAAGAGGGCAAGGTAGACCCCTTCTGACCCCATAGGATTGATGAGGGGGATATTATAAAACCACGCGGGGCCCAAAAAAAAAACGCGGGGCCCAAAAAAAATCCTGAGGAGTAGCTGATTGGCTGTCAACATTGTAAACAGTCCAGAGCGGCCGCCATCTTGTCTCTCGGTAGGATCGAGAGACAAGAGGTGGAAAAAAAAAAGGTGTAAATGAATGAAAGGGGTAAGGTAGACCCCTCCTGAACCCCTAGGATTGATGAGGGGGCTATTAAAGTTCCCTGCGGGGCAAAAGAAAAAAAAAATTGCGATTTTTCGCGGTAAAGGTGCTTCCTGGTACGTTAACCGGGCAGCTAACCGGCAGCGTAACGGGAGTCCGACATATTGTGTTTTTTGAACGTTTGTGATATGTGCACGTGTGGATTTTGTCTAATTAAGGTTAAAAAAAAATATATATATCTTTAAGCGTGTTCTGGCGCGCTTACGTTTTGGGTTTGGTTTGCGCTGCAGAGACGATACGTCACGGTTATGCGATGCATCATGAGGCGTCTCACGGGCTACGTGATACGTCACTTAATAAAGAATATATTTTACAGCTATAGATATTAGCTTTTAAAAAACCAATGAAATTCACAGAAAAAACCATAGGTTATAGACCATATATAGTTAGGAATTTGCATTTACAAAACCTTGAAAATTCACTGAAAAAACCATAGGTTATAGACCATATATAGTTAGGGATTAGCATTTAAAAAACCTTATTTTATTTGCACAAAACCATTGAAATTCCATATATAGTTAGTTGCACTAACTATATATCGCGGACCCGCAATCCACTGCTAATGATGTCACATATTACATCATTCATGACATGGTCAGTGACATCACTGATGACATCACTGATGACATCTCAAATGACATCACTGATGACATCACTGATGACATCTCAAATGACATCACTGATGACATCACTGACATCTCATTTGACATTACTGATTACATCACTGATGATATCATTTATGTGATAATACATCTTCAGACTCTAATATAACCTTAGATACACTCAGTGTAAACAGGCACTCACAGACTGTCACACATCCATGGAGTTACTCACACACCTAGTCAGTCATGCAAAGAATCAATCACATCTCCATTTCCTCAACTATACAGTTATACACACCTTACTTATTCAAACATATAGTAACACATATTTACTCTCTTATACAATCCTTGATACAAGTTCACAATGATTCATACAGCCACTCACACATTCACTGGCTCTTATGTTCAGTTATTTATATATGTCAACTCTCACATGGAGTGTGTTTTACATATGTACTTACTTTGACATGTAGCACTGAGATATCCATTCACTCACCAATATACTCATGCACACAGTCAACTGTCCATACAGCTGTTTCTACATGCACTTTTGAACCCATACACCTAGGGAATCAACTGCTCACACATCTATGCACAGAGTTATACACCTCCCAGCCACCCACACACATACTCAGTCTCCCATACAAATACTTGGGCAACCATTCAATAACCCATATAGTTACTGATATAGCTACTGATTTAAACATGCAGCAGTTTACAGAACAACATAAATAATGATTGCCAAATTAAGACACTTTAATCACTAACCCATACACTCAGTGAGACACATTTAATCATTCTCTCATACAGTCAGTCATGCACCTACTAAATCCTTCATCCAGACACTTATACATCCACTCATTCTTCAATATGTAAGACATATTTTAACTTTACAGAAACATACAGTCACTGGGTGTTGTCATCAGTGATGTCATCAGTGATGTCATCAGTGATGTCATTTGAGATGTCATCAGTGATGTCATCAGTGATGTCACTGACCATGTCATGAATGATGTAATATGTGACATCATTAGCAGTGGATTGCGGGTCCGCGATATATAGTTAGTGCAACTAACTATATATGGAATTTCAATGGTTTTGTGCAAATAAAATAAGGTTTTTTAAATGCTAATCCCTAACTATATATGGTCTATAACCTATGGTTTTTTCAGTGAATATATATATATTTATTAACTACAAATATCCCCTATATTCTTTATGAGCACAGAAGCACAAGCGTTAAAACAAAACACAGTTAAAATACACAAATGTTGCACAATATGGATGAGCCCTAGGGGCCACCTAAACCATATACTAAGAAAGTGGTATAAGAGATACCAATCGAAAAGGAAACAGGTCTAGGGCCTTGGGAATCGCTGGAGCTGATTGGGACTAGCAGTGACTAAGTCGGGAAAGGCCCGCGGGACTCGGGTGCAGTGTTTAAAGTGCACGCACTCACCAATGCATTGTCTATGGTGCGTAAAAGTTACAAAGTTAGTTATTTAGGAACCTTCCGAGTGACCTACAGGAGTGAAACTTAAGACACAGACACTAGAGGTGTGTACCAGTGTGGGAACACCGGCGTTGCTGAGTTACTTCACCAACAGGACGCGGGTGCATAGGGTCGAAGTAGTGTCGGGTTTCGTCACGCTGGTCGATGGTGCTTGGAGCTGAAGATGCTGCAGGCGGCTCGATGTGAAGAGATCCAAGGGTGGATCTGAAGTGGTGAAGACCTGAAAGCAGAGGGGACAATGTTCAAAGTCACTAGCCAGTGACTACTGTGGAACCAGATTGGAACCAGGTGATGTTGGGTGCAAACAGGCGATGAGGTGTAGCTTCTCTCTGCAGCCACGTGGACACGAAGAGGTCGAGGACGTCCAGGAGTCGATCACGAGCTGTCCCTCGCAGGCTTCTCGCTGTTGGCGGTGTCCGCAACTTGATTGGAGCAAACAGGCCTTGGCTAATGCAAGCCACACAGGAATCAAAAAAGGCTTATCACTCAGACCAGCAAGGTCAGAGCGGGGGCTCCCTTTTACAGGAGCGAGGGCAAGTCTGGAGCAACCAGACCCGCAGTGTAGTTTGTAGGTTTCATCGCCAAGATGGCCGCTGACCACATGGCAAGTGGCCAGGATGGCGCGTCCAGTGGCACAATGCAAAAGGCCCCCACGTAGATCGTGGAGATGCTGGGGGGCTGATCTTCAGTGCAAGGGCTGCTCGTGGTGGGGTTTCTCAGTCCCCAAAGCACAAGGTCGAGGGTGCCTCGGATGCTTCGCAATCAGCTTTTCGGGGGTCTTTCAAGAGGTCCGGTCCCACGTCTCTCCTTGCCTCCACGGGTCCCTTCTTTGCATGACCTGTGTATCGGGCTGTGAGAAGTCTGGGAGTCTGGGTCTTGTCAGGCTCTGGGCTCGGACTCTGGCGGGAGGCGGCGGCAAAGCAGACGTCGAGTTGCTGGATGGTGCCTGTGTTCACAGGGTGGCCACTCCTAGGCCACAAGGGAAATGCTCTTCAGTCTTCTGTGCAGCAGAATTTCGAAGTCCAGTTGTCTTCTTAGTTTCAAGTTGATTCAGGATGATCTGAGGTGCTATGGCACTGCTCCCACTCTTATTCCCAATCTGAGGGGTGGATCACCTGCTAGGTCCCTCCTCTGGGTGGGACCAGGAAGGGGGGCAGTTGCACCCCCTTTCCTTTGTCCAGCTCCTTGCCAGGTCTGGGTCTGGAAAGTCCAAGGACCGGTTTGGACTGGCTTATGCATGGGGACACCTTGTGTGCCCCAGGCATGTCTGATTCTATTCAGCCCTGTCCTACCCAATACACAAAATCCTGTCTGGGGTGGTGCTCGCACCTCCCAAGGCAGGAAACCCTTTGTCCAAGCCCCCCTCGCTGGAAGGACTCCCAGCAGCAGGAGGTCAGACTTGTGTCTGTGGTGGCAGCATCCATTTTGTGATGCTGAGGCTCTGGTTAACTTTAACCGGGGTTAAGGCTATGTACATGTCGTGTCCCTCTAGAAGGGTGGAATGCTAGCCCCGTCGACAGAACTGTCAAGGGGATAGTATTCCAAATCGTATGACACCTTACTCGACATGTTTTGATAAAGCCAAACCAAAGTTAGCATATAACCGCGAGGATTATAATGCACTTAAGAGTACATGGTATGGCAATATCCCGGAACAGCTAAGGGAGTTGTTCCCGACAGCTGCAGACAGGCTCAGCTCATGCAAGAGCACCATCTCACATGTAACCACGCACTATGCCCCCAGGATTGCAGGGGCCTTCCATAGGAATGGCTTATAGGTTAACATGTGTCCAGTTAAGGTTAGATATAGGGATACTATATCTAAGCAAGAGGTGATTACACCAACTTACCCCAGCTGAGTGATCAGCCAGTTGTGTCAAATATGGAGGCCGGGCCAGGGGTGTCACAATACATGCTGCAGCCCCTGGTAGGCCTTGGAAACACCTATGCCCTGGGTACCTAGGGTACACTGTTACAGGGGCCAATAAGGTGAACCAGTTCCAATTCGTAATGCACCTAGAGTGCATTGACAGTAATTTAGAGAGAGAACAGCAGGCTGGGGGTCTGATTGGCAGGCCCACAGCCACATTAAGTCATAAACCAGTGAAGCATAAAGCAAAAATTTTGGGTGACCATAGGATAGCAGACCCTACTCTCCTACAGGGACCATCTGATCCATTCGAAGATTTCAAAACTTCAGAATGATCTGAAGAACTTCTCTAGAGAGAAGGCATACCCATACACGTCCACTCAATATGCCAAACAAAAAATGGCAGAGGGGAACAGGAGTAACCAACAAGGCCGTCCTCGCCAATATACCACCAGTAGCTCCAGCGAGGGCAGTGATAATGAGTATCAACCCAAGAGGAGAGGGAGAGGGCGCGGCAATTGGCGTGGCCCTAGACCCCCATTTTTCCATCAGCCCTTCCATCAGTACCCTAACCAAGCCTATAACTCGCCAATGATGGGATACCAACCTCCTGCACCTTTCCAGAACCAACCTTATGAGAATCAAAGGTTCCAGAATCCTGAATTCCAGAACACTCAATTCCAAAATTACCAGGGGCCTTTTTTAGCGAGAGGCCGGGGCAAGGGACACGGCAAACAGAAGACACCCACGCGGGTGAACTGGTCAGATCAGGACCAAGAACTCACCCTACGGGTAACCAGGAGTATGGCACAAGGAATTGTGCTGAGCACGAGCCGCGACCCTCTCTAGTGGTGAACCTGTCTTCCCACCCCTCATCCCAAATTCAGGAACAAGTTCTGAACAAAGGTTTGGGCTTTGTCCCAACCAATCATCCAGATCTGTTCAAACTCCAACAGGACCTGGCTGTATTTTTCTGCAATTTGAGATTGGGGGTGTTCTTTGAGGATCAGGACCCTAAGGAGGGCCATAAGGGTGATACACCATTTCGCCCACAATCGACCTTCACGCCACAATTGGCTATACTCCCCCCTCAGATTGCAGCTTTTGAGGAAGCAGTGGTCCATGATTTAGAAACAACCAACCTTACACAATTGGGACACTTCTCCAATCTTTCCAACTGTGAGAGAAAGGTACTCAGGGACTTGGGGAATAATAAGTAAATTATTCTGAAGCCTGCAGATAAGGGTGGTGCCACTGTTATTATGGATATAGAGGCCTACCGACAAGAATGTACCCGGCTCCTAGCGGATTCTAGAACTTACAAAAAACTCAGAGAGGACCCCACGGAGATCACGAGGGAAATTGCTAGCATGGTGGAAGAGGCAAGAACCAATGATTGGATCACGGATAAGGAAGCTGAGTTCCTTGTGAATAAACAACCTAGGATCCCCTATTTCTACTGTCTTCCGAAGATCCATAAAACAGCGAGACCCTCTCCCGGTAGACCTATTGTCTCCGGGATGGGGTCTTTGCTGGAGCCCCTCTCGCAATTCTGCGATTTCTTTCTAAAACCAATGGTACAACGGTTACCTACCTACCTGAGGGATACCCTGGACATTCTGAATCTGTTGAAGGACATACCATTCGATCCTGACAATGAGTTCTTGATAGGGCTCAATATCGAGGCCCTATATACGAACATTCCGCAGTTGGAAACTCTCAGGGTACTGGAAACATTACTCTTTGAAAGCGATTGGCCACACAAAACCCCACAAGCATTCATCTTGCACTTGGCTGAGATAGCTCTCACTAAAAACTTTTTTGAGTTTGAAGGGGGGCTATATCGCCAAACCCATGGCACTTATCTTATCTTATCTTATCTTATCTTATCTTAAGAGGGACTTGTATAGCGCTCTGTCACCATAGGTTTCCTGGCGCTGGGTGGTACTGAGAGATGTAGAGAGGGGGAGCTAGCCAGACTGTGTAAAAAGATTGGTTTTAAAAAGTTTTCTGAATTCCCGCAGAGACATGGAGGATTTGAAAGATAACGGCAACTGGTTCCAGAGTTTGGGAGCCAGATGAGCAAATCTGCAACCACCGTATTTTTTGAGTTTGATTGGGACTGCAGTCAGAAGTTGACGGTGGGAGGACCGAAGGTTGCGTGCCGGACGGTAAGGAGTCACTAGGGACTTCAGAAAGACGGGGGACGTTCCAGTCACAGCTTTGTAGGTCAGGCAGCCGATCTTGAATGCAGCTCTCTGTTCGACCGGCAACCAGTGGAGTTTACAGAGTAGTGGTTTTGCAGACTGCCACTTCGGGGTCTTAAAGGCTAGTCGGGCCGCCTGATTCTGCACGACTTGCAGCCTATGTAGCAGGTATTTCGGTAGGCCATGATACAAGGAGTTGGAAAAATCCAGGTGAGAGAGCACAAGGGCGATCAAAACTTGTATCAGGGCTTCAGGCGAGGGTAGGTGGGAACCTTTCCTGATTCTCCGAAGCTGAAACATACACGAGGATACGACTGCACCAACCTGAGGCTTGAGGGAGAGCTCCGAGTCTATGATAACCCCCAGGCTCTTTGCCGATTTAGCCGGGATGGGCGGGGAGCCCAGCTCTGTAGGCCAAAACTGTGGGCCCCAGTGAGTGGAGCTACTGCCAGGGAGAATTAGCTCAATCTTCCCTGGGTTCAGCTTGAGCTGATTAAGGTTCATCCATTGCTGGATATGTAACACTTCCATGGGGAGTGTTTTTGCCCCCAGCCTAGCAGGACTTTATGTAGGGGCTTTCGAAGAACTGACAGTGTTGAATACCAATGGACCAAGGGCTAATAATCTGAGGCTGTGGAGACGTTATATTGATGATGTCTTAGTGATCTGGGGGGGCGAGAGAACATCTGTTGACCTTTTCCTTGATTGGCTTAATGCCCAGAATCCGTTTCTCCATTTCACTTTGACCATCACTAAGACCAATTTACCATTCTTGGACTTAGTCATTGAACCATGCGGCGGGATCTTGAAAACAAAGGTATTTCACAAACCTACTGATAAGAATGCTTTGCTGGCATTCGAGAGCTTCCATCCGCGCTCCCTATGGGAGAATTTCCCAGTCGGACAATTTTTTCGGATCCGCCGGAATTGCTCTGAAAAAAATGACTTTATCGTGGAATAAGAAGCTCTAACACTGAAATTACAACAGAGAGGATACCCGACACGGGTTATCAAAAGAGCTCGAAAAAGAGCATTAAATGCAAACCGTGATTCGCTACTCTCTAAGAACATGAGACCCCAAACCAAGAAACCGGTGTTTGTATCAACCTTCAATACCGCATCACATCAAATTAAAAAGTTAGTTTTGAAGAATTGGAAGATACTAAAGATGGGGGCCATGAGCATAGAGACACCTCTTTTCTTTCAGACGTAGTCAAAACCTGAAAGATCTCCTCATACATACCAGACCCAGGGACCTGGGGGTAACAAGAGAGACGACTACAATGGCAGGCTTACCAAAATTGATGGGACATACACAATGTGGTTGATGTAGTGTATGCCACCTGACGCACAACACGACATCCTTAGATCTAGGACTCCGCACCACCTGGGAACAGCGATCCCATACAAATTGCAACTCCCAGGGTATGATATATCTGATAACCTGCCTTTGTATGAAAAAGTATGTAGGAATGACAAGTAGGAGGGTGCGGACTAGGATCACTGAACATCGCAGCACGATACAGTGTGGCAAAACTAACACGAAACTTACAGCTTATTTTTCAGAAACTGGACACAGCATAGACGACCTGAGATGGACCGTGATTGAGAGGGTCCAACCAGGTAGACACCAAGCAGGTGACCAAAGGGTGTTACTCCAACGAGAACAGAGATGGGTGTATCGCCTTAAAAGTCACCTGGTGGGATTAAACGATGACATCCCATGGCAGTCACTGGGGAGACACTAGACATTCTGCTGTGTTGCAATACTGTTATCTGTTGCTGAGGGCCCATTCCACTCGGGCCACGGCGGCTACTACTGCCCTGGGCCGGGGAGTCCCCTTGCAGGACATTTGCCAGGCGGCTACGTGGGCCTCGCTGCACACCTTTGCGAGGCACTACTGCCTGGACAGTCAAGTCCGGAGGGATGGCTTCTTTGGCCGTTCTGTCCTCCAGGACTTTCTGGTGTAGGAATGTATTGGTTCGCAGACCCACCACCGGGGTTGGTATTGCTGGGGTATCTATTCTAAGGTAAGGAATCTAATACTAACGTGTTTCTTTCAGATGAACAAGTTACTTACCTTCGGTAACGATATATCTGTAAGAAACATTAGTTAGTATTAGATTCCTTACCGAACCCACCCATCCTCCCCGTTCTGCGAACTGATACCTAGGGTTAAGGACATCCCTTTCAGGGCCCTAGTTTCAAATGGCACCAGTGTTGGTTCTCACACTGCTCTGCGTGTTCTGGCGCGGAAAAGCTGTGTACAAAGAACTGACGTCAGCGCGCGGAGGCGGCGTCTATATACTCCAGCGACGTCATCACGGCGCACGACGCCGACGACGGACGCGGAGCCGCAGGGGACGCCTGCAGATGATGCCTACCGACGCGCAGGGGTACTGCTACGCAAAAGTTTCCGGATCCAGACTGACGCCGGGGGATATTCTAAGGTAAGGAATCTAATACTAACTAATGTTTCTTACAGATATATCATTACCGAAGGTAAGTAACTTGTTCGACGAGTCTCTGATGGGAGATTCTATATATATGAGACACAGAAGCCTTACGCATTACTCTCTTTCAGATTGTGTTCTCAGGGAGACCCTCCTGGCGGACACCAGTTCCGGTTTGTGAAATTCATAAACTCTGTGAGTTTGAACTATGGGTGGGTTACCTACCTTACCTGGGGCTAGAAGTAACTCGCATTTTTTGAGTGAGTGGTAGATGTGTATGGGTGTGTTGTGGGTCACGGGGGTACACCGAGCGGGTGGTAGCATGTAGTGTGTTGCCCTTTTACAAGAGTACTATAAATCGTCACTATTGGTGAAAAAGTGATTGATGCTTTATAATCCCGAGGGGATGGAGTCTAGAACCCGGGCATAAACAGAGCAGATACATTGTTACTGCCTCAGCTGTATGGGCACATTTTTTTTACATACATCAAGAGTAAAACTGTAGACAGAGATGCTGTAATTAATAGGGGCTTGTAGAGTGAGTGATGGGAAGATTGTGTGTTTCTATCAATACTCTCTGCTCCTTTCCAGTGAATGTTTTGCCGCATTATTGGGATCAGCCTCCACTTATCAGTTAGAAGACTTGGAAAAGTACGGATCTTGATGACCTACTCTCCTCTGAGGGCCCTCTGACCGAATTACGGAAGGGCGGATAGTGGCACTGATCGCGACAGTCCTGACGAAGACCGGGGTGACCTTTCTAGGCACAATTCCAGCGGTCAAAACATGTTGACTTCAGCAGTGGTAGGAGGGAATTCTTGAGGAACTTCATTTTCTCTACAAGACATTTCCCATCCTTTTCTTACTTTTAATCCTGTTAGGGGTACCTAACTGTGTTCAATAAAGTAATTATTTCTATAGGCACCATAAATCAGTTTTAATCACTTTCCTATACAGCACCCTTTTTTTGTCGCACTATCAGTTCCAGCCACAGGGTATTTTGCACACACTTTGAATCTTATTTGTGTTACTCGTTGTATGTATTGACATTATTTGGTTGTACGTCTCGTAGTGTGGAATTTATTATTTTTTCCCCCTCCCTAATGTTCCGCCCTGTATGTGACTACACCATGGCGTTTGTAGCAGGCTCTATGATGAAGCATGTCACATACCTCGGTATATGAGTGAGGGCAGTTTTTCCAAACTGAGAATTTTTTCCTGGTCATGTGTATTGTGTACTCTACATACCCCTTGTGTGTGAACATTTGATTGTGCTTGGGGGCTTGGGGTAGTGGAGTTTAAACAGTAATGGCCCTCTCCCCTTCTTTGTGTTTATTTATTTAGGAGATTTGTAGAGCGCATGGCTGCCCGGGAGCGTCCCAGCGCTGACAGAATCCACTAAGTTCTCAAAAAGGATGGGCCGGGGGGTGGCATGGATCAGGGGAACAGCCATGTCTTCAGGGATTTACGGAATGTTAAAAGATTAGGTTGGGCCCGGAGGGCTGGTGGAAGAGTGTTCCACATCTTGGATGCCAAGTAGGAGAATTGTCGATCTCCGAAACGTGATTTTTTGGTTTTGGGTATTTTAGTCAGGTGGGCATTGGTAGAGCGTAAGGTTCTGGTTGTTGTGTGGGGAGTTACGAGATTTTTCAGAACCGGGGGACCATTTCCGTGCAGGATTTTGTGGGTTAAGCACATGGCCTTGAAGTGCACTCTTTGTTCCACCGGGAGCCAATGAAGTTCTTTGAGTGCGGGTTTGGCAGAGCAGCGCTTTTTGGTGCCAGTAAGAATTCGTGCCGCCGCATTTTGCACCACCTGGAGCTTAGAGATGACTTTTTTTGGTGATCCAAGGTATAGGGCATTTCCGTAGTCCAATCTGGACAATATGAGGCCTTGGATGATCAGTTTTCTGGACTGGAAAGGAAGGATAGGGAGGATTTTGCGGATGGACCGGAGCAGGCCAAAGCAAGTTCCTGCAGTTTTCTTAGCCTGGGTGCTGAGAGTGAGTTTATTATCCAGCCAGATCCCTAAGCTTTTGATATCGGTTTTGGGGGTTGGAGGTGGGCCCATACTGGGTGGCCATAAAGACTCCGGGCGAAAAAGGGACTGGTTGCCTAAAACCATAAGCTCCGTTTTTTCCCCATTGAGCTTTAAATGGGAGTTGCTCATCCACCTGACGATGTCCTCCAGGCAGGAGTACAGATCTAAGGAGGGGAGGTCTGACTGGCTTAGGGAAACGACCAACTGTGTGTCGTCCGCGTAGGTCAGAAGTTTGATGCCATAGGGGACGACAATTTGTTCCAGAGGTGCCATGTATACGTTGAAGAGTGTCGGGCTCAAAGAAGAGCCCTGAGGCACTCCGCAACGTATAGGGGTATCCTTAGAGATGCAGTCTCCGTCTGCTACCTGAAAGGAACGATTGTGGAGGAAGGATTTTAACCATTCAAGGGCAGTCCCTTTGATGGCCAGATTTGCTAGGCGTTGCGCAAGAATGCTGTGGTTGACGGTGTCGAAAGCTGCGCTGAGGTCCAGGAGGATCACTGCCACTGATCCTCCTGCATCGATGATCTTCCTGGCTTCTTCGACCACCGCAACCATAGCAGTTTCTGTCCCTTGGCCCGGGCGGAAGCCCGTTTGCGAGGTTTTTAGCAGTTCATTGGACTCCAGATAGAAAGAGAGCTGGGAGTTTATGTATTTTTCCGCGAGTTTACTGATGCCCGGGAGGAGAGATATGGGTCGGTAGTTGACAAGGTTGTCCGGGTCAAGGTTAGGTTTTTTTATGAGTGCTTTCACTACCGCTTTTTTCCAGTTAGTGGGCACTATTCCGGACTCAAAAGAGGTGTTTAAGAGGTTGGTTATGAGAGGCAGAATGCTCGGGGCTACAAGTTTAAGATGTCTCATCGGGGCAGGGTCGTGGGGTGATCCGCTTTTGAGGGCTTGTAGTATAGAGCCCAGAATTTCCGCGTTGATGGGTTGGAATTTACTAAGTTCCACGCCATTTCTTTGCTGATGGGAGGAGGGGAGGGGGAGTGGGTCTGAAGGGGGAGGCGGCGGAAGTTGTTTAAGTATGTTTTGAATTTTAGAGTCGAAGAAGTTTGCTAACTCATTGCAGTGTTCTATAGTAGGGTCTCGCGCATCTGGGGGGGTGGGGGGTTTGAGAAGCTTTTTCAAAGTGAGGAACGTCTCCCTTGATGCGTTTGCCGCCTGGCTGATTTTCTCGCTGTAGAAAGAGGTTTGTGCGTTTTTCAAGGCTTTTTTATAATTCAGAATCATCAGTCTGTATTCGTTTTTGTCGGTGGGGTTGAAGCCTTTTCTCCAGACTCTTTCTGCTCTTTTGCAGGCCTTTTTCAGGAGGCGGAGTTCCTGGGTAAACCATGGGGAGGTTGCATTTTTCCTTAGTTTACGGTGGGATTTTTTTGGGAGGGCCAGGTCTAAGGAGTTGGTGATCCAGGAAGAGAATTCCCTATCTGCGAGTTCAATGTTTGAGCTAAGGTTGGGGACTGATTTCTCGAGGAGTTGTGTCCATTTGGCAACGTCTAGTTTTGCCCAGGGTCTAGATGGTCTGCCGGGGGCTTGGATTTGCGGTGATTTGGAGTAAATGTGCCAGCTGAAAGAGGTGAGAAGGTGGTCGGTCCATGGCACGGGAATGGGGGGCCTGGTCTCAAGGTTCTGGAGGTTGCAGAATATAGGGTCAAGCAGGTGACCTCTGTTGTGAGTGGGAAGGGAGTTCTGAAGATGTAGTTGGTGGGTAGCCAGATCGAGGATCAGTTCTGCGGCTACATTATCTTTGCTATCTTCCAGATGGATATTGAAATCCCCTAGAATAAGGAAGTTGGGCTGAGCGCTGGATCTGGCTAAGGAGCATTCTAAAATGGAGTCAATGAATTTTCCCATAGCGCCAGGGGGGCGGTAGATGAGGAGTCCAGAGAGCGACGTGCAAGGGGAGATCTGCAAGGTGAATTGGACGTTTTCACAGTCTGCCAGGGGACTGTCAAGAAAGCGGCAAGGTATGGAGTCCTTAGAGATGATAGCAATTCCACCCCCTCTACCTTTGGGCCGGTCAAGATGTTGAATGCTAAATCCTAGGGGTAGTGCTAGGACTATGTCAGCGTCAGAGTGAGGTGCCAGCCAAGTTTCTGTAAGAAACAGTATGTCGAGATTGAGGTCTTCAATAAGCAAATTTATTTCCAGGGCGTGTTTAGGTAGAGATCTGCAATTGATCATTGCCATATTTATGGTCATCTGGGTGGGGGCGTTGGAGGTGGGGGGAGTGAATTTGAAAGGGCAGTGAAGACAGTGATTGAGACGGGAGTCACCCATTAGAGTATGTGAGCATTCAGATGGTACGGGCCTGTTGAGGTTGCGAAGGGCATTACCTGAATAGGTCGTCCTTCCTTCTGGCCTCTTTCCTGGCTCCTGGCGTGTACTGGCGCGGACGGGCGCAGACGGGCTTGCCTTAGGCGCGCCTTCGGCGCGCAAACGGCGCTCCCGCTGCGCTCGTCCGCTGCGCTTCCTGGCCAGGCACATAATTTGTGACTGAGTGGGAGGGCGTCAAGGGGGCGTGGCCAGCGGAGGTGGGCGTGTCCGATGACGCGCTCGCCCTCGGAGGTGGCGGAGACAGGGGTTCGTTGCAGCGTGACAGCACGCTGTTCAAGGCAAGTACATAAAGTTTTTAAAAGTTCAAGTTATACACAGAGTTACAACAAGTTAAAATACAGCACACTCCCGGCTTCCGCCTCAGGAGACTCTTAGGGATTTGTAGGAGTCGCGCTTGGAGCTGCGCGCTCTATTTACGTCCAAAAAAGGGGGCGTGGCCAGCGGGGGTGGGCGTGTCCGATGACGCGCTCGCCCTCGGAGGTGGCGGAGACAGGGGTTCGTTGCAGCGTGACAGCACGCTGTTCAAGGCAAGTACATAAAGTTTTTAAAAGTTCAAGTTATACACAGAGTTACAACAAGTTAAAATACAGCACACTCCCGGCTTCCGCCTCAGGAGACTCTTAGGGATTTGTAGGAGTCGCGCTTGGAGCTGCGCGCTCTATTTACGTCCAAAAAAGGGGGCGTGGCCAGCGGGGGTGGGCGTGTCCGATGACGCGCTCGCCCTCGGAGGTGGCGGAGACAGGGGTTCGTTGCAGCGTGACAGCACGCTGTTCAAGGCAAGTACATAAAGTTTTTAAAAGTTCAAGTTATACACAGAGTTACAACAAGTTAAAATACAGCACACTCCCGGCTTCCGCCTCAGGAGACTCTTAGGGATTTGTAGGAGTCGCGCTTGGAGCTGCGCGCTCTATTTACGTCCAAAAAAGGGGGCGTGGCCAGCGGAGGTGGGCGTGTCCGATGACGCGCTCGCCCTCGGAGGTGGCGGAGACAGGGGTTCGTTGCAGCGTGACAGCACGCTGTTCAAGGCAAGTACATAAAGTTTTTAAAAGTTCAAGTTATACACAGAGTTACAACAAGTTAAAATACAGCACACTCCCGGCTTCCGCCTCAGGAGACTCTTAGGGATTTGTAGGAGTCGCGCTTGGAGCTGCGCGCTCTATTTACGTCCAAAAAAGGGGGCGTGGCCAGCGGGGGTGGGCGTGTCCGATGACGCGCTCGCCCTCGGAGGTGGCGGAGACAGGGGTTCGTTGCAGCGTGACAGCACGCTGTTCAAGGCAAGTACATAAAGTTTTTAAAAGTTCAAGTTATACACAGAGTTACAACAAGTTAAAATACAGCACACTCCCGGCTTCCGCCTCAGGAGACTCTTAGGGATTTGTAGGAGTCGCGCTTGGAGCTGCGCGCTCTATTTACGTCCAAAAAAGGGGGCGTGGCCAGCGGGGTGGGCGTGTCCGATGACGCGCTCGCCCTCGGAGGTGGCGGAGACAGGGGTTCGTTGCAGCGTGACAGCACGCTGTTCAAGGCAAGTACATAAAGTTTTTAAAAGTTCAAGTTATACACAGAGTTACAACAAGTTAAAATACAGCACACTCCCGGCTTCCGCCTCAGGAGACTCTTAGGGATTTGTAGGAGTCGCGCTTGGAGCTGCGCGCTCTATTTACGTCCAAAAAAGGGGGCGTGGCCAGCGGGGGTGGGCGTGTCCGATGACGCGCTCGCCCTCGGAGGTGGCGGAGACAGGGGTTCGTTGCAGCGTGACAGCACGCTGTTCAAGGCAAGTACATAAAGTTTTTAAAAGTTCAAGTTATACACAGAGTTACAACAAGTTAAAATACAGCACACTCCCGGCTTCCGCCTCAGGAGACTCTTAGGGATTTGTAGGAGTCGCGCTTGGAGCTGCGCGCTCTATTTACGTCCAAAAAAGGGGGCGTGGCCAGCGGAGGTGGGCGTGTCCGATGACGCGCTCGCCCTCGGAGGTGGCGGAGACAGGGGTTCGTTGCAGCGTGACAGCACGCTGTTCAAGGCAAGTACATAAAGTTTTTAAAAGTTCAAGTTATACACAGAGTTACAACAAGTTAAAATACAGCACACTCCCGGCTTCCGCCTCAGGAGACTCTTAGGGATTTGTGTTGAGTATCATTAAGGGCCTTACCAACAAATGTCCGCCCACTTCATTTATTGTGCCTCAATGGGACTTAAATCTTGTCCTAACCTACTTGATGGGTTCTCCCTTTGAGCACTTACACAGGCCATTACCTCAGCAAGGAGGGTAAGTGAGCTTCAAGCTTTGAGTTCGAAGCCCCCATTCTTGACCATTCATGTTGATAGGATGGTACTCAGGACCAGGGCTGCTTTTCTGCCTAAGGTGGTAACTCCCTTCCATCTGGGGCAGTCCATTACCCTTCCTACCTTCTATCCTCCCCCTCACCCTTCCAAGGAGGAGTAGCGGCTTCACCGCCTAGACCCTAAGAGGGCGGTGAGTTTTTACCTCGATAGGACTAAAGTCTATTGTATGGATGACCAGCTCTTTGTGGGCTTCATTGGCCGCAGGAAAGGCAGAGCGGTGCACAAGCCCACTCTTTCCAGGTGGATTATCTTGTGCATCAAGATCTGTTACTCTTTGGCTGGTAAGGAACCCCCAGAGGGTATTAGAGCTCATTCTACCGGAGACAAGTCTTCTACATCTGCTTTGTCTAGAGGTGTTCTTGTGGAGGACATTTGTAGAGCAGCAACTTGGGCCTCCCTCCACACTTTTGCAAAGCATTACTGCTTAGATTCCGAAGTGAGGAGGGACGGTCACTTTGCGCATTCCGTCCTACAGGATTTTTTGGTATAGAAGGGCGGACACCCTCCTCTGGCAGTGGGGACTGCTGTGTGATTCTATTCACAAGGTGAGGAATCCACTGGCAGATGTATCCATCAGAAGAACAAGTTACTTATCTTCGGTAACGCTTTTTCTGGTGGATACAGTATCTGCCTGTGGATTCCTCACTGACCCACCCGCCTCCCTGTTGTCCACCTTTGTATACCTGCAATAGAGACATTATTTTAATGTATATCTGTTACTTTCAAAGAAAATGTATTATTCTATTTGCTTTCCTGCATTGATTTCACACTATGCGTGTTGGTTTGAATTCTATGTACTGTGTATACTGTATATTTGTTGCCAGTCCGCCCGTATGCCTCGAAGGCACGGAAAAAAGGGAGGAACTGACGTCATCACGCAGACGAGGCTCTCTTATGGCTCCGGTGACGGCGGTGGAGCCGCGAGCAGAGCCATGCAATTGTGACGTTGTCCTCGTTGGCGTAGAGAGCTACGAAAAATTTCCGAATGCTGCTGGCTCAGGGGATATTCACAAGTTGAGGAATCCACAGGCAGATACTGTATCCACCAGAAACAGCGTTACCGAAGGTAAATAACTTGTTATTTAGGAACATATATCTCATTATTTACTGTGCAAATAGATAGGTGGACTCTCTCTAGAGGAGGGAAAGTAGAACTAGGGTTCGGGATAACACCATTTAAATCTCCTTCCATATGTGCATCCCCAGAACCATCCTTTAATGATTTACTAATGCTTTCAAGTAGTTGGATAAGCTTAACATTTTGTAAACCAGTGCCTTTTTAACATTCCCTGTTAGGTTGTTTGCATTAGGGAATGAAGTTTCAACATCGACAAATCTTGAGCAAAATCAGAAACATTTACCAGGGAATTGGTCTCAATTGTTAATTTGTACTTAACATGCTTCTCCTCATCATTGTCCTCGGTCCTCCTCTTGGGTTCAGCCATCGAGTCCTCATGCTCCTCATACAGGAAAAATACATTCTAGGCTACCCTTATACGCCGGCTCAAATAGGGTTAAACCAGATGAAGGATGAAGACTATGGTGGTCTGGCTCCTAGGGCTCCCTCCTGCTATCCTTGTAGCCGATAAATCAGGTTGGCAAGGCCTTGTCGAGTCCAGGGCTCCCAGATACTTACTGACACACTCAATTGGGAGACTTTGGGTACCAGCGACAGCCTCTATATCCAATTTATCTGCTGGCTCTGCATAGGGGGAGATCAACTGTGGAGGCCTTATACTCTCTGGGACCACCTTCTTCACCACCAAAGATGATCGACCCTTCCTCTCTGACAAATCCATTCACCACATCAGCATTATTTCTGACCACAGACAAAATATTCTCCCCCTCAGCCAGGGGGGAACTCAGGCCTCTGACTTTAAAATGTCTAGCAATAGAGTCCTGCAAGAAGGGCAGCAAACTGGCAACTGACCTGACTGATCTCTTCCTTCACCTAAGAGACCAGACCAGACCTTTTTTGCCTTAGAACAGGAAGTAACAGGTGTGGCAGATGTAATGAAGGTTAACATAGACTCAGTAGAGAGTGGATTTCCTGATAAATCAGGATGTAATCTCCAACTTTAAATCATTCTCCAGGTCACTAGCCAAAACAGCAGACCTGGCTACTTGGCCTGCCAAATGGGGAGGGGTAGCATGGAGGCCGCATCACTTAAAAGACCACCATCTAACCAATCTGCTGCTGCAGCATCCTCTGACAATTCATCCTTGTAGGAAAGTAGTATCAACGTTTATGGTTACCCCCACTTTTTGCTTGATATAATGCTATTTCAGACTAGTCTGACTGTGATCCTGCTAATCAGGACACCAGTCTCTGTGTCTTCTCCCCTAAATTAGTTTGGTAACTACTTAGCTACATTCCAGAATTGGACACTGGTGTACATTTATCAGTCCCTAGTATATGGTACTAAGGTACCCAGGGCATAGGTACACCAGGGGTACCCCATGAACTGAAGCATGTATTATGGCATCCATGGGAGACCACCCAAACTATAACTACAGGCCTGCCATTGCAGCCTGTGTAAGCTGGTGCTAGCACAATTTATGAAAGATATGGGTTTACCTATATCTAAGGTCACTGCATTTAAAACCTATAAGTCATCACTAGAGCAGGCCTTTCATTCCCAAAGGCAGGGTGCTTGGTTCTAAGTGCGAGGGTGCTCCTTCATGAGCAGGATACCCCTACGGCCTACAGAGTCCATTCTAACGTGTTGTAAGTGAGGCAGATCTATGACATATAGAGGAGCACTGTGTCATTATGATTGACCATCTCGAAACTAGCTACAACAAATCCTATCATGTTTGGTTTCAAAAATGTTGGAATCATACCCCCACACTGTAAACGGTGTGGTAGGTATGATTCCAAGCACTGGAAAGGCCCTCCGTTAGGCCCTCAGTACTCCCGGTACCAGTCTTCCAGACCCAGACAGTAAGCCAGTGCTGCTGCCGGCCAGAGACATGTTTCTACCCTCCTGTTGCTGAGACAAGCTCGGTCAGGGGAAGGCAGAACAATAGGTATCCTGTAACAGAGAGGTGTGACCACCTCCCAAACAGCATTTAGTGTATTGTGGCAGGGTGGGAGTGCTTGCAAGCGCCAAATAGTCTGCTTATGGGGCACACGTGGTGCCCTCCATGTATAGTCCAGTTCAAACCTGTTCAGGGAGCCGTTGGCTCCCGCTCTGGCCAAAACTGGACAAAGGACAGGGTATTATCCTCCCCCTTATCCAGCTCCTCCTTTTGGAGGGAGGGACCCCTGAATCATCCCAACCTTTTCCTTAGGGTATTTAAGGGCTTACGTGTGAGTGGGTCCCTAAATTCATCATGAGACAAAATTCCTTTCAGACACCACTTCTTCGACCATCTGGGCACTTTGGAGTTCGCTGGACTCCGCACTAGGCATCAAGGCTGCAACTAGGAAGACTCCTGCTGCTCCTGATCTCATAGCTCGCCATGTCTACTGCAACGTCCATGCCTGTGCATTATTCAGGAACCTTCCAATGCTTGGGGAATCCAAGACACCTAAAGGAATCACCCTTGAAGTGAAGGAGTCACTTCCCTACATCTCCAGGCACTGCAACTAAGCTGACCGGTCTGCTGATTCTGAACTCCCACGGATTCCAAAAGGCTCAACAATACAGGAGGTAGTTCTTCACATCCCTCGAGGCCTGTCCTGTCCTCTCACCATGTTTGAGGCCAAAATCCCTCGCCAGAGCAGCAGGAACCGAAGCCTTGTGTACCGAGTTTACTTGCAGTTGCAAAGGCTTGTTGGCTTCCTTCCACCAAGATCTTCGGACTCCAAGTAGCCCTAACCTCAAGCATCTTCTGAGACCAAGATCTTCATCCTTGCCACATCTCTAGCATCGTGGGCTTGCATCTTTGGTGAGCTGCTTGAGGTCCTCTTTAGACTCCAGTGCGTCCGGCCTGTGGGTCCTCTTGTGGGTCAGCTTCATATTCTTTGGGCTCCCCTGATTGCTCCGGGCCTGCCCTGACTCCCCTGCTTGTGGTGAGTCCCCTGGTCTTTCCTTGTCCCGACATTGCACCTTTCTTCACTTCCACATTGGTTGCAGTTGCCAAGACTTGTTGGTGCTCCTGTCAGACACCGGCCCCTCAACTGTCAACATCTGACGTGTTACAGCATATGTTCAGCTCTTAGTCTTCCAAAGTGTCGCTTGGTCTACACAGCTGCAGTTTCAAGGTCACTGTCAGCTCACCTGCAGCACCCGACATTGGTGGGCTTTCGTTTTCCGTGCCTCCTGGTCACTCCTGGGTGGCATACACTCTGTCCCCTTTGCTTGCAGGTTCTTGCCATCTTGAATCCACCTTTGGGTTCCACCAGACACTTTCACCTTCTCCAGCAGCAGCATCTTTCTGAAGTCCTCCACTGAAATTGACTGCGGTTTCAGATGCCACTTCACATCTATGCCTGGGGCAGGTATCCTTGTTCCTAAAGTATCCACGGGTGGGTGGCTCTCCAACCTTCTGTCTTCCACAGGGTTTCTTCAGGGTCTGACGGAAAGAGCCCTTCTTCTTTAAAATTGCAACTGCGACTTACCCATTGACTTGTATTGATCATGCGGTCATGTTCCCACTGTGGGGCTCCTAGTTACTTAACTTGGGTGGTTCCTTGGGTCTCCGACAATTCTACATCTTCTGGGTACGGTCTGACTCGAGTTGTGGTTCGCATTCCACTAATTTAGTATATAGTTTGATCCCCCCAGTGACCACTGTGTATTACGTGCTACTTACATGTTTCTATTGAAAAGTATTGTGTGTATCTACGGCTAGGAGATACCTGTATGTGTTAGTGAGAGTTATATAATAAATACATATTTTTATAAATTTACTGTGTGATTCTTTTTCACTTAATCTATATCAATATGATTATGTTCTGGTAAAATAAACTGCTTTAAACTCCTTCTGGACTAAGCCTGGAGGCTGCTCTTCACATCTACCGCTTAGAGAGCTTCCTAAGGTTGTCTAAGACCACTTAAATCACAATAAGGGTTGTCTGAAATGGTGGAAGGTGCCCACTTACATAAATGCACACCATGTACTAAGACAGCTTTTAACAATCCTCATGAAGATTAGCAGCAGGTGACAGATAAATACAAGGAGCATACACATCTCTAGAACCCCCACTGACTTCCTTGAGGCCAATCAATATGTTGAGCTCCCTTGGATTAGAGCTCTTTCTATGCTCTTGAAGTATAGTGGGAATCCCAAATACATCTAGGGTAAGGAGGACTGGCTTGGTAGGGCCCAACAGCACTATAACGGCTCTGGCAGTTCCTGGGTGCTCTCTGGCAGCCCTTTTATCCCCCTTTTGCTGTCGAGGGTAATCAGCCCGTTACACTTTCCTCTAGGTCTCAGTATGCGCCCTCCCATAGTCACAATATGATAAAATAATAACCATAACTATCAATTTTGCAAAGACAAAAACTTTTCGCAGTCACTGTCTCACTGTTTCACAGTTCCCAACACCTCCAGTTATTCCAGTGGTTCCAAAAATTGCAAAGTTACTTTTACTGCTGCATTAGCCTTTGCTAGTAGCACCTTCAGACAGTACACAAGAACAGGCCGTAAAACAGCCCTTGTAGGTAACAACAAAATGTCAGAACTGGCAATCACTGGGATCACAAGCCAAGTAGCAGGAAGGGGGAAAACAGGCGGTCTCCCGCAAGTTCAAGCTGCACCTGCTCTCTACTCTAAAGAGGCCGCCTCTGTGCCATTCGTTACAGGTACTGAAACACCTAACACTTCCACTCCTCACCTCCACCAATGCAGGCTTGACCGAAATCCTTGTAGGGATGCAGGTGGGGAGAGGGGGTATACTTTGCGCTGCACCAGGTGAAACGGGGCACTGCAGGCTCAACGGGCTTCATAACTCACCCTCCTTTTCGGTGGGGCCGGGAGGTGAGTTATGACTCTGCAATTAGCCCCTTCATGATGAAGCCTCTCTTCGGAGACCCGCTGTCGCAGAACCTTCATACAAGCTGCATGCAGTTAATAACTGCAGTATTGAGGGATCTCCATGAGGGAGAACAAGGGAGACCGCATGGGAGACTCCCCACAGCCCCTCCAATACGGCACGACTCAGCATCCTCTGACCATCTGCACAACCAGCTCCGCCTCCTCCTCAATGCATCTGCTCTGTCCAATGTGTTTAAAAATCTCCCACTTGCCAGTTGTAAAATGTTGGCATGTGGAGCACAAGCAAAATGGCCGAACTGTGGTGCGGCTGCTGCAGCTCGGCACCTTCATCGTGGCATTTATCCTGCTCTTTTTAACTTAAATTGCTTCAAACTGTAGCAATGCGGAGATAAAGATCTGGAGCCCTTGCTGACCGAGGCTGGTGTGTGTAAGCACAACAACATCCTACGCTGCTGCCGGATGATTAGAATCGCCGCCAGAAGGCACTATGTGCCCCGGGGCTGCTGCTGGGCTCGGCCACTAACTCGAGGACCGCGGCGCACAAGAGGCTGCTGGGGCGCACATCGATTGCGGCGCAGAGAAGACCCCGCGGGTGGGTGCAGCGTGAAAGACCTACGCATAGCTGACTCAGCCCTGCATTGAATGTGAACGGCATTGTAGCGCTTGTGGAAATCAACTGACTGCCGTGAGATAACCTGCTGTATGTGACGCCGAGGGACGCACACTTACATTGAAATAACAGCAACAGAAACAAGCACTGGCGTTGCCAATAGGTCTCGCAGTAGGAAAGTTGGAGCTATTGGTTTTGTAAATGACAAAGCCCTTAATGTATTTAAAATGATAACCAAAGTGAAAGGCATTGTTATTTGCAATTGTAATGGCTCCAACTGTCGTACTGCAAAACCTATTGGCAACGTGAGTGGTTTTTCGTGTGTGAGTGGCGTTGCATGTGTGAGTGGCGTTGCATGTGTGAGTGGCGTTGCATGTGTGAGTGGCGTTGCATGTGTGAGTGGCGTTGCATGTGTGAGTGGCGTTGCATGTGTGAGTGGCGTTGCATGTGTGAGTGGCGTTGCATGTGTGAGTGGCGTTGCATGTGTGAGTGGCGTTGCATGTGTGAGTGGCGCTGCATGTGTGAGTGGCGCTGCATGTGTGAGTGGCGCTGCATGTGTGAGTGGCGTTGCGTAGTTGAGTGGCGTTGCGTAGTTGAGTGGCGTTGCGTAGTTGAGTGGCGTTGCGTAGTTGAGTGGCGTTGCGTAGTTGAGTGGCGTTGCGTAGTTGAGTGGCGTTGCGTAGTTGAGTGGCGTTGCGTAGTTGAGTGGCGTTGCGTAGTTGAGTGGCGTTGCATGTGTGAGTGGCGTTGCATGTGTGAGTGGCGTTGCGTAGTTGAGTGGCGTTGCATGTGTGAGTGGCGTTGCATGTGTGAGTGGCGTTGCGTAGTTGAGTGGCGTTGCATGTGTGAGTGGCGTTGCATGTGTGAGTGGCGTTGCGTAGTTGAGTGGCGTTGCATGTGTGAGTGGCGTTGCATGTGTGAGTGGCGTTGCATGTGTGAGTGGCGTTGCATGTGTGAGTGGCGTTGCATGTGTGAGTGGCGTTGGCTGTGTGAGTGGCGTTGGCTGTGTGAGTGGCGTTGGCTGTGTGAGTGGCGTTGGCTGTGTGAGTGGCGTTGGCTGTGTGAGTGGCGTTGGCTGTGTGAGTGGCGTTGGCTGTGTGAGTGGCGTTGGCTGTGTGAGTGGCGTTGCGTAGTTGAGTGGCGTTGCGTAGTTGAGTGGCGTTGCATGTGTGAGTGGCGTTGCATGTGTGAGTGGCGTTGCATGTGTGAGTGGCGTTGCATGTGTGAGTGGCGTTGCATGTGTGAGTGGCGTTGCATGTGTGAGTGGCGTTGCATGTGTGAGTGGCGTTGCATGTGTGAGTGGCGTTGCATGTGTGAGTGGCGTTGCATGTGTGAGTGGCGTTGGCTGTGTGAGTGGCGTTGGCTGTGTGAGTGGCGTTGGCTGTGTGAGTGGCGTTGGCTGTGTGAGTGGCGTTGGCTGTGTGAGTGGCGTTGGCTGTGTGAGTGGCGTTGCGTAGTTGAGTGGCGTTGGCTGTGTGAGTGGCGTTGCGTAGTTGAGTGGCGTTGCATGTGTGAGTGGCGTTGCATGTGTGAGTGGCGTTGCGTAGTTGAGTGGCGTTGCATGTGTGAGTGGCGTTGCATGTGTGAGTGGCGTTGCATGTGTGAGTGGCGTTGCATGTGTGAGTGGCGTTGCATGTGTGAGTGGCGTTGCATGTGTGAGTGGCGTTGCATGTGTGAGTGGCGTTGCATGTGTGAGTGGCGTTGCATGTGTGAGTGGCGTTGCATGTGTGAGTGGCGTTGCATGTGTGAGTGGCGTTGCATGTGTGAGTGGCGTTGCATGTGTGAGTGGCGTTGCATGTGTGAGTGGCGTTGCATGTGTGAGTGGCGTTGCATGTGTGAGTGGCGTTGCATGTGTGAGTGGCGTTGCATGTGTGAGTGGCGTTGCATGTGTGAGTGGCGTTGCATGTGTGAGTGGCGTTGCATGTGTGAGTGGCGTTGCATGTGTGAGTGGCGTTGCATGTGTGAGTGGGGTTGCGTAGTTGAGTGGCGTTGCGTAGTTGAGTGGCGTTGCGTAGTTGAGTGGCGTTGCGTAGTTGAGTGGCGTTGCGTAGTTGAGTGGCGTTGCGTAGTTGAGTGGCGTTGCGTAGTTGAGTGGCGTTGCGTAGTTGAGTGGCGTTGCATGTGTGAGTGGCGTTGCATGTGTGAGTGGCGTTGCATGTGTGAGTGGCGTTGCATGTGTGAGTGGCGTTGCATGTGTGAGTGGCGTTGCATGTGTGAGTGGCGTTGCGTGTGTGAGTGGCGTTGCGTGTGTGAGTGGCGTTGCGTGTGTGAGTGGCGTTGGGTTGTTGAGTGGCGTTGGGTTGTTGAGTGGCGTTGGGTTGTTGAGTGGCGTTGGGTTGTTGAGTGGCGTTGGGTTGTTGAGTGGCGTTGGGTTGTTGAGTGGCGTTGGGTTGTTGAGTGGCGTTGGGTTGTTGAGTGGCGTTGGGTTGTTGAGTGGCATTGGGTGGTTGAGTGGCGTTGCGTGGTTGAGTGGCGTTGCGTGGTTGAGTGGCGTTGCGTGGTTGAGTGGCGTTGCGTGGTTGAGTGGCGTTGCGTGGTTGAGTGGCGTTGGCTGTGTGAGTGGCGTTGGCTGTGTGAGTGGCGTTGGCTGTGTGAGTGGCGTTGGCTGTGTGAGTGGCGTTGCATGTGTGAGTGGCGTTGCATGTGTGAGTGGCGTTGCATGTGTGAGTGGCGTTGCATGTGTGAGTGGCGTTGCATGTGTGAGTGGCGTTGCATGTGTGAGTGGCGTTGCATGTGTGAGTGGCGTTGCATGTGTGAGTGGCGTTGCATGTGTGAGTGGCGTTGCATGTGTGAGTGGCGTTGCATGTGTGAGTGGCGTTGCATGTGTGAGTGGCGTTGCATGTGTGAGTGGCGTTGCATGTGTGAGTGGCGTTGCATGTGTGAGTGGCGTTGCATGTGTGAGTGGCGTTGCGTAGTGTGAGTATGACATATGCTCTCCCACTTCAGGCAGATGAGTGTAATGTGTAAAGCGTCTTGTGGAGCAACCATGTCACATGAGCAGATCGTGGAGTCTGAGAATGGCAGCTGAAGCAAATACAAACAAGAGGAATGACTGTGAGGCGCATTGGTGTGAAGCACATCAAAGGGCTTCTCCTCCCCTAATTAGGTGAGGAGAAGCCGTTTCGGGAAACTGAAAGTACGGCCGGCCTGCGGCCGGCCATGAATAATTAGGGGAGGAGAAGCCCTTTGATGTGCTGGGCTGGCTGGCCCTGAATGCGCGTGCATGTTATCACGTGGTTCACGTGAACAGCATGAAAACCGCGGGGCTGAAAGCCCTTTGGTTTGAAGAGAAAATAGCCGACTTGAATTCTCCCCATTTCCCATTCCTGCGGAATGGTAAAGGCGAGACCTAAAAACGACCGCGAGGAGGGCGCTTGGCTGTTTGCGGGCGGAATCGGCCCATTATAATTTGGGAGGGCTTGCGGGCGGGCGTGCATCCATTACTCTTCGGGTTAAACTGTGACTGTAAAAATACAAAAGTGCTGCGCCCTGCTGTAAACCACGGGACACTGGAAAGACACTGCTTGGCAGTGCACTAGCGCGCTCGCAGTAACGGTGCCGCCATCTTAGGTGGACACCAGCGCAGCGTTCTAGTTATTTGGCGTTCCCTACCCTCTCCCTATATTATGTGCATATAGAATCGACGGCGCAGCGGGCGCGCCGGCGGCATGCCGAAGGCGTGCCTAAGGCAAGCCCGTCTGCGCCCGTCATCTCCAGTCCATCGCCTCTCGCCAGTACTCCTGGTCAGGACCGGTTTCCCTTTCATAAATATGATAGAGAGCAACTTATGCACCTAAAGCCTAATGCGGTGGTCTGTGCGGAACTGCCTTCTCAGTTAGGTGAGTCAAGTCTGAGGTGTCAGTCTTGTGCTTTTTCTACATGCACTCCTTCTGGGGTTCAGAAAACTAAAGTCTTAGGGAGTCAAACTCTGTTCACTGTTTTCCAATTAAATGTGCGCTCTTTAGTAAAACACCATATGGAAGTCCACTCGTTACTTAGTGATGAATCCCCCGATGTTCTTTTTGTTTGTGAGACTTGGCTGCGGGATGAAATGGTAGGGATAACAGGTCTATCCCTTCCGGATGGGTACTTGATTAAGACTCTTAATCGTGACTCTAGGGGAGGGGGTATAGCTGTTATATATAAAGCACAGTATCCCTGCTCCTTTACGGCGGAGAATTATGCGGCTGTGAACGTGCACGCTTTAGATTAGATATAAGCCCACATTTGACCTTTTCTGGGCTCTATATCTACCGCCCTCCCGGTCATGCCTCTAAGTTCAATGAAGGTTTGTTAGAGCTAGTTAGCTCATTAGTAGTGAGATCTGCCAACTTTTCTATTTTAGGAGACCTGAATCTCCATTTTGATCAAAAGTTGGATCAGGCCATCTGTAACTTGATAGCAGATCTGGCAGCCTTCCAATTGGACCTATAGGTTCAGGATGCTACTCATGTAGCAGGACATATACTGGATCCTGTTTTTTTCAACATTCCAGATGTTCAGATTGATCGACCTGTACCTATGGGCTGGACTGACCACTATCTGATCAAAGCTATTTGGATGATAACACAATCTCCTAAGACTGATAGGACCACTCTGACGTTTAAAAGGCCTTGGCACGAACTCAATATGAATGAATTTCATGACTATCTGAGAGAGGCCTTTGTTGAGGATTTGGCTGATCCAGAGGCCGCATATACCGCCTTTTGCGACTGGATTGGGGGGGGCTTGACACTCTCATTCCAGCTAGATGGGTCAGGGGGCGCAGCTCGATCTCCAACCCTTGGTTCTCAGATGCTCTTAGAGCACTCAGAAAGGAGTGTAAAAGAGCCGAGCGGATTTGGAGAAGGAATTATGAAAATGATCTTAAATCTGTGTACCTGGCCAAATTAAAACACTACCACAAAATGATCTGCTCTACACGCGCTAATTTTTACGCCGAAAAAATTAGGGATAGTTCTAATCCCACAAAATACATCTTCAAGATTGTCCAAGAACTGAAGAACACTAAAACCTCAGTCTCCCATGTAAACTCGGCACAGCAATGCGAGGAGCTTGCTTCTTTCTTCACGAATAAAGTGCAGAAAATCTATGCTACTTTTTCTCAGCTCTCCTCCGCTCCTAGTCCTGTCACGGTCAGGGAGGGAATTACTACTCTGACCAGGATACCTGAGATCCCATGTGACGAACTTGTGAAACTTTGTAAGAGGGTCAAATCGGGATCTCCAGCTGACCCTATGAGGCTGGCTCAGTTTTTGAAATCTATGGAGCTCGTCCAGAAACCATTAGGTCAGATACTTAACCTATCTTTTACTACGGCCATAGTACCCCTGGCCTGGAAACAAGCTCGGGTTTCTCCTATCATAAAAAAGCCCACTCTTGATCCCTCTCTTTCTGAGAGCTTTTGGCCGATCTCCCTGCTTCCATGGGTTTCCAAATTGGCAGAGGCCCATGTGAACGAGGTGTTATCTCGACACATGACCCTTAACAACATTCTGGACCCGTCACAAAACGGTTTCAGACCGGGTCATAGTACCGAATCTGCCTTGTTAGCCTCCACCGAGTACTTAAGAACTATTCTTGACGCCGGTCAGAGTGCAGCGCTTATACTATTAGATCTTAGCACTGCCTTTGATACAGTGTCTCATGACATCCTGCTGTACCTTTTGGAGGCTATCGGGATCAGGGGCCAGGCCCTGGAATGGTTCCGTGCTTTCTTGTCGGACAGATCCTTCTGGGTGTCAGCACCGCCTTTTCTATCTCAAGCCCATTCCATCTGCCATGGGGTTCCGCAGGGATCTGCGTTGAGCCCGACGTTGTTCAATCTTTATGTACAACCACTTGCGGCTGTGGCAAGAGAGTGGGGCCTAAAACTGGTATTGTATGCTGACGATACTCAGCTGGTTGTCACCTTGGCCGAAGGCCCTTCTGCTGTTGCCACAAAGTTTAGAGACGGGATGACTGCAGTTGCTCAGTGGATGGGTGACAACTGTCTACAATTGAATGCCACAAAAACGGAAGTGATGCTGGTAGGGAAGAACATCTCCCTCTGGAACGAACACTGGTGGCCGGCTTCCTTAGGCACTATGACTACAGCCAAGCCAGTGGTTAAGAACTTGGGAGTTTGTCTGGACGCGGATCTTAATTTCCAGTGCCACACGAAGAAGGTGGCAGCGACGTGTGTGGGCCTGCTGAGAGGCCTCCGCCCTATTCTGAGGTTTTTTAATGCGCCTGTCCGGCAGCTCATTATCCAGGCTACAATTTTATCACGCTTGGATTATGCCAGTGCTTTACTTCTTGGCGCTAATAAAGCTGAGATCTTACGACTCCAACGAGTTCAGAATTCGGCAGCCCATGCTCTTGTGGGACTCCCAAGTAGGTGTTCTGCTAAAGCCACTATTAGGGCTTTACACTGGCTACCGATTCAAGCAAGAATTCAGTTTAAGAGGCTCTGTTTGGCATTTAAGATTCTCAAGGGTACTAACCCTGAGCTACTCTGTCCTCTTTTAACCCCTTATATTCCCCAACGTAACCTGCGTTCCTTGGGCCAACACCTGGTGACTATACCCAAGTTCAGACTTTGTCGTGTTGGTGGCCGTTCTTTTCGACTACTTGCGGCCAAATTGTGGAATTCTTTGCCTGTATCTATTCGTAGCATTGACGAATTACTATTATTTCGCAAAGCCATTAAGACTTTTTTTTTCCTCTGAACTAGGGCTTTCATCTTCTCAGCCTACTATGTCTCCTGTACATATGAACTGTCAGCGCCGAGACGCCCCTTAACTGGGACAGCTGTGCGCTTCAACAAAAATTTAACATAAAAAGGTATTTCAACGTATAGTACCGGCGTAAATAGAAACCCTCTCATTGACCCCAACCGCACTACGATATTTGGATGGCTCGCACCAATAGACATTGCGGAGCCATCCCCTTCAGGGGTGCAGTGCCTTCCTTAAGTTCTTTCGATTGGCACTGTTGAGATCAAGTAATCCCACTGAAAGTTAATGCACTTCTGGCCTGAAATACAAGGCAATGCGTGATCCATAGATAAGGAGGGCAGCACTGGGTGATTCTATTTGACTGTGTTGGCCACTAGACAGGGCCTCTGACTGCTGTGAAGGCTGAGAGGTTCACTGAGCCTGCTGTCGACGTGGCTGGCACCCCCTCCCCCAGGAGGCCTACATTCTGGAACATTGTGGTGTTTGGCTACATTGCTCAACATAGGGGACCCTGTTAGACCACCGGAACATTGGCACTCTGAAATCCCTGACGCCATTGAGTGACCCGCACTCCAGTGAGACATGCGGCACTAAGCGCTACTGGGGAAATGAACACGTTGTGGCCAGCGGAGTAGGAGGAGCGTGAACTGGATGCTTGTAGTTCGGGCAGCCACACCAGGGGCACGAGAGAAACTCAATTGGATTGTAGTCCATACATCGGATCAGCCCACACTATTCCTACTGACTACTCTTGTAGCCTACCTGCTACCCCGAGGGCCGATTCATGTCAACCATGGGTAAAGTGGACACCAGGCAGCCCTGGCTGACCTTTGAAGCCAAGAAGACAAGCCGCACTCAGCCGGAAGATGTTGGAGGCAGCGGAGAAGATGCTGTGCAAGGGGCAACAGTGTCAACAGAAGAGGATATGAAATCCCTGCTAAAAGAGGTACGTCAGAGTTTGACTACCATTGCAGACAAAATGGGCGCCATGACTAATCGCATGGACGCTATTGTCCACAAGCTGGAACAGCATGATGAGCGCATTAAGGAAACAGAGCGTCGCATCTTGGATGTGGAAGACAGTACCTTTAATATGCAGACCCATGTAGTACAGATGGACAAAATGCTCAAGATAATAGCTGCAAAGAATGAGGATTTGGCGGCTCGCAGTCGTAGAAATAATATATGCGTCCTCGGTATTCCAGAGAGCACAAACACGAGACAGATGGAGGAATAAATTGAGAGGTTACTGACAGGCTCAATTGGCGCCACATCCTTATGCTCACAATTTATAGTGGAAAGGGCGCATCGCACTCTCGGACCTAGGCCACCACCAGGAGGTCCGCCACGCCCTATAATAGCGCACCTCTTAAACTACCGGGACCGAGATGCCGTTCTCAAAATGGCACGAGAAAATCGCCAGCTGGTGTATGAAGGCAATGTATTCACGATATATCCGGACTCCACAAGCGCCGTGCAGGAAGAAAGACGCAAATTCAATTCTACCAAACAGAAGCTGAGACAAGCCCAAATATACTATGCACTTCTTTATCCTGCAAAGTTACGAATTACTCATCAGGGCAAGGAATCTTTTTTCACCAACCCTCAACAGGTAGATGACTTTTTAAAAAGGCTGAAGCGGCAGAACAATAATTCCTACAGGCCGGACAGATCTCCTAGCAATCACCTGATTATACTGAATAGTTGAAGAACGCGACTCCAGATACTGCTGATACAAGACGAAATGCAAAGACGGATCTAAGCGCCTGATGGGACCTATCAGGAAATTGTACAATAGCAAGCTACATTGAGTACCGAACACCCTCGCCCTAGAGAGACTTGACTGTTCCAAAGCCCTACCTCTCTGGGGGCGGGGAGGAATCGTGTAAACCCCTGGCAGATCCCTCCAAAGGGTGTACCCCCCTTAGCTCTTCCTGCAGAGCACTCTGCGGAGGTTACTTGTTGTTGTTGGGCTGAGGGAAGGGATTGTATGTGCTGCATGTTTGGGATGCTCCAGTGGGAGGAGGGAGGGAAGGGGTTGTTAATGAGGGTTAATACGGCACATAAGACGTACCACGTTTGACAGGAGAGGATCAGACACTCAATGCAACTAATATTATGTACTTACATTCCTGTACGGCTAACACAACGCACCCACAAGGACTAAACGTCCTCACCTGTAACATAAGAGGGCTGGGAGACCCCAGAAAGCACTGTAGGGGTTTGTCATATCTCAATCGCCATCAGACACAAATTGTGAAGCTCCAAGAAACCCATTTTAATCCCCATCATGCACACACCTTTGCATCTGAATGGGCGGATCATCACATTTTTGATTCCTACTCATCATACTCTAGAGGGACGGCCATACTCATCAAAAAGAACACCTCCTTTGTGGTTGGAGGCACGGCCAGTGATAGGCAGGTGCGCTATTGCATCGTGTGGGGTAGGATGGGTCCCGAATCTGTCGTATTTTACATGCTGCTACGGCCCTATCATTGACACCCCGGAGTTCTTTATTGAGCTGTGGGCAAAGATATTCGATATTGGCTCCACTCACATAATATGGGGTGGGGACTTCAATGTGGTTTTTAATCCTGGTAAAGATAGGTCTAATCCTGCACCACATCACTATACGAAAGCACAAAAAATACTGCAAGACATAATAGAGGATGGGGTGCTGCTACTGCGTGGCGTCACCTACATCCTCAAACTGTTGAGGGTACACATTTCACAGCACAGTCTGCTTCCTGGCCCGACTAGATTATTGCCTCATATCGAAAGGCCTGGTACTGGGGCTGATCTTAGAAACGCAACTGGCCCATACCTTCTCTGATCACTCTCCGGTAAGGATGGAGATATCCCCCCTGGGAGGGACCATTCTACATCCAAATTGGAGACTGTCACCCCTCACACTGGTAGATGAAGTATTTCGGGATGAGCGGGTCGGAAATCGTGGATTTCTTGCAGAGGAATAAGGGCTCAGTGGACAGTGTAGAAACTGTATGGGAGGCGTTCAAGGTCACAATATGGGGGTTCTGCATATCGAAGAGTAATGGCATTCTACCGGACTGCCGCCGCACCCCACAGACATTAGAGAGGGAACTGAGAACATAGGGAATACACTCTCAAGGGGCATTGATGGCAACACACAGAGTGAACTCCGGGATAAAATCTCGGACAATACGGACACAGCAGACAGGGAGACAAAATTTAGGGGAAAGTACTGGGTGGCTAGACGATACAGGGAGGGAGAGAGACCAGGTAGGGCATTTGTGGAGACCATACGCACACCTTGATTCTCAAATGACATACTGGTGGTTGAAGGGCCTGGGGAAGTGGTATACAGAGACACAGCGGACATACTTAACATATTTCAGGCCCGCTATTCTGATTTGTACACATCAGGGAGAAAGGACACGCTCAATCTCGACGATTACCTTTCTGATGTGGCATTAGGTTGGCTGGGAGATACACAGAGGGAATTTCTGAGTGCACCATTTGAACTAGACGAGATTAGGAAAGCTATTATGCAAATGCGAGCCGGGACGTCGTCTGGGCTGGATGGGCTCCCCATCGAATTTTACAAAGCGTACATTGACCTACTCGCTCCCATTCTCCAGTAGGTATACGAGGATGCCCTGGATCAGGGTAAACTCCCCTCCCCTCCATGAGAGAAGCACTCATCATTTCATTGCTCAACCCTGGAAAATCACCGGCCTCTTGTGACTCATATAGACCTTTATCCCTTATTAATTGTGAAGCCAAAATCCTAGCTAAGATCATTGCTAATCGCCTGAGTCTGTTTATGGAAAAACTAGTCCTCCCTGACCAATCGGGATCTATCCCGGGACGTGCGACCACACATAATTTGCGCATACTCTTTTCCATACTACACAATGTGGCTCCTGACTTGGCCCTGGTAGCGGTATTTTTAGATGCCACCAAGGCGTTCGATTAGCCCGAATGGGACTATTTAGCAGGAATCCTACAACATATGGGCTTCCCTCTAGTGTTCCTATAGTGGATCAGCCTGCTGTACAACTCCCCATTCGCCAAGGTAATGATCAATGGCCATGTATCCAAGGTGTTCTTTCTAACAAGGGGCACCAGACAGGGATTCCCCCTTTCCCCCCTCCTCTTCTCGCTTGCGATTGAGCCACTAGCTGCAAAGCTCAGTCAACAACATCAGGACTAGGCGTTAGATGTAACCTGCGCCAAAGACTGATATCTCTCTATGCAGATGACGTCACCCTGTATGTCGGACACCCCAATCTAACCTAAACTCACTACTGCGAGAATTTATAAAATTTGGCAAACTGTCCGGGATACAAATTAATTGGGGTAAATCGGAAATTTTCCCTCTCACGTCTGCGGCTGAGCAATTTCCCTTGGACTTTCCTCTGCAGTGGTGCGACTCGGATTTGAGATACTTGGGGATACGCGTTTCCAGGGATTGTGAGGAATTAATACGACTTAACTACGGCACTGCCCTTGATAGTATTGTTGACAAGGTGACCAGATGGATCGCACTCCCCTCTCTATGGCGGTACGTGTTTCCCCGATTAAGATGGTTGTTGGACTTGGTCCTTCTAGCAGGTTCACCCCTGGACTGTTTGCCTTTTAATGTTACATTATTATAGTGATTTCTGGTCTTTGAGCACTTTAGCACTGTGGCGCAGTGTAAAGTGCGTGCGCTCTCTGAGTGAGCGTGTGAGAGTGGCCTGCCCTCCCATAGGAATGCACGGGGAATGTGTGTGTCCATGGTAGTTCCTGATGCGTGGGGAGTGCAAGGTTGAGTTTGGTATGTGCGAACTCGTGAGATTGAATGCTGCGCGATGATGTGGGCGGCTTTAATGTGTCTAGTGTGAAAGTGTCACTTCTAGAAGTTGGCCTGCCTGTGCAGTAGATGTGAATTAACTGTCTGGCTTGTGATTGGCTGGAGCTGGCTGGTGTGCCTGGCTCCAGGAGTCAGGATGGGTCTGCCCCAGTGGTGAAGGAAGGGATCTGTATGTTGATGGGAAGGAGGAGTGCACCTGGGACCTGAATAGGGCTGGGCTTTCCCTCCACAATGCTGGCTCCACCCCCTGTGGTGTGTCTGATGTCCCTGACCCATCCTGTGAATAGGCAGAGGGGCTGAGCAAAACAAATTGCTCAGGAACCAGTTACGTCTGGTTCGCCCCTTGCCTGCACCTTTGACAACAAAGGATTTCTGTGTATAAAAAGAGGCTGTCACCTCATGTTAAAGGTTGTTGTGTTCCCACTTTAATCTACCAGGGGCGTGCTGCTAATGGGGCCCAGGGGAAGGCTTGCCTCCCTGGGCCCTGCCCAGCCCCTGGATTGCGGATGGACTTTGCGGCAGGAGGACTGCTATTCCTGGAACCCATTTGGCCTTTCTTCCCAGCCTCCAGGACCTTTTTTAAGACGGGAGTGCTGGGCCTCTTTTCCCCATGGATCCTTCATCGCAGGTGCCCACCCTGCATTATGCCTGTGTTTTTATATTTTAAATAGCAGGAGCCCACCCTGCTTTATCGTCCAAATCGGAGGGAGCCTACCCATCATTTGCGCTCTTTGGACTTATTTTATTTATTTTTTGGGTACCCACCCCGCTATTTACTTTTTATTGCGAGGGAGCCTACCCCTCTAATTCTGCCCCCGAAAATAGCTGCCGCCGCCGCCTGCGGCCCGCCTGACTGTGGGCGGGGCCGCAGGACAGAAGTCCCGAGTGCGGCCGGAAGTGGTGTTACCAGAGAGGAGGTCGGGAGCCCACCCCGCCTCCTCGAGTCCAGAAAGAGAAGGAGGGAAGTCCTCCCGCGGCCCATGGCTCCCGTGAGCTGTGGAGCGCCCCGGGGCCGCCAGCGAGGAGTAGCGCGAGGAGTCCGTCCACAACGAAGTCCCGGTCCCTAGATGGGGGACCGGGTGAAGATGCGGCCGCAAGCTGCCCTGCAGGGCTCCCAGGCGGAAGGTAGAGCCCCACGATGGCACCCGGCAAGAGAGGAGCCACCCTGTGGCTCCCCGAGGGAGCCGGTGAGTTTAGACGGCTGTGTGGGGGAGATGGAATCAGAGAAGCCCTGGGTGTTCAGTGGGCTCCTCCAACATAGTGAGACTTGTTCCTGGGCCAGAGGGGCCCGTTATTGCCCCCGTTAGGGGCCTGCTCATTCTCCAAGCCAGAGGGATACAACTTTGGGGGCATCTTCTGTTTCATGGGCCCGGTGTAGGTCCCGGAGGCCCGTGTTACCCTAGAGCCTGTGTGTGGCTCCACCGATGGGGGGCCATGTTATTTGGAAGGCCCCAGAGAAGCCCGTGCTGAGCCCCGTGGCTACAACCTGGGGCACATTTATTTTAAAAGCCTAGATGGCTCCAACCTGTGTCTTTCCCAGAGCCTCGATGGCTCCAGTAGTTGGCCCTAAGTGTTAAAGGGGTCCAGAGGAGGCCCATGTTCCTGCCCCCATTCTCGCCGCATGTTTCCAGAGCCAGATGGCTCCCACCTGCGCAGCAGGCACCGCCAGAGCCTAGATGGCTCCAGACTTTGGCACAGTCTTTGTTCCGGAGGGTCAGTGAGGGCCCATGTCGCAGTTTGCGTCACAGCTACCCAGCAAGTAGTGGGCAGCTGCACCGTTTAGGTTTTCCTTTCTAGGGACATGTTCTTTGCAGCTAGGAGTGAGACGCACTCCTTCGCCCCTACTTTGGCCTTCCCCAGCTGTGCAGCACTTAGTGCCAGCTGCAGCGTTAATGGCCCTGTTGTTGTCCTCAGCTGCCCAGCAAGTAGTGGGCAGCTGCTACGTTTAGGTTTTGTCGAGTGGCGCAACCTGGACCTTGAGGTGATTTATGACCTTGATGGGATTTATGTGCTAGATGTGACTTATGTGCTAATGTTTTGAGTGTTAGGAAATGTACTGTGTGTAGGATGTTTTGCGCACCCTGTGTTTGATACCTCTAGATATGATGTATGCTTAGGAGGTTGTGTTTACCTATTATTGTTTATGCTGGTGAGTTCATGGTTCCCCGCGTGATATATGCCTAAGGTGGTTAGGATTGCGTAGTGTGTACCTACCTTTAACCAGTGGTTACTGGTTGTGTTCTACAATGGTTATTTGGTGCTACAATTATTCTATGTACTAGAAGTGCTATTTCTACTCAGTGCTGATTCTGACAGTGGTCCCCCTGGCCCTGTCATGTGTACATAATCCCTTGTAAATATTGCCCAGTGCCAGTTGGCACAGTGTACATAATGTGCTTACTATTCTAAGGTGGTTTGAGAATATAAAGGCTAGTTTTGATATAACCTTGTGTGGGAGGCCTGGGATGTTGTTGCTGGGGGGTGCGTGCGCAAATGCTCAACTTACAATGCCTCCGAGATCAGCCTTACTGCTCGTGTCACGTTGCCAATAGGGTGAGCAGGGGTTATCTTTGGAGGGTAACTCCCTTGCCCTAACTAGAGTGGTGGTCTCTGCCTGGCTTTGGAACAAGCCTTCACCAACCAGAGATCCCATTTCTAACAATGGTGGTGCTTCCGCAACTACTATATCTATTCCTTAACATCCCTTATCACCCATGCAGAATTTTAAATGACTGTGATTCGGAAATGATCAGACTAGTGTGGGGGGTATCTACAGATAGAAACACCCTTCTGGAATTTTCAAGTGGGCATCCCAGAAGCTTGAAAGAAAATCTGCCCTATGGGCAATTTTTAAGGATGCACTGTAATTGTTCGAATAAGGATGACTACTTTGAAAATGCAGAAATATTACTAAAGATGCTCTGTGCGAGGGGTTATCCGAAGAAACTGGTGAGAGACGCCCTTAAAAGGGCTTGGTATACCCCATGCAAAAGTTTGTTAACACCTAAAACTAAAGAGGAAACAGAACAAATGACATGTGTTCTTACCTTTAATCCTAAATCCAATAAAGTGAAACAAATAATTTTAAGAAACTGAATATTGATTGAACACCTGAATATACTGGGGGCGCTAGAGGGCGCGCTTGCGGAATGGCTGCCTAGACCTGCAGCTCCCGCTCCTTGGTCATTTATCCTGCCGAGATCCTTCGCCACGGGGTGCCGCGGTGCCCCCAGGAGACCGGATCCCGCATCCGGGGGGTGCTATCCACAATCGAGTCAAGTCTGGAGTGGCTGCGATCCCCAGAGCCGAAGATACGGGCTCCTGAAACCTGCCCGGTACCTTCTCTGGAGCTGCCTGAGGCGGGCGCTCGGCCGCCACAACTACGTGATCCCGGTGCCTGCCACGAAGCTCCCAGGCCGCATCGGACCCTCGCCTACCCGATCCTGCTGAGACGGCGTGCGGACAGGACGGTGCAGGTAGGAGACTGCTGCCTGCTCTCCTTGGGTCTCCCCCCGGCCGTCACCTCGCTGCCACAGAGGGCGGGCTGCTCCTGCCGCGAGGCCTGCTAACGCGGCGCTACCTGGTCGCCGTGCCTGTCTCCCCTGGCGCTACAGCCCCGTACCTGCGCGGCGCTGCCCGCCTGGAATCCTGGATCGGGTGTAGGGGCTGCCCCATCGCGCGGAGTCCCCCTGACACTTTCCCGCATTGCTGGATTATAAACTATTGCGTGATTTCGAGCGCTGGGTGCGCTGGGGGCTATAAAAGCATCACACAGCTGCCATACTAGGAGGCGCCAATCTATATGCCACGGTACTCCTGATATTGGCCTATCTCCCTGGATCTGACTCTACAGCCCATCAGGGGGGCCGCTGCTCTGGCCCCTACACTACCTGGCTACCACACAGCGAGTGCCTGATACTGCAGCCGGGTGCCCAGGACTGGACTAGTAACCACTGCCACTGGGTGGTTGGTAACCATTTAGCGCTACTGGTGGTACCGGCTGCATTGCGTTATACTGCAACATACTGAGCCTGGGACCCTATTACCTGCTCCTGGCTGTTTACTACCCACCGTGCTCTGCCATCCTATTTTTTTGGCCTCTCACTTGCCTCCGGTCACAACCATGGGACGGCCTGAGACTCGCCAGCCTAAGCTGAGCTTCGATAACACACGCAAAAGCAACACGTCGACGCAGATGAATCCGGGGCCCAGCGTACCGCCACCACAGCCTGCCCCACCCATCGCTCCTGCTGCGGACCTTACCAACCTGATACAGGAGATGCGTCAAGGCTTCGCCACCGTTGTAGAGAAGGTGGACGGCGTCACGGCTAGACTGGACGCCCTGGTCCATAAGGTAGATCGCCATGAGGAGCGCCTCACAGCTGCGGAACAGAGAATCTCCGACAACACTGATGCCGCCGCGTCCCACACGACGCAACTAGCGAGAATGGACAATCTCCTCCGCATCATAGCGGCAAAGAATGAGGACTTGGAAGCGCGAAGCCGCCGAAATAACATCCGCATTACGAATGTGCCGGAATCCACTGCTACGGGCAGGATGGAGCTCTATGTGGAAAAATTGCTCAAGGGTTCAATCGGAGATGAAGCTTTCTCATCCCAGTTCATTGTGGAGAGGGCCCACCGATCCCTGGCGCCTATGCCCCAACCAGGCCTGCCACCGAGACCTATCATTGCTCGTCTCTTGAATTATCGGGACCGCGACACGGCCCTCAGGGCTGCCCGGACACAGAGATCACTGAGGTTTGAAGGCATTACATTCTCTATTTATCCTGATTTCACCCCGATGGTTCAGGATGAGCGGCGCAAATTCCTCCCAGTGAAGAAAAGACTGCGGGAGGCCCAAATAGACTACGCCCTCTTGTACCCAGCGAAGCTTAGAGTCACCTTCCAGGGCAAGCAACGCTTTTTCACCAACCCGCAGAAAGCTGAGGATTTCCTTAAGACGATCCGAAGAGCACGCAGGGATGAACAGGCCCCTGCAGACGAACAAGAGAATGATGACTTGCCTCCAGAACACCAACGGATCCTACATACTCTGACTCACATATGCATCATACCGAACCACTAGCTGGCACTGATTCACCACTTGAGAGTTGGGGAGATGCGTGAGCGGCGATCAACTGGACATTGCACCCCAGTGGTAACGTATACCAAGGACCACTCTCTCGGCCCTAGACTCCACCAAGGGCGGTACAGTTTGGAGCTATGGGCCGGATAGTGGCAGCGCGTACTTTCTGATGTACCCCTATTGGGTGTTCCCCACTGACTTATTGTTTGTTTGGCTGTCTGCCTCTCTGAAGTTGGGGGGGGAGGGTGAAGGGGGGGGGGGGGGTTCACGTTGAGGGGATCCATGGCTACTGGCATGTTTGGGATGCTGGGGTGGGTGGGGGGGGGCTAGTTTTTATGCGGTTAGCATTGCATGTACTGTGTATATATTTCTTCGCCTGGTGTATGACTTGGTCCTTTGGGGGTGGCGGTAGGTCCGTTGTTTGGCCCTCTTGGGCACTTTCGTCTTTACTGTCGCTATGTCCATGGCCGCTGTGAACACAACTGCGCCACTGACATGTCTGTCGTGGAATGTCCGGGGGTTGAACAACGCTAAAAAATGCAGGAATGTTATTGCTTACTTGAATAGACATCATGTACAAGTTGCCATGCTACAAGAGACACACATGCCCATACGCAGGGACAACTCCTTTGGCCTCAAATGGGCAGGTACCCGTGCCTTCTCCTCCTATTCGACTTATGCGAGAGGTGTGGCGATTCTCATTGCCCGTGGCGTGCCTTTCCATCGCTTTGGAGAGGAGGTGGACAGGGAGGGGCGGTATGTTTTGCTGTGGGGTAGGGTGGGACATGACATCTATTTATTGGTCTCTATGTATGCACCGAATATTGACTCACCTGCCTTTTTTTCCACGCTGTGGGGTAGGATTGCTTCCATAGGGGCACGACATGTCATCTGGGGTGGTGATTTTAATCTGGCGCTGGCGCCCCCACTCGACAGGGCGGATGGTGTTAGCTCCTACAAGCCCCGAGCCAGAGAGATTTTGGAGGGAGTGGTGGAGGAGGGTGGTCTGTTTGATGCCTGGAGACACCTACATCCCCTCGGACGGGAGGGCACACACTTCACACCTCACACCGGGACATGGGCGCGCCTGGACTATTTTTTGGTTACCCGAGACATTACTAAGGAGCTGATAGGGGTTGACCACTTGCCCAGAACTTTTTCAGATCACAGCCCTGTGAAATTGCAGTTCCGAACTCCTGGTTGGGACAATCCGAGACCACAGTGGAGGCTAGGCCCCGATGTGCTTCTTGACGAGCCCTTTCGCACAGAGCTGGGTGAAGAGATTAGAGAATTTTTCCCTAGAAACAAGGGCTCAGTGGAGTCAGTAAAGCACATATGGGAGGCTTTCAAAGTCACTATTAGGGGGTTCTGCAATTCCAAATGTCACGGGGTCCTACGTGATATCCTGCGCACCATTACCACACTAGAGAAAGAGCTGCGGACTCTGGAGCTCCAAATGGCGGTAGATGATGATCCGCGCCTACAGGTGACCTTCAGGGACACACTATCCAAATATGAGGAAGAGGCTGCCAGGGAGGCGAAATATCGAGGTAAACACTGGGTGGCCCGGAGATACTGCGAAGGGGAGAGACCTGGGAAAGTGCTAGCTTCACTCACACGTACACCACGCGAACACAACACTGTCTTAGAGCTTACGGATGCCACTGGTGCCGCCATTAGAGAAACAGATGCGATACTCACTACATTCACGACACACTACTCGACACTATATACGTCCACGGCAGAGGCGGACGCTCCATATGCCGAATACCTGAACGAAGTGGCGCTCTGCTGGCTTAGTGATGGAGATAGGGAATTCCTTGCGGCGCCTTTCGATCTCGATGAGATTCGTGAAGCCATCATGTCCCTCAAAAACGGTAAGGCCCCGGGGCTCGATGGCATCCCGGCTGAATTCTACAAGGCCTATATCGAAATCATGGCTCCCGTGCTTAGTGAAGTGTTTGCCGAATCGTTGGCTGATGGGATACTACCCTGCTCTATGCGGGAGGTGGTTACTACCCTGCTCTATGCGGGAGGTGGTTATCACCTCTCTTCTGAAACCGGATAAGGATCCCACCTCCTGTGACTCTTACCGCCCACTCTCCCTTCTGAATTGTGACGTCAAGATCCTTGCCAAGATCCTGGCCACACGACTTTCGCTGCTCATGACCAGACTTGTCCTACCTGACCAGTCTGGATTTGTGGCGGGCAGGTCTACATCTCATAATCTCCGCACCCTTTTCTCCCTGCTCCGCACAGTCCACCCTGATATCCCTGTGGCAGCAGTGTTCCTGGATGCCACCAAGGCGTTCGACTCTGTCGAATGGCCCTACCTCTTCTCGGTCCTGGCCAGCATGGGTTTCCCTAAAATGTTCTTGGCCTGGGTGCGCCTCCTGTACACAGATCCCACGGCAAAAGTGCTGGTCAATGGAAAATTGTCGCCACCCATCAGCCTTACGAGAGGCACCCGCCAGGGATGTCCACTCTCGCCTCTATTATTCGCTATTGCAGTGGAACCTCTGGCTTGCCGCCTGCGCCAATTACACCGAGCAGGAGCGGTACAATGTCTGCAGCGGCAAATCGATGTATCCCTCTATGCGGATGACATAACGCTGTACGTCAAATACCCGGATCAACACCTTAATCCCCTGCTTCGTGAGTTTGTCCTTTTCGGAGGAAAGTCAGGTGTTCACATCAATTGGTCTAAATCGCAATTTTTTCCTCTCACTGATGCTGTGCACGACTTCCCCCTAGATTACCCATTGGTATGGTGCCGTGATGATCTCAGGTATCTTGGGATCCGTATCGCGCGTACCAAGGACGAGACACTCCGCTCCAATTATGGCATAGCCGTGACCAAACTGACTGCCTCAGTTGATAGGTGGATCACGTTGCCTCTCTCCATGGCTGGTAGAGCTTCCCTTATAAAAATGGTAATACTGCCCCGATTCCTGTACCTTTTCCTCAATATTCCCTACTACCCTGGTGCCTTTTTTTTCAGGACAATCCGCACGGAGCTGCGCAGACTTTTTTGGGGCGGTAAGTCTCCCCGATTGAAATGGTCGACATTGACCCTGCCCTATGACCAAGGGGGGTTTGATATCCCCGATTTCGAAACGTACTATCTATGCGCACAGGCGCATTACGCCTATCATTGGATGGCTCCTACTCCCTTCATGCCACACATAGCGGTGGAGGACTGGATAGTACACCCCCTCCCGCTGAATGGCCTGCTGCATTGTCCAGAGACTTCCATCACCACTTCGAATACCTCGGTTTCTTGCACACTGGATGCATGGCGCCGCATTGCTCGGCGACTGCTCTGCACGCTGCCCTACTCCCCCAAGCTACCTCTTACTTATCATCCACGGCTTGCCTTGCTATCGGAAACAGGGTTCCGGCACCTTTGTGGCAAGCTTCTTATCGCCTGCTGGGGAGATCTGTTCCACGACGGACTTTTCAAATCGGCTGATCAATTTTTTGGGACGCATAAACAGTCGCCCCTTGACCTCTTTTACTATATCCGACTACGCGCTGGGATGCGAGAAATCCTACCTGACTATCCTGATGAGCCTGCGACCCTGCCACCACTACACTATCTTTTAGAGTCACAGAATGGGACCCATTTGGTCTCTGGGCTCTACCGCCAGCTTCGCGGGGCTGCTCCTTTACAGGTTTCAGCTGCCCGATTGCACTGGTCGGCGGAACTGGGGACAGATATCTCGGATGACCAATGGAAATACTGCTGCGCATTAACTTCTCGCATCTCAGCCAGCTGCAGATTGAAAATAATACATTATAAATTCCTGCAGAGGATATATTATACGCCGGTCCGGAAATTCAGATTTGGGCTGGCCGATAATGATCGCTGCGAACGATGCCGCGCTGAACATGCTGACTTTCTCCACCTGGCATGGTCCTGCCCCCAGATTGCTGACTACTGGCGACAGGTCATCGAGGCCGTTGCGGAAATGGTAGATGAGGAGGTTCCTGCGGACCCTCTGGTAGCCATCCTTGGATATACCAAGCAATTATCTAGGGAATGCAGAAAATTCACTGGCATAGCATTGCTCTTGGCCAAGAGACGTGTTGCTTGCCGCTGGAGCAGGGGCAGAGCTCCCAAGTTCAAGGACTGGCTAACTGACTTAACATACTGCCAAGACCAGCACACCACCTTTGCTGAGCTGTTGCCTCTCTCATGCCGACCTGGGAACATCTGGGATCCACTGGTACACTATTTGCTTAAACGCTCACCGGACGATGAGCAGTCAAGCGATGAACCCGACACTCCCCAGCTACAGTGACACGTTTCTAGACATTGCCTGTGACCCTGGATAAACAGTGCCGCCCTCTTACCCCTTTCCGTGCCTGGGCGTCCTCCCTGCCACGTGGACAGAAGGTCCCACCCCTGGTGAACTATGTCCTTCATACCCTGCTGATCCTGGAGATTACACCACACGAACTTCCAATCACACTAGAAATCAAGACTAGGACAGTCAGTTTCCCCGCGCAACACCACCTGCCAGGACAGCCACGATACACCACTACCATACACTAACACGACACATTCATGCAACGCCGCTTAGTTTGTTAACTCGTTGGGATGTTTCATGGTTCTTGTTTCACAGACGACAAAACAGCAGTGAGACTATTCTCTCGCTCAAAAAATCTGTTCGACTGCTGCTCATCCTCGCTTGGTCTGCTCCACCGGATGCTGATGTGATGTAGAGTCACTCTATAATTTGCCGCCGGGCCCCCGGGATGCCGGCTTCCAGGCTGTGTATTGATGCTTCTCCGTTGCTGCCGGCCTCCGGGTTGTAGGCGATCAAAGCTGTGTATCCTACTACTCTTATATCAATAAAGCAGATTTGAACCCCCCAAAAAAAAAAAACACCTGAATATACCCAAACTGCTCTTTTCCTTTAGGAAAGGTAAAAACCTGAGACAACATCTGATCAGAGCGATTAGGGAACCACTGATACAAAAAGACACAAGCAGGATGATGGGTCTTCCGACATTGGTTGGACACTTTGATGTACCAAATGTGCCGCATGTTCAAGTACGAGAGATTCTAAATTTGTCTTGATTAACAACAAAAAACACATGATGCAGACATTTTCTAACTGTAACACCAAAAATGTAGTGTATGTGGTGACTTGTCCTTGTGGGAAGTCATATATTGGCCAAACAGGTGGTCAAAATGTGAATTCTGCAACATAAATCTCGTATAAGATGCAGGACCTTTGGAGCGCCATTAGTGCAGCATTATATCAAGTATGGGCATTGTCCGGATGACTTGTTATGGTCTGTACTAGTGGTCATCAAGGCCTGCAACAAAGGAGAATTAGAGATGAAGTTGAACACACAGAAGCACGCCTGATAGAGAGATACCACACAGCTCCAGAAGGTTTAAATGACAGCGATGAACTATGGGCACTGATTTAGTTGAATTGATCCCTAGAAATATGGACTTGTGTACCTGTACCTTAGATCTCCATAAGTACAAGGAGATGCTGGGGCTGTATAGTTATCTAAGGTTTTAGATATATGGATATGTTGCAAAATTGAAAGCCCGTATTGAAACATGCAGTTATTTCTGAATGTAAACTGATGAGTTTGAAATATATATGGTTTTAGAATACTTAGTGACACAGTGAATAAAGGTCACACAGATGTTGAAGATGTGTGATTGGAAGCCCTTTTGTACATACAGTGCATCAGAATATCCAGTTGACGATAGGTCTATGGAGAATATAATGCCCCGTAGATATTTGCGGGTGGTATTGTCCTACCTGGGTCTTTTAAAAATAAAATATTATGGACCTGTATGGAGGGTGGTATTGTTAATTTGGTACCTTTTGTGCTGTCTAATCTAGGTGGAATATAATATGTGTGCCACAAGTGGGCTATCCTGTTAGTGGCAGGGGAGCAGTGTCCTGCAAAACTTCTTGTGGAGTCACTCGTGTTGACCCGATGTGAAATAGAGAATACGTGAGACCTGGCATTAGCTATGAGTTCTCTGAGCCAGAGTACGATACTTGGTGCATTTTTGTTTATTTATTAAACTTCGGTACGGGTACAGTCTCGCTTGATATGAGCCTATACTGAAATATGGATATTTACACATTCATATCACAGCGTGCATAATAGCGATAGATGGCATTCGTGGAACTTGTAAAGACCCGGTATTTCTTTGCCGAGTCTTTTTTCTATCTGAGGCCCACTTTGGGTTAGACTCGATGGTTCGCTGAGTATGTTGTTTATGTCACCACCAGGAAGTAGGTCACGTGACTGCATGCGTGCTGATAGACCCTGTGTGTGTGAGCGTCCGCGACTTTGAGTGCATAGCGAGTAGAGCTGGGACTACGCGTTTGCTTTGTGGATGGGGACCTCGTAAGAAGGTAATTGCTATGGATTCCGACTTAATTTATGGGTACAGCGTTCTAGGAGTGCTTGGTGTGGATAGATAGCATTCTAACGTGTGGGCTACGTTTTACTAAAGGCCGTGAGGTGGAGGACTTTCTCTGATTAACAGGGAGATGCCCGGTGATTAGGTTGACCGGTTCCTAAGCTCCTATACCCAGGTAACTCCGGATTTGATGCCTGTTTATATATGTTTAGACTCTACCAGAGGTTTAATTACAAACAGGAACGATTGCTTGATAGGACTGATACCATTCCTCCTGTTGTTATCATAGGATTCGAGAGAGTCATTGGATCCAGCCGATGCGGGTATTTGTGTACCCTTGATATATTTGATGGATGGTGCCACTTTTTTGTGAGTGAAGATTTAACTCCAGGTACTGGCCAGGCCTTACAGAGTTGTATTAATTTTTTCACAACCATGGTGTGTCCTTGGGATGAGCACTAATACATTGGCACTGACATTGGTAACCTTGTCTTATCTGAACTTTAAAAGAGATTGTGGTGAGTTTGTTTCACTTGTCATTTGAAGAGATTTTTACAGTCGAGGCACTGTGCAATTCACAAGGTCTTTTCCACTCTGAGAACTGCATGGGCAATGATGGGATAGATGCTTACTTAGGTAGAATAGAATGTTTAGTTATGTGTTTTAATTATCATTGTAGATATCTCTATACCCTTGTCCTGAAGAAGCCGCAAGAAATGAATGGCTGAAACGCGACCACAACTGCGTCGACAAAGCTAGGAGGAGTCTTATTATTTTTGAATTTTTCCTTATAGCAAGGACGCCTATAGATAAAAAGGATAAGAGGTGTGAGACCTCAGGCGCATAGGTGACGTCCTCAGTGTATTACTCAGAAAAAGGAGTGTACATCTATTCTAGTTATATTTAGGGTTTTTTGTAAATGTATATATTGTGTACATGTATTGTTCTACATATGTGATTGTGATTTATATGTGGCTTTTTGTCTCGATAAAGGTTTTGTATATATTACGTCTGATGTATATGTATTTGATTCACTTTGTATCTAGCACCGTCCTATGATGTTTATTTTATAGAATTATGTATAGTTAGATGTAAGAAATTTGTAAACGACAGGGTAATTGATTGTGCCTTGTACAAAAATAAAAAAGTTGATTGATCCCTCCATACTTTTTCTATTATACATCTTTGATGTTCGATGCCCAGGTATAGGAGGGTCATTTGGGCATACCCCTTTATTGTTATTTGTGGATGTGAACAGCCATGCTTACAATGGAATGTACTTATAAGGCCCTACTCAGCGGGAGGTTTTGACGGCCCAGATTTCGAATTATATCACACGTGCGCACAAGCACATTATGCTTATAATTGGTTCCACCTCCGCATACATGCCGCAAGTTGCAACAGCCTAGGACCAAGGAAGGGTTTGGCTTAAGCGCAGTAAGGCTGCACCACATCTATATACTGCTCAAACATTTTTTTCAAAGAATCAATAAGTTGAGTTCATCATTCTCAACTTGAAAGACCACTCTTTCAGTCCTGCAATGTATCTCAAAAAATATAAATTTATTTATTTTCAAAAAAGATTTTGGGGGGGGGTTTCTTTTGCTTTTTGACATCAAGCGTTCATAGATCACAATTTAAAGTAATTCTATTTGTTTTTTAATAAACGCTAAGAAGGAAATCCAAATCGTTGGAGGAAAATAGTGAGTATATACAGTTTGGTGTTGAAAGGATTGTGTAGACAAAGACAAAAAAGGGGGACACACTACATATATTTCAAACACGTATTCGTCAAACTTATACCACAGATATTCAAAACAATATATATAACACATACAAAAGTGGTGAGGGGAAGGAAAAGTATGTGCAAGTGAATAAAAGTCAAAAGACGTAAAAAGATCTGAATCAATTATTTTAACAATCCAGAATCATAAGGGAAACAAGGATGTTACTCCCATACCACCCTCATTGATATGGCCCTCTCAAATATTTACAACTAGGATGGGCCTAGGGAACTAAATTTCTCTTTTGAAAAACAATTAATAGCCAAGTTTGAATGCAATTAAATGAATCCAATGCAAATCATGAAGTCATAAAGTCTATATACACAGGTCTGTCAATACAAGTAGGTCGACGCGTTTCGAATCCCGTTAGTTCATGGGACTCTCCTCAGGACCAAAACAGATAAAATCTGGAAAACATAAAATTAACAAAAACACTCAGTCAATATCAGCAGCCAAAACAGACTCTCAACTTCACATTCAGAACAACACTCACTCATGTAGTACCTGTGGGGGTTTCTTCTGAATTTCTTTGGTGAAAACTGTGGGCATAAAATTGTATATTTCTGTCAGTTGCTCAACCTTAGATGTGTGGAACTCATAACCTTAGTTATCGATTTTACTCACTGGAATCAAGGCGCATGTATCTCCTTTATCAATGACATCTGTTGATCAACCTCAGTTAGATGAGAGGAAGTGGTATACTCAGTCTTGATATTCTGTATGAGTATCCTGGTGGAAGAGGAAAGACAATAAAGGAGAATTAAAGGGAGCGGTTTGGCTACCCACTGACTCACAGCAAAAACGCATTGATGTGACCATCGGGCGGGGGGTAGTTTGGCTTCCCGTGAGTTTTCTTACTGGAAAATTAACGTATTTGTTGTATGCTTGGATGCTCGTGGCCACTCGTGTGGTGGATGGCCTGGCGGAGTTAATGTGTGCCTACTTCTCACGTTTGGGGCCGGGTGTGAATGGTTGAAAAAAGGGGCTGTATATCGCAGTGATTAAGAGCATGTTAGTAAACTTTGGGACGCGGTGCTACCGAGTCTGGTATGCGGGGAGATATCTCTAAGTTAAATTTCCCGATTCGTCTATAACGGATGTTCAACACAGATGTTAAACACAGAGGGGCGTCTCTAAATTAAATTTCACGATTCGTCTGTAACGGATGTTTAAACACGGATGTTAAACACGGAGAGGCGCCTGGGTTCTTCGAGAGCTCTTACCGTCGGTCTGCTTTGTCTCCCGTCAGCTCGTTTGACAATTGACTTTGGCGCCATTCATGCACGTCATATTTTCGGCGCTAAATAGCGGGGTTACGATTATCGCATGGTGTGATGGGATTTGTAGTTTTACGGGGGGTGAGACATAATCCGAGTGTTTTTATCCTACAATACGGAGTGTATATGAGGACCGAGGTAGACAAGATAAATCGAAACCGCGTGTGCGGAGTAGAATAAATTCACATATCTCTTTCCGGGTATTGTGAACGAAGAGGCGCATGTATTCTGCCCGTCCTTCTTATGTCTATTCCATAAACTGACTTAGGCGTTAGAAACCCACGTGGCGTTTGCCGCGCTAATAGCGGAGTACTTATATATGTATGGTGATATTCTGATTAGAAGTATTTGACAAGGTATTCAAACTATTTCATTTTCTTTAAAAGAAATTGACCTCATGGTTGTCAAAGTATGCGATGTAGAATATTGGATGAGCTGAGTCCACTTACTTCCATTTATATAGTTCAGGCTTTGCGGTAGGTCTTATAAATGATAAAGTTCCGACATTTTGTTGAGCCCACTAGTCGCAGTATTGAATTTGAGTATAAGCATGGCTTCCCTCTGTCTTAGTTTTGCTTCTTGGTCACCACCGCTTGCATCAGGGTCAATTTTGGAGATGACGGTCCATCTCAAATCGTTGTCATTGTGTCCCTTTTCTATCCAATGTCGTACTAATGGTGATGTGAGCACCTTCTTTTTCAGTCTTGATTTATGTTGCGAGATCCTTTGTCATACCTCTTGATTTGTTTTTCCGATGTACAATATGTCGCATGGACACACTATTCCATAGACCACATTTCGGGTCTTACAGTTAGTGAAACTGTCATATTTCCAAAAAATCCCATCATGCTGGAACAGCAATCCTTCCATTGTTGATGGACAGTTTACACACGTGCCGCATTTGTGGTGGCCTTTTATGGGTGGTAAGCCCACATAGTCTCTCAACGTAGGGTTGCGTGCTTTTGGTACTGTGGCCTGTACTATCTGATTGGCAATGCTCTTGTCCTTTTTGAAAGCGAAAAGGGGTTCTTTGTTGAATTGAGGGTCTAATTCTTTTAATAAATGCCAATTTTGGTGAATGGTCTTTTTTAACCAGTTTGATGATGGACAGTAGGTGGAAACACAAACAATTCTTGGTTGTCTCTCTCAGTCTCTCTTTTTCATCAGTTCTTCCTGTGGCGTCCACCAAGCCCTTTTCTGTGCTTGTTTCAAAAGTTTGGAAGGGTATCCTCTTTGGAGTAGTCTTTCTCTGAGCGAGCTGGCGTGTTCCATATATTCCTCTTTAAATGTGCATATTTCTTCTTATACGGAGGAATTGGCCCACCGGTAAATTTAGTTTGAGGCTTCTCGGATGGTTACTCGAGAAATGGAGCGCTTTATTTCTGTCAGATTTTTTTCGATACAAAGTTGTCACCAACTCCCCATTTGTACAGTAGACTTCTACATCCAAGAAAGTAAGTCTGGTTTTTGAGAACCGAATGCTGAATTGTATGTCTCTTGTCCGGTTATTTAGCCACCCGTGGAAGTTACCGAGTTGATCTTCACTCCCTGTCCAGGTGAAGAAGATGTCGTCTATAAACCGGACCCAACCTCCAATCCATTGTTTGTAGGGGTTATTGTTGTAAATAAAGGTTTCTTCATACTGGCTCATAAATAGTTCAGCTAGCTCAGGGGCAAAAGGGCAGCCCATCGCAACTCCCTTAATTTGGAAGAAAAAGTAATCTTTGAATTTGAAATAATTCCTTGTGAGGGCCATTTTTGCTAGCTCTAAGATGAATTGAGTGGCAATCTTGGTTGGTCGATCTCTCCGATCTAGGTATAATTCCAAAACCTCTAGGGCCTGATCTTGAGGGATTTGTGTGTATAACGACACAATGTCCATACTGACAAGTAGATCTTGCTTTTCGGTAAACAGTAAACTGTTAAGTTTGTTGATGAAGTCTGTTGTGTCTTGTAAATATGATTTAACTTGTGACATGAATGGTTTCAGAAAAAAATCTATGAATTTGGATATGGGTTCGAAAAGCGATTCACAACCAGAAATGATCGGTCTCCCTGGTGGCGATCTTTCGTCTTTATGTACTTTGGGCAGTACATAGAACAATGGTGTTCGAGGGTGTCTATTTTGCAAATATTCAAATTCGTTTTTACCAAGAAACCCCTCTGCAAACCCTTTATTTAATATAGAGAATAGATCTTTTTGGAGTTCTTGAGTTGGGTCATGATCAATTTTGCGATAGCATTCCTGGTCTATCAGTTGGCGGGTGGCCTCAGCAATGTATTCATTTGTTCCCCAAACAACAAGTTGCAACAGAACATTGATTGGCTGACCCTGTCCCTCTTGAGGGAATGATCTATTCTATAACACAACCCAGAGGCAAAACACCTACAACACTCACAGGTACAGTGGCAGCCTGGCACTGTATTCTAGTGACGCGCGGGGGAGCGGTGCTCTACTCACCCCTCCTTCCCCTGATGTAATACCCACTTTTACCATTATTGCAAGAGAGGGGCTTCCGTAATTTACTTACACGACTCAACATTATAACCTGGGGAGACCTATACCACAATCGGGGGTCTAAAACGCAGGAACAAATGCTTGTAGATGAGCAACCATCCCCCTTAGATACCTTCCTTTATTTGAGGCTCATCAAGGGGTTCTGATGCATTTCCTCAGATTTCCCTCAGCAAATCCCCACGCTGGCTCCGTTGCACATGATTTTACAAGCTGACTCACTGGGACATGTTGTCTCTAGACTCTATCATGCCATCCAAGTTCAGCGAGACACTTCTCCTTATCCCTCTCGCGCACGCTGGAGTACGGAACTAGGATTAGAGATCACAGATGAACAATGGGATTATTGCTGCTTACAAACAAAGCAAATCTCGGCTAGTAGCAGACTTCGTATAATACATTTCAAATTTATAAACCGACTTTACTGTACCCCAGTCAAATTATATACATTTAAACTGAAGGACTCCGACCGCTGTGATAGATGTAGCTCTACGGGAGCAGATTTTCTTCATCTGGCCTGGGATTGCCCAGGGGTGCATGATTACTGGCACAAGTCTTTGAGGCCCTGACACAGATGACAGCCTTCACAATGGAGCCTGACCCTTTGACGGCATTACTAAGTTACACTGCACTGGTGGCGAGACCCTACCGCCGATTCATATCACTTGCTTTATTAATGGCTAAACGCCGCATTGCCTGCAGATGGGGCAGTGGCAGAGGGCCCACATTTAAGGATTAGCTTTTTGATCTTACCTATTGTCAGGAAAGATTAGGCGCCTATGCGGAACTGCTCCCTGTAACTTCCCGCCCCAGAGATATTTGGGATACCGTGAAGGATTACCTGAAGGGACAGCAGGAACAAGCTGAACGGGGGGAAATCTTTTAGTCCATTTATGACTTTGAAGGTCTTCCGGAGGCCAGTGGGTTGGACACTTCCCCAGATTAGGAACTTTCTTCTCCAAAAGCAACGCCTTCTCAGGACATGGCTCCTTATCATGCTGTCATCAAGTAAGCTGCTGACCTGCTGGATCTGCAATTGCCCACAGCTGAGATTAGATTGAATATTCTAACTGAAGTTTTGCACTCTCCGTCTTCATTTGTTCAGCCTTTACTACCATTTAATGAGGCATTAACAGAGCTGATTCTTGAAGTGTGGCAGAATCCCTTGCCTGTCCCAGCAGCTTCAAGAGCAGTGGCAAGACGCTATAAGCTTGCTCCGGGGGATCTGGCTTTTATAACCTCCTACCTTTCTCCGGAGAGCTTGGTGGTTACAGCGTCACATTTTCCCAAACAGTTGGCAGGATCCTTCCCCACTACCCCGGGGGATAGGGACTTCAAAAAGCTGGTGCTGTCAGCCAAAAAGGTGTTCTCCTCAGCAACTATGGCTTTAAAATCTACTAATGCCACATGCTTTTTGGGAAGATATATCCACGCTCTGATGGACTCAGACAGAGAAGTGGCTCCTAAACTGCCTGATGATGTACGAAGGCACTTTTTGGAGGTATTGACTGATACGCAGGCTGCAGCTCGCCAAGTGATTCAGTCAGGTCTTTGGCGGCGTGGAATCTTGAAACTAGGATCATGCAAGGGTGATATCCGTTTAGGAATGGGTCTACACTGACCGTACACTGTCTGAGGAATCGTACCTTTAGTACCTGCCTGCTTTGAAACTTCAGGCTGAGGAAGGCTCAAGATTTAGGAGTTTCAGAACTTTCACGCATTTTGTGACGCTTGAGGCACATCTACATAGAACGGAATTTCATGGGGACCCTAAGACGAGTGCGCCCAAAAATAGAGGACTTTATATACAGAAGAGGGACCTGATTTTTATTGCCTGAATTGAAGAGAAGGGGACACTCAGTGGGACAAACATATAGATTGATGATCCCTGAAGAAGTCCTTCAATAGGACGAAACGCGTTGGCTACTGAGAAGAGCTGTGAGAAAATAAAGATTTAAGGAATAAAGACCCGTGTGAACCATCTTATTTAACAAACTGACTATTTGTTTTTGAGTGCAGACCGAAATATTTTTGTATTTGTCTGTTGTGAAAGGATTTTCACAACAAAGGGAACTTAAAGGGTCTGGGTTTTTTTGGACAACGCACCATATGTCACTAAATCTCCCATCAGCTAAATAAGTGTGGTTCAATATCCTAGATCCTTTTCTGTGTAAATAATTTGATGTACAAGGGCACTTTTTGGAGGTATTGACTGATACGCAGGCTGCAGCTCGTCAAGTGATTCAGTCAGGCCGAGATACAGCGAACTCAGTCGCCATGGTAAATTGTTCCTCGGTGGCTACCAGGAGGCACGCTTGCATGAGAGGTATTGAGTTTTCTCCGTATGTGCAGGCTGCTCTGCTTGATCTTACTTTCGATGGATCCAGGCTCTTTGGGACTATAGCGCATTCTACTCTGCAATGCTTCAAGGACAGCAAGGCTACTGTGAGATCCCTGGGCGTGCAGTTCCAGCCTAGGGGCTATGGTTACCAGAGGTTTTGTGGTTTTGGAAAGGCGGCTACCTTTTTTTCCCAGCTCTTCACACTGACGAGGACGTCACAATGCTATGGCTCCGCTCGTGACTCCGCTTGACGTCACAGGAGCCATAAGAGAGCCTCGTCGGCATGATGACATCAGTTCCCTTTCTTCTGCGCCGTCAATGCAGAGCGGTTTTCTGGGACTCTCCATATTGTGTCAAGTTACTTTGTTGTTCTTTCATCTTTAACTGTTGCTGTTGCAATGGCATCTTCGAGGAAGTCCGGGTTTAAGCCCTGTACGGAGTGTGGGGGTCACATGTCTATTACTGACCCCCATGAAGATTGTTTATGGTGTTTGTCGTCGGATCATGACGTGGAGGACTGTTCCAGTTGTAGAAAGATGAACCCAACGGCTCTAAAAGAACCGGAAGCCAAGATTTTTATGGCAAAGGCATAGACTGAAGGAAGAGGACATAAAAGATCAAAGTCGAAGTCGAAGTAGTCGACTTTGCATGCGTCAAAGTCGAGGAAACACAAGAAGGAAAGGAGACATGGTTCTCAACGCCATTCGTTGAAAGGTAAGGCTTCCAGGTCTCCTTCGCCGGCTCCTGACGTCACCAAAAGGACTTGGTGTCTCCTTCGCCATCTACTCTGGTGACTCCGGAGAGATCTCCTTCTCCAAAAGGCACTCCGGCGCAGTCTCCGGCGCTGAGGGGTCGCCGGATTCAGAGGGCTTGCCAGATTCAGAGGGCTTGCCAGTTCAGGATGATCCTTCTCCTGTACATGAGGATGAACCTGTGGCACCGCCAGTGGATCCGGCTGTCCCAACGTCGGATGCTTATCGTGTGGATGCTGACTCGACTCATATCCACAGTTTCCAACTCCAAGTACAGATCCAATGCATGTTTTTAAATGCAAAGTATGGAGTATTTGCTAAGGCAGCCTTCCACTACGGGGCACCTTCAGGTCCCATGGGACCGCTGGCCTTCAATTTGGGAGTGCCTCAGTATTAAGTGCAGGAACCCTTTGTGCCTTTCATGCCGACGGCGCCGTCATGGCAGTTTCCGGCTCCGAGATTTTCAGTGCCGTATATGGAGTCTCCGGCATCATCAGGTGAGCCTTCCTCTCGGCCTTGTACATCGCAGATTCCATCTTCGGATCCTCCTTCGACGCCGGCTCCGGAGCTGTCGGCACTGCATGTGATGCTGCTGATGCTGCAACCAAAGTTTCACTTGAGGAGAGCGGCACAGAGACTGTTGGAGGAAGAACAGTATCAGAGAGAGCAGGTTAAAGAGGAAGAGGTAGAGGAATCTGTAGATGAATTTGAAGGAATTCAGGAGGCAAGTGGACTGGATACCTCCCCTGAGTGGGAACTTACTTCGTCAAGGGCTTCTCCACCTCAAGAGGTAGTTCTATATCATACTGTTATCAGAAAGGCTGCAGAGCTTTTAGACTTACAACTACCTACTGCTGAGTATAAGTTAAATTTGCTCACTGAAGTTTTGCATTTGCCTTCTTTAATAGTTCAGCCATTGTTGCCTTTTAATGAAGCCTTAACTGAGCTTATCCTGGAAGTATGGCGTAAACCACTTTCTTCTCCTGCTGTATCTAAATCCGTGGCAAGAAGATATAGATCTGCTCCAGGATATCCTCCTTTTCTGTCTTCACATCCGTCTCCAGAAAGTTTGGCGATGTAGGCATACTGCTCTAAGCAATCTTCAGGTGCATTTCCTCAGGCTCCTGCTGACAGGGACTCTAAGAAGTTGGAGCAATCGGCTAAAAAGGTATTTTCTTCATCTAGCATGGCACTAAAACCAACCAACGACCCCTGTTTTTTGGGCCGTTACATACATGCTTTGATGGATTCGGCAAAGCAATAGATGCACAATTTGTCTGATGAAGAAGGGGAAATTTAATGGAGGTTCTGTTGGATGCTCAGGCTGCTGCTCGACAGGTTATACAATCTGGCCTGGATACTGCTGATTCGGTGGCCAGGGTTATGAGTTCCTCCATAGTTACCAGGAGATATACTTCGCTTAGATCCTCTGGATTTTCCCCAGACGTATAGGCTACCCTTCTTGATTTGTCCTTTGATGGTTCAAAACTTTTCAGAGAGATGGCTCATTCTGCGCTTCAAAAGTTTAAAGATAGCAAAGCCACAGCGAAATCCTTAGGATTGCAAACCCAGTGAAGGGGGTTTGGTTATAAAAAGTATCATGGTTTTGGAAGGTCCCCCTTTCGTAGCATGCAACAACCTCAGCAGCAGCAGCTAAATCCTCTCTATAAGTCCTATAGAGGAAGAACCAGAGGTCACCAGCGTGGGTCAGCCCACAATCTCTCCTCCTCCTCTTCTACCTCCCCTGCTTCCCGTGGTAAAGCAGGAAAGCAGCCCTAGATCCCCCATCCTGGATCATGTGGGTCCTGTAGGGGGTTGGTTGTCTCAATTTCTCCTAGGGTTAAAAATCGGTCACGTAGGACCTCTGGGTTTTAAACCTTGTAGAGAATGGGTAAGCCCTTCCCTTTCGGGAATTTCCATCACCTCTCCCTCCTTGGCAATGCTTTTGTTCAGAGGACCATTTACTTCTTCTACAGAAGGAGTTTCTTGCTTTATTACAAAAAGGTGTGATAGAGGTGGTTCCAAAGCAGGAAAGGGGTCAGGGGTGCTACTCCTGGTATTTGCTGACCCCCAAGAAGGATGACAGGTTAAGTCCAATTCTGGACCTCAGGATTTAGAATTTTTACCTAAAGCAGGAGAAATTTAAGATGCCAACCTTTGAGCAGGTTCTTTTGGCGCTGCAGCAAGAGGACTGGATGGTGTCAATTGATTTACAGGATGCGTATTTTTACATCCCCATCCTGAAGTCGCACAGGAAGTATCTCAGTTTTACTGTAGGGACGCAGCACTACCAGTTTGCAGTCCAACTGTTTGGACTTACTATTGCACCTCAAGTCTTCACAAAGGTGATGGCTGTGGTGGCAGCTCATCTCAAGAGGTCGGGGATGTGAGAAGTTGGCCTGATATGCAGTGCTCACTATTCTAGTGATCACTATGCATCAGTCCAAACGACCCTTATGGTGATTGGTTGTAAGTCAACCTTAGACCAGCTATCCTAGTAGCGTGGATACGAGCAGTCTTCGGGCTAAACTCTAAAGGGCGTGTTAAGCCAGCTGTTATACCATCACATATACCCCTTGAACACCAAGTGAAAGGACACCACACAAGTGTTATGAAAATAAACAGTGTATTTATTTAAGTCACAACAGCCCTGTACTCTTTATGAGGACAGGGTACTAAGCACACAACAAAACTCTTAGGAAAATACTTCAAGTGCACAATCTACACAAATGCCCGAGGGCACGGAAAGTTAGTGTTCTCGGGCGAACCCGATACGGTAAGTCGGAAACGACAGTGACTCTGGACCCTTAGATAATGAGGCTATGCTGGGGCACCGAAATGCCGAAGTTACCTAGCCCAGGGGCTGCGGCTGCATAGGTCTTTACAGACGTCGGGAATCCTCGCTGACGAACCAGGAGCCTGAAGGAAGGAGTTGCTGGCAGGCGACCAGCGAAGATAGTTCGAAGAGATCCAAGCCTGGATCGAAGATGGATGACACCTGAAAGCAGAGGGGACCAAGTTCGTAACTACTAGCCAGTAGTCAGAGGGCACCAGGAGGGCACCGGATGATAGTCACCTCGACTAGGTGAGTGGGCGACGCTGGGCTCTGCAGTCTCACGGACCAGGAGGCGTTGTCGGCGACCAGGATGGAGGTGCGAGCTGTCCCACGATGGTTGATGCTGTCGGCGTCGCTGGGCCCAAGATTGGGGCAACAAGCCTTGGCAAATTCAGGGCCACGTGGTGGACCTAAAATGGCGTCTTGAGTGGACCTGGAGGGTCCGGGTGCTCCTCTTTCAGAAGGGAGCAAGGGCCAGTCTGGAGCAACCAGACCAGCAGCGTTGTTGTCGTCGGGCGTCGTCGAGAAGGCCACAAGCCAGCGGGCTAGTAGCCAGACAACGTGATGAGCAGCAAAAAGCAGAAGGGCCCCACGCAGATCGTGGAGATGCTGGGAGGCTGGACTTCGGTGCTGGAGCTGCTCAGGGTCGGGGCTTCTCGGACCCCAAAGCACTCACCGGAGGATCCCTCGGCGGTCGTGCTGGATAGAAGTCGTGCAGTTCTGATGATGGCCGGTCCCTCGAGGTCTCGTCGCACCCACGGATCTCAGCTGAGCTGACGATGTGGGTAGAGGTCAGAGGTGCCAGGGAAGCTGGTCTCGTCGAGCTGGGCAGTTGGATGCCGGAGGAATGACGTGCAGCAAACCGCAGAGTTCTTAGATGGTGCCTGCGGATGCAGGGTGACTACTCCTTAGTCACAAGGGAGAAATCTTGAGAAGAGTCGAGAGTTCCTTTCGTAGAAAGTAGTTTCTTGATTCAAAGATGATCTAATTTGGAAGGGTCCCCGCTCCTGCCTTTATCCTAAAGAAAGGGGTGGGTACGCGACTAGGTCCTGCCCTAGGGGTGGGACCAGGAAGGGGGGTGGTTACACCCCTCTCCCATGCCGGACTTTCCCCAGGCCAGGGGCTGGTGTGCCCCTGGAACTGGTTCTATCCGGCAGATGCGTAGTGAGCACCGGGGTGCCACTCGGCAGTCACCTTCCTGTAAAGCCCTGCCTACCCAGGATACACAAAACCCTGTCTGGGATGGTGCTAGCACCGCCCCTGACAGGAAACCCTTTGTCCAAGCTCTCCTCGCTGGAAGGACTCCCAGCAGCAGGAGGTCAGACTCGTGTCTGTGGTGGCAGCATCCATTTTGTGGAGCTGAGGCTTCAGTTAACTTTAACCGGGGTTCACAGTTACGTACATGTCGTGTCCCTCTAGAAGGGTGGAATGCTAACCCCGTCGCCAGCATTGGCGAGGGGTTAGTATCCCAATTCGTATGACACCTTACTCGACATGTTTTGATAAAGCGATACCAAAGATAGCATTTAACCGCGAGGATTATAATGCACTTAAGAGTATATGGTATGCGTTATCATGGAACAGCTATTAGGACTTGGTTCCGCAAGCTGCGACGGGCTCAGCTCATGCCAGAGCACCATCTCACACGATTCCAAGCACTCTGCCTTCAGGATTGTTAAGGCCTGCCATAGGAGTGACTGATAGGAATCCGTGTGTCCATTTTGGGGTTAGATATAGGTATACTATATCTAAAGCAAAGGGTGATTACACCACCTTGCCCCAGCTGTCGTGCAGCCAGTTGTGTCAGATTTAGATGGCCATCCAGGGGTGGCATAATACATGCTTCAGCCCCTGGTAGGCCCTGGGTACACCGATGCCCTGAGTTACAGGGTCTGACAAGGTAGCCCAGTTTCAATTGGGTAATGCACCTAAGGTACACATGTCAATTTAGTGAGAGAACAGCTAGGCTGTGGGTCTGATTGGCAGGCCCACAGCCAGAGAAAGTCGTAAACCAGTGAAACAAAAGCTAAAAATCTGGGTGATCATAGGATTGCAGACCCTACTCTCCTACATGACCCCCCCCCCCCCCAAACGTTGGGACAATAAACTAACCTTGACCAGGTGAGTCTTCTTGTTCTAAGTGGAAATACCTGGAGAGCCCATCTGCATTGCCATGATCAGTGCCAGGTCTATGCTCCACGGTGAAGTCCATCCCCTGTAGGGAAATGGACCACCTAAGCAGTTTGGGGTTTTCACCCTTCATCTGATTTAGCCATAAGAGGGGCTTATGGTCGGTCTGAATCTTGAAATGAGTGCCAAACAAGTATGGCCTCAGTTTCTTCAGGGCCCAAACCACAGCAAAGGCCTCCCTCTCAATAGCTGACCAATTTTTCTCTCTGGGGGTCAGCCTTCTGCTTATAAAAGCAATGGGCCGAGGAGCGCTACGTCGAGCCCGGAGTCACACGGACCCCCAACCACACAGTACCTTTGGAAAATGAAGCACACGATGATCAGCGGCGTCGAGCATTCCGGCGTCGCGTCTCCGGTGTCGATCAGGCCTCAGCAGGCGTCGTTGTCGATGATGCGGTTGCACAGAGTGAGCAGCGCTCACGGCGTCGAGAGGGCACGAGGGCGATGCGATCAGCAGCGGTGCAGACACGAGGTCCCTTGGAGCTGGAGCCGTACTCACTACTCACTGACGTTGCTGCTGGCGTCGATCGGGCCCGGCGTCCGGCGTCGAGGAAGCGGGACACTGGAGCCGTTACTCACTATGTCGAGCTGGATTCGGCGACGTCCGTCAGCGTCGAGATTGCTGGTTCTTTCAGAGGTGCTGGATTCACAGGTTCCAGCAAATAGCACTTAAGCAGATGAAGTCCTTTAGCCCTGTGACTTCAGCAGGAGACTGGCACTCTTCCAGTCCTTGGAGATTTTCTTAGCAAGCGTGAGAGTACACACACAGTTCCTCTCTCCTGGTTCCTTGGCAAAAATAAAGAAGCACTGCAGGATTCCCCCCAGCAAACAGCACACTGGCAGAAGGGGTAGGCAAGTCCTCAGATCAGCAGGCCTCTTGTCCTTGGTTACAGGGTTCCTTGTCAGAAGTGATCTAAATTCTTGGTTCAGGGGTCCTTCTCTTATACCCCTTTTCGGCTTTGATCCCTTTGTCCATGCAGGGGAATTTCCCAACATCCTGGGTCTGTTGTGGGTGGAGCCAGGCAGTAGCACCTGGCCTATTCACTGAGCAGGGCTGGGTCCTCAGACGCCCAGCAGGAGGTGGAGCCAGCATTGACACTGGAGACTGCACCGTCTGGACCCTAAGAGGGCGGTTTCCTTTTACTTGGACAGATCCAAGGATTTTCGTTTGGAGGACCAGCTTTTCGTTGGGTTTGCTGGTTGCAAGAAGGGAAGAGCGGTCCTTAAAAGAACCCTCTCAAGATGGATCGTTCTCTGCATTAAGATCTGCTACTCTTTGGCCGGTAAGGAACCTCCAGAGGGTATAAGGGTTCATTATACAAGAGCTAAGTCTTCGACCTCTGCGTTGGCTAGAGGTGTGCCTGTTGAGGATATTTGTAGAGCGGCAACTTGATCTTCCCTCCACACTTTCGTGAAGCATTACTGCTTGGATACCGAAGTCAGGAGGGACGGCCACTTTGCGCACTCTGTCCTTCAGGATTTCCTGGTTTAGAAGAGTGGACACCCTCCTCCGGGAGTGGGGACTGCTGTGGGACTCTATTCACAAGGTGAGGAATCCACACGGCAGATGTATCTATCAGAAGAACAAGTTACTTACCTTCGGTAACGCTTTTTCTGGTAGATACAATATCTGCCTGTGGATTCCTCACTGACCCACCCGCCTCCCCGTTGTCCACTCTTCCATGCCAGAGTTATTGTACTGTAATGTATATTTATTTTGTTGTCAAGGAAATGTATCAATTGCTTTCCTGCATTTGCTTTGCACTGTGTGTTTTGCCTTGATTATTGTATACTGTGTATACTTTGTATATATCTACTGTCATTGGTCCGTCCGTGTGCCTCGATGGCACGGAAAAAAGGGCGGAACTGATGTCATCACGCCGGCGTGGGCCTATTGTAGGCGTCGGTGATGTCAGCGGAGTCGCGAGCGATGTCGTGTCTCTATGATGTCCGAGTCCACGTCGGCGCGAGGCTACAAAAGAATTTCCGAATGTTGCTGACGCAAGGGGGATATTCACAAGGTGAGGAATCCACAGGCAGATATTGTATCTACCAGAAAAAGCGTTACCGAAGGTAAGTAACTTGTTCTTTAGGTGGTCTAGGTTTGTTAAATGGTGTGGAGAGAGATCCATTGATCCTTTAAAGGTCCACTTGTCAGATGTTCTTCAGTTTTCACTTTTCTTGGCTCAGCAGGGTTGTGATGTGGCCACTGTTAAGGGCTATTTGTTGGCTTTATCGACGTTTCTTTGTTTGCCGAATCAGCCGTCTTTGTTTAAATCTCCCATTGTTTTGAGATTTATAAAAGGCCTTACTAATAGGTTTCCGCCTTCCCCCTTTGTTATGCCTCAATGGGATTTAAATCTTGTTTGAACTTTCTTGATGGGTTCCCTGTTTGAACCCTTACATAGTTGTCCTTTGAGACTTCTGTCTTTTAAAATGGTATGTTTGAGGCATGTGGGCTGCTGAATTCATATCTGTGCATAGATCGCCGCCTAGTGTTGGGTCCGGATGATTGCACATTGTTGTCCTGGAAGAGTCTTCGAAGTATCACGAGATGGGTGGCTCCTCCCCTGGACTACAGTGCGCATGGGCATCGCCTCCATCCTCAGATTGTTTTTTTCCGCCATTGGGTTTGGATGTGCTTCGGTTCCCTCTGTCGGAATCGATAGTTGTTTAACTTTCCTTACTTAAGACCAAAAGGTCTTTAGGACTCGCGTCGGTATTGTCTATCGTTCGGGTTGGTTTATTCATCGGCTCCGAACACTTGCTGCCCTTCCGCGTGCTGTCGGCGCGGACGGGCCTACACGACGCTCCAGACTACTTCAACATGGAACGAACTCCGTTTAAGAGGTGCCCAGTGTGTGTCTCAAAGTATTCACACCTCGATGTGCACCCAGTGTGCAACAGATGCTTGTCGCCGGACCACGACGAGGCCAGGTGTATGGCCTGCTCAAAGTTCCGGTCGAAGAAGACTCTCAAGCTACGTCGGGCCGCAAGACTGCAGGCCCAGTTATCGGCACCCCCACCGGCTAACATCTTTGAAGAAGATGTTGAAGACGACACCATCCTGAATGTTTCGGACTCTAACCCGGCGTCGGAGGAAGAAGACTACGACGCGGGAGACGAAGAGTTCGAGAAGTCGTCGAGGAGGTAGGGGACGACGACGGGGCCATTGCCACCGTGGATGATAGCTCGGAAGAGGAGCATCCTCATACTGACTCCGGGGCCAAACCCCAGCATAAGGCCCAGGTCGAGGGATCGCCTTCGGGCCTTACCCAAGACCTCAATACTCACCCCACGGCCCCGCCTCCGGGCCCGGCCACGGACATTGGTGATGCGCCACTCCCGGTACAGAAACCGAAGTGAAGCCATCGGGGTCCACACCATCTGTATCGAAACCGAAAGTGCAAGTCGCACTGGTGGGACCAAAGGCTCCAGAGGCCTCGGCGCCGAAGAAATCCAAGATGGCCGCCGAGCTCAAGAGCCACGCCAAAATGGCCGATCCGAAGACCCCCGTGTCGAAGGCGAAAACGCCCGACGCGGCTGCGTCGGCGCCGAAGCTGGTCGACACTCTGAAGAGCCGCATCGACGCCAAGAAGGTCGATGACCCTAAGAAAGCCTCGAAGAAGCGTCAGGACGACCCCAAGGCTTTGGCTGCACCGATCCCGGTCGACAAGGCAAAGGGAGGTGCTGTATCGGCTCCGAAGACTGCGCCTGCGGTCCCCGACCCGATTCCAGACTCGGAGGACTCGCTCGAGCCGGTCCGGCCCTCCCCCTCATTTACCAAGAAGGTCACGGAGTCCCTTCAGCGTATTCGGAAGGAGGCAGAGGCTCTCGAGCCGACGGATGTGACGCCGAAGCCTCCACAGAAACCGGCGAAGGCGCAAACACCGATTCACTTTACGCTGCCGCCAAAGACGGCGCCGAAGGCTTTCGCTCCGAAGCGTGGGGCCGGGGTGCCCTTGAAGCTGGTGTCTACGCCGAAAGCATCCCGGGTAGTGCCGAAGCCACGGCACCAGCCACTAGCGGACGACGAGCGTCAAGAAGTTGTCATCGATGCCAACACAGGCAAGCTCTCTCTCCTTAAACAGAAAATCACCCCGGAGCCTGTGTTGGAGCATTTTCATATTCCCCTCAAAAAGAAGTTGGACTCTGCGGGTGCATCTGCCCCTATAGAGCCTGCATCTCCACAAGGTCTGGAGCTCTCACCGACTCACTCTAACGCTGGGGAGGGTGACGGGGACGAGGAAGAGGAGTACAATTACCCAGCGTACTCGGATCCAGAGGATGTCAATGAGCCGTGGTCTGCTGGAGGCGACCCTGAGGACCCTCAGTCAGGACACGAGCCGCAGCTGTTTGCTGCGAAAACTTCCCCAACAGAGGACTCTGCAGCCTTCAACGCTCTAATTGAGAGAGCTGCGGCCAATCATGATGTCGACCTCCATGCGGACCCAGTGGATGTCGACTTTCTTTTTGACACTTTCTCAGTGGCTGAAAAAACTGTCAAGACATTGCCAATGCTCAAAGGAGTGCTGAAGCATGTGCCTGAGGTTTTCAGGGAGCCCACCCGGGCAAGAGTCATTAATCCTCGTATTGACAAAAAATACAAGGCAGCGCCCACTGATCCAACGTACATCAAGGGACAGTTGCCACTGGACTCTTTGGTTGTCTCCAACGCACGTAAGCGGGCAAACTCACAGACCACGGGTGATGCTCCTCCCCCAGACAAAGAATCGAAGGTCTTTGAAGATTCGGGGAAACGTATTGCTGCGCAGGCAGCTAATATGTGGCGCATTTCAAACACGCAAGCACTACTTGCACGCTACGATAGGCGCACTATGACACCCTAGAAACACTTCTACAGCACTTACCGGTTCAGTACAAAGAGGTAGCAGAAATGTTGATTCAGGAGGGGAAGCTTATCACCAACGCTTCAATTAAGTGCGCACTGGACGTGGCTGATACCGCCTCCAGAGCTATAAACACTAGCGTGCTACTGCGTAGGCATGCATGGCTTAGAATATCAGGCTTTAAAGCAGACATTCAGACCACCATCTTAAACCAGACAGTCAATCCAGACGACCTGTTTGGGCCAGAAGTGGATGCAACCCTTGAAAAAATGAAAAAAGACACTGACACTGCTAAATCTATGGGTGCCTTACAGTCCCAGCAGTTTCGGGGTGGTTCCTTTCGCCGTTCCAATAACAGAGGCACCTCAAGGGGTCAAGCGTCACAATCCACGCAATACTATAAAAGCAACACCCAATCCTCATACACCAACAAGGGTAGAGGTGGTTACCGGGGCAACAACGTCAAAGGCAGAGGACGTGGAAATAACAACTCCAGGTCCTCCACCGCCAACAAACTGTGACGCCTTGTCACTGCCCCCCGACCACACAACACCAGTCGGGGGGAGACTCCAGCAGTTCCTGCCCGCGTGGAAATCCATCACCACGGACAGGTGGGTCAAATCTCTTATCCAATACGGTTATTGTCTGGAACTCACTTCCACTCCACCAAGCATACCTCCAAGACACCGTCCTATGTCCGGCGAGCACTTGCACTTGTTGCAGCAGGAAGTCCAAGTCATGCTGCAAAAAGGGGCAATAGAGCTCGTTCCACTGCAAGACAGGGGAACAGGTGTTTACTCTCTGTACTTTCTAATCCCCAAAAAGGACGGATTCCTCATCCTAGACCTCAGGCCCCTCAACTGGTACATTCTGTCGGAGCATTTCCATATGCTCACGTTGCAGCAGGTTCTCCCGCTGCTTCGGCAAGGGGACTTCCTAGCTACTCTGGATCTCAAGTATGCATACTTTCACATTCCCCTGCATCCTTCACACAGGAAGTACTTGAGGTTCACCATTCAAGACCAGCACTACCAGTTCAGGGTTCTGCCTTTTGGGGTCACCACAGCGCCCAGGGTCTTTACAAAGTGCCTGGCGACCGTGGCAGCGCATCTAAGACGTCAAAACAACCACATCTATCCCTATCTGGACGACTGGCTCATTCAGGCGAAGTCGGAACAGCAGTGCGCCAACCACGTGTCCCGCACTATTCATCTCCTGCACGATCTGGGATTCTCACTGAATTACCCAAAATCCCATCTCCAGCCCGCCCACATACGGCAGTATCTGGGCGCGACAATAAACACTCTAGCGGCCACTGCTCAGCCAAATTCAGTGAGAGTCGCCAGTATTCAGACGCTGATCCAAAGATTCAGACCTCAGCACTCGCTTCCAGCGAAAGTGTTCATGCAGTTGATAGGCATGATGGCCTCCTGCATCTCCATTGTCCCGCACGCGAGGTTACATATGCGTACGCTTCAGGAGTGCCTGGCACGTCAGTGGACTCAGGCTCACGGGCAACTAACAGACCTAGTGTTGGTGAGCGGTCGGGCGTACAACTCTCTGCATTGGTGGAATCCACAAAACCTTTGCAAGGGCCGACCGTTCCAAGAGCCTGTGGCACAGATTGTCCTGACGACGGACGCTTCTCTCCAGGGATGGGGAGCGCATGTACTCCACTACACAGTGCAGGGACTATGGACACTACAGCAAAGGAAGATGCACATCAATGTATTGGAACTGATGGCAATCTTCATGGCCTTAAAGGCATTCAAAGTACATCTGTGCAACAAGGTCGTGTTGATCCGGACGGACAACATGACGGCCATGTACTACATTCAGAAACAGGGGGGAACACACTCTCCGCAGCTGTCTCATCTGGCTCAGAGCATGTGGAAGTGGGCCATTCAGAGGAACATTTTCCTAATGGCAGAACATCTCCCAGGCAAAGACAATCAGATGGCGGACCTGCTCAGCAGGCACAGCCACCAAATGCACGAGTGGGAGATACATCCATCAGTACTCCAACCGTACTTCCAAAGGTGGGGTCATCCAGAGATAGACCTGTTCGCCACAAGGGAGAATGCAAAATGCCAAAGCTTCGCCGCCAGGTTCCCACACCCGCAGGGCAATGCGATATGGATGAACTGGTCAGGCAGATTTGCGTACGCTTTTCCCCCAGCACCTCTGATACCGCTGGTGGCGCGCAAGCTCAGGCAGCACTCGATGACTCTCATCCTGGTTGCTCCAACGTGGGCTCGCCAACCATGGTACACCACGTTTCTGGAACTTTCCGTGGTACTGCATCAAAGGCTTCATCTCACACCCAGCCTTCTGACGCAGAGCCATGGCGACATTCAGCACCCAGATCCGCAACAGCTCAACCTGGCGATCTGGCTCCTGAAGTCCTAGAGTTTGGCTACTTCAATCTTCCCCCGGATTGCATGGACATCATTCGGGAGGCAAGAAAGCCCACTACTAGAGCATGTTATGCGGCTAAATGGAAGCGGTTTGTCATTTATTGTGCGAACCACGACATTAACCCGCTGGATGCTTCCATTCAGAACATCATCTGTTACCTGTTCCATCTGTACCAATGCAATTTGGCGTATACTTCCATCCGCATTCACCTGTCTGCGATGGCCGCATACCTCCAGAATAGGCAACACCTTTCACTTTTCAAAGTGCCTGCTATCAAAGCATTTCTGGAAGGACTCAAAAGGGTCATTCCACCACGGACACCACCAGCTCCAGAATGGAACCTCAATGTGGTTCTTACAAGGCTGATGGGTCCTCCTTTTGAGCCACTACACTCTTGCGAGCTGCAGTTCCTGACTTGGAAAGTGGCTTTCTTAGTAGCAATTACATCGCTACGGAGGGTTAGCGAGTTGCAGGCCCTCACCATCCAAGAGCCTTTTTTCCAAGTCCATGCTAACAGGGTGGTGCTTCGCACTAACCCTAAATTTCTACCCAAGGTTGTGTCTCAATTCCACATAAACCAGATGTAGGAGAGTAGGGTCTGCAATCCTATGATCACCCAGATTTTTTGCTTTTGTTTCACTGGTTTACGACTTTCTCTGGCTGTGGGCCTGCTAATCAGACCCACAGCCTGGCTGTTCTCTTTCTAAGTTACGATATGTACCCTAGGTGCATTTACCAATTGGTACTGGGCCACCTTATCAGACCCCGTAACGCAGGGCATAGGTGTACCCAGGGCCGCCAGGGGCTGAAGCATGTATTATGCCACCCCTGGCTGGCCTCCTAAATTTGACACAACTGGCTGCACGACAGCTGGGGCGAAGACGTGTAACCACCCTTCGCTTTAGGTATAGAGCTCTATATCTAACCATACAATGGACACCCGAGTTCCTATCAGTCACTCCTATGGCAGGCCTTAACGATCCTGAAGGCAGAGTGCGTGGGCTCGTGTGAGCTAGGTCCAGGCCCGAGCCGAGCCCGGTTGCAGCTTGCGGAATCAAGACCCAATAGCTGTTCCATGATAACGCGTACCATATCGGTAACTCCGGTGTCGCGTTATCAAGGCATGTCGAGTACGGTGTCATACGAATCGGGGTGCTGCCCTCTCGCCAATTCTGGCGACGAGGTTAGCATTCCACCCTTCTAGAGGGACACGACATGTACGTAACTGTGAACCCCGGTTAAAGTTAACTGAAGCCTCAGCTCCACAAAATGGATGCTGCCACCACAGACACGAGTCTGACCTCCTGCTGCTGGGAGTCCTTCCAGCGAGGAGCACTTGGACAAAGGGTTTCCTGTCGAGGGCGGTGTTCGCACCGTCCCAGACGGGGTTTGTGTATTCTGGGTAGGTAGGGCTTTGGCGAGAAGGTGACTGCGGAGTGGCACCCCGGTGCTCACTACGCATCTGCCGGTTAGAACCAGTTCCAGGGGCGACAGCCCTGGCCTGGGGAAAGTCCGGCAGGGGAGAGGGGTGTAACTACCCCCCTTCCTGGTCCCACCCTTAGGGCAGGACCTAGTCATGTACCCACCCCTTTCTTTAGAATAAAGACCGGAGCGGGGACCCTTCCAAATTAGATCATCTTTGATTCAAGAACTACTTTCTACGAAAGGACATTCAAGACTCTTCTCAAGATTTCTCCCTTGTGACTAAGGAGTAGTCACCCTGCATCAGCGGGCACCAACTAAGAACTCTGCGGTTTGCTGTAAGTCCTTCCTCAAGGAATCCGACGGCCCAGCTCGACGAGAACCGGCTTCCCTGGCACCTCTGACCTCTACCCACGTCATCAGCTCAGCTGTGATCTGTGGGTGCGACGAGACCTCGAGGGACCGGCCATCATCAGAACCTGCACGCTCTTAAAACCAGCACGACCATCGAGGTAACCCTCTGGTGAGTGCTCTGGGGTCCGAGAAGCCCCGACCCTGAGCCGCTCCAGCACCGAAGTGCAGTCTCCCAGCATCTCCACGATCTGCGTGGGGCCCTTCTGCTCGCTGCTCAGCACGTTGTCTGGTCACTAGCCGCTGGCTTGTGCCCTTCTGTGACGACATCCGAGAATCATCACTGCTGGTCTGGTTGCTCCAGACTGGCCCTTGCTTCCATCTTTTCGAGAAGCACCCCGGACCCTCCTGGTCCACTCAAGACGCCATCTTAGGCCCACCACGTGGCCCTGAGATCTGCCAAGGCTTGTTGCCCCATCCTGGGCCCAGCGACGCCGACAGAATCATCCTTCGTGGGACAGCTCGCACCTCCACCGTGGTCGACGACAACGCCTCCTGGTCCGTGAGACTGCAGAGCCCAGCGTCGCCCACTCACCTGGTCGAGGTGACGGCCAACCGGTGCCCTCCTGGTACCCTCTGACTACTGGCTAGTAGTACGAACTTGGTCCCCTCTGCTTTCAGGTTTCATCAATCTCCGATCCAGGCTTGGATCTCTACGAACTATTCAGCACTGGTCGCCGGCCAGCAACTCTTTTCTTCCGGCTCCTGGCTCGTCAGCGAAGACCCCGACGCCTGTAAGACTTGTGCAGCCGCAGCCCTCGTGGCTAGGTAACTCGGCATTTCGGTGCCTGCATAGCCTCCTTACTCTAGGGTCCTGAGTCCCTCGCTTCCGACTTGCCTTATCGGGTCCGCCCGAGACCTTAACCTTTCCGTGTCCTCGGACACTTGTTTTAATTGTGCACTTGAAGTATTTGCTAAAGAGATTTGGTTTGTGCTTAGTACCCTGTCCTCGTCAAGAGTACAGGGCTGTTGTGATTCTTAATAAATATACTGTTTATTTTCATAACACTTGTGTGGTGTCCTTTCACTGGGTGTTCAAGGGGTACATGTGTGGTAAACAGCTGGCTTAACGCGCCCTCTCGAGTCTTTAGCCTTAGACTGCTCGTATCCACGCTACTAGGATAGCTGGTCTATAGGTTGACTTACAACCAAACACCATAAGGGTCGTTGGAACGATACATAGCGGTCGCTAGAATAGCGAACGTTGCATATCGGGCCAACTTCTCACATTGGTGGCAGCGGTGGGATTTGAGCTTGCTGTTGTTTTACCACACGTATCCTAAGAATATCTTGTTGAAAGATCGCACAAGTACTGTTAAGTACATATAACTAAAAGCTTAGAATACTCGGAGTTCTACTGAACCAGCTGTTGTAGCTCCTCAAGGCTTAGCACACCTTGGCTACAACTCTTAGCAAGGGTACAGTAGGTAAACACGTAGTGTAGGTAGGTGCATCACTTACACCACACTAGAAACAGTATGTCGGACAAAGGAGGAAACTCTGGGTCTCCCCTTGTGTCAGTTGACCCTCCACAGGTCATCCCTTCAGGATATACTGTGCTGAGCTTCAAGGAGTTAAGACGACTGTGTCACTCCAGGAAGATTCAGCAGGGGTCTAACCCCACAACGTCCTTTCTGATTGGTCTCTTGGAGACTTATGATGCCAGAAGGGCTGAGAAACTTCGCAGCTCTTCTAATCCAGAAGGAGACATGCCTCCCCTCGAGGGAACCCGAGACGATCCCGACCTCATCCACCTCGCAACGGAGAACGAAGATGTGGAGGAGGATGAGGATGAGGATCTCTCTGGGGATGAGGCAGATAAGGGACAGGTAGAAGTCGTCAGACTAAGCAGGTCCAACTTAAGCAAACATGATAGCGGTACTGGGGGACCCCTGGGGCCACTATCAGGTCAGCTTAACATTGGGAATGGACGAGCCCGATCTCTGTCAAGAGACTCTGGCAGATCCCTTCAAACCAATGGCTCTCACAACTCTTCTCAGAGAGGGATGACGTCCCCTCAGAGGAGAGTGTACGAAGCTAAGGAAAGGGCAGCCAATCTAAGGATTGAAAGGGAAGAACTTGCCCTGGCCAAAGAAAGGCTTGCCTTTGCTAGAGAGCAACAGTTAAGTGGGGCAGTCCCCACTGGTGGCAGCAATGTACCTAGTAATAGGGAAAAGAGTTTCGATACGAAACACCTTGGGAAGATAGTGCCCCCCTTTAAACAAGGGGACGACATCCACAAATGGATTACTGCTTTGGAGAGGGCCTGCACTGTGCAGGGTGTTCCCCAGAGTCAGTGGGCAGCTATCTTGTGGCTCTCCTTTGAAGGAAAAGGAAGAGACAAGCTCCTCACCACAAGGGTGGAGGATGCTAACGATTACCAAATCTTGAAAAATACACTCGTTGAAGGGTTCGGCCTAACCACTGAGCAGTACAGGGTGCTGTTCAGGGATACCCAGAAAACGCAGTCTCAAGATTGGTCTGATTTTGTCGATTGTGCCACTAAGGCTTTTGAGGGCTGGTTGCTGGGCAGTAAGGTTACTGATTACGAAGGATTGTATAATTTGATGATGAGAGAACAAATTTTAAACAATTGTCAGAACCAGTTGTTGCATCAGCATCTTGTCGACTCGGATCTGACCTCTCCCCAAGAATTGGGAAAGAAGGCAGACAGATGGGTTCGTACAAGAGTTAAACAGAACCAGGGCCAGAATCAAGGTGGTCAGAAGAAAGCAGACCAGAAGGGTAAAGATTCTAAGGGGGAACAAAATGACCAGAAGTCTTCAACAGGTCCCCAACAACCCAAAGAGGGTGGGGGTCAGGCTCCCCAAAAGAAGAAAGAAGGCCAATCCAAAAGATGGTGCCAGTACTGTAAAAGTAAATCTCACTGGTTTAGTGAGTGCACCAAGAAAGGAGGAGGGCAGACTCCTGCCACTGCAGCCCCTAAGGCACCTGTGCCCCCTAGTACAGCCAGCAGTGGTAGTGCGCCTCCCAAGGGTTTAGTAGGGTTAACCCTGGGCTCTGAGGGGCGTGACAACTTAGTTGGCACACTCACTCAGGCTGTCCTTGTCAGTACAGGGGACGCGGACGTATCCCCTGACGTAAGCCCCAGTACTTTGGGCAAATACCGACAGACGCCTTTCATAAATGGAAAGATGGCTCAGGCCTATAGGGACACTTGTGCCAGCGTCACCATGGTGACGCCTAACTTTGTGGACCCTGGACAGATCATGCCAGGTACAGAATTCCTGGTGACCAATGCAAGCAATGTCACTACCAATCACAGTATGGCAATTGTAGCTTTCTCCTGGGGAGGGGTAACTGGCCAAAAGAAGGTTGTAGTTAGTCCAGACCTCCCAGTGGATTGTTTGTTGGGCAATGATTTGGAGTCGTCACAATGGTCAGAAGTGGAGCACCGGACTCACATGGAAATGTTAGGTTTGCCAGCACATGTGTTCGCTGTGACTAGGTCACAGGTCAGGAAATGCCCCACTGAACAGGTGCTGGATCCTGGAACAACGGACCAGACACCTCCCAAGAAAAAGAGCAGTAGGGTTAAGGCTGCGCCTTCCCCCTTGCCCCAGGTCGAGGATCAAGTCTCAGAAGAGGCTGACCTACAGGAATTGAGGGAAACTGAGCCTAGGGAATTCGAACTTGATCAAGTTGAATTCTTGGGTTCAGGGGGACCCTCAAGGGAAGACCTGGGGAAGGACCAGTTAGACTGCCCTTCTCTTGAACCCCTCAGACAGCAGGCTGCTGCTGAGGCTGCTGGGAACGCCACAGGTACCCACAAGGTATACTGGGAAGATGGACTCCTGTACACTGAGTCAAGAGACCCCAAGCCTGGCATGACCAGGAGGCTGGTTGTACCCTTGTCTCAGCGTGGTTTCCTACTTACCTTGGCCCACGAGATTCCCTTAGCAGGTCACTTAGGCCAGACGAAAACGTGGGACAGGCTTGTCTCACACTTTCACTGGCCTCACATGAACGAAGATACCAAGGAGTTTTGCCGCTCCTGTGTCACTTGCCAAGCCAGTGGTAAGTCAGGTGGCACGACAAAGGCCCCCCTTATACCAATGCCTGTGGTGGGGGTGCCCTTTGAACGGGTGGGGATCGACATCGTCGGTCCCATGGAACCACCTACAGCATCAGGGCACAAGTTTATACTGGTGGTAGTGGATCATGCCACCAGGTATCCTGAAGCTATTCCCCTTAGGACCACTACAGCATCTGTTGTGGCAAGAGCCCTAGTTGGAGTGTTCTCCAGAGTGGGCTTCCCTAAGGAGGTCGTCTCCGACAGAGGTGCAAACTTTATGTCGAGCTACTTAACTGCTATGTGGAAGGAATGTGGTGTTAACTACAAGTTCACTACACCCTATCATCCACAATGCAATGGGCTTGTTGAGAGATTCAACAGGACCCTAAAAGGGATGATTCATGGACTACCGGAAAAGCTTCGGCGTAGATGGGACGTCCTGATCCCCTGCCTCTTGTTCGCCTACAGAGAAGTACCGCAGAAGGGGGTTGGCTACAGCCCTTATGAACTTTTGTACGGGCATCCTGTAAGGGGACCCCTGTGTTTGGTGAAGGAAGGATGGGAGAGACCTCTCAAAAAGCCTGCAGCCAACATAGTGGACTATGTGCTTGGCCTCCGCTCGCGGATGGCTGAATACATGGAAAAGGCATCTGAAAACCTTAAGGCCAGCCAAGAACTCCAAAAAGCTTGGCATGACCAAAAGGCTGTCTTGACTGTTTACCAGCCCGGACAGAAGGTGTGGGTGTTGGAGCCAGTGGCCCCAGCAGCACTCAAGGACAAATGGTCCGGGCCCTACACCATCCTGGAGAAAAAGGGAGAGGTCACCTACCTGGTCGACCTGGGAACTCCCCGGAGCCCCCACAGGGTGCTTCATGTCAACAGGCTAAAAGCATATGTCGACAGGAAGGACATGAGTTTGCTCATGGCCCTAGATGAGGGACAGGAAGAGGAGAGTGACCCTCTCCCCGACCTGCTCACTCAGAATCCTGACGATGGCTCGGTAGATGGTGTTGTCTTTTGTGGCAGCCTCTCCGAACATCAACAGAGCGACTGTAAACAGGTTCTTCAGTCGTTCAGGCATATGTTTTCTCTAACACCCAGCCAGACCGATTGGTGCACCCATGAGGTTGACACTGGTGACAGCTTGCCCGTCAAGAGTAAAATCTACAGGCAGCCTGATCACGTTAGAGACTGCATCAAGAGTGAAGTGCAGAAAATGTTGGAGCTGGGAGTCATTGAACCCTCGGATAGCCCTTGGGCTAGTCCCGTAGTTCTGGTGCCGAAACCTCACACCCAGGGTGGTAAGAGAGAGATGAGGTTTTGCGTAGACTACAGGGGTCTCAATGCAGTCACTAAGACTGACGCCCACCCAATACCAAGGGCAGACGAGCTTATCGATAGATTGGCTTCGGCCAACTACTTAAGTACGTTTGACCTGACAGCTGGGTATTGGCAAATCAGGTTAGCTGAGGACGCCAAGCCTAAAACCGCATTTTCAACCCCTGGTGGGCATTATCAGTTCGTGGTAATGCCCTTTGGTCTGAAAAATGCACCTGCCACCTTCCAACGGTTGGTGAATCAAGTCCTTACTGGGCTGGATGACTTCTGTGCGGCGTATCTTGACGATATTGCTGTCTTTAGCTCCACCTGGGAGGATCACCTGGTCCACCTGCGGAAGACGTTAGAGGCACTGCAAGCAGTAGGTCTCACTATCAAGGCCACCAAGTGCCAGATAGGGCAGACACAGGTTGTATACCTGGGCCACCTCGTAGGTGGAGGCCAGGTTCAGCCACTGGAGAGCAAGATACAGTCAATCAGGGACTGGGCTCCTCCAACCACCCAGACTCAGGTTCGAGCTTTCTTGGGCCTGACTGGTTACTATAGGAAGTTTGTCAGGAACTATGGTTCAATTGTGACACCATTAAACGAACTGACAAGTAAGAAAATGCCAAAAAAAGTTCAGTGGACAGCGAGCTGTCAAAAAGCATTCGATGACCTAAAGCAGGCCATGTGCACGGCGCCTATCCTTAAGAGTCCAGACTACTCCAAACCATTCATTGTCCAAACAGATGCTTCTGAGTTGGGTGTGGGAGCTGTTCTATCTCAACTGAATTTTGATGGTCAAGACCAGCCCATTGCTTTTATAAGCAGAAGGCTGACCCCTAGAGAGAAGAATTGGTCAGCTATTGAGAGGGAGGCCTTTGCTGTGGTTTGGGCCCTGAAGAAGCTGAGGCCATACTTGTTTGGCACTCACTTCAAGATTCAGACCGACCATAAGCCCCTCTTGTGGCTAAATCAGATGAAGGGTGAAAACCCCAAACTGCTTAGGTGGTCCATTTCCCTACAGGGGATGGACTTTACAGTGGAACATAGACCTGGTACTGATCATGGCAATGCCGATGGGCTCTCCAGATATTTCCACTTAGAACAAGAAGACTCACCTGGTCAAGGTTAGCTTATTGTTCCGACGTTTGGGGGGGGGTCATGTAGGAGAGTAGGGTCTGCAATCCTATGATCACCCAGATTTTTTGCTTTTGTTTCACTGGTTTACGACTTTCTCTGGCTGTGGGCCTGCTAATCAGACCCACAGCCTGGCTGTTCTCTTTCTAAGTTACGATATGTACCCTAGGTGCATTTACCAATTGGTACTGGGCCACCTTATCAGACCCCGTAACGCAGGGCATAGGTGTACCCAGGGCCGCCAGGGGCTGAAGCATGTATTATGCCACCCCTGGCTGGCCTCCTAAATTTGACACAACTGGCTGCACGACAGCTGGGGCGAAGACGTGTAACCACCCTTCGCTTTAGGTATAGAGCTCTATATCTAACCATACAATGGACACCCGAGTTCCTATCAGTCACTCCTATGGCAGGCCTTAACGATCCTGAAGGCAGAGTGCGTGGGCTCGTGTGAGCTAGGTTCAGGCCCGAGCCGAGCCCGGTTGCAGCTTGCGGAATCAAGACCCAATAGCTGTTCCATGATAACGCGTACCATATCGGTAACTCCGGTGTCGCGTTATCAAGGCATGTCGAGTACGGTGTCATACGAATCGGGGTGCTGCCCTCTCGCCAATTCTGGCGACGAGGTTAGCATTCCACCCTTCTAGAGGGACACGACATGTACGTAACTGTGAACCCCGGTTAAAGTTAACTGAAGCCTCAGCTCCACAAAATGGATGCTGCCACCACAGACACGAGTCTGACCTCCTGCTGCTGGGAGTCCTTCCAGCGAGGAGCACTTGGACAAAGGGTTTCCTGTCGAGGGCGGTGTTCGCACCGTCCCAGACGGGGTTTGTGTATTCTGGGTAGGTAGGGCTTTGGCGAGAAGGTGACTGCGGAGTGGCACCCCGGTGCTCACTACGCATCTGCCGGTTAGAACCAGTTCCAGGGGCGACAGCCCTGGCCTGGGGAAAGTCCGGCAGGGGAGAGGGGTGTAACTACCCCCCTTCCTGGTCCCACCCTTAGGGCAGGACCTAGTCATGTACCCACCCCTTTCTTTAGAATGAAGACCGGAGCGGGGACCCTTCCAAATCAGATCATCTTTGATTCAAGAACTACTTTCTACGAAAGGACATTCAAGACTCTTCTCAAGATTTCTCCCTTGTGACTAAGGAGTAGTCACCCTGCATCAGCGGGCACCAACTAAGAACTCTGCGGTTTGCTGTAAGTCCTTCCTCAAGGAATCCGACGGCCCAGCTCGACGAGAACCGGCTTCCCTGGCACCTCTGACCTCTACCCACGTCATCAGCTCAGCTGTGATCTGTGGGTGCGACGAGACCTCGAGGGACCGGCCATCATCAGAACCTGCACGCTCTTAAAACCAGCACGACCATCGAGGTAACCCTCTGGTGAGTGCTCTGGGGTCAGAGAAGCCCCGACCCTGAGCCGCTCCAGCACCGAAGTGCAGTCTCCCAGCATCTCCACGATCTGCGTGGGGCCCTTCTGCTCGCTGCTCAGCACGTTGTCTGGTCACTAGCCGCTGGCTTGTGCCCTTCTGTGACGACATCCGAGAATCATCACTGCTGGTCTGGTTGCTCCAGACTGGCCCTTGCTTCCATCTTTTCGAGAAGCACCCCGGACCCTCCTGGTCCACTCAAGACGCCATCTTAGGCCCACCACGTGGCCCTGAGATCTGCCAAGGCTTGTTGCCCCATCCTGGGCCCAGCGACGCCGACAGCATCATCCTTCGTGGGACAGCTCGCACCTCCACCGTGGTCGCCGACAACGCCTCCTGGCCCGTGAGACTGCAGAGCCCAGCGTCGCCCACTCACCTGGTCGAGGTGACGGCCAACCGGTGCCCTCCTGGTACCCTCTGACTACTGGCTAGTAGTACGAACTTGGTCCCCTCTGCTTTCAGGTTTCATCAATCTCCGATCCAGGCTTGGATCTCTACGAACTATTCAGCACTGGTCGCCGGCCAGCAACTCTTTTCTTCCGGCTCCTGGCTCGTCAGCGAAGACCCCGACGCCTGTAAGACTTGTGCAGCCGCAGCCCTCGTGGCTAGGTAACTCGGCATTTCGGTGCCTGCATAGCCTCCTTACTCTAGGGTCCTGAGTCCCTCGCTTCCGACTTGCCTTATCGGGTCCGCCCGAGACCTTAACCTTTCCGTGTCCTCGGACCACTTGTTTTAATTGTGCACTTGAAGTATTTGCTAAAGAGATTTGGTTTGTGCTTAGTACCCTGTCCTCGTCAAGAGTACAGGGCTGTTGTGATTCTTAATAAATATACTGTTTATTTTCATAACACTTGTGTGGTGTCCTTTCACTGGGTGTTCAAGGGGTACATGTGTGGTAAACAGCTGGCTTAACGCGCCCTCTCGAGTCTTTAGCCTTAGACTGCTCGTATCCACGCTACTAGGATAGCTGGTCTATAGGTTGACTTACAACCAAACACCATAAGGGTCGTTGGAACGATACATAGCGGTCGCTAGAATAGCGAACATTGCATATCGGGCCAACTTCTCACACCAGACAATCGAGTTGCCGGTGTTTTTTCAAAATCCTAAGTCGCTGGCGGAGCGGATGCTCCACACCCTTGACGTTAAAAGGGCCCTAATGTATTACATTGACAGGACCAAGGATTTTAGAAAGACTAAGCAGCTTTTCGTTGCCTTCGCATCACACCACAAGGGTAACGCTATTTCCAAGGCTGGTATTGCTAGGTGGATCGTGAAATGTATTCAGATCTGTTACGCAACGGCTAAACGCACTCTTACAATTCCACCAAGAGCCCACTCCACCAGAAAGTTGGGGGCCTCTATGGCTTTCCTTGAAAACATTCCCTTAGAGGATATATGTAGAGCAGCCACATGGTCTACCACACATACATTTACTAAACATTACTGTGTAGACGTGCACTCTAAACAGCAGGCAGCTGTAGGGCAGGCTGTTCTCAAGACACTTTTCCAAACTGCTGCAGCTGGCACGGGCGGCCGCCGCTAATGGAGGGACTGCTATGTATTCTATGCACAGATATGAATTCTTTTTTACAACAAGGGGTGGTGAGGGACAGAGTCTCTGAATTAAACAGAAAGCTCTCACCCAGTCAAGAGATCAGGGCTAGATCCAACACCGTTTTTTAGCTCACTGCACCATCCCAGTTTCAGAACCTGGCTGTATGCAAATTAGTCTGTTCCTGTCCCAGTGCATGATGGGAACAGGGCAAACCAAACTACAAAAGCCAATTCTTACACTGGGAAGGAAACAAGCTCCCGGGGACCGGTTTCTGGCATTACAGCCGTCTTCGGCCCGGTTTGCTTGAATCCTGATGGTGCAATGAGCAAGGGTCTCACATCTGAGAATACCCTTCCACGCTTAGGGTGGACAAAAATATTTACAACAAGGGGTGGTGAGGGACAGAGTCTTTGAATTAAACAGAAAGCTCTCACCCAGTCAAGAGATCAGGGCTAGATCCAACACCGTTTTTTAGCTCACTGCACCATCCCAGTTTCAGAACCTGGCTGTATGCAAATTAGTCTGTTCCTGTCCCAGTGCATGATGGGAACAGGGCAAACCAAACTACAAAAGCCAATTCTTACACTGGGAAGGAAACAAGCTCCCGGGGACCGGTTTCTGGCATTACAGCCGTCTTCGGCCCGGTTTGCTTGAATCCTGATGGTGCAATGAGCAAGGACAGACTGGGCCAGGGACAGACTGATTTGCATATAGCCAGGTTCTGAGCTGGGATGGGGCAGTGAGATAAATAACGGTGATGGATCAAGCCCTGATCTTTGGACTGGGTAAGAGTGGTCTGCTCAATTCAGACACTCTGTTCATCACCACCCCCCTTTTGCAAATCGATTTTGGCCACTATAGGTGTGGCAGGGTATACTCAGACATGAGTCCCTTTCTCACTGCTCCATCAGGATTCAAGCAAGCCGGGCCGAAGAGGCTGAAATGCCAGAAACCGGTCCCTGGTAGCTTGTCTCCTTTCTGGTAAAGAATTGGCTTGGTAGTTTAGTCTGCCCTGTTCCCATGATGCACTGGGCCAGGGACAGACTGATTTGCATATAGCCAGGTTCTGAGCTGGGATGGGGCAGTGAGATAAATAACGGTGATGGATCAAGCCCTGATCTTTGGACTGGGTAAGAGTGGTCTGCTCAATTCAGACACTCTGTTCATCACCACCCCCCTTTTGCAAATCGATTTTGGCCACTATAGGTGTGGCAGGGTATACTCAGACATGAGTCCCTTTCTCACTGCTCCATCAGGATTCAAGCAAGCCGGGCCGAAGAGGCTGAAATGCCAGAAACCGGTCCCTGGTAGCTTGTCTCCTTTCTGGTAAAGAATTGGCTTGGTAGTTTAGTCTGCCCTGTTCCCATGATGTACTGGGCCAGGGACAGACTGATTTGCATATAGCCAGGTTCTGAGCTGGGATGGGGCAGTGAGATAAATAACGGTGATGGATCAAGCCCTGATCTTTGGACTGGGTAAGAGTGGTCTGCTCAATTCAGACACTCTGTTCATCACCACCCCCCTTTTGCAAATCGATTTTGGCCACTATAGGTGTGGCAGGGTATACTCAGACATGAGTCCCTTTCTCACTGCTCCATCAGGATTCAAGCAAGCCGGGCCGAAGAGGCTGAAATGCCAGAAACCGGTCCCTGGTAGCTTGTCTCCTTTCTGGTAAAGAATTGGCTTGGTAGTTTAGTCTGCCCTGTTCCCATGATGCACTGGGCCAGGGACAGACTGATTTGCATATAGCCAGGTTCTGAGCTGGGATGGGGCAGTGAGATAAATAACGGTGATGGATCAAGCCCTGATCTTTGGACTGGGTAAGAGTGGTCTGCTCAATTCAGACACTCTGTTCATCACCACCCCCCTTTTGCAAATCGATTTTGGCCACTATGGGTGTGGCAGGGTATACTCAGACATGAGTCCCTTTCTCACTGCTCCATCAGGATTCAAGCAAGCCGGGCCGAAGAGGCTGAAATGCCAGAAACCGGTCCCTGGTAGCTTGTCTCCTTTCTGGTAAAGAATTGGCTTGGTAGTTTAGTCTGCCCTGTTCCCATGATGCACTGGGCCAGGGACAGACTGATTTGCATATAGCCAGGTTCTGAGCTGGGATGGGGCAGTGAGATAAATAACGGTGATGGATCAAGCCCTGATCTTTGGACTGGGTAAGAGTGGTCTGCTCAATTCAGACACTCTGTTCATCACCACCCCCCCTTTTGCAAACAGATATGAATTCAGCAGCCCACATGCCTCGAACTGCATATGCTACTTACCAGTATGCATCTGTTCTTGGCATGTAGGGCTGCTGACATTCATATCGCCCGCCCTCCTCCCCGGCGCCTGTAGCAGCTGCAGTATTCATGTATATGCTCATAGCATGGTCATCACTCACATAGTTCACTCCATCTCGGCCACAATGGCTAAAAACAATCTGAGGATGGAGGCGATGCCCATGCGCACTGTAGTCCAGGGGAGGAGCCACCTATCTCGTGATACTTCTAAGACTCTTCCAGGACAACAATGTGCAATCATCCGGACCCAACACTAGGCGGCGATCTATGCACAGATATGAATGTCAGCAGCCCTACATGCCAAGAACAGATGCATACTGGTAAGTAGCATTTGCATTCTTGTGGCTATTACCTCAGCAAGGAGGGTGAGCGAGCTTCAGGCTCTCAGTTCAAAAGCCCAGTTTCTGACCATACATGCTGAAAGGATGGTCCTCATGACCAGGGCTGCTTTTCTGCCTACGGTGGTTACTCCCTTCCATCTAGGGCAGTCCATTACTCTTCCTGTGTTCTATTCTCCCCCTCACCCTTCCAAGCAGGAGGAGAGACTTCATGGCCTGGATCCGAAAAAGAGCGGTTAGATTTTATTTGGACAGGACTAATGACTTGTGATTGGATGATCAGCTCTTTGGGGGCTATGTTGGATGCATGAAGGGTAAGGCTGTCCACAGGCGCTCTCTTTCCAGATGGATCCTCTTGTGCATCAAGATCTGCTACGCCCTAGCTGGTAAGGGACCTCCTGGAGGTATTAGAGCTCATTCTACCAGAGCCAAGTCATCAATTTCTGCTGTGGCCAGAGGTGGACCTGTAGTGGACATTTGTAAAGCAGTGACTTGGGCTTCCCTCCCCACTTTCGCAAAGCATTATTGCTTGGACTCCGAAATGAGGAGGGAGGGCCACTTTGCGCACTCTGTCCTATAGAACTTTTTGGTATAGAAGGGTGGACACCCTTCTCCGGGAGTGAAACTGCTGTGGACTCTATTCATAAGGTGAGGAATCAATGTATCCATCAGAAGAACAAGTTACTTACCTTCGTTAACGCTTTTTCTGGTGGATACCTTATCTGCCTGTGGATTCCTCACTGACCCACCCTCCTCACTGATGTCCACCCATGTATACCTTAAAGGTGGCATTTGTTAATATGTTTGTTTTGCATTGTCTCTTCTATCTGCCTTTGTGTATTTTATAGGAAATGCTTTTATTCTTTGGCTTTCATTTTATTTTTACACTCTGTGTATTTATATGATTTTTGTGTACTGTGTATACTTTGAATCTGTTGTCCGTCCACCTGTTTGCCTCGGAGGCACGGAACAAATGGGTGGAACTGACATCATCACGCCGACGAGGCTCTCTTATGGCTCCAGTGACGTCATGCAGAGTCACGTGCAGAGACGTAGCATTGTTATACAAAGACAACAACGGTCCCAAGCAAGGAGACAAAAATGAGTAGGAAAAAAATATAGACCCAGTCAGTTTTATATTGGTGATGACATGTTCAGCCGGACAGAGGTCTTCTAAATTTTTACTTAATTAGGAGTTTTAGGACAACGTAATAACCTTCAACATTTCACTGGTGTGGAGCACAAGCCTGTACCCAACCACACAAATACATAGACACAGACACAACAGGACAGGGCTTACAAGGCAAGAGCAGCAGTTTCTGTAGAAATCCAATCATACAGAAAAATTCAATAGGTACCATTACTTAGCATTGCATATAAATTCATTACACAAGTATATGGTACTTAGGTCGACGGCGTTTCGGTCCCACTACTAAATAACGGGGACCATCATCAGGACAAATCAATAATTGCCTTTCAATATAAGCCTCTTTTGCCTATGGAAGGAAAGGGGAGGGGGAACAAAAGTACATTTAGTTTATGCAAAATTACATATTATCGCCCAAACGTTTAGTGACACTTGTGTAGTGGTCATATACTAGCTGCGTGATTTCCGAAGTGGCATGCTAAGTGACGTCATCCTATACAGTAAGGTGAGAGGTTCACATGAGCGCGAGTGATATTATGGTGAGTAGTTCACATGAGCGTGAGCGAGTAACACGATACACAGATTCTAATGATACTTGACAGAAGGCATAAAACTATAGTGCTAAAATGTGAAGGATCTGAGCAGTAATTCGTGAACATGTGAATTATTGACACAGGGCAGCATTTAGTTCGAAGGAACAGTGAATCAATGTAACGGTGCTGCGTTTAACCGGCGCAGTGAAGAAAAAGTGAAGATTCAGGAAGAAAATTAAAAGAAAAGAATAGAGAAAATTGAAGGAGATGCGCGAGCTCACCGCAGAACGTGGAGGTGATAAGCTCACAGTGGAGCATGAACCAATTCGGGGCCAGTAGGGCCAAGGTCTGGAAAGGATTGGCAGGGACTTAGTCAATAGTAACTAGACAGAAGAAAGGTATCAAAATTAGTTACATCACATGGAGAGCGCCAAGACCAGCCTGGGCTGAGTACATACTATCAAAATATCAAATTGCAATTGAGACCATGGCCATGGGGGGACTCTGGCAGGTCAAGCATGGGTACGGTGTTGTAGTTTAAGAAAAAGGACAAGCCGATAGTAGAGACTGATTGTGAAGGGAGAGAGCATGGCTGGGGTCAGACCCTATACCCTCCCTAGCCCACGCCACCGGTGAGTTCTCAAATGATATAAACTGTATTCTATCCACTTTCAATATTGTCCATAGTATGTTACGACCTCACTCTCTTTAATTTTCTAGCCTGGTCTGGGTCAATCATAATTCTGCTTCAATGACATCCGGGTTTACAGGTACCCCACTATGCGCTAGTAGCTCAGGGAGAGCCCAGCGGTACCTCCAATGACTCATCATCTGATTCCAGTTCAGGCAACGTCAGCAGCATGACCAGAGCCTCCCACACCTTTGCAATCTACAATGCTTTCTCATTATTAGCTCTCCTAGCCTGTTGGAACTGAGCCACACTCTCACTAGATGCCCAGTTAGTGAATTCCACCCTCTAACGCTCTATGCTGGGTCCCAGCTTGGGCTTCCACTGCCTTGTTAGTTCCCTTTTGGCTAGCAGCAACCCCAGGTTTAGAAATTTACTCGTGACTTTCGTCTGAGCCGTGTGAGGGAACTAGTGCAGCAGACTCTCCCCCATGTCGGGTTCCAATTGCCTATCCTTCACTCCACACAGCAACTCAACCACAGCCTCCCAATAGGGTCCCAGCTGCGGGCAACTCCACATCATATGGACAAAGTTCGCCGCATCCAATTGACATCAGGGGCATTGGGCCGTATCCACCTCAAAATATATAAAAATTAATGAGTTGGAATCTAAAATTACGTGTGCTTTCCCAAGCTCTTTCTTCTGTCTTAGCCCATATCGCTTCAGGGATTTCTTTACCCAGGTCTTCCTCCCATTTCGCCTGCAAGTGAGTCAGTGGCTGCAGCCCTTCTTCCGTCATCTGCCTAGATAAGCATGTTATAGCCTTAACCGTCTCTGCCATCATCATGACATATTGACAAGGTAAGGACGTCTGCGGCTCTGATAACCCTCCCCCTAATGCTGCTGAATCGCTGTGACTAGGGACGCGTGTGATAAAAAAACGCCCCAGGGAAGATCATATCTGTCCTGCAATGCCTGGAACGGCAGAAGGGCGCCCCCTCATACAGATCCCAAATCATTTGTAACCCCTGCTCCTCCCATATCGCTAGCACGGACCAGTCCCCTCATGCGGGAAAGCTGTGCACATGCCCAAAGGTATCTCTGGGGTGTATGGCCGGGTAATTCTACTTCTACCCAGGCCACGGTTCCAGCATGATCTCAGTGTCCGCTCCTCATGGGTCAACAAGCCTATCTCCAGCCGTTGATAGAGGAAAAACTAAGGATAGGACATGGCGTGGGATCCATCGGTCCATCGGGCCATCCGGGCCCCTAACCTCCCTAGCTACTGCTTGGGTAAGCCATTGTAACTGTTGCAAGGATCCTGCTCATACACAGAACTGTGCACAGAGACCCAGGACATCAGTGAATTGTGGTGTACCAGAAACTCACCTCAGTACCTAGAAAAACCCCAACCAGCTAGCATCAGTGTCACATTAGCTCTTCATTCTATAGCAAAGTAACCAATAATTAGACAACCTAGAACATGCGACTTACGACCATCTCAGGAATGGTGGGAAGTGGGAACACTCTTCCATTATACTCTCATACCAGTCCACAACAGGAGTAAAGGAGAGACATGGTAAGGTTAAAATATTTATTTGAACGACGTGATCTCAGGTGCAGTATCTTAGCCAACATAAGCAGACATATGATTAAAAATAATATGGTCAGCATTGTTACAATTCCATAAAATACAAAAGGAGAAATCATATTACAATGATAGTGAAAACAGGTCTTATAGCGCCTAGTTTTAACACCTTCCCTATATAGGAACTATGTATTATAAACTAAAGAAGGTCTCTTAGGCTTGTGTGGAGACCACATTACTTTTCGGCTCAGTAAGAGGCAAATCACATGTGGATCATCATACTCTCTCTGCATCCCTGGAAACAGAAATCTTCCAAGTATGTAAAATCATGGCATGTGTGCAATAATAAGGGCGCCTGAATCTTGGTTGGCTCACAGCTGCCAAATTGTTGTGTCTAACCGCGTTACTCTATCATATCGAACAACATCTACTCTGCTATGATAACCTTGATGGCTACAACACTCACTGTGCAGACTAGGGGCAGGATGTAAGTCTAGAGATGTCGAAAACAAACCTTTTCTCATGTGTAGACCTTCAGGAAGCCTAACTTACAAAAACAGTTATATGCAGTGTAGTGTGCAAAAGCAGCAAAAGGTAAAATGGCGCTTAAACTTCTAAAAAGCCACCCTAACATAACATGCATGCAGATGAGGGATAAAAAAATAGATTTCCCGTGCATAAGGAGTATCGGACCTATATTATGTTAGCATGATGCATCTATAAGTATCCTTTTGCTAGATATATATATATAGATATATATGCATTTGCAGAGAGGAAAACGTTTATTCGCTCCTTGCGTATTTACTGCTAATAGAGTAGGCCGAGAACCATACAGACACCATTTTCGGAACCTATGCTCGAACATGGGCTGTGATCACGTGTTAGTCTCCGGCAGTTGTCAAGCCCCAGTTCATCTAAATTACTGGGAGCAGCTGAACGTAGGCTGTCTACTCGGCTGTTCTGGGACTCAAGGTCGCATCTGGCTTTGGGTGCGATTAGCGCATTCCTGGAGGCACCATCCCTACACTCCCGGGCACCAAGGTGAAAGGGAGTCACCTCTCCTGACCTCCCCAGTAATAGTTAAGCTTTGAACTAATCATGTGTGCCATATATGGTCCTTCCCTGGAGCTCGAGGGCCAACTGATGTTTTTCCTTTTACAGTGATTATATGTGTTGAACTGAAAAGTATATAACCTCATGTTTGAATGTGAGCCAGCAGTCTTCTTCGCGCACCTGATGGGTGAGGGTTGGAGAGGCTCCTCTATAGAGTATTTTGCTTAATAAAACGATTGAATTTTCTTCACTGCCAACTGACCTTTGGTCATGGGATTGGGGCTATTGGTAGCTATAGCCCACTATGTTATTTTTTGTAGTACTACAGTTGGCGACTCTGGTGGGACTCCGTGATAGAGTCATCCTCCCATAAACTGGGTAGAGAGGACAAAGAAAGGGGAACGCGGGTGGCCGCTTTTGCAATCGGAGTGCCCTAGCTGCTAGTGACCCTTCGCCGAAGTCCTACGGGCGTAACCCAGGAGCTGACCGTGTTGGTCTTCAGAAGTTGGCAGTGGAGAATACGCAATTGTACCTGCGTGCACCAGGTGAGTGGATTGTTTTTGATGACTTTTGGAATGCGCAATTGAACAATGCTTTTGAAGCAGTTAACTGTGTAGGATTTGGTGGTCGGTGTTCCACAAAGAATCTTGGGGGTCTGACGGGGCAGCATTGTGGCTGCACGGGTAGACGCTCCACGGACTTGTTTTGTGAACAATAGAGACGCCAATCAGACACCCTGGTGTGGCTCGTGTGGGGCGCACCCGGCCAGACTGGTCTCGGAAAGGCCTGTGGTTGTACCTGGGTAGCCTTTGGGAATTATCTGAAGCGGTGCTAAGGAAGCAGGCTTAGTCAGAATAGTCCTAAGGGTGAACCAGGAAGACTGCAGGATGGTCTTTAGGACAGTCTGTGGTTATACCTGTCCGACGGTCTCTTGGTAGTCTTTGGACTGCTTGATTTTGGTATCTGTTGGTCTGGATTCTGAATTGATTGATTCTCCATGAACAGGAGTCGACGGGCTCTGTTCTTTGATTGGAAAAACAGAAAAGAGACATGTCCTTCTGAACATTTTTGTATGTACGTATATTATTGCTTTGTGTATGTCTGAATAAGAGTGAGATTGAATATGTTGTGAATGTTCAAACATGGCCATGTTTGAAGATATTTTTTTATGATTGAATGAGGAATACGTGACAACAATCACTATGCCGTGCATTAGCAAATGGAGTTGTTTTGGATGTTGTTGTCGCCCTAATGATATGCGATTGGCTGAAAGTCAACCTGCCCCGCTTGAGGGCAGCCCGAGTTATGATATGTATGTAAAGCATGGTATTACACCTATCTTGTTTATCACACCATGGCATAAATATACTAAGGAAAATGTGGAGTTGCAATGGCCCTTAACCGGGTCTTTTGATGAGAAAAAGATAAATTTCCTGCAGGATCGATTGTTTTCTAAACGTAGTCGACAGTCAATGTTTGATTCCCTAAATCTATGGCAGAAGGAAGCAAAGCGTAGACGTATACGGGAGGAGAAATTATGCAGAATAAAGGGAGGTCAGATGATTACGCAGAAAGCCATTGCTTATGATAAAGCTCAAACCGAACAGGGAATTGATTGTGCAGATAGGCAATTTAGATTACAAGTGGATAAGACCTATGTGGCTAGGACTGAAGCAGAGGATGAGATGGAGGATTTATTGGATACTCGTCCACCTCCCCCTTATGCTCCACAACGTATATATCCCGTTGTCCACCCAACTCCAGTACAGGTCTCTTTGGCTTCTGCCCCTGTTGTTTTCTCTTCCCCTGCCTCTGCGGGAACGTCTTCTGTTTTATCTCCCTTTGTGACTGAGACGGCTCCCTTATGGTCCGTTACAATGTCATCTTCTGTTACGACCACAGCTGTTTTAACTTCCACTACCCTTGAAAGCGCTTCGCAGTCTACGAGCACGACCCCATTCCTAGCTGTTTCAACTCCAGCTCGTGCGCCGGGGGATTTTGACACACGAAAGTTGTTTACTCGTTCGACTGTAGGACTAAATGAGAAACAGATGATTGAAAATCAGTCATCCCAGTGGATGTGACAGCCAATTTATACTATAACTGATATATGGAGCAAGCTTCGAGACTTTGAACCTGTTATGCAGCAACATACTCTGAAACACATGGCCACATGTCTTATTACCTTATGGGAACAATGTTTTGCAGGAAGGATGGCCCCCCAAGTGATGTATGATATTTGGGACAGGGCTCATAAGTCTGAACTTAGACCAGAAGAAGTGCACAAAAATGTTGAGGTTTTATTAAGTTATCGAGAGCGGATGCATCAAAAATGTCCCTCGTGGGACTCTCAGCATTCTATGCAAGAAGTACATCCTATCTTTCACCTTGAAATACCGGAATTAAAAAATGATCAGAATGTGGTGACTAGACCTCGTGTAGAGGCACGAGTGCAGGAACAATGGTTTTACACCCCCTGGAAGAGGAATGAAGTCCTCTCACTAAAATCACATCTACCTGACCCCGTGAGAATCCCACAGCTTATTATAAAAAACTAACAGAGGCGGCTTCCTCAGCCGTTATGACCCTAGCTGACATGGAGCTATTTTTTGCATTGTTAGTCCCTGTTGATGTATGGCATCAGGTGCATGACCAGGACCATGTTCAAGAGTTAGGCGGAACATGGGATCAGATAAAAGATTGGGATAAGGAACGTAAGCATGGTGATAAACTGAAACCCAAACTATTAGCGTTACCTGGCCGTATTATTACTTACATGCATTCCTTAATTCCGCCTTGTAAGGTAGATTGGGATAAATTGACAGCATGTACGCAGAAGAAAGATGAAAGCATTTCTGATTTCTTCACTAGATTTGAAGGTGTATTCATTGATTCTAGTGGACAGGATTTATCATTGGAAGGTGGTATACAATTATTTGTTAATCGTTTTGTGATCAATTTGTTGCCGGAAGTCTCTGCACGGCTACAGGCCGCTGAAAGTACCTGGACCACGTCTACGCCTTCAGTGATATTGAGTATGGCCAATATTATGAACATAGAGAAAATGAGAATAAGGATAAGACAGAAAAGAAAACAGAAGATCTTAAGACACAGGTGTTATTACGTCAAGTTGTGCGAGGATGAGGCAGAGAGAGAGGCGGTAGAGGCTTCGTCCAGAGGGGGGTGGGAACCGGACGAGGCGGAGGGCCTGCTGTTGTTCTGGGGATAAACCAGTGCGCTTACTGTAAGGAGGAAGGGCATTGACGATTTTAGTGTCCATTGTTGTTGGCTCAGAATGGGGTTATGAGAGGAGGAGGAAGAGGTCGAGGTGGTGTGGATCGCAGTGATATGCGACGAGAGGATGTGACACACGTTGGATCAGAAAATAATTATTTCGACAATCCGAGAGGTAGGCAGTACTATACTGAGGACTGTAAGATGGATGCAACCAAAGGGACAGCCAAGGACAGAGTGGGGGCCAGGTGTCAGTACACGTTGATCAGCAAGGTCCTTATGTAAAGGCGCATTTGAAAAGTTTTTAGTTGATACAGGTGCGATGAATAATTCTATTTCTCGTTCTCTGGTCCCAGGGGCTGCTCTGTCCGGGCAAAATAATGTTTCTGTGCGATTCTCGGGAATTATGGTGGTGAGCTCCATTTCCAAACCTATTCCGTTTACAATTGGTCCAGTAATGGTAGACTCCCCGTTTCTTTTGACTTCCCATTGTGGTGAAAATGTACTGGGCTTAGATTTGTTGAAGAAATTACATGCAAAATTTCAGTGTTCGCCTGACGGTGTTTATTTGCCTATCAATCCCCTTGGCAAGCATACTTTGCAGTGTTTCCCCAAAAATGAACCTCTCCTTCCTGAGTTTGCTGCTATTCCAGCGACGCTGTGGGCCACTGGAGACACAGATGTAGGATTTTTAAGGATTCCACCCGTTTCTATTACTTTAAAGCAAAATGCTCGGCTTCCATGTATACCTCAGTACAAAATTTCTCCGGCAGGCGAGAAAGCTATGCTCTCCATCATACAAGATTTGCTCACAAAGGGTGTGGTGGAGGAGACGGCTGCTAATGTATGCAGCAGCCCCATTTTACCGATCTTAAAAAAGGCCCCTGTTGGAAATGATCCTGACTATGTTGATACTTATCGTTTCATGATTGATTTGCGTGAAATTAATAAAATAGTGGTGCCCCAATACCCTGTGGTTTCTGACATCACTACTATTCTCACTATGATACCTCCCACTGCAAAATATTTCTCTGTGATCGATTTAAAGAATGCTTTCTTTAGCATCCCGATACATCCCGATAGCCGTCATATTTTCGGCTTCTCATTATCTGGTCGCAGCTTCTGGTTTTTCGCGCTCCCCAGGGGTACACGGAGAGTCCTAGTATTTATAGTCAAGCTTTGAAAACATTGTTGGATGATTTGGATCTTCCCCCTGGTAATGTGCTTTTGCAATACGTCAATGATTTGTTAGTGGCTTCTGACACTGAGGAAGGTTGTAAGGAAGCCACTGTACAATTATTGTCTAATTTGGTGGCTAATGGCAATAAAGTATCTCTTTCTAAATTCCAAGGCTGTCGACAGGAGGTGACCTACCTAGGTCATCTACTGTTGAAAGAGGGGAGGAGACTAACCCCCGAGCATGTGACTATCATTTTTAATATGTCTGTATCTGAAAGAAACAGGTTAGTATTAGATTCCTTATCTTAGAATATCCCCAGGCGTCAGTCTGGATCCGGAAACTTTTGCGTAGCAGTACCCCTGCGCGTCGGTAGGCGTCGTCTGCAGGCGTCCCCTGCGGCTCCGTGTCCGTCCTTGGAGTCGTGCGCCGTGATGACGTCGCTGGAGTATATAGACGCCGCCTCCGCGCGCTGACGTCAGTTCTTCTTTATTCCGCGCCAGTTAGAGCAGATCCGAAGAGCAGTACTCCGGTCTTTGACCAAAGTTTTTTGATCTTTGTTATCTTCTTACGGTGCCGGTAGGATGCCCGGTTTTAAGAACTGTGATGACTACGACCGCACAATGTCGGTCACGGACCATCACCGACTCTGCCTCCGGTGCCTGGGCCCCGACCACGACGTGGACTCCTGTGTTGATTGCCGGGCCTTGACGAGTAAAGCTAGGCGGGAGCGGTCCCGCAAGCTACTCGAGCTGCGGGTGTCAGCCCCGCGTCGAGAGCGGTCCCGGTCCGGCCGGAGGTCGAGGGAGCGGTCGAGGGAGCGGTCGCGGAGCCGCCACGAACGCTCCGGAAGTCGTCACCATTCTTCTGGCACCTCAGGTAGGAAACACAAGAAGTCGGGGCTTCGTCATCGTACCCCCGACTCCCCCCGACGCTCACTCGATGCGGCTGGGGGTTCGGGTGGCCCCACCCCCGCGGCTCCGCATGAGCCGCCGGCGCGGCCTCCTCCATACCCTACGGTCCCTGGGCAAGGCGCGAAGCCCGAGGAGATAGAAGAGTTCTTCATGGCCATGAGGAAACTGGCTCCTCCGACGGGGCCTTCGGCGCCTCCGGGCCCTGTGGCCCCGTCCGGAGGCCCTAGCGGGTCGGTGCTCCTGCCTCGACACCGTCGGGTGCTTCGGCCCCGGCGCTGGTCCCGGCGCCGCAGGGGCCTTCAGGATCGACACCGGCTGGCCAACCGACCTCTCCGGCGCCGCTTCCATCAGGGCTACCCCCGACCCCGCACGACGCCAGTTCTCCGGCGCCGGGCGGCGCCGCCCCCATACCCTCTCCGATTCCCGTCCCGGAGCCGAACCGGCGACGCCCGACACCAAGTCCGACGGCGATGGGGTCTGTGAACTCCGAGGAGCCGGTCTACCTTGTTGATCCCGAACATGATGAGGAGGTAGATTACGGAGAGGAGTGGGAGGCGTATGAGGACCGTATGACACGTGAGTGTCAGTACAATGTGGACTGGACAGGTGACTTGGGTGACGCCAGTGGTCTAGATGACTCCCCTAACCCTGGCTTTGTCTCGCCTCCTACCGTGGCTACGGAGGAGGGGGCTGCTTATTCAGTGGTGTTGATGAGGGCTGCCAAGGCCTTAAACCTTGAGCTCCTCGTCGCGGCCGTGAGGACTAACATCCTCACTGAGGTCCTCAAACCGCAGTCATGCCCACAGGAGCCACTGCTGCCGTTCAACGAGGCCTTATCGGACGTTCTTTTGGGCACGTGGTCCAGGCCCGCTTCAGGTTCGCCTGTTGATAGGAACATGGCCTGACGCCACCGTCCGTGTTCGGATGACCCCAAGTTCCTGTCCACCCATCCCACCCCTGAGAGTCTGGTGATCCAGGCCTCAACTTCCCAGACCGCATTCCCGTCGGCCCCGCCCGACCGGGAATCTAAGAGGTACGACCAGTATGGGAAAAAGGTCTTCTTGTCCCTGAGTCTGGGACTGCGGTCTTGCAACACCGCATGCCTCTTAGGCCGCTACACCCACTCTCTGTGGGATACGGTCGCGGACCTGCTGCCTGAATGCCCGCCGGAGGTACGGGCTAAGCTCGGCAAGGCTATGATTGAATGCCGAGACGCAGCGAAATACTCCATCAGGTGTGGTCTTGATACGACCGACTCACTGGGCAGAGCGATATCCACGACGGTGGCGATTCATCGCCATGCCTGGCTGAGATCCGCCAACTTCTCGGCAGAGGTCCAGAATGCTTTGATGGACATGCCGTTTGATGGCAGTCGCCTGTTTGGCGACAAAGCGGACCACGCGCTGGAGCGCTTCAAGGACTCCAGGGTCACGGCCAAGTCCTTGGGTCTCTCGACCCAGCGCCAGCAAACGGGTTTGTTTCGCTCCTTTCGTGGCCAAGGAAGGGGCGGTCCCACACGTGCTGCCAGCCACGCGCCGCAACAAACTTATCAACGCGGTGGCAGCCATGGAAACCGCCCTGGTGGCGGTCGGGGACAACGGCGGGGTCAGGCCACACCCCCCCCCCCGCAGCATCCGCCACTAAATCCTCCTAGTCCGTGCTTTCAGGCCCATGTGACGCCGGTGGGGGGCAGGGTTCGCCATCACCACTCCCACTGGCGTACGATAACATCGGACAGGTGGGTGCTGCAGATCGTCCGAAGGGGCTACTCCCTCCCCTTCGAGACCACTCCTCCAGCCATGCCACCGCAGAACCACCGTGTGTCAGGGGACCACTTGGCACTTCTGAAGGAGGAAGTTACGGCCCTCTTGGCCAAGGGGGCCATCGAGCGCGTTCCTGGGCCAGAAGTAGGACGTGGTTGCTATTCCCACTACTTTCTGGTACCCAAGAAGGACAAAGGGGGCCTACGTCCTATCTTGGATCTAAGGAACGTCAACGGCTTCCTCCGGAAGGAGAAGTTCAAGATGTTGACATTGGCTCAGGTCTTGGCTGCTCTAGACCCGCAAGACTGGATGGTAGCGTTGGACTTGCAGGATGCATATTTTCACATCCCCGTCCTGCCGGCCCACTGCCGTTACCTGCGGTTCACGGTAGGCCAGGAGCATTTTCAGTTTATCGTGCTCCCCTTCGGCCTTTCAAGCGCCCCACGGGTGTTCACAAAGGTGATGGCGGTGGTCGCAGCCCATCTGCGCAGGTTAGGGGTTTCAGTCTTCCCCTACCTAGACGACTGGTTGTTGAAGGCGGGCTCGCCCCAGACAGTCGTCCACCACCTTCAGATGACGGCAGACCTCCTGCACGAGCTGGGGTTTTCCATCAATGTGCCGAAATCACACCTGTGTCCCTCTCAAAAGCTCCTTTTCATCGGAGCGGTTCTCGACTCGGCGCAGTTTCGGGTCTATCCTCCGGAACGGCGAGTCCAGGATATTCAGGCTTTGATTCCCATCTTCCAGCCGTTATCCCGGGTTTCGGTCAGGTTGACGCTGCGGCTGCTGGGACTGATGGCTTCCTGCATCCTTCTGGTGCATCACGCCTGGTGACGGATGCGGGCTCTGCAGTGGGACCTGAAGTTTCAGTGGGCCCAGCATCAGGGCAACTTGTCCGACCATGTCTTGATCTCGGAGTGCACTGCGACACAACTGCAGTGGTGGCTTACGGACTGCGATTGGGTCAGGGGCAGATCCCTCTCCCTTCCCCAACCGGAGCACGTTGTTGTGACGGACGCGTCCCTCCAGGGCTGGGGAGGCCACTTGGGAGAGGCAGAGATCAGAGGCATCTGGTCTCCGGCGGTGTCCCGGCTCCATATAAACCTGTTGGAGCTGCGGGTGATTCGTCTAGCGCTGAAGGCATTCCTCCCCTTTGTCAGCGGGAGTGTAGTGCAGGTGTTCACAGACAACACCACCGCCATGTGGTACTGCAACAAACAAGGCGGGGTGGGGTCGTGGACCCTTTGCCAAGAGGCTCTGCGCCTCTGGCAATGGCTGGAACGTCAGGGCGTGACTCTGATGGTTCAACACCTGGCAGGTTCTCTGAACGCCAGGGCGGACGAACTCAGCCGTCGGTGCTCGATGGATCACGAATGGCGTTTGACCTCGGACGTGGTGCAAGGCCTCTTTCTGCGATGGGGAGAACCTTGGTTAGATCTATTCACCACAGAAGAGAACGCGCAATGTCATCAGTTCTGCGCGTTGGAGTTTCCAAGACGACACTCGCACGGCGACGCCTTTCGGCGCGAGTGGAGTTGCGGTCTGTTATAAGCCTTTCCGCCTATACCACTTCTGCCCAGAGTGCTGAAGAAGATCAGGCGCGACCGGGCCCAAGTCATCCTTGTGGCTCCGGACTGGGCTCGAAGGTACTGGTATCCCGAGCTACTCAGCATGTCAGTCGGTCCCCCGACCGCCTGCCCCTTCAGGAGGACCTTCTGTCGCGGCAGCAGGGGATGGTCCTCCACCCGAACCTGTCCAGCCTCCACCTCCATGTGTGGAGATTGAGCGGCGACAGTTGAGGCCATTTGACTTGCCTCCTGAAGTCTGTGATGTGATTCTGGCAGCCAGGCGTCCCTCCACGAAATTGGTATACGCCTGTCGGTGGAACAAATTTGTGGCATGGTGCACAGCAAAGGCTGTGGATCCTCTCTCTGCCCCTCTTTCTGAGGTTCTTCTCTTCCTTCTTTCTCTTGCCCAGCAGGGCTCTGGTCTGGGTACTATCAAGGGCTACCTTTCTGCCCTTTCGGCCTTTCTGAGGCTGCCTGATCAACCTTCTTTGTTCAAGTCCCCCATTGTAACAAGATTCTTGAAGGGCATCACACACATGTATCCACCAGTTCCGTTTGTGATGCCTCAGTGGGACTTGAACCTGGTTCTGACCTTCTTTATGAGTGCTCCCTTTGAGCCCCTTCATTCCTGTCCTCTCCGTCTCCTGACTTTAAAGACGGCTTTCCTGGTTGCCATCACCTCTGCCAGGAGAGTGAGTGAGCTCCAGGCTCTTTCTGTCAAACCTCCTTTCTTGTCCATTCATCCCGACAAAGTGGTTCTACGGACTAGACCTTCTTTTCTGCCCAAAGTAGTCTCTGCTTTTCACATCGGGCAGTCCATCACCTTACCCTCCTTCTTCCCGCCTCCGCATCCTTCAAAGGATGAAGAGCGGCTCCATCGTCTGGACCCAAAACGTGCGCTTTCATTCTATATGGATCGCACACGCAGTTATGGGTGGACGACCAACTGTTTGTTGGCTACGTGGGTGCGAAGAAAGGACGGGCGGTACATAAACGGACCATCTCTCGGTGGGTCGTTCTGTGCATCAAAGCGTGCTACTCTTTGGCTCGGAAGGAGCCTCCTGTTGGGCTGAGGGCCCATTCCACTCGGGCCACGGCGGCTACTACTGCCCTGGGGCGGGTAGTCCCCTTGCAGGACATTTGCCAGGCGGCTACATGGGCCTCGCTGCACACTTTTGCGAGGCACTACTGCCTGGACAGTCAAGTCCGGAGGGATGGCTTCTTTGGCCGTTCTGTCCTCCAGGACTTTCTGGTGTAATATTGAATTGGTTCGCAGACCCACCACTGGGGTTGGTATTGCTGGGGTATCTATTCTAAGGTAAGGAATCTAATACTAACCTGTTTCTTTCAGATGAACAAGTTACTTACCTTCGGTAACGATATATCTGTAAGAAACAGTAGTTAGTATTAGATTCCTTACCACCCCACCCATCCTCCCCGTTCTGCGAACTGATACCTAGGGTTAGGGACATCCCTTTCAGGGCCCTAGTTTCAAAATGGCACTAGTGTTGGTTCTCACATGGCTCTGCATGTTCTGGCGTGGAAAAGCTGTGTGCAAAGAACTGACGTCAGCGCGCGGAGGCGGCGTCTATATACTCCAGCGACGTCATCACGGCGCACGACGCCAACGACGGACGCGAAGCCGCAGGGGACGCCAGCAGACGACGCCTACCGACGCGCAGGGGTACTGCTACGCAAAAGTTTCCAGATCCAGACTGACGCCTGGGGATATTCTAAGGTAAGGAATCTAATACTAACTACTGTTTCTTACAGATATATCGTTACCGAAGGTAAGTAACTTGTTCATCTCGTACTCAGCGTGATGTTCGTGCATTTCTCAGCATAACTTCTTACTGTCGCCAATGGATCCCTAATTTTTCCCTTCTCACTAAACCTCTCCTGTATTTAACCACTAAAGATGTGCATGAACCTTTACCCTGGACTGATGCTTGCCAAAACGCTTCTGACTCTCTGAAATCTGCGCTTTGTTCTGCACCCGTTCTTGGTACCCCTGACTACCAAAAACCTTTTGTGCTTTATGTACACGAGGTGGACAGTTGCTCGCTTTCTGTGTTAACACAAGGATTTGGAGGTAAGCAGAGACCTTGTTTACTTCTCAGCGGTGTTGGATAACGTTGCCAGAACACTCCCTAGCTGTTTACGGGCTACTGCCGCGGTCGCAGTGGCTATTCAACAGTCAGAAGGGCTTGTTCTGAACACTGATCTCACAGTGATGGTACCGCACGCTCTGGATACATTATTGAACAAAACAAAGACCCAGCACCTTACAAGTGCATGTCTTACAGGGTATGAATTGACTATGTTTGCTCCCCACATTATGATTAAAGAATGTGCCACTCTGAACCCTGCCACGTTACTACCCCTCCCTTCGAACGAAAGGAACAATGATGTTCTTGATTGTATATTTCGGACGGAGGAAAAGACGAAGGGACGGGTTGACCTGACAGACAATCCTCTATCTGACCCTCAAGGGGAGTTGTATGTCGATGGCTCTTGTTTCAAATTACCAGATGGCACGACAACTGCTGCATATGTGATAACTACTCTTCACACTGTGGTTGAGGCTTCTCGAGTACCCTACCAATCAGCACAGGCAGCTGAGTTAGTGGAATTGCTTCGGGCCTGTGAGATAAGTGAAGGATTGAGAGTAAATATTTACACCGACAGCCAGTACGCCTTCGGCGTGGCTCATAGTTTCGGCCGACTGTGGGCCGAAAGAAATTTTCTCATTTCCCATGGTCATGGAATACAGCATGGCCCCTTGATTTTGCGATTGCTGACAGCATTGACGTTAACAGAGATGGTGCCTGTAGTTAAATGCAGTGCACACAAGGCAGTGGTTGATTCAGTGGTTGAAGGTAATGCCTTTGCTCTTTAAGTAGCTAAGGAAACTGCGAAATCCAAAATGACCTCAATGTTTGTGACTAGCTTTGCGAGGTGGGTGGCTGAAACAGAGATGTTTAATAACACCATGGAGAGTGTCTGAGAAATACAGAAAGAGGCTACCCCTATTGAGCTGGCTCATTGAAAAGAGAAAGTGGGGAAATTAGATGCAGACGATTGTTGGATTGATTTGACAGAAAAACAGCGGTGGTTGTTACCTAATGCATTAGTGAATGCGGTGGTGACAATGGCACATGGTTCAGCTCATATTGGGGCAAAGGGTATTTGTGCATTATTAGATCCTGTATGGTACCATCCCAGAGGAAATGCACCGTGTGAATTTACGCTAATATTTCAGCATCTGTACTGGGGTATTAAGCATTGCAGCCAGAGAGGGAGTAAATTATTGAAACACATACAAGACATAAGGAATTCTGTTATGCGAGATTACACATTAAGGCAATGAGAAAGTATTTAGGAGTAGATTTCTTGCAACAGCGCGAGCAGTGCAGTATGAGCCCTGTAGTTTGAGGAACTAGCGAACGGTAATTGGAGGGTTTTGAACGAGCGGGGATATGTCACAGGTGTTTAAAATGGAGCAGGAGAGTGAGTTGTGGTAAATCGTTTTTTGAAGAGGAGAGAAAGCAGTCACAATAACGCTCGAGGTAAGAGCTGATTTTGTGCAATAAAAAAACGGGGGAATTCTTTGATTATGTGGAATTGCATATGCGTGGGAACAGGTTAACTATTGTTAGGAGGGATTGAACGGATTTTAGTATAGAGATGGATAAGATCGGACATGCATCCAGGAGTTCAGCGGGCAACACGTTTGATTAGTGGGTTGATTTAAGTTATCAGCATGTTTGGTTGACATTTACAGCATAATGTGGCTAAACATGAGTTGTCAATACTAAAACCTAATTACTATGTTTTTAAATCTTGTAGATAACCCCTGACGAAGGGCTGAAAAATGGCCTGAAATGCATTGGGTATTGAAAACCATTCAGGAAAGAGGATTTATGTAACTTGTCATGCACTAGAGTAAGGCCCGTATCGGCATTTCTACTGCATTAAGACTTATGTAAACATAGGAGTCCTTCGTGTGACTGGACGAAATGAAGTTAATGCAAAAAAACTGTGGACTAAATGGAATAAAAATATTTTTGACAAGATTGGAACAATTGATGCATCTTTGTTATGCATAAATGTGGCAGTGCGTCTGGAGTGGGGTGCATTTCCCCCCACATTCTCCAAGTGATTACTCACAACACGTGTCTTGGGCAGGCCGCGATTCCAGGCTAGCACGCCGACAGAAAAAACAAACTAATGAACATTGAAAAACATGGAATAACTGGTGTGCACTCGGTCACTTCTCTGTTTTGTGATTAACAATCCCAATATTCCAAGGACCGCTGCTCATTTGGTGAAATATTGCATGATTTGTTTATGACATAATCCTGGGGGCAGGGAGCCTGTTCTGAGTGGAAACTTTGCACCACCATCTTTGCCTTTTGAGGTGGTCCAAATGGATTATATCCAGCTGGAGCACGTAAATAATTTGAAATATGTCCTGGTCGTGGTGTGCGCTTCCAGTAAAGGGGTGGAAGCCTAACCGACCAAGGAAAATACTGCTTTGGCAACGGCAAAAGCGTTGGTGAAGGAATACTTCCCACGCTATGGATTGCCTCGGCTGATCTGGAGTGATAGCGGGGGGCACTTTAATGCAGAATTCATCAGCCACATTTGTAATGGACTACGGATTAAACAGAAATTCCATGCGGCTCGACACCCCCAGTCCGCTGAGTTGGCCGAGAAGTATAATAGAATACTGAAGCTCAAATTAGCAAAAATTCAAGAAAGTACCGATTGAAGTGGCCAGATGCTCTGCCGCTGGCATCAATGTCAATATGGGTTACCCCACATTCTCGTTCTGGCTTATCTCCATATGAGGTCATTTTTGGGCGCCCTGATAATGTTTGGGGCACCCCGAGACCCAGAACATTTCAGGATATAAAGTATCCTATGTTGATAGGCTATCTGTATGCTTTGACTAAAGATCTCCGTTCCATTCATCAACAGGTCTCAGCAGTTTTTCAGCCCCTGCCGGAGGGTCCCGGACATCGCTTGGAGCCAGGACAGTGGGTTCTGGTCCGTAATTATCAGCAAATATCCAGCTTGGATCCCCGTTGGTCTGAACCATTTCAAGTCTTGTTGGCCACGCGGACGGCAGTAAAGGTGAAAGGCAGGCGACACTAGATCCATGTGTCACATCTGAAAAAATTGCCCCTCCCGCTTCCATATGATCAGCAAATACGGAAAGGGGTTCTGACCCAGGAAAGTGAGCGAGTTCCTCATTTTGTCTCTTTTTCTGATGCCCATGTAATAGGAGAAGGACAAGGAGAAGGGGTTCCCGGCTCGGGAGGGGCTCTCTCATCAGCACAAGTGATTGCTCCAGATTCTTTTGCCCCTACAGTCAGACGAGAAGCTCGCAGTACCCCTGTTTCACCAGATTCATCATCCTCTATTTTGTTCTCTGATCAAGAAGTGCCTGGCTATGTTCGGTACAACCTGCGGCCCCGAAAACAACGCTGTACCGCAGATGAACATGGTAGGAGGTAGGGAGAGACTTGAGTGATAGGGCACAGACCTGTTCCATGAATGTCTGTTAGATGCACTTCTGAGGTACTGAGCGAGACACTGGACTGAATGCGCTGAGAGCCTTGAATATTTGCTTGCTCTGTTCAGAAAGAAAGACTGAATTTCTTGTTTTAAGGGGCCCCAGGTTGTGTTTTTTTCAAGGTATGTGTGAGAACATCACTCCAAAGTGAGAAGTTTTGTTTTGGTATTATCTGTGATAAACGATAGGAGCCTGCCTGTGAGGCTCTAAACGGACACAGGAAAAAAGCACCCTCTGGCAGGTTGGACTGCATAGCCCAAGTTTATTTTTGGACTTTTAGTTAATATGTATCCCTTTGCTCGTTTCGTTCCTGAAGAGGAGCGTCCTTTTGTACCGCGTCATTTCCCTGCATATATGCCTGTCTTTTCTAGTTGGACCCAACGAGTTAAAATTGCATTTCTAGTTATTATTGCAATAGTACTAATCACATTGATGGGAGTATTCATCTATTTAGAATTTCGCCACCCTATGCATACTGTTTTAGGAACAACTGCCCCACCTCTGGAACATGTGTTTTATACTTTAGCCCCACATAAGGAAAGGTATCGTCAGACTCATGTGAATAATTTGTTTGTTGAAAGGCTTCATCAAACACACAGTGACACCAATACCATAAATTGTTGGGTTTGTGGTCTTTTACCATCTGTTATGCACAAGCATGATTTATTCATATCCCTCCCCTTCTCTCATCTGGGGAGTTGTGAGGCTTGGTTTAAATTATTTTCAATGATGTATATGCATTATACTGTGGACACTAAAAGGTTTTCAGAAAAGGATTATGAAATGATTTTAGCATATATTGAGAATCATCAAGGATTCGACCCCGAAGGGAATAATGGAGAGGGAACCTTAGATTCGAAGGCATGTATGAATATGTATACAACGCTTGAAAATACCACTTGTTTGAAAAATTAGATTTTGGATTTTGGATTTTGTTGAGTTTAATTTCACTCAGTATTTTTGACATTTTCAAGACTGCAATGTTACTGAAGATAGGGCTATTCCAGTGGCTATACTTAATAGTACCTCTGCGTTCTGTGTTCAGGGAGTAGGGTACATATCAGTAGAAGAAAGCCGATGTAATTACACTTATCAGTTACGTACTTTTAGCAGCCCTCCATTGTTAACCCCTCCTAATGTATATTTTGTTTGTGGAGAAAATGGCTATACTTGGCTTCCACGACGTTGGGCTGGACGTTGCTACCTCTCCTTCCTGTACCCTCCAGTCTATATTGCCCCTTCTAATTATCACAAGGATCACCGCTTAGATAGGCGAAGTGTGCTTGTAAGGAGAAAAAAAAGAGAGATAGATACTACTGATATAGATCAGACAGATACTCCACTGCAGCATTTTACAGACATTGTAAAAGGAGCGCTTCCCATTTAGGGGCCTATAATAACCAGCAAGGAAGTACGGCGTTTGTCCAGAGTAGTTGAAGGGGTAATTAACACTACTGCAGGAATATTGACGAATTTAACAGTAGAGCTACAAGCGACCAGACTCGTTTTGCTTCAAAATCGTATGGTTTTAGACATTATCTTGACAGATCGAGGAGAAGCATGCCGTGTGATCGTCAGTTCTTGCTGTGTTTATATCCCTGACTCCGCCCCCTCCGTTCATTTGGCTATCCAGAAGCTACATTGTTTGGCTTCCGAAATACATGTAGAGACTGGTACGTGGCCCCTCTCTGGCTCGTTCTGGGGTTTGTTGTCTACTTGGGGATGGAAAATGTTGATAGTGTGGGCATGTATAGCCGGTATCATATTCACGTGTTGCCTCTGTGTACAATGTGGACCTGCATGTTGCTCTTATTGCGCAACTAAACTCACCTCCTCCGTGGCTGAACCATCCCCAGCAGCAGTAAAGGCTCAGTTAGTTCAGCAGGAGTTCAAAGATTTAATGCAGATTGATGAGGGAATATTTGAAGATTGAGCTGTTTTAGTTAGCTAAATCATGCTAAAAGAGCCGTTCTGAGGGATAAAAAAAAAAAATTCCCATGCATAAGGAGTATCGGACCTATATTATGTTAGCATGTTGCATCTATACGTATCCTTTTGGTTGATATATATATTGATATATATGCATGTGCAGGGAGGAAAACGTTTATTCGCTCCTTGCGTATTTACTGCTAATAGAACATACAGACACAATTTTCTGAACCTATGCTCGAACATGGGCTGTGAACACGTGTTAGTCTCTGGCAGTTGTCAAGCCCCAGTTCATCTGAATTACTGGGAGCAGCTGAACGTAGGCTGTCTTCTCGACTGTTCTGGGACTCAAGGTCGCATCTGGCTTTGGGTACGATAAGCGCATTCCTGGAGGCGCCATGCCTACTCTCCCGATAAAGCCCTCCTCACGAAACGCAGCCATTCTTGGGCAGTAGTAAACTCCTACAAACAAGTATCCGCAGCTAAGTATTTATCCACCACTTTTTCACTCCATTTAAAACGCTGCTTTATCGCCCTAAGAATGGGGGACTGGCGCTTTCTTCAAAATCTACCCATCTGGCGCCGCACAGAGGGGGACACAACCTGTAGAGGATGTGGGTTAGCGATAGAATCAATTATGCACGTGGTCTGTATCTGCCCCACCTTTAATTCCCAACGCAGGCGCATGCTTAGGTTAGAATGGAACAGGTTGGGGGTTCGGACCTGCAGGCATGCCATCATTGCCGCTTTGTGCACGGACAATACTGTTTTAAATATAAAAATTGCCAAATTTATTCAACAAGCGTATCGCTACCTTAACATCAAGAAAACTGCCACGGCATTGCCACTGGCCCTTCAGACTAATTAATGTTCTGTAACAGAATTCCCACCGACCAGGGGGCTAATAACACCAATCGAAACTCTGTCGTACGTACCCTCTACGGTTTGATTTTGCAATTGAATACGATGGGAGATGTATGTGACACGCCAGGTCACCTTTTATAAAACAGCTTAAATTCTTACTCATTTAATTTATTATTATTATTTTTTTTTATTTTTTTTTTTAATGCTATTTATGTCTGTACGGGTTTCCCTTTTAAATCTTTTTTCTCACAAAACTGTACATAATGTGATTTGGGAAAAACTTTCAAAGATAGTGTTCTATATCTAAATAAAGACACTGGATGTTGAGCTGGCGGGAAAAGAGCTGGGAGCTAGGTGGATTTTAACATAGCCAGCTGAATTTTTCTACTCTTTCAATCATTTTTTATTTTTAAAACTGTACACAATGTGATTTGTGCAATCTTTTAAAGATATGTTTTATATCTAAATAAAGGAATTATTATTATTATTATTATTATTATTATTACTCTCCCGGGCACCAAGATGAAAGGGAGTCACCCCTCCTGACCTTCCCAGTAATAAATAGTTAAGCTTTTAACTAATCATGTGTGCCATATATGGTCCTTCCCTGGAGCTCGAGGGCCAACTGGTGTTTTTCCTTTTACAGTGATTATATGTGTTGAACTGAAAAGTATATAACCTCATGTTTGAATGCGAGCCAACAGTCTTCTCTACGCACCTGATGGGTGAGGGTTGGAGAGGCTCCTCTATAGAGTATTTTGCTTAATAAAACGATTGAATTTTCTTCACTGCCAACTGACTGATCATTTGGTAATGGGATTGGGGCTATTGGTAGGTATAGCCCTCTATGTTATTTTTTGTAGTGCTTCACAGAGCAGGCCTTAGCCCATACTACACCCTCCCTTGATCGGAGAATGCACAATAAAGGGGGCAAGATTCATAGAACACAGATTTCAAGTTCGAGTGAGACAGAACCAAGTTCAGAAAGTTTGCCAAATTTTGCCAAACTTGATAATAGGGAGTAAGAATCCGAACTAAAAAGTAACCAAGTCAGTTTAAAACATCCACGGCTGGCCATGTTGTGAATAAGATGTTGAGTAGAAAAAAATGGAAGAAACATTTATACTTCAGTGTAAAGAAAAAGTCACAAAACCAGTACGTGGTTATGAAGCAGCAAAAAATTATTACTCCAATCCAACAGCGTATAGGCACTGTATGTCGCAACTGCCTCAAACAGGTAGTCGTTGTTATCATCTGTGAACATTTCAGCCATCCAATTCAGTAATGTAAATGAACATACATGTTCTTCAATAGCAGCATCAGAGGACAACTCAGGCTTACTTCAAGATAACTGCGAGCCAGAAAGTCATTGCCCGCAGTCCATATGTTCCAATTGCCCAGGATCCCATGAGCTGCTGTGCAGGCCATAATCCCGAAACCAGAACAATCTATTTCATGAGCAACTAAGGGACTCATTAGTAGACTAAAATCCAGGTCAGGAAACAACGTGTTGAAGCGACACAAATACAGGGCCCATTCATATCCACAATCCAGGCAATGGACCAGAAGGATAAACCATAAGCTACACTCAGAGTCACCAGGGGCAGCGATCCATAGTATTTGAGCATCCGATTACGAAGCTGGAGCAGCTGGGACAGATCGTTGTGGGGCACAGAATGTGCGTCCATTTTGGAGTAAAAAAATTAACAGCAGTACGCCCACTCCCAAAGTGAGAATTAACAGGAAACCGCTGAAGACACTCGAAAAAAATCGAATGAAAAAATGCTGGGATCACACCAAATATAGCTTGGAATAAGGTCACAAGGCCAGAACGTACTACTTTAAAAAAGTGTGCCAGGCCCGTGGTTGACGAGGCATTAAAGATTGTGTGAATCAAACACCGAAATGCTGGGGCAGATCTGTATTTAATAAGGCATGTACCTTAGTACGGGTGTTTGCAACGTGAAGGACAAATGTTTCACGCGCAGATGTAAGGGCGACTTCCTTCTGGGACAAAAGAGCTCTTATTCGACTCATCTTGTTGAACTCTGCTTTCAAGGTCGAGATAAAAAGCCAGATGGAAACATTGAGCCTCCCATGTGGAGGAGGCACCACCTAAAGGTTCAAATCTACCTATGGCATAGTGTTTCATTCATGATTCAAATTTAAACAGAGGAAAAGGTAGAGTTATTAACCCATGGATTATCCAAACTGCCGAATTGGACTCGGCTACTGGAAATGGTAACAGCTCTAGTTTTTCAATATGTAGCAGTGAAAACGTGGCATCCTTCATCGACATAAATTGTTATTTAGCAGTCAAATTAAAAGGCAAAAATAAAGATGTCGTATTCGTGTAATCCCAAGGCACCTTCCCAGATTTTAACGTCTGTAAAGTCCATGCAAACTGCATAATAGAGCGCAATTGATTTTGACCATGATACAGAACTGCAACATCTTCTTGCACAATACCAACAACAGAGGATACAATATTATCTAAAGTGTAAATTCGGGAAGAAAGGGTGTTAATGCTATTATCCACAACGGCAAGCACTTTTTCTAAATTGGTCTGATCAATAGCTCTGAGCCTAGAAGCAGCTTCAATTTGGGATAGTTTCCAAACCTTGAGTGGAGTAGACCTGGAGTGCAGTAGTGTGGCTCACTGGTTAGAGGCGGCAGACCCGAGAGCAGAGGACGGCCCGGGACCAGGGTTCGATTCCCGACGCGGCAGGTTTCTGGACCAGGGTCAGCGGACTCGATAATTCTCTCGCCTCGGTGCCCACTCTGATCAGCGATCACACTCGGCAACTCTGGGCATAAGCTTGCCTCATCTGCACTAACGGCCCCACCAGACCGCCGGGGATGCCTGGTCTCACCCTGGAGATACCCATTAAGGGACCATCTCTCAGGGAAGCCAGGAAGGGTTTCGCAGCGGTCGAAGCGCGGAGATACTCCTCCGGGAGTCTATCCTAGCGCTATATAAACCCACAATTAATTATGCAGTATATATCCATCTTTTAGATCTGCCTGCTGCAGGACCTTTTACAAAATCATTCAGATCAACTGCGTCAGTCAATTTAGCCAAATGTGATTTAACTGACGCTAAGGTAGAGTGTTTGAGCCAACTCTGACACAATTTGCCGACAGAATAGGTGGTGACCGAATGTTGACTCTCGAATCGGGGATCTACTCTAACCTCTGTATAGCCTGTGGTCAGACCCAGAAAACGGTGCTGACAGGAATCTGTACTTTTCTGCCATAGCAACCAGCCATCGGGATTCATGCTGGAATCATTAAAAGAGGTATTTCGCTATAGGGCTTGTAGATCACTAAGGGAAGTACTGGTGTAATTGTTCCAATGGGGATATTCACCCAGATCAGGAAATGAAGGTGCATTTAATTTTTTTGAAGTAGCCAATCCAAAGCAGGTGGTTTGTGAAATAGTAGCATTCGGAAACAACATATGGTTCGGGATGAGACATGCACGATGCATGGCTTCTGTGACTTGCACTTGCCAGCTTTTAGAACCCCAAACAGATTTAAGATCAACGGTATCTTTCCACAGTTCATAGCCCCCAACAGCCAACTGGTCAATAAAGGCCTTCGAATACAGTAATTTTGTGTGGGTAAGTCTAACTTTGGAAGAGGACTTCTCAGTCATCTTAAAATAAAATGCATCTGGGTTTGATTGATCAAAATCAGTAAAGTAAGAAAACTTTTTTTAAAGTGTTGTTGATCTGCCTTCGACAGGTGCGGGACAATGTTCCCACTGTGTGTAATTCACCACATTTCTAAACGTGTTAGCTTTATGCAGAAAGTGATTTCCAAAATGCTGGTAACAGAATAAATCACTGTAGTTAGCAGAATCAAAATACAAATCTTCAGAATCAAAAGCAGCATAATATTTCAAATCAGAAAATAAAGCCTCTACGGCTTGGACGTCCCAATCATTAGAGCGAATATTTTGTTTAACCACATCCCCCATCTAAACACGGAGTACATTGGGAACATTAATAACCTCTGTGGGTCCATGGATATGGAACTTTACAGCATCCCTTACAATCCCATCTAAAACGGGCCAAGCAGTTATATTCACAAAAGTCTGGTCCCTCTTCATGATATGCGAAGAGGAGTGGGGGGCCAAAGTTCCATCAATTAGTCTAATTGAAATTCTTTCTTGAACATAGTGTTCATTCACAATACGAAAAAAATACAACACAAATCCGATGGACATGAATACAAAAATTCAAAAAAACACCAGCCAAATGCAAGTCCAAGGGGGAATCAAATTTTTTTTTTAAACCAAGTAGCAAAGGACTTTGATGTGGTTGAGCTAGTGTCAAATGAAAAATGTGATTGATTAGCCATTTGGGTCTCCAAATCAGGCATAGACAAATCAGCGGGGTAAGTATATTCAGTATCATTAAGAGAATCACCAGCTGGTGTATTCAATAAAGGATTCGTAACTGGATTCATCTCAATGGCAATGGCAGGATCCGGGGACAAAACAGAGTGTCGCACCATTGCTGGACACGAGACCGCAGGTGTCATACTAAGAAGAATCGGCCACCCTGTGTAGTTTGACATTGTCAATGGAAATGTACCTGTTCCCCTTTCGTCCAGGAAGAGGAGGTAAAATGACTGCTCTTGTACCCTGCACACCAAGCACAGGAACTGGAGCTCGATAGGAGGGACCGAATTCCTTCTTGTTCTCGATCTTCTCTCGGACCAGTTCTCCAACTTGGGGTAGGCAGCCTGCTACCGGGATCTGCAACGTAGCACCAGACTTGGATGGGCAAATGTTCCTTTGCAAGACTGTCTCTGGTCTTTTGTAGGTTCTGTAAAACAGCAGAATGTTCCTCTACGTCAAAGGATGCGGCTCCCGCTGCCATGTCTAGACCCTCAAGGTCCGGAACAAACATTTTGATGCCAAAGAGAATTTCATATGGGGTCCACCCACCCAGAGATCTTCTATGGAGATTATTTAGTGCACGCTGAACGCTATTGATGTGGGTCAACCAGTCACAGCCAGTACCTAATACCTTAGCTGTCAAGGATTGCTTTAAGTCACAGTTCTTCCGCTCCACAACACTATGACCCTCAGGCCGGTATGGAGACGAAAATTTGACCTGAACTCATGGCATCCTTGTATGCCTTAGAGGCAAATGCTGGACCCTGGTCCAAATGGAAGGTACCACATGCAAAAATTCCCTCAAAGACACGCAAATCCCTTACGACAGTTCTGGAATCAGCGCTGCATTGAGGCCACAACTACACAAAGCGTGTGCACTAATCAACTGCTACTAAGATGTACTTATACACAGTATCAGATGAGAAAGGACGACAGTGATTTAAATAAACACACGCAAGTGGTTTATTAGATATGTACAAATAAGTCTGGGGAGGGCGTGCAGCAGTAGAAGGTTTAAATTGCTGACAAATGCCACATTGAAGGACATAATCACGCATCTGTTTGTACAAACCCCGCCACCAATATCATTGCTGGAGTAGAGATACAGTAGCTGACACGCCGGCATGCGATGAGGCCATCCCAGCACGGGCTGCTTAAATCAAAGTCTGTCTGTGGTCCGCGTTGGGTATTAACCTGTCACCAACGTCATTCATTCTCACATAAGGAACTTTATCAGGACTTAAATGATAAGAGTATTAAGAAGGGAAACCTCTAGGGCAGAGGTCTTCAAACTTTTTGATGCCGAGACCCCCTTGTAAAACCTTTTTTGGCGTAAGGACCCCCTTCCGACAAAAGTTTCTAGAAACTGGTACTCCTCATCATCAACTTTTGACAACCATAAATGCGCCTGTTAGACCTCATCACATCCCTCCATCATTCATCCACCCACACTTTCACACATCCATCCATCCACCCTTTCATCCTTCCATCCATACATCCATCCTTAATCCATCCACCCTTTCATCCTTCCATCCATGCATCCATCCTTTACTCATCCACCCTTCCTTCCATCCACCCATCATTCATCCACCCACCTTTTCACACATCCATCCATCATTCATCCATGCAACCTTTTATCCATTCATACATCCATCCACCCTTTCATCTTCCCATCCATACATCCATCCTTCATCCATCCACTTTTTCATCCTCCCATCCATCATCCATCCACCCTTTCATCCATACATCCACCCACCCGCCTTTTCATCCATCCATCTACCCATCATTCATCCCCCCACATTTTCACACATCCATCCATACATCCTTCATCCGTCCACCCTTTCATCCTTCCATCCATACATCTATCCTTCACCAATCTATCCTTCATCCATCCAAGCGTTCATCCTTCCATCCATACATCAATCATTCATCCATCCACCCTTTCATCCATCCATTCACCCATCATTCATCCACTCATCTTTTTACACATCCTCCCATCCATCATCCATCCACCCTTTCATCCATACATCCATCCACCCACCTTTTCATCCATCCATCTACCCATCATTCATCCCCCCACATTTTCACACATCCATCCATACATCCTTCATCCGTCCACCCTTTCATCCTTCCATCCATACATCTATCCTTCACCAATCTATCCTTCATCCATCCACCCTTTCATCCTTCCATCCATACATCCATCATTCATCCATCCACCCTTTCATCCATCCATTTACCCATCATTCATCCACTCATCTTTTTACACATCCATCCATCCTTCATCCATCCACCCTTTCATCCATCCATCCTTCATCCGTCCACCCTTTCATTCTTCCATCCATACATCTATCCTTCACCAATCTATCCTTCATCCATCCACCCTTTCATCCTTCCATCCATCATTCATCCATCCACCCTTTCATCCATCCATTCACCCTTCATTCATCCACCCATCTTTTTACACATCCATCCATCCATCATTCATCCATCCACCCTTTCATCGATCTATCCTTCATTCGTCCACCCTTTCATTCTTCCATCCATACATCTATCCTTCACCAATCTATCCTTCATCCATCCACCCTTTCATCCTTCCATCCATACATCCATCATTCATCCATCCACCCTTTCATTCATCCATCCACTCACTCATCATTCATCCACCCACCTTTTCACACATCCATCCATCCTTCAGCCTTACATCCATCCATCCACCCACCTTTAACACATCCATCCATCCTTCAGCTTTTCATCCATCCACATCCATCCATCCTTCAGCCTTACATCCATCCACATCCATCCATCCTTCAGCCTTACATCCATCCATCCACCCATCATTCATCCACCCACCTTTTCTGTGCCTCTCTCATGGGGGGGGGATCAGTATCTCTCTGCGTCGTCGTCCTTCTTCTTTCCCGCTCACGGGAGGGCATCTCTGTGCCTCCCTGCTGGGGGCGGGGGACATGTCATGAGACCCACAGCTCCAGGTGCGCAACATCCATTGAACTCAAAGGGCTAAACTACAGCCACTCCCCCAGCCCCCCCCCCAGCTCCCCCCAGCTCATGTATGTGAGCCCGGCTGAAACAGATTCAGGGACACACACACAGTCACACCCAAGTACTTGAAAGGTCTTTAAAAGACCTTTTACTTGTTAATGAGGCTTTGATGTTTTTCACACCTCGGTGTGAATTAGGCCTCCGCCGTGAGCACCCGCGATCAGCCCAAAGCCAGGAACTGCACTCTGCAGAATCTGCGACCCCCTTCCCAGGACTCCACGACCCCCCTGGGGGTCGCGCCCCACAGATTGAAGACCGCTGCTCTAGGGTAACCTCCCTTCTCTGTTGCAGCAATAGCTGCCAAGAAGTTATCATCAATCTTACTTTTGGAACATTTAACCACTGCTACTGCATATGTTGCAACTGCTGTCTTCGCGGCTTCATCTGTGAGACAATTGCCAACAGCGTGAACACCAACACGCTGGTGACCCAGAGTATGAATTACAAACACGAGTGGCAGCCGTTCTTTAAGCTCAGCCACTTGAACCCAGATCATTTTATGTTTTATTGAGCGACCTTCAGGATCACGACAATCATTTTGAGTCCAAAAGGGGAGATTGTCATTGTATGATTGAACACAGTAGTAAGAGTCACTTACGATAAGAGTAATCACAATTTGATCGGCGTACTCCAATGCGAGCATCAGAGCACGAAGTTCTGCCAACTGGGCGGTACAGTCCCCTAATGTCTGTGTATGCACGACATGGGACTTGAATTCTCCATCCACCATAGTACCAACCACAATTGCGCCGGCCGAAGAATATGCGTGCTTTGAACCTGTAGCCGCTTGGGCGCTTCAGTCAGTGTAAATGATACAACAGAAATCCTCAAGTGGACGCATAGTCAGAGGAGCAGGATGAACGAATTCATACGGCAAGAACTCCTGAGTCTGCAGAGAGGAATCAAAAATGAACGTGACATCTGGGGATGTCAAGGACGTAGCCCATTTTATCCACCGAGGGTGCAAAGCTTTTGAATTTGGTACACTGGCTTTCGTCACCGCCTCCAAGGCAGGATACGGGCTAACAACCAAAATGCATTTTCCCTGCGACAGTGCACATTCCTTAAGAAACGCCATCTGCACTGCTGTCAAAACTTTTTCCACACTGGAAAATTACAACTCAGCCAAAAAGTACAAGTGTGACTTGTAAGCGATAGGGTCCTAGTTACCCTCATTAAAAGTGAGGTCCGTGAAACCCACCGCCCCGGCACAATTCTTATCACCAGGTTGGTGTGGTTAACACGAGTCGACAAGAATTTAGATTCTAGAAGATCAGCCTGAAAAGATTACAAGATGGCTGAATGTTCAGGCAACCAGCACGATTTGGAAAAAGTAGGTTGTATCAAAGCGTATAGAGGCTTGATACGCTGGGCATATTCGGGAATGTAGGTACAGCCCAAATTCAAAAAGCCCAGTAAAGATTGTAATTTCTTCAGTGTTGTGGGAGCCCGCAGAAGTGCGCATTCCTCCAGGAAGTGAGGAGCCAAACCTCATCCTTCATTGTTGAGCTCATAACTAACCCTGGGCGGAGTGGGTGGAGTGGGGCTTCGCGGAGCTACGCGAAGTGGGCGAGAAACTACGCCCACCTCCGCACTCCGCGTAGCCCCACTACGCAAACACCACTGGCCGCCAGCCCCGCCACCCGCCTCCCTCCCGCCCTCCCTAAATACTTTCAATGAAACGAGTGAAATAATTAAAAACGCACTTACCTTGCCCGCCGCGTCCCCGGGGCTCGCTATCTGCAGTCTTCCGTCTTGTTTAGTAATGCGCATGCGCGGGCGGCCGCGCATGAGCATTTCTCACGAGAAAATGCGCATGCGCGGCCGCCTGCGCATGCGCATTACTAAACAAGACGGAAGAATGCAGATAGCGAGCCCCGGGGACGCGGCGGGCAGCGGCGGGCAAGGTAAGTGCGTTTTAATTATGTTACTCGCTTCGTTGAAAGTATTTAGGGAGGGCGGGAGGGAGGCGGGTGGCGGCCAGCTACGCTCCGTCTGCGGAGCGTGCGTAGTGCCGCCTGGCTACGCCCGCTCCGCAAAATGCGGAGTAGGCAGCACTACGCACACTCCGTGCACGGAGCGTAGCTGGCCGCCCACCCCTACTCATAACCCAGGAACAACACTGTGTACTCTGCAATGTGACTTTTCGGAAAGTTGAACTTATAGCCAAAATACTCAAAACGGCAAATTATGTGCGCCACACGGCACAGATACGGCCATAATTTGTCCTTAGTGAGATAGATGTCATCGACATATGAACATGCATCTGTGTCAAGCCCCTCCAAGAGCGAGACTATACGAGCACATAGCCAAACGGCAAAATTGGCGCCGTTTGCCACCACTGGTAAAAGCCGTCCATTGTTTACTAAGAGGGGACAGATTGTGGGCAAAAAAATATTGGATATGTCAAGTGTGGTTTTGAACCTTTTGTGCATGAGACTATCCACAAGAGCAGAACTGTGAGCATTCTGCACCGCACACGTACGACAATGTGAGTTTAAGTGGCCGTAATCCAGCACCAAACGGTACGAACCATCTGGTTTGATTACAGTAAAGAGGGGATTATTCATCGGAGACACAGACGTTTCAATTACACCCCGATATTTCAATTGAGCAAGGATTTCCACAACAGAAGCTTTCGCATTACGACGCATGGTGTATTGGGGTTGAGGCTGTGGTATCGACCGCAAAGGAATCTCATGTTGAGGGGAAAATTTGTCCCACCCACAGTGAGTACGTTACAACGCCGGCGCATGCGCCTTAGCCCAATCTTCTGCAAAATGCAAGGCCTGCTCCTTCAGCACTGTGTGCGCGAAAGCAGGGAGGATTACCTCCTCCCCTTGTGGAGCTGCTAAGACAAAGGGTGGGGGCCAATCGACCTCCGCCTACAAAATATCATAGATAGTAGTTAGATTTTCCCAAAATACCCCTTTTATGGTACGTTCTATATCACCTTCAATTATAAGGACAATCTCATGAAGTCTTTCAGGGGGAGCCACTCTAGTGTCAGCTGTCTGAACTACAACAAAAGTGTCAGTCGCTGTCATCTTCAGTAGTGGACGCAACGCCTCTGGAAGCATGGTAATCTCGGCAGCGCTGTCCAACAGTGTCAGCGCCCATGTCAGATTCAGAATCTGCGTTCTCACTATCTGTGGCATATCTCGCTGTTACTGCAGCAACTTTCTACTTCTGAAACTGAGGCCTTTGACGCAGTGACTCGTCCTGCTTGCCTTTTCCATCAGCCTTGCGAGGCTGCTCATGGCTCTGTTGGGCACCTTGTCCTCTGCCGCCGCCTCCTCCTCCAGTGAGTGAGACCATTGTTTCCTGCGAAGAGCGAGGAGAACGTTGTTCAGGAACCTGAAATCTATCAGGTGATTTAATTGTAGCGCTGTCGCACAACTCATATGTAGGCTCAGTAGAGGCAGGTGTAGGTGAAGCAGGACAGGACCCCAGTTTCTGTTGCTGCTTTCCCTGTTTTTTGTTCTTTATCCAAATTTGTTTCGGAACTTTCTGGCGTTCATCTTTATCAGATGACGACTACTGAGTTTGCTGCTGTGTTTGTTTTTTAGCAAAAGGCTTAAAACCCAGACTATTACGGCCAACGGTCTTAAAAGCCTCTGTAATAATTCTCGTTAACTGACTGGGTTTCTCAGCCTCGGGAATATCACGCAAAACATTATATACCTGGAAACTTACCACATCTCCCTTGACATTATCAAGGACGGGATTGCTAACCATGTAAAACGCTCCCACGAGTCGCATTCCCAATTCTACAGCCGCCTCTGGTCCGTGTTCATCCTGAACACGCTTAATGACGTAGGGCAATACAGCCATTGACGGGGTGCCAAAACACCTAGTATAGACTGCCGCAAAAATCACACCCCAAGTGGCACAGTCATTTATGTCCGGCACTAAGTCTTTCTGCAAACTAATAGTAAGGATCCTGTGTTTCTCCACAGGAGTGGTATTCGGAAATACTGCCTCCAGTTGGTCAAATTTTAAGGCAAGCCAAAAAGAAATGTCATCCTTATCTTGGGGACGCTTGCTCATAACCGCATTAACCATAACGGGACTAAGCTTCAACCCATTCGGCCCAACTGGATGGGCCGTCCCACCCGGGGCCCCACGCGGAAAGTTGCGGGAAATGTAATGAACCAGACCCCTTATTACTGTCACTGCAGATGAATAAAGGGGCCTTACTTCAGCAGCTGTCAACCGCGGCACATTAGGGTGCGGGGTATAACCAGCTAAAACAGGCCAAGAAGCGCCTACTATCGACAACAGTCCTTGTCCTGCCGCCGTTATAACGTGTTGGAGGGCGCCATTAAACCAAATGGCATGCTGCCAAACAGAAATCAGAACTTCCTGTATCCTATATGAAGCGTAATCTGCAGGCACGGCAGCTGGTGTGCAAGCGTGAAAAACACCAGTATTAGTATCAACCGCAGGAAACGTGACCCATGAGTAAAACAACTCAAACGGGCACAATGCGTCCACCGATACAACAAAAACCACTGCCTGACCCTCGAAAGAGACCTGGAATTCTTGCAAAAGATTGCACACAGCCAAAGGGCTGTGTGCCCGGATATCCACCATAGCCATAACAACACAGTGAAAGAAAAGTACAATGTAATCAAAAAGCACAACTGGGTAGTAATTCAATAGAAAAAGTGTTTTATATTATCAAGCTTGAAGAGTCCTATATAACCATAGGTAGGTTTATCTGTCACCACTGTCAACCAGAAACAATAGTGAGAGGGTCGTGGACTGATATAAGCACTACTCAAGAGTCTCACAATAAGGCCACTACGTTGGCGGCGCCATGTTGAAAGGATCCTGCTCATACACAGAACTGTGGATAAAGACCCAGGACATCAGTGAAGTGTGGTGTACCAGAAACTCACCTCAGTACCTAGAAAAACCCAACCAGCTAGCATCAGTGTCATATTAGCTCTTCGTCCTATTGCAAAGTAACCATTGATTAGACAACCTAGAACATGCGACTTAGGACCATCTCGGTAATGGTGGGAAGTGGGAACACTCTGCCGTTATACTTTTATACCAGTCCACAACAGGAGTAAAGGAGAGACACTGTAAGGTTAAAATATTTATTTTAACGACGTGATCTCAGGTACAGAATCATAGCCAACATAAGCAGACATATTATTAAAAAAAATATGGTCAGCATTGTTACAATTCCATAAAATACAAAAGGAGAAATCATATTACAATGATAGTGAAAACAGGTCTTATAGCGCCTAGTTTTAACACCCTCCCTATATAGGAACTATGTATTATAAACTAAAGAAGGTCTCTTAGGCTTGTGTGGGGGACCCCATTACCTTTCCACTCAGCAAGAGGAAATCACATGTGGCTCAGCATACTCTGTCTGCATCCCTGGAAATGGATATCTTCCAAGTGTGTGAACTCATGGCAAGTGTGCAAATAATAAGGGCACCTGAATCTTAGTTGGCTCACAGCTGCCAAATTGTTGTGTCTAACCGCGTTACTCGATCATGTCGAACAACATCTACTCTGTTATGATAACCTTGACGGCTTCAGCACTCACGGTGCAGACTAGGGGCATGATGTAAGTCTAGAGATGTCGAAAACAAACCTTTTCTCCAGTTTAGACCTTCACAAAGCCTAAATTACAAAAACAGTTATATGCAGTGTCGTGTGCAAAAGCAGCTAAAGGTAAAATGGCTTTTAAACTTCTAAAAAGCCATGCTAACATAACATGCATGCAGAGCAGGCCTTAGCCCATGTTCAGCCTGAGCTGTGCTTTTTGACGGAGACGTGGCTGAAGCCCCACTCTGTCCTTGCAATCGCCATGGGCATCCCAGAAGGATATAAAATGGCGAGGTTGGACAGACCTATAAAAACTGCTGGTGGTATCGCCATAGTTTATAAAAACGGGATAACTATCTCCATATTGGACCACAGTTGCACCGCCAACATGGAACTAATGCTCTTTAGGATCAATACCCCCTAAAAGGCTGGTTGGAAAGGGGCCTTGGTCTACCGCCCACCGGGCCCATGTACAACATTTGCCATCTCTCTAGTCGAAGCATTGGCCCGCACATTAAACCCGGCAATGATTTTCTACTGCTGATGGATTTCAATGTGCATAGTGATTTAGCGGATAATGCTGAGGCCCAGTCACTTCTAGCCGACTTATCCCTAATAGGATTAAAACAGCACAATAAGGGCCCTACCCACCTAGCGAGTCATACATTAGATATGGTTCTGTCTAATTCTCTCAATATTGTGTGCAATCCCTCCACGCAGGTCAATTGGACCGACCATTTTGTCATTGAATTTGCCATGTTCAATATAGTCAAACCTAGCAATCAATCTGCTCCCCCTCCCTTGCTGCCTAGACAGTGGCATAAAATATCTTATGAAGTTTATCAGGAGACACTTATTGAACCCCGAATCACAGCCTGGGATAACAGAGATGGCAATGTCTAAATACAATCATGCCATTCTCACTGCGGTGGACGCCATAGCTCCTATAAAACTATGTAAGCTGCATCCCGCACAACGGCAGGAAGTTTGGTTTTCTGACCAACTACGCTCCAATAAAAAGGCTTGAAGAAAGTTAGAAAAGACCTGGAGATCATCCTGCTCCGAGGATGATAAAAACTGCTATTACACCCCCCTGGCCTCATATCATAAGAATATCAGACTGGCCAGAAAGAACCACATTTCCTCGCAACTTGCTGAAACGGGCAACGCCACCATTTGTACTTTTTTTGAGCTGTGTACCCCCATTTGGCTTATGAATTTTTGACCTGTAAGTGCCACTCTTGTGTTGTGCTTCTCTTTGTACATGTCCTATTGAAGACTTACAACCAGAGAGCAAACTGGCATCTTAGTGATGTCTTTCTCTCTGTTTTGGAAGCTTTTGCATTGCCTTTAGGGGGGTGCTGAGCCCCTCCTGAAGTACTTTTTAAGCCAGGAGAAGCCAGTTATATTAGCAAGAGCACAGAGTGTCCTGACTCCCCTGTGTGTAAAAAGTGGCCCATGAAGGTGTTGTATCGGATACTTCAATCCTTTACCAAACCCATTGCTTGTGAGAGTCTAGGCTCATCATCACAACAATTATGTGATGACATCTCTCTATACTTCACCAAAAAAATAGAGATGATTTATGATAAAATCATTAGTACTAGTCTCTCCTCGAGTTACCCTTTGTCATCATCTCAGAAGAGTGGGACCTCTAAATCGTTCTCATTTTCTGAGTTCCCGGCTATCTCCTTGAGTGAGGTAGAGGTTCTCATGGGTCAAATTAAGAGTGGATCCGCTCTAGATCTTATCCTGGCTAGAGTTGTGCCACTATTAGGCAAGTCACTCGGTCCTGTGATCCAGTCCTTAGTCAACCTCTCTTCCTCTGAGGGTAGAGTACCTCAGGAGTGGAAGATGGCTCAGGTTAGACCCATCCGAACAAACTCCACCATCCCCTGGACAGAACTATCCAACCTTCGTCCCATCTCTCTCCTCCCGTTTCTGAGCAAAATAATGGAGAAGCACGTTACTCATCTGTCGAGCTTTATCGAACTAACTGGAGGCCTGGATTATTCTCAGTCCGGCTTCAGGCCAAATCATAGCACCGAATCAGCCATCCTCTCAGTGACAGATAACATCCGAATGTGCCAGGATAAGGGGAACTCCATGATTCTGGTGCTATTGGACCTGTCAGCAGCGTTCGATACGATATCCCATGATATTTTGCTCAGTCGCTTGGAAGAGGTGGGGCTTGAGGGTCGGGCGCTGTCCTGGATGAAGAGATTTCTATCTGGCCGTACACAGTGTGTCAGTATGGGCTCTTTTTGTTCTGCCTCTGTTGAGCTCACTAAGGGGGTGCCGCAGGGCTCTTGTTTGAGCCCAACACTTTTTAACATCTGTGTGGCCCCACTAGCTGGCCTTATGAGAATGCACAGATTCATCCCAGTGTCATATGCTGATGACACTCAGCTTCTCTTCCCTTTTAAGACACTTCGCGCTGTGGTCAAACAGTCCTTCTCTGAAGGTAAGAAGGCCGTATCGAAATGGATGGCCTCAAATTTCCTTTCCTACAGTGTAATGTGGGAAAGACTGAGGTGATGCTCTTTGGGGACTCCGGACTGGTGGCCCTCAGACCTAGGTTCCGTCCCCAGCCCTAAGCAGGTTGTGAAGAACCTTGGTGTACGGATTGACCAGGGTCTCTCTTTAAAGGAACACGTAAATCGAACAGCTGGGTCCTGTGTTCATGTTATAGGACTTCTTCGTAGAGTGTTTCCTCTTTTACCAGATACTGCTAGAAAGACCCTTGTTCAGGTCCTAGTGCTCAGCCGCTTGGATTATTGCAACAGACTGTTGCTTTCAGCTAATGATAGCCTACTCAGTAGGCTTCAGGTGGTACAAAATACTGCTGCTAGGTTAGTTCTAAATGCACCGCCTAGATCCCCCTCACGCCAGTTGCTGGAAAAACTCCACTGGCTGCCAATCCGTCAACGGATCAAATTTAAGATCTGTTGTGTTGCTCACAAGGGCATACAAGGTCTGGGCCCTGCGTATCTGGCTGGGAGGTTTGTCTCCTACAACCCAATACGCAACCTTCATTCCAGCAACCAGTCCCTTCTTCAAATTCCAACTATCAGAAGGGCTAGACAGGGTGGGAAAGCTCTTTCCTATGTGGGCCCATGCCTTTGGAATAAACTCCCTGACTCCCTTAGGCAGTGCACCAATCACCTGATATTCAGGAAACTGTTAAAAGCATTCTTATTCCAATCTAAGCACCTTCCTTAGTTCCCTAGTTCCTTCCATCTTTGAGCTGTTTTCTTTGCCTTGTCACGGAGATACTTCTTCGGAAGTCGATTCCAGCGCGGTAAAAACTCATAAATAAAAAATACACAACTGAGCGGACAAATAATACAATTCAAAATCTGGGACCGCCCATCCACCCTCCGTCCGGGGTCGCATCATCGTGGCAAGTGCCACTCGCTGTCTACCGCTCACCCATAAGAATACCCCGTCAAGGACCGGAGCGTTCTAAATACAGAGCCTGTAATCCAGACAGGGACCGTCCTAAAGTAGTATAGCAGCCTGGGCAATGCCAACATTTTCAGGAGTGCCACTCGGCCCACCACCGACAGTGGCAGCGTGCTCCAGAATGCCACACTCCCCCTAATCCCCTGTATCGTTCTGCCCACATTGGCCTCCAGGAGGTCCTCCTGCCTGTGGTAGATATTAGTACTAAGGTAGGATAGGCAGTGAGGCTCCCATATTAGTCCTCCCAGGTAACCGGGGTTCTCCATTGCTTGATGCACTGGGAACAGGCAAATCTTCGCCCAGTTCACTTTTAGCCCGGATACCTCTCCAAACCTGGCAGGAGCTTCGTCGCCCCAATTAAGACCTCTCCCAGGGCTGTCAGAAACATAAGCAAATCATCATCATATAGCGAGCTATACTGTCTGTCCCCGTGTAATTCCACGCCAACATAATGACTCCCCGACCTGGCTTGTGCTGCTAATGGCTCAATTGCTAATGCAAACAGCAGTGGGGACAGGCAGCAACCCTGTTGCGTTCCTCTCCCCACCAAACAACTCGTGGATATCACTGTGCCTGTCCGCACACAGGCTGTTGCTGAACTGTATAAAATATTGGTCCACCCCATGAATTCCTCTCCCAGACCCATCATCCGCATTACCTAGAATAGAAACGGCCATTCCAGACTATCAAAAGCCTTTTCGATATCAACTGAGAGAACCATTGCGGTAGGTGATAAACCGTGGTCCTCTCCCAAAATTCGGAGTAAGTGCCATACGTTAGTAGACGTGTTCCGTTTGAGGATGAAACCCACCTGGTCTTTATGGAGCAGCTGTGCCATGTATGGGAGGTGCCGAGATGCCAAGGTACTACTCAAAATGTTGTAGTCTGTAGTGAACATTGAGGGAGAGTGATATACTTTCATGTCAGACGGCTCTCTCCCCGGTTTCAGAAGGGGAACAATAATTGCCTCACGAGTGGTTACCAGTAGTTGCCCCACTTTCCATGCCTCCTGGTAACCACTTGTAGGCGCAGGGCTAGACTATCCACGTACGTACGTACGTACGTTCTATGGGTAGTCCATCCACCCCAGGCTTGTTTTTTCCGTGCCATTTGTTTGATTGCGCTCTTAATTTCCCCAAGCGAGATTTCACACCCCAACGAGTCTTCCTGCTCTTTCTCCAGGTGCGGCAAGGCCAATTCTGCCAAGAACTCCCCTATATCGTCTGCACCCTGTCCCAGTTTACTGCCGTAGAGCTCAGTATAATAGTCCATAAATAAACTATTTAACCCCTGTTGTGTGTATACCATGTCTCCTGTCGGAGCTGTCAATCCCAATATGGGTGTCCCACAGGGGTTTGGGTTAGCCAGCCACGCCAGCAGGGCACCTAACTTGTCTTCCTTAGCGTACACCCTTGCTCTGTAGGACCTGTGGTCAAAGGAGCGGAGTCTTTCCACCTGCACCGCCACCGCCACCGCTTCTCTAGCCTCCATGACCTAATTCTGGGCTTCCGGATCCTTAGGGTGGGCTCTCTCTGCTCTTCACAGCCGGCTGTCTGCAGTTTCTAAATCTGCCAACAGTGTTTTCCTCACCCCGGTCAGTTTGCTAATACAGAGGCCCGGGACTACTACTTTAAAAGCGTCCCATTCGACTGCTGCTGACGTCGCCGTCCCCTTATTCTCATCAAAGTACCGGCAAATACCAGCCCTCAGGTCCTCGCCGAAGACCTGGTCCTCCAGTGCTTCCAGTTAGAGTCACCAGGTCGGAATCACCGCCCTCTCTCGGGCCCACCTTAATCCCACCAATAACGGGTTATGATCTGATATCGTCCTAGTCAAATACTCACTGTAAAGTACTTTGGCATGGACTTCAGGAGTACACAACATTGCGTAAATCCGCACGTGCAGATCATGGAGGCCCGAATAGTAGAAATAATCTTGCTCCTTCAAATGATGTGCACGCCACGTATCCACCAGTCCCCAATTATGTTGCCATGCATTTCTCGCCTTGGATAGCTTATGGACTGGGGCGTCTGGAAGCGGAGGACAGGACCTGTCATTCTCTACATCCAAAATGGAATTAAAGTCTCCTTCCATTATTGTCGAGCTAGTCAGGTACGGTGCTAGCTCCCCGACAGGCTGTCATATGCTACACAGTGTCACCTCTACCCCATCGAGGCGTCCAACACCACTACAAATATTCCCTCTGGGTCCACTTGTGGTTGCGTTATCTGAAAAGGAACACCCACTCGGACCCATATCAAAGCCCCCCTGGCATAAGCGGAACAAGTCGTATAGAATAACTGCCCTCTCCATCTACGCTTCAGTGCTAACCCCTCGGACCGATTAATGTGTGTTTCTAGGAGGAAGGCTATATATACCCCCTGCCAAACCAAGTAGGCATGCACCTTGTATCGCGCTGCATTGAGTGAAGCTCCCGCACATTCCAGGTAGCACATTTCAAATCATGTATCTGAAAGAGACACGTTAGTGATAGATTCCTTACCTTAGAATATCCCCAGGCGTCAGACTGGATCCGGAAAGTTTTGCGTAGCAGTACCCTTGCGCGTCGGTAGGCGTCGTCTGCGGCTCCGCGTCCGTCGTCGGCGCCGGGATGACGTCGTCGGAGTACTTAGACGCCGCCTCCGCGTGCTGTCGTCAGTTCTTCTTTTTTCCGCGCCAGCCAGCGCAGATCTGGAAAGAGCAGTTCCCTAGTCACTTTTTGACTAAACTTTTGTGATCTTTTGATCCAATTTCGAAGTCTTATCACGACTCCGACGGTGCCGTTAGGGATGCCCGGCTTCAAGCATTGCCACGAGTGCGACCGTACCATGTCGGTCCCGGATCCCCACCGCTTGTGCCTGATGTGTTTGGGCGTCGACCATGACGACGAGGCCTGCTCTGACTGTCGGGCCCTGTCGCGGAAAGCCAGGCGGGAGCGGTCCCGCAGGCGCCTCGAGATCCGCCAGTCGGCCCCGCGCCATGTGAGGTCCCGGTCCCGGTCCAACGGGAGGTCGAGGGACAGGTCGCGGGGACGGAGCCGTCACAGCTCCGGGAGTCGGCGCTACTCCTCTGGGTCCAAGTCGTCAGGTAAGAAACGCAAGAAGTCGAAGAGACATCATTGCTCTTCAGACTCCCCACCGACGCTCGCGCGACGCGGCCGAGGGCTCGGGTGACACCGCCCACGCGGCTCCTCGAGAGTCGCGGGCGCCGCGTTCGGCTCCATACCCGCCGGTCCCTGGGCTGAACGCGATGCCGGAGGAGATTGAGCGTTTCCTCATGGCCATGAGGTCCCTTTCTTCTCTGACGGTTTCCACGGCGCCTTTGGGCCCAGCGAACCCGTCTGGGGTCCCTAGTGGGTCGGGGGCTACGACCCCGACGCCGTCGGGTGCTTCGGCCTCGACGCCGCCGCCGCCTTCGGGCTCAGCGCCGCAGGGCTCCATGATCCCGACACCGCCGGTGCCCTCGGGCCCGGCGCCGCAGGGTGCAGCGGTCCCAGCGTCGTCGGCGCCTTCGGGCTCGGCACCGCAGGGCACCGCTGGGCCCTCCTCGGGTGATGGATCGTCACCGGTGGACCTTACAACCCCCCCGGCGTCGGTCCGTATGGTGTCCCCTCCAGCGTCGGCCTCGGCCGGCGCCGTCCCCGATTCCTCCTCTCAATCGGTTCCGACGTCGGGACGACGCCTATCGGCGCCGCTCTCGACGCCGTTCGGAGATTTTCATCTCTATGAACCGTCCTCATTCACTTATGACCCTGAATCTCAGGAGATGGGGGAAGAGGAGTATTGGGAGGGGTCTGAGGACCCTCTGACAAGGGAGTGTCAGTCTACCATGGACTGGACAGGAGATCTTGGGGAGGCCAGTGGCCTGGAGACCTCTCCAGAAACTGGATTCGCCTCTCCTCCTACCGTGGCTTCGGAGGAGGGTGCGACTTATGGTGTGGTGTTGATGAGGGCTGTCAAGGCCTTGGGCCTTGAGCTCCCCGTCGCGGCCGTGAGGACTAACCTCCTCACTGAGGTCCTTAAGCCGCAGTCATGCTCCGCGGAGCCTCTGCTGCCGTTTAATGAGGCCTTGACGGACGTTCTTTTGGGCACTTGGTCCAGGCCCGCTACAGGTTCGCCTGTAGATAGGAACGTGGCCAGACGCCACCGCCCCGCTCCGGGCGACCCCAGTTTCCTGTCCACCCACCCCACCCCCGAGAGTCTGGTTATCCAGGCCTCTAACTCCCAGACCGCATTCCCGACGGCTCCCCCCGATCGGGAATCCAAGAGGTACGAGGCCTATGGCAAGAAAGTGTTCTCGTCCCTTAGCCTGGGACTGCGGTCCTCCAACACCGCATGCCTCTTGGGCCGTTACACCCACTCTCTGTGGGAAACGGTGGCGGAAGTGCTGCCAGAATGCCCGTTGGAGGTACGGGCCAAACTCGGCCAAGCCCTAGTGGAGGGCCGAAACGCAGCGAAGTATTCCATCAGGTGCGGACTGGATACTACTGACTCGCTGGGCAGAGCGATGGCTACGACGGTGGCGATACGACGCCACGCCTGGCTGAGGTCCGCCAACTTCTCGGCAGATGTCCAGAATACACTCATGGACATGCCGTTTGATGGCCGTCGCCTCTTTGGCGACAAGGCAGACCACGCGCTTGAGCGCTTTAAGGACTCCAGGGCTACGGCCAAGTCCTTGGGCCTCTCGGCCCCGCGCCAGCAAATGGGTGCCTTTCGCTACTTTCGTGGCCAAGGAAGGGGCGTCCCCACACGTGCCGCCAGCCACTCGCCGCAAACTATCGTCCAGCGCGGCGGCGGCCGTGGAAACCGCCGTGGAGGCGGTCGGGGGAACAAGCGGAGCCAGTCCACACCTGCCCCCGCAGCATCCGCCTCTAAACCCTCCTAGTCCGTGCTTTTCGGCCCATGTGACACCAGTGGGAGGCAGGGTCCGCCATCACCTCTCTCACTGGCGCACAGTCACTTCGGACAGGTGTGTGCTGCAGATCGTCCGAAGGGGCTACTCCCTCCCCTTCGAGACGACCCCTCAAGCCATGCCACCGCAACACCACCGCGTATCGGGGAATCATTTGCGGCTCCTGCAGGAGGAAGTTTCGGCCCTCTTGGCCAAGGGGGCCATCGAGCGCGTTCCTGGGCCAGACGTAGGCCGTAGTTGCTACTCCCACTACTTCCTGGTACCCAAGAAGGGCAAAGGGGGCCTACGCCCCATTTTGGATCTGAGGAACGTCAACGGCTTCCTCCGGAAGGAGAAGTTCAAAATGCTGACACTGGCTCAGGTCTTGGCTGCCCTAGACCCAGGAGACTGGATGGTAGCGTTGGACTTGCAGGACGCATACTTCCACATCTAAGGTAAGGAATCTATCACTAACGTGTCTCTTTCAGATGCACAAGTTACTACTTGTGTAACGATATATCTGCAAGAGACATTAGTTAGTGATAGATTCCTTACCGACCCACCCATCCTCCCCGTACTGCGAACCGATATCTAGGGTTAAGGTCATCCCCTTTCAGGGCCCTAGTTTCTTGGCACCAGTGTCGGTTTTTGTCATGGCTCTGCGCTTCTGGCGCGGAAAAGCTGTGGCTAAGAACTGACGTCAGCACGCGGAGGCGGCGTCTAAGGTCTCCGACGACGTCATCACGGCGCCCACGACGCCGACGACGGACGCGGAGCCGCAGACGACGCGCAAGGGTACTGCTACGCAAAACTTTCCGGATCCAGTCTGACGCCTGGGGATATTCTAAGGTAAGTAATCTATCACTAACTAATGTCTCTTACAGATATATTGTTACACAAGTAGTAACTTGTGCAACATTCCCATTTTGGGACTATGACCTCCCAAACTAACATTTCCCACATAGGAACACACCGGTGGCTCTATCTACCCCATCCAAAACCCAAGAACAACCCCACTATCCCACCCCAGAACAGGCGCTACAACACTAGTACCCATCCAAACTTATATTCAACTGCTCCTTCAATAAATTCCTATAAGGAGCTATACCCACTCAAGAGTAGGGGAGTGTGCCCGGAGCTTCAGATGGACGGTCCTCCAGCCTGCAACCCATCTGCGCTTGGCCCCCATGAGAGCCAATTTGCCCCAGTTGAGGCTTCAGTATAACGGGATCACCAAATTTCGTACTCGGCCGGCCTCGCTACACCCCTCCATCCACTGAAAGTCAATGAATAGTCTACTAAATCTTGGGGAAGCACCCCAGGGCAGAGTCCATCTCTTCTCTCAGCCTTCAGCCCATGCACAGCGAACTGCATTGTTACCCATCCACGATCTCATTAGCGGTCCCAGCCTTCACATGTGGTAGTTGTCCACTGCCTGCATCCGACTGTTCCTCATCCGTTCCCAGAGAACCCTTTTCCGAGCCCGTCTCCTCCAGGGACTCCGGTATGCTCTCTCTGGAGATGTCCGTGACAGATTGCAATGCAGCAGTGCATTCCTTCTCTGTCTGTGAGTCCGTAGGCCCTTGAGCCACAGGGCGAAGTCATCGGATATGCCGCAATCTGCGCGATCGTGGTTCCTCCGTGAGAGCGCTTGTGCCGCACCCCGCTTCTCCAGTACCCGCTTTGTATAACTTCAGCCAATCCCAAGTTTCCTCTGGGCTGTTGTGGAAGAACGCCTTTTCATCCATGGTGATCCTGAGGCACGCCGGGAACAGCAAGGAGTATTGCAGGCCCTCGTCACTTAGTGCCCTTTTGACTGCCACAAATGAGGCCCTGCGGCGTTGTACCTTGAGTGTGTATAATGAGTGGAATAATGTTACCTTACTCTTGCCCACTGTGTACAGGCCCGCAGTACAGGCATTGTGTAGCAGGAGATCCCTGTCCTTGTAATGGAACAGCCTGGCCACCACTGGTCGAGGTGGCCTGCCAGGATTCAGCGGCAGGGCCGGCACCCTATGGGCTCTTTCCAAGGTGAAAAAAGATGTCAAGTCCTCCGGAGCGACGTCCTTCCTCAGTCAGTCTTCCAAGTAGTCCATCATGTGGCCCCTTCCACTCCCTCCGGCAGCCTCACCACCCAGGTATTGTTTCATCAAATTCTCCCTTCGGCATCTTCTACCCTCTGCTCCAGGGTTTGCAGCCGATGCTGAAATTCCGTCATCTGGGCAGCCATCATCTTTTGGGCAGGTTCCAAGGTTGCCAGGGCACCCTCAGTCTGATTCACCCTGTCTGCCAGGTTTGCTTGGTCAGCCCGGAGCAATCCAAGACCCTGCGTCACATGTGCTTTGTCCAGTTGTAGGGTCTCCCTGGTGTCCGTAATTGCCTTGAGGATTTGATCCACTTGTTGCTGGAGCATCCTTCCAATTGGGGTGGGTTCCCCTCCTGTGTGCCCGACGAACCTGCATCTTCTTCCTGCTCCAATGGCGCACCCGGTTGTTTCCCTCTGGGTTTCCCCATGGTCGTTCGGCCCGGAAGACCCAGTTATCAGTTAGGCTCTCCTACAGTGGTCTACCTCACTTGTGGCGGTCCCCAGTGGTTCGTTGACTCCCCGGACAGGCCAGCTGCCCCTGCTATCTCCGCTCTTTACCCTCCTCATGCAGCCTCCCGCTTCAAGGAAGCCACAGTCATTCTGGTCACCACTGGAGCGTTGCTTCCACTCCCAGTCATCCTGCATTATTGCTGGTGAGGACTACTGCACCGCTTCATCGGAGTTTCCAGCCTGGGCCGGCCACAGTACCCTCACCCTCAGGGCCTCAGTCCTGCCCATCCGCGTCAGTCTGATCTCTCCGCTCTGCAATGGCTCCACTGCCTCAAGAGCCCAAGATGATGGACCTCTGCACCACACTACAGCCCGGCCCTTGCTCAGCTACCGCTGTGGCCCAATAGGGTGTCAATCAGCGGGGCTGAATCCTGCCCCAGCGCTGCCGGTCCGGCTCCCTCGACTGCGTCACGCTGGTATTCGCTTCTAGCCCGCAGGACCCTCCGGTCCCGCCACTTCTAACTGCCCCAGCCAGCATCCAATTCCTTCCCCTCTTTCAGGCCGCCGCCGCCGCCGCCGCTCAGAGCGATCACCTGGTGCTTCGTTCCACCGCACCCCTGTCCAGTTTCATGCAGGCCAACTAGCCCTCAGGGGGGTCACGGGCACTCTCGCTCGCTGCTGCTCTCCTCCCGGCCTCCTCCCCCAGCTCGTGAAGCCCTCAAAATGGCAGCCGTCCAGCATGGCTCTTTGTGCAGCGATCGAGCCAACCCCAGTGCCTCTGCTCCTTTCCAGGGCCTACTCCATTGCCAGCTCCCTGTGAGAGCTGTTCCCACGGCTCATGTCCTCAATCGCACCGCACCACAGATGTCTCAGCACCACAATGGCAGAGGGCCGCCCCAGGTCCCCAGGGGTCACCAACCTTCTCTTCCGCAGCGGCGCCAGTCCAGGTGTCCGCGGATGGTGCCCGACTTCCCTTGCATTGAGTTTAGACGGGGTGTGCCCAAAAAAACTCAGGGACCTGGGTCGCTAAGTACTGTACAGGGAAAATGGTCCGAGTTTACGCAATTACTTGTAACTAATCAGTCTCATTACATGAAAAAACGTTCACCACATATATGTATCATTATTCATTATAAAACAAAGTGAACAACGGAGCTTGCAATATTCAAGATATGATTGTATTTATTTTTACAATCGTTTAGATTCTGAATTACTGCATCACAGAAGTAACTTTATATCTTCAAAGTATATACGCGTAATTTTCAAATCATCACAGCGATAGTGCTCTCAGTGAAGGAAGGAAGGGATGTGATCGGGTAAAGGTGGTGTGACATTGACATTGATAGCATCACATTAAAATCAGTAGGCCTTTACACTTAAGCTAGTACACATGTTCCCTAATCACATCACACATAGGTTAGACAAATCCATTGTATGGAGTCCTATGGTGTGCTGGGTTGGTGTAGTCTACGTTTCGACCCCTATGGATATGGGAGGGTTATTCTCGCCTCATGTTGGGGTCTTCATTAGGATGGATACAAAACGTGAGCACCTAAAATGTAAAATCGGGCATTAGATGCTTGTGGTGGACTTTAACCATAGTGTAAGATATGAGTAGGGGAATGCCTACATTGATGTAACGGTCGGCGTCTGAACCGTCACTGCGTGGGCCAATGTGGGCTCCTAAAGGTTCTATAGAAGAAAGGAAAAATCTCAATGTAATTTATTGGCTCATGGGCCATGTACCCAAAACAGTGGGTAACAAGGCGGGGGAAAGAACGTACTTGGGCAATGCTCCTTTGGTCGAGCATATTCTTACACCTATTTCGCGTATTTGGGCCAGTGGATGACAATTTCTTTATTCAGTGCGTGCCTAGAACCGTTCTGAAAGGCATAATGAAGAATTTTGTAGCATTATGTGCGGTTAGAAATGGGAGTTGGTAGGAAAACAGTTTCGTTATTTTAAAGCGAACTGTAGCGGTCTTGTGATGTTCAAAATGGCTTGGTGTGCATAATCAAGCCGTTCAGAAGTGAGATAATCTATGTGACACAGTCACCAATGCCGTATTGTGTTCTGGCACTCTTGGAGGATTTTTGGCAGCCTCACAGTGGAGTTAATTTAAACAAGCATTTACAATGCAATGGTTTTGCCTTTGTTAAAGTTAGAGCTATTGGCATTGCTCTTGACATTATTTTTATTTATGTTTTTTTTTACATAAATAAATGGCATTGTCATTTACAATGCCACTAGCTTTATCTCGCAAATGACACACACAAACACCCACAGAGAGCCCCCCCAAACACACACAGAGAGCCCCCCAAACACACACAGAGCCCCCCCCCACACACACCCACACCCACACAGAGCCCCCCACACACACAGCCACACAGAGCCCCCCACACACACAGCCACACAAAGCCCCCCACACACACAGCCACACAAAGCCCCCCCAAGTATAAGGTACTTAAAATGAGTAATTTTGTCAAAATGACACATCATGTGTAAGATTATAATGTGTTATTACGCATGCTCCGTGTGTGCGCCTGGTATTGTTTGGCATTAAGATGTGATACAAAGTGACCAAAATGGTGCTGGGGCTACTGGACCAAAATGCATTACATTCACCTTGCTACCAGAACCCACGATCTGGACGGAGTTCGAGCATTTAAAAGTGATTTAAGACATAACACATCGAAAACATGCCACTTCATACACAGTAAACTTGACGAGCTATAGCAACACGTTTTTCAATACAACGGGGATGGACACCAGTACATGGCTGGGGCTTTAAGAAGACGTCACCGTCCAACGCGTTACTAAGGCGGAAGTAAATGCAGCGCTCCTTTTCAATAGCCTCACACGCCCATCACGATTGCTAGTCGGCTTGCTACAATGAGTCATTACTATCGGAAACTGCATCCGACTTTAATCTTACGTTTTACAGTATTTTTACACGTACCCTCCAAACAATGCTTCTGGATAAATTGGTGCAATATTTTTTTTATTTACCACCCAAGATCCCACTCCTCCTCCCGGCAGTGAGAGCGCAATGAACAACAAATTAAAGTCCGAAGAATGGTTTTCAGGAAGGGTGTATTGGCGGCGGTTATGACAGTGGCAAGAGTAATGCGGAGGAGTACGTTTGGATTTCGGGGTGGGCATGCTGGGAACGGAGGGAGACAGGATGGCAGGAGATGGGTAGAGGAGTGCACAAATTACGTTCTCAGTTAAGGAAAAGATTGGGTACCAGAATACTTTATATATAGTACAACGAAAGTGCACATGACAGATCAGATTGTGTGAAGTCCAAAGGATCACTTCAGAGTTAGCAGTGTAAGAAAGGCATGTACGGAGGGCGTGTGCACCCTATGTGTAACCTGGATGTGCTAGTGAAATATAATGCGACTTTCTGCAAGTTGAACGAAACTGCTTCCGAATTAGTAAACTACCTAGGACCATTCACTCTATACCCTTCACATGTCGGATGGTGTTCAAAGCGGGCTGCCGTTAGTAACTGACTTTATTTACTACGTGATTGCAAGATGAAAGTCGGCGCTTTACAAAACTGAGGGCATTTTTCCTTAGTTCCTTTAGCTTTCAAAGAAAGCATACCTTTGAGTTGGCTACTCGCAACACGAGGGCGATTTCACCTCTTGACTATTATCACTCATTATGTGCCGTTTAAGGTAGGCAAAGGTGCAGGAACACCGGGTAGATAAGACACCTCACTGGGTCCTGTAGTATGTTTCATGCATAGCGTTATAATGTCGATGGATAGATAGAGATAACTTGCTCGGGTAAAAGTGCAGAGTGAGTATTGGATGCGCGAGAACGCCCCTTCAAGGCCACTGTAAAAGATAGTAAAAAGCCCGCCAAAGGCACTAAGTAGGGACCAAGGAAGAGGCAGCGTCGGGTCGGATTGCAGGGTAAAGGAGGGAGGAACCAGGCTGGGGGTAGGGGGCTGTCCAGGAGAATGAATGGATAGAGATAAGGATATCAGAGCGGGCGAGGGATGACCAGTTGGCGCCATTCGGAAATTGCCTGATGCAGTGAATGCTTTGGGGAAGGGGCAGGACAACAGAAGGAGGGGAGGAGGAGGGTGCGGCTGGGACGAGAGCATGGTGGGTCGACACCAGGGAGCTGCCCCACCCCTCCTGTGCTTGCGGAGGTTAATGAACGAGACAACAGACAGAACTGCCTGGCCATAATTTACTTATTTGATGCGATTTTCTATAGCGCAAACTTTACCCGAAGGTGTCAGAGCGCTTTACATAAGAACTAGTTGCAAACATAAGGACTAGGGATTACATGAGTTACATAAAGGTTGAGGGTTACTAGGCAGCGAGAAAAACATTGTCACATCAAAAAATAAAGAAATAAATAAATTAAAAATAAAGGCTAATGGCACCGAGGGATTGGGGGGCGGTGGTGACGGCGGGGGGCTCATCACATGCCCTCCCCGACATACTACTCTAAAGGCCTTGATACATCTTTGAGCGTGCCATGCTAATAGGCTGCTTTGATGCATATTCCAGCTTAATTAGCCGAAAGGGAGATACTCTGCTACCTACCTCGCCCGCGCACAGGCAACCCCAGCTGGCGGGCTCGTGGGGTTTTGGTTACGAAAGGCCTTCTGAGCGGGAAGCACGCGCGATGTCAATGAGAAGGAAAGGCAGGGAAAAGCCAGCAACAGAACACGATGTAAGAAGGCCTCTACTGCCTATACAAAGAACAGGTATAGCGTCCTGGATTCCACCGCATGGATACAAATGAGGGTTGCTCAGAGGGTGCGGGTTGGTTAATTAAGTGTTGCGTCACCCTGATAATGGGGGTGCCCAGGTTTCATGGATGGATTGGAATTGACAAGATTGGTGTCATTACTTTTAGGAAAAGGTCGGCATTTGGAGTGGCGCACGTCGGAATGGGGCAGGATTGCTATTGGTGCTCGGGTAACAATAATAACAGCAGAGGGGCGAGACCGAGTGCATGAGAGTAGGTGTGAAGGTTGGGAGAAGTGGGCCTCGGGACAGGTGTGCAGGGAGTGGCGCCCGGGAAAGGGTGCCTGCTTGTTAAGTGTTGGGGGGGCGCAGGGGAGGATAGTGGATGCGTGGTCGGGAGCGCGAGGGTAAAAAGGGCCACACAGTGCCTTACAGGATCGGATATTTACACGGGACTCACAAGAACCACAGAGCTCAGCACACACCCCTTACTGGCTACACTGTTATTGAAGCCTACTGAAATACAGCCCCAACGGGCCCCATCAACGAGAACTGTGCATCCCAGGGCCAAACAGCCCGGCCAAGGGCCCCCAAGAGCTTCAAACATCTGTGAACCAGACAGGTGAGAAACCACTTGTGAATAGGGAATACGCACACCCTACCAGGAAAGCATAGACAACCTTTGTATGCGCTTTGGGGGTTATTGTGTCCCTTACGTACATGTTGAATGGGCAGGCTGTGTGTACAGGAACTGGAGGGACATACCACGCACTGTCCCTGGAATGTGAGTGGGTAGTATATACGTATGATGTATGGAAATCTTGGTTTATGTTTTCCAGGGTAGAAGAGACCACTCATTGTGCTGAAGTGCATGTACATGGTCGGTGTTGTGGGGCAGGTGCCACTTAATTTAGGTGCTCTTTTGTAGCAAATGGGATTAGTGGACCACTTATGTATGCACTTCTGTGGAAGATTTTAATGTAGTTTCTTGACTTAAGGAAACTTATATTGCCTGTATACATTTACTGGTTTGGTAGATCCCTGTTTATATGTCTGCTTTGAGGGAGAGGGCCTCGTTTTGTATACACTGGGAGGAAGGGACTTATGTGTTTGCTGTGAAGCTTGACAATCCTATTTATGTGCACGGAAGTGTCCTGCAAACATATGCTGTTGGGAAATGGTACTTGGTATATCCTTCAATCTTAGTATACGTAGGTGGGAGCCCAGCCGGAATGTACCGCGATTCGAAACCTAAGTAGGAATGGATTGGGAGGCTCTAGCAGCATTAATGTTTCGGAGAGACTGGTCTTTGAAACCTGTTGACTGTCCAGAATGAAGAGCAGGGCCCATACCCGGAACAGGGCCCAGAAAGGTTAGGGTGTAAAGGGCAGCCTCCCCGGAGACTAGATCGTGAAAACAAGGGTCCCTAAAGGCTTCATACCGAACTAAAGACCCCACCTGAGTGAAGAGAAGGGCCACTATCCAGGCGGCTAAAAAAAAAACGTCTTTGTGGCCACACAGCTCGAAAAGGGGACGCCAGTTTCATAGTCAAGAGCCGAGCCCCCAGACCCTGCCCTGTTAACTAAACTGGCAGCAGATTTCCTATGAGACTAACTACCCGAATCGGCGCCTCCAGCAGCATTAATGTTTCGGGGAGACCGAGCACCGAGAGGGCGGCTCATGTATGTAGGTGCTACAGAGGGAGAGCCCATCGTATATGTCCTGGAAAGTGAGAGTTGGTTGTGTAGAATTATTTACTGATTATACAATATTTTTGTTCGGAGTACTCCCATTTCAGATGTAAGCACATTCGAAAAAATATTTTAAAACTTATGCAAAACGTAGCATTTAGACACAGAAACATATTTCATTTAGGTTCATGTTATACAGGAACTCTTAACTAAAATGGTTGTCAGGGCCCTTAACACAAGGCATTTGTGATAACCAAGACTCGGTAAACCATTGCAAAGAGCAACAAGCATTCACACAGCGGAGTGAAGGTAGGAGACAGGGGGAGAGAGGTTGGGGCAGGAAGGCAGGGGAAGAGAGGAGGGGAAAAAAAAAAAAAACAAATCGACTCACCTGCACCTTGCGACGGCGGCACTTCTCCGGTCTCCCTCTTCGGCATGGGAGACCGGCAACGTCGACGGCGGCGGTTCCCTCCAGGCCACGGGAGCGCCGCCATACTGCTTGCCGTCTTCCTTCTTCCCCCGGGCTGCGGGGGGCGGGCACTTCCGGCCGGCCGCGCTAGGATTGGCCGGCCGGCCAGTCACGGGGCGGGAAACGGGGGAGAAGAGACGCAGTAGTGCCGGCAATGCCGGACCAGACACGGGGGCGTTCCCGGCGTCCCGTGACGTCGGCAAAAGCCAAAGAATGTCGGGAACGCCCCCGTGTCTGGTCCGGCATTGACGGACAGGCCCCTCGTCCAATGGCAAGGCTCCGTTTACGGAGCCAGCCAATCAAGGACGAGGGCCGAACCAAGCCACACTATGCAACTCATCAGGTTTTCGCCTGCGCCGAAAAGATGCGCAGAGCGCATCTTCGGCGAGGCAAAACCTAACAAGCATTTACAATGCAATGGTTTTGCCTTTGTTAAAGTTAGAGCTATTGGCATTGCTCTTGACATTATTTTTATTTATGTTTTTTTTTACATAAATAAATGGCATTGTCATTTACAATGCCACTAGCTTTATCTCGCAAATGACACACACAAACACCCACAGAGAGCCCCCCCAAACACACACAGAGAGCCCCCCAAACACACACAGAGCCCCCCCCCACACACACCCACACCGAGCCCCCCACACACACAGCCACACAGAGCCCCCCACACACACAGCCACACAGAGCCCCCCACACACACAGCCACACAAAGCCCCCCACACACACAGCCACACAAAGCCCCCCCAAGTATAAGGTACTTAAAATGAGTAATTTTGTCAAAATGACACATCATGTGTAAGATTATAATGTGTTATTACGCATGCTCCGTGTGTGCGCCTGGTATTGTTTGGCATTAAGATGTGATACAAAGTGACCAAAATGGTGCTGGGGCTACTGGACCAAAATGCATTACATTCACCTTGCTACCAGAACCCACGATCTGGACGGAGTTCGAGCATTTAAAAGTGATTTAAGACATAACACATCGAAAACATGCCACTTCATACACAGTAAACTTGACGAGCTATAGCAACACGTTTTTCAATACAACGGGGATGGACACCAGTACATGGCTGGGGCTTTAAGAAGACGTCACCGTCCAACGCGTTACTAAGGCGGAAGTAAATGCAGCGCTCCTTTTCAATAGCCTCACACGCCCATCACGATTGCTAGTCGGCTTGCTACAATGAGTCATTACTATCGGAAACTGCATCCGACTTTAATCTTACGTTTTACAGTATTTTTACACGTACCCTCCAAACAATGCTTCTGGATAAATTGGTGCAATATTTTTTTTATTTACCACCCAAGATCCCACTCCTCCTCCCGGCAGTGAGAGCGCAATGAACAACAAATTAAAGTCCGAAGAATGGTTTTCAGGAAGGGTGTATTGGCGGCGGTTATGACAGTGGCAAGAGTAATGCGGAGGAGTACGTTTGGATTTCGGGGTGGGCATGCTGGGAACGGAGGGAGACAGGATGGCAGGAGATGGGTAGAGGAGTGCACAAATTACGTTCTCAGTTAAGGAAAAGATTGGGTACCAGAATACTTTATATATAGTACAACGAAAGTGCACATGACAGATCAGATTGTGTGAAGTCCAAAGGATCACTTCAGAGTTAGCAGTGTAAGAAAGGCATGTACGGAGGGCGTGTGCACCCTATGTGTAACCTGGATGTGCTAGTGAAATATAATGCGACTTTCTGCAAGTTGAACGAAACTGCTTCCGAATTAGTAAACTACCTAGGACCATTCACTCTATACCCTTCACATGTCGGATGGTGTTCAAAGCGGGCTGCCGTTAGTAACTGACTTTATTTACTACGTGATTGCAAGATGAAAGTCGGCGCTTTACAAAACTGAGGGCATTTTTCCTTAGTTCCTTTAGCTTTCAAAGAAAGCATACCTTTGAGTTGGCTACTCGCAACACGAGGGCGATTTCACCTCTTGACTATTATCACTCATTATGTGCCGTTTAAGGTAGGCAAAGGTGCAGGAACACCGGGTAGATAAGACACCTCACTGGGTCCTGTAGTATGTTTCATGCATAGCGTTATAATGTCGATGGATAGATAGAGATAACTTGCTCGGGTAAAAGTGCAGAGTGAGTATTGGATGCGCGAGAACGCCCCTTCAAGGCCACTGTAAAAGATAGTAAAAAGCCCGCCAAAGGCACTAAGTAGGGACCAAGGAAGAGGCAGCGTCGGGTCGGATTGCAGGGTAAAGGAGGGAGGAACCAGGCTGGGGGTAGGGGGCTGTCCAGGAGAATGAATGGATAGAGATAAGGATATCAGAGCGGGCGAGGGATGACCAGTTGGCGCCATTCGGAAATTGCCTGATGCAGTGAATGCTTTGGGGGAGGGGCAGGACAACAGAAGGAGGGGAGGAGGAGGGTGCGGCTGGGACGAGAGCATGGTGGGTCGACACCAGGGAGCTGCCCCACCCCTCCTGTGCTTGCGGAGGTTAATGAACGAGACAACAGACAGAACTGCCTGGCCATAATTTACTTATTTGATGCGATTTTCTATAGCGCAAACTTTACCCGAAGGTGTCAGAGCGCTTTACATAAGAACTAGTTGCAAACATAAGGACTAGGGATTACATGAGTTACATAAAGGTTGAGGGTTACTAGGCAGCGAGAAAAACATTGTCACATCAAAAAATAAAGAAATAAATAAATTAAAAATAAAGGCTAATGGCACCGAGGGATTGGGGGGCGGTGGTGACGGCGGGGGGCTCATCACATGCCCTCCCCGACATACTACTCTAAAGGCCTTGATACATCTTTGAGCGTGCCATGCTAATAGGCTGCTTTGATGCATATTCCAGCTTAATTAGCCGAAAGGGAGATACTCTGCTACCTACCTCGCCCGCGCACAGGCAACCCCAGCTGGCGGGCTCGTGGGGTTTTGGTTACGAAAGGCCTTCTGAGCGGGAAGCACGCGCGATGTCAATGAGAAGGAAAGGCAGGGAAAAGCCAGCAACAGAACACGATGTAAGAAGGCCTCTACTGCCTATACAAAGAACAGGTATAGCGTCCTGGATTCCACCGCATGGATACAAATGAGGGTTGCTCAGAGGGTGCGGGTTGGTTAATTAAGTGTTGCGTCACCCTGATAATGGGGGTGCCCAGGTTTCATGGATGGATTGGAATTGACAAGATTGGTGTCATTACTTTTAGGAAAAGGTCGGCATTTGGAGTGGCGCACGTCGGAATGGGGCAGGATTGCTATTGGTGCTCGGGTAACAATAATAACAGCAGAGGGGCGAGACCGAGTGCATGAGAGTAGGTGTGAAGGTTGGGAGAAGTGGGCCTCGGGACAGGTGTGCAGGGAGTGGCGCCCGGGAAAGGGTGCCTGCTTGTTAAGTGTTGGGGGGGCGCAGGGGAGGATAGTGGATGCGTGGTCGGGAGCGCGAGGGTAAAAAGGGCCACACAGTGCCTTACAGGATCGGATATTTACACGGGACTCACAAGAACCACAGAGCTCAGCACACACCCCTTACTGGCTACACTGTTATTGAAGCCTACTGAAATACAGCCCCAACGGGCCCCATCAACGAGAACTGTGCATCCCAGGGCCAAACAGCCCGGCCAAGGGCCCCCAAGAGCTTCAAACATCTGTGAACCAGACAGGTGAGAAACCACTTGTGAATAGGGAATACGCACACCCTACCAGGAAAGCATAGACAACCTTTGTATGCGCTTTGGGGGTTATTGTGTCCCTTACGTACATGTTGAATGGGCAGGCTGTGTGTACAGGAACTGGAGGGACATACCACGCACTGTCCCTGGAATGTGAGTGGGTAGTATATACGTATGATGTATGGAAATCTTGGTTTATGTTTTCCAGGGTAGAAGAGACCACTCATTGTGCTGAAGTGCATGTACATGGTCGGTGTTGTGGGGCAGGTGCCACTTAATTTAGGTGCTCTTTTGTAGCAAATGGGATTAGTGGACCACTTATGTATGCACTTCTGTGGAAGATTTTAATGTAGTTTCTTGACTTAAGGAAACTTATATTGCCTGTATACATTTACTGGTTTGGTAGATCCCTGTTTATATGTCTGCTTTGAGGGAGAGGGCCTCGTTTTGTATACACTGGGAGGAAGGGACTTATGTGTTTGCTGTGAAGCTTGACAATCCTATTTATGTGCACGGAAGTGTCCTGCAAACATATGCTGTTGGGAAATGGTACTTGGTATATCCTTCAATCTTAGTATACGTAGGTGGGAGCCCAGCCGGAATGTACCGCGATTCGAAACCTAAGTAGGAATGGATTGGGAGGCTCTAGCAGCATTAATGTTTCGGAGAGACTGGTCTTTGAAACCTGTTGACTGTCCAGAATGAAGAGCAGGGCCCATACCCGGAACAGGGCCCAGAAAGGTTAGGGTGTAAAGGGCAGCCTCCCCGGAGACTAGATCGTGAAAACAAGGGTCCCTAAAGGCTTCATACCGAACTAAAGACCCCACCTGAGTGAAGAGAAGGGCCACTATCCAGGCGGCTAAAAAAAAAACGTCTTTGTGGCCACACAGCTCGAAAAGGGGACGCCAGTTTCATAGTCAAGAGCCGAGCCCCCAGACCCTGCCCTGTTAACTAAACTGGCAGCAGATTTCCTATGAGACTAACTACCCGAATCGGCGCCTCCAGCAGCATTAATGTTTCGGGGAGACCGAGCACCGAGAGGGCGGCTCATGTATGTAGGTGCTACAGAGGGAGAGCCCATCGTATATGTCCTGGAAAGTGAGAGTTGGTTGTGTAGAATTATTTACTGATTATACAATATTTTTGTTCGGAGTACTCCCATTTCAGATGTAAGCACATTCGAAAAAATATTTTAAAACTTATGCAAAACGTAGCATTTAGACACAGAAACATATTTCATTTAGGTTCATGTTATACAGGAACTCTTAACTAAAATGGTTGTCAGGGCCCTTAACACAAGGCATTTGTGATAACCAAGACTCGGTAAACCATTGCAAAGAGCAACAAGCATTCACACAGCGGAGTGAAGGTAGGAGACAGGGGGAGAGAGGTTGGGGCAGGAAGGCAGGGGAAGAGAGGAGGGGAAAAAAAAAACAAACAAATCGACTCACCTGCACCTTGCGACGGCGGCACTTCTCCGGTCTCCCTCTTCGGCATGGGAGACCGGCAACGTCGACGGCGGCGGTTCCCTCCAGGCCACGGGAGCGCCGCCATACTGCTTGCCGTCTTCCTTCTTCCCCCGGGCTGCGGGGGGCGGGCACTTCCGGCCGGCCGCGCTAGGATTGGCCGGCCGGCCAGTCACGGGGCGGGAAACGGGGGAGAAGAGACGCAGTAGTGCCGGCAATGCCGGACCAGACACGGGGGCGTTCCCGGCGTCCCGTGACGTCGGCAAAAGCCAAAGAATGTCGGGAACGCCCCCGTGTCTGGTCCGGCATTAACGGACAGGCCCCTCGTCCAATGGCAAGGCTCCGTTTACGGAGCCAGCCAATCAAGGACGAGGGCCGAACCAAGCCACACTATGCAACTCATCAGGTTTTCGCCTGCGCCGAAAAGATGCGCAGAGCGCATCTTCGGCGAGGCAAAACCTAAAAAGGGCCATAGTGTACCACCGTTTCAAATGCGCGTCATTTCGGGATATCTATTTAACGAACGCGTGGGTGGCATCATTACCGCATTGTGTTTTAAAACTGTTGGCGGTTCTGGCGGCATTATAAAAAAAAAGTATTACTTGTTAGGAATTATAAAAGACAAACATCACCGTTTAATTATGTTGGGCAATACGATATGATTCATGGCACTAAAGTCCGTATTAGTGAGGCATGGTATCACTCGTAATAATTACCGCATTGTGTTTTAAAACTGTTGGCAGTTCTGGCGGCATTATCAACAAAAAGGTATTACTTGTTAGGAATTATAAAAGACAAACATCACCGTTCAATTATGTTGGGCAATACGATATGATTCATGGCACTAAAGTCCGTATTAGTGAGGCATGGTATCATTCGTAATAATACAACAATACGTAAATGAAGGCGCCTCTAAGGGGACTCAGGGCAGAGCGGGTGGAGGAGTTCCTACCTGATCGGTTGGCAGCATTTTCTCAGTCGTCAGGGCGAGGCACTGCCCGGAGGAGTAATTAGTAGCTCGCGGTGCCGCCGCTGAATGCTAGTCTTGGAGGCTCGGCATGTCTGGGCCAATCACCGGTGAGTTTCACATGGGGCCGTGTAAAAGACTACTGCTCGGTCTGGGGGGCGTCTAAAAAGAGGCTAACATCCTGATCGGTGTTGAGTTGGAGTCTGCCACTATTTTTAATCATTACTGCCAAGTATTGCTATGTGGTTATTGTGTATAGAGAAGATATTGTGGCTGTGTTAATACATCACAGTACGTACCCCAAACCAAGAACTGTACCAGTGGATGCCTCGAAGTTGTTCGCAGTACATAGTCAAATGGGTTCAACAATATTATCACATTGTTGTCAATATCCGGCCTAGGAGTTACATCTTTGTGTGGTCAAAGTAATACCAAAACGAATTATGGGTAGTAGATCATTCACATTATGCAGACAAACGATTATGAGAATATGATCACATACTATGCGTATCAAACCTAGAAGTAGACAAATCGTCCTCGTATAATCTAGACAATGTTGTGTTTAGGCTAGTACACATGTACATTCACAAAGAGAGCGTTTCAGTACATATTACATGGACAGTTAGTTACCCGGAGGTGTATTCAGGTCAATCTAAAGATAATTCCTATGTATGTAGTGACCAGCCCATAGGTTTCATATTGACAGGTCACAGGCTGATTTGTGTTGCTATGGCTCTAACCATCTGTGTGGTGCGTTGGGTATGGTCCTGCTAGGGTGTGTTTACTCAGGAACTAGTCCTGCCAATTGTGCAAAGTTAGCATCAAGTTCGTTCAGTCCCTTTGCTATGGTGTTGAACGTATGCATCCATACAGACAGATGTATATTGTAAATTGATACTTGTATAGCGCACTACTCACCCGCAAGGGTCTCAAGGCGCTTGTACGAATACCACTGTAGAACCCATACTGGCTTTCCCTGTGAGGCGTCCACTCCCGGGCACCCCCAAGGTGGAGGCAGGCATCCTTAGCGTTGTGGGGGCCATTGTGGAGATTAAGCAAGCTATTGCCCAGAGTTGCAGAGTGGTACTCCATGATTGGAAAAGGCACTGAGGCGAGAATTATCAGGTCCGTGGAATTTTGAGCCCAAGACCCGCCGAGGCGGGGAATTGAACACTGGTCCCGGGCTAGACCTCTGCATCAGGGTCTGCCGCTCTAATTATTGAGCCACAGTTCTCCACAGATAACTCACAGAAGGAGTTAGTCTGTACGTGCTTTTAGTACCTCTCGGCCGGTATGAGAGACAGATGCCATTAGAGGTTGTGAAGCCCCGGTGTCCAAAGCAGTGGCTTAAAAAACTGTATGCCCTGAAGAAATTGCCAAACGAACACTATGGCAATGAAACATGTTGGCACGTAGAATATGGCTGCATAAGTAGTAGCCAGATTCACTTTTTTAATCTATGCAATCAGCACGAAAGAACAGGAATAAAGTTTGTGTGTCCATGCTGTATGCGTATGTTTTATGTTGTGTTACACTATTTTGTGTGTTTTGTTTTTTCCACTGCACTTGCTCTCGCAAACACATATTTGTTTTCACTTGGACACTTTTCTTTGAGCTTGATGGCACCAATGATGATAACAGGGCTATCCTGGTGAGTACCTGCCAGGTGCCCCATTGGTGGTGCGCCCGTGAGGTGTCATCTCGTTTCCACACACTTTTTTTCACAGTGGTATATGGTTTCACATCTTTCTGTTTTACAGGGACGGGCAATTTTAAGTTGGGCACGAGATTGATATACCCCCTACCCCATAATCATTAAAAGAGGGGAGGTAGTTGTAATTGATTGCAACGTGAGGGATATCATTTTTAAACAGTTTAAGAGAAGATTGCCTGTGACCTAGGTTATAATTGGTATTGTGCCAGTCCCTCACAAACCCGATCACATCCCTTCCTTCCTTCACTGAGAGCACTATCGCTGTGATGATTTGAAAATTACGCGTATATACTTTGAAGATATAAAGTTACTTCTGTGATGCAGTAATTCAGAATCTACACGATTGTAAAAATAAATACAATCATATCTTGAATATTGCAAGCTTTATTGTTCACTTTGTTCTATAATACATAATGATACATATATGTGGTGAACGTTTTTTCATGTAATGAGACTGATTAGTTACAAGTAATTGCGTAAACTCTGACCATTTTCCCTCGACTTCCCTTGCAGTCGCGTCTGACTTCCCCGCTGGCCGGGTGTCCGTTCCGCTACTGGGCTCACAACAGCGCCCTCACCACCATCTTGGTTTCACCGCTCTCGGCCAGGCCAGCACTGCAAGTCCCCAGCCGAAAACGGTCTCGACCCTCTGAGCTCCCCAGGCGACTCCGCAACCACAGTGCTGCGTCAGGGTCCCAGTAGTCGGCTCCCGCTTCCCCTCACAAGTCCACTCAGTGCTCTTAACGCTGCTCCGCAGCACTTCCATTCAGCTCACTGCTGCACTATGCCGCCATCTTAGGCATCCGGCAGGCATCCAGATCGTTTCAACGATTCTCCGGGCTCTTGAGCGCCTAAAGTCCCCAAGTCCGCCGTGGGAGCTGGAAACCTTCCGCTGATGTCCTTCCAGGTGCTCAGGGCTTCAATTCAATGTCCCGATCGAAGATAATTATCGGGGTCGGCGCGGAGCTTGTAGCTCACGCATTCTCCCTCATCCGCTCCGTGGCCACTCCCCCGAGCTCTAGATCCCCCATCTTGGAGCATGTTGGTCATGTAGGAGGTCGGGTGTCCCATTTTCTACAAAATTGGAAATCTATTACATCAGATTTTTGCATTTTGAATCTTGTTGAAAATGGTTCTGTCTTTCCTTTTCAGGAGTTTCCTCCTCCTTACCCTCCTCACCAGGGCTGGTGTGTGGAGGACTATCTGCTGCTTCCTCAGCAGGAGGTCCTGGCCTTGCTTCAGAAAGGTGCGATAGAGGTGGTTCCGGAGCAGGAAAGGGGTCAGGGGTGTTACTCCCGATATTTCCTGATCCCCAAGGACGGGCGATTGAGACCGATCCTGGACCTCAGGGTCTTTAATTTTTACCTCAAACAGGAAAAGTTCAAGACGTTGACTCTAGCTCAGGTGCTTATGGTTCTGCAGCAGGAAGACTGGATGGTGTTGATTGATTTGCAGGATGTGTATTTCCACATCCCCATCCTGAGGTCACATTGGAAGTATCTCCATTTTACGGTAGGATCCCAACATTACAATTTTGCGGTCCTTCCATTCGGACTTACTTCTGCACTGCGAGTCTTCACAAAGGTGATGGCGGCGGTTGCATCTCATCTCAGAAGGTCGGGGATTCCGGTATTCCCCTATCTGGAGGACTGGCAGCTCAAGGCGAAGTCTCCAGAGTTGGTGCTGCATCACCTGCAGATAACAGCTCAGCTGTTGTTCGGATTGTGTTTTTCGGAAAATGTACCCAAATCTCACCTGGTGCCCTCCTAGTGGAAACTGTTCATAGGGGCTTTACTGGACACTACTGTGAATCGTGCCTTCGCGCCTCCTTAGAGGATCCGAGATATGCAGACTATGGTTCTGTTGTTTCAAGAAGGGGCGGAGGTTCCAATCCTGAAGGTCTTATGCCTGCTCGGTTTGTTTGTTTCATGCATACTGTTGGTTGACCATGCATGCTGCCATGTGAGGGCACTCCAGTGGTGCCTCTGAAGCAGAGGTTTCATCACAAGGGAAATCTCAGGGAGGTGGTCAGAATCTCCAGAGACACTTCAGCAGATCTGTTATGGTGGAGTGTTCAAGTCAACCTGTCTCAATGGAAGACGTTTAAGCTTCCTTCACCAGTGGCCACAGTGATAACGGATGCCTCCACTCTTGGGTGGGGAGCTTATCTGGGGCATCTGGAGACTAAAGGCATCTGAAAGAGACACGTTAGTGATAGATTCCTTACCTTAGAATATCCCCAGGCGTCAGACTGGATCCGGAAAATTTTGCGTAGCAGTACCCTTGCGCGTAGGTAGGCGTCGTCTGCGGCTCCGCGTCCGTCGTCGGCGCCGTGGGCGCCGTGATGACGTCGTCGGAGTATATAGACGCCGCCTCCGCGTGCTGACGTCAGTTCTTCTTTTTTCCGCGCCAGCCAGCGCAGATCTGGAAAAAGCAGTTCCCTGGTCATTTTTTGACTAACTTTTTGGATCTTTTTGATCTCTTTCGAAGTCTACACGACTCCGACGGTGCCGTTAGGGATGCCCGGATTCAAGCACTGCGGCGGTTGCGAACGACTCATGTCGGTTACGGATCCGCACCGACTGTGCCTGACGTGTTTGGGCGTCGACCATGACGACGAGGCCTGCTCCGACTGTCGGGCCCTCTCGAGGAAGGCCAGGCGGGAGCGGTCCCGCAGGCGACTCGAGATCCGCCAGTCAGCCCCGCGCCGTGTGAGGTCCCGGTCCCGGTCCCACGGGAGGTCGAGGGACAGGTCGCGGGGGCGGAGCCGTCACAGCTCCGGGAGTCGGCGCCACTCCTCCGGGTCCAAGTCGTCAGGTAAGAAGCATAAGAAGTCGAAGAGGCATCATCGCTCTTCCGACTCCCCCCGACGCTCGCGCGATGCGGCCGGGGGTTCGGGTGACACCGGCCACGCGGCTCCTCAGGAGTCGCGGGCGCCGCGTTCGGCTCCATACCCCCCGGTCCCTGGGCTGAACGCGACGCCGGAGGAGATAGAGTGCTTCCTCATGGCCATGAGGTCCCTTTCTTCTCCGACGGGTTCCGCGGCGCCTTCGGGCCCAGCGAACCCGTCTGGGGGCCCTAGTGGGTCGGGTTCAACCCCGACGCCGTCGGGTGCTTCGGCCTCGACGCCGCCGGCGTCTTTGACGCCGGCGCCGCAGGGCTCTGCGATCCCGACGCCGCCGCTGCCCTCGGGCTCGGCGCCGCAGGGTTCGGCGGCCCCGGCGTCGTCGGTGCCTTCGGGTCCGACGCCGCAGGGTGCCGTTCAGCCCTCGTCGGGCGATGGAGCGTCCCCGGTGGACCTTACGACCCCCCCGGGGTCGGTCCGTGTGGTGTCCCCGCTGGCGTCGGTCCCGGCCGACGCCGCCCCCAATACCTCCTCTCTATGGGTCCCGGCGTCGGGACGGCGCCAGTCGGCGCCGGTCCCGACGCCGTTCGGGGATTTCTATCCCTACGAACCATCCTCATTCACTAACGACCCTGAGTCTCAGGAGATGAGGGAAGAGGAGGACTGGGAGGGGTCTGAGGACCCTCTGACAAGGGAATGTCAGTCTAGCATGGACTGGACAGGAGACCTTGGGGAGGCCAGTGGCCTGGACACCTCTCCAGACACTGGATTCGTCTCTCCTCCCTCCGTGGCTTCGGAGGAGGGCGCTACGTATAGTGTGGTGTTGATGAGGGCTGCTAAGGCCTTGGGCCTTGAGCTCCCCGTCGCGGCCGTGAGGACTAACCTCCTCACAGAGGTCCTTAAGCCGCAGTCATGCTCCATGGAGCCAATGCTGCCGTTTAATGAGGCCTTGTCGGACGTTCTGTTGGGCACTTGGTCCAGGCCCGCTACAGGTTCGCCTGTAGATAGGAACGTGGCCAGACGCCACCGCCCGGCTCCGGGCGACCCATGTTTCCTGTCCACCCACCCCACCCCGAGAGTCTGGTTATCCAGGCCTCTAACTCCCAGACCGCCTTCCCGTTAGCGCCCCCTGATCGGGAATCCAAGAGGTACGAGGCCTTTGGCAAAAAGGTCTTCTCGTCCCTTAGCTGTGGACTGCGGTCTTCCAACACCGCATGCCTCTTGGGCCGTTACACCCATTCTATATGGGAAACGGTGGCGGAATTGCTGCCAGAGTGTCCGTTGGAGGTACGGGCCAAACTCGGCCAAGCCCTGGTGGAGGGCCGGGACGCAGCGAAATATTCGATCAGGTGCGGACTGGACACCACTGACTCGCTGGGCAGAGCGATGGCTACGACGGTGGCGATTCGACGCCACGCCTGGCTTAGGTCCGCCAACTTCTCGGCTGATGTCCAGAATACACTCATGGACATGCCGTTCGATGGCCGTCGCCTCTTTGGCGACAAGGCAGACCACGCGCTCGAGCGCTTTAAGGACTCCAGGGCTACGGCCAAGTCCTTGGGCCTCTCGGCCCGCGCCAGCAAGTGGCTGCTTTTCGCTCCTTTCGTGGCCACGGAAGGGGCGTCCCCACGCGTGCCGCCAGCCACTCGCCGCAAACTGTCGTCCAGCGCGGCGGCGGCCGTGGAAACCGCCGTGGAGGCGGTCGGGGAGGCAAGCGGAGCCAGTCCACACCTGCCCCCGCAGCATCCGCCTCAAAACCCTCCTAGTCCGTGCTTTTCGGCCCATGTGACGCCAGTGGGAGGCAGGGTTCGCCATCACCACTCTCACTGGCGCGCAGTCACTTCGGACAGGTGGGTGCTGCAGATCGTCCGAAGGGGCTACTCCCTCCCCTTCGAGATGACCCCTCAAGCCATGCCACCGCAACACCACCGCGTATCGGGGGATCATTTGCGGCTCCTGCAGGAGGAAGTTTCGGCCCTCTTGGCCAAGGGGGCCATCGAGCGCGTTCCTGGGCCAGAAGTAGGACGTGGTTGCTACTCCCACTACTTCCTGGTACCCAAGAAGGGCAAAGGGGGCCTACGCCCTATCTTGGATCTGAGGAACGTCAACGGCTTCCTCCGGAAGGAGAAGTTCAAAATGCTGACACTGGCTCAGGTCTTGGCTGCCCTAGACCCAGGAGACTGGATGGTAGCGTTGGACTTGCAGGATGCGTATTTCCACATCCCCGTCCTGCCGGCCCACCGGCGTTACCTGCGGTTCACGGTAGGCCACGAGCATTTTCAGTTTACCGTGCTCCCCTTCGGCCTTACCAGCGCCCCACGGGTGTTCACGAAGGTGATGGCGGTGGTCGCAGCTCACCTGCGCAGGTTAGGGGTTTCAGTCTTCCCCTACCTAGACGACTGGTTGTTGAAGGCGGGCTCGCCCCAGGCAGTCGTCACCCACCTCCAGACTACGGCGGATCTCCTACACAGGCTGGGGTTTTCCATCAATGTGCCGAAGTCGCACCTGTGCCCCTCTCAGAAGCTCCTTTTCATCGGAGCGGTTCTCGACTCGGCGCAGTTTCGGGTTTTCCCGCCCGAACAGCGAGTCCGGGATATTCAGGCCCTGATCCCGATCTTCGGGCCGTTATCCCGGGTTTCGGTCAGGTTGACGCTGCGGCTTCTGGGGCTGATGGCCTCCTGCATCCTTCTGGTGCATCACGCTCGGTGGCGGATGCGGGCTCTGCAGTGGGACCTGAAGTCTCAGTGGGCCCAGCACCGGGGCAACCTTTCCGACCATGTCCTGATCTCGGAGGGCACTGCGAGACAGCTGCAGTGGTGGCTCACGGACCGCGATTGGGTCAACGGCAGATCCCTCTCCCTTCCCCAACCGGAGCACGTAGTTGTGACGGACGCGTCCCTCCAGGGCTGGGGTGGCCACTTGGGAGAGGCGGAGATCAGAGGACTCTGGTCTCCGGCGGAATCCCGGCTCCATATCAATCTGTTGGAGCTGCGGGCGATTCGTCTGGCACTGAAAGCATTCCTCCCGTCTGTCCGAGGGAGTGCAGTGCAGGTGTTCACGGACAACACCACCGCCATGTGGTACTGCAACAAACAGGGCGGTGTGGGGTCGTGGACCCTCTGCCAGGAGGCTCTGCGCCTCTGGCAGTGGCTGGAACATCAGGGCGTGACTCTGGTGGTTCAACACCTGGCAGGCTCTCTGAACGCCAGGGCGGACGAACTCAGCCGTCGGTGCTCGATGGATCACGAATGGCGTCTGAACTCGGACGTGGCGCAAGGCCTCTTTCTGCGTTGGGGAGAGCCTTGGTTAGATCTATTCGCCACCGAAGAGAACGCGCAATGTCATCAGTTCTGCGCGTTGGAATTTCCAAGGCGGCACTCGCTCGGAGACGCTTTTCGTCGCGAGTGGAGCTGCGGTCTGTTGTACGCCTTTCCGCCTATACCTCTTCTGCCCAGAGTGCTGAAGAAGATCAAGCGCGATCGGGCACAAGTCATCCTTGTGGCTCCGGACTGGGCACGAAGGTACTGGTATCCCGAGCTACTCAGTATGTCTGTCGATCCCCCGGTTCGTCTGCCTCTTCGGGAGGACCTTCTGTCGCAGCAGCAGGGGACGGTCCTCCACCCGAACCTGTCCAGTCTCCACCTCCATGCATGGAGATTGAGCGGCGGCAGTTGAGGCCATTTGACTTGCCTCCTGAAGTTTGCAACATCATTCTGGCAGCCAGGCGTCCCTCCACAAAAACGGTATACGCCTGCAGGTGGAACAGATTTGTGGCATGGTGCACAGCAAAGGCTGTGGATCCTCTCAATGCCCCTCTCTCTGAGGTTCTTCTCTTCCTTCTTTCTCTTGCCCAGCAGGGCTCTGCTCTGGGCACTATCAAGGGCTATCTTTCGGCTCTTTCAGCCTTTCTGAGGCTGCCTGACCAACCTTCTTTGTTCAAGTCCCCAATAGTTAACAGATTTCTGAAAGGCATCACTCATACCTTTCCTCCGGTTCCTTTCGTGATGCCTCAGTGGGACTTGAATCTGGTTCTCACTTTTCTGATGTGCGCTCCCTTTGAGCCACTTCATAACTGTCCACTTCGCCTTCTTTCTTTGAAGACTGCATTCCTGGTAGCCATCACCTCTGCCAGGAGAGTGAGTGAGCTCCAGGCTCTTTCTTGTAAGCCTCCTTTCCTTTCAGTCCATCCGGACAAGGTTGTTTTGAGGACTAGGCCCTCCTTCTTGCCTAAGGTGGTCACGGCCTTCCACATTGGGCAGTCCATCACATTGCCCACCTTCTTTCCGCCTCCGCACCCCTCGAGAGAGGAGGAGAGGCTCCACCGTCTGGACCCAAAACGTGCGCTCTCATTCTATCTGGATCGCACACGCCAGTTCCGGGTGGATGATCAACTCTTTGTTGGGTACGCGGGCGCTAAGAAAGGGAAAGCGGTGCACAAGAGGACCATTTCTCGATGGATTATCATGTGCATCCAGGCGTGTTACTCCTTGGCTAAGAAGGAACCACCTGTTGGGCTGCGGGCTCATTCCACTCGAGCCACGGCCACTACAACTGCCTTGGGCCGCGGTGTGCCCTTGCAGGACATTTGCCAGGCTGCTACGTGGGCTTCGTTGCACACGTTTGCGAGGCACTACTGCCTGGACAGTCAAGTCCGGAGGGACGGCTACTTCGGCCGTTCCGTTCTCCAGGACTTTCTGGTGTAAATATTGGTTCGCAGACCCACCACCACGGGGATGGTATTGCTGGGGTATCTATTCTAAGGTAAGGAATCTATCACTAACGTGTCTCTTTCAGATGCACAAGTTACTACTTGTGTAACGATATATCTGTAAGAGACATTAGTTAGTGATAGATTCCTTACCGACCCACCCATCCTCCCCGTTCTGCGAACCGATATCTAGGGTTAAGGTCATCCCCTTTCAGGGCCCTAGTTTCTTGGCACCAGTGTCGGTTTTTGTCATGGCTCTGCGCTTCTGGCGCGGAAAAGCTGTGGCTAAGAACTGACGTCAGCACGCGGAGGCGGCGTCTATATACTCCGACGACGTCATCACGGCGCCCACGACGCCGACGACGGACGCGGAGCCGCAGACGACGCCTACCGACGCGCAAGGGTACTGCTACGCAAAATTTTCCGGATCCAGTCTGACGCCTGGGGATATTCTAAGGTAAGGAATCTATCACTAACTAATGTCTCTTACAGATATATCGTTACACAAGTAGTAACTTGTGCTTTTGGTCACCAGAGGAAAGATTGTTTCACATCAATCTTCTAGAATTGCGGATGATACATTTGGCTCTGAAGGCCTTTCTTCCCTCCCTTCACGGTCAGTCAGTTCTGATCCTGACAGACAACTCTACCGCGATGTGGTACATCAACAAGCAGGGAGAAGTAGGGTCTTATCGCTTCTGCAGAGAGGCTCTTCGACTCTGGTCCTGGGCTCAGGACCATCAGATTTGCATGATTGGGAATCATCTGGCCAGAGTACTGAATGTGCCTTCAGACAGTCTTAGCCGGCAGTTCTCGGCCGATCACGAGTGGTGTCTCCATCTAGAGGTGGTACATCACATCTTCAGGATGTGGGGGTTTCCTCGGTTGTAGGAAGGTAGATACCTGACTATGTTTACCCCCAACTTTTTTCCTGGTGTTTTGCTGGTTTTCTGACTTAGTTGACCTGGGGCCCTGCTATTCAGGACCCCAGGACCACTGCTCTCTCTCTAAAATGGATTCCATGTACCTTAGGTACATTTCCAATTGGTACTGGGCCACCTTATCAGACCCTGTAACTCAGGGCATAGGTGTACCCAGGGCCTACCAGGGGCTGAAGCATGTATTATGCCACCCCTGGATGGCCATCTAAATCTGACACAACTGGCTGCACGACAGCTGGGGCAAGGTGGTGTAATCACCCTTTGCTTTAGATATAGTATACCTATATCTAACCCTAAAAATGGACACACAGATTCCTATCAGTCACTCCTATGGCAGGCCTTGACAATCCTGAAGGCAGAGTGCTTGGAATCGTGTGAGATGGTGCTCTGGCATGAGCTGAGCCCGCCTGCAGCTTGCGGAACCAAGTCCTAATAGCTGTTCCATGATAACGCATACCATATACTCTTAAGTGCATTATAATCCTCGCGGTTAAATGCTATCTCTGGTATTGCTTTGTCAAAACATGTCGAGTAAGGTGTCATACGAATTGGAATACTAACCCCTCGCCAATTCTGGCGACGGGGTTAGCATTCCACCCTTCTAGAGGGACACGACATGGTAGTAACTGTGAACCCCGGTTAAAGTTAACTGAAGCCTCAGCTCCACAAAATGGATGCTGCCACCACAGACACGAGTCTGACCTCCTGATGCTGGGAGTCCTTCCAGCGAGGAGAGCTTGGACAAAGGGTTTCCTGTCAGGGGCGGTGCTAGCACCATCCCAGACAGGGTTTTGTGTATCCTGGGTAGGCAGGGCTTTACAGGAAGGTGACTGCTGAGTGGCACCCCGGTGCTCACTACGCATCTGCTGGCTAGAACCAGTTCCAGGGGCACACCAGCCCCTGGCCTGGGGAAAGTCCGGCATGGGAGAGGGGTGTAACCACCCCCTTCCTGGTCCCACCCCTAGGGCAGGACCTAGTCGCGTACCCACCCCTTTCTTTAGGATAAAGGCAGGAGCGGGGACCCTTCCAAATTAGATCATCTTTGAATCAAGAACTACTTTCTACGAAAGGAAACTCAAGACTCTTCTCAAGATTTCTCCCTTGTGGCTAAGGAGTAGTCACCCTGCATCCGCAGGCACCATCTAAGAACTCTGCGGTTTGCTGCACGTCCTTCCTCAGGAATCCGACCGACCAGCACGACGAGACCCGGCTTCCCTGGCACCTCTGACCTCTACCTACCTCTACAGCTAAGCTGAGAACCGTAGGTGCGACGAGACCTCGAGGGACCGGCCATCATCAGAACTGCACGACTTCGATCCAGCACGACCGCCGAGGGATCCTCTGGTGAGTGCTTTGTTGTCCGAGAAGCCCCGACCCTGAGCAGCTCCAGCACCGAAGTCCAGCCTCCCAGCATCTCCACGATCTGCGTGGGGCCCTTCTGCTTTTTGCTGCTCACCGCGTTGTGTGGCTACTAGCCCGCTGGCTTGTGGCCTTCTTAACGACGCCTGATGACATCACTGCTGCTGGTCTGGTTGCTCCAGACTGGCCCTTGCTCCCTTTCAAAAGAGGAGCACCCCGGACCCTCCTGGTCCACTCCAGACGCCATTTTGAGTCCACCGCGTGGGCTTGAATTTGCCATGGCTTTGTTGCCCAATCCTGGGTCCAGCGACGTCGACAGCATCAACCATCGTGGGACAGCTTGCACCTCCATCCTGGTCGCCGACAACGCCTCCTGGTCCGGGAGACTGCAGAGCACAGCGTCGCCCACTCACCTAGTCGAGGTGACTACCATCCGGTGCCCTCCTGGTGCCACCTGACTACTGGCTAGTAGTCACGAACTTCGTCCCCTCTGCTTTCAGGTGTCATCCATCTTCGATCCAGGCTTGGATCACTCGAACAATCTTCACTGGTCGCCTGCCAGCAACTTCTTTCCTTCAAGCTCCTGGTTCGTCTACGAGGATTCCCGACGTCTTTTGAGACATATGCAGCTGCAGCCCCTGGGCTAGGTAACTTCGGCATTTCGGTGCCCCAGCATAGCCTCACTATCCAAGGGTCAGGATCCACTTTCGTTTTCCTCCTACCAGGTCGGGTTCGCCCGAGAACACTAACTTTGCTTTTACTAGCTCCCATAGACTTTGTCCCGCATCCCGAGTGAGAGTGCACACTCTGCACCCGAGTCCCCTAGGCCTCCTATTAGTAATCAGAAGGTTCAGTAGTCAAGTCCTAGCGATTCCAAAGCCTATTAGTACAGTACTTACCTGCTAGTAATTTCGCATTCCACTTTTAGAGTATATGGTTTTTCGTGCCCCTCGGGCATTTGTGTAAATTGTGCAACTTAAAGTATTTTCGTAAGAGTTTTGTTGTGTGCTTAGTACCCTGTCCTCATAAAGAGTACAGGCCTGTTGTGATCTAAATAAATACACTGTTTATTTTCATAACACTTGTGTGGTGTCCTTTCACTTGGTGTTCAAGGGGTATATGTGATGGTATAACAGCTGGCTTAACACGCCCTCTAGAGTTTAGCCCGAAGACTGCTCGTATCCACGCTACTAGGATAGCTGGTCTATAAGGTTGACTTACAACCAAACATCAATAAGGGTTGTTTGGACTGATACAAAGTGCTCACTAGAATAGTGAACATTATATATCAGGCCAACTTCTCACATTGGTGAGCAGCGGTTGGGATTTGAGCTTGCTGTTGTTTTACCACACGTATCCTAAGAATATCTGGTGAAAGATCACATAAGTACTTCAGGTACATATAACTTAGCTTAGAATACTCTGAGTTCTACTGAACCAGCTGTTGTAGCTCCTCAAGGCTTAGCACACCTTGGCTACAACTCTTAGCAAGGGATCAGTAGGCCAACATATAGTGTAGGTAGGTGCATCACTTACACCACACTAGAATCAGCATGTCAGACAAAGGAGGAAACTCTGAGTCTCCCCTTGTGTCAGTGGACCCTCCACAGGTCGCTTCCAGATATGCTGCTCTTAGTTTCCAGGAGATGAGACAAGTGTGTACCTCCAGGAAACTAAAACAGGGGTCTAACCCCACAATTCCTTTTCTGATTGGTCTCTTAGAGACTTATGATGCTAGGAGGGCTGGTAACACAGAACCTTCTCATCCAGATGGGAACATGCCTCCCCTAGAGGGAACCTCAGGTGACCCTGACCTTATCCATCTCTCTGCAGAAGGTGAAGAGGAGGATGAGGATCTAGAGCCATCTGGGGACGAGGCAGACAAAGGCCAAGAAGTAGTTAGCCAGCTAACTAGGGCCAACTTAAGCAGACATGAGAAGGGTACTAGGAGACCCCTGGGGCCCCTCTCAGGCCAGCTTAACATTGGGAATGGACGAGTTAGGTCTCTATCCAGAGGCTCTAACAGATCCATTCGAACCAATGGCTCTCAGGCCTCTTCTCAAAGAGGGATGACATCCCCTCAGAGGAGAGTGTATGAAGCCAAAGTAAGGGAAGTCAATCTGAGGATTGAAAGGGAAGAACTTGCCCTGGCCAAAGAGAGACTTGCCTTTGCTAGAGAGCAAGAATTGAGTGGGATAAATCCCACTGGTGGCAGCATTCTCCCAAGAGAAAACAGGAGTTTAGACACTAGACACCTGAGTAAGATAGTGCCCCCCTTTAAGCAAAGGGATGATATCCACAAATGGATAACTGCTTTGGAGAGGGCCTGCACTGTACAGTGTGTCCCCCAGAGTCAGTGGGCAGCTATCTTGTGGCTCTCCTTTGAAGGCAAAGGTAGAGATAAGCTCCTCACTACTAGAGTTGAGGATGCTAACAATTACCAAGTCCTGAAGAATACCCTGGTTGATGGGTTTGGTTTAACCACTGAACAGTACAGGTTGATGTTCAGAGATACCCAGAAAACTCAGTCTCAGGATTGGACTGACTTTGTTGATTGTGCCACTAAGGCTTTTGAAGGCTGGCTACTGGGAAGTAAGGTTACTGATTTTAAAGGATTATACAATCTAATTATGAGAGAGCAAATCTTAAGTAATTCTCAGAACCAGTTATTACACCAGCACCTGGTAGACTCTGATCTGACCTCTCCACAGGAATTGGGTAAGAGGGCAGACAAATGGGTCAGAACCAGGGTCAGGCCTACGAACCAGGGTGGTGACCAAAAGAAGGAATCAACCAAGCCTCAAGAGAAGGGTGGGAATAAATCTTCTGATCAAACCACAGGGCCCCAAAAATCCTCTGAAAAGGGTGGGTCCCCAACTTCTCCCAAAACCCAAAAGAAACCTTATTGTCATACCTGCAAACAGGTAGGCCACTACAAAAGTGACAGCAGTTGTCCCAAGGCCAACAACAATAAGGAGAACATACCCCCAGGTAATACTCCCAGACCTCCTGTTACCACTAGTGGTAATCCCCCAGGTGGTAGGAGTGCCCCCAAGAATGTAGTGGGCATTACTTTGGGAGACCAGGTGGACTATGGCCTAGCCAGGTCCCCTAACAACACTCGTGTCTGTGAGACTGGCATGGGGTTTGCCAACTTCACTACTGGTTCCCACATTTTGGGAAAGTATAGACAAGAGCCCCTTATCAATGGTCAGAAAGTTGAGGCATACAGAGACACAGGGGCCAGCATCACCATGGTGATTGACCATCTGGTCCCCTCTGCTCAACTGACCCCTGGTTTCACTTACCAGGTGACAGACGTTCATGGAGTGAAAAGAAGGCATCCCATGGCAGTAGTCGAGATCAGCTGGGGTAATGTCACAGGGCCCATGAGAGTGGCAGTGACAGACAACCTACCTGTAGATTGCTTACTGGGGAATGACCTGGAAATCTCAGCATGGGCTGAGGTGGAGCAAGAAACTCACTCCAGGATGATAGGCCTACCCAGAAAGGTTAGTGGGGCAGTAATAGCTACAGCCCCAGTCCAAGCACCATTCCTCCCTGAAAAGGTTGGAAGGGCAGTGGTAGCCACTGCCCAGGCTCAGACAGACTTTCCAGAACAGGATAGGAGGGCTGTGACAGTCACAGCCCAAACACAAACTGAGTGCCCTCCTGAAAAGGTTGGCAAGGCTGTAATGGTCTCAGCCTCTACTCAAACAGATAGTGAGGTTGTGAAGCCTGAAACAATGGATCACTCCACTCAGACAGAGAGCATTGAGGAGGAAGAGAAATCTCCCTCCCACCAGACTCTAGGAAAAGATCAGCCTCCTCAGGGAACTGATCTGACCCCTTGTGAAGGAACTGCCCCAGAGGTAGTCAGGCCTAGCCTGGCAGAGCCCCTGATGTCAGTGGACCCTTCCAAGGTGGGACCCAGTCTGGAGCAGGTAACCTGCCCCTCTCTACCCTGCCTCAGTCAGCCCAGGGCTGTAGAGGTCAGGGAGGCCAGTGGTGGACCCCAAAGGGCCCCCTGTCCAAAAGAACTCCCCAATCAACAGATTAGGATCACTGAAGCTAGTAGACCTAGCCAAGTGAAAATAAAACAGACTCCTGAGGGATCCCCCTTAAAAGTAGTTAGGGAACGCCCACAGCTGGACACTGCTGGGCACAGCCAAACCTGGGGCCTAAAAACCCCAAACCTGACCGTTCCCTCCAGTAAGCCAAACAGAGGGACTCAGCCTCCAGCTTTAGGTAGCCAGAGGTTGACCCTGAGAGCTCTTAGCAACTCAGTACTGGAAAGAAAGGCACATATGGTGGATAGGGATTGGAGGAAGTTGAGCCCAACAGTAGTGGAGTCTCACTTCAGTACTCCATTCCCCCACCAGCCTTTTACTTTGCCAAAGCACCCCACAGGTAGTGATTCCCTATGGTGGAGACCCTCAGATACCCTTAGGGTTAGGGATTGCTTAGTGGACCATGATACAGGGGGTAACCATGCCAGTGCATGTACCACCTCATATGGCCACTCAGGCAATATAGGCTTACCTGGACAAGGATAGCCTTATCTCCTTTCGTTTGGGGGGGGTGGGTAGGAAGGTAGATACCTGACTATGGTTACCCCCAAAATTTTTCCTGGTGTTTTACTGGTTTTCTGACTTAGTTGACTTGGGGCCCTGCTATTCAAGACCCCAGGACCACTGCTCTCTCTCTAAAATGGATTCCATGTACCTTAGGTACATTTCCAATTGGTACTGGGCCACCTTATCAGACCCTGTAACTCAGGGCATAGGTGTACCCAGGGCCTACCAGGGGCTGAAGCATGTATTATGCCACCCCTGGATGGCTATCTAAATCTGACACACCTGGCTGCACGACAGCTGGGGCAAGGGGGTGTAATCACCCTTTGCTTTAGATATAGTATACCTATATCTAACCCTGAAAATGGACACACAGATTCCTATCAGTCACTCCTATGGCAGGCCTTGACAATCCTGAAGGCAGAGTGCTTGGAATCGTGTGAGATGGTGCTCTGGCATGAGCTGAGCCCGCCTGCAGCTTGCGGAACCAAGTCCTAATAGCTGTTCCATGATAACGCATACCATATACTCTTAAGTGCATTATAATCCTCGCGGTTAAATGCTATCTCTGGTATTGCTTTGTCAAAACATGTCGAGTAAGGTGTCATACGAATTGGAATACTAACCCCTCGCCAATTCTGGCGACGGGGTTAGCATTCCACCCTTCTAGAGGGACACGACATGGTAGTAACTGTGAACCCCGGTTAAAGTTAACTGAAGCCTCAGCTCCACAAAATGGATGCTGCCACCACAGACACGAGTCTGACCTCCTGCTGCTGGGAGTCCTTCCAGCGAGGAGAGCTTGGACAAAGGGTTTCCGGTCAGGGGCGGTGCTAGCACCATCCCAGACAGGGTTTTGTGTATCCTGGGTAGGCAGGGCTTTACAGGAAGGTGACTGCTGAGTGGCACCCCGGTGCTCACTACGCATCTGCCGGCTAGAACCAGTTCCAGGGGCACACCAGCCCCTGGCCTGGGGAAAGTCCGGCATGGGAGAGGGGTGTAACCACCCCCTTCCTGGTCCCACCCCTAGGGCAGGACCTAGTCGCGTACCCACCCCTTTCTTTAGGATAAAGGCAGGAGCGGGGACCCTTCCAAATTAGATCATCTTTGAATCAAGAACTACTTTCTACGAAAGGAAACTCAAGACTCTTCTCAAGATTTCTCCCTTGTGGCTAAGGAGTAGTCACCCTGCATCCGCAGGCACCATCTAAGAACTCTGCGGTTTGCTGCACGTCCTTCCTCAGGAATCCGACCGACCAGCACGACGAGACCCGGCTTCCCTGGCACCTCTGACCTCTACCTACCTCTACAGCTAAGCTGAGAACCGTAGGTGCGACGAGACCTCAAGGGACCGGCCATCATCAGAACTGCACGACTTCGATCCAGCACGACTGCCGAGGGATCCTCTGGTGAGTGCTTTGGGGTCCGAGAAGCCCCGACCCTGAGCAGCTCCAGCACCGAAGTCCAGCCTCCCAGCATCTCCACGATCTGCGTGGGGCCCTTCTGCTTTTTGCTGCTCACCGCATTGTGTGGCTACTAGCCCGCTGGCTTGTGGCCTTCTTAACGACGCCCGACGACATCACTGTTGCTGGTCTGGTTGCTCCAGACTGGCCCTTGCTCCCTTTCAAAAGAGGAGCACCCCGGACCCTCCTGGTCCACTCCAGACGCCATTTTGAGTCCACCGCGTGGGCTTGAATTTGCCAAGGCTTTGTTGCCCAATCCTGGGTCCAGCGACGTCGACATCATCAACCATCGTGGGACAGCTCGCACCTCCATCCTGGTCGCCGACAACGCCTCCTGGTCCGGGAGACTGCAGAGCACAGCGTCGCCCACTCACCTAGTCGAGGTGACTACCATCCGGTGCCCTCCTGGTGCCACCTGACTACTGGCTAGTAGTCACGAACTTGGTCCCCTCTGCTTTCAGGTGTCATCCATCTTCGATCCAGGCTTGGATCACTCGAACCATCTACTGGTCGCCTGCCAGCAACTTCTTTCCTTCAAGCTCCTGGTTCGTCTACAAGGATTCCCAACGTCTTTTGAGACATATGCAGCTGCAGCCCCTGGGCTAGGTAACTTCGGCATTTTGGTGCCCCAGCATAGCCTCACTATCCAAGGGTCAGGATCCACTTTCGTTTTCCTCCTACCAGGTGGGATTCGCCCGAGAACACTAACTTTGCTTTTACTAGCTCCCATAGACTTTGTCCCGCATCCCGCGTGAGAGTGCACACTCTGCACCCGAGTCCCCTAGGCCTCCTATTAGTAATCAGAAGGTTCAGTAGTCAAGTCCTAGCGATTCCAAAGCCTATTAGTACAGTACTTACCTGCTAGTAATTTCGCATTCCACTTTTAGAGTATATGGTTTTTCGTGCCCCTCGGGCATTTGTGTAAATTGTGCAACTTAAAGTATTTTCGTAAGAGTTTTGTTGTGTGCTTAGTACCCTGTCCTCATAAAGAGTACAGGGCTGTTGTGATCTAAATAAATACACTGTTTATTTTCATAACACTTGTGTGGTGTCCTTTCACTTGGTGTTCAAGGGGTATATGTGATGGTATAACAGCTGGCTTAACACGCCCTCTAGAGTTTAGCCCGAAGACTGCTCGTATCCACGCTACTAGGATAGCTGGTCTATAAGGTTGACTTACAACCAAACATCAATAAGGGTTGTTTGGACTGATACAAAGTGCTCACTAGAATAGTGAACATTATATATCAGGCCAACTTCTCACATTGGTGAGCAGCGGTTGGGATTTGAGCTTGCTGTTGTTTTACCACACGTATCCTAAGAATATCTGGTGAAAGATCACATAAGTACTTCAGGTACATATAACTTAACTTAGAATACTCTGAGTTCTACTGAACCAGCTGTTGTAGCTCCTCAAGGCTTAGCACACCTTGGCTACAACTCTTAGCAAGGGATCAGTAGGCCAACATATAGTGTAGGTAGGTGCATCACTTACACCACACTAGAATCAGCATGTCAGACAAAGGAGGAAACTCTGAGTCTCCCCTTGTGTCAGTGGACCCTCCACAGGTCGCTTCCAGATATGCTGCTCTTAGTTTCCAGGAGATGAGACAAGTGTGTACCTCCAGGAAACTAAAACAGGGGTCTAACCCCACAATTCCTTTTCTGATTGGTCTCTTAGAGACTTATGATGCTAGGAGGGCTGGTAACACAGAACCTTCTCATCCAGATGGGAACATGCCTCCCCTAGAGGGAACCTCAGGTGACCCTGACCTTATCCATCTCTCTGCAGAAGGTGAAGAGGAGGATGAGGATCTAGAGCCATCTGGGGACGAGGCAGACAAAGGCCAAGAAGTAGTTAGCCAGCTAACTAGGGCCAACTTAAGCAGACATGAGAAGGCTACTAGGAGACCCCTGGGGCCCCTCTCAGGCCAGCTTAACATTGGGAATGGACGGGTTAGGTCTCTATCCAGAGGCTCTAACAGATCCATTCGAACCAATGGCTCTCAGGCCTCTTCTCAAAGAGGGATGACATCCCCTCAGAGGAGAGTGTATGAAGCCAAAGTAAGGGAAGTCAATCTGAGGATTGAAAGGGAAGAACTTGCCCTGGCCAAAGAGAGACTTGCCTTTGCTAGAGAGCAAGAATTGAGTGGGACAAATCCCACTGGTGGCAGCATTCTCCCAAGAGAAAACAGGAGTTTAGACACTAGACACCTGAGTAAGATAGTGCCCCCCTTTAAGCAAAGGGATGATATCCACAAATGGATAACTGCTTTGGAGAGGGCCTGCACTGTACAGTGTGTCCCCCAGAGTCAGTGGGCAGCTATCTTGTGGCTCTCCTTTGAAGGCAAAGGTAGAGATAAGCTCCTCACTACTAGAGTTGAGGATGCTAACAATTACCAAGTCCTGAAGAATACACTGGTTGATGGGTTTGGTTTAACCACTGAACAGTACAGGTTGATGTTCAGAGATACCCAGAAAACTCAGTCTCAGGATTGGACTGACTTTGTTGATTGTGCCACTAAGGCTTTTGAAGGCTGGCTACTGGGAAGTAAGGTTACTGATTTTAAAGGATTATACAATCTAATTATGAGAGAGCAAATCTTAAGTAATTCTCAGAACCAGTTATTACACCAGCACCTGGTAGACTCTGATCTGACCTCTCCACAGGAATTGGGTAAGAGGGCAGACAAATGGGTCAGAACCAGGGTCAGGCCTACGAACCAGGGTGGTGACCAAAAGAAGGAATCAACCAAGCCTCAAGAGAAGGGTGGGAATAAATCTTCTGATCAAACCACAGGGCCCCAAAAATCCTCTGAAAAGGGTGGGTCCCCAACTTCTCCCAAAACCCAAAAGAAACCTTATTGTCATACCTGCAAACAGGTAGGCCACTACAAAAGTGACAGCAGTTGTCCCAAGGCCAACAACAATAAGGAGAACATACCCCCAGGTAATACTCCCAGACCTCCTGTTACCACTAGTGGTAATCCCCCAGGTGGTAGGAGTGCCCCCAAGAATGTAGTGGGCATTACTTTGGGAGACCAGGTGGACTATGGCCTAGCCAGGTCCCCTAACAATACTCTTGTCTGTGAGACTGGCATGGGGTTTGCCAACTTCACTACTGGTTACCACATTTTGGGAAAGTATAGACAAGAGCCCCTTATCAATGGTCAGAAAGTTGAGGCATACAGAGACACAGGGGCCAGCATCACCATGGTGATTGACCATCTGGTCCCCTCTGCTCAACTGACCCCTGGTTTCACTTACCAGGTGACAGACGTTCATGGAGTGAAAAGAAGGCATCCCATGGCAGTAGTCGAGCTCAGCTGGGGTAATGTCACAGGGCCCATGAGAGTGGCAGTGACAGACAACCTACCTGTAGATTGCTTACTGGGGAATGACCTGGAAATCTCAGCATGGGCTGAGGTGGAGCAAGAAACTCACTCCAGGATGATAGGCCTACCCAGAAAGGTTAGTGGGGCAGTAATAGCTACAGCCCCAGTCCAAGCACCATTCCTCCCTGAAAAGGTTGGAAGGGCAGTGGTAGCCACTGCCCAGGCTCAGACAGACTTTCCAGAACAGGATAGGAGGGCTGTGACAGTCACAGCCCAAACACAAACTGAGTGCCCTCCTGAAAAGGTTGGCAAGGCTGTAATGGTCTCAGCCTCTACTCAAACAGATAGTGAGGTTGTGAATCCTGAAACAATGGATCACTCCACTCAGACAGAGAGCATTGAGGAGGAAGAGAAATCTCCCTCCCACCAGACTCTAGGAAAAGATCAGCCTCCTCAGGGAACTGATCTGACCCCTTGTGAAGGAACTGCCCCAGAGGTAGTCAGGCCTAGCCTGGCAGAGCCCCTGATGTCAGTGGACCCTTCCAAGGTGGGACCCAGTCTGGAGCAGGTAACCTGCCCCTCTCTACCCTGCCTCAGTCAGCCCAGGGCTGTAGAGGTCAGGGAGGCCAGTGGTGGACCCCAAAGGGCCCCCTGTCCAAAAGAACTCCCCAATCAACAGATTAGGATCACTGAAGCTAGTAGACCTAGCCAAGTGAAAATAAAACAGACTCCTGAGGGATCCCCCTTAAAAGTAGTTAGGGGGGGCGTGGCCACGCGAGCGGTGATGGCGGTCGCAGCTTGCTAGAGCTCCCGCCGGCCCGCCGATTATCCGACGAGTTATCCTGTCCCCAGATCCACAAACCCACTACCAGACCACGGCCGACGTTGCTGAAGGCGCCGGGAACCATCCGGTGGGCTCGGGGGTGATCTCGTGCCCCCGGACGGGCCAGAGCAGAGAGGGGCGAGGTGCGGCCTGGTGGTCGCGGAACAGCCGGGGCCTCGATTTTGGCGACGCGGCAGAGTGCGTTGCTTGGCCCGGGAGCGGCCGCGGTGTTGGCTGTCCCTGGGGCCGTGCCACCACTGACGATCCTTCACCTGGGGCCAGGCTGGGCTGGAGAGAGGCACAGGCGCCACGAGTGGACAGTGGCAGCAGAGGCGGCCTGGTGTCCTGGCGCAGCCGGGACCTCGATTTTCGCGGCCTCGTGTCGGGCCGGGGCCGGCGGCCTGGAGGAGTGACTGGCATCCCCTGGAGACCCTGGTCGGAGGCAGGCGGACGTGGAGCGACCGGGGGCCCGGCGAGCAGCAACTGTGAGTAGTGGCCCTCCCCGCCCCCCCCCCCCCTCCACCCCCCGGGCCCGCTATTCAGAGACATTATCGGCGCAGCAGTGCAGGACGCTGGGAGTCCTCGCGCCCCCCCCTGAGAGGCAACGTGGGTCACGGGGGGCCCTGGTCGACGGCGGCTGGGGGGGCTGTTCCTGGGGGAAGTGGCTGAAGCCTGCCCCCTATTTCTCAACTGCCACCAGTCCTTACCGAAGGGACTTTTTTTCGAGTCTCCCCGACTGTGGTCCGGCGACCCTAGTGGCCCTCACCCACCCGGACAACCATGACCAGGGGAGGTGGTGGATCCACCAAGCAGGTGACCATCGACAAATTTACTGGCCCCGGTGGGGGCCCTGGGTCATCGGGGGGTGGTCCATCAGGAGGAGGGCCGGACAATGCAGCCCTCATGGCGGCCATAACCCAGTCACGGGACATGCTGGACGCAAAGATAGGGGCAGTTGGTGCCGACGTAACCCTGTTGCGCCAGGATCTTAGAAACGCAGTGGCACGAATCACGGAAGCCGAGTCCAGGGTGTCAGTGGTGGAGGAAGATGTAAGTGCCCTTAAGAAGAGAATGGCGGCGGTGGAGGACGCGCAGCGGACCACAGCGCTCCGGGTGGAGGATGCTGAAGGGCGGGCACGGCGTAACAACCTCCGTTTTCTTGGATTTCCGGAGAGCTGTGCCAAGGGTAACATGGAGCATTTTCTCACACAGTGGCTGGAGTCATGGATGCCCCCGGGGTCGCTATCTGCCTGTTTTGTTATCGAAAGAGCACACCGCGCCCTGACGCAAAGGCCGCCTGAGGGCGAGCGGCCTCGGGCAGTGATCGCTAGGCTGTTAAATTACCACGACAGGGACGCTATACTGAGGGAAGCCAGAACCAAGGAAACCCTCCTGTTTGAAAATCAAAAGATCATGATTTTCCCTGACTATACTAGACTCGTCCAGCAACAGCGCCATTCTTTTGTGGCGGCTAAGGCTAAGCTGAGAGGTCTTAAGTTACAATACTCCCTGTTGTACCCGGCGCGCCTGAGGGTGATATTCCAGTCACGGACACTGTTCTTTGATACCCCGGAAGACCTTTTCAAGTGGACGGATGAAACAGTACGGGTCAGACCAAATCCTCAGCCAGGACTTCATCCAGGCACCCCTGAGGGTTCACCGCGGGCGCAGAGAGACCAAACGGCAAAGAGTGGGCGGTCCAAACGCTCTAAGTCACGCAGGCGTGCGGCCTCGGTGGATGGCTCACTAGACACTGGTAGAACAGAAGACTCGGAGCAGTCGGGAACAGATCACTGAAGTCTCCGGAGCCTCGACTCCGGGTTATTGCTAGTAATGCTGCGACTCCGGGCTGGGTGCGCTGAGTCGCTTGAGACCTGTGAATTACTGACCACTCTGCAGCTCTGAGATAGTACTGTTTTGATCTCATAATTTGGGGGGAGAGTTTTTGGGTGGGTTTGGGACTTGGGGACTACGATATAAGGGCTACCACTCTCCTAGTTGTGAGTGAGACGTCGAGGGGAGGGGGGTGTGTTTACGGTTTTTCTGCTTGGGATGTTGGGATCCATTGGTATGGGTGGGCCCGGGCCCTCGGTTTTGGGCTCGGGACTACCCATGCCGCGACAGGTACTTCATGGTTCATTGAGGTATAGGGTGGGGGGAGGCGGGATGCGGGCGGTCGGGGATGCGACTGCTGAGTTGGGGGAAGGAACTGTTGCAGATCATGGGACGAGGGGGTTGATAGTTTTTCTTGGGGTTGTTAGTATACTGCATGTGTGTACCAAGGTGATGCTTTGTGTAATGTGTGGCGGGTGGTGCGGGCCTAGGGAGCTTTTATGGTGGACTCCGATTGACTATGGCTGAATCGACCGATCGACTCCCTGTGGACTTTATGCGGGTGGTTACGTGGAATGTCAGGGGATTGTTGGACAAGATTAAACGGGGGGCGGTGTTGCGATGGGGGAAAAGGGAAGCGGCAGATGTATTACTGCTTCAGGAAACTCACATGATGGGCACGAAGGCACTGGGCCTACAGAGATTTGGATATCAGCAGGTTTTCCACGCGGGGTTCTCCAGAGGATCCAGGGGTGTGGCCATATTGATACACCGCAGGGTGGCGTATGTGCACGAGAAGCAGTGGGTGGATCCTCAGGGTCGCTACCTGTTTGTTAAGGGCATGGTGGGCACGGAGCCCGTGGTGTTTGGGAGTGTGTACGCCCCCCCTCCCCTGCAGTGGGCCCTGGCGGAGCGGCTGTTTGCGGTGTGGGAAGATGTCTCTGGACCACTGGCAGTGATTGGGGGTGATTGGAATGATGTGATGGACGTGTGTGTGGATCGCCGGAGACGCCAGGAGGTGACTGATACCACCCCCCCCTCCCTTCCGCCCACCAGATTGCATGCTATGAGTGAGGGGCTAAGCTGGGTGGATGCTTGGCGACATATGCACCCTGTAACCCGAGACTATACGTATGTCTCAGCAGTACATGGCTCGTTCTCGCGGTTGGATTATATGTTTCTACCTGGAGAATACTTGTGTAGGGTGAGGGGTGCAGACATCTTGCCGAGGGGCCTGTCCGACCACTCCCCAGTTTCGGTTAAAATAGATCTCCTTCAGAAACGGCAGCCGTTTAGATGGAGGATGTCCTCGTGGCATCTCCTGAAACCGGCGTACACTAAGCACTTGCGAGAAACCATTGACCATTATTGGCGGGAGAACCTGGTGGAGGGTGCCGATGCAAGTGTGGTGTGGGAGGCTATGAAACCTACCATACGGGGAGTCGATATTGCATGGTGCTCGGCGGCCCGGCGGCAGCGGCGGGAACATACTGCGGAGGCAGCTGCCCGAGTAGCGACCCTCGAACAAGAACACAGTACCGGTGGTGATGGGGTGGATCTGCGGCTGCTCCTGCAGTCACAGCAATCGTACGCGTCCCTATTGCTAGATGACGCTAAACAGGCGTGGCTCGCCACCAGAAGTAGGGTGTATCAATGGGGGGACAAGTCGTGTTCCATGCTCCATAGATTGTGCCAGCACAATTTCCAGCCCCTTGTACTACCGGGTCTCACGAACGACAACGGCGACGTCCTAACCGACCCAAACGAATTGGCGGCAAGCTTCGCCACGTATTTTACAGACCAGTATGCCCCACGCGACCAATTGCCTGAGGGCGACTTGGCCCGCTTTTTCGCGGAGTTCCCGCCGGTGCCGGTGTCGGACGAGACCAGGGAGGCCCTAGATGCACCCCTCACGGCGGAGGAACTGGGAGACGCATTGGGGCAACTCAACGCCGGTAAGGCCCCTGGACCGAACGGCTACCCATGTGAGTTTTTTAAAAAATTCCATGTGCAGTTGGGACCGCACTACCGCCGAGCGCTGGAAGCGGCCCGTACTCGGGGTCTGCTGCCACCAGACTGGCGCCATGCAGAAATAGTGGTCTTTCAGAAGCCTGGCAGGCCCCCAGATAGCCATGATTCGTACAGGCCCATCTCCTTAATTAATACTGAGGCTAAGATACTGGCCAAGGCTCTGGCGAACCGTCTGGCTCCACACATTACTGCTCTAGTCCATTCGGACCAGGCGGGCTTTATGCCCCAAAGGGCGACGCGACACAATATCAGGCGCGCACAGGCGGCGATCGACGCTGTTGGAGCCCTGGGGGACCAGGCGGCGTTGCTGCTGGCCGATATCAACAAGGCCTTCGACTCGGTCGGCTGGTTGTACCTCTTTACCCTATTATCTTGGCTCAACTTAGGCCCGGTCTTCCTATCCTATATAAAGCTCCTTTACACTGATGTTACAGCCTCGGTGCGGGTCGCCGGGGCGGTGTCAGAGACATTCCGCATAGGCCGAGGGACCAGGCAGGGCTGCCCGCTCTCCCCCTATCTTTTTGCGCTGGCCATGGAGCCCCTGGCGGCGAGAGTGCGCCAAGATGCACAGATACGGGGCTTTGTATGGAATGCTACCCTGTCGGACAAGATCGCGTTGTACGCGGATGATGTCCTCTTTTTCCTTACTGATTTGCAGCGCTCGGGTCCACGTGTCTTGGAGATCATGCACCAGTTTGGAGAGGCCTCGGGCTTGTATCTCAACCTTCACAAGTCCACCCTGTGGGTGCTATCAGGAGACCCGGTGACAGACCCCTGGGCGTCAGGATTACGGGTGGCCACGACTGGGCTGAAATACCTTGGGGTGTTTCTCTCAGACTCGGCTGACACTGCCTGGGACCGTAACTTGCAGCCCGTCTGGGAACGAGTTCAGACGGACGTCAAAACTTGGTCTCGAATGCCCCTGACAATCTTTGGCCGTTCTGCCATTTTCAAGATGGTCGCGCTCCCGCGCCTACTCTACCAGTTGCAAAACCATCCGTATCCTATCCCACCTCGGTGGTTTAAACAGGTTAACTCAGTGCTGGGCCGCTTTCTCTGGGCGGGAGGCTCTGCCCGGGTGGCACTGCGCACTTGCTTTTTGTCCACCTACTGTGGAGGCCTGGCCACCTCGGATCTGCAGTCGTATTACCAGGCCGCTCATCTCATTATTCTGAACGACTGGTGGTACGGTGACGGTGGGGACCCGGCCTATGCCCTAGAGCGTGCTTTGATGGGCGATAACTCGCTCCATACCATCCTATACTCACCCCGACTGCGTAACTCGTTGCCAAGGGTTACTAAACTCGTGTTTGCTATATGGCGACAGGCCTTGCGTCGTGTGGGCTGGTGGGGCCGACTAACCGCAGAAACACCTTTATGGCGGAACGGCATGCTACCTGAACTCTCTAAATTGTCAGGCTTCGATGGCTGGGATGCAATAGGTATCTCGCAGTTAGGCCAAGTGATGTCTGGTACGTCGCTCAAATCCTTTCAGACCCTCAGTGCCGAATTTGATATGCCCCAATCTCAATTTTTCCGGTACCTACAGTTCCGACATGCACTGACGCCCAGCATTGCCAACCTTGACTCCCTCCCTGACTTTAGCCCGATCGAGGCGAAGGTCTTCATGGGAGATCTTGGGGACAAGAAAGTATCGCGCATCTATCAAACCATGGTCACCCACTGCTCCCCTACTCTTCTCTCACTGAAGACGACTTGGGAAGCTGATCTCGGCCCCTTGGACGAGGACGACTGGCGAGAGGCCTTGGAATCCCCGAGGGGGGCGGCTATCGCAATGCGATTCCGACTCATCCAATTCAAGATTCTCCATAGAGCATACTATACCCGAGAGCGTCTGTGGAAGGCGGGCCTGATTGGGTCCCCGGAATGTCTGCGGTGTGGGGCTGAGGTGGGTACGCTGCTTCACACAATGTGGTCGTGCTCTAGGCTGGTTGGCTTCTGGCGGGGTGTTTGGGGCTGTCTGTCTGAGGTGCTGGGCTGGACCCTCCCCCGTACCCACCGTCTGGGCCTGTTGCACGTCCTGGAAGGGGTTGGTGGCAATATTTATAAGCGGCACCTGCTCCTACTGGGGCTGGTGGTGGCTAAAAGGGACCTGGCCCGAGCGTGGAAGAATGTGAGGCCCCCCCCCTGACTGCATGGAAGGCTGGTATGGACTTCTGTATGGGCCTGGAGAGGCCTGTATTTGAGGCGCGAGGATGCCCCCGCAAACACTTTAAGATTTGGAAGAGGTGGGCAGATTATAGAGGCCTGACACTAGACCCTCCAGTGGAGCAAGAAGAGGACCTTTAGCCCCGTACTGGCTGGCAAAGCCCATGTCCACACACAATACCCACGTCACAATCTTATGTCAATACGGTTGGTGCACACATGCATGGGGTTCGGGTGGGTTCCAGGGTGGGATCGGGGAGTTGGGTAGGTAGGTAGCGGAATAAGGTGAAGGTGGGGTTACTGTTTTCTGATATCCTTAATTGCATCATCTTCTCGCTTAGACACTTGGTTAACTGATGTGATTGTATCATAATGTCTGGTGGTGTAGTCCTGATTGTGGGCTGCCACGCTGTTTCATATGCTCATCTTCACCAATAAACTGGTTGTGAAAAAAAAAAGTAGTTAGGGAACGCCCACAGCTGGACACTGCTGGGCACAGCCAAACCTGGGGCCTAAAAACCCCAAACCTGACCGTTCCCTCCAGTAAGCCAAACAGAGGGACTCAGCCTCCAGCTTTAGGTAGCCAGAGGTTGACCCTGAGAGCTCATAGCAACTCAGTACTGGAAAGAAAGGCACATATGGTGGATAGTGATTGGAGGAAGTTGAGCCCAACAGTAGTGGAGTCTCACTTCAGTACTCCATTCCCCCACCAGCCTTTTACTTTGCCAAAGCACCCCACAGGTAGTGATTCCCTATGGTGGAGACCCTCAGATACCCTTAGGGTTAGGGATTGCTTAGTGGACCATGATACAGGGGGTAACCATGCCAGTGCATGTACCACCTCATATGGCCACTCAGGCAATATAGGCTTACCTGGACAAGGATAGCCTTATCTCCTTTCGTTTGGGGGGGGGGGGTAGGAAGGTAGATACCTGACTATGGTTACCCCCAAAATTTTTCCTGGTGTTTTACTGGTTTTCTGACTTAGTTGACTTGGGGCCCTGCTATTCAAGACCCCAGGACCACTGCTCTCTCTCTAAAATGGATTGCATGTACCTTAGGTACATTTCCAATTGGTACTGGGCCACCTTATCAGACCCTGTAACTCAGGGCATAGGTGTACCCAGGGCCTACCAGGGGCTGAAGCATGTATTATGCCACCCCTGGATGGCCATCTAAATCTGACACAACTGGCTGCACGACAGCTGGGGCAAGGGGGTGTAATCACCCTTTGCTTTAGATATTGTATACCTATATCTAACCCTGAAAATGGACACACAGATTCCTATCAGTCACTCCTATGGCAGGCCTTGACAATCCTGAAGGCAGAGTGCTTGGAATCGTGTGAGATGGTGCTCTGGCATGAGCTGAGCCCGCCTGCAGCTTGCGGAACCAAGTCCTAATAGCTGTTCCATGATAACGCATACCATATACTCTTAAGTGCATTATAATCCTCGCGGTTAAATGCTATCTATGGTATTGCTTTGTCAAAACATGTCGAGTAAGGTGTCATACGAATTGGAATACTAACCCCTCGCCAATTCTGGCGACGGGGTTAGCATTCCACCCTTCTAGAGGGACACGACATGGTAGTAACTGTGAACCCTGGTTAAAGTTAACTGAAGCCTCAGCTCCACAAAATGGATGCTGCCACCACAGACACGAGTCTGACCTCCTGCTGCTGGGAGTCCTTCCAGCGAGGAGAGCTTGGACAAAGGGTTTCCTGTCAGGGGCGGTGCTAGCACCATCCCAGACAGGGTTTTGTGTATCCTGGGTAGGCAGGGCTTTACAGGAAGGTGACTGCTGAGTGGCACCCCGGTGCTCACTACGCATCTGCCGGCTAGAACCAGTTCCAGGGGCACACCAGCCCCTGGCCTGGGGAAAGTCCAGCATGGGAGAGGGGTGTAACCACCCCCTTCCTGGTCCCACCCCTAGGGCAGGACCTAGTCGCGTACCCACCCCTTTCTTTAGGATAAAGGCAGGAGCGGGGACCCTTCCAAATTAGATCATCTTTGAATCAAGAACTACTTTCTACGAAAGGAAACTCAAGACTCTTCTCAAGATTTCTCCCTTGTGGCTAAGGAGTAGTCACTCTGCATCCGCAGGCACCATCTAAGAACTCTGCGGTTTGCTGCACGTCCTTCCTCAGGAATCCGACTGACCAGCACGACGAGACCCGGCTTCCCTGGCACCTCTGAACTCTACCTACCTCTACAGCTAAGCTGAGAACCGTAGGTGCGACGAGACCTCAAGGGACCGGCCATCATCAGAACTGCACGACTTCGATCCAGCACGACTGCCGAGGGATCCTCTGGTGAGTGCTTTGGGGTCCGAGAAGCCCCGACCCTGAGCAGCTCCAGCACCGAAGTCCAGCCTCCCAGCATCTCCACGATCTGCGTGGGGCCCTTCTGCTTTTTGCTGCTCACCGCATTGTGTGGCTACTAGCCCGCTGGCTTGTGGCCTTCTTAACGAAGCCCGACGACATCACTGCTGCTGGTCTGGTTGCTCCAGACTGGCCCTTGCTCCCTTTCAAAAGAGGAGCACCCCGGACCCTCCTGGTCCACTCCAGACGCCATTTTGAGTCCACCGCGTGGGCTTGAATTTGCCAAGGCTTTGTTGCCCAATCCTGGGTCCAGCGACGTCGACAGCATCAACCATCGTGGGACAGCTCGCACCTCCATCCTGGTCGCCGACAACGCCTCCTGGTCCGGGAGACTGCAGAGCACAGCGTCGCCCACTCACCTAGTCGAGGTGACTACCATCCGGTGCCCTCCTGGTGCCACCTGACTACTGGCTAGTAGTCACGAACTTGGTCCCCTCTGCTTTCAGGTGTCATCCATCTTCGATCCAGGCTTGGATCACTCGAACAATCTTCACTGGTCGCCTGCCAGCAACTTCTTTCCTTCAAGCTCCTGGTTCGTCTACGAGGATTCCCAAAGTCTTTTGAGACATATGCAGCTGCAGCCCCTGGGCTAGGTAACTTCTGCATTTTGGTGCCCCAGCATAGCCTCACTATCCAAGGGTCAGGATCCACTTTCGTTTTCCTCCTACCAGGTGGGATTCGCCCGAGAACACTAACTTTGCTTTTACTAGCTCCCATAGACTTTGTCCCGCATCCCGCGTGAGAGTGCACACTCTGCACCCGAGTCCCCTAGGCCTCCTATTAGTAATCAGAAGGTTCAGTAGTCAAGTCCTAGCGATTCCAAAGCCTATTAGTACAGTACTTACCTGCTAGTAATTTCGCATTCCACTTTTAGAGTATATGGTTTTTCGTGCCCCTCGGGCATTTGTGTAAATTGTGCAACTTAAAGTATTTTCGTAAGAGTTTTGTTGTGTGCTTAGTACCCTGTCCTCATAAAGAGTACAGGGCTGTTGTGATCTAAATAAATACACTGTTTATTTTCATAACACTTGTGTGGTGTCCTTTCACTTGGTGTTCAAGGGGTATATGTGATGGTATAACAGCTGGCTTAACACGCCCTCTAGAGTTTAGCCCGAAGACTGCTCGTATCCACGCTACTTGGATAGCTGGTCTATAAGGTTGACTTACAATCAAACATCAATAAGGGTTGTTTGGACTGATACAAAGTGCTCACTAGAATAGTGAACATTATATATCAGGCCAACTTCTCACATCGGTTGGGCCTGTTTGCCAGTCATGAGAAAACGCACTACCCATCGTTCTACAGTCTTTGATGCAGGGAGCTTTGGGGGACACGTTTCAATTAGATTGGGTATCACAACGTCTTTACGCGATTCCTCCCATACACTTGATTCTTCGAGTTCTGAGGACGATTCGCCAAGATCGGGCTCAAGTCATATTGATTTCTCCGTATTGGCCAAGATGGGTGTGGTACACAGACCTTCTTTATTTCTCATCGCACCCTCTGCTCCGTCTCCCTCTCAGGGCATATCTCCTCTTGCAATCACACAGGCAGGTTCTTCATCACTACCTTCAGAGTCTGCACCTTTATGCCTGGAAATTGAATGGGGCAACTTGAGATCTTTCTCTCTCCCAACTGATGTGGTGGACGTTATTTTATCGGCCAGAAGACACTCCACCAAATCTGTTTATTCCAGTAGATGGGCGAGATTTATGAGGTGGTTTGGAGAGAGGTTGATTGATCCATTGAAGGCCCATTTATCTGAAGTTCTTAGCTTTTCGCTTTCCTTGGCCCACCAAGGTTTTGCTGTGGCTACTGTTAAGGGTTACTAATCAGCTTTATTTGCCTTCCTTTGTTTGCCTGACCAGCCTTTGTTGTTCAAGTCTTCCATAGTTATGAGGTTTATTAAGGGCCTCACTAATCCGTTTCTACCCATTTCCTTCATTATGCCTCAGTGGGACTTGAATTTGGTTCTGACTTTCCTGATGGGTTCTCCTTTTGAGCCTCTTCATAGTTGCCCGTTGAGACTTCTCACATTCAAGACTGTTTTTCTAATTGCTATTACCTCTGCCAGGAGGGTAGGTGAGCTTCAGGCTCTTAGTTTTAGGCCTACTTTTAAAACCATCTATGCAGACAAGATTGTTCTCAGAACCAGGGCTGCTTTCCTGCCTAAAGTGGTCACTCCTTTTCATCTATTACAGACAATCACTTTACCCACATTCTATCCTCCCCCTCACCCTTCCAAGGGGGAGTGGAGACTTCACCACCAGGATCCTAGAAAGGCGGTCAGCTTTTACTTGGACAGAAGCAAGGACTTGAGGCTGGACAATCAGTTCTTTGTTGGTTACGTTGGACATATGAAGGGCAACATTTTCCATAAGAGAACTCTTTCCAGATGGATCATCTTGTGCATCAAGATATGATATGCCTTGGAGCCACCTGAAGGTATTAGAGCTCATTCTACTGGGGCAAAGTCTTCATCTTTAGCTTTGGCTAGATGTGTCGCTGTGGTAGACATCTGTAAGATTGCAACATGGGCCTTCCTCCACACTTTTGTGAAGCATTATTTCTTGGATTCAGAGGTGAGTTGGGATGGCCATTTTTCACGTTCTGTGCTGCAGGCCTTTTTTGCATCAGTAGGTGGACTGCTAGGGGATTCAATTCAAAAGGTGAGGAATCTACAGGCAGTTGTTTCCATCAAAAGAACAAGTTACTTACCTTCGGTAACGCTTTTGCTGGTGTATACAGTATTTCCCTGAGGATTTCTCACTGACCTACCCCCCTTCCCGTTGCCTGCCTATTTATACCAAAAAACAATCTATGTATATTTATGTGATTTATTGTTTAAATGATGTGATGCTTGAATCAAGGAAATGTCTATGAAGAGAAATGTCCGGTTTTGGCTATGCTTGCATACTATGTATACTTGTGTAGTATGTTCCCCATTCACCTCGAAGGCACAGAAAAATAGGTGGAACTGACGTCAGCACGACGACAAGGTCTTCTTATGGCTCGGATGATGTCACATGGAGTCGCGTGCTGAGCCGTTCCATTGTGACGTCCTCGTTGACGTGGGAGAGCTGTGGAAAAATGTTTCTGTGGAATGCTGCGCATGGGGGTAATTCAGAAGGGGGGGGGCATGGCTTAGCACGCAACGGAGATGGTCGCACCCGGGTAGAGCTCCTGCTTAAGCTCCCCTACCCCGGGTCCTTTCTCCGTCCACACTTCTCCTTCTGGCCCGAAACTGCTGGCGGACCCACCCGCACTCATTCCCCGCCTGCAGCCTGAATTTGGGGAGAATCGGTGCCGGGACTCCGCTCCGACGAGACCGACTGCGCTGACACCGGCCTGCCCGCGACTCAGCTGGGAGGACTCGCTGGGCAAGGCCAAGGCTTTTGGCGGGCTGCCGGGCCCTGGCGCGCGGCCCACACCGGAACCGCCGCGGACCTGCGGGGAAGACTGGGCCGCCCCTGTCGGGACTTGACCTGACCCCACACCCCACCCCGACCGTGGCAGAGGCACCTGTAACCTCTGTGGAGGCGGAGGGAGGCGACTGAGAGCGGCGGCCCTGCATGGTAGCGGCCCTGAAGAGCTTTCCGAGAGCGGAGGTGAGCGGGGACCTAACACCAGAGGTGCAAGCGCCAAAGAATCAACGCCACCCTAGGCTGCCCCAGCCGTGCGCTATCCTCATCGCGCACACCCAGGAGCGAGGACCCGCGCGGGGAGACGCAGCGGCCGCAAGGCGGCTGAGGCCGGACGCGCGGCCCCCGCACCCCCCACGGACTTGGGGGCCCCCCTCCTGCACGCAATACACACTAGGGAACCACGGACTGCTGCGGGTGCCTGGACGCGGACGGGGACGCTGGGGGGACGCTGTGGTTGCTGGGGGTGCCCGCGCGCTCTCCCCCCCTGCGCTGGCGCCGAAAATGACCAGAAAACATCAAAGCCTATAAGCTTCATAAGATGCAAGGGACGAACTGAAGAGCCCTCTCGCCTACCCTGAGGCAGGCAGCTGACCCGCTCCTGCTGCCTGCTGCTAGGCTGGTCCTACGCGCCTGAACGCCCCAGACCCCGCCTGCCTGGGGGGCGCGGGCCGAGCTACGGGCAGACCTCGCGACCCACCTGCAAGATACTCGCCCCCTGAGGCCTGGGGTGGCTGCCACTGCGACGGAAGGTGCCCACTACACACCACCCGGAGGCCCGTGACTGAGACCATTGAGTGGCTGCGCAGACTACACCCCTCCACGCAGAGGTAGCCTGGAACCTGCGGAGATTATCCTCCCTCACCGACTGCAAGCTCCCCGCTGCCGCCTCTCCTCCTCCTGATAGCGGGGATCGCTTGCACGCCCTGCCTGGCCCATGTCTGGAGGGGTGAGATCGCGCTCTGGATTAGGGACTGCGTCGACGAAGGGGAAGCAGACAAAAGCGACACCCAAGATGGACCCGGAGCAAGTGGCGTCGAAACTGGACAGTGTACTGGCAGCCATGGAAAGGATGGAAGAATCCCTCCAACAGACGCGCACTTCCCTGGAGACCAGGATCGATGGAGTGGCCATTGACCTGACCCACCTTCGAGCCGACCACAAAAATCTCCAAGACCGCACCACGGCACTGTAGAGCGCAGTGACAACCATCGAACCGAAGATAACCCAGGCGGACAAACACATACAGGATCTCCTAAACAGAGTGGAGTTTCTGGAAGACCGCGCTGAGGACGTGGAAGGACGGGCGCGAAGGAACAACATCCGCCTGGTGGGCATTCCGGAGAAATGGGAAGGGACAGATCCTGCTTGCCGCGTAGAGGACTGGCTACGCGACCTGCTGCCAGAATACGCGCTCTCGCCCCACTTCGTGGTGGAACGGGCCCACCGCGTACCCACGAGACCACTACCACCTGGCTCGAACCCCAGGCCATTCCTCCTCCGGCGATGCGATACTACGCGAGTCCAGGAAGCTGGGGGAAGTCAAAATAGACAATACTACAGTGATGTTCTTCCCCGACTACACTGTGCAAGTACAAAGACAGAGACACTCATTCCTGGCAGTGAAGAGGCGCCTACGCCAAGCGGATCTCAAATACTCGCTGCTCTTCCCGGCCAAACTTAGAGTTGTCGCACAGGATAAAACCCACTTCTTCACAAACCCGGAGGAAGCGGAGGCCTGGCTAGATGAGGGACAACCGGACGCACCTAGGAAGGCACAGGGAACCACCACCACGCAACGAACTCGAGGACCGAGAAGACGGCGCCGTTGCAGGACTCCCTCATCCCCACGGAACCGAGAAGCGGCTAAACACTCTCCACCCATGGATCAAATTCTACAGGACCAACGAGACGCTCTACGTAAAGTGGTGGAAATCAGCAACTCACCATCCCAATCGCCACACCCGAATGCCAGCCCGACCGCATCCCTGACGGACGATGAGGCAGAATACGGCATACCGGACACCCAGGGATCCGAGGAGCTTCCGGAAGTCACGCCTCAGACAGCAGACCTTTTCGGCTAACCAGGGGGGCCAGACAATCGCTGCGCCTCCGAAATGCAGCACAGACGCAGTTGGATGCCTGTATAGATACCCACCCCTTCACAGGTAATCTATGCGCCCATCCATAGACGCAGACTCCCGAGCCTGAAGGACCAGGGATACACCAGTCACTGTGAGTACTCTTTTGCTTTTTACACCTGACCCGACCACTCACTGGCAAGCACCAGAGACAAGTCTGCAGTGTCGCACATACTTGACGTTACTGCCCTAGTTGCTGGAGAAAAGGGTTCTCCCCCGGGGGCCCTACCCCCCACCAATGACACTTGTGGCACGCCACTGACACTGTTCCGAACGACGAGGCCTGGGCACCCACCAGACAGCAATGGCCTCTTTACCCACCCGGGAGGGATGCTACACTCCCCACGGGCCACGCTGTAACTATTACTCTTGCACGAATAAGTCACACGATACCCCCTAGAACTGTATAGTTTACGAGCTCATTAGAGCGTTTGGACGGCGACATGTTGTGCAGCCGACCTTTTGGTATTTTAGATTTTGTTGCCATGTTGAGGCCATATGTTTTCCCTCCCTTACTTACCCTTCTGTATCACTGGAGATTGATCCACAATGTGTTTAAGACTGGTAACCTTTTTGCATTACGAGTGGGGCACTGGCTTTGGTGGGGGGCTACATGCGGAGCGCTGAGGTGCGGGGGGATGGGGGATATCACACAATTGGTAGATATGGCTGAAATACGAATATGCACCTGGAACGTCAGGGGAATGCACACGCCGGCCAGGCGCACCAGATCTATTCATATCTGAAAAGACACAAGATCAACATAGCACTGCTCCAAGAATCGCACCTGAATAAGGCAGAGGTACACGCACTACGCCGCAGATGGCGTGGCCAACTTTATGCCACGGACTACTCCTCATATGCTCGCGGCACACTTATATGGGTTCGTCCTGGAACCCCCTGGACAGCCACCGATACCATCATAGACCAGAAGGGTAGATTTGTTGCTGTACAGAGTAGATTGGATGGGCGGCAGGTGGTTCTGGTCTCCCTATACTCCCCTAAAATCGATCAGGGAATTTTCCTGACGCGCCTTTCCACTGCAATGGCGACATGGCAAACGATCCCATGGATACTGGGTGGAGACTACAATTGCACTCTTGACACGACACTAGACCGCTCCTCCCCACCCACACTTCATGCGCCCACACGGGCCGCCACAAAAGCATTGCTTGGGTGGGCTGCGCAGTGGGACCTCCAGGATGTTTGGAGATCGCACAACCCCGGAGCGCGGGTCTACTCCTATTACTCTGGCGCCCATGACCTACATGTCCGCCTTGACAGGTTCATGGCATCCACCGCACTCCTACCTCTAGTAACAGATGCGCGATACATGGGCCGCACACACTCGGACCATAACCCACACTTTCTGTCTCTATCCTGGGAACGCCCGCGCCCCCCTGTACCCACCTGGCGACTACAACCCGCACTGCTGCTTGATGCGACCTTCCGGGATTCCCTCCTCACACGCACTACCGAATACTTCGAGGAAAACACAGACACGGCGTCCTCCCCCCAGGTAGAATGGGACGCTTTCAAGGTAGTGATCAGAGGCCACTGCTTGAGAACACAGGGACGCATAGGGCACCAACTGGAAGGCGATCTGACTAGACTGGAATCTGACTTGCTTGACAGGGAGGAGGAGGCCGTTGGGGGGGATACTGATACGCTACGGGAGGCGCTAGCGGAACATGCGCGACTACTGGAACGACTGCGCAACATTAATTACGCAGCACACTCGGCAAGGACACACCACCTGAGCGACAGGCCCGGCAAGTACCTAGCCTGGCTGATATCACAGGAAAGTCGCGTGACCCCTGTAACAGCTATACATGTGGAAGCACAGGGCTTACTGTACACTCAGCGACACATTCACGATGCGTTCACCATCCACTATACAACACAATACCGCTCCCGACTAGCAACCCCTTGCCCTGACATTACTGGCTACCTTTCCCCCTGCCGATGCCACAACTCACACCTGCCCAGTAAACCGAATTGGGGGCCACGCTTGACCCAGACAAAATCCGAGAAGCTATATTTAACTTGTCCAACGGCAAATCCCCGGGACCGGTTGGGCTTCCGGCCGAATTCTACAAGGCTAACTCTGACATCCTTGTCCCGGAACTCCTGAAAATGTACACCACTGCTGTGGAAGACGCGGCCTTACCCCCAACGCTAAATGAAGCCACTCTAATCTCTATCCTTAAACCTGATACAGACTGCACACAGATGGGCTCTTACCGTCCCCTAGTGCTACTGAATACGACTACAAAATCCTGGCCTCCACACTAGCCCGCAGACTGGCTCCTCACATACCCCATCTGGTTCACCCGGATCAGAATGGTTTTGTTCCGACGCGACACACCTCCCACAACATCCGCCGCCTCTTCCGGATACAAAAGTACGCTGTTCAGCAATGGCCCAGAGCAGGATGCCTGATATTGGACCTGGAAAAGGCCTTTGACTCGGTCGAATGGCCGTTCCTGAGAGCAGTTACAGAGAAGTGCCAGCTGGGGGATGACTGCATAGCTATGGTGAGCCTCCTATATGATAGACCAACAGTTCGGGTCCGCACGGGCGCACTGCTTTCAGACGCACTCCGAGTACGGAGAGGCACTAGACAAGGCTGCCCCTTATCGCCCATACTGTTCTCACTAGCCATGGAACTCCTAGCCACGATTCTCAGGACCCAGTGACCTGAATGGGGGATACCACTGACGGACGGCCTGCATGCAGTGTCACTCTATGCAGATGACTTACTGCTGTACGTTAGAGACAGAACTGATATCCCTGCCTCCCTCACTGACGTCTTCCGGACATTTGAGGAGATGTCGGGTCTGCGAGTCAACTGGGCCTATTCCGGGGCCTATCCCTTCAGTCCGGACACACCCGAGTGCGACATCTGCCTGGGCGGAGGGAGATTACAATGGTACCCTACCACCTTTCGGTATCTAGGTATACGAATTTACCGGGACCCAACAGACGTCCTGGAAGGGAACCTCCTGCGGACGATCGCCTCAATTAGGGCACAAATCAACTTCTGGAACACCTTGCCCCTTAATGTTCGTAACCGAATAGCGCTGACCAAAATGATTGTACTGCCTAGGCTGCTATATTACTTCGCCAATCTTCCCACGTATGTGCCCAACAGAGTATTCCGAGACCTGGAGGTCCTGCAGCGCAGCCTCATCTGGAATTCGGGCCGCCCCCGAGTGGCACTGACCAAGCTGTATATGCCTACTGATTCGGGAGGCCTGGCGGTTCCCAACATGGAGTTGTACTACCTTTCGGCACAACTACAATGGGTGACGGGATGGCTAAGCGGCAACCATCTAGACGACACTACCTCGGACACCGCTGCCTGGACGCAAACCCAACTTTGCACTTTGTTCCACTCGCTCACCAAGGCTCCCCTCCCAGTTGCACCTTGCAGTAGCACGCAAGTGCTTCCTGAGATTTCTGAAACTCACACGAACAACGACACCATATGCCCCGATATTGCCCCCACTGGGCACTCCGGGCCCGACATGTGCACTGACTGAGACACGCCTGACAGCCTGGACGCAAGCAGGTGTAGACACGCTTAGCGATCTGTATGCGGATGGAGAGTTGCTCCCTTTTGCGACTCTAGCAGCTGACACAGGTCTACCAGCTGGCCAGTTCCTGTTACATGCGTCCCTCTTGCGTACGCTTACCGCCTCCTGGGGTGACATGACAGTGGAGCCGCCGATGCACACCTTTATGCAATACTTGCACGTTATGGGCAACGGCTCACACATCATCCACTGGCTAGCGCAAGCCCTGCAGACACACTCACAACCATCAACGACGCCGCTACGGGAAAAATGGGCGACAGACAGAGGACGGGACTGGACTGACAAGGAATGGGAGATGATTTTGGCCGGACCGACATACATTCCACACAACTCCGCTTTAAAATCATTCAATTCTACATTGTATACCGTGCTTACCTCACGCCCCCAACAAAATTAACAGGTACTTCGCAACCACGACTGCTGCTTGTCAACGCTGCTCCCTACATGGGGCAGACCTCTTACACATGCTATGGCACTGCCCAGACATACAGCCATACTGGGACGGCATCACAGCGTTACTCACCCACGACACTGATGGACAGCTGCCCCACACATGGAAGGCGTGCATCCTGGGTCTATACAGAAGCACGAAACTTAACAAGGTACAAGCGCGCTTCTGGGACATGGGTCTCATAACGGCGAAACGCCTACTTACTAAACATTGGAAAGCCGCGGCCCCCCCACACATTCGACACTGGCACACTTCCTTCACCAACTGGGCGCGTGCGGAAAGCACGGTCCTCCTCCGGGAGGAAACCGCAGGGCTTCGAAAATTCCCCATCGCCCAACTCTGGGACGACCTCCTTAAGACATTCCAGCGCGCCTGCCAGGAACGAGGGATAACCTGAAGCGGCAAGTCCTGTTGCTACTACGACGGCACAAACTGACGACCACAGGGTTCATGGCTGCGTGTTCCCCCCGTGTCCATTGTCTTGCAGTACGGGACATCCTGCTGCACCTCGCCCCGCACCAGCTGCCCCCGACCGGAACCCATATCGATCTCCGCCCTCCCCCCCTCTCCCTCCCCTGATCTCACTTGCTTCCCCACTTACAGAGATCTTTCTTTCCTACAGTTGTCTAGACATAGGGGATAGTTAACTTACTGGTCAAGTTCCCCGACCAGACCCCCTCCCTTATTGCAGACAGAAGTAACCATTGCTTCATGCAACTGGCAAGAAGCGGCCCCCTTACAGAACTCATACCGCCTGCCGACTGCTGAGCCGCGACAGCGCCCAAGGACTGCAGTAAGATGCGGACTCACACCGGAACCCCACCCACGTTAGGACACGACCAGGATATGCAATACACCTATCATCACCCCCCAGTCTTTTACTTTGCGACCTCCTACTTGCAACACTGGAGAGACGCATATATACCGCACCACCAGACATCCTGGTCTCCATACACAATGGCTGCAAACAAGCCACGCCAAGCTTCACTACTTGCTCTTATTCCTCAGTGAGCTATACCATCACACATCTTGCTGCACCTGCGTCGGCATTACGCACACCTGTCTGAACCGCCACCCGCCGACAGCTCCCCCACTACTGTCTAATCACGGCGGATACCCAGATCCTCAGAGGGGACTTGAGCGCTGAACACAACAGCACTAATGCTTGACTAACTCTGCAATGTTTATGTTCATAATAAAAGATAAAATGTAGACCTATCATTTATACAACTGAATACCAAACTGTTGTCCATATATGTCTATGAATATCGCCGCCGGACCCCCGGGTTACCGGCTAAATGGCTGTGTCATTCAACTAAGGATCCTCTTGACTATATATGGCCCAACCGGCCCTTGCATGTCACGGAATGTACAATGTATGGCAACAATGTTATGTACAATAAAGGTCTTCCAAAAACAAAAAAAACAAAAAAAAATGGGGGTAATTCAGAAGGTAGGGAATCCACAGGTAGATACTGTATACATCCGAAAAGCGTTACCGAAGGTAAGTAACTTGTTCTTTTCACTTAAAAGCCAGAGCCAAACATTGACTGCCATATAATTGAGCAAGTTTGGGTTGCTCAGTTTGCAAAAAATATTTAACCCTGAAATGCCTGGGAAAAATCTGAGGCTATCTGCCGATCGCATTGCAACTAGCATGGCATTATTTGATTTGAGCAAATCCATTTCTGTGGAGAAACTGCGCACACCTATACTCCACTCAGCATCAGGGAAGGCAGCAGGACAAGACCGGGGACCAGTGGAGTTATTTAAACACAATTTAGATCTCTGGGCCCATTGATCCTCCCCATTGTCTAACTACTTATACCGAAAAGGTTTTTGTGCATGACATTCTTGTACTTCTGTCATTTGCTTTGCTATGATGTTTGTTGTTAGGAAATGTCTTGGTCTTGGCCTTTCCTGTTTTCTCTTTTCATTCATTCATATACTGTGTATATTTGTATATATATTGTACACTGTGTATACTTGCAAAATTTGGTCGGTCTACCCGTTCGCCTCGAAGGTACAGAAAAAATGGGTGGAACTAACGTCAGCACGCCGATAAGGTTTTCTTAAGGCTCTGGTGACATAATGCAAAGTCGCGAGCAGAGCCGTTCTATTGTGACGCATTTGTCGATGTGGGAGAGCTATGAAAAAAGTTTCAGCTGAATGCTAGCGCAGGGGTAATTCAAAAGTTAAGGGATCCTCATCCAGATACTGTATCCACCAGAAAAAGCATTACCCAAGGTAAGTAACTTGTTCATTAGGCATAAAACTGGTATGTGTTGAAAAACAACATATTCATATTATGGCAATGCAAAGTCAGATAAAATGGAGTTAGCTGAATGATTTAAGGTTGTATTTTATATCAAATGTAGCCTGCAAATAAAATGCTGGCCGAATAAGAAGCTAACTTCAGGCTCATTGCCACAAGCAGAGCTGTACCCGCAGCTGTCGATGACAACATATGAGAGGCTGACACACAGATAGGAGCCACGGGCACAAGCACACCTGGCTGTGGACCGAAGACTGTTGACTGCTTACTTTCTTCCTCATGGCAGTTACGGTATCCGCGGTGCCGTCCTACAGCTAGAGTCGGGTAGGTTTTCTTAGTGAACCAGGATGTAAGGGGCGAGATCTTTGCAAACATAAAAAAATAATCTTGCCAACTAAGCCACACCCTTGAGTTTGTCCTGTTTTCCAGATCTGAAAGAAACACGTTAGTGTTAGATTCCTTACCTTAGAATATCCCCAGGCGTCAGTCTGGATCCGGAAACTTTTGCGTAGCAGTACCCCTGCGCGTCGGTAGGCGTCGTCTGCAGGCGTCCCCTGCGGCTCCGCGTCCGTCGTTGGCGTCGTGCGCCGTGATGACGTCGCTGGAGTATATAGACGCCGCCTCCGCGCGCTGACGTCAGTTCTTCTTTTTTCCGCGCCAGTGGACGCAGATCTGAAGAGCAGTACTCCGGTCTTTTGACCAAGTTTTCTATTTGTTATTTCACTATTGTGCCTGTTAGGATGCCCGGGTTCAAGCACTGTGATGACTGTGAGCGCACGATGTCGGTCACGGATCATCACCGCCTCTGTCTCCGGTGTCTGGGCCCCGACCACAACGTGGACTCCTGCGTCGACTGCCGGGCCCTCACCAACAAGGCTAGGCGGGAGCGGTCCCGCAAGCTACTGGAGCTCCGGGTGTCGGCCCCACGTCGGGACCGGGAGCGGTCCCGGTCCGGCCGGAGGTCGAGAGAGCGTTCGAGGGAGCGGTCGCGGAGCCGCGCCGAGCGTTCCGGAAGTCGACACCACTCGTCGGGCTCATCAGGTAAGAAGCACAAGCAGTCGGGGCGTCGTCATCGTACCCCCGACTCCCCCCGACGCTCGCGCGATGCGGCCGGGGGCTCGGGTGACCCCAACCCTGCGGCTCCGCGAGAGTCGCCGGCGCGGCCTGCCTCATACCCTCCGGTCCCTGGGCACGGCGCGACGCCTGAGGAGATCGAGGCGTTCCTCGTGGCCATGAGGGCGCTCGGTTCTCCGACGGGGCCTACGGTGCCTTCGGGCCCAGTGCTACCGTCTGGGGGCCCTGGCGGTTCGGGTGTCCCTGCCTCGGCGCCGCCGACGGCTCCGGCCCCGGCGCCGCCGACGGCTCCGACCCCGGCGCCGCAAGGGCCTTCGGGATCGACGCCGGGTGGCCTTCCGGCCGCTCCGGCGCCGTTGCCATCGGGGTTACCCCCGACGCCGTCCCCGCGCGGCGCCGGTTCTCCGGTGCCGGCTCCGGGCGGCGCCGTCCCCTTACCTTCCCCGACGCCGGACGCGGAGCCGGACGGGCGTCGCTCGACGCCGGTCCTGGCGCCGATGGGGCCCATGAACCCCGAGGAGCCGGTCTACATCGTTGACTCCGAATACGGAGAAGATGAAGAGTTCGGTGAAGGTTGGGAGGGGTCCGAGGGCCCTCTGTCACGCGAGTGCCAGTATGACCCGGACTGGACAGGTGACTTGGGGGATGCCAGTGGTCTGGACGACTCTCCTAACCCTGGTTTGATCTCTCCTCCTTCCGTGGCATCGGTGGAGGGAGCTGCATATTCTGTGGTGCTGATGAGGGCTGCCAAGGCCTTACACCTTGAGCTCCCCGTCGCGGCCGTGAGGCCTAACATCCTCACCGAGGTCTTCAAACCGCAGTCATGCCCACAGGAGCCACTGCTGCCGTTTAATGAAGCCTTGTCAGACGTTCTGTTGGGCACGTGGTCCAGGCCCGCTTCAGGTGCGCCTGTTGATCGGAACGTGGCCAGGCGCCACCGTCCTTGTCCGGACGACCCCAAGTTCCTGTCTACCCACCCCACTCCTGAGAGTCTGGTGATCCAGGCCTCGACCTCCCAGTCCGCATTCCCGTCGGCCCCGCCCGACCGGGAATCCAAGAGGTATGACCAATTTGGCAAGAAGGTCTTCTCGTCCATTAGTTTGGGCCTGCGGTCTTGCAACACCGCTTGCCTCTTGGGCCGCTACACCCACTCTGTGTGGGATACGGTCGCGGAACTGCTGCCAGAATGCCCCATGGAGGTGCGGGCGAAACTCGGTCAGGCTGTGGCTGAGGGCCGAGATGCAGCGAAATATTCGATACGGTGTGGTCTTGATACGACCGACTCGCTGGGCAGGGCTATGTCAACGACGGTGGCGATTCGTCGCCACGCCTGGCTGAGATCCGCCAATTTTTCGGCAGATGTCCAGAGTACATTGATGGACATGCCGTTCGATGGCTGTCACCTGTTCGGTGACAAGGCGGACCACGCGCTGGAACGCTTCAAGGACTCCAGGGTCACGGCCAAGTCCTTGGGTCTCTCGACCCAGCGTCAGCAACCGGGTTCGTTTCGTCCTTTTCGTGGCCAAGGAAGGGGCGCCCCCACACGTGCCGCCAGCCACGCGCCGCAACAATCCTATCAACGCGGCGGCGGCCGTGGAAACCGCCGTGGTGGCGGTCGGGGACAACGGCAGGGTCAGACCACACCTACCCCCGCAGCATCTACCCCAAAATCCTCCTAGTCCGTGCTTTCGGCCCCATGTGACGCCAGTGGGTGGCAGGGTTCGCCATCACCACGCTCACTGGCGCACGATCACTTCAGACAGGTGGGTGCTGCAAATCGTCCGAAGGGGCTACTCCCTCCCCTTCGAGACCTCTCCTCCAGCCATGCCACCGCAGAACCACCGTGTGTCGGGGGACCACTTGACACTTCTGCAGGAGGAAGTTACGGCCCTCTTGGCCAAGGGGGCCATCGAGCGCGTTCCTGGGCCAGAAGTAGGGCGTGGTTGTTATTCCCACTACTTTCTGGTGCCCAAGAAGGACAAGGGGGGCCTACGTCCTATCTTGGATCTAAGGAACGTCAACGGCTTCCTCCGGAAGGAGAAGTTCAAGATGTTGACGTTAGCTCAGGTCTTGGCTGCTCTAGACCCACAAGACTGGATGGTAGCGTCGGACTTGCAGGACGCCTATTTTCACATCCCCGTCCTGCCGGCCCACCGGCGTTACCTGCGGTTCACGGTAGGCCTGGAGCACTTTCAGTTTATCGTGCTTCCCTTCGGCCTTACAAGCGCCCCACGGGTGTTCACAAAGGTGATGGCGGTGGTCGCAGCCCATCTGCGCAGGTTGGGGGTTTCAGTCTTCCCCTACCTAGACGACTGATTATTGAAGGCGGGCTCGCCCCAGACAGTCGTCCACCACCTTCAGATGACGGCAGACCTCTTGCACGACCTGGGGTTCTCCATCAATGTGCCGAAATCACACCTGTGTCCCTCTCAAAAGCTCCTTTTCATCGGAGCGGTTCTGGACTCGGCGCAGTTTCGGGTTTATCCTCCGGAACGGCGGGTTCGGGATATTCAGGCTTTAATTCCCGTCTTTCAGCCGCTATCCCGGGTTTCGGTCGGGTTGACGCTGCGGCTGCTGGGACTGATGGCTTCCTGCATCCTTCTGGTGCATCACGCCCGGTGGCGGATGCGGGCTCTGCAGTGGGACCTGAAGTTTCAGTGGGCCCAGCATCAGGGCAACTTGTCCGACCACGTCTTGATCTCGGAGGGCACTGCGAGACAACTGCAGTGGTGGCTTACGGACCACGATTGGGTCAGGGGCAAGTCCCTCTCCCTTCCCCAACCGGAGCACGTTGTCGTGACGGACGCGTCCCTCCAGGGCTGGGGTGGCCACTTGGGAGAGGCAGAGATCAGAGGCATCTGGTTTCCGGCGGAGTCCCGGCTCCATATCAACCTGTTGGAGCTGCGGGCGATTCGTCTGGCACTGAAGGCATTCCTCCCCTTTGTCAACGGGAGTGTAGTGCAGGTGTTCACCGACAACACCACCGCCATGTGGTACTGCAACAAACAGGGCGGAGTGGGGTCGTGGACCCTTTGCCAGGAGGCTCTGCGCCTCTGGCAATGGCTGGAACGTCAGGGCGTGACTCTGACGGTTCAACACCTGGCAGGTTCTCTGAACGCCAGGGCGGACGAACTCAGCCGTCGGTGCTCGATGGATCACGAATGGCGTCTGAACTCGGACGTGGCGCAAGGCATCTTTCTGCAATAGGGAGAGCCTTGGTTAGATCTATTCGCCACAGAAGAGAACGCGCAATGTCATCAGTTCTGCGCGTTGGAGTTTCCAAGATGGCACTCGCACTGCGATGCCTTTCGGCGCGAGTGGAGTTGCGGTCTGTTATACGCCTTTCCGCCTATACCACTTCTGCCCAGAGTGCTGAAGAAGATCAGGCGCGACCGGGCCCAAGTTATCCTTGTGGCTCCGGACTGGGCTCGAAGGTACTGGTATCCCGAGCTACTCAGCATGTCAGTCGGTCCCCCGATCCGCCTGCCCCTTCAGGAGGACCTTCTGTCGCAGCAGCAGGGGACGGTCCTCCACCCGAACCTGTCCAGTCTCCACCTCCATGCTTGGAGATTGAGCGGCGGCAGTTGAGGCCATTTGACTTGCCTCCTGAAGTCTGTGATGTAATTCTGGCAGCCGGGCGTCCCTCCACTAAGTCGGTATACGCCTGTCGGTGGAACAGATTTGTGGCATGGTGCACAGCAAAGGCTGTGGATCCTCTTTCTGCCCCTCTTTCCGAGGTTCTTCTGTTTCTTCTTTCTCTTGCCCAGCAGGGCTCTGCTCTGGGCACTATCAAGGGCTACCTTTCTGCCCTTTCAGCCTTTCTAAGGCTTCCTGATCAGCCTTCTTTGTTCAAATCCCCGATTGTAACTCGATTCTTGAAGGGCATCACTCACATGTTTCCACCTGTTCCGTTTGTGATGCCCCAGTGGGATTTGAACCTGGTTCTAACCTTTCTGATGTGTGCTCCCTTTGAGCCCCTTCATTCTTGTCCTCTCCGTCTCCTGACTTTAAAGACGGCTTTCCTGGTTGCCATCACCTCTGCCAGGAGAGTGAGTGAGCTCCAGGCTCTTTCTGTCCATCCTCCTTTCCTGTCCATTCATCCTGATAAGGTGGTTCTGAGGACTAGACCTTCTTTCCTGCCCAAGGTTGTTTCGGCCTTTCACATCGGGCAGTCCATCACCCTCCCTTCCTTCTTCCCGCCTCCGCATCCTTCAAAGGATGAAGAGCGGCTCCATCGTCTGGACCCAAAACGTGCGCTTTCATTTTACATGGATCGCACACGCCAGTTCCGGGTGGATGACCAACTGTTTGTTGGCTACGTGGGTGCGAAGAAGGGACGGGCGGTCTGTAAGCGAACCATCTCTCGATGGGTCGTTCTCTGCATCAAAGCGTGCTACTCTTTGGCTCGGAAGGAGCCTCCTGTTGGGCTGAGGGCCCATTCCACTCGGGCCACGGCGGCTACCACTGCCCTGGGCCGGGGAGTCCCCTTGCAGGACATTTGCCAAGCGGCTACGTGGGCCTCGCTGCACACCTTTGCGAGGCACTACTGCCTGGATAGTCAAGTCCGGAGGGATGGCTTCTTTGGCCGTTCTGTCCTCCAGGACTTTCTGGTGTAGTATTGTATTGGTTCGCAGACCCACCACCGGGGTTGGTATTGCTGGGGTATGTATTCTAAGGTAAGGAATCTAACACTAACGTGTTTCTTTCAGATGAACAAGTTACTTACCTTCGGTAACGATATATCTGTAAGAAACATTAGTTAGTGTTAGATTCCTTACCGAACCCACCCATCCTCCCCGTTCTGCGAACTGATACCTAGGGTTAAGGTCATCCCTTTCAGGGCCCTAGTTTTTACATGGCACCAGTGTTGGTTCTCTCATGGCTCTGCGTCTCCTGGCGCCGAAAAGCTGTGTACAAAGAACTGACGTCAGCGCGCGGAGGCGGCGTCTATATACTCCAGCGACGTCATCACGGCGCACGACGCCAACGACGGACGCGGAGCCGCAGGGGACGCCTGCAGACGACGCCTACCGACGCGCAGGGGTACTGCTACGCAAAAGTTTCCGGATCCAGACTGACGCCTGGGGATATTCTAAGGTAAGGAATCTAACACTAACTAATGTTTCTTACAGATATATCGTTACCGAAGGTAAGTAACTTGTTCGTCTTTTCCACTGGTACCTGTCATTTCATAGCCTTGAATGTTAGGCTAGTTGCCAGGGCCGGCCTTAGGCATGTGCAAGCTGTGAACCTGCCTAACCCCAGGGGCCACCACATCAATATATATCCTTAATATATTTATCCTCTGAGGATGGATACATATGTGTGTGGCGGCCCCTGGCAGGGATTTGGCGGCCTCCGGCTCAGTTCCACTTCTAAACACCCTGACCCCCCCCCCACCCCTCTTCACTGGCCTCCGCGCTCCGCCCGGACCCCCTCTTCCGGGGCCCCCTACCTACGCTCCCTGCCCAGGGCCACCATGACCCTAGAGCCGCCCCTGTGGTTGCTATCTATAACTATGGATGGGAGTGCACCCTTGAGGAGCTGAGCTTAAGTTTTGCTGTTAAACATCTCATTGAAAGGTTGGACATCTTCACTGGACTTACACATTGTGGAGTACTCTTTGGACAAAAACGTAGTGTAAGTGAGAAACCTAATAGAGCTGAACAGTACAGCTTTTAGAAGCCATGCTTCAGACTTTTGTCTCATTGTATTCAAGGAACAACTTCATTCAGAAATGTTTAAATTGGGACTTGTCCTACAAACCAGGTAGCTTATGCCAACATCATTTATATCTAAAAAAGGTTTTGCATGTATCTGAGATTAAGTGAATAGTACTGCTTTGATTTCTCTCATTGACGTGTTGATCATGAAATGAGGAAGATGAATAACTACATATAGCAAATGTTGAACTTTTGAAGTATTTGTACAGTTATAATTTTGTAATTTCTTTGTAGATTGTGTACAGAAATTCATTTCTGGATCTTATTAATCCCGACATTGGTAAAGTCGAACTTTTAAAAGATGCGCAAAACAAGCAGGATATTATTATTCGATTAGTAGCCCACGACATTGATCACAGTTTGAAAGAGGCAGATGGAAATGAAGAAAATGATCTACAGGATGATGACGATTTCATAAATGAACGTGTAATCAAAGAAGAAAATTGCTTTGAAAGTCATCTATTCATACCTATGGTAAAAACGTTATTCATTTGCATACGGATTTTTTTTTAATAATGGTATCACGTATGAGAGCATACAAATTCAGAATATGATCATCACGATTCATTTCATTTTTTTTTTGTATTTTTTTTTTGTTCAGACCAGAGAAGAAGTTATCCAATGACAAGTAAGAAAAACATATGAATTATACATTATCATAATATTCGCTAAAACAAAAAGTTCATATAGCAGATAAATAATACACAATTTTCCACTATGGGAAAAAGAAGAAATTAGAAACTGAACCAGCAGGTATATACCTCCTCTACTGCCTTATAAATACGGTATTCAAATAAATCATTTATCATAACACAGAAACATATACAGTTCGAATAAAATGGATACGTGCATTGCTCTTCTACACAACAGGATTACTTTACTCCTTATTACTATTTTTACTATTATTGTACCCCTCCCACCTCACTGTTCCATTTCGCAATGCCAGCCCATATTTCTTCCCCCCGTGTTCTGGTTTTCCTACCTCTACATGCATATAGGGCTGCCTCCTGTTTCCAGACCCTCAGGTGTCTGGCTAACTACATCTGAAAGGTGGGAGGCTCCTTATCCTTCAATCTAGCGGCCAGCATTATTCGATATATAGTTGTTCCCAAAAATAGACAATATTCTTGTTCCTTATTACAACTGAGAGAACTATTGTGCCCCAAGACTGCCAGTGTAGTAGTTAACTCCAGATCCCTACCAAATAGGGATCTCCAGAAGCTCGAGATCCCTGTTTTTAAAAGGGTCAATTCATCACAATCGGAAAACATATGTATCATTGTAGCAGGACCCGTACCGCACCTAGGGCATTGGTCCTCCTCTCTTTTCCCCCATAAAAAAAAGCTTCGCCGGTGTGAAGTACAGGTTAAATATAGACTTATACAACTGTGCTTTCAAATTAGAAGCTAAAAGAGCTTCCGCTGATAATTCTAAACTCTAAATTCTATAGATATCTACATCTGGATTATTTAGTTTAACTGCCCAAGATGCCTCATTTTTTTCTAAATCATCCGCCATTTCTGCCAATAGTAGGTTTTATAGACCCCCAATTCTACATGACTCAGTTCTGATTAGCTCCATCAGGGGGATCTTCCCATTATCCAGTATTATGGGTGTCTTTCATAGATTCACATGCCTGAATCATTCCCCGTCGTCGGGATGGGAGTCCCCGGTACATAAATAAAGTAATGTCCTAAAGACATATAAAGAAGTAGGCCTACAGGCCTCACATTAGTAACCTATCCTTGTCCTTTTGTAAAAAGGACCAAACTCTAGAAGAGAGCCAATCAGCTGCCACCTCCCTCTAGAACCCTCCTGGAAGGAGCCTCAGTCCCTCAGATTTTCTACTGCACGTTGTGCTAAGGGAGTCTACTCTGAGCTCTGCTCAGGTTTGTTTCTTCACAGCTGTTTTAACAGTATTTTGGGACATTTCTCCTGTTTCTTCAGTGACTGCTATATACTATGGCTGACACACCAAAAAAGGCTCTTTTTAGATCCTGTGGTTCTTGTGGAAAGAAAAGGCTACACATTGATGACCTGCATAAGGACTGCCTGTAATGCCTGTACCCAGATCATTCGGCTAAAGACTGCAAGGTATGTCGTACCTTTTCCACTAAAACCATCAAGGACCGTAAAGGATGCCTTTTAATCTGGCTCCAGAGGCTAAAGAACAGAGATAACCTTGATTCCTCTGAGGAGAGTGAAGGTTCTTCAGTCTCCTCAAAATTATCTCTGAAGAGACCAAGGGTGGCTTCTCCTAGCCCTATGGCTCCTCCTCAAAAGAAGACATCAAAAAAGTCTTCAGAGGTTATGGCTAAAACAACTTCTGGGAAGGAAGTTCACACCTTCAAGAAGCCAGTTTCGACATCATCTACGACGATATCGTCGACTGCACCTTCATCGTCAAAGAAGGCAGTGTCTACAGCTTCTTATGTGTCTACCTCAACAACGACAGGCTCTACGTCGACAGCATCATCGTCATTATCATCGTCGACGACTACGACCTCATCGTCGAAGGCGGGTAAGGCTTTTTCATCGACGATAGCCATTAAGAGAACGCCGTCGACGTCGAAGACCCCGAAGACGCTGACCTCGCCAACTACAGCATCGGCGACAACCTCGACGACAAAGCCAATATCGTCGACGTCGGCACCGTCGACGAAGGGCTCGTCGATGAGAACACCGTAGACTAAGGAACCGCCGAGTATGTCTCCACCGGCTATGACAACTGTCGACGCTCCACCGTCGATAATCACATCGTCGACGGGCTCGTCGACGATGATGGATTCTGGTCTTCAAACAACATGCGTGCGCTTAAGGATCACAAAAAAGGCGCTGAAGCAAGAGTTAACATCACCAAGCCGGGTGCAACCAATTCCTCCAGCATGTCTCCTCCAGGTGGAAGATTCTGATCAGGGTGACATGTTCCAGATGGCGACAAGCCCTTCGGAACTGCATGTAAAATGCCAGAGTTCGGCTGAGGAGGAAGTTCAGGAGGCGGTATATCATCCACCACCTACTCCTATGGTTTGTCTTCCTGCATCTCTAGTTACGGATTTATGATACCTTAGCCAGGATTATAAGCAGAGGTTTCCAGAATCTCCGGCTCCTCCGACTACCACCGTAACTCCCTCGCCAAGACCACATCCTCCACCCTTGAATATTCAGATAGAAAGGTTAGATTTACCACATCCTCCAACTTCGGATGAAGAAGGAGAGGAAGGAGAAGAAGACCAGCAGGAAGAGGGTGAGCTACAGGACGATCGGTCCTTGCATTATGATTGGGAGGACTATGTCATCCCCTCTCCAGCATCTCCTGTGCCCGCAACCGCAGATTCACCGCCCGGTGACATTGGAGGATTCCATAATGTGGTGGAGAGGGCTGCTCAATGTTTTAAAATCTCGATGGTCTCCCAGGAACAAGACTGCTTCTTGTATGACTTCAAAGAACCTCTCAAGAAGTCAGTGAGGTCAATACCTATTATCGATTATCTATGGTCACCGGGGGTTAAGATCATGCAGAACCCCTCCTCTGTATCCCCAGTGATCCCTCAGTTAGATAAGAAGTATAGGGCACAAGATACTGCACCGGCCTGTTTGACAGGACATCCTAAGCCGGATTCTGTAGTGACACAGGCGGCCCAGAAGAACTCCTGGAATCCTTCGGCCTCTTTATCGGCTCCTCCTGATAAGGAGGGAAGAAGATTGGAAAACATTGGGAAAAGGTTTTCTTCAATGTCGGCGATGACGGTGAAGGCCACAAACGCCCTAGTGCTTTTGGGACGCTATAATAGACAATTTTGGGCGTATATGGCCCCATATCTGTCGGAATTACCAGATGCATCCAAAGAGGAAGTAAAGAAGATCCTGCTAGAAGGTAAAACATCTACGTCAGAAATCATAGACTGTGCAATGAATATCGGTATGACAGGGTTCCGCCAGCTGGCTGGGGCAGCAGCCTTGTGACGACAAGGGTGGCTGAAAGCAACCTCATTCCGTCCTGAGGTGCAAACGAAGATTTGGGACATGCCTTATTATGGCCAGTTACTATTCTGCTCTAAAATTGATGAAGCACTGCAAATTATACAAAAGGACACAGACACTGCGAGAGCTTTGGGCACTCTCCAGTATAAGAACCAGTCCTTTCATGGAAATAGAGGAAGAGGGCAGTCTTCCTATAGAGGAAGTTTCCAATACAGATCTTCCTACTCTTCATGCCAGAGTAGACCACAATTCCAACAGCGCCAACAACAGCAAAGCCAGCAATCCTCTTATGGCAAGTCGTTCTTTCGGCGTAGAGGACAGCGAAAGAACAACGGGTGCAGACAATGACATGTTTATTTGGCCAGTCCAGACTTCATTTCACTCATTAAAAATTGGAGGAAAGATTTTCCCATTTTCTACAAAATTAGAAAAAGATTACTATGGACCGTTGGGTCATTCAATTAGTACAATTTGGCCACTCTGTAGAATTCATACAAATCCCTCCACAAACTCCGCCCCGTCCAATGCATCACAAAAATCTATGGCTGCTTCTACAAGAGATCTCTATTATGCTGCAGAAAGGAGCAATAGAGAAGGTACCCCCATCTCAAAGGGGAAAAGGATTTTATTCCCGCTTCTTTTTAATCCAGAAAAAAGTGGAGTCCAATCTTGGACCTCAGGGCCCTCAACCAATTCCTAAAGAAACAGTTGTTTCACATGGTAACGATCCATGAGGGCTTGCAACTTCTGGGAAAGGAAGATTTTATGGAGTCCCTAGACTTGCAGGACGCTTACTTCCATATCCCAATTCAAAGGAATCACAAAAAATATTTACGATTTGCAGTATCGGGCAGACACTTTCAATTTCGTGTCCTGCCCTTCGGGCTCAAGTCTGCACCTCGCATCTTCACGAAATGTCTTTCCCCAGTGGCGGTATATCTCAGACAGAGCCATCACCAAGTCTTCCCATATCTGGACGACTGGCTGATCAAGGCTCCATCCTTAGAAGACGAGTCCAGGTCTTCCAACGACTGTTTAAGACTTTTTGATTGCTTGGGTCCCACGCTCAATCAGGAAAAATCAGTCCTACAACCTTCTTAGTGCATCAATTTCCTGGGTGCAACTTTGGACACACGTTCAGCAAAAGCTTTCCCATCCCAAGAGAGGAAGAACAAGCTCCTGGCACTAGCTGCTATAGTAGCCTCAAAGAAGGTTTTGACAGTCCGCCTCTTCAAATCCCTTCTGGGGATGATATCATCGTGTATCCTCCTGATTCCTCACTGCCGTCTACGGATGCGGCCTCTACAGGAGGCACTCTCGAAGCAGTGGGTCCAATGCACAGGTTCATTCGACGACCACATAAAAGTGACATCTCAGATGGTCAAAGCCCTGCAATGGTGAATGTCATCTCGAAACCTTTCTCAAGGCTTGACATTCCTACCTCCAGCTGCTCCTCATATTATCACAACAGACGCCTCCTTGGAAGGTTGGGGAGCTTTTCTGCAAGAGTTAAGGTTGTAATTGTGCCTAACTTGTGTGTTTTTTAAAACAAAGGAGCTCACCTGTTTAAGCGCTCACACCACGCGCTGACACAGCCCTCCTTCCTCTTCCCTGAGACAGCGGTCCGCGCTGAGACAGGGAACGCCCAAGGCCTAAGCCACGCCCACTGCGAGGCCACGCCCACTCCAAGGACTACAAAAACGCTAGAAACGAAGCGTTCACCATTATTTGTTTTCATCCTCTGAGGCGGAAGCCGGAGGACTGTGTTCACCCAATTGAATTTTAAAAACTTGTAATTGTGCCTAACTTGTGTGTTTTTTAAAACAAAGGAGCTCACCTGTTTAAGCGCTCACACCACGCGCTGACACAGCCCTCCTTCCTCTTCCCTGAGACAGCGGTCCACGCTGAGACAGGGAACGCCCAAGGCCTAAGCCACGCCCACTGCGAGGCCACGCCCACTCCAAGGACTACAAAAACGCTAGAAACGAAGCGTTCACCATTATTTGTTTTCATCCTCTGAGGCGGAAGCCGGAGGACTGTGTTCACCCAATTGAATTTTAAAAACTTGTAATTGTGCCTAACTTGTGTGTTTTTTAAAACAAAGGAGCTCACCTGTTTAAGCGCTCACACCACGCGCTGACACAGCCCTCCTTCCTCTTCCCTGAGACAGCGGTCCGCGCTGAGACAGGGAACGCCCAAGGCCTAAGCCACGCCCACTGCGAGGCCACGCCCACTCCAAGGACTACAAAAACGCTAGAAACGAAGCGTTCACCATTATTTGTTTTCATCCTCTGAGGCGGAAGCCGGAGGACTGTGTTCACCCAATTGAATTTTAAAAACTTGTAATTGTGCCTAACTTGTGTGTTTTTTAAAACAAAGGAGCTCACCTGTTTAAGCGCTCACACCACGCGCTGACACAGCCCTCCTTCCTCTTCCCTGAGACAGCGGTCCGCGCTGAGACAGGGAACGCCCAAGGCCTAAGCCACGCCCACTGCGAGGCCACGCCCACTCCAAGGACTACAAAAACGCTAGAAACGAAGCGTTCACCATTATTTGTTTCCATCCTCTGAGGCGGAAGCCGGAGGACTGTGTTCACCCAATTGAATTTTAAAAACTTGTAATTGTGCCTAACTTGTGTGTTTTTAAAACAAAGGAGCTCACCTGTTTAAGCGCTCACACCACGCGCTGACACAGCCCTCCTTCCTCTTCCCTGAGACAGCGGTCCGCGCTGAGACAGGGAACGCCCAAGGCCTAAGCCACGCCCACTGCGAGGCCACGCCCACTCCAGGGACTACAAAAACGCTAGAAACGAAGCGTTCACCATTATTTGTTTTCATCCTCTGAGGCGGAAGCCGGAGGACTGTGTTCACCCAATTGAATTTTAAAAACTTGTAATTGTGCCTAACTTGTGTGTTTTTTAAAACAAAGGAGCTCACATGTTTAAGCGCTCACACCACGCGCTGACACAGCCCTCCTTCCTCTTCCCTGAGACAGCGGTCCGCGCTGAGACAGGGAACGCCCAAGGCCTAAGCCACCCCCACTGCGAGGCCACGCCCACTCCAAGGACTACAAAAACGCTAGAAACGAAGCGTTCACCATTATTTGTTTTCATCCTCTGAGGCGGAAGCCGGAGGACTGTGTTCACCCAATTGAATTTTAAAAACTTGTAATTGTGCCTAACTTGTGTGTTTTTTAAAACAAAGGAGCTCACCTGTTTAAGCGCTCACACCACGCGCTGACACAGCCATCCTTCCTCTTCCCTGAGACAGCGGTCCGCGCTGAGACAGGGAACGCCCAAGGCCTAAGCCACGCCCACTGCGAGGCCACGCCCACTCCAAGGACTACAAATGTGCCGGCCATACCAGCGCAGCGGACGAGCGCAGCGGGAGCGCCGTTTGCGCGCCGAAGGCGCGCCTAAGGCAAGCCCGTCTGCGCCTGTCCGCGCACGACCGGGCCGTGGGCCAGATTCCATGCCTAAATCATCCTACCCGAAGGTAAGCTACTCACGTAGAGAGCTGCTAAGTCTCAGACCATCAACCAGTTCCTGTGACTACACCCATGATCTTAATGGACCTTACATTCGTTGCTCTCTATGTAAACCAGCCCAGCTCACACTCCCTACAAAATCCCACAAGCCCGCCTCCCTCAAACTTGCTTTACTAAACTGTCGCTCACTTCCTAAACACGCGACACAGATTAATCATCTCATAGAAGACCTGGAGATAGAAATCCTTTTTCTTACGGAAACGTGGCTTGCCCCACATTCACAATCAGACATGGCACTAGCAACTCCTACGGGCTACCTGATTCAGTCCCTACCCCGCCCTTTAGGAAGAGGCGGTGGTGTCGCCATTATCCATCGAGACTATCTCCACTGTAAAACCAGTGATGCGCAGATTATGGACTCAGAAAGTCTTCACTTTACCATTAAACTAAACCCTACCAACTCTCTAACGGGAATACTTGTGTACCGTCCACCCGGTCTCCCAGGTTCATTTGCTAGTTCCCTCCTAGACTCAGTCACAACTCAGGCCCACTCCCTATCAAATTTTATGATAATAGGTGACCTGAACATTCATCTTGAAGACCCGGCAGACCCAGTAGCTAAAGATCTGATCTTAGATCTGGCGGCACTTGACATCCGCCTACTTAACTCCGGAGCCACCCACATCAAGGGACATTTATTGGACCCTGTATTCACTAGCTCTCCATCAATGCAAGCGAAGGAGGCTCTTCCCCTTCCCTGGACAGACCACTTCTTAGTCTCCTGCCAACTACCTGGAATTTTCAGGAAACCCCAAATACCGCCCACCTACAGCAGAGACAGGACCTGGTCCAGACTACCCACTGAAGAATGGGCCAAAACCTTAGAAAGGTCCACCCTGGCACACGCGGAAGACCCGGCTAGTGCCGACAAACAATTCAGAGAATGGATTACCTCCTCCCTGGACTCAGTGCTCCCCATTAGAACTAGGGAAGACAAAAACGGCAAACCCGGGTCAGCCCCGTGGTATACTACGGACCTCAGAATACTCCGTAAAAACTGCAAAAAAGCTGAACGGCTTTGGAGGAGAAATTGGCAGCACGCCAATAAAGAAGCCTATCAATTCACAGTCAGACAGTATAAAGAGGCCATTAGACAAGCCAAAGCCTCACACTATGACAAAAGGATACAAGAATCATCCAACTCAGCCAGGGAATCCTTCTTAATTGTAAAGGAACTGCTCAAAGTGCCCATTTCCACCTTTTCCACTACCCCCAAAGTTGATCGAAGTGATGAACTAGCTAACTACTTTGACGACAAAATCATACGCATCCTGGCTTCCCTCCCACCCCCGGTCCCCCTAGCCACATGGAAAACCGTTTATCCATCGACCAGGCCAAAAGCAATCCGTGCCCCACACTGCCGACATTTCGGCCAGTAACTTGCCTAGAGGTTGAAAGAACCTTGACGAAACTGAAAAGCGGATCACCTCGGGACCCAGCTCCGATCAGGTTCCTTAAAACCGTAGCCTCAGTCATCGTGCCCACCGTTACGGACCTTATCAACAGTTCGCTCGCCCACGGATCTGTCCCCGATAGCTGGAAGAGTGCTGTGGTGAAAGCACTTTTAAAAAAACCTCAGCTAGACCCAGCAGACTTGTCTAATTACCGACCAATATCACTCCTCCCGGGTATCAGCAAAGTAGCAGAGAAATTGGTAAACGTCCAATTATCTCAGTTCTTTGAGACCAACAAAATACTCAGGCAATCCCAAACTGGATTTCGCCCGGGCCATGGTACAGACACCGCACTCCTAGCCGTCATTGAAGAAGCTAGGCTCATACTGGATTCAGGAGGATCAGTGGCAGTGATCCTCCTGGATCTAAGCGCAGCCTTCGACACAGTCAATCATCGTGTCCTTCTGCATAGACTGGCGGATGCAGGACTTACCGGGACGGCACTCAGCTGGATTGAATCCTTTCTTACAGGGCGCACGTTCCAAGTTTGGGACAATAACCACCACTCATCCATCCTTCCACTCACAAGCGGTGTCCCTCAGGGCTCCTCCCTGAGTCTGACACTTTTTAACGCCTACATGGCCCCCCTTGAGGATGTGGTGACACCATTTAATATAAAAATGGTAAGTTATGCTGACGACACTCAGCTGGTCGTCTCCCTGTCCCAACTGATCGCCCACCCAGAAAACTTGACCAATTGTCTTTTAGGAATTCACAACTGGATGAATAATTCATCATTAAAACTTAATGGGTCAAAGACGGAGGTGATGCTCCTAGGGAAGCAATGGACGACCATCCCTCCAGCAATCTGGCCTGACGTTTTCGGGGAAATACCTCCCCCGAAGCGTGAAATTAAGACACTAGGTGTGTGGCTTGAGCCAGAGCTGTCTATGAAGACACAAGCAGCAAAAACTTCGGGCACCTGCTTCGGGCTCCTACGCACAACCCGCAAGATTCTCCCCTTACTGCCACCTACTTCTAGGAAACTACTCATCCAGGGACTAGTGCTGTCTCGTCTCGACTACAGTAATCTGGTCTACTTAGGAGCCCCTGAGGCCACATTGACAAAACTCCAGCGGACACAGAACGCGGCGGCACGCCTTCTCACCAACCTCCCCGCTAGAGTGTCCGCCAAGCCGGCCCTCAAGGCACTGCACTGGCTCCCTGTGCGCCAAAGGGTGCAATTTAAAGCGATGTGTACTACACATAAGCTGATCAATGGTTCTGGCCCGGCTATTCTCAGCAAAATGATCACCCCCTATACATCAACTAGATCACTACGATCCCAGAACGAGAACCTGGCCAGCATACCTAGATTTAAAAGAACGCGTACAGGAGGACGACAGTTTTCCGTTCAAGCGGCCGCCGGATGGAACGCTCTCCCACGTTCCCTCAGACTTGAACCAAACTACCTGGCATTCCACAAGAAATTAAAGACATACCTATTCCCTAAATAGAGCCCCTATAAGTATCTTTCCTTCCCCCCCCCCCTCAATAGGATGACAAATTTTAATAGCGCGGGGATGCCCTTGAGTCACCAGGCGCTTTAGAAATCGTTATTAAATTAAAATTAAATTAAGCGGGAAGTGGTCTCCTACGGAGAAAAAACTTCCCATCAATCTGCTCGAACTGCAGGCGGTCTTCCTGGCCCTTCAGGCTTTCCTGCCAAGAATCAAAAATTCCCTTGCGCTCGTCCGGACAGACAACACTACGACGATGCACTACCTCAACAAGCAGGGAGGGACGCACTCGCTGACACTCTCTCGTGAGTCGCAGAAAATTTGGAACTGGCTAATCACAAACAAGGTATCCCTTCGGGCGGAGTATGTCCCAGGCATGGACAATGTACTCGCCGACTCGTTGAGCAGACAGAAAACAGCATCTCACGAGTGGGAACTGGATCAGAAGATCCTCGACCAAATCTTCTCGAGATGGGGCACTCCACAGATCGACCTATTCGCCTCAAGACCCAACGCCAAATGCCCACACTTCGCAAGTTTGCATCCCCAGTCAGGGTCTCTAGGAAATGCATTTTCGATCGCATGGCGCAATGTCTTTGCGTACGCCTTTCCGCCATTCCTGATGCTTCCCAGAGTCCTCAGAAAATTGAAAGCGGAGCCTTGTACTCTCATTTTAATAGCCTCAACTTGGCCACAACAGCGTTGGTTCACGGAACTCCACCGCCTATCTCTGGAGCCACCGATCAGTCTGAAGCAGTGTTCGTCTCTACTCACAATGAGCAACCGGCAAGTCCAACATTTGAATCTGACATCTCTCAGGTTAGCCGCCTGGCTCCTGAGTTCTGAGAGCTTCAAAATTTGAATATTCCACCTGACTGTAGAGCCATCCTAGCTCGAGCACGAGTGGAGAGCACCAATAAAACGTATTCTCTGAAATGGAAGAGGTTTTGTATCTGGTGTAGGGGTCGAGAAATACACCCTTTCACTTCTTCTCCGGAGCAAGTTTCACCTTATCTGCTACACTTGGCAAAGTCGGGCCTTGCTCACTCCTCCATCAGGGTCCACTTGGCTGTAATATCCCGTTACAAGAGATCTTCAGCGGGTCCTTCTATCTGGTCTCACAGACTGATCAAACAATTTTTGAAAGGATTGTACAGGACTTTCCCTCCGGTGAAAATGTTACCTCCTACCTGGCATCTTAATATAGTCCTTAATCAACTCATGAAGCATCCCTTTGAGCCGGTGCACAGGGCTGACCTGAAATATCTCTCTTGGAAGACAGCTCTCCTTCTTGCACTCACCTCTGCAAGGAGGGTGAGTGAGCTGCAAGCATTCTCGATTCAGGATCCCTTTCTACAATTTAAACAAGACAGAATGATCTTGCGGACAAATCCGAAGTTTATTTCAAAAGTCACTTCGGATTTCCATCTCAATGAGCCTGTGGTTTTGTGTTCCTTCTTCCCAAATCCCAGTACAGCGGTGGAAAGGTCGTTGCATTCATTGGCTCTCAAACGGTGCTTAAAATTTTATATCGACAAGACAAAAGGTTTCAGAAAGTGAAATCAGCTATTTGTAGCTTACAGCATGCCCAGAAAAGGTCTTCCACTTACTAAACAAAGCATTTCCCACTTGATCTCGGCAGCTATTTCTTTTTGTCGTCCGAAATGTGCTCTCTGCATTGCTTGCTACTCTGATTCAGGCATGTGAATCTATGAAAGACACCCATAATACTGGATAAGAAATGCGTTACTTACCTGTAACTGCAGTTATCCAGTATTGGTGTCTTTCACAGATTCACATGCAACCCTCCCGCCTCCCCTGGAAGGGCTCACCTAATTCTCTCAGTAACACGCCTACTTAGCTTTGTGCGTACGAAAATCTGAGGGACTGAGGCTCCTTCCAGGAGGGTTATAGAGGGAGGAGGCAGCTGATTGGCTTTCTTCTAGAGTTTGGTCCTTTTTACAAAAGGACAAGGATAAGTTACTAATGTGAGGCCTGTGGGCCTTCTTCTTTATATGTCTTTAGGACATTACTTTATTTATGTACCGGGGACTCCCATACAGACGACGGTGAATGATTCAGGCATGTGAATCTATGAAAGACACCAATACTGGATAACTGCAGTTACAGGTAAGTAACGCATTTCATCACCGACACGGACGAGCGCAGACGAGCTTGCCTTAAGCGCGCCTTTGGCGCGCAATCGTTGCGCCCGCCCGCTCTTAGCCTTTTGGCCCCTCGTCATCACCCTAGGTCTGTATGCCATAAGAATACTCCTAACCTGTATAAATTTAAAAAGATGATTGGGGTGTATCCCATTCTCCTGTTGCAGATCCTTGAATTGCGGCTGCTTATGTCCATCATAGAACTCTCCAACTGTAACTATACCCTTGTTCTCCCATTCCTGCCCCACGATGTCATAAGTATCCTTCGAGAAGAGTGAGCCGCGCCATAAGGGGGTATATTGTGTAATTCTGGGGATCCCCATAACTTTTTCTATCTTCTTCCAGATACACCATGCACTCTTTATAATTTTAAACCGTACTTTGTTATAGTAACTATGCTCAGTTTGTCTTAAGAGAAGCCTTGCGGCTTCTGCTCCTACTGCTAACTCAAATATTGTAGGAGTTTCTTCACTCAAGCTGCCACCGTCTATACTATCCGACTTCAATAAAAAAGATATTTGATAAGGCAGAGCTGCCCAATAATATAATGTGATATTTGGGATTGCCAACCCCCCACGATCTTGTGGCAGTGTTTGCAATTTCATAGACCTCCTTATCTTCCCATACTGCCACACAAAATTAGACAGCATGGAATTGATACTTTTGAGTGTTGTTTCATCCACAGTTAGTGGAATTGACCTAAAGAGGTATAAAAAATGTTGGCAATACATTCATTTTCAAATAAGTCATAAGTCATAAGTCATAGGTTCTTATATAGCGCACGAATCACCAAAAAGGTCTCAAGGCGCTTAGCAGAAAGAGACAACGACCCTGAATTAAGGAAGGTGACACTGGTTAGTTAGGGAAAAGCCATGTTTTCAGACCCTTCCGAAAGGCCATGTGGTTAGAAATGGATGAAAGATGAGGGGGCAGTTTGTTCCAGAGTAGGTGGGCTATATAGGAGAAGGCCCGACAGCCATTTCTCGTAGTTGTGGCCCTTGGTTGGACCAGGAGGCATTTAGAGCTAGATCTTAAAACTCTGGAAGGCTTATACAGAACCAGTTTCTTTGCTAGATAAGAAGGACCAGTTCCCGTAAGAAGCTTGTGGACAATACTAAGTATCTTGAAGTGGCTTCTTTGGCGCACAGGGAGCCAGTGTAATTCCCTGAGGCTAGGTCGGGCAGATGACCTAGGGGGCAGGCCAAGCACCAGGTGGGCTGCGGCGTTCTGAACCATCTGTAGCTTGGTCAACAGACACTCATTTATGGAAGCAAACAGGGCATTGCCATAATCTAAGCGACTGATAATGAGTCCCTGAATCAAGGGTTTCCTGGATTCAAGGGGGCGCCATTTAAATATCTTACGCAGCCGGCGCAGGAGGCCATAGCAGGTACGAGACACCAGATTAACATGGGACTTCATAGAGAGGGTGGGTTCAATCATGATTCCCAAGTCGCGAAACACTTCTTTGGGCTCGGGGCAAGGTCCCATTTCTTGCGGCCACCAATCCTGTGTCCATATCTGCTTGGCCTTACCAAACAGCATTATTTCCGTCTTGCCACAATTCAGTTGGAGTTTGTTGACACTCATCCAGTCCTTGATGGCAATCATACATTTCTGGAATCTGGAACGAGTGTCAAGAAAATCCAAACTGCAGGTAATCAACACCTGAGTATCATCTGCGTAAGATACTGTAGAAAAGCCGTAAGACTTTATTACTTTAGCCAGAGGGGTGAGATAAAGATTAAAAAGCAGGGGACTTAGAATTGACCCCTGGGGAACTCCAATGGCAAGGGGGATCTTACTGGATTCCAAGGTGTCCACCTTTACATGGGTGTACCGGCCGGCCAGATAACTCTCAAACCAAGCACAGGCTTTGCCTCTGACACCGATCTCCCACAGTTGTTGATGAAGAATACTGTGGGAGACTGTGTCCAAGGCTGCCGATAAATCCAGCAAGACAAGGACAGCGGACTCACCCCTATCAAGAGAGAGGCGGATATTGTCCACTACCTCCATCACTGCAGTCTCGGTCCCGTGAGCAGCCCGGAACCCCGACTGTGAGGGATCGAGGAGACCCTGTTCCTCTATAAATGTTGAAACTCGCTTATTAACAAGATGCTCCAGTACCTTACCAAAGTAAGGCAGAAGCGAGATCGGCCTATAGTTAGACAGGATGGTAGGGTCACTGTTGTTTTTTTTTAGAATAGGCTTGATCTGAGCCACCTTCGAACAACTGGGGAACGAGGCAAGGTCAAATGAAGCATTAAAGATGTTGGTAAGAGAACTAATCAAAGAAGGGAAGATCTTATTACACTTGCGCAGGATCACGGAATCTGTAGGGGAACCAGATTTCACCTTCAAGAGGGTTTCTAACACTTCCTCCGTAGTGGTGGGCTCAAATTCCAGAATGGAAGGGGACTCAGTGTGGGCAGGGGTAGAAGGATGGCAGGGAGGGGCCTCTCCGATTTGATGGGTATCTGATTTAGGGGTAGCAAATGTGGAGTAGATCGTCCTAATTTTATTATCAAAATAAACTGCAAGTGAGTCGACCCACTGAGCTGAGGGCAAGAATGCTGACTGCTCCACCTGCGGAGAGGTGAATTCATTAACTATTTTATATAGTTCTTTGCTCCAGTGGGCGGCTTTATTAATCCTAGACGTGAGGTAAGTGGATTTAGCAGCTTTTATGTTTTTCAGGTAGTTTCCATGAACCCGTTTATAGTTCAGACGATTTTCTGGTTTTCCGGTCTTTCTCCACAGTCGTTCCGCCGATCTACTGGCGGATTTATGCGCTTTGAGTTCATCCGTGAACCAAGGCGATGCTATAGATTTCACCTTGACTGTGGTTTCAGGTATAATAGTATCCAAAGTACCCATAATTGATGCTTCTAGCTGGACTGCGGTTAAGTTGATGTTTGTTAAATGAGGGTTTGGGGGAGTAAAAGCTGAGGAAAAAGCTTCTAAGGTCAACTTACTCCAGGGCCGTATTGATTTGGTATTTGAGCGATTAGGTCTGGAGTCAGTGCGTTTGCAAAAACTACATTTTACAAGGTGGTGATCGGTCCACGTCATAGGTAATGGGGGCTCACAATTAAGGCTAGAGAGATTGGTAAAAATCAAATCAAGAGTGTGCCCCGCTTGATGTGTCGGTCCAGTGACTCTTTGAGATAGTGATAGCGTTTCTAAAGTTGAGAATAGATGGCAGGTATCTTCATCGTGGGCAAGTTCAGCGTGGAAATTAAAGTCGCCTACAAAGATAAAATGATCAGTGGCCAGTACATGGGAGGCTATTGTGTCAAGAAGAACATTGACAAATGTAGTTTTGTCTCTCGGAGGTCGGTAAACTAGGGCAGCCCTTCCCAGTGATGTTTTATTGTACAAGATGTTAACTATTAGTATTTCAAGCATCGGTTTGACGAAAGATTCGAGAAGGGTAATGGAGATAGGAGGTCTGGCCGCCACCGCGATACCTCCACCTTTCCTACCTTCTCTATCTTGCCTGATTAGATGGTAGTCCTGGGGAAAGGCAGTAGCCACATCTGGTGACGTAAGGCTATGTAACCAGGTTTCAGTGAAGAAACAAATGTCAGGCCGCTCCATGTCTAAGAGGCTCCATACCTCAAGAGCATGCTTGGGGATGGATCTAGTATTGAGGTATAGGGCTTGTTGGACTTGGCCCTTCTGGCAGGTTCACCCCTAATCTTTTTGCTTTAAATATGTGATCTGTGTTGATGATTATTGGTCTGTGCGCACTTTTTCCCTGTGTCCCAGAGTAAAGTGCGTGCATGTAGTTAGGCTGACCTGCTCTCCCATAGGGATGCATGGGGAATGTCTGTGTCCCTGGTAGTTCCTGATGCGTGGGGAGTGCAGACTCGAATTTGGTATGTGCGAGCTCGTGGGAATGAATGCTTCGCAATGATGTATGTGGCATAAGTGTGTCTTGTGTAGCAATGCCACTTCTAGGACTTGGCATATTATTGTAAAATATGCCTGGCGTGTGATTAGCTGGAGCTGGCTGGTGAGCCTGGCTCCAGGAAGGCTGGATGGGTCTGCCCGGTTGTGAGTGTGAGATTAGCATGTTGATGGCTGGGGAGGAGTGCACCTGGTCCCTGATGGGGCTGGACTTTCCCCAAACAATGCTGGCTCCACCCCCTGTGGTGCGACTGATGACCCTAGCCCTGCCAGTGAATGAAATGGGTGGTTGAGCTATCAAGGGTACTTCAAAACCAGCTGCGACTGGATTCTCCCCCACCCTGCACCTACAGACAAAGGAATTTACAGTATAAGAAGGGGCTGTGTCCCCATACAATTTGTTCTGCTTTTGGATCCTTGCCAGAGGGGGCTGCTGCTGTTGCTGGGGCCAGGAGGACCGCCACTTGGATTGTCTCCCTGCCTGGAGACCCAGTGAGCTGGCTCTGGGCCCAGCCTTGCCCCCTACCTGTCTCCAGACCTTGCTGGAGCTTTGCTTTTGCCCATAGCACTGAGAGCCCTGCTCTCTTGATTTTCAGCGCTGGAGAGCGCTGTGATTCCTTGCCTAGCGCTTGAGAGCGCTTTATTTTGTCCCTGAGCGCTTGGAAGCGCTTTTTGTGCAGCCGGTGCCCACCCGGCATTTGCCCACTTTAATTGCCGATTTTTGGCAGAGCGAGTGCCCACCTCGCTTTATATTTTATTTAAAAGCCGGTGCCCACCCGGCATTGCCCCGTTCTTGGAGTTTGATTTATCACGAGGGAGCCCACCCCTCAGATACTGACACCTCGCCTGCCTGCCTGAAATGGGCCGCCGCGCTGCCCGCGACGACCCGGAAGTGGTTGGCCGGCCGGCCAATCCCTGTGCGGCCCGACCGAGAGACCCGGAAGTCCCGCCCTCGGCGCGAGGAGAGGAGAGAGGCTGCCGGTGCTCGCGGGGCTCCCGTGAGGAGTGGAGAGCCCCGCACTGCCCAGAGGAGAAGCCGTCCCGCCAGCGAGACAGCCGGTGAGTGGGGCTCCGTGTACACATTGCCGGTGCCCGCCCCTCCCCTTCAGAGTGAAGAGCCGTTTGAGGCTCTTGGGGGCAGTTATATTGATCCTGAGTGTCCCGTGAGGGACTCCAACGAAGCCCGCATGTGAGATTGGAGCCCCGAGGCTCCTGGGGGCAATCTGTTCGTCAAGCCCGAGAGGCTCTGGGCATTCCCGTTTTCGAGCCCCTGTGAGGCTCATCGCCCAAATTGATTTACGGGCCTGAGAGGCTCTAGGCACATTTGATTGTTTTGGAGCGTAGAAGCTCTTAATCGCCATTCTATTGATCTAGAGCCCAGCGAGGCTCCCACGTGGTGTTCCACCCCAGTGTGTTCTTGAGCCCACGAGGCTCCAACGTTGGCATCATCTGTATTCACAACTGTCCAGCACTTAGTGGACAGTTGCTACGTTTAGGCTTTGTGTTCTGTGATGCCTGCGCAGCCTTCCCTGACAATTTAGACTCAGGGCATTTCAGCCCTTGCGAGGCCAGTTGGCCTGGGGAATGGAATGGAATGGAAAGAGAATTTATATAGCGCGATGGCTACCCAGGGGCGTCCCAGCGCTGCAGTGGGACAATTCTAGTGTTGTGCTATATGCACCCTGCGCATTGTGAGTTCCTTGCTTATTTTGATTCCTGCGCAAATGTTCTACCTGCACCTCTGAATATGTTTTAATGCCTCATGTGCAATTATTTTATGTTTTATCCCCTTTGCTAAAAGTGACCTGCTTAGAGGATTGTTTATGTTATTACCTTTGCTAAAAGTGACCTGCTTAGGTGATTGTTTATGTTTTATCCCCTTTGCTAAAAGTGACCTGCTTAGAGGATTGTTTATGTTATTACCTTTGCTAAAAGTGACCTGCTTAGGTGATTGTTTATGTTTTATCCCCTTTGCTAACAGGTGCCCTGCTTAGAGGATGGTTTATGTTATTACCTTTGCTAAAAGTGACCTGTTTAGAGGATTGTTTATGTATTACCTTTGCTAAATGTGACCTGCTTAGGGGATTGTTTAGGTTTCCTTCCCTTTGCTAAAAGTGACCTGCTTAGGTGATGGTTTTCCTTCTATAGGTCCTGATGATAAGGTCCTAGTTGCCTGCGTGATTTTCCTACAGTGTTTAGGGTTGCGTAGGAGGTATTTACCCTTACCAGTGATTACTGGTTGTGTGCTACATTTACTATTGTAGTGCTACAGTCATTATATGTTTATGTGCTAAGTGTTATACCTACAAGTATTATTTCGAACAAGTGCCTACCCCTGACAGTGGTCCATGTGGCCCTGTCTTGTACATAATCCCTTGTAAATTTTGCGCGTGCCTGTTGGCACATTGTAAAGTTTGTGTGTTATCTAATGTGTTTTTACTATAATACAAAGGCTATTTTTTTTATATAACCTTGTGTGGAGTTTCCTTTGTGGTGGGCCTTGGGTGTTGTTGCTGGGTGCGCGCGCAAACGCTTTACACATCGCCTCCGAGATTAGCCTTGCTGCTCGCGTCACGTTACCTAGAGGGTGAGCAGGGGTTATCTTGGTGTGTAACTCCCTTGCCCTGACCTTAGACATGGTGGTCTCTGACTGACTTTGGCGTGAGCCTTGGCCAGCCCGGGGTCCCGGGTCTAACATTGGTGGCAAGCGGTGCGGATTGGACTTGCGTTTGCGCTGTTCCACAGTGGCGACAGGCCACACTACAAAACTCTACATTTTTAGATAACCACATTTTGGGGATTAGTGTTTTTTAGGTGAAGTTCAGTATTGCTTCTCCTGAAAGGTGTCATTTTGTGATTGTGTCCAGTACCTTGTTCCCCACCCTGCTCCCAGATTGGTACCTGTGTCGCTTATGGTCAGGTTGAGAAATCAGGGGTGGTAGAAACTGCCTTACCGAGAGGGGGGGGGGTGTGAATGAGTGGTGTGTTACACTGGACAGAGGAGTGCAAGTTCTCTGAGATAGGAATCTTGCTGAATTGTGTTACTTGTATACTCCTGTTAAGCTCAGACCCCCAGGTTCCCTGTGTCAAACTTTTCTTGAGAACGTCCGCCAAAATGGAGCCTGCTTTTGATCTCTGTGGTCTTTTTAGATACAGTAGGTTAGAGCTGGTCAGATTCTGTGAAAAGGGATGCATAGAGGTGAGTGAGTCGGATACTCAGTCCCAGCTTAGGGGCAGCCTGATCCTGTGGCAAAAGGATCAGTGGGATCGTGAGCACAGTGAGAGAGATAGGGCCCGGGTCGCACGCCATGAGGGTGGTGAGTCTGTGGGGAGCCCTGAAGAATGTGAGTTTGATGATGATGACAGTGGATGGGCACCAGCAGATAGTGAGGACCCCATAGATAGGGAGTCCCTTGCTGGGTCCAGTGTCAGGACCAGCGCCCCATCCCTTTCCCTGTCCCCAGAGGAGTGGTTGGATAGGAAGGAAGAGTGGGAGCATCTGCTAGTGATGGAACAGCTCAGGTTGGAGCAAGCCAAGCTAGAGGCTGAAAGGGCCTTGTTCAGGTAGAAGGTAGCCCTAGAGAGTAGGTTATCCCCTGAGTGCAGTTGTAATTGTCTGGATTCCCCAGGGAGGGTGGAATCCAGTGGTGGCAGCGATTTAAGTGTCAGTGTAGACAGTCCCACTCCCAGTTCCCCGAGTCTAGTACCTGTTTCCCGAGAAGAGGAGTATCGGTTGCAGTTCAGGAACCTTAGGAAACTGTCTCACCAGTCTTGGGAAGATTTTGAAGATGACTGTTGTGAGGCACTGTCTGATTGGGTACTGGGTCCCACGAAATGTGATTGGGGCAAATTGTTCAGCATGTTTGTCAAAGAGCACCTGCTCAATTGTTTTGCGCCAGAGTTGCGCCAACACCTGTTAGGGTGTGAATTGACTAAGACTTGTGAGCTTGCAAGGGAAGCAGAGCGCTGGGATAGTGCGAGAGGTTCTTTAGCGTCACTAGTGAGTGATTCCAACAATAGTGGGTCAGGTGTGCTCCAACCCAGCGTGGTGGAGGAGGGTGAGAATAGCCCAGCTAGGTCCCAGTATAGTGAGGAGGGTGTAGGGGCTTACTGCCTGTCTCAGAGGAGCGGGAGTGAGTGTGAGACTGAGAGTCCCCAGATGCCCAAAGCCCTGCCTCAGAGCCTGGATGGTTTCTTTAGGGAACACCAGGATGGGGACCTAAGCTTACCCGTTAGTTCACTTGAGGGAGATCTCCTAGGGTGTGGAGGACCTAGAGCATCTGTAAGCGGAGCTTCTATGGTTATAGAGTCTGTCAGTACTGTTCCAGTAGGGAGGGTACAGAAGTCCAGCGAAAAGAGTGATTGGGGGATAGTATGTGAGTCCCCAGAAGTCCTGGAGTGCCAGGCAGTGATTCCACCAAAGGTTCTAGACCGGAGGTTGGAGGTCCAGGTTCAGGATTTGCCTGACCTAAAGGGTGGGAATACTGTAATCAGTGTCCTGACCAGTTCTTTCTCCAGAGGTACCGCCCCGGTTGGGAGGGAGCAGGACTCTGGAAGGGGGTGCAGAGGGTGGGAGAGCCCACCTCTGACCCCGGTACCACCTTAGGGGTTAAACCCTAGGTTGGGAGAATGGTGTTTTGAGGGTACCCCTCGCAGGAGGAGGAGGAACCCTAGGAGAAGAGGTAGGGGGAGGAGAGCCTTCCCTGAGACTCCTGGTCCACCTAAGGTTGTAGACCCTAGGCTGGAGAACCAGTGGCAGTCTAGCCCTGTCTTGCAGGCAGGAAGAGTGGAAAATGGCTATTATGTACCAGGGGTTACTACCCCCCACTGTGTGAGTAGGCAGGAACCAGTGGCACCTGGGTGGCCTAGGGCCTGGTCCTGGCAGAGGGCAGCTGGAGAGTACCAGTGGGGTAGCCCAGTTAGTCCCTACCATAGTTTTAGAAAGAACCCCAGGGGTTCACCATGGCGTAAAACAGGAGGGTGTCCCTGCAGTTGCGGGCCCGCGTCCGTCTTTTATTGCCCCAAGCAGGGAAGCCCATCACGGTGGTGATTGGTCTGCCCTGCGTTTTGGCTGGAAGGGGGTTGTGTTGGACTTGGCCCTTCTGGCAGGTTCACCCCTAATCTTTTTGCTTTTAATATGTGATCTGTGTTGATGATTTTTGGTCTGTGCGCACTTTTTCCCTGTGTCCCAGAGTAAAGTGCGTGCATGTAGTTAGGCTGGCCTGCTCTCCCATAGGGATGCATTGGGAATGTCTGTGTCCCTGGTAGTTCCTGATGCGTGGGGAGTGCAGACTCGAATTTGGTATGTGCGAGCTCGTGGGAATGAATGCTTCGCAATGATGTATGTGGCATGAGTGTGTCTTGTGTAGAAATGCCACTTCTAGGACTTGGCATATTAATGTAAAATATGCCTGCCGTGTGATTGGCTGGAGCTGGCTGGTGAGCCTGGCTCCAGGAAGGCTGGATGGGTCTGCCCGGTGGTGAGTGTGAGATTAGCATGTTGATGGCTGGGGAGGAGTGCACCTGGTCCCTGATGGGGCTGGACTTTCCCCACACAATGCTGGCTCCACCCCCTGTGGTGCGGCTGATGACCCTAGCCCTGCCAGTGAATGAAATGGGTGGTTGAGCTATCAAGGGTACTTCAAAACCAGCTGCGACTGGTTTCCCCCCCACCCTGCACCTACAGACAAAGGAATTTTCAGTATAAGAAGGGGCTGTGTCCCCATACAATTTGTTCTGCTTTTGGATCCTTGCCAGAGGGGACTGCTGCTGTTGCTGGGGCCAGGAGGACCGCCACTTGGATTGTCTCCCTGCCTGGAGACCCAGTGAGCTGGCTCTGGGCCCAGCCTTGCCCCCTACCTGTCTCCAGACCTTGCTGGAGCTTTGCTTTTGCCCATAGCACTGAGAGCCCTGCTCTCTTGCCTTTCAGCGCTGGGGAGCGCTGTGATTCCTTGCCTAGCGCTTGAGAGCGCTTTATTTTGTCCCTGAGAGCTTGGGAAGGCTTTTTGTGCAGCCGGTGCCCACCCGGCATTTGCCCGCTTTAATTGCCGATTTTTGGCAGAGCGAGTACCCACCTCGCTTTATATTTTATTTAAAAGCCGGTGCCCACCCGGCATTGCCCCATTCTTGGATTTTGATTTATCAAGAGGGAGCCCACCCCTCGGATACTGACACCTCGCCTGCCTGCCTGAAACGGGCCGCCGCACTGCCCGCGACGACCCGGAAGTGGTTAGCCGGCCAGCCAATCCCTGTGCGGCCCGACCGAGAGACCCGGAAGTCCCACCAACGGCACTGCTGCGCGAGGAGAGGAGAGAGGCTGCCGGTGCTCGCGGGGCTCCCGTGAGGAGTGGAGAGCCCCGCACTGCCCAGAGGAGGAGCCGTCCCGCCAGCGAGACAGGAGGTGAGTGGGGCTCCGTGTACAGAATCTGAGAGGAGGGCGTCGGGCACATTGCCAGTGCCCGCCCCTCCCCGTTAGAGTGAAGAGCCGGTTGAGGCTCTTGGGGGCAGTTATATTGATCCTGAGTCCCCCGTGAGTGACTCCAATGAAGCCCGCATGTGAGATTGGAGCCCCGAGGCTCCTGGGGGCAATCTGTTCATCGAGCCCGAGAGGCTCAGGGCATTCCCGTTTTCGAGCCCCTGCGAGGCTCATTGCCCTAATTGATTTATGAGCCTGAGAGGCTCTAGAGGCATTTAATTGTTTTGGAGCGTAGAAGCTCTTAATCACCATTCTATTAATCTAGAGCCCAGCGAGGCTCCCAGGTGGTGTTCCACCCCAGTGTGTTCTTGAGCCCACGAGGCTCCAACTTTGGCATCATCTGTATTCACAACTGTCCAGCACTTAGTGGACAGTTGCTACGTTTAGGCTTTGTGTTCTGTGCTGCCTGCGCAAGCCTTCCCTGACAATTTAGACTCAGGGCATTTCAGCCCTTGCGAGGCCAGTTGGCCTGGGGGACAATTCTAGTGTTGTGCTATATGCACCCTGCGCATTGTGAGTTACTTGCTTATTTTGATTTCTGCGCAAATGTTCTACCTGCACCTCTGAATATGTTTTAATGCCTCGTGTGCAATTATTTTATGTTTTATCCCATTTGCTAAAAGTGACCTGCTTAGAGGATTGTTTATGTTATTACCTTTGCTAAAAGTGACCTGCTTAGGTGATTGTTTATGTTTTATCCCCTTTGCTAAAAGTGACCTGCTTAGAGGATTGTTTATGTTATTACCTTTTCTAAAAGTGACCTGCTTAGGTGATTGTTTATGTTTCATCCCCTTTGCTAAAAGTGACCTGCTTAGAGGATGGTTTATGTATTACCTTTGCTAAAAGTGACCTGCTTAGGTGATTGTTTATGTTTCATCCCCTTTGCTAAAAGTGACCTGCTTAGAGGATTGTTTATGTATTACCTTTGCTAAAAGTGACCTGCTTAGGTGATTGTTTATGTTTTATCCCCTTTGCTAAAAGTGACCTGCTTAGAGGATTGTTTATGTATTACCTTTGCTAAATGTGGCCTGCTTAGGTGATTGTTTAGGTTTCCTTCCCTTTGCTAAAAGTGACCTGCTTAGGTGATGGTTTTCCTTCTATAGGTCCTGATGATAAGGTCCTAGTTCCCTGCGTGATTTTCCTACAGTGTTTAGGGTTGCGTAGGAGGTATTTACCCTTACCAGTGATTACTGGTTGTGTGCTACATTTACTATTGTAGTGCTACAGTCATTATATGTTTATGTGCTAAGTGTTATACCTACAAGTATTGTTGCGTGTTTATCTAGGTTCCTGATCGATACTGTGACCTTATGCCCCTATTCGGCTATAAATCCATTTATTCCCTATATTGGCATAACCGTTCAATTGCGATTTTCTGAAAAGTCATCTCTGGCCTCACACGAACAGAGCCACATTCCAGCATAGTTCCCTCTGCCACTTCCTTTGCGACCAATTAGTGCAATGACAGAGCAGTAGTCACTATCTGATATTCCTAGATAACACTCCGAGTTCTTCAACAAGATAAAAACTCAGCAAACCTGGAAATCCCCGCTTGCTATGTTTTGATTAGTAATGGAACTCTAATGAGCAACTGATAACTATCACTTCCTAGTGACATCTTTAATTGACGTCTTATGTCCAGCAAACTTGCGTCAAACCCGGCACCTGTCAGGTATAAATATTACCAACGTTGCCTTAAGCAATTGCTGTTGTGAGCTGCAAGCTACTGTTGCTGATGCTGGCTGCCTGCAAGACCCCGTGTTGGTAAATCTAGCACTCTGTCGCTGCAGCCTGCTATCCTGTGGTGGTGAAGCTGCTGATACCATTATCGCCGCTACAGCGCGAACTATGGTGCAGTACGCTTAAGGAGCTGAACAGCCGTCCCTCTGCGAAGACATCCAGCAGATTCCAGCTGCCCGCGGACGCTGTCCCCCCTCCTTCCTCGACGCGCTGAAGAAAAGCCGCTGCCTTTCTCGTGCAGAGAAATCCAGCTACAGCGTTTCCGGTTTACCCTCGCGGGTGACTGGGATATCGAGAGAGACCCCTGAAGGAGATACCAATCCTCCATCATTCTATTCAGAGGTATGGTGTTGACTAAACCCTTAGATGAGAATTCTTGAAACAAACCTTGGCAAAACCAACTTAACTTAAAGCTACTTACTTACTCCCCTTTCACGTGTTAGGCTTAGGTCAGGCACACTGGGGTAGGCGTAGTTAGAAGCACCAGTTGAGTATGTTAGCCTAATGTATATATGACTGTATATATGTTTTATTACTTTTAAACCATTGTATGGCTAAGAAACCATATCAATGCTTTTACAGTTCTATTTCGCAATACTTATCTTACTGTGCGTACTTTTTATAATAACAATTATTGCAATTGTGGCAATACATTTCTCTTGTACGAGAAGAAAGACTGTTCAATAAATGTTAACCCTTTATTGATACACGCCCGTCTCTCTATTCTCTACATCTCGTGAAAGTAAACTGCACTAGACTGACTGAGTGAAATACATGTCTATTGTTTCACACGACCCTAGAGATCGACTCTTGATCTGAGGAGCAAAGTTGTCATGTTGCACGGTTGCTGGAAAGCTGAATCCCTTCTTGTCTGTGCCAAGGAAGCTGATCACTTCCTATGCAGAGAAGAAAGTTTCCAGTGACCTCTGAGCTAGTTGGTAACACAACCCAATTAAGTTTAGCATAGTCAGTGGAGGCCTGGAATATAAGCAGTTCCACGTCGATACTACTGTTTATGTTATTCCAATGCGCAGGGCCTAGTGGGAAACTAGGAACTACACTACATGGCGCCCTAACGTTTGGTAAGGCGATAAACTAACGCAAGACTTTTAGAGTAACTCAGTCGTGCATATTTCACACCCCTTTCTCCCGTAAATACTCCAATAGACGTCTGGAGTGGGTGAAAGGTTAAAATCCGCCCGAACTCAGTAGGAAGAGATTCCTATGTAAAGCTCTGGTTTATTCAACGTTGAAGGATACAGTGTTCCAAAATATTGTGCACCTAATCTTTGTCTCCTTGGAGACCTACTCTGCAAAGCCTGCATTTTTTAAAATGTCAGACAGTGAAGAAGAAAGGGAAGCAGCTAGGCTGGCTTCCATACTAATAGAGGAGGACTCGAGTCTCCTACAGGCAGACCCGGATGCTATTATCATCCCGGTCCACTTAAGAAGATCTATAAAGTTAAAACTTATAGAAAACGGACTGACACCTCAAGGTGGTATGGTCGTCTTCGTGATAGAGGCTCACGAGTATCGGCAGACAGAGGTATTCTATTCATGGATAAACTTTCCAGCGGTAAACGCAATAACAAAAGAGTTTCACTATTACAAAATAGAGAAACCTCCGGAAGAGTACGCTCCTTTCGAGGAGATTGAAATTCCACTTAAATTTCAAGAGCACCTGCTCTGGTTTCATGGCGCCCTAAAACACAATGATCACATAACTAGGCTCGGTCCACTAGGTAGACCAGGAGCCACGTGGCCGGTTCTAGCCAGCTACACACCACATCCTGACATTGTAAAAATGTCTAAGGAAGAGCTGTTAGTACAGCTCAAAACACTAATTAAAATACATAGGCAATTAGTCCAATATGTAATGCGGACTGCAACAGTCCAGCCAGCTGTTAATACACCACAGCTGACCCCTCATCAGGGGAATACAAATAAAATTACACCACAGAACATACAGTCATGTCTTGGTAAAACACCTGTAAAACGGGAACAAATTCCTTTTTGGTTAGCACAGAAAATCACTCAAATAGAGGCAGTATTTTCTGAAACTACCCCTATTGAGAAACACAGAATCTTGACCATCTGCCTTCCTATGGGAATCGCACCACACGTGGAGGACTGTGACTCTTGGGGTAGTCTTTGCTTCCATTTACACAAAAACACACGGTGTTCCGTCTATGGCGGTAATACCAGAAGTGCTAAAACAGATTCAAAATGAATTCGGTCCAGAGCCCGCTTTAAATCTAGGTATGAAATTACTGAAAGACTTCAAGCAGGTCACGGCTATATTATTAGCCAACATTAAAGGAGAAGCAGCATCTGTGGCGATCCGCCAGAAGTTGAAGGAAACAGATATAAAAGATCCTGTTGAGCTTGCAAAAATCATAGAAAAGTGCTATGAAGAATTAGGTAGAGACAGCTTGGGTGGGAAACCGGTAAAACCCCAACTGCTCGAAAATCCTGAAAAATTATTTATTAAAAATAATTCAAACACTCCTAAAAAGAGCTGGGATGGAAATAAACAATCCACTCCCAAGGAAAAAGTTTTCCAGTCCAGAGGAAGGTCTCCTCGAAGGAGGGAAAGAACTCCGACTCGAGAATGCCAGTCTCCCCAACGGGAGCCCTCTGAGAAAAGATATAACCTTAGAAATAGGGATAATCTGAAAAAACCTGATAGATATCAAAGTATTGATACACGTCCCTCTCGATCTCTTCCACAGAATTCGGAAAGAAGAGGACGGTCAGACCCAGGAGAGCACACCAAGTCCAAAGACAAGGAACCTGCTCAGAGTAAAAAATCTCAATTTCAGAAAAAGAAGGTAGCCAGTATTAGAGTAATCAACCATGCCGAGAATACTGAGGACACAGTTGAAAAACGGGGAGTGGGCATTGACAATGTTGGACAGTGCAGCAGAAATCAGTATAGCGCGCAAGATCTTGATGAGTCATCTGGAGACAGTGGACACGAATGAATACATTCAGGTTGAAACTGCCGACACCAGACTTAGCGAGCCCCATAAAATATTCGAAATAACATTGCGTATGGAGGGTGATAAGACTAGGAAAATTAAGGGTCTATTTTGGGATAAGCTCTCAAAAGGCTATGATATTCTGTTAGCTGAAAAAGATTGGCCCCCGGAGTTTGTCAGGGAGTGCCCTCGTGGCGAAGAGGTGATTATGCCTGCCTTCTCGAATCACATTCCGATTCACAAAAAATATACCTATGCAAGGAAATGGGCAGTAGCCCAGGCACCTGCATTGTATAAAAATCATGTAGGATGGGATGAGGATTCACCTCCTCACAAAATCCAGCTAAAAAGTGAACCAACTGCCCAACAGCAGTATCCCATAAAGCAAGAAGCTAAAAAACAGGTCAGGGAGATCTTAGATCAACTTGAGTACCAGGGGGTGATTGAAACATACACCTCTCAAATGAACAATCCTTTGTTTCCTGTCTCCAAGCCAGACAATTCATATCGTCTAGTTTTGGACTACAGACACCTTAACACATGTTGCAAAACTTTTGCAGTACAAAACTCGCATAGTGCAGCCCTAATGAATAACATAGTTAGGAAAAAATATAAAACGACATTAGACATTTCTAATGGTTTCTTTTGTCAAAACATTGCACCAGAAAGCAGATATTTGACCGCTTTCTCCGCATTTGGGTCACAGAAAAATTCTGTCGACTCCCACAGGGGTTCAAGAACAGCCCAGGACTATTCTCAGCTAGGGTAACAGAGTTACTACAAATCTATGATGATGAAGCATTATCTTACGTAGATGATATTTATCTCACAGACGACGACTTGGATACTCACTTGAAAAGAGTGAACACCATAATACTTGGGTTGGCAGCAGAGGGTTACAAATTCAACTTTAAAAAGTCCCGAATTGCCCATCTGACAGTACTATTTTTAGGGTACGAATTATCAAGTGAAGGGAAAAGCCTAGCGGACAACTTCTTAGAGAAGTGCGCTGTACTCCAAGCTCCAAAAACGCTGAAGAATTTACAATCCATTCTAGGTTTTCTGAATTTCGGAAGAACTTACATCCTAAATTACGCAGAGAGGGTTAAACCTCTCTACGAACTAATTAAACCTGATTTTAAACAAATCAATTGGACTCAAAAACACACAGAAATTTTGAGATCACTGCAAACAGACATGTTAGCAAAAACAAAACTAGATACACGTGACAACACGATCGATCTTGTAATCCGAGTCATCCCAGGAAGATGCGGATTCACGTACCTGACCTCTAATGAGGGAGAAAAGGTACCTATTTCAATTAAATCTCACTTGTACACACAAGCAGAAAAAACATTCAGTCCCACAGAAAGAACTGTGAAAGCAGTGCAAATCGCATTGGCAAATGAACGAGAACTAGCACACGGCAAACGGATTAATATCCTTACAGCGGAATCCGCCTTCGAGGCGCTATTTAGCCCAGTAAACCTGCCTACAGTGTCACTGGATCCGAAATGGATACAGTGTATAGATTCTCTAGGAGCGGAAGATGTGAAATACTATTTCGCCCCGCAATACAAAGAACTGAATGATTTAGAATATGAAGAAGAATATCCTCTGCCAATCGAAATTCTACCTCTCCCACAATACGCATGTATAATCTATACAGATAGCTTTGTACAGCATTTCAACGTAGAGAGAAAATCCTACGATGCAGCATGTGCGATCATTAAAGGTCGTTGGCTGTGCGGTAAATTCAGACCGAAAGTAACAAAAACTGAATCTGTAAGAAACTGTTCGGTTCAGAGAACTGAAATCAGATCTTTAAAGATGGCGCTCGAAAATGCAGAACACGAATTCCCGACACTTATAGTGTGCGATTCTCATTTTTGCGTCAACTCTTACAATAACAAACTGCAGAGTTGGATCGAAAACGACTACAAAGATGACACAGGTGCCACAATAAAGCATAAATTGCTATGGAAACAGGTAGCTCTTTTACACAAAGAACTACAAAAGACTCACGTGATTCACGCACAGAGTCTCCGACGTGATGGGGTTCACGTTGCAGGGAATTCATTGGCTAATACAGCCACCGCGGAAGCAACTAAACCGGCTTCCTTAGCCACAAAAAAGCGTACAGATAAGTACATAGACGGGGAAACCATGCTGGCAGTAAAAACGACCGTAAAAGGCGACTGTGCAGCACTACCCGTGAACTATCCACTCAATTATGCATACATAATCGATGCAAACTCCGTTCCTTTTGCTCGAATCCCTGGAGTGGGGGACAGAGTAATTCCAAACAGGAACAGGAGAATATTTTTAATAGCAGACGCACACATGGGTTTGGGTCCTAGGCACAGAAAGATCAAGGAATCACTGACTGAATTACAATCAGTATTCTGGTGGCCGGGAATGAGTGTAGAACACCAAATATATGCAAACAACTGTGAAAACTGCAATAGGGATCGCGGTAGCGAACCTTGCTACCGGCTACCAATCAGAAAGAGCGTAACGCTGCCTACACCCCATCCTGCATCCTATTAATAGTTAAGACGAAATGCACTTAAAAAAAATGAGGCCCCCAGCACTCGGCTGACGCTAAAACGGTTATAAAAGATTTGCGAGTCCATATCGGCATATACGCAATTACCACGTTCCATTCTGACCGGGGTCCTGCTTTCAGCTCTCGAGCCTATAGGGAGGCCATGGCTAGCATGGGAATTGGGTTGCGGTATTCTTGTCCGTCGCACCCCGAAGGGAATAGTGTGGTAGAAAGAAAAAACCGGGGCATAAAGCAATCTATAACAGCGAAGGTATTAGGTTCAGGCGCTGGGTGGGTCAAACATTTAATAAGTGTCCAGACTAGTCTTAACAACATGCCAAGAAATTCTCTAAAAGGTTTCAGCCCATACGAACTATTGTTCGGAATTAGAATGCGAGTTCAGGACCTCGATAGTCAGATGTCAGTGGTACAAGAAGAAACAACGCACTTTGATGTAAAGGATCGTTTGGCTGTTTTACAGGAACTGAATGAAACAAGAAAATCCTTAAGCAACATAAAGTTAAAGCAACAGCCAAGTACCACTGACGAGGCACCACCCGCAACAGCCCCAGCAAGGCCTGTCTGGATTCCAAAGATTGGGGATCTAGTCAGAGAAAAGATCGCGGTGAAGAAGGAATTTGGGCCTTCTTACAGAAAAGCAGTACCTGTCTTGGCAGTCACCGGAACAAGATCAGTTGTGCTACCGCCCCTTGCTGGTAAAAAGGAGAACAGAGTCGTGTCCATCGATCTGGTAAAACCACAAGCATGTGGCCTATAATCAACAGTAGGCCCAGTGGACTCCCAAGAAACAACAGAATACCCAAACTTGCAACAATCCAAGAGGTTCAAACTGAAAGACTAATCACATTCGATCAGCCTGCAGTGCACAATGAAGGACTATGCAATAATGCCATGGAACTCGTGCCTCTTGAAACACAGATTGAAACAGTTTGTCAAGAAACAACACCAGTCTACAATGATGTGGCATCAGAAAGTGCTACCGAGAGACAGATTGAAAGAACAATCCCATCAATTGACAGAACTGCCTCTGGTTATTTCATCAACTTCGACAACTTCTCTGAAGATCAAAATGAGCCCGAAGTGATGCCAGAAACAAAAAAGTCTTTTAAAGAAAAAGCAACGGAACTCTTTCATCAACTGAAGGAAATCTACCTCATTTCCCCTTGGCTAGAGTTCTGGTTCGGTCTAGGTGTATTTTTCCTCCTGCTTTGGCTCATCATGGTACTGTGTTTGGGAAAATTAATTGAAGGAAAATATATTACAATGGACACAGCAAGTCAGAACATCAACCTAGTCCTGAAACCACACAGATCATCCCACGTGAAGAAAAGAGAACTGTCTACAGTAAATGTCACAGCAATTCCAATACCTGGTGGGGTAGTATGGGAGAAAACAGACTATGAGATATATGGTCCGGTGTCGAAATCCTGAAGTATCCTCATCAACTGAAGGTTTCCTTAAGTGACTTTGTAAAACCTAGTACATTTTCTGATGATTGGGACTTTAACAGTATTAATGACATGATGTCTGATTTAGTAATGTCAGCTAGATTCACAGATCATGATTATTTACAAGGTTCATCTAGTTATGAGCAGTTATTCTGTTACACCCACTATGGGGATCATTACTTGCATAAATCTGCACAGCCTAGAAATGTTTTTATGTATAACCAATGGGAACATTGTTCTACACCACCTAAAAGCAGTTCTAAAGCATTTTTTGAGAAATTCAAATACTTCTCAGGGTTCAACACCAGTGATGCAGAAACGTTTTATTACAAACTGTTAGATAAAACAGGAATGAAAACGATGCTGACAAATTCTAAATTGATATATTCAGAAGCATTTTATGACAAAATGATGACATTTGGTTTTGATTATTGGAAAAATAATATTGAAACGAAAACAATTTGGGGTACAAAAGATTGGCAGGTGCAAGGCATAGAAGCACTATTTAGAACCTGCATGATACCAGAACAAATGTTATTTTTAAATGACACAATACACCAAACATCTTGTCTTGGCCTAGCTAAGAACAAAGACCTTAGAACACCGTCTATTCCAAAGCCAATAGCTGAAAATACAACCACAGATATTGAGTTAGACGTGTCACAAATTTTACATTTCAACAGAACAAATCCTGATTGGAAAAAGTGGTTAATCTGGCCTACAGACACAAATAGCTGTCAAGATAGATTCCTGAATAAAACACAGGGTTTAAAAATGACCAGATTAGACTCGAGATATTCCCAGAGACAACATCCAGGGATTATAACAACATACAGTGTAGGGAAACTCTGCCTTGAATGGCTAACTTCATCCACACTGGCTGAAATTAAGCAACACTTGTCTTTACTAAAAGATGGTGCTGATTTGCGCGATTTCATTCTGGGACCACGCAAACAGCGTCAAAAGCGTTTCATGGCGACCAGCATCTATGCTGCTTACAACGAGGCTTGGAAAGTAAAGCAAATTGAAACTGCTGAAAAAATACGAGCAATTGATCGTATTAATTTGGAGAAATCACTTTCTGTGGTAGACAATGGGTTAATGACTCTGTCTTCCAGAATATATTCGTTGGACAATATTGTATCCTCTGCCCTTGATGTGATAGACAGAGATTTGCTTATGTTACAACATGGCCAGTCTCAATTACGCTCTATTATAGAATTAGGCTGGACGCTGCAAAATCTTCGTTCAGGCTATGTGCCTTGGCGTTTAATCAACACAACGTCATTATTTTCCAGTTTTAACCTTACTGATAAACAGATCAGTTTGGCACAGAAAGGAGCAGACTATACAATCCTGAGCATCGAAAAACTCGAGAGATTACCATTGACAATGTCAGAGAGTCCTGTCATTGAATGGATAATACACGGAATTATCACTATTCCGATAACAACTTTCCGCTTTAAGAAGTGCCTTGAGTACATACCTGCTGGCCAGTATGAACAATTGGGTAAAGGATTTGTAAAATCTGAATGGAAATTACCATACACTCATTCTTGCTATAGTGACAGCGACAAAAATGTATTTCTTAGTGGTGAGAACTGTAAACATTCACTAAGCGGTATACTTTTGTGTCAGGGTATTAATTTACACGGAGCATGTGATGGAAATTCAAACAACCTTTCATGCCACCAGCTAGTCACACCTGCAACTCAGATAGAGCCCTTCTTTATGCAACTCGCGAACGGGAGTTACATTCTTAGAACGGATCACAGATGTTGTGGCCTCGTGCCAGGGAAAAGTTATCTAGTAGAAGTAACATCCATGGTCAAATGCTGTATGCAAGCATTGTTCCTGAGTGGGCCTCCAGACATAGTGACTCCCATCTGGCCTCGTCTGAATCTCTATTCTATACGAATTGATACATTAAGCAAAATGAAATCTGTACTTTTACAGACAACAGTGCCTATAACGTCATCTAAAGAGACGTATGATCTTCTAGTTGCAAGGACAGCTACTGAAGTTCATGACCTTTTATCAACAAATTGCCCCGTGCATTTCGTAGAAATGTTCAGCCAACTCCTTAACATGTCTAGTGCAACAGGCATCCCAGGCATATTTAAGACAGTCTTTACGGGACTGCTAACACCCTTCCAGGCAATTTTGGGAATCTTTCCTAATTTTGTGCACTCCATTTTTGGCGGCATACCATTATTTTTGGGACTCGTCGCAGGGATTCTATTTTTGACCCTCCTAGCTTCGTTATGGCAAGCCTCGGCTCAGACATAGCTCCCATGGGAATGGAAGAGACAATCCTAGCAATGCGCTACAGGGACAGGATAACTAACGTCCTTGGATTGGCCAGGCTGAGAGATCTAAACATGACCTGGTTCCTTTCATTCAGACCGATATGGCAAAATTGCATTTTACCTGTGCTACGGTGTATGCTTTGCGGCGATGAATGCGTGTTGGACATCTGTCTTTCACTTCCATCAGCAGTACCAATGGACGTCGATACTTTGCTCAGTCCAATAACGGCTCACGCATTGTGTTGTCCCCAGCGGCTACCAATCCTGATGACGGCATTCGTGGAGACTCCTGTACTACAGCCAAGTGGTAACAGTGGAGCGAGTGACAAAAGCAACATCATCCAGGTACAACGTTCTGTGAGCATTGCTGGTCCTGCCTTCGATGACAGCAATCATTCTCACACCTGCCAAGTTACAGCGCTATCTAATTTGGTTGAACTATCACCTGAATTTGTAGACCAATTCTTTGAGAGCCTGTCTGATACGATGTTCTCACCCGTAGAGAAACAATAACTTTTGGAGAAGCTTTCCGACACACAGTGTTCCCATGAACTCTGAATTCGGCCTTCAGTTTTGATCAACAAAAACTGCAATAAGCTTTGGAACTCTATTTCCCCGTTCAAGCATTAATTTTTTGAATTGGACATTTTTAATAATTCACCCTTTTTGGCACGAACAATTCTTTGCTTAACGTAAAAACTATTCTTAGAGAACAGAAGCTTCACACTTCTATTTCTAAACGCATCTAGAGACATAACATTACACCAGCCTCTAGCACACATGTTATTACAATGCATTTTTATGTGATGATTTATCTCGCTTTTCTTCTGTCAGAGATACTTCATGTGTAATTCTTTTTGCATAATCGTTCATTGATTTCATATGCAATAATTTTTGAATGATTTCTATGCTTTAAAAAACGTACAGTACCTAAATTCCATGTATTACAAGTACGCCTATTTCGAATGCATTTATGTATTTTTGGGGTGGGCGATGTTACACATGCATCTAATTGCTTAGTTTTAGTAATTTTGATGGACATTAACCCGTGGAGTGGGTGTTGCGTGTTTATCTAGGTTCCTGATCGATACTGTGACCTTATGCCCCTATTCGGCTATAAATCCATTTATTCCCTATATTGGCATAACCGTTCAAGTGCGATTTTCTGAAAAGTCATCTCTGGCCTCACACGAACAGAGCCACATTCCAGCATAGTTCCCTCTGCCACTTCCTTTGCGACCAATTAGTGCAATGACAGAGCAGTAGTCACTATCTGATATTCCTAGATAACACTCCGAGTTCTTCAACAAGATAAAAACTCAGCAAACCTGGAAATCCCCGCTTGCTATGTTTTGATTAGTAATGGAACTCTAATGAGCAACTGATAACTATCACTTCCTAGTGACATCTTTAATTGACGTCTTATGTCCAGCAAACTTGCGTCAAACCCGGCACCTGTCAGGTATAAATATTACCAACGTTGCCTTAAGCAATTGCTGTTGTGAGCTGCAAGCTACTGTTGCTGATGCTGGCTGCCTGCAAGACCCCGTGTTGGTAAATCTAGCACTCTGTCGCTGCAGCCTGCTATCCTGTGGTGGTGAAGCTGCTGATACCATTATCGCCGCTACAGCGCGAACTATGGTGCAGTACGCTTAAGGAGCTGAACAGCCGTCCCTCTGCGAAGACATCCAGCAGATTCCAGCTGCCCGCGGACGCTGTCCCCCCTCCTTCCTCGACGCGCTGAAGAAAAGCCGCTGCCTTTCTCGTGCAGAGAAATCCAGCTACAGCGTTTCCGGTTTACCCTCGCGGGTGACTGGGATATCGAGAGAGACCCCTGAAGGAGATACCAATCCTCCATCATTCTATTCAGAGGTATGGTGTTGACTAAACCCTTAGATGAGAATTCTTGAAACAAACCTTGGCAAAACCAACTTAACTTAAAGCTACTTACTTACTCCCCTTTCACGTGTTAGGCTTAGGTCAGGCACACTGGGGTAGGCGTAGTTAGAAGCACCAGTTGAGTATGTTAGCCTAATGTATATATGACTGGATATATGTTTTATTACTTTTAAACCATTGTATGGCTAAGAAACCATATCAATGCTTTTACAGTTCTATTTCGCAATACTTATCTTACTGTACGTACTTTTTATAATAACAATTATTGCAATTGTGGCAATACATTTCTCTTGTACGAGAAGAAAGACTGTTCAATAAATGTTAACCCTTTATTGATACACGCCCGTCTCTCTATTCTCTACATCTCGTGAAAGTAAACTGCACTAGACTGACTGAGTGAAATACATGTCTATTGTTTCACACGACCCTAGAGATCGACTCTTGATCTGAGGAGCAAAGTTGTCATGTTGCACGGTTGTTGGAAAGCTGAATCCCTTCTTGTCTGTGCCAAGGAAGCTGATCACTTCCTATGCAGAGAAGAAAGTTTCCAGTGACCTCTGAGCTAGTTGGTAACACAACCCAATTAAGTTTAGCATAGTCAGTGGAGGCCTGGAATATAAGCAGTTCCACGTCGATACTACTGTTTATGTTATTCCAATGCGCAGGGCCTAGTGGGAAACTAGGAACTACACTACAGTATTATTTCGAACAAGTGCCTACCCCTGACAGTGGTCCATGTGGCCCTGTCTTGTACATAATCCCTTGTAAATTCTGCCCGTGCCTGTTGTCACATTGTAAAGTTTGTGTGTTATCTAATGTGTTTTTACTATAATACAAAGGCTATTTTTTATATAACTTTGTGTGGAGTTTCCTTTGTGGTGGGCCTTGGGTGTTGTTGCTGGGTGCGCGCGCAAACGCTTTACACATCGCCTCCGACATTACCCTTGCTGTTCGCGTCACGTTACCTAGAGGGTGAGCAAGGGTTATCTTGGTGTGTAACTCCCTTGCCCTGACCTTAGACATGGTGGTCTCTGACTGACTTTGGCGTGAGCCTTGGCCAGCCCGGGGTCCGGGGTCTAACAGGGCTGATATCTGAATGCATCCTTTGGTCGAATCTGAGTTCGTAGGGGCGGAGCGAACAAGGGTGGTCAGGGGCATAGCGGAAGCGGTGGATTTACAAGTACTATCCTTCAGTATGCTCTGCACAGCTTGGACTTTACGTACATTTGACAGTTTTCTGGGATTGAGGGCAAATAATTCTTCCCGAGAGTAATAGAGCATGATGGCTAATGGAAGAGGCTTACCGCTATACAGCTGAGGAAATATGCAGGGGTCGGGGCGGCAGGCGGCGTCCTGGCGCGGACAGGCACAGACGGGCTTGCCTTTGGCACGCCGCTGCGCGCGTCCGCGCTATGGAGGGGAATATGTAGGAGGAAGGGGCGGGGGCAGCTCAGATGACGTTGCTGTGTGTTCCCTTGCTAAGTGTCCCTTCACAACAACCGGCACAAGCCGCGGCGGACCGGGGACCAGCAGGCGGTACACGTGAGTAAAAGTTAATTGCGGTAGCATTCACTGCAATTTACGAGTAAAAAAGTGCATTTTAAAATAAACAGACATAGTGCCACATTAAAGCAAGAAGTGCAATTAAGAACGAAAGCCCCAGATTAACGATACACTATACAGTTTTAAATCACTGCAAAACATTAGATTGTAGCAGAGTCTCTCCACACAGATTCACACAGTTTAAACAACGCACGTCAGCCATCTTACAACAGGGATGCCGCTCTAGCTGCGCGCGTCCGCGCTGTGGAAATAGTTACCCCTCTCTCTAATTGACAAATATAACCCGTTCACCCTCTTTAAATCCAAAGCTATAGTTTTAATTAATAGGTCGAAATTTTCTTTGATAATCCTATCTACCTTGGCAGTGATCCAGACTCCTAAATAGACCCCTGATTGGTCTCGACTTATGTCTTCATATACCACATTCTGTGTACAAAATACAATGGTTTTCTCCCTATTCATGCTGCACCCTGATAATTTACCATATTTCCCTGTCATATCCGCGATCTCGTCTAATGCCTCCTTGGGATCTGTTGTGACAATTGCCACGTCATCAGCATAGGCTAAAACTTTTGTCTGGTACCCCCTTGTACAGATAGAGTTGAATTTAACTGCCTGCAGGAAATTCATTTCAAATGCATGTTGAAAAATAAGAACCTATACACCTAAAAATTTCCTATTGATGAAAGTATTTGCTTTGTTAATTAGTTTAAGCTTTCTTTAATTTATTGAACACTTTTCTATAGCACAACTCCACAGAATGGTATTATAGTTATTTAATATAACAATTTTTTACAGATAAACTAGGAATGAGCAGCAAAAGGAAAATTGCAGATAGTATTGTGCGATCTAGACAATATAGCAGAGAGGAAATAGTGAACTTAAAGTTTGATTACTTTATGGCTGTTAATGCCTACTGGAACCAGAAATGTAATCAAAACGATGTTATCAATTAACAGTTCATCATATATATTGTCGGAGGATGTTGGGGTACCTGAAGGGATGAGGTGGAGTATGGTGGAAGTGGACCTATGTTTGATATCCACCCAGACACATCTTGGATAATTGAACCTTGAGTGCCCATCTAAACAAGCATTTGCAATGCAATAGGTCTCGCATTCATGCAAGTTTGAACTATTGGCATTGTAGATATCTGAAAGAGACCGTAGTAATAGATTCCTTACCTTAGAATTACCCCCAGGTGTCAGACTGGCTCCGGAGAAATTTTTCTTAGCAGTACCCCTGCGCCTCGGTAGGTGGCGTCGGGAGACTATGCATTATTTGTTGGCGTCTTGGTCACCGGGATGACGTTGCGGTGTCTACCTAGACACCGCCCCTGCCCTCTGACGTCAGTTCTTTGTTGTTCCGCGCCAAACACTGAAGATCCGTAGAGCCCGTGCCCCTTAGTCACTTTTTGACTAAAACTTTTTCAACTTTTGTCAACATCTTTTTCGAGTCCTTCCACTCCTAGTGCACATAGGGATGTCCCATCGATGGACCGGCTTCAAGCCTTTTGACTCCTTTCATAAACTGATGTCAGTCATTGATTTGCACCTCGTGTGCCTCTGGTGCCTGGAGTGCGACCAGGACCCAAAGTCATGCTCCGACTGTCGGCCATGAAACCAAAGTCTTTGCGAGAGTGGCCCCGAAAGCTTCTGGAGGTCCGGCAGTCAGCTCTGCTCCGCCCGAGGTCCTGGTTGAGCGGGAGGTCTCGGGACCGGTCGCGGAGCTATCACCATTCGTCATTGAAGTCTTCCCAGTCCTCGGGTAAGTCGACGCACAAGAAAAAGGTGAAGAAGCATGTTTCTCTTGCCTTCTCCCCGTCTATCGACCAACGCTATGCGGAAACCGGAGCGTTGTCATTCTCTGGCTCAGCCTTCGGAGCCCACTTCTGGGACAACTCTGCACTTCCCTGCCAATTTGGGAGCCAGGAAATCCCTTGCCCAGCTTTGAACTTTCTACAAAATACTGCATAGCATCTTTGGGCAGCCCGACTCCGCCACTGCGCCTTCCGGTCCCGTGGATTCAGCTGGGGGCCCTGAGCCTTCAAGGCTGGTGGCTTTGGCTCCGGCGCCTGAGGGCCCCTGAGGGTCCAGACCTAGATCCGGATCTGTGCCGGTCGACCTCATGGTACCTTCCCTGCGCTGATTCCAGTGGCAATGCCCCAAGCGCATCTGGCGTCGACACCAGCCCCACCCCTGACTTGGATACCGAGCCGAACCGGCGTCAACCGGTACCTTTGTACCTCTGTTCTTTCCTGGCATTCCCTACCGCCCTGACTTGCAGCCAGTAGAGGGTAAGGAGGACTGGGAGGGGTCTGGTGACCCTCTAGCAGACCAACTTGAGGAGCCGGACTGGCAAGAGTAGATGGATGAGGCCAGTTGTCTGGATACCTCACCAGACCTTGCTATGCTTTCTCCCCCTACTGTGGCTACGGAGGAGGGGACCTCCTATGCTGTGGTGTTGCTTAGGGCAGCAGAGGCTTTTGAGCTTCCTACGGTGGCTGTCAGGACTACCCTCCTGACAGAGGTGCTTCAGCCGGCAGCGATCTCTTCGGAGCCCCCACTGACATCCTTCCGGGCACTTGGTCCAAGCCCAGCACAGGGGCTCAATGTTGATAGGATGATTGCCTGACGCCACCGTTCAGCCCCAGGTTACCCACTTTTCCTCTCCCAACACCCTAACCCTGAGAGCTTGGTGCTCCAAGCCTCGACATCGAAAGGCACATTCCCTACTGCTCCCCCAGACAGGGAATCCAAGAAGTTGGAACATCTTGGGAAGAAGACGTTTTCTTCCGCCAGCTTAGGACTGCGGTTGGTGAACACTTCATGTCTCTTGGGCCATTACACACACTCTGTGCGGGTTACGGTTGCACAAGTGCTGCCACAGTGCCCGGAGGAGGCCTGGCCATGCTTTCCTGCGCAGTTGCAGAGGGTCGAGACGCAGCAAAGTTCGCCATCAGGTGTAGACTGGATGCCACCAACTTGCTGGGTAGAACGATTTCTTCCTCCGCAGGCCTGAGGCGCTATGCCTGACTGAGGTACACTTGCTTCTCTGGAGATGTTCAATCGACCCTTTTGGAAATGCCCTTTGAAGGCCATCATCTGTTTGGCGACAAGGCGGACAACGTGCTTGAGCGCTTCAAGGACTCTAGGGCTACGGCCAGATCCTTGGGCCTCACTGCCAACTCTCGCCCCATGCAGTCTGCCTTTCGCCCATTACATTGGTATGGAAGGGGTGCCCTACCACGCTCCCCCCAAAGCCACAGGCCTGCACCAGCTACCTAGCCTCTGCAGCCCGTGGACATGAGACCCAGCGTCGTGGGTCTGGGGGTCAGCGGTTGAGCCAGTCTACCAATGCCCCCTTGCAGCATCCTCCAAAGCCTCCTAGTCTGACTTTTCAGGGCCACCACTTGCCAGTGGATGGCAGGATCCACCATCACTTCCTCCACCGGCACAATAGCACGTTGGACAGCTGGGTTTTGCAGATAGTCTGAAGGGACTACTCCCTCCTGTAAGAAGTTGGCCTGGCATATGATGTCCACTATTCTGGTGGGCACCTTGCACCAGTCCAAATGACCCTTATTGATGGTAGGTTTAAGACAACCTTTATAGAAAGCTATCCTAGTGGTAGCTGTGGAGAGCAGCCTTCAGGCTAAGTCTTGAAGGAATTTAAAGCAGCTTGTTTTATCAGTCTATAACCTCATGAATGATCAAATGAAAGGAGAACCACACCAGGTATATATAAAATATATATGTATTTATTCTAAACACAACCCTCTAGTCTCTTTATGAGGCTAGAAGTAAAAGTACAATACAAGAAGAACTTAAGTAGCTCACAGTAAATTAGCACAGAATATGTTTTGCCCTAGGGACCTCACAAACCATATACTAAGAAAGTGGTATAAGTACCGCTCTGAGCATAGCGACCAGGCCTAGGGCCTGTAGAACCACTGGGGCAATCAGGAACCACCCAAGGTAGGGACACAGGAGACCCACAGGGGACGCGTGCAGTGTCTAAACACAGCCGCGAATCACCATTGACTACTATGGAGAAAGTTACAGTTAGGTTTTTAAAAAATAAGGACACTTAGGATTGGACTACGAACAAACCCCTTCAGAACTGGACACTTCGACCCACAGGAGCACCAAAGTACTTATTGTAGGAAGGTGGATACCTGACTATGGTTGCCCCCAACTTTTTGCCTGGTGTTTTGCTGGTTTTGCGACTTAGTTGGCCTGGGGCCCTGCCAATCAGGACCCCAGGCCTACTGCTCTCTCTCTAAAATGGATTCCATGTATCTTAGGTACATTTCCAATTGGTACTGGGCCACCTTATCAGACCCTGTAACTCAGGGCATAGGTGTACACAGGGCCTACCAGGGGCTGAATCATGTATTATGCCACCCCTGGATGGCCATCTAAATCTGACACAACTGGCTGCACGACAGCTGGGGCAAGGTGGTGTAATCACCCTTTGCTTTAGATATAGTATACCTATATCTAACCCTAAAAATGGACACACAGATTCCTATCAGTCACTCCTATGGCAGGCCTTGACAATCCTGAAGGCAGAGTGCATGGAATCGTGTGAAATGGCGCTCTGGCATGAGCTGAGCCTGTTTGCAGCTAGCGGAACCAAGTCCTAATAGCTGTTCCATGATAACGCATACCATATACTCTTAAGTGCATTATAATCCTCGCGGTTATATGCTAACTTTGGTATTGCTTTATCAAAACATGTCGAGTAAGGTGTCATACGAATTGGAATACTAACCCCTCGCCAATTCTGGCGACGGTTAGCATTCCACCCTTCTAGAGGGACACGACATGGTAGTAACTGTGAACCCCGGTTAAAGTTAACTCAAGCCTCAGCTCCACAAAATGGATGCTGCCACCACAGACACGAGTCTGACCTCCTGCTGCTGGGAGTCCTTCCAGCGAGGAGAGCATGGACAAAGGGTTTCCTGTCAGGGGCGGTGCTAGCACCATCCCAGACAGGGATTTGTGTATCCTGGGTAGACAGGGCTTTACAGGAAGGTGACTGCTGAGTGGCACCCCGGTGCTCACTACGCATCTGCCGGCTAGAACCAGTTCCAGGGGCATACCAGCCCCTGGCCTGGGGAAAGTCCGGCATGGGAGAGGGGTGTAACCACTCCCCTTCCTGGTCCCACCCCTAGGGCAGGACCTAGTCGCGTACCCACCCCTTTCTTTAGGATAAAGGCAGGAGCGGGGACCCTTCCAAATTAGATCATCTTTGAATCAAGAACTACTTTCTACGAAAGGAAACTCAAGACTCTTCTCAAGATTTCTCCCTTGTGGCTAAGGAGTAGTCACCCTGCATCCGCAGGCACCATCTAAGAACTCTGCGGTTTGCTGCAGGTCCTTCCTCAGGAATCCGACCGACCAGCACGACGAGACCCGGCTTCACTGGCACCTCTGACCTCTACCTACCTCTACAGCTAAGCTGAGAACCGTAGGTGCGACGAGACCTCGAGGGACCGGCCATCATCTGAACTGCACGACTCTTATCCAGCACGACCGCCGAGGAATCCTCTGGTGAGTGCTTTGGGGTCCGAGAAGCCCCGACCCTGAGCAGCTCCAGCACCGAAGTCCAGCCTCCCAGCATCTCCACGATCTGAGTAGGGCACTTCTGCTTTTTGCTGCTCACCGCGTTGTTTGGCTACTAGCCCGCTGGCTTGTGGCCTTCTTAACGACGCCCGACGACATCACTGCTGCTGGTCTGGTTGCTCCAGACTGGCCCTTGCTCCCTTCCAAAAGAGGAGCACCCCAGACCCTCCTGGTCCACTCCAGACGCCATTTTGAGTCCACCACGTGGGCTTAAATTTGCCAAGGCTTTGTTGCCCAATCCTGGGTCCAGCGACGTCGACAGCATCATCCATCGTGGGACAGCTCGCACCTCCATCCTGGTCGCCGACAACGCCTCCTGGTCTGTGAGATCTGCAGAGCACAGCGTCGCCCACTCACCTAGTCGAGGTGACTACCATCCGGTGCCCTCCTGGTGCCACCTGACTACTGGCTAGTAGTCACGAACTTGGTCCCCTCTGCTTTCAGGTATCATCCATCTTCGATCCAGGCTTGGATCAACTCGAACTATCTTCACTGGTCGCCTGCCAGCAACTTCTTTCTTCAGGCTCCTGGTCCGTCTACGAGGATTCCCGACGTCTTTTGAGACCTATGCAGCTGCAGCCCCTGGGCTAGGTAACTTCGGCATTTCGGTGCCCCAGCATAGCCTCACTATCCAAGGGTCAGGATCCACTTTCGTTTTCCTCCTACCAGGTCGGGTTCGCCCGAGAACACTAACTTTGCTTTTACTAGCTCCCATAGACTTTGTCCCGCATCCCGCGTGAGAGTGCACACTCTGCACCCGAGTCCCCTAGGCCTCCTATTAGTAATCAGAAGGTTCAGTAGTCAAGTCCTAGCGATTCCAAAGCCTATTAGTACAGTACTTACCTGCTAGTAATTTCGCATTCCACTTTTAGAGTATATGGTTTTTCGTGCCCCTCGGGCATTTGTGTAAATTGTGCAACTTAAAGTATTTTCGTAAGAGTTTTGTTGTGTGCTAAGTACCCTGTCCTCATAAAGAGTACAGGGCTGTTGTGATCTAAATAAATACACTGTTTATTTTCATAACACTTGTGTGGTGTCCTTTCACTTGGTGTTCAAGGGGTATATGTGATGGTATAACAGCTGGCTTAACACGCCCTCTAGAGTTTAGCCCGAAGACTGCTCGTATCCACGCTACTAGGATAGCTGGTCTATAAGGTTGACTAACAACCAATCATCAATAAGGGTTGTTTGGACTGATACAAAGGGTTCACCAGAATAGTGAACATTATATATCAGGCCAACTTCTCACATTGGTGAGCAGCGGTTGGGATTTGAGCTTGCTGTTGTTTTACCACACATATCCTAAGAATATCTTGTGAAAGATCACATAAGTACTCCAGGTACATATAACTTAGCTTAGAATACTCTGAGTTCTACTGAACCAGCTGTTGTAGCTCCTCAAGACTTAGCACACCTTGGCTACAACTCTTAGCAAGGGATCAGTAGGCAAACAAATAGTGTAGGTAGGTGCATCACTTACACCACACTAGAATCAGCATGTCAGACAAAGGAGGAAACTCTGAGTCTCCCCTTGTGTCAGTAGACCCTCCACAGGTCACTTCCAGATATGCTGCTCTTAGCTTCCAGGAGATGAGACAAGTGTGTACCTCCAGGAAGCTAAAACAGGGTTCTAACCCTACAATCCCATTCCTGATTGGTCTCTTAGAGACTTATGATGCCAGGAGGGCTGGTAACCCAGACCCTTCTAATCCAGATGGGAACATGCCTCCCCTAGAGGGAACCTCAGGTGACCCTGACCTTATCCATCTCTCTGCAGAAGGTGAAGAGGAGGATGAGGATCTAGAGCCATCTGAGGACGAGGCAGACAAAGGCCAAGAAGCAGTTAGCCAGCCAACTAGGGCCAACTTAATCAGGCATGAGAATGGTACTAGGAGACCCCTGGGGCCCCTCTCAGGCCAGCTTAACATTGGGAATGGACGAGTTAGGTCTCTATCCAGAGGCTCTAACAGATCCATTCGAACCAATGACTCTCAGGCCTCTTCTCAAAGAGGGATGAGATCCCCTCAGAGGAGAGTGTATGAGGCCAAAGTAAAAGAAGTCAATCTGAGGATTGAAAGGGAAGAACTTGCCCTGGCCAAAGAGAGACTTGCCTTTGCTAGAGAGCAAGAATTGAGTGGGACAAATCCCACTGGTGGCAGCATTCTCCCAAGAGAAAACAGGAGTTTAGACACTAGACACCTGAGTAAGATAGTGCCCCCCTTTAAACAAGGGGATGATATCCACAAATGGATGACTGCTTTGGAGAGGGCCTGCACTGTACAGTGTGTCCCCCAGAGTCAGTGGGCAGCTATCTTGTGGCTCTCCTTTGAAGGTAAAGGGAGAGATAAGCTCCTCACTACTAGAGCTGAGGATGCTAACAATTACCAAGTCCTGAAGAATACACTGGTTGATGGGTTTGGTTTAACCACTGAACAGTACAGGTTGATGTTCAGAGATACCCAGAAAACTCAGTCTCAGGATTGGACTGACTTTGTTGATTGTGCCACTAAGGCTTTTGAAGGCTGGCTACTGGGAAGTAAGGTTACTGATTTTAAAGGATTGTACAATCTAATTATGAGAGAGCAAATCTTAAGTAATTGTCAGAACCAGTTATTACACCAGCACCTGGTAGACTCTGATCTGACCTCTCCACAAGAATTGGGTAAGAGGGCAGACAAATGGGTCAGAACCAGGGTCAGGCCTAGGAACCAGGGTGGTGACCAAAAGAAGGAATTAACCAAGCCTCAAGAGAAGGGTGGGAATAAATCTTCTGATCAAACCACAGGGCCCCAAAATTCCTCTGAAAAGGGTGGGTCCCGAACTTCTCCCAAAACCCAAAAGAAACCTTATTGTCACACCTGCAAACAGGTAGGCCATTACAAAAGTGACAGCAGTTGTCCCAAGGCCAACAACAATAAGGAGAACATACCCCCAAATAAAGCTTCCCAGCCTCCTGTTACTACTTGTAGTAATTCCCCAGGTGGTGGGAGTGCCCCCAAGAATCTGGGTGCATTTTCTTTGGGAGTGCCTGGGGACTCTGGCCTAACCAGGTCCCCTGACTTAGATACTCTTGTCTGTGAGACTGGCATGGGGTTTGCCAACTTCACCGCCTGTCCCAACACTTTGGGCAGGTACAGACAGGAGCCCCTCATCAATGGTTCAAAAGGTGAGGCCTACAGAGACACAGGGGCTAGCATCACCATGGTGACTGAGAGCCTAGTCCCCTCAAGGCAACTTATACCTGGTGCCACATACCAGGTAGTGAACATTGATGGGGTGCAGAGAGATCATCCCATAGCAGTGGTAAATCTCAGCTGGGGAGGTGTCACTGGTCACAAGAGAGTGGCAGTGTCACCAAACTTGCCTGTAGATTGCCTACTGGGGAATAATTTAGAGACCTCAGCCTGGGCTGAGGTAGAGCAAGAAACCCATTTGAAAATGGTAAACCTCCATGGTAAGGGTAGTAGGGCAGTGATAGCCACAGCCCCAGTCCAAGATGTCCTCCCTGACAGGTCAGGAGGACTGTGTCAGTCACAGCCCTATCCCAGAAAGATGCCTTTCCTGAACAGGTTGGCAAGGCTGTGATGGTCACAGCCCAAACCCAAACTGAGTCCCTTCCTGAAAAGGTTGGTGGAGTTGTGATGGCCACAGCTCAAACTCAGACAGATAATAGTGTTGTGAAGCCTGAAACAATGGATCACTCCACTCAAACTGAGAGCATTGAGGAGAAAGAAGAGACTTCCCCCTCCCAGACACTAGGTGAGAGCCAGCCTCCTCAGGGAACTGACTCTACCCCTGGTGAAGGAGCTGCCCCAGAGGTAGCCAGGCCTAGCCTGACAAATCCCCTGATGGCAGTGGACCCTTCCCAGGTGCGACCCAGTCTGGAGCAGGTAATCTGCCCCTCTCTACCCTGCCTCAGTCAGCCCAGGGCTGCAGAGGTCAGGGAGGCCAGTGGTGGACCCCAAAGGGCCCCCTGTCCAAAAATCCCCAATCAGCAGATTAGGATCACTGAAGCTAGTAGTCCTAGCTAAGTGAAAATAAAACAAACTCCTGAGGGATCCCCCTTAAACTTAGTTAGGGAACTCCCACAGCTGGACACTGCTGGGCACAGCCAAACCTGGGGCCTAAAAACACCAAACCTGACCTGTCCCTCCAGTAAGCCAAACAGAGGGACTCAGCCTCCAGCTTTAGGTAGCCAGAGGTTGACCCTGAGAGCTCATAGCAACTCAGTACTGGTAAGAAAGGCACATATGGTGGATAGTGATTGGAGGAAGTTGAACCCAACAGCAGTGGAGTCTCACTTCAGTACTCCATTCCCACACCAGCCTTTTACTTTGCCAAAGCACACCACAGATAGTGATTCCCTATGGTGGAGACCCTCAGATGCCCTTAGGGTGAGGGGTTGCTTAGTGGACCATGGTACAGGGGGTAACCATGCCAGTGCATGTACCACCTCATATGGCCACTCAGGCAATATAGGCTTACCTGGTCAAGGATAGCCTAATCTCCTTTTGTTTGGGGGGGGTTGTGTAGGAAGGTTGATACCTGACTATGGTTGCCCCCAACTTTTTGCCTGGTGTTTTGCTGGTTTTCTGACTTAGTTGGCCTGGGGCCCTGCCAATCAGGACCCCAGGCCTACTGCTCTCCCTCTAAAATGGATTCCATGTATCTTAGGTACATTTCCAATTGGTACTGGGCCACCTTATCAGACCCTGTAACTCAGGGCATAGGTGTACCCAGGTCCTACCAGGGGCTGAAGCATGTATTATGCCACCCCTGGATGGCCATCTAAATCTGACACAACTGGCTGCACGACAGCTGGGGCAAGGTGGTGTAATCACCCTTTGCTTTAGATATCCTCATAGCTGCTATTAAACATTCCTCCCCAGTGCTGCGCTGTCCATTGGAACTAGTGCTGAATGGACGTCCAATGGTCGTGCGCAGCACTGGGGAGGTAGTGCTGCCGTCGGCCAATGCACCGAGGCAGCACTTAAGGGGATATAGTATACCTATATCTAACCCTAAAAATGGACACACAGATTCCTATCAGTCACTCCTATGGCAGGCCTTGACAATCCTGAAGGCAGAGTGCATGGAATCGTGTGAAATGGCGCTCTGGCATGAGCTGAGCCCGTTTGCAGCTAGCGGAACCAAGTCCTAATAGCTGTTCCATGATAACGCATACCATATACTCTTAAGTGCATTATAATCCTCGCGGTTATATGCTAACTTTGGTATTGCTTTATCAAAACATGTTGAGTAAGGTGTCATACGAATTGGAATACTAACCCCTCGCCAATTCTGGCGACGGGGTTAGCATTCCACCCTTCTAGAGGGACACGACATGGTAGTAACTGTGAACCCCGGTTAAAGTTAACTCAAGCCTCAGCTCCACAAAATGGATGCTGCCACCACAGACACAAGTCTGACCTCCTGCTGCTGGGAGTCCTTCCAGCGAGGAGAGCATGGACAAAGGGTTTCCTGTCAGGGGCGGTGCTAGCACCATCCCAGACAGGGTTTTGTGTATCCTGGGTAGGCAGGGCTTTACAGGAAGGTGACTGCTGAGTGGCACCCCGGTGCTCACTACGCATCTGCCGGCTAGAACCAGTTCCAGGGGCACACCAGCCCCTGGCCTGGGGAAAGTCCGGCATGGGAGAGGGGTGTAACTACCCCCCTTCCTGGTCCCACCCCTAGGGCAGGACCTAGTCGCGTACCCACCCCTTTCTTTAGGATAAAGGCAGGAGCGGGGACCCTTCCAAATTAGATCATCTTTGAATCAAGAACTACTTTCTCTGAAAGGAAACTAAAGACTCTTCTCAAGATTTCTCCCTTGTGGCTAAGGAGTAGTCACCCTGCATCCGCAGGCACCATCTAAGAACTCTGCGGTTTGCTGCACGTCCTTCCTCAGGAATCTGACCGACCAGCACGACAAGACCCGGCTTCCCTGGCACCTCTGACCTCTACCTACCTCTACAGCTAAGCTGAGAACCGTAGGTGCGACGAGACCTCGAGGGACCGGCCATCATCTGAACTGCACGACTCTTATCCAGCACGACCGCCGAGGGATCCTCTGGTGAGTGCTTTGGGGTCCGAGAAGCCCCGACCCTGAGCAGCTCCAGCACCGAAGTCCAGCCTCCCAGCATCTCCACGATCTGCGTGGGGCCCTTCTGCTTTTTGCTGCTCATCGCGTTGTTTGGCTACTAGCCCGCTAGCTTGTGGCCTTCTTAACGACGCCCGACGACATCACTGCTGCTGGTCTGGTTGCTCCAGACTGGCCCTTGCTCCCTTCCAAAAGAGGAGCACCCCGGACCCTCCTGGTCCACTCCAGACGCCATTTTGAGTCCACCGCGTGGGCTTGAATTTGCCAAGGCTTTGTAGCCCAATCCTGGGTCCAGCGACGTCGACAGCATCATCCATCGTGGGACAGCTCGCACCTCCATCCTGGTCGCCGACACTCCTGGTCCGTGAGATCTGCAGAGCACAGCGTCGCCCACTCACCTAGTCGAGGTGACTACCATCCGGTGCCCTCCTGGTGCCACCTGACTACTGGCTAGTAGTCACAAACTTGGTCCCCTCTGCTTTCAGGTGTCATCCATCTTCGATCCAGGCTTGGATCAACTCGAACTATCTTCACTGGTCGCCTGCCAGCAACTTCTTTCTTCAGGCTCCTGGTCCGTCTACGAGGATTCCCGACGTCTTTTGAGACCTATGCAGCTGCAGCCCCTGGGCTAGGTAACTTCGGCATTTCGGTGCCCCAGCATAGCCTCACTATCCAAGGGTCAGGATCCACTTTTGTTTTCCTCCTACCAGGTCGGGTTCGCCCGAGAACACTAACTTTGCTTTTACTAGCTCCCATAGACTTTGTCCCGCATCCCGCGTGAGAGTGCACACTCTGCACCCGAGTCCCCTAGGCCTCCTATTAGTAATCAGAAGGTTCAGTAGTCAAGTCCTAGCGATTCCAAAGCCTATTAGTACAGTACTTACCTGCTAGTAATTTCGCATTCCACTTTTAGAGTATATGGTTTTTCGTGCCCCTCGGGCATTTGTGTAAATTGTGCAACTTAAAGTATTTTCGTAAGAGTTTTGTTGTGTGCTAAGTACCCTGTCCTCATAAAGAGTACAGGCCTGTTGTGATCTAAATAAATACACTGTTTATTTTCATAACACTTGTGTGGTGTCCTTTCACTTGGTGTTCAAGGGGTATATGTGATGGTATAACAGCTGGCTTAACACGCCCTCTAGAGTTTAGCCCGAAGACTGCTCGTATCCACGCTACTAGGATAGCTGGTCTATAAGGTTGACTAACAACCAATCATCAATAAGGGTTGTTTGGACTGATACAAAGTGTTCACTAGAATAGTGAACATTATATATCAGGCCAACTTCTCACACTTATGTTACCTCACCCAGGGAAGCCGGGTGCATAAGGGATTTTCGTGTCGGGTTTCGTCGTCGTTTCCCGGGAGAGATGCAAAGAATTGCTGCAGGCGACCAGATGACAAGTGTCCGGATGGATCCAAGGGTGGATTGGAGATCTGAAGAACATGAAAGCAGAGGGGACAGAGTCTGGGTAACTAGCCAGTGACCAGAAAGGCGACAAGAAGATGCAAGCTGATGTCGTGTGATTTCAGGGGATGTAGGTGAAGCTTGACTCTTCAGCCACGAGGACCAGGAAGCGACGACGACAACCAGGAGCTGGATTTGTGCTGTCCCACATCGGATGTCGAGTGCTGCAGTGTCGGTATACCGATTTGACCCAACAAGCCTTGGCAACAGCAACCCACGCAGAATGGAAAGATTGGCTTCAGAGCAGACCAGCAAGGACTGCGGGACTCACCCTTTGGAGGGGAGTTAGGGCACATCTGGAGCAACCAGGGAAGCCCAGGAAACAGGATTTACCTTCGTGGGGACCCATCAGTCAACAGACTAGGGGCGGCCACTTGAAACCGGACCAGTGAAGCCCTGTGTGGCTGGGAGCACCTACCTTTTTCCTTAGCGGGACCCTGCCAGCTGTCTCCCCCCGCCGCCGCAGCCCCTGACATCGCGCTGCGGCAGCCGTGCGGGGGAGACTACAATCCCCAGCCTGCTTTGCGGCAGGAAGCCGCGGGATCCCACTTCCGCGCCAGGAGGTGCTACAAAGTCCTTCAGCAGTTCCAGGGGGAGCGGGCGGCCACTTGAAACCGGACCAGTGAAGCCCTGTGTGGCTGGGAGCACCTACCTTTTTCCTTAGCGGGACCCTGCCAGCTGTCTCCCCCCGCCGCCGCAGCCCCTGACATTGTGCTGCGGCAGCCGTGCGGGGGAGACTACAATCCCCAGCCTGCTTTGCGGCAGGAAGCCGTGGGATCCCACTTCCGCGCCAGGAGGCGCTACAAAGTCCTTCAACAGTCCTGCGTCGCGGGAGCGTGCGGGAGTGCCGGGCTAAGCCCGGGCAAAGGGCGGGCCCTCTGTGGCTCTCAGAGGCCAGAGGAGGACGGGACGGGCCACTACACTTGGTTCCACCACAGGAGGAGGTACAGTCAGGTGCTAACCTTTCCCTCCCTATCGTTTTGATTTGTATACTGTTGTCTTCGGCATCCTGTCTCCTAACTACGATGTCCATCTGGGAAGAATTGAATGCCATGTGCGGTACTAACTATGCCCAGGATGTATTAACTCCCCCTATAGTGGTTAGAGACATTGAACAAGCAATTTGCACACCCCCCGCATCCCCCGAAACAACTCTCTGCAGTCCCCATTTATCCGCCCCAAACCCAGTCTCACTAACATTGGATAAGGCGGAGACTCGATCAAATGACCCCGTATCCCCCCTTCACTTGATCCTACTGGCCCAAATCGAACGAATGTTAAACAGTGCTCTATCACCATTGATCGCAAAAATTAATGATCTGGGGGAGAGGCTGACCAGGATCGAAAACACTGTAATAAGGTCCCTCCCACTAAATGCCAACACCGCGACACCCACATGTTCTACCCTCACTAACACCCATGAAAGGCCTATGAACAATGCTTCCAGTATACTTCCAACTTGTGACCCCCCTTCTACACCACCCACTTTAAGTGGTCGCAACGCTCCTCTTAATCTAAAACATACCCCTCACAGAGTTCCAGAAAGAAGGCATCGAATTGACCTACCCCCCGAAGCCGCCCCATACGTTACCGTTCTTTCTGGGGTCTCTGAACTCACCCCGTGTAAACGTGAACTACATCAGGACCTAATGAATAAAGCCATTTTTTGGCTTAAAAACAATAGACATTTACCATCTATTTTAGACGGCGGGATACTGAGCGTCAGGAGGGTGGGGTGGCTTGGTTCTCTGCCCAAAAACGCTCCGGGAGATCTGATTTTAATTAAGTTTAAACACAGGAACATTGCCCCCTATTTACGTTCTACCCAGCACAAAGTTGGAGATGGCTCCATCCGTATTTGGGATCTGCATGACTTTTATCCTGGCCCCGGAGTACCAAATTACTATAATACCTGATGATAAAGGAGGATTCTGTGTATTTTGGATTATGATCTTGAATAGTTGATTCGCCAAACTGTTTTAGCTTGTCCAAAACAGTCTGTTTTTCTTTTAACTATGCATTGACTTGCTGAATTAATTTTGTGCATGTTTGTATCTTTTTTCTGCTGCTTTTATGGTTTTAAATTCAAAAGCCGAATAAAGCTTACTTGATTGATTGATTGACTAGGGATGACAAAGGAGCCTCAATCAGCAATGCCAACAGCGGGCCCATGGAACACTCATGCAGTGTAGGTCCACAATCTTCACTGCAAAAGGTGCTCTCAGGGCTTGGACTACAAGTAGTCCAATGCCCAACTTTGGGAAAGCTCAGGAAATCGATGCACTAGCAAATGTGTTGTATGTCCAGGAGTTCCGGTCCCACGTTTCTCTTGATGGCTACAGGACTCAGCTTCACTGGGGACTCGTGTCGGCCTCGAAGATGTCTGGAAGTCTGTGTCCTGTGCCCTGTGGGAATATCACGGGCAGAGGGGCATACGGTTCCCGAAATACCGACTAATTATGTCTACGTATGATGATGACACCCTCCTATATGTTAGAGACCCCGAGACCAACCTCTCCCCGGTTCTGCGTGAGGTGGTTCTGTTTGGCTCCCTCTCAGGTATCAACGTTAACTGGAGCAAGTCCACTATGTTCCCCCTTATGCCTACCACAGTGCGCTTTGAACCAGAATATCCGCTGCAATGTAGTACAGATGCGGTGCGTTACTTTTGCATCCGGCAACATACTGACTCGGAGGTTGTCCTGAGTGAGAATATGGAGTTGCCATCTCCAAATTAGACGATGATATCGACAGATGGAGCTGCCTCCCGCTGTCATTAATCGGCAGGGTATCCCTGATGAAAATGATTGTCCTACCCCGTTTTCTCTTCCTTTTCACGAACATCCCTATGGTCCTGTCCAAAATATTCTTTCTACGCCTGCAGTCGCTGATGGTTCACCTGGCATGGGCGGGCAAACAGCCACGAGTGGGCTGGAAAATACGGACGCTGCCGTACACAATGGGAGGCGTGGGAGACCCCGATCTTGAATCTATACTATATGGAAGCACAGTGCTCCCACGCATACCATTGGATTCATGGTCCTTCTGATGTACCACGCATATGGATCGAAACCATTGTAGCCGACCCCAAACCCCTACCAGCTCTACTATTCTCACCTCGCGACAGACGGACTGGCATATTAGTCTCTCTAAACTCGGTCACTCATGCGTGGCACTATATGCTTGATGCGCTCGCCGGTAATTTATTATATTCCCCACCTGCTCGCCTTGACTGGTGCCACTGGCTGACTCCATGCAGAGACAGGGGAGTCATTGCGGCGCTGCGGACACTGAATGTACATACTATGGGGGATCTCTTTGCAGACAGCATTGCTCGTGCCTGGGGGTATATTGCGGAAGGGGAGGAGACACACTCGACTCTAGCACAATACCAATTCCATAGAATGAGACATGCTCTCAGGGAACTCCGCGGAGAAGACATGGCAGAGCCCCCGGAGGTCGTGGCACTGACAATTGTTATCAAGGCACAGTCACCAGCCAAATTGGTGTCTAGTCTCTATCACACAGCATTGGCCACTAGGGACGGCGCATACACTAAACCGCGTCTGGCATGGCAGCAAGACCTGCAGATAGAACTGTTGGATGATAAATGGTGGTACTGTTGCTTGAGCACCAAAAGAATATCTCTTAACGGACGTCATGGATTAGTCCACTTTAAATTTATGAATAGGGTGTACTATACGCCGGAACGACCACACCGATATGGTCTCCGCGAGAACCCACAATGCGAAAGATGCAGAACACAGGTCGCTGATTTCCTCCACGTTGCATGGGCCTGCCCTGGGGTAGCCAACTTCTGGGTAGAGGTCTTCACTGAAGTTAACCGCGTAAAAGATATGGTGTTAACCCCCAATCCACTTTCAGCCATACTGGGCTACTCCAAACCACTTCCTAAGGCACACAGGCGTTTGGTGGATATGGCTTTCCTCCTAGCTAAGAGATGCGTTGCCATCTGTTGGCTACGCGACCCAACACCACATTGGCAGAGATATGCTGTTCTGATGTACCCAAACAGAAAATTATAGTGAGCTGCTATCCCCACGCAACAGACCCAAAAACTTCTGGTCCTTATTCATGACCAAGAGACACACACCAGCGACACCTGACCTTACTGACACTGACGGCGATTACTCCTAACGACAGAGAACCTGACATGTAGCTGATCCCCCACCATATTTCCATATTTTGCTCTTGACCGCCACCTCCCTTTCACTCCCTCTCACCTTGTGGTACTGAAATTCCGGACCCTGCTGTTCTACCGGTACCGAGGTCCAACACTCGTGTCGCAAAATATCGTCGTACCATGACGAATTTGGTATCGACAGACCGGTAATGATTAGGACATTATCCCTATGCATTTGCGTCATGATTGAGTGATGCTAACACCCTTAAATCGTGGTTTCCGTTCCGAACCCTCGGACTCCATTTTGTGAACGGCATCCATCTTATGACTTGCCCTCATATAAGTCAATTGATTAAGGCCAAGCTTGATCTAAAAGGACACGTCCACCTTAGCTGACTTCCCCATGACCTGGCCGAGCTGACTCCACTGCCTTCAGCCAAACCTGTTTGGGCAGCTCCTCGCCCAGAGGCCGACTAAGATAGCATCAAGGCACAACATGCCATAAACCATTCACCACCTACAGACCATGTTTTCTACACACACACACCTGTCCATGTTTCTTGTTTATGTCCAGTTTTACGATGAGGAGGTGCCCGACCTTATTGGCGTTTCATCGATATCTGATGGGAGTTCTGGGCCTGGCTGGGTAATCCATCACGAACTGGACATCTAAAATATGGGTTGGCCAGCATGACTTTGCTCTTTGTATTATTGTAGAAATATGTGTATAACCATATCATAAACTGAAGAATTCTTGCCTACAGCTGTTATTTCGGTATAAAAGGAGAAGGCTGGTTCTGGTAAAACGAACAGTCTCCTGAGAACTTATGACCGTGATGTAATTCTAGGACACCTGTTACTTGGTTGCAACCAATAAACCTCGATCTCTGACTTCAACTAGAAGACTCTGTGTTTCTGTAGTCCAGAACAGGGAGAACTCAGAGGTCTTCGGGTGTGATCCCCTGGCACCACCGGGTCTCTAAAAACCCGGCACCTCAGTTGGCGCCCAACTCGAGGCGATATCAAGCGGTGACGGTCCAAGCCAGATGTTCGTGAGGAGCTTCGTGTGAAAATTCCGGAGGACGGCCAGCCACTTCAGCGACCCCTGTATGTCGACGTGGTTCCGAAGGTCTTTGCTGCGAGGTTCCCCGCGTCCCGACGGCTACGAAGGACTGCTGCCCTGACTATCGCCCTGTTTTGGACCCAGTGATCCTTGGTAGAGCGAAACGATAGACGAGTCTTCTAGTGACGTCATCGATCTTCAATACTTCAGTTAAGTATAAGTGGAGCATTTCCCAGTCCTTAGTTTGGTTCTTAGTCTTTGGTATCCTCGAGATACGGTTTGTATTGGTACTTGCAAGCACCAAAACCGAGGGATTCGTGTATTCACAAAAATATCATAGTTAGATAATCCCTTGAAGTTTGAAGGTAGACTAGTGAGCAAAGATGCCTGGTCTTAGCAGACTTGGAAACTTGTTTTGTCTTGGTTGTAGTAAGGACTCCCGATTAGAGGATTCGTGTCCGGTTCCTCCGATTGGAACTCCAACATACGAGTTATATATAAAGCATGGAGTAGGCCCTATCACATATAATGAGGTATGGATAAAATACACCCGCAAGGATGGTGTTTTAAAATGGCCCCAATATGGTAGTTTCGACGCAGAAATTTTAGACAACCTCGAGGTCAAACTGTTTAAGAAGAAAGCCCGGCCGGCGATGTTTTACTCTTTTCGCTTATGGCGCAAAGAAGCCAAACAGAAAGAAATAAAATTAGCAAAGAAAAACAAAAAAGGTATGCCAATGGTACAAGCTGCCATCGCATACAGGGATAATGAGGAAGAGCAGGAAAGTGAACAAATGCTTAGGAGCAAGAAACTAGCGGTAGATAAATGCTACCCGATGTTACCACATGAGGGACGAGATTCGAAAGGAACACCCGATAAAGACCCATTAATGTCCCATTTGTTGAATTCACCACCCCCATACACATCGAGTATTGTTGGACCCCCGAAGCGTATTGTTATACCGCGCCCTGGCGCACGAAGTACAGCTCTTGCACAAGCACCAGCTCCTCTTCAGCTGGTTCCTACTTCTCCGGCGCAGCCTTCTCAAGGGCCGCCGCCTTTGCTACATACTCCATCTACTTCTACTACTTTGCCTACTGCTCCAACTGTTTATCCTGATACTACTTCTGCCACTGCTTCGACTTCTTCTGCTGTTGCTTCGACTTCCTCTTTACATCAGCCTGTCTTTTCTGGCGCATCTGCCTCTCCGCAAGCTTCTCCTTCTGTTCGACAGAGAGTGGCAAGTACCGTCACTGGTCTGTTCTCACCTTTCTTTGGGTCGCCTAAGACGACCCCTAAAATAGGACGTAGACAGTTGCGTAGTCAACTACCGGATTACGAGGAAAGAGAAGTGCTAAATGAGTTAGCACGCAAATGGGTTACTGACACTGTTAGATATGATGTTCAGTCCGTTATGGAAGTTTTCCGTCAATGGGATGCACCCACTCAGAGATATGTATTTGAAGAGAAGTGTGTATATCTGTGCGAAGATTTGGAGACAAATGATCCCAAACGCAAAATGCAGGAATTATTTTGTATGCGTTTTAAGTTCTATGAAGGCATGATTGTAGGTGCCGATGTTGAAAAAGCAATAGATCTATTACTATCCTATAGGAGTAAGGGAAACGCCTCTAGATCATTGTATGAAGATGACGTGTCAGGTAGGAAAAAGGCGCGACAGTACCCCATGAGAGAGGTTCCTCCAGTATGGAGGGAAGGTGATGCGAATGTAAATCCGCCAATTCTGCCGCATTTCCAGCGTGTGTGGGTTCATGTCCCCTGGAAAAGATCTGAAGTCTTAGCACTCAAACAGACATTACCTGATCCCCGTAAAAACCCTGCAGGGTATTTGTTGGACCTGGGCCTCTTGGCAGGGTCATCCCTAAACTTTTTTCCTTCCTCCAATACTCTCTCTGACCTATTTTGTTTGGTTTAATGACTCTGGGCACTTTACCACTGCTGACCAGTGCTAAAGTGCATATGCTCTCCCTACTGAAAAGTGTACATGTGATTGATGTCCATGATTGGTTCATTGGATTTACTGTTAGTCCCTAGTAGAGTGCACCAGGAGTGCCAGGGCTTGTAAATGCCAATACTGCTAGTGGGCCTGCAGCGCTGGTTGTGCCACCCACAGAAGCAGCCTTAAAATGTGTCTAGGGTCTGCCATTGCAGAACCCGCGTGCAGTCTCGACTGTCATGCTGGCTGGGCAAGTGCACTTGCCAGCCCTAAACCTTCCCTTAACTTCATATTAGTCACCCCTATGGTAGGCCTGAGGGCAGGGTGCATTGTAAGTGTAAGGTAGGACAAGCCCTGATGTGTGTGGCATGTCCTAGTAGTGAATTACAACCAAATTCGTTTTTCACTATTGTAAGGCTACCTGCTTCCTTTAGGCCAGAATGGGCTGCTGGAATTATTACACTCTATAATCCCAGCAGGCTCAGGGAACATGGTAGAGAGTCATGTTTAGTATGCCTGAACTCAGAATAATAAAATACTTCTTTTAGTAAAGTTTATTTTAATATCCTGGGTTTGCAAATGCTACTTTTAGAAAGTTAGCATTTGCTTGTCTAACCATTTCAGCCCGCCTCTGCTCTTGTGTGTATGTGACTGTCTGAGTGTGTGAGTGACAGGGCTGGGTGTTGACAGGTGGTGAATGGCAGGATGCCACCTTAGTGGGAGGTGGGAGTTTCCCTGAGTGATGCATCAGGCTGTGCTCTGCCTCCGCAATGCTGGCTCCGCCCTCCTGGGGAGCGACTGATGACTCAGCCTGCACCTGGACCAGGAAGGACCGAAGCTTGTCAACAAAGTGCTCAAGCTGCCCCTGTCTTCACAATGCCGGCTCCGCCCCCCTGGGGAGCGGCTGATGTGCCTGCCCTCACACTGAATGCAGAAGCAGAAGTACCCACCACAAGCAAGTGCTCAGGGACTGAGAACGGTTATGCAAAGGCCCCCCTGGCCTGTAAGAACAAAAGAAACTGGGTATAAAAGTAGGAGCCCTGCTCCTTGTAAATTAGATCCTGTTTGTGCTACAGAAGAAACTCTGCCCGAAGAGAAGGACCTGGAAGGACAAGGAGGAGTGTTGTCTCTGGCCTGTGTCTGGTGCCTTGCTGCAGAAGGAGAGGAAAGAAAAGACTACCAAGAGACTTTTGCTTTTATTGAACTTTGTGCCAAACTCTGCTGAAAGATCTCCAAGGGCTTGCTGCTGAACTTGCCCCCTGACCAGCGCCCCAGGACCAGTGGGCGCTACACCCTGAAGAAAGCTACTGTGTGTGCTGCTTATCGCTGCAGCGCTGACTGAGGAGTCTGGGAGCGCTGGGCATCCCTGCCATGCTCCCCGTAATCCAAGGCATCGATATCCCCCCAAGCACTGTGACCGGGGCCCAAAGCAACAGCAAGAGCAACGTGAAGCCGAGCCGCCGCTGGCCCGAGCACCGTGACTGCCTCTGCACCGGGAGCCCCGAGAGCAACGTGAAGGAGGACCAGTCCGGTCCAAGCGCCCGAATTGACTGTGCCTCGCACCGTCAGTCCACCTGCAAAGACGGACAGCCGCCCTGTGATAACCTCCCTCTGGTCGGCATCCTGCCCGACAGCTCAGCTGTGAGCGCACAGCTGCAACCGGCACTTTGGCTGGGTACGTCCCGCACTTGGGGACCGTACTGCCACTTGCCGCCACCACACAGCCGCCGCCTCCAGGGTCGGAGCGAACGCCAAAGGAAGGACCCTTCCGCCACCAAGCACCGCCGCACCGGGTGACCCGTGACCTGCCCGGCTGAGAGCCGCAGCGCGCATAAACCCCAGAGAAGCAACGCGACGTGGGACAGCTCCCCTTGAAGCCGCCCGCTCCACAAGAATTTGAAAGGTACTGTGCTGTGTCCTCACGGTGCGAGCCTCCTGCAACTCGAGCTCGCACCGCGCTATCTGCTCCCAACGCGAGCCGCCTCTGAAACCGAGGCGCGCACGGCTCCTGGTCCTCGAGGCCCACGCGGGAAGCGTGAGCTTTGGCTGGCCAGGCCCGATCTCCTCTCTGAAGCGAGCGGAGACAGCGGAACGCGCATTGAGGCGCTACAAGACACTGAACCTTGCTGTACCCGGGCAGAAGGCCCAAAAGATTGCTTATTGCTAAGAAAGAACTGTGGCAACTTGAAACTAAGTAAACTGGAACCGCTATTGAAAGTTTGACAACTGTATTTACAAGCCTGCTTGAAACTATATAAAGAATATATATTTGTACAAATACAGTTTGGTGTCATTGTGTGGTGGGTTGGTTGTGATGGTGTAATATTGCAAATGTTTAACCCTATGTACCCCAGAGATTAGCCTAAGACTGCTTAAGCCACACTACCTAGAGGGTAAGCAGAGGTTGTCTTGAAGGTAACCCTCAGCCCTGACGAGGAAGAGAGAGTCCCTGCTTGTCGCTAGTGCTGCACTGCGCCAACTAGAGACTCCCCCTTCCTACATTGGACGCAGCGGTGAGGATCGCGAACTTACATTTGCAGTGTTTTACCTTAACTACTGACCATTGCATAGTGATTACAGTCCAGTAACTTAGCCACAGACTTTTTTTTTGATTTATGTTTTGCTAGAAGAGATCTCCATGTGTTTTTGAAGTCATGCCTGTGTCAGTGAAAATGGAAAAGGCACCATCCATTTCTTCTATTGACTGTGATTGGGAGAAACTAGAAAACTATACCGGGAAACAGCTCAAGAGCTTCTGCAAAAATTTGAACATTTTCATGACCGGACTCTCCAGAAGGGAGCAGTTCCAAAAGGCGCTGAGGGCCTGGGTCAAGGCAAGGAATGCCCCTGGAAAGGATTTTGAATTTGAGGATGCAGAACAGCAGCTGGAGGGACCCCTGACTCCAGAGTGGAAGGGTGCAACCTCCCCATTGGGTAGCAGTGTTTCTGGCCGAGGTCTGTCGCCAGAGGAGCTGGCGGACAGACAGGCCACCCGAGAACATGAAATGAAGTTGGCGGAGCTGAAATTGAATTGCCAACTGGAGCTAGAATCTAGGAAGTTAGCCCTGGAAGAAATGAAAATGGAGCTTGCGCATGACTTAAGAATGAGGAACTTGACTTGGAGCTCGAGGGGCTTGAGGCCAGGAGGGCTTCAGCCCAGCAACAAGAAATATGTGTAGCTCAGAGATTGAGCTTTGCTGAGTTGGAGGTGGAGTCCAGCTCAGATGGTGGCAGCAACATTAAGGTATCTAGTGCTGACAGCATAGTGCGCGCACCTAGAGATATGGCACCTGACTTGGAGGGGGTTAACATACATCAGGAGGTTCAAGGGCATGAGGTAGCTCCAGTAGTGCGCAGCGACCCTGAAGGGAATAGGGTGGCTGGCGTAGGAGTTCATGGTCCTAGTGGTGGGAGGGATTCCCCCATGGTTGAAGTCCTGGTGGGTGAGTGTAAGGACCGCCCAGAAGAGTGTGGGTTGTGTGACAGAGACAGTCCGCTACTGTCTGGCCAGTCTCAGAAGGATGGTGTGGAGTATGTGTGTGATGCGCTGGATGGTGAGGTGAAGGATAGTTTGGTTAACCCTGCTAGGGGGCTGTGTAATCCAATTGTGGGAGAGCATACTTTAAGTCCCAGTTTTCCAGAGCTATGCCAACACCTGTTTGAGAGTGAGTTCTCTGACCCCAGGGAGCTCACATTGGAGGCAGACCTTGTGGTGGATTCCAGAGGGTCTGGAGAGGCATTGGGGTGTGATCCTGTGGGGAGTGGCTCAGGTATCTTCCAGCCCAGAGTGGTGGAAGTGGCGCAGAGTAGCCCAGCTAGGTCCTGTGGTAGTGAGAGGGGTGTAGGGCCTCACGTCCTGTCCTTGAGGGGAAGGAGTGAGAATGGGTTTTGTCCCGGTAGTGCCCAACCTCAGTCTCAGAGCCTGGATGGTTCTTTAAGGGAACACCAGGTGGGGAGCCTAGGCTGTCCAGATGAGTCACCCGCTGAGGGGGATCCTCCAGTGTCTAGAGAACGTGGAGGCTCTGTAAACAGAGCTCCAGTAGTTCTGGTGTCTGGCAGTACCACTCCAGTTGGGAGGGTGCAGAAGTCCAGAAGGAGGGGCGAGAGGGGGAAACAGTCCCCAGTGGAAGAACCAGTGGGTCAGGGGCCAGCCAGCAGGGCTGCGTCCCCAGTGAATGACCATGGGGACACCACTTCTGTCCTGGGGGATCTTCCCGCACTGTCAGATGGACAGGGGTTGGGAGATCTGCGCCAGGCAGACTGTCGCACGGCACATGAGCTATGTGCCACCCTCAGGGGGGGCATGCATGCTCCCCGGGAAGTCCTGGTGCTCCAGGCAAGAGTTCAACTGCAGGGTTGGGTCACTGAGTTGGAGAGCCAGGTTCAGGTGTTGTCTGACCTGGAGGGCAGGACCACTGTAATCAGTGTCCTGGCCCATGTCACTTCTAGGGGTACCACTCCAGTTGGGAGTGGGCAGTACTCTGGAAGGGGGTGCAGAGGGAGGAAGTCCTCGCCTCTGACCCCGGTTCAACTAGAGGGTCTAGACCCTAGGTTTAAGGGCCAGGTGCAGGGTGTCCCCCTGACCTGGTGCCCCAGTTGCAGGATAGCACCCCTGAACTGGTGGGCGAATTGTGCAGGTCACCTGCCACAGGTGCCCTGACAATTCTGGAAGGGGGTACCACTCCAGGGGGAGGGTACAGAGCCCCAAGGAGGAGGACCGGGTGTGGGGGAGGCTACCCCAGTCTTGGGTCCAGCTGCCAGGTAGAGGCCTGGAGCTGGTGGGTCAGTGCCAGGATGTCATACCTGACCTGACCGGAGAGAGAGTGGACAAAGGGTGCCAAGCACCTGGGGCTACTGCCCCCCGCTCTCCAAGGCCACAGAGGTTTGAGAGCCCTGAGAGGCATAAGGCCTGGGTCTCATTCCTGACTACTGTCAGTGGCCACTGTGACATTTTCGTGTCTGTCTGTTGGGACACACCTGTGAGCAAATTAAGGTTAGAGGCTGCACAGGTGGTGTCCACAGAGGAAGAGAAGGGTGCCCCATGGAGTAGCTGGGTGGACCCTGAGAGTATGTACAGAGGATTTAAAATAGGTTCTGATTGGCGTAGAACTGGAATGTGCCCCTGCTGTTGCGGGCCAGGTCCATGTTCTATCGCCCCAAGCAGGGAAGCCCATCACAGTGGTGATTGGTCTACCCTGCGTTTTGGCTGGAAGGGGGTTGTGTTGGACCTGGGCCTCTTGGCAGGGTCATCCCTAAACTTTTTGCCTTCCTCCAATACTCTCTCTGACCTATTTTGTTTGGTTTAATGACTCTGGGCACTTTACCACTGCTGACCAGTGCTAAAGTGCATATGCTCTCCCTACTGAAAAGTGTACATGTGATTGATGTCCATGATTGGTTCATTGGATTTAATGTTAGTCCCTAGTAGAGTGCACCAGGAGTGCCAGGGCTTGTAAATGCCAATACTGCTAGTGGGCCTGCAGCGCTGGTTGCGCCACCCACAGAAGCAGCCTTAAAATGTGTCTAGGGTCTGCCATTGCAGAACCCGCGCGCAGTCTCGTACTGTCATGCTGGCTGGGCAAGTGCACACACTTGCCAGCCCTAAACCTTCCCTTAACTTCATATTAGTCACCCCTATGGTAGGCCTGAGGGCAGGGTGCATTGTAAGTGTAAGGTAGGACAAGCCCTGATGTGTGTGGCATGTCCTAGTAGTGAATTACAACCAAATTCGTTTTTCACTATTGTAAGGCTACCTGCTTCCTTTAGGCCAGAATGGGCTGCTGGAATTATTACACTCTATAATCCCAGCAGGCTCAGGGAACATGGTAGAGAGTCATGTTTAGAATGCCTGAACTCAGAATAATAAAATACTTCTTTTAGTAAAGTTTATTTTAGTATCCTGGGTTTGCAAATGCTACTTTTAGAAAGTTAGCATTTGCTTGTCTAACCACTTCAGCCCGCCTCTGCTCTTGTGTGTATCTGACTGTCTGAGTGTGTGAGTGACAGGGCTGGGTGTTGACAGGTGGTGAATGGCAGGATGCCACCTTAGTGGGAGGTGGGAGTTTCCCTGAGTGATGCATCAGGCTGTGCTCTGCCTCCGCAATGCTGGCTCCGCCCTCCTGGGGAGCGACTGATGACTCAGCCTGCACCTGGACCAGGAAGGACCGAAGCTTGTCAACAAAGTGCTCAAGCTGCCCCTGTCTTCACAATGCCGGCTCCGCCCCCCTGGGGAGCGGCTGATGTGCCTGCCCTCACACTGAATGCAGAAGCAGAAGTACCCACCACAAGTGCTCAGGGACTGAGAACGGTTATGCAAAGGCCCCCCTGGCCTGTAAGAACAAAAGAAACTGGGTATAAAAGTAGGAGCCCTGCTCCTTGTAAATTAGATCCTGTTTGTGCTACAGAAGAAACTCTGCCCGAAGAGAAGGACCTGGAAGGACAAGGAGGAGTGTTGTCTCTGGCCTGTGTCTGGTGCCTTGCTGCAGAAGGAGAGGAAAGAAAAGACTACCAAGAGACTTTTGCTTTTATTGAACTTTGTGCCAAACTCTGCTGAAAGATCTCCAAGGGCTTGCTGCTGAACTTGCCCCCTGACCAGCGCCCCAGGACCAGTGGGCGCTACACCCTGAAGAAAGCTACTGTGTGTGCTGCTTATCGCTGCAGCGCTGACTGAGGAGTCTGGGAGCGCTGGGCATCCCTGCCACGCTCCCCGTAATCCAAGGCATCGATATCCCCCCAAGCACCGTGACCGGGGCCCAAAGCAACAGCAAGAGCAACGTGAAGCCCAGCCGCCGCTGGCCCGAGCACCGTGACTGCCTCTGCACCGGGAGCCCCGAGAGCAACGTGAAGGAGGACCCGTCCGGTCCAAGCGCCCGAATTGACTGTGCCTCGCGCCGTCAATCCACCTGCAAAGACGGACAGCCGCCCTGTGATAACCCCCCTCTGGTCGGCATCCTGCCCGACAGCTCAGCTGTGAGCGCACAGCTGCAACCGGCACTTTGGCTGGGTACGTCCCGCACTTGGGGACCGTACTGCCACTTGCCGCCACCACACAGCCGCCGCCTCCAGGGTCGGAGCGAACGCCAAAGGAAGGACCCTGCCGCCACCAAGCACCGCCGGCCCGGGTGACCCGTGACCTGCCCGGCTGAGAGCCGCAGCGCGCATCAACCCCGGAGAAGCAACGCGACGTGGGACAGCTCCCCTTGAAGCCGCCCGCTCCACAAGAATTTGAAAGGTACTGTGCTGTGTCCTCACGGTGCGAGCGTCCTGCAACTCAAGCTGGCACCGCGCTATCTGCTCCCAACGCGAGCCGCCTCTGAAACCGAGGCTCGCACGGCTCCTGGTCCTCGAGGCCCACGCGGGAAGCGTGAGCTTTGGCTGGCCAGGCCCGATCTCCTCTCTGAAGCGAGCGGAGACAGCGGAACGCGCATTGAGGCGCTACAAGACACTGAACCTTGCTGTACCCGGGCAGAAGGCCCAAAAGATTGCTTATTGCTAAGAAAGAACTGTGGCAACTTGAAACTAAGTAAACTGGAACCGCTATTGAAAGTTTGACAACTGTATTTACAAGCCTGCTTGAAACTATATAAAGAATATATATTTGTACAAATACAGTTTGGTGTCATTGTGTGGTGGGTTGGTTGTGATGGTGTAATATTGCAAATGTTTAACCCTATGTACCCCAGAGATTAGCCTAAGACTGCTTAAGCCACACTACCTAGAGGGTAAGCAGAGGTTGTCTTGAAGGTAACCCTCAGCCCTGACGAGGAAGAGAGAGTCCCTGCTTGTCGCTAGTGCTGCACTGCGCCAACTAGAGACTCCCCCTTCCTACAGTATTATAAGGAATTATCACAGACTGCCAGCTCATGTATAATGAATTTAGCGGATATAGACATGTTGTTTGGGAATGTTGTTCCACAGCCTTTATGGAGTAAAATTCCTCATCTAGATCATGATCAGGATCTAGGTGACACGTGGGCTAATATTACTGCAACAGATGCTAGACAAGTTGGTGGTTCCAAACCAGAGCCTTTAATAGCTGAACTCCCTGGTAGAATTATCACGTACATGAAGACGTTAATGCCTGAACTGCGTGTTAATTGGGATAAGTTGTCTGCGTGCAAGCAAAAGAAAGACGAGAATGTGTCTGACTTTTTCACGAGATTTGAGGAGACTTTCGTCGATCATAGTGGTCAGGATATGGCTACCGAAGGTGGCCAAAGATTGTTTGTAGACAAGTTCGTACATAAGTTTGTCCCTGAACTGTGCAATAAATTGAAAGATTCAGAAAGTGCTTGGGCTGTTTCCACGTCAGCGCAGATTTTAGCCACAGCCCAGTACTACGAAAACAGACGCAAAGACGAGCTAGATAAGGAAGACAAAAAGACTAAAGATTTAAAAACTAAGGTTCTTCTCCAGCAAGCCTATCCGCCTCGCACGCCTAGTCTACCCAATTACCAACAACCACAGCAGTATTCGAGAAACGCGCAAGGAAAAGAGTTTTCCCATCAGCGTTTTCCGTATGGCCCGAATCAGTGTGCCTATTGCAAAGAAGAGGGTCATTTCAAAAGTAATTGTCCAACTCTAGCGCGACGTCTAAATGGTGTCTCCAGTGCAGGAAATAGAGGTGTTCAACAGGCTACTAGAGGTAGGGGCCGTGGAAATTTCCCCCAGAATACTACTTCCTTCCCGCCTCAGAATTCTATGAATAGCTTTGATCAACAGAATAATGCGTCTTCTAGGTCAGCTCAGTACTATGCTGATGACTATTACGCCGAAAACGAGAATGAGGGTAATAATTGCTAGGACAGCCATGGACAAAGAGAGGGAGTTGTTTCAGTTCCAGTAGATCAGAATGGACTCTATGTCGAGGTGATTACATCAGGAGTATCGGAACCATTTCTGCTGGATACTGGTGCTACAAAAAGTTCGATTATGCACTCAAAACTTCCTGGCGCACCTTTGTCTGGCGAAATGAATGTTTCAGTAGGTTTTTCTGGCGCCCCAGTTAGAAACCCGATCTCTAGTCCTATGCCCCTTTCTGTTGGCCCATGCGAATTAGAAGCACCCCTTACTCTTACAACAGGTTGTGGCGAAAACTTGTTAGGTCTAGATCTGTTGAAGAGATTATATGCTACCTTGTACTGTTCTCCTTCAGGAGTACAACTTACACTAGGTAAGAAAGTGATTGCTCCAATATATTTGGCAAGGTAGAATGTTCCAATTGAATTGTCATCTCTTCCAGATATACTTTGGGCTAGTGGTTCCAATGATGTAGGTCTTTTGGAGATAGCACCGTATGCCATCACATTGAAAGCCAATGTCAGGTTGCCACGTACTCCACAATACAAGATCTCTAGCGAATGTGAGAAAGCATTGTTGACGATTATTTACGATCTGATTGAGAAAGACGTCATTGAAGAAACAACAGGCAACATCTGTAACAGTCCTATTTTGCCTGTCTTAAAGCGTACTGATCCTTCGCAGCCCCCTGTGTACAGGTTCGTGATTGATCTCAGAGAGGTCAATAAGATCGTTGTACCGCAGTTTCCAGTCGTCCCCGACATTACTGCCTTATTGACAATGGTTCCCGCTTCAGCCACTTGGTTTTCGGTGATTGACCTGAAGAACGCCTTCTTCAGCATCCCGATTGCTGAGGAGAGCAGAGACATATTTGGCTTCAATTTAGGAGGACGAAGCTTCCGCTTCAAACGCGCTCCTCAGGGCTACTGTGAGAGTCCATCAATATTCAGTCAGGCTCTGAAAACACAACTCGATACGATTGTTCTACCCGATGGCGCGTCTCTGATTCAGTATGTAGACGATTTACTGATCGCTGCAGATACTGAAGAAATTTGCAAAGAAGCGACATTGTCATTGTTGCGTCATTTATGTGATATGAAGCACAAAGTCTCTCTTTCAAAACTACAATTTTGCCGACAAGAAGTGACCTACCTAGGTCACATCTTATCGAAGGAGGGAAGGAGACTGACCCCAGAAAGAATACAGGCTATTGCAGAACTAAGTGTCCCAAGGACACAAAGAGAAGTGCGTGCATTCTTGGGCATTACATCGTACTGTAGACAATGGATACCGAACTTCTCACTACTGGCCAAACCTTTGCTGGCACTAATCCGTAAAGACACACCCAATCCTATGCCTTGGTCTGAAGATTGTCAGACAAGTTTCCACGAGTTGCGTGATGCATTGTGTTCGGCTCCTGTGTTGGGCAACCCCGACTACAGCAAGCCTTTTACATTATATGTCCACGAGAAGGAAGGTTGTGCGTTATCAGTCCTGACACAATACTTTGGGAGCAAACAGCGCCCATGCGCATACTTCTCAGCAACCCTAGATCCTGTAGCTAAGGCATTACCAAGTTGCTTGAGGGCCACTGCTGCACCAGCTGTCTGTATTCGACAGTCAGCTGGGTTAGTCATGAATAATACACTCATCGTTATGGTCCCACATGCAGTAGATATTTTATTAAACGGAACGAAAACACAGCATTTAACTAGTGCTCGACTGTCAAGCTATGAACTAACCCTATTAACAAGTCACGTTCACATAAAGAGGTGCGATACACTCAACCCCGCCACACTATTGCCCATTCCGACTGAGACAGATACGGTCGAAATGCATGATTGCTGTTTTAGGACAGAAGAAGAGACAAAAGGGAGAGTAGACTTGCAGGACACTCCCCTTCCTGAATGTAATGATGCTTTATGGGTTGATGGTTCATGCTTCAAGTTGCCAAATGGTGATACGACTGCAGCATATGCCGTAACAACATTGCACACCATTGTTGAAACCGCACGCATCCCCCAGAATTCCGCACAAGCAGCAGAGTTAATAGCACTCACAAGAGCATGTGTGTTGGCAGAAGGAAAGCGAGTGAATGTGTATACTAATAGCCAATACGCCTTTGGCGTAGCCCATAGTTTTGGACGATTGTGGCGTGAACGTGGGTTCCTGACGTCACATGGCGCGAGAATCCAACATGGCCAGCTAGTTAACGAGCTCCTCGAATCACTGACCTTACCGCTACAAAATGCGATTGTAAAGTGCAGTGCACACAGAAAGATTCAAGATGATCTTGGTCGTGGGAATGCATTTGCCGACGAGGTTGCGAAAGAGACTGCAAGGAACACAATGAGTCGGATGTATGTTGTAGGTCCTGCTAGATGGATTCCTGATGTGGGCATGTGTGAGGACACTATTGAAAGTGTGAAGTCCATACAAGCTGATGCCACTGAAAAAGAGGTGAATGAATGGAGAGAAAGCAAGGGAAGATTGGATGCGAATGGTTGTTGGGTCGAATTGTCAGAGCACCAACGATGGCTGTTACCCGATGCATACGTACTCGCAGTGGTGACGATGGCCCATGGAATGGCACACGTTAGTGTGAAAGGAATCTGTAAACTGTTGGCCCCAGTATGGCACAATAGTGGTATCCCGAAATGCGCAGAGAATTTGGTCAGAAATTGTATGGTGTGTTTGAAGCACAACCCCGGTAGGGGGACCCCAACTCCAGCTGGTCATTTTGCACCTCCAACGTATCCGTTCGAGGTCTTGCAGCTCGATTTCATCCACATGGAGAGGTGTAACAACCTGAAATACGTGCTTGTTGTTGTTTGCGCCTTCTCCAGGTGGGTGGAAGCATACCCCCTTAAGGACAACACTGCATTGTCAACTGCCAAAGCCCTTGTCAAGGAATTCTTCCCTAGGTTCGGGATGCCTAGAATGGTCTGGAGTGATAATGGAAGTGAATCCGTGGGACGAGTGATGAAGAGAGTGTGCAAATGTCTAGGCATCCACCAGAAATTCCACGCTGCAAACCACCCCCAATCAGCTGGATTAGTAGAGTGCTATAACGGCACGTTAAAGTTAAAATTAGCCAAGATCCAAGCCAGCACAGGTCTTAAGTGGCCAGACGCCTTGCCTTTAGCACTCCTGTCTACCAGAATGATTGTCCATCCTAGATTAGGACTCAGCCCGCACGAAATAGTGTTTGGCCGCCCAGCTAACATCTGGGGTGTGCCAAGGCCAAAGAGGTTGAGTGAGATAGAGCAACCTGTACTACTTGACTATTTACACGAATTGACAACTAAATTGCGTGTTTTACACCAACAGGTTCACAGTTCCTCTCCGCCAGCCTCTGACGATCCAGGTCACTCCATTAAACCTGGGTGTTGGTGCGGAATTTTCAATGCACGAACAACGAGCAGCCCAGGTGGACTGGGCCCTACCTCGTCCTTCTTTCCACGAGATCAGCCGTTCGGGTGGAAGGAAAGAAGAACTGGATCCACGGGACCCATTGTAAACGGGTCCCTCTTCCTCTTCCATATGATCGGTGGGTCCAGGACGGAATCACTGACTCTGAGACTGAAACTGTACCTCGTTTTACACTCTTCGGCGATGCACGACTGAAAGGAACTAGTACAGAAAAGGAGAGTGATCGTATTTTGCAAGAATCTGTGCCACCGTCAACGCAGTTGGGCACTACAGAACCTGAAACATTGTTCAAAGACCACACCGTACCTGGGAAACAACGATATAATCTGAGGTCGAAAAAAGAGACTAATGAAAGTGAATTTATGTGACTCTCTTTCCCCTAAGAACTATTTTTGATTTCACAGCTCTCTCGCCCAGGGAACTTGCTCATTTTTGATTTTCGAACCGCCATCCGGTTCTGCTGCTAGGGCCGCGTTTGAAGTCTGAGGAGTGCAGCCGGGGACGCCTAGGTCAACGGTTCTGGTCGGTCTGAGGGAATTACCCCGGACTGGACAGAGCGCACTTCTTGGCAGAATCAAACTCCCACCGCGGGCAGCAACTAGAGGATGGAGTTTCCGGGGGTGGAGAGACCTGCTAGACCCATGAACTTTGAAAAGAAAATATGCACTGTAATGGCAAGGAGATGATCTCCAGTATTAATCATCTCAATGTTGTGTAGTATAATAATGTTTTTAACTGGCTACGCCCTGTCCATTTTTCGAGTTCCATTCATGTCCAACACCCAGCTCACACCTCCTCCTACTGTTCCTACACACTCCTTCCATCCACTACCTGAACACGAGTCCGCCAGAAGACTAGAATTTGTAAATAATTCATTTGTCTTACTCCTACACCAGCACCAATCTGTCGTGAACACTACGAACTGTTGGATATGCGGACTCATGCCACACACAACCGATAAGGGTATCCCTTACTTTGTCCTGCCACTCAGTTATTCCGGTTCGTTGTGGGCTTTCCAGACCATGTTCCTGTTCTCCCTTGAACCATACGTTCGAGGGGAAAACTCAAACAACAAGGCACTAGTGGCAGGAATCAAAAATATGAGTAGAGATATTGACACGATCAGAGCAACTCCCAAGGATGAGTTTACCCCATACAGTAGGTGGAACGTCACCAAGTATGGGATTTCCTTAAGTGAGAGCCAGAAATCGAAGAAATCCTCCTCAGTTTGGGTAGTACCCCACCGAGGTCATCTATGTCTGCAAGGTATTGGCAGGGATCCCAAAGCACAGTTGGGGAAGAGCATTTGCACAGAAACGTATGTGTTTGCATCCCGAACTTCCCCTCCATTCTTGGCGGCTAAGGGTACATACTTCATCTGCCATGACAAGGCATACACTTGGTTGCCCCCTGACTTCTCGGGCACATGTTTTATCTCATTTCTGCTGCCACCCACCTATACGGCCGGAGCAGATTACCATCGGACAAGGACAGTTAGGTGTGTCGTGAGTCAAGACGACACTGCGGGTCAGGAATTTGCAGACTTCGCAAAGGGTTTTCTGCCATTTTGGGGGCCTATGGTGAACAGCAGGAACATCCGCCAGTTAACAAGGATAGTTGAATCCGCCGTGACCGAGACGGCCGGTGCCCTTAGTAATTTGACAGCCGAGCTCCAGTCGGACCGGCTTATGACTCTTCAGAACCGAGTTGCCCTAGATGTTATACTTGCAGACCGTGGTGGTGTATGTAGGGTGATCCAATCCAGTTGCTGCATTTTCATCCCCGATAATGCTCCGACAGTGTACCAGGCCATCTCCAAACTACAAAAAATATCTGATTCCCTTCACATGGAGAAAGAGGATTGGTCTCTGCTAGGGTGGTTCTGGGAACTGATCTCTGCCTGGGGATGGAAAACCCTGATCTTTATTGGGATGATCCTAGCCGTTCTGTTTATGTTCTGCCTGTTTGTACAGTGCGCTCCTGCAATATGTGGCCTCTGTGCTACTTCATGTGTAAGGAAGCCTGTGTCAAGGGACGAATTGAGCAACAGAATGATGCTACAGCAGCATCTCCATGAATTCATTAATACAGATTTGGACTCAGATTAGCATGAGTTATTGCCTAATATGAGGGCAAAAGGAGGGTCTGTGGTACTGAAATTACGGACCCTGCTGTTCTACCGGTACCGAGGTCCAACACTCGTGTCGCAAAATATCGTCAAACCATGATGAATTTGGTATCGACAGACCGGTAATGATTAGGACATTATCCCTATGCATTTGCGTCATGATTGAGTGATGCTAACACCCTTAAATCGTGGTTTCCGTTCCGAACCCTCGGACTCCATTTTGTGAACGGCATCCATCTTATGACTTGCCCTCATATAAGTCAATTGATTAAGGCCAAGCTTGATCTAAAAGGACACGTCCACCTTAGCTGACTTCCCCATGACCTGGCCGAGCTGACTCCACTGCCTTTAGCCAAACCTGTTTGGGCAGCTCCTCGCCCAGTGGCCGACTAAGATAGCATCAAGGCACAACATGCCATAAACCATTCACCACCTACAGACCATGTTTTCTACACACACACACCTGTCCATGTTTCTTGTTTATGGCCAGTTTTACGATGAGGAGGTGCCCGACCTTATTGGCGTTTCATCGATATCTGATGGGAGTTCTGGGCCTGGCTGGGTAATCCATCACGAACTGGACATCTAAAATATGGGTTGGCCAGCATGACTTCGCTCTTTGTATTATTGTAGAAATATGTGTATAACCATATCATAAACTGAAGAATTCTTGCCTACAGCTGTTATTTCGGTATAAAAGGAAAAGGCTGGTTCTGTAAAAACGAACAGTCTCCTGAGAACTTATGACCTGTGATGTTGTAATTCTAGGACACCTGTTACTTGGTTGCAACCAATAAACCTCGATCTCTGACTTCAACTAGAAGACTCTGTGTTTCTGTAGTCCAGAACAGGGAGAACTCAGAGGTCTTCGGGTGTGATCCCCTGGCACCACCGGGTCTCTAAAAACCCGGCACCTCAACCTGAGTGACGACGGATTGGACACAGGACTTGACGATGCCCCACAGAGGACAACACTTGAGTGCCTGCGATGTCACTTGCTATAACTCTTACCTTTATGGCAATGTATCACTGAGATGTGCGGATGTAGAAATACTGCATATAGAGGATGTGTCTTTGACCGTACTAATGTCTATGTATTGCTGTCTTGTTTTGGTTTCTATGCTGAAAAATTATCAATAAACATATCAAATTTTTTTTTCAAAAGCAGACCGTCAAGCAGCTTCTTTGGTGCCTGTTTGAACAGGGGAGTCACTCCTTGATCCCAAGGGAGATTTATCCCATCTTCCAGTGGAAATTGAATGTCGAAGGTCCAATATATATGTTGCAGAGTTTTGTCCCGGGTAATCTAAAGTTCTAGGGACTGGGTTCCTATGCCTATACTAAGTTTAGGGGTTGGACTAACTCAAAGGTCCCACCTATGGGAAGACCTGGGGAGGGGGTGGTTACACCCCTTCCCCTTTGTTCAGTTTCACGCCAGAGCTGGGGCTGAGTTCCCCAGCAAACAGTTTGAACTGGTGTATGCAGAGGGACACCTTGTGTGCCCCAGGCAGTGTCTGTAAAAGCATTCTGTGAATGCATCCACCCTGCCCCAATACACTTAAGCCTGTCTGTGCAGGTGGTGGCACCTCCCTGGACAGGAAACCTATTGTCCAGGCCTCCCCTGCCGGAGTTGCATACAGCAGCAGGAGGTAAAACTTGTGTCTGTGGCAGCAGCATCCATTTTGTGATGCTGGGGCTCCTTTAAACTATTACCGGGTAAATAAATGTGTACATATCTTCTCCCTCTAGAAGGGTGGAATTCTACCCCTGCCGCCAGAACAGGTGGGTGGGTAGGATTCCAAAGTGTTTGACACCAAACAAAACATGTTTTGGTGCAGCCATTCCAAAGTTAGCATTTACCACGAGGTTATAATGCATTTAGGAGTATATGGTATGGCTGTATCATAGAACAGCTATAAGGAAGGGATTCCGAAAGCTGCAGGGGGGCTCAACTCATGCTTGGGCACCCTCTCACTCAAAACCAAGCACTCTGCCTTCAGGATTTTCAAGGCCTGCCATAGGAGTGACTTATAGGTTTATATGTGTCTCTTTATATGTAGATGTAGGTATACTATATCTAAGTAAGGGGTACAAGTACCACCTTACCCAGGCTGCAGTAGCAGACCTGTGGTGCCAATTTGGAAGGCTTCCCAGGGGTGGCATAATACATGCTTCAGCCCCTGGTAGGCCTCTGGGGTACCTATGCCCTTGGTACCTAAGGTACCATATACTAGGGACTCACAATGGTAACCCAGAACCAATCTGGAGTGTACCTAATGTACATGCAATCAATTTAGAGAGGAAGCAGCTAGGCTGAAGTCCTGGTTAGCAGGGCCACAGCCAGACTAAAGTCGATAAATCAGTGAAATGCAGCAAAAAGTGGGGATAACCATAGTAAGCAGATCCTACTCTCCTACACACACACCCTCCCCCAAAGCAGGGACATTAAACTAACCTTGACCAGTTGAGTCTTCATGTTCTAAGTGGAAATATCTGGAGAGCCCATCTGCATTGTCATGGTTACTCCCAGGTCTATGCTTCACTGTATAGTCCATCCCCTGTAGGGAAATGGACCACCTCAAAAGTTTGGGGTTTTCACCCTTCATCTGTTTTAGCCATAAGAGGGGATTATGGTCTGTCTGAACAGTGAAGTGAGTGCCAAACAAGTATGGCCTCAACTTCTTCAGAGCCCAAACAACAGCAAAGGCCTCCCTCTCAATAGCTGACCAACGTTTCTCTCTAGGGGTCAGCCTTATGCTAATAAAAGCTACTGGCTGGTCCTGACCTTCATCATTCAATTGTGACAGCACAGCCCCTTCCCTACAACTCAGATGCATCTGTTTGGACAATGGATCCTTAGGAGTAGTTAGGAATTTGCAGAATTGGTGCAGTGCACATGGCCTTCTTTAGGTCATCAAGGGCCAGATGTAGGTAAATTAGATTTACCGATTTTTAATTACCGAATTTTACCGATTCGGTAATTAAAAATCGGTAAATCTAAAGTGTGGATATGTAGGTATATCCAGATGTTGAAATACCGAATCTTTAACAATCGGTATTTACCGATTCCGTAAATACAGAATCGGTAATGCCCATTCATTCCTATGGGCTTCAAAGCCCATAGGAATGAATGGGCATTACCGATTCGGTATTTACCGATACCGATTCACACAAGGGTGCATGGGGTATCACTTTGACACCCTCTGGCACCCCCAAAACAGGCACGGGTGCCATGTGGCAGGCATACCGGCCCTAAAGGCAGGTCTGCCTGTCACATGGCATAGGTGTGCATGCACACATGTGCATGCACACCTGAATCGGTATTTTACCATCAAATTGGATTTGATGGTAAAATACCGATTCGTTAAGTCTCCTGGGACTCTGAAGAGTCCCACCTACATCGGAGAATTACCAAATCGGTAAGAATACTGATTCGGTATATTACAGAATCGGTAAATTTACCGAATCAGTAAATTTACTGATTCTGTAAAATTGTGCCCCTACATACCATTTCAGGTATACCGGTCAGTAACGGCCGAAAATACAGATTTTCGGCCGTTACCGACCGACCTACATCGGGCCCCAAATGCCTTTTGACAGCTGACTGTCCACTGAACTTTCTTAGGCATTCTTTTAGAAGTTAAGTAATTCAGGGGTATCACATAGGATCCATACCCCATGACAAATCTTCTATAGTACCCAGTCAGGCCAAAGAAAGCTCTGACCTGAGTCTGGGTGGTTGGAGCAACCCAGTCCATGATGGTCTGGATTTTGCTCTGCAATGGTTGATCTTGGCCTCCACCTACAAGGTGGCCCAAGTACTCAACCTGACTCTGCCCTATCTGGCACTTAGTAGCTTTGATAGCTAGGCCTGCCTTTTGCAGGGCCTCCAAAACATTTCTTAGGTGGACCAGGTGTTCTTCCCAGGTGGAGCTAAAGACAGCAATATCATATAGATATGCTGCACTATAGTCTTCCAGGCCTGTTAAGACTTTGTTCACCAACCTTTGAAATTTGGCAGGTGCATTTTTCAGACCAAAGGGCATTACCACAAATTGATAATGCCCACTAGGGGTTGAACATGCTGTTTCTGAAAGAAACAGGTTAGTATTAGATTCCTTACCTTAGAATATCTCCAGGCATCAGACTGGATCCGGACATTTTTGCGTAGCAATACCCTTGCACGTCGGTAGGCGTCGTCTGCGGCTCCGCGTCCATCGTCGTGGGAACCGTGATGATGTCGTCGGAGTACTTATACGCCGCCTCCGAATGCAGACGTAGGTTCTTCTTTTTTCCGCGCCAGCAGCGCAGATCGGAAAAAATTGTACCTTTGTCATTTTTTGACTAAACTTTTACAATCCTTTTTGATCATTTTTCTCGAGTCCTCGACTCCGAACGGTGCCATAGGGATGCCAGGTTTTAAACCCTGTGAGGACTGCGACCGACTAATGTCGGTCACCGACCCTCACCAGAGGTGTCTCCACTGTCTCTGCGTCGACCACGACAACAAGACCTGCTCCGACTGCCGGGCCGTGACTTCAAAAGCTAGGCTGGAGCGGTCCTTCAAGCGGCTGGAACTCCGGCAGTCGGCCCCGCGCCGCGAGAGGTCCCAGTCCCAGCGGAGGTCGAGGGACAGGTCGCGGGGTCGGAGCCATCAGAGGTCCGGGAATCGACATCACTCCTCAGGTTCGAAGTCGTCAGGTAAGCACAAGAAGTCGGAGAGACGTCATCGCTCTTCCAACTCCCCTGACGCTCGCGCGACGCGGCCAGGGGTTCGGGTGACACTGCCCACGCGGCTCCGCCAGAGTCGCGGGCATCACGGCCTGCCCCATATCCTCCAGTCCCTGGGCAGCACGCGACGCCGGAGGAGATCAAGCGCTTCCTCATGGCCATGAGGTCCCTCACTCCTCTGACGGGCTCTGCGTCACCTTCGGGCCCAGCGGACCCATCTGGGGGCCCTAGCGGGTCAGGCGCTTCGGCCCGATGCCGTCGGGTGCTTCGGTCTCGACGCCGCCGGTGCCTTCAGGCCCGGCGCCGCAGGACCCCACTGGATCCGCTTCTGGATCCGGGTCGTCGCCGGTTGACCTGACGACCTCACCGGCGCCAGTCCCTCAGGTGTCACCTCCGGCGCCGTCCTCGGGTGGCGCCGCCCCCCATGCTTTAGTCGATCTGGTTCCAGCGTTGGAACGCCGCAGCTGGGTGCCACTTTCGACGCCACTTGGGGAGTTTAACTTCAATGAACCAGCCCCATCGTTTGACAACCCTGATTATCAGGGGATGGGTGATGAGGAGTATTGAGAGGGGTCTGAAGACCCTCTGACACGTGAGTGTCAGTCCAAGGAGGACTGGACAGGTGGACTTGGGGATGCCAGTGGTCTGGACACCTCGCCAGACACTGGTTTTGTCTCACCTCCTACCGAGGCTACGGAGGAGGGGGCAACCTACAGTGTGGTGTTGACGCGGGCGGCCAAGGCCTTGGGCCTTGAGCTCCCCATCAGGGCCGTGAGGACTAACCTCCTCACTGAGGTCCTTAAACCGCAATCAAGCTCGGCTGGGCCTCTGCTGCCGTTTAATGAGGCCTTGACTGACGTTCTTTTGGGCACTTGGTCCAGGCCCGCTACAGGTTCGCCTGTAGATAGGAACGTGGCCAGACGCCACCGCCCAGACCCGGGCGACCCATGTTTCCTGACCACCCACCCCCGAGAGCCTGGTCATCCAGGCCTCCAATTCCCAGACCACATTCCCGTCGGCTCTGCCGGACAGGGAATCCAAGAGGTATGAGCAGTACGGCAAGAAGGTATTCTCCTCCCTGAGTCTGGGACTGCGGTCTTCCAACACCGCATGCCTCTTGGGCCGCTACACCCACTCTCTGTGGGACACGGTCGCGGAAGTGCTGCCAAAGTGCCCGTTGGAGGTACGGGCCAAACTGGGACAGGCCCTTGTGGAAGGCCGGGATGCAGCACGGTATTCTATCCGGTGTGGGCTGGATACCACCAACTCACTGGGCAGAGCGATGGCAACGACGGTGGCGATTCGTCGCCACACCTGGTTGAGGTCCGCCAACTTTTCGGCCGATGTCCATAATACACTCATGGACCGACAGTTTGATGGCCGTCGCCTTTTTGGCGACAAGGCAGACCATGCGCTTGAGCGCTTTAAGGACTCCAGGGCTATGGCCGGGTCCTTGGGCCTCTCGGCCCCGCACCAGCAAGCGGGTGCCTTTCAATCCTTTCGTGGCCAAGGAAGAGGCGCCCCCACACGTGCTGCCAGTCACGCACCGCAGACTAACATCCAACATGGTGGCGGCCGTGGAAACCGCTGTGGCGGCGGTCGGGGACAACGGCGAGGCCAGTCCAAACCTTCCCCCAAAGCATCCGCCTCAAAACTCTCCTAGTCCGTGCTTTCAGGCCCATGTGATGCCAGTGGGGGGCAGGGTTCGCCATCACCTCTACCACTGGCGCGCTGTCACATCGGACAGGTGGGTGCTGCAAATCGTCCGAAGGAGCTACTCCCTCCCCTTCAAGGCGACCCCTCCAGCCATGCCACCGCAATACCACTGCATATCGGGGGATCATTTGCGACTTCTGCAGGAGGAAGTTACGGCCCTCTTGGCCAAGGGGGCCATCAAGCGCGTTCCTGGGCCAGAAGTAGGGTGTGGTTGCTACTGCCCACTATTTTCTGGTACCCAAGAAGGGCAAAGGCGGCCTACGCCCTATCTTGGATCTTTGGAACGTCAAAGGCTTTCTCTGGAAGGAGAAGTTCAAAATGCTGACACTGGCTCAGGTCCTAGCTGCCCTGGACCCAGGAGACTGGATGGTAGCGTTGTACGTGCAGGACGCTTATTTTCACATCCCCGTCCTGCCGGCCCACCGGCGCTACCTGCGGTTCACGGTAGGCCACGAGCACTTTCAGTTTACCGTGCTCCCCTGCGGCCTTACCAGCGCCCCACGGGTGTTCACGAAGGTGATGGCGGTGTTCGCAGCTCATCTGCGCAGGTTAGAGGTTTCAGCCTTCCCCTACCTCGACGACTGGTTGTTGAAGGCGAGCTCGCCCCAGACAGTCGTCAGCCACCTTCAGACGACAGCAGACCTCCTGCACCAGCCGGGGTTTTCCGTCAATGTGCCGAAGTCACACCTGTGCCCCTCTCAGAAGCTCCTCTTCATCGGAGCGGTTCTCGACTCAGCGCAGTTTCGGGTTTACCATCCCGAACAGCGGGTTCGGGATATTCAGGCTCTGATTCCAGTCTTTCAGCCTTTATTCCGGATCTCGGTCAGGTTGACGCTGCGGCTTCTGGGGGCTGATGACCTCCTGCATCCTTCTGGTGCATCACGCCAGGTGGCTGATGCGGGCTCTGCTGTGGGACCTGAAGTTTCAGTGGGCCCAGCATCAGGGAAACCTGTCCGACCATGTCCTGATCTCGGAGGGCACTGCAAGACAGCTGCAGTGGTGGCTCACGGACCGTGATTGGGTCAGCGGCAGGTCCCTCTACCTTCCCCAACCGGAGCACATGGTTGTGACGGACGCATCCCTCCAGGGCTGGGGAGAGGCCTCAGGTCTCCGGCGTAGTCCGGGCTCCATATCAACCTTTTGGAGCTGCCGGCGATTCGTCTCACACTGAAGGCATTCATCAACTCTGTTCGGGGGAGTGTAGTGCAGGTGTTCACGGACAACACCACTGCCATGTGGTACTGCAACAAACAGGGTGGGGTGGGGTTGTGGACCCTCTGCCAAGAGGCTCTGCGCCTTTGGCAGTTGCTGGGACATCAAGGCGTGACCCTGATGGTTCAACACCTGGCAGGTTCTCTGAACGCCAGGTTGGATGAGCTCAGCCGAAGGTGCATGATGGATCACGAATGGAGTCTGAACTCGGATGTGGTGCAAGGCCTCTTTCAGCAGTGGGGAGAACCTTGGTTAGATCTATTCGCCACAGAAGAGAACGCGCAATGTCATCAGTTCTGTGCGTTGAAATTTCCAAGGCGGCATTCGCTCGGAGAAGCTTTTCGTCGCGAGTGGAGGTGCGGTCTGTTGTACGCCTTTCCTCCTATACCACTTCTGCCCAGAGTGATGAAGAAGATCTAACACCACGGGCCCAAGTCATCCTTGTGGCTCCGGACTGGGCACGAAGGTACTGGTATCCCAAGCTACTCAGTATGTCAGTCGATCCCCCGGTTCATCTGCCTCTTCAGGAGAACCTTCTGTCGCAGCAGCAGGGGCCGGTCCTCCACCCGAACCTGTCCAGTCTCCACCTCCATGCTTGGAGATTGAGCGGCGACAGTTGAGGTCATTTGACTTGCTTCCTGAAGTCTGTAATGTCATTCTGGCAGCCAGGCGTCCCTCCACGAAGTCGGTATATGCCAGCAGATTTGTGGCATGGTGCCCAGCAAAGGCTGTGGATCCTCTCTCTGCCCCTCTTTCTAAGGGTCTCCTCTTCCTTCTTTCTCTTGCCCAGCAGGGCTCTGCTCTGAGCACTATCAAGGGCTACCTTTCTGCCCTTTCGGCCTTCCTAAGGCTGCCTGATCAACCATTTTTGTTCAAGTCCCTATTTGTACCTCGTTTTCTAAAGGGTATCACACACATGTTCCCCCCTGTTCCGTTTGTGGTGCCTCAGTGGGACTTGAACCTTGTTCTTACTTACCTGATGTGCGCACCCTTCGAGCCACTTCATAACTGTCCTCTCCGCCTTCTTACTCTGAAGACTGCTTTCCTGGTTGCCATCACCTCTGCCAGGAGAGTGAGTGAGCTCCAGGCTCTTTCCTCTAAACCTCCTTTCCTTTCTGTCCATCCGGACAAGGTTGTGTTGTGGACTAGACCCTATTTCCTGCCCAAGGTTGTCACGGCCTTCCACATCGGGCAGTCCATCACCTTGCCCACCTTCTTTCTGCCACCGCATCCCTCTAAAGAGGAAGAGCGGCTCCACCGTCTGGACCCAAAACGTGCAATTTCATTCTATTTGGATCGCACATGCCAGTTCCGGGTGGATGACCAACTCTTTGTTGGTTATGTGGGCGCTAAGAAAGTTCGGGCTGTGCACAAGAGGACCATCTCTCGGTGGGTCGTCTTGTGTATCAAGGCTTGTTACTCCTTGGCAAAGAAGGAGTCTCCTGTTGGACTGAGGGCCCATTCCATTCGGGCCACGTCGGCTACTACTGCCCTGGGCCGGGGAGTCCCCTTGCAGGACATTTGCCAGGCAGCTACGTGGGCCTCGCTGCACACGTTTGCAAGACACTACTGCCTGGACAGCCATGTCCAGAGGGATGGCTTCTTTGGCCGTTCCATCCTCCAGGACTTTCTGGTGTGATTATTGGTTCGCAGACCTGTCTGCTGTTTGCTGTTTGCTCCACGGACCTTTGCCCTCGGATACTCGCGTGGGAGCCTCTCATTCTTTGGACGCCCACACCTCGCCGGACCCGCTCCGCGGGTCCCGCATCGTTCCTGAAGCCTGAGGGGAACTGTTGCTTCAAGGACAAGTGCTAGCTGGGGAGTTCAGGGCTGCTGCTGGGCTGTGAGCGAAGACCGGGACTACAGATCCCAGGAGTCCCCGGTCGGCCGATCACCATCACCTGGCCCGCTCTCCCTGCAAGCGCCGCCCCCAGCTCACAGGTGGGGTTAAAACTTCTCCCTTTACCCTCCTCTGTGGGACCTGCCTGCTGTTTGCTGTTTGCTCCACGGACCTTTGCCCTCGGATACTCGTGTGGGAGCCTCTCATTCTTTGGACGCCCACACCTCGCCGGACCCGCTCTGCGGGTCCCGCATCGTTCCTGAAGCCTGAGGGGAACTGTTGCTTCAAGGACAAGTGCTAGCTGGGGAGTTCAGGGCTGCTGCTGGGCTGCGAGCGAAGACCGGGACTACAGATCCCAGGAGTCCCCGGTCGGCCGATCACCATCACCTGGCCCGCTCTCCCTGCAAGCGCCGCCCCCAGCTCACAGGTGGGGTTAAAACTTCTCCCTCTACCCTCCTCTGTGGGACCTGTCTGCTGTTTGCTGTTTGCTCCACGGACCTTTGCCCTCGGATACTCGTGTGGGAGCCTCTCATTCTTTGGACGCCCACACCTCGCCGGACCCGCTCCGCGGGTCCCGCATCGTTCCTGAAGCCTGAGGGGAACTGTTGCTTCAAGGACAAGTGCTAGCTGGGGAGTTCAGGGCTGCTGCTGGGCTGCGAGCGAAGACCGGGACTACAGATCCCAGGAGTCCCCGGCCGGCCGATCACCATCACCTGGCCCGCTCTCCCTGCAAGCGCCGCCCCACTCCCGCCCTTACGTCCCAAACACCAATAAGTGACGATAGACCCGCTGCGCGGGAGCGCGTGGGAGCGCCCGGGGCGAAGCCCGGGCAAAGGGCGGGCCGTCTAAGGCCATCAGGGGCCGGTAAGGGTCGGGCCACCCCCCTTTCATTTAACTTCCCGATCATTGTTATTTACACATGTTTGTTAATCTATTGCTTCAACTGGCCACTGGTGCTGCCATAGCGTTGGTCTAACTTTAAATCAAACTTGGGTTGTGCCTATTACTGTTTTGTATTCTGTGGGCTGCGAAAGAATACTTTGGTGTCCTGCTTTAAAATGCCCTTACGCTCAGGTAGGGAAAGGCAGGTCCAGGTTTCTACCTCCAATGGCACCTTTACAGGTACTATTGATCAGTTCTTTAAACGTACCACCTGTATATTGGAGAAAGAAATTGCTCTAGCTGAAAAACGCTTATCACTCGATTTGGTCACGGGCAAGCGTTCTTCACTAGGTAAAATTAATGAGGTTGTCTCCCCGGTTTCATTAACCCACATTGGCCAATGTATCTACCAATGTAAATATTGACTTAGTAGGAGAAACTGCACCTATCAGCCAAAACTTGGATTCAGAGGGGGTTGTTATAGATACTGCCCAAGATATTATATCAGATAATAGTCCCTCCTACCAGGACTTATCCCATAATGGCACTGGTCTTTCTGATTCTCCTAACCTCACCCAAAGCACGGAGCGAGTAAATTTATCTCATAATTCCCAGTGCTCACCTACACAAAATCCAGGCAAAAGGAAAAGGGTAGATTCGACAGACATCGGGGGACATAATAAGGGGCAGAGAGCTAATAACGTTTCCCCCATTCTGACAACTACACCTACTGTAGTCATCCCTCCTGAGGAAAACAATGTTACTGTAAATATTGTTGAAAGCATTCTTTTGGCCAAAATAGGAATACTGATCAAATCTTTACTCCTACCGCTATTCGAACGGACCAGGCTATTAAACACCAAGATGGATTCTTTGGACTCACTAGTAAAAGAGAACATAGCTGCAACGAAGAGAATCCACATACCTTTAGTTCCCAAGGGTACGGATTTGACACTTTCCCAGAAAAACCCAGCGAATATCAGGGACAGGGAAAATAGAGCCAAGACAGGACCATCTACCACAAAAGTTTCTCAGCAGAAACCCGCTCCTGTTAAAAATAAACAGATGATCGAGAGTATTCCATTGCAAAAGGTTGCCACTGTTCTTAATCCACAGCCCCCACAAAGAAAATCACCTAAACCTACTGGTCATCTTGACCAAAGTATACGGCCTAGGACCAAACCTGTACCTAGGAAACAATGTGTGAACCTCCCTCCTGAGTCACTTCCTTATACCATCATTTTAACTGGAGTGGCCCCATTAGGAGAGGGTAAGAGGGAAACACACAGAGACCTATACAACAAAGTAACATTTTGGCTAAATAAAAATCGTCCTCTCCCTCCAACGTCTAAAACTGAAATCCTTAACGTTAGGAGGGTGGGTGGGGTACAGCAAAAAAGATCTTGATTGGGATTGTGTGGTAATCAGCTTTAGGGAGCCATGGGTGGCCGATTATATCAGCAGGGAACCGAGATATGGAAGACTGGGCGATGTTCAAACCTTGTCCCTGCATTATTTTTATCCTACACTTAATTCTATCAGAGACCAAACGCTTCGACCCCATTCTCAAAAGTATAGACCCAGAGATAGATATTATCCTGAAACACCAATCTATCCAATGTTTCTGCCTCATCTTTCTAACCGGTTTGCCCCATTAATGGGACTAGATGGAGTGGATTGACTTAACAATGGGCCCTTGGCCCTCAGATCGCCTGGGGCTTCAGAAAACTGTACTATAAATCACACTGCAAATATTGTGGATACGATAGAGTCTGAGTTCGGAAACGTCCCCCATGGAAAGTCAGGGACAGATGAATCTTCAAGCTATGTCCTTACACCCGAGGGAAGTGGGGGGATTGCTGGTTCTGTTGATATACTACCAGAGTCATCTGTACTTACCCTTAAGATATTATCTTGGAATATTGCTGGTCTGAAGGGGAAACTGGTAGAAGCCGATTGGGGGTCCTTTGTAGAACATCATGATATAATTGTATTTCAAGAAAGCTGGTCAGTCGATGCCATATATCGGGTTGGTTATCTGAATTTCTATAAACCAGCCTGTAAAGGTCCAAAAGGTCGTCCATCTGGGGGTCTTGTTATTTGGATCAAACAATCTCTAGGCTATAAGATTTCTGACCTACCCACATTGAGTAATGATATCCTAGGGTTAAAACTGAGTGGTGAAAGCAGCCAAGATCTCTTTTTAATCAATATATATGCCAGGGGGCGACCAGGAGGGAAACCATCGAAAACGGTTGAAGATCTAGAACCCCTATTGAACATCATTGGTAGAGACAAATGTGTATTGGTGGCTGGCGATTTTAATTGTACATTTGAACCTGTCCCCAATCTAGATAACGGGTGTTATGGCGAAGCTGACCAGATATGGAATATTCCTAGCTTGACCATCCCACCTGTTAAAAAAGTTACAGAGGCCGTTATGCAGTGGCTTGGTCTCTGCCTAGAATGGGATCTGCGAGCGGCGAATGGGAGGACAAAATCTGACCTGGTGGGAAATGTTACTTTTGACAATGGTCATAGCTCGAGCCGTATTGATTACCTTTTAATCAAGATGGAGTTCTGGAGTTTATTAGTGGACATGGAAATAGTCGCAAGGCCAGAAAGGGATCCAATCCCCTAGTAATAAACTTATCAGCAAATGGCGACTTATTGAGAAATAGTGCAACAAATTTAATTACAGCTGAGGCTGTCCTTACGAATGATTGCAGAAGGGTACGCTGGGCTAGGTTTCTGGAAGACCCTGGCATCATTGATAATGTTTCGATAGAGGTATCGGCAGCGACTAAGCTGATCGCGCCTCTACTAGATGATGTGGGGTCCCTGGAACAAATTGGGGTGATCCATGAGTCCCTTTTTAACAAAATCAAAACTCTTTTAATTAAACCAGGTAGAGGGAGGAAAACTGGCTCGTCTCACATAGGAGCTAAATGGTATGACAAGACCTGTCATCTTGCCCAGAGTTCTTTGATAGCTGCTATTAAAACTAGACTAGCAACAGACGTCAGAAAAGAAAGGGCAAATTATAAGAAGGTGCTTAAGCAGGCAAAGATAAATTGGGACGAACAACGTTGGTTAGATTTATATAAGGCCAGCCTTTCCACTAACCAGCAAAAATTTGGGCAAGTAGTGAAATGGGGAGGGACAGGGGACCTGCAAACCCCAGCCAACCATGTTGCGGCGGAGACTTGGGTTATGCACTTCTCGGCACAGTTTGGTAATACAGAATTGGGCTCCTGTAACTCAGGAGAGACTATACGGGCTCCAACCTCAGCTCCATCTTGTGATCAGCTAGTCTTCACGGAATTGGAGGCTGCTAATGCCCTAAAATTAGTTCAGAACGGAAAAGCTCCCGGAATGGACTGTGTCCCAGCGGACCTTTTTAAGTATGATCAAGAAAATTGGGTCCCCTACATAACCTTATTGGCCAATGCCATAGCTAGAGCTGTCAGAATTCCTGACTCTTGGAAAGGGGCTGAGATCCTACCTTTGTATAAAAAAGGCGATAAGACGAATGCGGGAAACTATCGCCCCATCAGTCTTATTGACGCCCTGCAGAAGGTAATTGCCAGAATGCTGTTGGGTAGAATCCAGTTTTGGATGACAGAAGAAAACATCCTGTCTCCACTGCAGGCTGGCTTCAGGGCTAATATAAGCACAGTCGACCAAGTGCTCAGATTCGTCATGATCTATTGGAAGACTGTGTTTTTAAGAGGAGGCACAATATACGCAGCGTTCGTGGATCTTAAATCTGCGTTCGATCTGGTCCCCAGAGGAAAGATGTGGGCAGCATTAAGGAGAATGGGCATACCATCTGACCTTCTCGAGTTTACAATCAGGCTGCATGAGGAAAACTTTGCCAGAGTAAGGTGGGGCTGCCGGGGACAGGTGACCGATTCTTTCCCTGTGACCCGTGGAGTGAGGCAGGGCTGTGTTCTGGCCCCTACCCTATTCTTACTCTTTATTAACCAGGTTGTTCAGTTTCTCTCAGCAACTTCGACAGACGCGCCAACCTTGGGTGGGACCAAATTTCCCCTTTTAATTTTTGCCGACGACACCCTAATCTTGGCAAAAACGCAGATGGGACTCAAGTTAGCAATAAATAAGTTTGTGGACTTCTGTAGCCAAAATGACCTCGAAATTAATGTCTCTAATACAAAGTTTATGGTCCTGACAAAGAACAAACCCCAGCGGGGTCATGTAACCATGAATGGGACAAGCTTAGAACAAGTAGAGGTAATGACATATTTAGGAGTTGTTATTGACTATAGGCTACGTTGGAAGGAACAAATTGAGGCACTCAGTCTAAAATTTGCACGATTATCAGGGTGTCTTGTGAAAGAACAACGTTGTTCCCTGACTAAAAGAGTATTACCGGCGCTCAAAATCTATAGCGCCAAAATTAGTACTGCCGTACTTTATGGGGCTGACCTATGGAGGAATGTAGATCTGGCTGCTCTGGACAAAATCCAGAACAAATTCTTTCGTAGCCTAGTGAGTCTTCCACCATCGACACCATCACTCCCACTCATGCTAGATATGGGCTTCTATTCTATTAAACACCATGCCCAATATAGGATGGTTGCGCTATGGAGACGTATTTGGTCCACTCCGGAACTATCCATGTTTGCCAAAGAGATACTGGATGTGAAATCGATACAAGGTGCAGGGGATATACCTTGGTTTAAATCTATTAAGAACACCCTATTTAGAATGAGTCTCCATATGCTATGGACAGAGCCGGGAGATCACACCTTTCCGTCAAAAAAAGACTTTAAACTACTATACTGGACCATAGTCAAAGAGGAACAGGTTGTGCTCTCTCAGAAATGTAACCTGACAAGTATGTTTCTGATGTACAAAGTGGTTCCACACACAGAGACATATTGGGACACTATCCTTAAAAGTACCGATAGGAAACTGTATCATCAGTTTCGCGTAGTGACGCTGCCAATAAGAGAATTTACTAATAAGTGGCATAACCACCCGTCCTTGTTCTGTCCCTGGTGTTATGAGCAAAAGGAACCCATAGGGCATTTCCTGTTTGCCTGCCCAGCCTACTGTGCACCACGCCACAAATGGCTAAAACCAATATGTAAAAGATTAAACACCCGGGTGAGCAATGAAGCATTGTCAATCCTAAGATATAACACAGCCGAATGGCTGTCCATAGGGGTGGCAAAATATCTTGGGTGGGCCTGGATTATCAGAGCAAGGTGTTTACAAGGAGCTAATAGTTGAATGTCAAATGTGTTGTCCTAAATCTACGCTTCCTGGATTGCATTTTTGAATTATGTTTTTACATTTGTATTAATTTTGGAAAAATCGTCTTTCTATGCTATTTAATTGTTTTTTAAAACAAGATCTATGATAATTTAAATTGCTTGTATATGGTTGTATATATCTGTTGTGTGTTTCTTGTACATATTTTATATGCTTGTCTTTTATGAAGAAAAACTTCGAAATAAAGACGTTAAAAACTGAACTGGTTCGCAGACCCACCACCGGGGTTGGTATTGCTGGGGTATCTATTCTAAGGTAAGGAATCTAATACTAACCTGTTTCTTTCAGATGAACAAGTTACTTACCTTCGGTAACGATATATCTGTAAGAAACAGTAGTTAGTATTAGATTCCTTACCGCCCCACCCATCCTCCCCGTTCTGCGAACCGATATCTAGGGTTAAGGTCATCCCCTTTCAGGGCCCTAGTTTCAATGGCACCAGTGTTGGTTTTTAGCATGGCTCTGCGTTTCTGGCGTGGAAAAGCTGTGTCTAAGAACTGACGTCAGCACGCGGAGGCGGCGTCTAAGTACTCCGACAACTTCATCATGGCGCCAACGACGCCGACGACGGACACGGAGCCGCAGACGACGCCTACCGACGTTCAAGAGTACTGCTACGCAAACATTTCCGGATCCAGTCTGACGCCTGGGGATATTCTAAGGTAAGGAATCTAATACTAACTACTGTTTCTTAGAGATATATCGTTACCGAAGGTAAGTAACTTGTTCTTTTGGCTTTGCATCATCAGCTAGTCTGATCTGCCAGTAGCCAGCTGTTAGATCAAATGTGCTCAGAAATTTGACAGAGGCCAACATATCTATGAGCTCATCTGCTCTGGGTATTGGATAGGCATCAGTCCTAGTGACTGCATTGAGACCTCTGTAGTCTACACAAAACCTCATCTCTCTCTTACCACCCTGGGTGTGAGGTTTGGGTACCGGGACTACTGGACTTGCCGAAAGGCTATCCGAGGGTTCAATCACTCCCAGATCCAACATTTTCTGGACTTCTGCCCTGATACTGTACCTGACATGATCAGGTTGCCAGTAAATCTTATTTTTAACAGGCAGACAGACTGTCCCCAGTCTCCACTTCATGAGTGCACCAAGTAGTTTGACTTGGAGTCAGTGAAAACATATGTCTAAACTGATTTAGAACTTGTCTGCAATCAGTTTGCTTCTGATCAGTGAGGCTGCCTGCCAAGGCTACTCCATCAACGAATCCATCATCAGGGTTGTGAGACAGCAGGTCTGGGAGAGGGTCACTCTCTTCTTCCTGTCCTTCATCAGTAGCCATGAGCAAGCCCATGTCTGCCCTGTCAACATATGGTTTCCATCTGTTGACATGAAGCACCCTATGGGGGCTCCTGGGAGTTCCAAGATATACCAAATAGATAATCTCTCCCTTTTCTTCAACAATAGTTTGGGGTCCACTCCACTTGTCTTGGAGAGCTGCTGGGACCACAGGCTCCAACACTCACACTTTCTGACCTGGCTGGTAAACAGTCAGTACAGCCTTTTGGTCAAGCCAGGCTTTCTGTAATCCCTGGCTAGCTTCAAGGTTTTTAGTTGCCCGTTTTATGTACTCAACCATCCTCGAGCGGAGACCAAGTACATACTCCACAATATTCTGTTTAGGGGATTTGAGAGGTAACTCCCATCCCTCCTTCACAAGACAAAGTGGTCCTCTGACAGGGGAAACAGAAGTTTCTCCTGTCAGAGGAAGCCCATTTCCTCTGACAGGGAACAGAAGTTCAAATGGGCTGTAGCCAACCCCCTTCTGAGGAACCTCCCTGTATGCAAACAAAAGGCAGAGTAGCAGGCATGAGAAAGAAGACTGTTCAAAAAAACTTTTTATTGAAAACACCTGCCTCACTATTTCTCTGCAAACTCTGTAGACACGACGCATGCACGATTGACTTAGTGAAATACTTATCTATTGTTTCCGTGACTCTGAGAGATATGTTCTTATTCTTGGGAAACAAAGTTGTCATGTTTATGCGGTTGTAACAAACTAATCCTTTCTTGTGTATTCAAGAAAGTTTCTAGTGACCTCTGAGTTAGCTGGCACACTCACAATTAAGTTTAGTATATTCGATAGAGACCTAGTTGACCTCATTACTACGTCTGATCTATAGGATATATTATTGCAATGCGCAGAGCCTATTGGGAATATAGGAACTACACTACAAACCGTGTACCCCATGATCCGTTGTCAGGCACCCTGGCCACTGCGCTACACCTCTTACCCAAGCAGGGACAGTTCTTCACCCAAACCTGTCCAGTCTCCACCTCCTTGAGTGGACATTGAGCGGCGACAGTTGACAACTTTCGACCTTTCACCTGAAGTCTGTAATGTCATCTTGGCAGCCAGGTGTCCCTCCTCTAAATCGGTATGCGCTGGTAGATGGAGCAAGTTTGTGGCATGGTACACAGCAATGGCTGTGGATCCCCTTTCTGCCCCTCTTTCAGAGGTCCTTTTGTATATACTTTCTTTGGCCCAGCAGGGCTCTGCTCTGGGCTTTCTCACAGGTTATCTTACAGCTATCTCTGCTTTTTTTCAGCTGCCAAATCAGCCCTCCTTGTTCAAGTCTCCTATTGGTACTTGTTTTTTTACGGGAATTACTCATCTGTTTCCTCCATCTCCTTTCATAATGTCACAGTGAGAGAGAGAGAGAGAAACTCTGTTCATTTAGACCATAGTCTTTAAACAATGAGATCGAAATAGAAATGCGTCACAAAAAACAACCTTACAACATTTGTAAAAACAAGCTATTACTCTCTATGCAGCTTCCTACATGTTATGCAATTTTTAAAAAAGGCATTCTTTGGGACATAAAATCGCAAAAAAGAATTTTAAAAAACACATACTATACATAATAAAACTAGAAGTTATTACATTTAAAAACGAGGCAATTTCCATAAGTTTCTCATTTTGGTACTATCTGAAATCTTATTGGATTGTAATCCCTCGTATCTTAAGTTTTACTTATTTCTGGTAATGGGATACTAGTAGGTTCCTCAATTTGATTTCTTTTGCTGTTCCTGCGCTAGGCGATTCACCCCTTTCAGATAGTTCCCAAGTGCAATTGCTATGTCCAGATTTTCCATTCCTATCAGTAAGTTTGTCGCTTGTACTCGTTGTGTTATGCCACATTTTATAAATAATGGTCATAGGAACCGTTTTCTTACTTCTACTTCTAGACATGTCAAGCAGTCAAGTTGTATATGCAACATTTCACACTTGACCCCCAGGCCACATTTACATGTACCATCTGGATATAACATTTCTGCCTTCACTCTCCCCTCCATTAGCCAGGGAATGGTACCTATTCAGATTTTCAGTATCTCCCACCTAAAACCGTAATTTGGCAGTGTTTCTTAATAAGGGTACCCCGTCTCGTTTTCCCAAGGTTCTATCATATTAACCACAGATTTTTTGTTTCTTAGGTATCCTATCTCCTGCCTTCTAGAGTACTCTCTTCCTTGTGCTCTGAGTGCACACTTCGTGCACTCCACATCTAGAGAATTTTGGTTTACTCCAACATTTAGATTCCCAATTATTTCCTTTATTTTTCTTTTTGCATCTAATGCCCATCTTAGGTTACTGTGTCGGATTTCCTCACTACACCAATGTGAGACCTTTTCCCCTTCCCCCTGGGATTGGCGTTTCCGGAATCTTACCATCGCCATTTTGGCCTGAGTGTCCCACCCAATCATATCTGTTTCCAGTCTAATTGCCTGTATCATTGATGACGTTGGTAGTGACAGTAACGTTTTCAGGGCCTTACCTTCCTCCCGATCCCAACCTCCCTTTCCGCTTAGAAGGAGCACCTCTGCACCATACAGTACTTGGGGCGGTATCATGGCCTCATATGCTTTTAATAATGGTTTATGTGACTTATCCCCAAAGTTTATATTACATTTTTTCAGGCCACAAATGGAGGAGGATGCTTTTACGTTTTGGTGTTCCAAATGTATATCCCATTTTAAAGAGGATTCAAACCAAAGACCAAGGTATTTGTATTCTTTTACCGTTTCTAATTTTATTTTATCTAGGTGCCAGCTGAAACTCTTGGACCCTTTTCCGAAGCGTATGGTCTTTGTTATTTCCATGTTCACTGTCAGCAATTTATCCTTACAGTAGTCATGGAATGCATTTAATTTTCTTTGTAGCTTGAGCTTGGTCAGATCAGTAATTACAAGGTCATCTGCATACAGCAAGCATGAGACCTTTCTATTATTCATCCTCGGGCTCGCGCTTCTTTCCACCTCTAGTGCTGCTGGCAGGTCCGCTAGGAGTATTGAAAAGAGTAGCGGAGCTAAGACGCAGCCCTGTCTCAGCCCGTTCCCTATCTCAATCCTCTTTGTCAGAGCCCCTTGTGTATCTTTAATTATTTGGGCCCAGTTCCCTCTAATGTTAATGTTAATGTCAATGTTAATGTTAAGGGGGTACTTTTATAGCGCACGGCTACTCCGAGGAGTGTCCCGGCGCTGAAAGAACCTCACAGATCCAGGGTGGAGGAAAGGACGAGCGCGTGAGCGTAGCTCATAAGGAGCGGTTTATTGCATGAAAAGCAGGGTCTTCAGATCTTTCCTAAATGCCAGAAGATTGGTGCTAGAGCTGAGAGAAAGAGGGAGAGTGTTCTATGCAATTCTTTCAGGATTTCGAGTAAGCACACCGGGATTTCGTATTCAATCAGGCACTCCCATAGTTTCCCCCGGTCCACTGAATCAAAGGCTGCTCAGAAGTCGACGAGACAGCAAAACAGGTTCCCCTTTTGTTCTATCGACTTCCGGGCGAGGGCCCACAGGGCATAACAGTGGTCTACATTGGAGTGCCCTTCTTTCAAGCCCCCCTGTTCCACCAGGATAATTGAGTTCTCTTCGACCCAGTCCTTTAATTTGCTAAGCACTATTTTGGCAAATATTTTCTCCCCGATGTCCAATAGATTAATTAATCTATAATTTTTTGGGTTTTTCATCTCCCCTTTCTTATGAATGGGGCTTATTATAGCTCCATTCCAGTTTTCGGGAAGTTTCCCATTATCTAGAATGACTCCAAACATATTTGCAAAAAATTCCGCCAACCACTCTACCTGAGTTTTGATTTTTTGTGCCGGGAGATTATCTGGTCCTGCCGCTCTTATGAGATTCAAACCCTTTATCGTCTTTTTAACCTCTTGGGCAGAAAAGTTGGGTTTTATATCTGTTACCAGACCGCTCCAGTCTGTGTACAGATTTTCTTCGCGGTCTTTTCCTGGGCTTTACAGGTCCTGTAGATACTCCTCCCATACTGCCTCTCCTACTATGCAGTTCATTTTCCCTAGAGGGCGATCTGCTCCTGAGTGCACTAACATCCAGAAGTGGCGTGAGTTCTTCGTTTCTATTGCCTCAAGTCATTTTTGCCAGCATCCCTCTTTAAATTCCCTTTTTGCCCTTCTGATAAGCATAGTATATTCTCTTTTTAAGCCCACTAGGGTGTTTGTACTATCTTGATCTCTCTTTAGCTGCTTGCGGCGGGTCATTCTCCTAACTTCCCTTTTTTTCTCCTGGCATTCCCTTGTAAACCAACCAGAGGATTTCTCAATCTTCAGGCTTTTCGCTTTGTTTTTATTTTTGCCTCTATTTATATCTTTACTAAGAGTTTGGATCACCTCCTCAATTTTTCCTACCTACCATTCGAGGTTTTGACCCCTTGCTATCTTCAGGTCTAGGTTCTGTTGTAGTTTTATTAATTTTGCAACATATTCATCCGTGAGCCTAGTTGTGCGGCGTCTGGGGTATTCCACCTCTTGTTCCATAACCTTTGGGGCAGAGTCAAGGTGCACATCCGAGATCTCCAGGGTCACCATGTTATGGTCGCTTCCTTCTCTATTCACAATTCTGAATCCCGAGATTAAACTAAAGTTCCAAGGTGAGGTAAAGGCATAATCTATGGGGCAGATTTGAGAGCCTAGTTTAAATGTTTTTTTGGCGGGGCAATCTAGCTGGCATCTTCCATTTAAACAAAATAGGTTTTTAGTTCCCAGGAAGATTCCCAACTGCCTATCATTAGCACTAGTTATATGTTCAGGGAAAGTTGCTAGTGGTATTTCATGGGCCTCTAATATGTCTTGAAACCAACAATCAACATTCTCGGGGTGGTTTGTGATTAAAATCGCCCACCAGAATAAACTTATCCCTGCTGTATTTTCCGCAAAGGTAGTCCATATCCTCCTTGAATAGAGCCATTTCCTCTGCATATTGCTCTATGGTGGCCCATTGCATGTACACATTTATCATTACAATTGTATCCAATTTTATACACCCTGATAGTGTTATACTACATGCCAACAGCCATTTGCATTTCACATTTATTTCTGTTACTTTCTTCATGATCTTAGTCTATACCAGAGTCATAATTCCACCAGCAGATCGTCCGAATCTACATTTCTTTGCAGGTCGATTTTGCTGATAGAAACCATCAAAAGTCGGGGACTTGCCACATAGCCAGGTCTCCTGTATACACATAATTTCTGTATTTTCCCCCAGTTCCCTTATATTGTTTTGTTTCAGGTCATTTACTAGGCCATTTATATTCCAGGAGATTATCCTTATGCTATGTGGCGTCCCTTTTCCCTATTCAATATCATCAAGCCAACCTTCATCAACGTGGTCTTTAGCGTATTTCGATGAGGGTCCTCCCTGGTCAGACTCCATACTCCAGTTTCCCCACCCATGTACTACCTCTGAGTTGTTTACAACTATTTTTATGTTTCCTAGTGGCATTTCCTCCTCATCCTCCTGGCCACATATCCTAACTTGTCTCTTTCCTAGCCCTGCATGGCAATTCAGAAAGTTTTTTCCCTGTCATCCCTTTCCTTCTACTTCTACTAAGACTTCGTTCTTATTTAGTAGGCGAATACCTTCCTTTTGTAACTCGTTTGCTGCTTTCTCAATAGTGTCTTTTACCAGGTTTGAGTACAGCGTGATTCTAGTGATCTCTTTTCTTTCTCTATTTTGCCTAAAACCCACTGCCCTGATGTCGCTCGTTCCTATCGCTTTCAGCTTCTGGCATTTGGAAAAGCCTTGCAGGAGTTGCGACCTATTTAAGGGCTGCCTCTTACCTAACTTTTTTCCCCCTAACCTTAACGGAATTTGTTCAAGGTATAGCCACATATTGTTGTTTTCATCTTTCCTCGCCCTGTTGGATACTGAAGCTTCATTCGTATTGGCCTTTTCTGACTGCATGCCGGGTCTGTTTACTCTCACCTCCCGTGTTACTTAAGCCTCTAAATTTCCTCCCAGATACTCCCCCCCCTTCTGCTGGGCTATGTGTTTGTTGTCGACTGACTTCTTCTGGGGTTTGGGGTTATTATGTGGGCCTCCTCCTTTTCCCTGGCATTTTGTATTTTTCGAATTTGGGATGCTCATCTGTGGATAGGGACCCTTTATTTCCTTTCCTGTAATCCTATCCTCCTCTTCCATCACCTCTACTTCCTCCACCGAGGGGCTCACCTTCCTTACTGGTTTACTTCCTGCACCTCTTACTCTATTTATTGGCCCACGTCTTGTCTGCTTTGCCCTTCTTATTATCCTCATTGGATACTTTGAGATATATATCTGGTGGACCTCATTGGGTTGTTTGTCGGTTTGAGGCTGACCCTCCTCCCTTTGGGTATTTTACGGTTTCCCCCTGTGCCAGAGGTAGGGGCTCTGGGTCAGGGTCAGGGATTTGTCTTATCATGTTTGGCATATGTGATTTAATCCCCCGCAGCTCCCCCTCTATATTAGCAAGATATGTTTTCTGAGTTTTTAAAATAGAGTTATTAGACAAGGTGACCTTTAAGAGGCCTTGCAAGGTCCTTTGTAACATTAACATTAAGTCCAGCATTGATGTAGCTGACAGTGATGAGAGATTGCGATTAGGATCGAGGTTTAATTCAGAGGTTTTGTTCAGTTCGGCACAATCTCTTGAACTCATGTTTCCGGCTTCCGATGGGCATCTGTTTTGACTCCTATTCTGGCTTGGCCCTTTACTCAGGTGGGTTTCTGTTCCTTTCTCCATTCCTACCTGAGGGATTGGGCTGTCCAATGGTAACGGGCTGTCCAAGGTTTCTCCCTCTAGGAGAAGTGTATACGTGGTGAAGATGACAGCCGTGGTGAAATTAAGCCCCCCTGATCTAATAAGAGCTGAAGCGATTGATTGGTCAAGTTTAGGGAGTACGATGCGTGTGTCTCCGGGGGTGGGGATGCACCTGCGTTCTTCTCTCCCTCTTGTGTTTCATTCGGGGATGCCACTTTGCTTGTTTTTCTGACTTTGTCTTTGCAGGTGTAAACACCTTTTTAAAATGTTTCCCCATAAACTCCTTAATTGAGTTTGACGCTGCACTACCCGGATTTTTGGCTGCCTTCTTTGGTCTCTTTAGTCCTTTCTTTTTGGCTTTCGGTGTTATTTTGAGACACTCACTGCTCTCTTCCAAGTACTCCGGGCAAGTCGCATTTATAGAGTTTGCTGCGTTAAGTCTTGGCCTCAAGTTGTGTTCCCTCAACTTTTTCACTTTTTTTTTAGAGGCCATAATTAACTTTCCCTACCAGCGCTGTTAGAGCTCGCCGGGGCTTGATCTTCCTTGTATCCCCTGATGAGTTCTGTTATATCCTTGCTCTGTACCAGTTGATTAGGATGAAGTTGAAAGACACTACGTGCGTCTACTGGGCGAAAAAGGTCTTTTTTTTTAGGCTCCCTACTGCTTTAAACGTGCCCTATAAAATGTCTTTAATTAAGTTTGCAGCAGTCCAGTCAACATATGTTATTCTTGTGACTCTCCAAGGTTTTAAAGTTACAGGTGAAAATACAGGTAAACGCAAGGTTGTGTTCAGCGCTTTAACCACCTCGCCGTTCCCCCACTTACCTCTGTGTGTCTGTGGGATCCAGCTTTACGCCCATGCCATGCCGCGCCCCACGTCCAGTAATTATATATGTAGCAGGGGGGCCCCCCTGTGCCCCCTGGGTTTTATGTCGCTTTCGTCCTCAATGTTTTTCGTCTCCTTTTGAGCTCCGAGCAGTATGGGTTCTTCTTTTCTCTTAGTGCTTGCTACTGTTCCTCTGCCGCGACCCTCACGGCACCCGCGGCCCTCGCGGCAGCCGCGGAATGCGAATTTCTCGTCACCTTGTTTCCCTCTCCCTCTCCCTCAGCTCTGCTCACAGCGTGTGACGTCAGGCGAGGAGAGGGCGGTACTGTGGGTCGGTGGTTTCCGGCGTGGGCGTTTCCGACGCGGGCAGGCAGGCAACGCGATCTGTCACAGAGCACAGAAGTTCCCGGGCTTTTACTGGATTTACAGCTAGCCACAGTGGGACTTGACTCTTGTTTTCACGTACCTTATATGTACTCCCTTTCAGCCTTTTCTTAACTGTCCTCTCAGACTCCTTATTCTAAACCCTCCCTTTATTGTTGCCATCACCTCTGCTCGCAGGGAGAGTGAGTTTAAAGCTCTCTCTTCAAAGCCCCCGTTCTTCTCTGTGCATCTGGACAAAGTAGTGCTTAGGACAAGACCCTTGTTTCTACCCAATGGGGCTTCACCTTTTCATATAGGTTAATCCATCACAATGCCTGCTTTCTTCCCACCTCTGCACCCTTCCATGGAGGAGGAGAAATTCCTTAGTAATCAATGAGGAGGGAAAGAGAAACTGTGATCCATTTGGTTTCCATGGTTAGTAAAGAAAATCGACAAGGGGGGAGAATGGACCACTTGTCTTGTATAACCAGGGTCTTTGTTTGTGTTGGAACTGTCATAAAACCCCTCATACATGTACACAGGCCATTGGCGGTATATCTTGGTTCTCCGCCTAACTGTACTGTTACAGCATCCTCATTTTTCTTTGTAAATATGCTGACCTCCACCTGGAGGAAGAACTACTGGTTTGTCAGTAGTGGTCAGGAATAAAAAATGAGGGTGTGCTCGTGCTCTTGTGTAGTGAATTAAAATTCCCTACAACACTTTTATAACAGGTATTTATTGGAGAAGTTGTGATGCGGGAAATTAAAAACTCCACCACCTGGACCCTAACATGCGCTGTCATTCTACCTTAACCACACCAAAGATTTGTGGATGGAGGATCAGTTCTTTGTTGGATAGGTGGGTGCTAATAAAGGGAGAGCTGTTCAAAAACATACCATCTTGGATGGGTTGTCCATGGCATTAAAATCTGCTATGCTCCAGCTAAAAAAGATCCTACTGTGGGGCTGCGTACTCAATCCACCAGGGCTACAGCAGCAATCACTGCATTGGCACCTGGAGTCCCACTCCTTGGCATCCACCAGGCGGCGACATGGGCATCAATGCACACATTTAGCAGACATTACTGCATGGACAGTCAAATCCGGTGGGATGGCTACTTTGCCCGTTCGGTCCTAAAGGAGTTTCTGGTGTGAATTTAGTTTTCAGTGCTTCGTCCGTGGATGGTATTGCTGGGGTATCTATTCTGAAGTAAGGAATATATAACTAACTGTCTCTTTCAGATGAACAAGTTACTTACCTTCAGTAACAATGCATCTGTAAGAGATATATGTTAGTTAAAGATTCCTAACAGCCCCACCCATCCACCCAGTTGGACTTGGCCCATGTTTCCCCAGTTTATTTTAACTTTTTACCCCCCCCACCTTAGAATGTCTCCCCCGTGGTAAATAAAGTTGTATAGGACATGTGAGGTATGAGATGCCCTGGTTACTATGACAATGTAATGCAATGGTGTGAGCAGTTATCAATCCCCCATCAAGAAAATGTACCCTGGTGAAATGCTGAATTTAAAATGGATGCCATGGTTGTGCGTTGTGCCACCTGACTGCAGTAGGTTAGCGGTCTAGATGTTAGGTACCCAGCCATCCCCGCTTTTGGAGGGAAAGCCTGGCACCCAGGGTGCTCAACTCCTCCCCCTGAGCCAGTTAGAACTAGTTCGCCTGAGAATTCTAGAAGGCTCTGGCACTGACTGGAAGGTGGGGTGAGGGGGATATAAATAAGGGGGGATGTGCCACCATGTGCTGAGGCAGAGCTGGGACAGGAACGTGAGGAGACCTGCTGCCAGGGGATACCGCCACTTGGGCCTGTGTGCTGGACCCTGCACCCATCTAGAACCCCTCTGCTATCCCCAGGGCTAGTGGAAGCCCCACTGCAGGAGTTCAGGCTGCTGTGTAGGAGGAGCGCCACGCTACAGTGGAGAATGGTGAAAGCCTACCGCCCTGTTTTTATGAGTTCCCACTAACTGTTGACATGGCCCAGTAGTGCCTACTGCTCTGCATCCGGCCCCCTGGAGAAGGAGGGCCCCCCTAGGTCCCTTAGCCTGGTGGGACCTGGCGCCACGCAAGCGCTGCACCTGAAAGCCCCTGAAGAGGAAAGCGATATATTGGGGCTGGACTGCAACCCCCACGAGGTGAGGAGTGTTACCCTGGGGCCCCTGAGGTTTGCTGTTGGGACTGTCCGCCCCCTTGCGCTGTGTGCAGTGCTGGAAGTGCTGTGCCAAGAGAAACTGAGCCTGTCAAGCGCTATACCTCAAGCCCCAGAGAAGAGAAGCTGAGGCCTACCTGCCTAATCGCTATGTGGAAGGGGCTGCTGGTATGCTTCCATGTCGTGTTAAATCAAGTGCTGTGCTGGTAAAGCGATATTGCTGAAGACGCTGGTGCCCTGAAGCCAGAAAGCGCTGTGCCTACTAAGCCCTGGTTGCTGGGAAGAGTTGCTGCCTGATATATGCCCCCGAAGTGGTGCTTCACCTAAGCGCTGGGTGGCCCAGAGGAGCTATTTTGTTGGGAATCGCTGCGGGTGCCTACCCCGCGTGTTTCTGCCCTACTGCCCACCTAGATACGAGCGGGTGCCTACCCCGAGTGTGGCGCGATCAATTACTCCCGCTTCGTGAATAATTTAGGAGTGGGTGCCCACCCCGCATACTGGCCGCCTGAACTTACGGCTGCGGCCCGGCACTATATTAAGAAGAGTACCGCTGCTGGTTGCGGCCTCCGCTGCGGCTCCTGGAGCCTGGGTGGGGCCGCCGCAGTAGTGAGCTTGCCGCGCTGGGACAGGAGGAGGCGCCTTTGAAGATTGCCGACGCGGCCCCCCGGAGTCAGGAGAGGGCCGCCGTCATGCCGCAGTAGGCCGCCCGAGGACTGGGAAGCCGGAGAGGGCGGCATCACAAGGCTGGGGCGCCGGTAACGTCACCAACCACGCCCCCCCAGCCGCTGCACAAGGGTTGGCCGTGCGGCTGCGCCCCCCAAAAGCCGCAAATGGATTGGCTGCTCGTCCGAGCAGCCGGAAGAGGCCGACGGAAGCCCCGGGTCCCAGGAGGGAAACCAGGTGAAGCCGCAGGAGGTGTTGCAGGGCTCCCGTGGTGAGGAGGGAGCCCCGTTCATGCTGCCAAACCGGAGCGGAGCAGGAAGATTACCGCGTGACAACCGCAGGACTGGAGGAAGCCCAGGGAGAGCGAGAGCCGACCCCGCCTTCCCCTTCGAGGGAGTGCTGCAGGTAACCCGCGGGGCTCCCGGGTGGAGGGGAGAGCCCTGCCGCCCAGCTTGCATCGGAAGAGAGAGCCTCTCCTCCCCCCAAGGTCCCGGTGAGTGGGGCTCGGCTGCATGGTTGTTGGGGGTGTGTCGGGGCACAGGCAGTGCCCGCCCCCTGGCATTAGGGTCCTGGGAGGGACTCCACCGTGAGTTGTGCTGCCTGGCATAATATGTTGACCACAGCTGCCTCGTTGGAAAGTGGGCAAAGTGGGCAGCTGCGACAGGAGAGGCCCGGGGTGGGGCTACGCCACACAGAGTGTTGGTGGTCACTGTTTTGAGGGGCATTTGATCTGGAGACCCCCTTTGTGACTGCGCAGTGGCGCCAGCGGTGACTCTGCTAATGTTATTTACTGGTTAAGTATTGATGCCTGTTTCCACTGGATCACCCCACGCTGATGCTCTTCGGCCTAGATATAATTCCCTTTACTGTTTTAACACCTAGTGCAGTGTGCGGATGCCTATGCCCCCTTCTGGTTTCGCACCTAATGTAGTGGCCTGGTAGGTGCCCACCTAATGTGTTCCTGCCTGATGGCCTAAGGATGCTGTCCCCTGTTTTAGCCTTTACAAAGGGAACCTAGGCTCATGGCTGATGCCCGGGACTAGTGTAATTGTGCAGCTATGCCAATGATGTTGCGCCTAGTGTGGTTCAGGCCTGTTGCTAATGTTGTTGATGCCATGTTTAGGTGCACAGTGTTACCGGACTAATGAGTTCATACATGATGTGTTTTCACACCTAATGTTTTATTTCATGCCGACCTGCCCAAACGCCGATGCATAGTGTTTCTTTCCCTCACATTGACAGTGCTGTTGTTCCACGTCATTTGATAACGCTTTGTCTTTATTTCAGCCCGGGAAACTCATGGACTTACATTTTTGCTTTCTTTTCCCTTTTCCCTGTAAATAATCCCCCTGGAATACATTGCCCTGGTGCCCGTTGGCACCCCATTGTGATTACTGTGTCTTACTTTTGCAGGTTGGAGACAAACATGAGTTATTCTTTTTCATCCAAACCGGTGTTGTGTCTCTTTTTGTGCTGTGCCTGGTGTGTCATCTGTGGGTACTGCGTGGATACTTCGCACATGTCCTCAGGAGTTTGGCCTGCCCGCTCTGCTCCATGCTACCCCCCGTCGAATTGGTAACCCTATTTCTAACACACCCCGCTCTACAAAATGATTTCTAGGGATAGGGACTCCCTTACAGAGCCCTAGTTGTGGCGTACCATTGGTCAGTGTCTTGTATGGCTCTGCGCTTCTTTCATGGAAAGTCGTGTCAGAACTCAGTAGGCACCACAACGTCATCCCGGAAACCACAATGCAGATGACGGACTCTGAGTCGACCAAGACCACCTACCGACTCGCAGGGATATTGCTAGAGAAAAAATCTCCGGTTCCAGTTGACGCCTAGGCAAAATTCTAAGGTAAGGAATCTATAACCAACATATGTCTCTTACAGATACTTCATAACCGAAGGTAAGTAACTTGTTCTTCAAGGAGTCTCAATGGCTCTGGCAAGTACCCCCACCCTGTCCCAATACACTAAGTCCTGTCTTGGAGGTGGTCACACCTTCTTGTGGCAGGCAACCTATAGTCTTGCCATCCTCTCCTCGAGCTTGGCTCGGGAGCTGGAAGGCAGAATCACGTCTCTGGTTGGCAGCAGCCATAGTTTGCTGAACAGGTCTAGAAGACTAGTACCAGGAGCACTGAGGGCCTCCCGAAGGAGCTTTGGAGATATGATTCCAACATGTTTGACAACCAACATGACAGGGTTCGTTACAGCCATTTTAGAGCTTGCCATTGCATGATGATGCATGGCCACTCTATGTATCTTAATGGCTTGAACTGGAGTATTCAAAGAGGGCATCAAATATGCCCTTCAAGCAGTCTCAGTGGTGCTGACAAGCTCCCCCACCCTGTCGCAATATACTAAGTCCTGTCTGGCAGGTGGTCACACCTCCCCGTGTCAGGAAACCTAGTGTTCTGCCTTCCCATGCTCAAGCTTGGCTCAGCAACAGGAGGGCAGAATTGTGTGACTGGTCAGCAGCAGTCGTAGTTTGCTGTCCGGGTCTAGAAGACTGAAACCGGGAGCACTCAGGGCCTCCCGGAGGAGCATTACTGTGCATGGAATCATATCTCCCATACCGTTTACGGTGTGGGGGTTTGATTCCAACATGTTCAATACAAAATATGACAGAGTTTGTTACAGACAGTTTAGAGCTAGCCATTGCATAATACTCATGGCCACTCTATATCTTTTAATGGCTCATGCACTTACAACCCTTTAGAATGGACTCCAAAGGTTGCAGGGTTATCCTGCTCATGCAGGGGCACCCTCAAACTCACAACCGAGCACCCTGCTTTCGGGATTGAAACACCTGCCTTAGGGGTGACTTTTAGGTTGTAAGTGCAGTGACCTAAGATATCAGAAAATGTATATCTGTCGTAAGGGATGATAGATCCAGCTGAAACAGGCTGCAATGGCAGCCATGTAGTCACAATTTGAGAATTCTCTCATGGGTAGCATAATAAATGCTTCAGCCCATGGGAGACCCCTGGTGTACCTATGCCCTGGGTACCTTAGTAGCATTTACTAGGAACTGATAAGGGGACACCAGTGTCCAATCTGGGATGTACCTAAGTACTTACGATACCAATTTAGAGGAGAAAGCACAGAGACTGGGGTCATGATTAGCAGGATCCCAGTCAGAAACAGCATAACACCAGGCAGACAAATTGGGGGTAACCATAAAAGAGGATCCTACTTTCCTACAGTGGCCTTAATAGTGAGGCCTGATTTCTGCAGGGCCTCCAGAACATTCCTGAGCTTGACCGGGTGATCCTCCCAGGTAGAACTAAACACTGCAATATCATCTAGATATGCTGCACTATAGGCTTCCTGATTTGTGAGAAATGTATTCACCAACCTCTGAAATATGGCAGCAGCATTTCCCAGGCCAAATGGCATCACAATAAATTGATAAGGCCTACTGGGAGTTGAAAATACTGTTTGTGGCTTGGCATCCTCATCTAGTCTGATTTGCCAGTAGCTAGCAGTAAGGTCAAATGTACTCAGATATTTAGCAGAGGCTAAAGTATCTATGAGCTCATCTGCCCTTGGAATAGGATGGGCATCAGTCCTAGTTACTGCACTGAAGCCTCTGTAGCTCACGCAAAATCTCTCCTCTCTTTTTCCATCCTTGGTGAGAGGTTTTGGTACCTTGACCACTGGACTAGCCCAGGGGCTATCTGAAGGTTCAATAACCCCTATTTCCAAAATCATTTGGACCTCTGTCCCGATAGAGTCTCTGACACGGCCAGGCTGTCTGTAAATAGAGGGCCCGATGCACAGAACTAATCTGAGACAAAATCTTAAACTTACTACTTTTGGTATTCATAGAAGGCATTTAGTAGTAGTAAAGTTAGGATTTTGTCTTAAGTTCAGAAATTAATTATGTAACATATGCTAAATAGCTGCACACTACCATTAACATTGACAAAGTAAGAAACTGTACATGTGTGCAAATTGCCACAATGCTAAAGATAAAATTAGAAGTCACATTCAATAGGAATAAAATAGGCCTCATAGAAAGGAAGAAAAAAATGAAATTGTGTGCTTTACAATAACTAGGACTAAAATACAAAATGTTACAGCATTCTCCTTAGATTCATTATATTAAATATTAAAAGGCATTCACATCATCTGAGTAAATTGGTTGCTGCTGAAATAAACACGGCATTACAAAACGATAGATTTTGACAGGCTTGAAATGCCTCAGTTTTTATATAGACTGTGACGTGCTTACTTTCAGCACCAGAGAAAAAGGACATTACAATACAGCAAAAGGTTTTTTTTTCCTGGGAAAGGTGCAGCAATTGACGCCTGCTGGTCAAGAGCACAGCTGCGTAAATAACACATGGCTATCCCTGACCGCCAGTCACAGAGGGAAACTGCTGGGTCAACTAGATTTTAAGTTAGTACAAATCTGGTATAAAGGCGTGCATTAAAGACTGCTGATTTTAAAAGTTAGAACAGTTTCATTAATCTGAAAGAAACAGGTTAGTATTAGATTCCTTACCTTAGAATATCCCCAGGCGTCAGCCTGGATCCGGAAACTTTTGCGTAGCAGTACCCTTGCGTGTCAGTAGGGGTCGTCTGCGGCTCCGCGCCCGTCGTCAGCGTCGTTGGCGCCGGGATGATGTCGCCGGAGTACTTAGACGCCGCCCTCGCGCGCTGACATCAGTTCTTCTTTTTTCCGCGCCAGCAAGCGCCGATCCGGTAAAAGTGGTACCCATAGTCAATTTTTTACTAACTTTTTCAATCCTTTTTGATCATCTTTCGAAGTCGCTCGACTCCGACGATGCCGGTAGGGATGCCCGGCTTCAAACCCTGCGTCGATTGTAGCCGACTGATGTCGGTTACCGACCCCCATCGTCGGTGACTTCACTGTCTGGGACCTGACCACGACGACAAGTCCTGCTCCGAATGCCGGGCCCTGACATCCAAAGTTAGACGGGAGCGGTCCCGCAAGCCACTCGAGCTCCGGCAGTCAGCCCCGCGCCGCTCGAGGTCGCGGTCCAGAAGGAGGTCAAGGGACCGTTCGTGGGGCCGGAGTCTCCACAGTTCCGGGAGTCGTCATCAGTCTTTGGCCTTGAAGTCCTCAGCTAAGAGGCACAAGAAGTAGAAGAGGCGACATCGCTCTTCTGACTCCCCCCAACGCTCCCACAACGAGGCCGGGGGTTCGGGCGACACCGCCTACGCGGCTCCGCCGGAGCCGCAGGAATCGTGGCCTGCTCCATACCCGCCGGTCCCTGGGCAGAACGCGAAGCCGGAGGAGATCGAGGCCTTCCTCATGGCCATGAGGTCGCTCACTCCTCCTTCGGGTTCCGCGGTGCCTATGGGCGAAGCGGCCCCGACTGGGTCCCCACACGGGCCGGGTGCTTCGACCCCGGCACCGTCGGGTGCTTCGGCCCCGGTGCCATCGGGTGCTTCGACCCCGGCGCCATCAGCGACTTCGGTTCCGTTAGGCCACAGGGTCCCGTTGGATCCGGTATCGGATCCCGGTCGTCACCGCTCGACCTTACGACCTCACCGACGCCGGCCCCAAGAGTGTCCTGGCACTCTCCCAGGACGACGTCGACCCCAGTCCTACCCTCGATTCGGGGCCGGCGCCCTATTCGACTCCGGTAGGAGATTTTTACTTCTACGACCCGGCCCCATCCTTTGACCCTAAGTTTCTGGAGATGGGTGGCGAGGAGTATTGGGAGGGGTCCGAGGACCCTCTGGCACATGAGTGCCAGTCTTCTCAGGACTGGACAGGTGAGCTAGGGTAGGCCAGTGGTCTGGACACCTCCCCAGACACTGGTTTTGTCTCCCCTCCTCACTGAGGTTCTTAAACCGCAGGCAAGCTCGACTGAGCCTCTGCTGCCGTTTAATGGATCCTTGTCAAACGTTCTTCTGGGCACTTGGTCCAAGCCCGCTACAGGTTCCTTGTAGATAGAAACGTGGCCAGGCGCCACCGCACGGCTCCGGGCGACCCTTGCTTCCTGACTACCCACCCCACCCCGTGAGCCTGGTCATCCAGGCCTCTAACTCCCAGACCGCATTCCCGACGGCTCCCCCCGATCGGGAATCCAAGAGGTACGAACAGTATGGTAGGAAGATGTTCTCCTCCATTAGTTTGAGGTTGCGGTCCGTCAACACCGCGTGCCTCTTTGGCCATTACACCCACTCTCTGTGGGACACGGACGTGCTGCCACAATGTCCGGAGAGGGTCCGGACTAAACTTACCCAAGCCCTTGTGGAGGGTCGAGATGCGGCGCGGTATTCCATCCGGTGTGGGCTGGATACCACAGACTCGCTGGGCAGAGCGATGGCAACAACGGTGGCGATACATCGCCACGCCTGGCTGAGGTCTGCCAACTTTACGGCTGATGTCCAAAACACCCTTATGGACCTGACGTTTGATGGCCGTTGCCTCTTCGGCGACAAGGCTTTAAGCGATTTAAGCACTCCAGGGCTACAGCCAAGTCCCTGGGACTCTCGGCCCCGCGCCAGCAATCTGTTGCCTTTCGCTCCTTTCGTGGCCAAGGAAATGAGGGGGCCCCCACACATCCTGTCAGCCACAGCCCGCAGACTAATATCCAGCGCAGTGGCGGACGTGGTAACTGCCGCGGCGGCGGTCGGGGACAACGGCGAGGTCAGTCCACACCTACCCCTGCAGCATCCAACTCAAAACCCTCCTAGTCCGAGCTTTCAGGCCCATGTGACGCCAGTGGGGGGCACGGTTCGCCATCACCTCCTCCACTGGCACACTGTCACATCGGACAGGTGGGTGCTGCAAATCGTCCGAATGGGCTACTCCCTCCCCTTCGAGGTGACCCCTCCAGCCATGCCACCGCAGTACAACCGCGTGTCGGGTGATCACTTGAAACTTCTACAGGAGGAAGTTACAGCCCTCTTGGCCAAGGGGGCCATCGAGCGCGTTCCTGTGCCAGAAGTAGGGTGTGGTTGTTACTTCCACTACTTTCTGGTTCCCAAGAAGGGCAAAGGGGGCCTACGCCCTATCTTGGACCTGCGGAACGTCAACGGCTTCCTCCGGAAGGAGAAGTTCAAGATGCTGACACTGGCTCAGGTCTTAGCTGCCCTGGACCCGGGAGACTGGATGGATGCATTGGACTTGCAGGACGCTTGTTTTCATATCCCCGTCCTGCCGGCCCACCGGTGTTACCTTCAGTTCACGGTAGGCCACGAGCACTTTCAGTTTACTGTGCTCCCCTTCGGCCTTACCAGCACCCTACGGGTGTTCACGAAAGTGATGGCGGTGGTCGCAGCTCATCTGCGAAGGTTAGGGGTTTCAGTGTTCCCCTACCTCGACAACTGGTTGTTGAAGGCGGGCTCGCCCCAGACAGTTGTCAGCCACTTCCAGACTACGGCCGACCTCCTGCACCTGCTGGGGTTCTCCATCAATGTGCCGAAGTATCACCTGTGTCCCTCTCAAAAGCTCCTCTTCATCGACGCAGTTCTAGACTCAGCGCAGTTTCGGGTTTATCCTCCCGAACAGCGGGTTCGGAATATTCAGGCTCTGATTCCGATCTTTCAGCCGTTATCCCGAGTCTCGGTCAGGTTGACACTTCGGCTTCTGAGGCTGATGGCCTCCTGCATCCTTCTGGTGCATCACACCAGGTGGCGGATGTGGGCTCTGCAGTGGGACCTGAAGTTTCAGTGGGCCCAGCATCAGGGCAACTTGTCCGACCATGTCTTGATCTCAGAGGGCACTGCAAGGCAGTTGCAGTGGTGGCTCATAGACCGCGATTGGGTCAGCAGCAGATCCCTCTCCCTACCCCAACCGGAGCACGTAGTTGTGATGGACGCGTCCCTCCAGGGCTGGGGGGGCCACATGGGAGAGGTGGAGATCAGAGGCCTCCACATCAACCTTCTGGTTCCGGTTCGTGAAATGCAGAAAAAAGACGCTATACCTCGTTAGATGAATTTTAATCCAATACAAGGTAAGAACCCATTTAACCTGTTTAGCTTAGAAAACCAAACTAGCTCCTGACAGAGGGGGACAAATAAGTGATATGTTGTATTGTATTCTAAATAGAACATAACTACTGGAATAAAGATAAGAAGATTACACAGGAAACGACAACGGGGAAATAGAAAACCGTGCAGTTTGCTCCAAGGTACATTAAACATATGCGATTGAGAGCAAGATTACAATAATGGCTATTGCAGATAAGTGATTCTCTACTATACGTCTCCTAGGTTAACCATATAAGCAGATGATTAAAGAGAAGAGTGTGACAGGAACATCGGCCTGATCTACACAGTTCTTCTTCTGCCAACTTTGTCCTGATTAGGAAAAGGTAATACTTTTTTCTAAAAAAAATTCCAAGGTAGAATAAAGGATCAATAAAGAGTCAATCATCACAACATTGTGCATTGATCCTACAGGGCGATTCATGTAACAGGAAGCCCTGCATGGGACAAAAATCACCCAATAACTATACTTTACTCCCGAGCCGGAAAAGGAGGGAAATAAGCATTTAATCAAAAAAGGAAGTGTAGAGGAAGCGATAGAATCACCCTCCTGGTAGATTCATATAAACAAAGAGATTCTATCAAGAAAAAGTGCAAGTGTTTATTTTTAAGGGTTTTCATATATATATTCGAAAGGGAGGTTGGCTCTTCATCGGACCAGTGGGATGAAGGCACTATGTGCTTTTAAAATACCCCTCACACACTAAGAGTCCCTTAGTGTCATGCTTCATCATGGGGGTCTTCGCGTCCCTCTACGGGGCGGGGCGTGCTACGACCTACGAGCTACGTGGGAGCACTTTAATTTTGTGGTGAGAGACTATGTGTTTGTGCAGTGACAGTGGAGGTGGTGAGGTGTAGGGACCTAATAATGTGATTTAAAAAGTTAAACATTTCCTGGCTAGTGGAAAAAATAATTTTATTTGCTTCCCTGGCTGGGAATATTAAAAAGGGGTTGTGAGGTAGGGCTATTTAGCAACTACCGGGTCGACATGTTTCACAGACAGTCCCCTACTGTCTGATCATCAGGACCAGTGGTGGTCCCTACTGGGATGTACTCAGTTCTAAGTAGTATAGCCTAGAGTCCTATAAACTGATAACAAAAATCGGCTACCAGTTTGTGCTTCGGGGCATGAGTTGGCCCAATGTGAAGCTTGAAAAATGAAAAAAGAGGCAATGGTCTTTTCCCGGTTCTGAAAACGTGCCTCATGAGCCGGCAGAAACGAGGGTTTTGCGATGCGGTCAAGTAACCGCTGCTCGACAGTGCCTTATTCCTACCCCGGTGCCGCTCCGAGTACCACCTACGCAACCATAACCACCTTAGGAGAATATTACACAGGGAACCAGGACCTCCCTAGCAACACCTGTACTAGGAGAAAACAACCACAATACATGTAGGGGTATAGGCAAATTACACATGAAGCATCATAACACATTCAGAGGTGCAGGAGAACACAATTGTGCATAAATCACATTAGTCACCACCTGTGACTGTCCCAAGGCCAACTGGCCTCCTAAGGGCTAGGACACCCTGTGTCCCAAAGTCAGGGGCCTAAACGGAGCAGCTGCCCACTAAGTGCTGGGCAGCTGTGTAGATAATGAGGGGGCCAACTGAGGAGCCCCGCAGGCTCTGAACAAACCAACTGACTGTCCCCTTGGAGCCTCGCTGGGCTCTCAAGCAATGCAATGCCCCCTAGAGCCTCCCTGGCTCTGCACAACAATGTGGGGCAAGGTAGGCACGGCCCGCTGCCTTCTGGGACCGCTCTACCATGCCAGACGAATGCCCCCTTGAGCCTGTCTGGGCTCTCGAAAACAACTGGGGCGCCTGAGCCCCTCGTGGGGTCTCCAAAACAATTGTGGCGCCTAGAGCCTCTCGGGCTCGATCACAATGTGGGGCAAGGTGGGAGCGGCCCGCTGCCTTCTGGGGCCGCTCTACCACTGAGAAAAGAATGCCCCTGAATGGAGGAGTCTCTCTCGGGGGACTCGAACTTGTAAGGATGCCTTTGAGCCTCTCGAGGGCTCTGTATAAACAATGGGGTGCAAGCACGACGTGGTAGCCTCGTAGGCTCTAGCAACAAAATGCCCCCTGAGCCTCGTGGGCTCCAATTACAACTGTGCCCCTTCGGCGGAGAGTAGGAGCCTCTTCGGCTCGAACACAGAATGCCCTTAGGTCGTGGGAGTCCCGCTCGGGGGACTCGAGGTCAATTATGTGGCCAAGAGCCTCTCGGGCTCTTCAACAAATCTGGCACCACTGTTGGAGTCCCACTCGGGGGACTCAGAATCAAGTGAGGCCCCACGGGCCTCTCAGCACCACCAACCTCGGACTGGAGGGGAGGGGCAGGCACCGGCAATGTGCCCTGACGTCCCCCATCTCCTTCGAATGCACTCACCGGTTTTGGAGGACTCCACCGGACTCTTCTCTGGGCTGCCAGGCTGCACTCGGGGCTCTTGCTCTCCGGGACTCTCCTTTGGGCAGCACGGGGATCTCTACGACACCGGAGCCCACCTGCACTCCCAGCCGCTCTCCTCCCGCTGCTGGGCCCCCAGCAGTCAGGGGCCCTCCCGCGCTTCACAGGGACATCCTGGGAGGCGGTATCTCTCTCTTGGGCCGCGCAGTGATTGGGCGGCCGCGCAGCTTCCTGGTCGCCTCGAAGCCCTGCCCACGTCACAAGAGGCTGCCTGACTTCCTGGGGAGCCGGGTTGCGGCGGCGAAAACACGGGGCTGATGAGGGGTAGGCTCTCTCTTTTAATCTAAATATAAAGTGAGGTGGGCACTCGCTCGGGGTACCAAACCAGCAATTAAAACGGGTCAGATGCCGGGTGGGCCCCGACAAAGAACAAGTGAAACGCTCTCAAGCGCTAAGGACAAAATAAAAGCGCTCCCAGGCGCTATAAGTAAAATACAGCGCTCCCAGGCGCTATCAGCAAAATAGAGCTCCAGCAAAGTTCTGGCAGGCAGGGGAGCAAGGCTGGGCCCAGAGCCAGCTCACTGGGCCTCCAGGCAGGGAGGCAGTCCAAGTGGCGGTACTCCTGGCGCCCAGCAGCAGCCCCCCTCAGATAGGATCCTGGAAGAGATCATTTCGTGAGGGGACACAGCCCCGTCTTATACTAGAAAATCCTTTTTCTGGCTTCAGGGTGAGGGAAAAAAACAGTTGCAGCTGGTTTGTGAGCACTCTTGATGTGCTCAGCCCCTCACTCTATTCACTGGCAGGGCTAGGGACATTAGACGCACCACAGGGTAACCCGGGTAGCCATGCGCTATAAAAGTGCTGTTTTCATTTCATTTCATTTCATTTCACAGGGGGTGGAGCTAGCATTGTGTGGGGAAAGCCCAGCCCTATTCAGGACCCAGGTGCACCCCTCCCTCACATCACACATGCTAATGTCAACACTCAGCACCGGGGCAGACCCATCCAGACTCCTGGAGCCAGGCTCACCAGCCAGCTCCAGCCAATCCCGTGCCAGCATACTCACTGCACACACACACCCATGTCTAGAAGTGGCACTTCCACACTAGACAGATTCACGCCGCACACATCATTGCGCAGCATTCAATCGCACACAACAAACTCGAGCCTGCACACCTCACGCATCAGGAACTACCAGGGACAAAGACATTTCCCATACATTCCTATGGGAGGGCAGGCCAACCTTACTCCACGCACTCAGAGTGCGCACACACTTTCCACTGGGACACAGTGAAAGTGCGCAGAAACCAAAAATCACTACCACCAATTCACAATAAAAAAGCAAAAAGTTGAGGGGTGAACCTGCTAGAAGGGCCAAGTCCAACACAACCCCCTTCCAGCCAAAACCCAGGGTAGACCAATCACCACCGTAATGGGCTTCCCTGCTTGGGGCGATAGAACACGGACACGGGCCCGCAACTGCAGGGGAAACCTCCTGTTCTACGCCACGGTGAACTCATGGGGTTCCTTCTAACACCACTGTCTGGACCAACTGGGCTACCCCACAGGTACTCCCAAGCTGTCCGTGGTCAGGACCAGGCCCTGGGCCACCCAGGTGCCACTGGTCCTTGCCTATTTGCAGAGTGGGGGGTAGGAACCCCTGGCACATAGTAGCCATTTTCCACTCTTCCTGACTGCAGGACAGGACTAGTCTGCCACTGGTTCTCCAGCCTAGGGTCTACACCCTCAGGCGGACCAGGAGTCTCAGGGAAGGCTCTCCTCCCACTACCTCTTCTCCTAGGGTTCCTCCTCCTCCGGTGAGGGGTACACCTAGAATGCCATTCCAACCCAGGGTTTAACCCCTCAGGTTGCACCGGGGTCAGAGGTGGGCTCTTCCACCCTCTGCGCCCCCTTCCAGAGTCCTGCTCCCTACCAACTGGGGCGGTACCTCTGGAAGAAGAACCGGTCAGGACACTGGGTACAGTCGTCCTTCCCTCCAGGTCAGGCGGATCCTGAACCTTGCCTCCCAACCTCTGGTCTAGAACCTTTGGTGGAATAATTGCCTGGCCCTCCAGGACTTCTGGGGATTTACACACCATCCCCCTGAGGCTAACAAATGACACATATGTTGTGTGACTGTCTGTCTGGCGCAGATCTCCTGTCCCCTGTCCACCTGACAGTGCACGAAGATCCCCCAGAACAGAAGTGGTGTCACCATGGTCACTACATGGGAACCTTGCCCAACTGGGTAGTCCCTGAACCACTGGTTCTTCCACTGGGGAACTCATCCCCCAATCACTCCTCACGCTGTACTCCTGTACCCTCCCTACCGGAGCGGTACTGCCAGACTCTAGAACCACAGGAGCCCTGTTTACAGGCGCACCAGGTCCTCTACTCACTAGGAGATCTCCTCAAGTGGAGTAACAGGACAGCCTAGGTCCCCAACCTGGTGTTCTCTAAAGAAACCATCCAAGTCCTGAGGCAAGGCTTCGTGTGTCTGGGGACCCTCTGTCTCCCACTCACTCCTGCTCCACTGAGCAGGCAGTGAGCCCCTACACCCTCCTCTCTATCCTGGGATCTAGCTGGGCTACACTGAGCCTCCTCCACCACGCTGGGATGGAGGATGCCTGAACCACTACTTTTGGAATCACTCCCTAATGACTCTAGAGAACCTCTAGCACTTTCCCAGCGGTCTGCCTAATCTGCTCCCAAGGACAAAAGTATTCAAACCTCAACAGGTGCTGGCGCAACCCTGGACAACAAATACTGATGAACTGCTCTTTGAAAAACATATTCCCCACACCTTCTGGTCCGGGTTAGTCGCCAGCCAAACACACAGTGCATCTGAACAGTCATTCATAAACTCCCCCCAATCCTGGTGAGACAGTTTCCTACTGCCCCTGAATTTCAACCTCAACTACTCTCCTTGAGAAACAGGTAGCAGACTTTGGGAACTGGGAAGGGGACTTCTTGCACTAGGCTCTATATAGCTGCCACCACTGGACTCAACCCTCCCTGGGGAGTCCAGAAAATCATAACTGCGGTCAGGGGATAACCTACTGTAGCGATCGCTACCATCGACAAGGTACAAGGTAAAGGATTTCGTATATCCAGTCCATGGCGGAAACACTACAAGTCCCAGAAGGCCATCCGGCGCTGGGGGTTGGCTCAGTGGGAGGACATTATATAAGCTCCACCTCCGGAACACAACGGGGCTTGTCAATCGTGTTCTGTATTCGCTCATTGTGGATGAGCCTTCCCTCGCTTCAAGTAAAGATTCTGGAGAACAGCGCCGATCAAAAGCCAGCGTGGTCAGTTATCCTAGTCTGCACGACGCCGATCAACAGCCAGCGTGGTCAGAGATCCTAGTCTGCACGACGCCGATCAACAGCCAGCGTGGTCAGATATCCTGGTGGAGAATCTCTGGTCCACAGCCATTTCCAGTCGTGCAAGTACCAAGAGGAGTGCGGGCTCGCCTCCTCTTTTTTGTGTATTGTTACTATTTAAAACGGCGTCTCTGCCGCCGCCATTTCTTGTTTACTTTCCGGGGAAAACCTTGGTGCTTGTTGTCAGTGGCTACTGACATTATCTGATACTGTTATATTTGTAACCAAAAGGAGAAAAGTGGGTTTATTACGTGGTGGTTCCATGTTTCGGTAGTACGTAATTCAAAGGTGCATTTGAGATTACGAACTGAGAGATAGCGGAGTGACGTTAACTCCTCTGTACTTCTGGTCACCTATTACTAGGGTTCTTTGTTGAGGATTCCTTTAAGGATACATGGGGTGGAGAAACTGGTGAGTAGAGAGAAGAGGGAAGGGATCCTGGGTTCCTGTAAGTCTTACTGCGGAAATAATCCTTTGTTCTCTGTCTCCCCTGCCTGCAGTGTCCCTGTACCAGTCACCTCATGGTAACAAGACCAGACGATACTTGACGTGCCATTCCCCGATGTCAATCTACCTCCCGGCCCCTATTCGTACAGGCTCAAACAGTGGGTATATTCCATTGTAGGGGTTTGTGCGGAGCGGAGTTGGAAGGACTATCGTCTATCGTCTCTGCTGGCCATCAGAGTAAGGTTAGTGGCGCTTGCGTACTCTTGCGCTACTCTCAATCCTGACACCTACCCTCTGGGGCTATCTTCTCCCTGGCCAAGGCCCTCTCAGCCTCTGCAAGCCTCTCTTGCACACCCAGCTGTGCTATCTCTCTGGCATGCTCCAACCTGAGCTTCTCCATAGCCAGCTGGTGCTCCCTCTCTTTCCTCCTATCCAACCACTCCTCTGGGGACAGGGAAAGGGATGGGGCGCTGCCCCCTACACTGGACCCAGCAAGGGACTCCCTATCTATGGGGTCCTCACTCTCTACTGGTGCCCATGTACTGTCATCTTCTCCCTCCTCTTCTGAATCTTCAGGGCTCCCCACAGACCCACCACCCTCATGGTGTGAGGCCCAGGCCCTTTCCTCACTGCGCTCAAGATCCCATTGATCCTTTTGCCATTGGACCAGGGGGTCCTTAAGTACGTACCCATTTGACTCACCCCTCCCTAGGTCTCTCTCTCTACAGAACCTTTCCAGCTCCCACGTACTGTATGTACCTAGAACATTGAAATCAAAAGCAGGCTCCATTTTGGCAGACGTTCTAGAGAAAAGATTACACAGGGAACCTAGGGGTCTGAGCTAAACAGGAGTACACAATTCACAAAGGTATTCAGCAATGTCCCTATCCCAGAGAACTCACACTCACTTGTCCAGTGCAACACACCATTCATCCACACACAACACCCCCCTCGGACTGGTAAGGCAGTTTCTACCACCCCTGATTCCTCAACCTGACCGCACGTGACACAGGTACCAACTCTGGGCGCAGGGCGGGGAACAAATGTACTGGACACAATTACACAATGATACCTTTAGAAGAAGAAATATGGAACTTCAAAAAAACCAATAATCCCCAAATTGTGGTCATCTAAAATACAGAGTTTTGTAGTGTGGGCACTGCGGTACAACACAAACACAAATCCGGATCCTCACCGCCTGCCACCAATGTTAGAAATGGGATCTCTGGCTGGCCAAGGTTTGCGCCAAAGTCAGTCAGAGACCACCACTCTAAGCCAGGGCATGGGAGTTACACGCCAAAGATAACCCCTGCTCACCCTCTAGGTAACGTGACGCGAGCAGCAAGGCTAATCTTGGAGGCTATGTAGGTTAAGTGTTTGCGCGCGCACCCAGCAACAACACCCAAGGCCCACCACAAAAGAAACTCCACACAAGGTTATATGTAAAAATAGCCTTTGTATTATACCAAAGCACATTAGATAAAAACACACACTTTACAATGTGCCAACAGGCACTGGCAGAATTTACAGGGGATATGTACAAGACAGGGCCACATGGACCACTGTCAGAAATAGGCACTTTTAGAACTAGCACTTAGAACATAGAATATAAAATCACTGTAGCACAAATTAGAAAATAAAGCACACAACCAGTAACCACTGGTAACAGGTAAGTACCACCTACGTAACCCTAACCACCTTAGGAGAATATTACGCAGGGAACCAGGACCTCCCTAGCAACACCTGTACTAGGAGAACAAAACCACCTAAGTATCACAATACATGTAGGTGTATAGGCAGATTACACATGATGCATCATAACACATTCAGAGGTGCAGGAGAACACAATTGCCCATAAATCACATTAGTCACCACCTGTGACTGTCCCTAGGCCAACTGGCCTCGTAGGGGCTAGGACACCCTGTGTGCCAAAGTCAGGGGCCTTAACCGAGCAGCTGCCCACTAAGTGCTGGACAGCTGTGTAGATAATGAGGGGGCCAACTGGGGAGCCCCGCAGGCTCTGAACAAACCAACTGACTGTCCCCTTGGAGCCTCGCTGGGATGTAAAGCAACGTGATGCCCCCTAGAGCCTCCCTGGCTCTGCACAACAATGTGGGGCAAGGTGGGAGCGGCCCGCTGCCTTCTGGGGCCACTCTATCACGCCAGACAAATGCCCCCTTGAGCCCCTCGTGGGCTCTCAAAAACAATTCTGGCGCCTGGAGCCTCTCGGGGCTCGATCACAATGTGGGGCAAGGTGGGAGTGGCCCGCTGCCTTCTGGTGCCGCTCTACCACTGAGAAAAGAATGCCCCTGAACGGAGGAGTCCCTATCGGGGGACTCAAACTTGTAAGGATGCCTTTGAGCCTCTCGAGGGCTCTGTATAAACAATGGGGTGCAAGCACGACGTGGGAGCCTCGTAGGCTCTAGCAACAAAATGCTCCCTGAGCCTTGTGGGCTCCAATTACAACTGTGCCCCTTCGGCGGAGGGTAGGAGCCTCTTCGGCTCGAACAAAGAATGCCCTTAGGTTGTGGGAGTCCCGCTCGGGGGACTCAAGGTCAATTATGTGGCCAAGAGCCTCTCGGGCTCTTCAACAAATCTGGCACCGTCGTTGGAGTCCCACTCGGGGGACTCAGAACCAAGTGAGGCCTCACGGGCCTCTCAGCACCACCTGCCTCGTACTGGAGGGGAGGGGCAGGCACCGGCAATGTGCCCCGACATCCCCCCTCTCCTTCGAACGCACTCACCAGTTTTGGAGGACTCTACCGGACTCCTCTCTTGGCTGCCGGGCTGCACTCGGTCTCTTGCTCTCCGGGGCTCTCCTTTGGGCAGCGCGGGGCTCTCTACGACACCGGTGCCCCGCCTGCACTCCCAGCCGCTCTCCTCCCGCTGCTGGGCCCCCGGCAGTCAGGGGCTCTCCCGCGCTTCACCGGGACGTCCTGGGAGGCGGGTCTCTCTCTCGTGGGCCGCGCAGTGATTGGGCGGCCGCGCAGGTTCCGGGTCGCCTCAAAGCCCTGTCCACGTCACAAGAGGCTGCCTGACTTCCTGGGGAGCCGGGCTGCTGCGGCGAAAATACGGGGCTGATGAGGGGTAGGCTCCCTCTTTTAATCTAAATATAAAGCGAGGTGGGCACTCGCTCGGGGTACCAAATCAGCAATTAAAACAGGTCAGATGCCGGGTGGGCCCCGGCGAAGAACAAGTGAAGCGCTCTCAAGCGCTAAGAACAAAATAAAAGCGCTCCCAGGCGCTATAGGTAAAATACAGCATTCCCAGGCGCTATCAGCAAAATAGAGCTCCAGCAAAGTTCTGGCAGGCAGGGGGATAAGGCTGGGCCCAGAGCCAGCTCACTGGGCCTCCAGGCAGGGAGGCAGTCCAAGTGGCGGTCCTCCTGGCGCCCAGCAGCAGCAGCAGCCCCCCTCAGATAGGATCCTGGAAGAGAACATTTTGTGAGGGGACACAGCCCCTTCTTATACTAGAAAATCCTTTGTCTGGCTTCAGGGTGAGGGGAAAAACAGTCTCAGCTGGTTTGTGAGCACTCTTGATGTGCTCAGCCCCTCACTCTATTCACTGGCAGGGCTAGGGACATTAGACGCACCACAGGGGGCGGAGCCAGCATTGTGTGGAGAAAGCCCAGCCCTATTCAGGACCCAGGTGTACCCCTCCCTCACATCACACATGCTAATCTCAACACTCACCACCGTGGCAGACCCATTCAGACTCCTGGAGCCAGGCTCACCAGCCAGCTCCAGCCAATCACTTGCCAGCACACTCACTTCACACCCATGTCTCGAAGTGGCACTTCCACACTAGACACATTCACGCCACACACATCATTGCGCAGCATTCAATCACACGAGTCCGCACATACCAAACTCGAGCCTGCACACCTCACGCCTCAGGAACTACCAGGGACACAGACATTCCCCATGCATTCCTATGGGAGGGCAGGTCAACCTTACTCCACGCACTCAGAGTGCGCATGCACTTTCCACTGGGACACAGTGAAAGTGCGCAGAAACCAAAAATCACTACCACCAATTCACTTTAAAAAATCAAAAAGTTTAGGGGTGAACCTGCGAGAAGGGCCAAGTCCAACAGTGCACAGCAAAGACTGTGGATCCCCTTTCTGTCCCTATTTCAGAGGTTATCCACTTTCTTATCTCTCTTGCACAGCAGGGCTCTGCTCTGGGCATTATCAAGGGCTACCTCTCTGCTATTTCCGCCTTCTTAAGTATCCCGGATCAGCCCTCTTTGTTCAAGTCCCCAGTTGTAAAAAGGTTTTTGGAGGGCATCACTCATATGTTTCCTCCTGTTCCTTTTGTGATGCCTCAGTGGGACTTGAACCTTGTTCTGACCTATCTGATGTGCGCTCCTTTCGAGCCCCTCCATCACTGTCCTCTTCGTCTCCTTACTCTAAAGACTGCATTCCTGGTTGCCATCACCTTTGCCAGGAGGGTGAGTGAGCTCCAGGCTCTTTCCTCTAAACCTCCCTTCCTTTCTGTCCATCCGGACAAAGTTGTGTTGCGGATGCAACCCTCTTTCCTGCCCAAAGTAGTCATAGCCTTCCACATCGGGCAGTCCATCACCTTGCCCACCTTCTTTCCGCCTCCGCATCCCTCTAAAGAGTAAGAGCGGCTCCACCGTCTGGACCCAAAACGTGCGCTCTCATACTATCTGGATCGCACACGCCAGTTCCGGGTGGATGACCAACTCTTTGTTGGTTACGTGGGCTATAAGAAGGGACGGGCGGTGCACAAACGGACCATCTCTCGGTGGGTCGTGTTGTGCATCAAGGCATGCTACTCTTTGGCTAAGAAGGAGCCTCCTGTTGGGCTTAGGACCCATTCCACTCGGGCCAAGGCGGCTACTACTGCCCTGGGTCGGGGAGTCTCCTTGCAGGACATCTGTCAGCCAGCTATGTGAGCCTCGCTGCACACGTTCGCAAGACACTACTGCCTGGACAGCCAAGTCCGGAGGGATGGCTTCTTTGGACGTTCCGTCCTCCAGGACTTTCTGGTGTGATTATTGGTTCACATACCCACCACCGGTGTTGGTATTGCTGGGGTATCTATTCTTAGGTAAGGAATCTAATACTAACCTGTTTCTTTCAGATGCACAAGTTACTTACCTTCGGTAATGATATATCTGTAAGAAACAGTAGTTAGTATTAGATTCCTTACCGCCCCACCCATCCTCCCCGTTCTGCGAACCGATATCTAGGCTTAAGGTCATCCCCTTACAGGGCCCTAGTTTCATGGCACCAGTGTTGGTTTTTATCATGGCTCTGCGTTTCTGGCGGTGAAAAGCTGTGTATAAGAACTGACGTCAGCGCATGAGTGTGGCGTCTAAGTACTCCGGCAACGTCATCTCGACGCTGACGACGGACGCAGAGCCGCAGACAACGCCTACCAACGCGCAAGGGTACTGCTACGAAAAAGTTTCCGGATCCAGTCTGACGCCTGGGGATATTCTAAGGTAAGGATTCTAATACTAACTACTGTTTCTTACAGATATATCGTTACCGAAGGAAAGTAACTTGTGCTTTTGGATAACAGAGAAAAAGATTAAAAGAAGGGATTTTCTTTCTTATTGCCTTTTTAATAAGCATATCCGTGGTTCTAATTTTAAACGATTACTGTCTTAAAAAGTGACGGAGAAAACATGTTTCAGTAAGGCTTTTGTGCTTAGTGTTATAAAATAATGCATTTAAAAGTGATAGGAAAGGAATGAGGCTTGCTTTTCTTATGTGGAACCATCAAAAGGGTTGGTGATCATTATTAAGAATGTTTTGTTTTTTACTATGTAAGGAAATTATTTTTATTAAAAATAAATTGCATTAAAATCGTTTTTGATCCTTATAATATGTAATACTCCTACTGTGAATAATATATGACTCCTAGCATCAAAGTTGGAATTTTAGCAGTATTTTAACCACAAGGTGGGGAATAATAGTGAAATGTCACTTTACCCAGGTGTACAAAACTCATTTTTAAGGGTGTACCTTATACATTTCTGATCCCCCATCGCTGGGATGTCTCAAGCTTCAGTAGTGCACACATGTAAGTATAGAATAAACAGCTGACCTCTATACTGCTAGAAAAGCACACCCCACACTATACACAAATAAAAATAACTATGAAAAACCAGCAGAAGTTATTATCCTATCTTTAAATTATTGGCAAACGGACGGAACAGGACTGCCTTTCAGCTGTGATTCTCTATAGTTGCTTTGAAATGGAAATCCGCATGGTGTAGCCCTTCTCAGACATGGGACAACAGGTTTAAGGGTCAAAGGCCAAAGTCTGTTTCCAGAACTTAGCAACCCTACTGAACGTGCAATTTCCACGTAGGGAACCACTGTCACAGTATGTGATTTCTTTGTATTACTTAAATATCCTGAGTCTCACAAAGTAGGGTAAAGCACTAAAAGTAATGTTTTAGGTAACATTAGCTAAAGGGAATATAGCATATTTTGTTAGGAGCACATGGGGATATCACTGTTTTCGTGAGATATAATACAAGTGTAAGAAATGTGCAGGTGGGGTTATCCTATTAAATAACATTATCAAGGGATAGCAGCATTTGTAGGTCATATGCAGAGAATAGCTCTGCCATGTATATAGCACTAATGCTTTTAGTTTAAAGATTACTGTGCATGGGCTGAGATAAGGAGGCAATGGGATTTAGTTTGCATTCATTCGCCCTCATGTTAGACTAGTACAATTGCTAAAGGAATTGGTGGTTGGTTATTAATGTTTTCTAGCTAGCTTAATGTGTGATTTTCCTCCTACAAGTTTGTTTAGCCCAGTTGCCAAAAATAGGGGTATTTAGTATCGACAGAAGGTAAACCTGTTTCAGGTTTCCTACTGTCGAAATGGGGGAAGGAGGTTAGCTCCTCTGCAAATTAAAGGTAGGCAAAGTTATGTTTTCTCTCTCGTTTTCTCACTCACTCACTCTCTTTTTCTTCTTTTTAATTTGTTTATTGGCATTCTTTACAGCCTTACATATATAAGCATACAACACTTTCCAAATCAGGCCGGAGAGTTTCCGGACAAGCAGTAATCAAATAAGTCATTACAAAGCAACATTGTTCTCAACATTCCTTTGCATCTCCAATTCTACCTCAGGGGATATACAAGGCTCACAACAATAGTTGTTCCACATTGACCACTTCCAATCCCATTTTTTGGGCATCCCCTGGCCACAAACACCTCGGTCTCCACCAGCATGCACCTGTTAATTTCCTTCGCCCACACGGTAATAGGTGGCACATTAGATCCCCCACCCCCTCACCAGTTCCCGCTTAACCAATTTGTATCCCAGTGTTGTGAACTGTTGTTCAATTTCAGTGAGATCAGTCACCTCCCATATATTAAGCAGTCCAAATTGTGGTGTCAACACTACCTCTTTGCTCAGGGCTGTCTGCATATGGTCCGAGGCTCCCTCCCAGTGTGTACATATTCTCGGGCAGCTCACAGGATATGATAAAAAGTGGCCTGCTGTCCACACCCCCTCAGACATAGGTCTTGTGGTCTAGAACCGATTTTAGCCAAGGTCTTCCTTTCATATATGATCAGTGAAGTATCCTAAGCTGTATGAGCCTAAACTTAAGTGTGATGGTCGCTTCTCGAGGAGACATAAGAGCCGCCTGCCAGTCTTTGTCACTTATTTGTCCCAGATCGTCTTGCCACCACTCCCTGAGCTGTGAAAAGGTGTCCGTGAGTTATTACATAACTTTTTATATGTGAGGGACATCGCCTTGGAACTTAAGTGCCCATCTAACAACCAGTCTTCCAATGGAGACGAACCAGGTATGTCCATAAAGGATGGGAAAGCCGTCAGGAGGCCATGTCTAATTTGCAAATATCTGTACAGTTCACCCTGGGCCAAATGATATCGGCTCTGAAGTTCCCCAAATGTCATTATAGCCCCCCTTCCGAACTAGGTCCTTCACCACTGAGATCCCTATAAGGTCCCACTTATCAAACCAGGGCTGATAGCACAGCATTCCCAATTTCTGTGTGTACCACAATGGCGCCATCTTAGAAAGGATGCCTTTCCATCCCAGACGGGAATGTACTATGCGCCAAACGTCCAGTATATGTTTGGTGGGTCCAAAGAATTTCTGCTTGTTTTTCCTATCAGTATTCAATCTTTATTTAATCTTTATTCAATCATTATTCAGAAAAAATATCCATAAAAGTGCAATTCAATCACAGCCAACCAGGAAAAACAACTGTTATATAAAAAGTCTTTTTTAGATTCACAACTAAATTATTATATGAATCCGCGGTGATTGCGACTAATAAGAAACACATAGGTTTGATAAAAAGAATTTCCACGGTAAACAATGTATGAAAATGCACAGTGAAAATGAGCACTGTCATATTAAAAGTTGGCAAATAAATAAACCAATAGGATAACATTTAAACGATAGTTGGACGGGCATTCAAAAACAACATCATATTATAATAAAGTGCAATGAGTGTAAACAGTATTATTTGAATACAAATCAACGGAAGAGTGACACACAAAAGAATACGTAAAGGGGCAGTCAAGAAATTCAGTTACTACCACCAAGAGAAGAGAAAAAGACAGTAAAACAATAGGTTATTACATGCACAGTGCAGAAAAAGAACCCTCAGGCACACACTGAAAGTCGGTTGCCAGTTGTCTTCATTGGGCTCTAGTTTGGAATACGTGAAAATGGTATCCAACAGTGATGAAGGGTGAATTAAAAGGAGTGTTGGCTACTCCCCAGACTAGAAAAAATAATTTAATATAGGGGTAGCTCTAACTCCATTAAAAAAATAGTGCAAAGCGGACATAAACTTGGTTGTGTAAATTTGAACCAAAAGAGTCCTATAAAAGTGTAGGGGTCGACATGTTTCTGCTATAAAGAGCCAAGAGCTGGCTTAGCATTCATCAGGACCAAAAACATACGTCGCCTCGTGGGTGACGCACACTAAGGCGCCACTGCCACCTGGGGCGAGAAAGATAAAGTGATTACAAACTTGAATGTAACCGATGCACAGGAGCTTCCTCGTGCGTCCCCTCTAGAACGTGAGGGATGAAGAATCTGCAATGAATCAAGAGACACAGAAAAAAACTGAAACAAGGGGGGTAAACTACTATAACATTTCCCAATTATGGCATTCAATGTAAAACCACAATTATTGTCAAAGAAAGTGGATAAAGGTGAACCCACCAGAAAAGCAGTGAGCAATGGTAACATCATAGTATTAAATATGTCCCACCAAGTCAAATCTCTTTGAACGTTAAACCCATTGATATTGGTATAACTTATGTCCACAAGACGTTGATGTAAAAACTTTTTACAGAGAAAAATAGAGGTATAGTAACCTGAAGGAATATCAACCTCATCAAAAGCAAACTCAATCAATTATGAATAGAAAGCTATGAGGGATTTCCAAAAACAAAGTTGAAGAGAGTGCCCGTTTGAAAAATCATAAATACATTTAAAATACACATTCGTTCATGAAAGGTTCAAAAAGGGAGAGAGCCTTAAGGTATTACACTCACTGTTACGTGTCAGGAGCTGTGCCCTTAGGCTCGTGGTAGGGGGAATATCTTCACACCCAGACCGTCTATAAAACACAAAACAGAACACAAAACCCGGGTCAGACATCAGACCTAGGTTAACACAGTTCAATTTGTCCCGAAGGGGCATGCACGCCCGGTTTAAGCAGCGAGCTGCGGCAGGGTAAACACGAAGTAGACCACACTACCGGCTCACTTACTAATATCCCGGCGACTACCCTCCATGGAATCTACTGGGTCCACGTCCACAGCCCGAATACACGGAGACCATGAAGAAACGCTGTCTTTTGTTACTACGTGATCGACGCTGGTCGCGATCACGTGGTCGGAGCTCAGTTAGAAATTCTTAAAGGGCCGGCATTATTTGCCAGATTCAGTGTGTTTTTTTCTCAAAGCGAAACTTTATTGATTACAGCAGATGTGAGGCTGCAAGTATGTCCTGCATAACATTATGAAAAATTCAGAAAGTTCAGAAAGTCAAAATTTATATCACAGTCCTCCATATTCGAAGGCAAATATCGGAGCCTTGAGTGCTTTTAGATATCGCTAGCTCACGTATTAGATTTATAAATGCAAAGTGTTTGGAAGGGCAAAACACAACCCCACAAATAAGTATAAAGCCTCTACAGCCTAGTGCCTACGGTAGTTATCGTTTTGTGCAATGGGCAATAGGTATAACCCTCAGGGAGTTGGGCAATAGCTATAACCCTCACGGTCCCAATTTTTAACATACAACTGCCAATGCTGTGTTTGTACATATATGGACTTGTAAATGCTTTAAAAGTTCACAAAAAAGCAACAAGAAAAGTAGGCGCTTTTGCAGCTGGGGGAACAATCAAAAATCCCATGAACTCTTTAAATAGAGGGTATCTAGTACTTATTACAGACTCTCGAAAAAGGCTCTTATAGTTGTATAATCGATATCTCTTTCTGACAGAGGTAGTAGACTTGTTTACAAAAAACTGAAGACAGGTAGTAGCGTTAGTAGTAGGAAAGGTGACCAGCTAACTACTAAGACCTACTACAAGCCCACCAGCAAAAACAACCTGCTCCATTTTTCAAGCTTTCACCCGCGTCCTTTGCGGGAGAATTTACCTGTTGGTCAATATCTACGTATTCGTAGAAATTGTAGCTCCCTGACCGATTTTAACACACAGTCAGAGGACCTCACCAACAAGCTACTTACAAGAGGTTATCCAAAAAGAATCCTAAATAAAAGCCGTAAAAGGGCTAAAAATCAAAATAGGGAGGACCTTTTGGAAGATTACAGCAAAGACCAGGAAGCCAAGCACCTTTGACCTGTGTGACGACCTACAGCAACATTTCCAACGCTGTGAGTCGTTGCATAGGCAAACACTGGCGCATTTTGATCAGTAATGGGAGAAAATGGCAAAAACCACAGTTTTCTTACAAATGCGAGAGGAGCCTACAAGATGCACTCGTCCATACCCGCCTGTTATGAAGTTAGCATGCTAGTAGTTGGGAGTGGGTGGAGCTAGGGGGCTAGAGGAAGAGGAGGAGTGGACACAGGAAGGGGACAGTTAGAGTAGGGACAGGGCACGAGCAAGACGTGTAAAATAAAGCTCCAGTTTAGACATCAATAAGTGTCTGTGGTTATTGTAGCAAGATGCTACAACTGGCGACGAGGGTGGGATGGTGAAGCCTGCCGCCTACAGAACCCTGAAGAGAAGTGTCCCGTCCCCTGCCGCATGCAAGAAGACACTGCCGGCGAGACTTGAATGTCAAAATAAGCAGAGCGCCAGAATGAGAGGCCAGTGGTGATCGCACTTGCCCTGTGAGCTACCAGCCTGATAAAGCCCCGCTGTGGAGCGCTGGTGAGAGCTGAGGGCGTTTGAAGAGGAACGCTCGTTCGTGACAAAAACGATACTCACGCCCGATGCGTGCATATCGGCACGCAGGTAAAGAAGAAGAGATCGGGAGCCTATCCCGATTCTGCCGGATGCTCCGGTGACCAGAAGGCGCCTGAGATACCACGGAAGCCCCGTGAATGTGCCCCGAAGTAAGAGCGCTGTTCGCACCAAAAGAAACTGCAAGTGCCCGAGTGAGGTGAGGGCTGAAACGGACTGAGCGAGGGATCGGGAGCCCAACCCCGACCCTGCTGTGCTGCCTGAGTGTGAGGACGCAGAGCGGAGACTGTGAGAGCGCTGTGAGAGGAAGCGCTGCCCCGCCAAAAGAAATTGTGTTGCCCCGATGGAAAACCTCACCCCCGAGGCGTGAGAAATGGCATGCCGGTAACGAAGAATAATCGGGAGTTTGCCCCGATCCTACCTGGATGTGCTGGAGGCCCAGGAGCGTGTAAGGCTCAAGAAGAGTTGCTGCCTAGAAGGGGACCGGCTGCCGGTGAGTGCCGGGGAGATTCCTGTGAGTGGCAGACTGAATGAAAGCAAGTCTCGTGAGGGGTGAGATTTCAGGTGAGCGGCCATCTTTGAGTCAGGCGGGTTTTAAGGACATACCCTGTGTGATCCATAGGCGGCAATCTTGAAGTCAGGCAAAAGCAAGAAATCATCAAGCATTGGCAAAAGTGAACAAGCATTGGCAAAAGTGAACAAGCATTGGCAAAAGTGAACAAGCATTGGCAAGAACAAAGAAACAAACATTGGTAAAAGGAAGTCAACAAGCACTGATAACCGTAAGGTAGATGCAAGTAAACGAACATTGATACCTGCAAATAAACAAGCAGTGATACATGCAAATCAGCAAGCATTGACACATGCAACTCAACAAACATTGGACAAACGGAAACAAGCACTGGCGAAGAGCAAACTAGCATTGGTACATGCAAAGAAACAAGCATTGATACATGCAAGGAGACACGAGCATCGATACGTGCAGGTCAACAAGCATTGGATAAATCGTGGCGAAGGAAGAAAACAAGCATTGGCAAAGGCCAAACAAGCATTGGCGAAGGCCAAACAAGCATTGGCAAAGACAAGCAAGCAAGCACTGGTGCATGCAAATAAACAAGCATTGGTGCATGCAAACAAACAAGCAGTGGTACCTGGGAGTCAACGAGCCTTGGTAGGTGCAAATAGACAAACACTGATAAATGCAAAGAAATAGGCTTTGGTAAGGCAAATAAATAAGCGTGGATAACGGCGCGTGAACCATCATGAACAAGTCTTGGCAACCAAAACTGAATAAGCACACGCAATCACGAGAGTGAATCGATTGACAAGCAAGAGCAACCACCAGAGTGACTTAACAAACAAGCATTGACAACACAAATGTCAGCACGGGTGGAAACGCGAACAGTGAGAAACGCAAGTGAATGCACAGTGGCAAATGCCATTAAGTAACGCGTGTCCATTAAATAAAGGAAGCAACAAGCAAACATAAATAAAGACAATGCATAAATAATTACAATGGAATCAGCAATGAGCACGAGCCAATGCGCGTGTGGAGTAGCCAATGAGCACACACAACAAGCACGTGAAATCCAACATTGTCACTAACCATGGATAAATTCAAGGGTGCAATGTTGACCAAACACGAGTGAACTGAAGGAAGAACTGACAATCAAGCTCAGGCTAAAACACAAGCAGAAGCAACTGAAACCCGAAGAAAAGTGTACAGCACAATGCCCCGCGTCTACGACAAATCAGAACCTCTTTTTCTCATGGCGGGAGGAGACGTAGCTCAACGTTTCAATCCACACCTTGAAGTATCGACCCCAGCGGCACGGATCGATGATTGGATCCAGGGCCTCAAACGGCACTGGTGGCTGGAAGCATTGGACAACTTCTTGAAAGCCAACGGTGAGCAAAGAGAAAGAAAATGTCTGGTGCTACTCCTCCATCTGGTGGGTCCCGGGGGCCGATGCCCAATTAGAACATTTTCCAAAGAAGAAGCAGACATCTATGATAGACTCCAAGAGGAGCTCTGTGCCCATCTCAATGCACAGGCAGAGGTGGATCATAATCGCATGGTCTTCAACACAGCACGGCAGGAACCAGGCGAACCATTGCCGCATTTCATCACTCGGTTGCAAAGTCTAGTACAAGGCTGCCATTTCAACACGTTTACAAATGAGGATGCTGTTCGGCTCCGAATAATTGAAGGCTGTGAGAACCCCGAAACAAGGCACAAAATACTGAGAGGGCATTGGTCGCTAAAGGAAATTATCAAGAAAGCCGAAATTGGAATGCAAGTTCAAGCAAGAGACAAATTGATGGATGTGCACCTGAGTGCAAACCTTCGAGATAACTGGGATGAGAGAGCCCAGAAATCCAACAAACACAAAAGGAGAGAGAGAGAAGGCAGACCAGCGAAAAGACAATGGGAGAGACACAGTGACAAGGAAAGTGACAAGGAGTACTCAAAGTTAGATTACTCAGCGTCCAACCACTCAGAATCAACCAAAGATTACTCAGAGTCCACCATCCAAATACCAACTCCCAGGAGTCATTCATCCCCCAGGAATTCCTCAAGGAGTCATTCAAAGTATGACACACCTTACTCTGACGAGGAGGGAGTGTCCAGTGGGACAGATTGCACTCCTGGACAAGATGGCATTCTGCACAACAAGCGGGGGAGAATGACAAACCATAGAAGAAGGGGCCGCAATGGTCAACACCGAAAATCGACGCCGGAACATCAATCGCCAAGGAGTGAAGATGAGTCCGAGGAAACAGCTGGCAGGAGGACACACCACCAACAGATCAGAGATATTAGAACAAACAATCGGGAAGGAGAACCAGATCGCACAAGACGGACTTGTCCCTCACAACAACAACAACAAGCAAGAAAAGATCCATGCATCCATGGGCCCCAAAGCATCCATGGGCCCCGTGACAAAGAAGAAACAGAGCGGAGATGGTTAACCTCAGGCGAGAAGGATGAAGAGGCAAAAGCTTGTGATCAAGCACAAGGAACAAGCAAGGAATCATCAAACAACCTCCCAAGTGAGACAACATTGCAGATGTTCCAACAAGGACACACGGAGAAGCATTTCAAAGACAATTCCGAGGTGAAAAGCAGCTCGTCACGGACTACCCGGTTCCAAAGACCACCTGGTAGGACATTCTCAAAGGAACACTCACAGAAGGAACTGACAGAGAGCCCCTCTGATTCAGAAAGCACGTCAGTCCGATCCTTTGAGTCTGCAGAGTCGTGGTCCCGACAACGGCCACGCGCAACATTCTCAAAGGAACATTCTCAGAGGGAAGAGACAGAGAACCTCTCTGATTCAGATAGCACTTCGGTCCGATCCTTTGAGTCGACGGAGTCGTGGTCCCGACAACGGCCATGGCGCCAAACACCCGAACACATCAGAGAACCAAGGGACACTCTTCTCGTCAAGAGCGACACGTCTCACACCAACGTCAATGCACACTCGATCACTCCACCAGACAACCTGTCATATCGATTACAGGTGCATCGCGACACAAATACTACACCGTCACCCCGGATAGGGGCAGCGAGGTTGACTCGAAGATCCTGGTCCTATAAAAGGAAAACCGACATCGTGGCCATTAGCACCCAAATGAAAACGGACCAACCAGTCGATCTGCAAAGGAAGCCGGACATGTCAGGAGAGACAAGTCATCATCGGATGAGAACGAAACACACAAATGCCCCGCCGGTTCCAGGGCTTACCTGTTCTAGGCGCGAGCAGGAGTGGGAGAGACAACCCGAGACAGCAAATCAATCTCCAAGTCATGCCAAGATGACCTCCACAGTTCATATCCCACCGGCTGGCATCCCAGACTCGAAACAGGAAGACAGTGTTGTTCTTGACCTGACAAGGCAAAAGGAAGTAAAAATACAGGCAGACACTCGGAAGGGAACCATAATTACATCCCCTTGGAAAAGAGGGCGAGCGTCACGTGAGCAAGAGTCACGAAGGTGGACAGACTGCCGATATCAAACTGAACTCTCCATAGGCACCTCAGACACTGAAGGCTCCATCTCCTCCGACTTCAGCAACAGAGCTTGTCTATTCAAGGACGAACCATTGGTGATCGCGAAGAGGCAAGGAACTATGTTAACGGCAGAGTCTGAGCAGCGGCGAGTCACGAGAAACATCTCGCACTTTAAGAAACTGTCATGGGATACCTCCAGAACCTTGATGAGTGAAATGGACACTCCCAGTTCGGATGAACTGCATTCAGATGATCGTGAGAGCACTGCTCCGATCATTGAGACACTGAGTACTAATAGTCAGAGAGCCAGGTCGCCACGACCTCATCGTGACATACGTCCACCCAAGAGACTGATCGTAGAGACGGACTGAGAAGTCAGCATGTTTTGTTTGTTTTGTCACAAAGGGGGGAGATGTTATGAAGTTAGCATGCTAGTAGTTGGGAGTGGGTGGAGCTAGGGGGCTAGAGGAAGAGGAGGAGTGGACACAGGAAGGGGACAGTTAGAGTAGGGACAGGGCACGAGCAAGACGTGTAAAATAAAGCTCCAGTTTAGACATCAATAAGTGTCTGTGGTTATTGTAGCAAGATGCTACACCGCCCAAGAACTAATGATACAACTCGGGACGATAGTGTACTCACCACATGGGGTTTACCTCCTGTCTGCGGACATTTCCCTTGCGGGGGGTGCAGCGTTTGCCACCTTACCACAGCAACGAAGACACTCAATCTGGAGGAAGGCAAAATTTGGCATCTCAAAGGGCACACAAATTGCAATTCAAGTAATGTTATTTACCTCGTTACATGTCCCTGCAATCTTAAATATGTGGGGATGACGACAAGGAAAATAAAATTGCGGATTGGCGAACATCGCAGTAATGTAAGGTGCCGTAAGAGCACCACAAAATTAACTGTGCATTATCTGGAATATGGACATTGCCCTAATGACATCAGATGGGCAATAATAGAGCAACTGAATCAGACTAGTGAAAGTAGCATCTTTGAAAAAGAACAAAGATGGATTTATCGTCTTAATACACACTCACAGGGATTGAATGACGCTATTCCGTGGGGTTCAGTGATGCGGCGATAACACTTTCCATCTCTACTACTGAAGTAACTACCTGTCTTCTGTTTTTTGTAAACAAGTCTACTACCTCTGTCAGAAAGAGATGTCGATTATACAACTATAAGAACCTTTTTCGAGAGTCTGTAACAAGTACTAGATACCCTCTATTTAAAGAGTTCATGGGATTTTATATTGTTCCCCCAGCTGCAAAAGCGCCTACTTTTCTTGTCGCTTTTTTGTGAACTTTTAAAGCATTTACAAGTCCATATATGTACAAACACAGCATTGGCAGTTGTATGTTAAGAATTGTATGTTAAAAGTTGTATGTTAAAAAAACCCTGAGGGTTATATCTATTTCCCAACCCCCTGAGGGTTATACCTATTGCCCATTGCACAAAACGATAACTACCGTAGGCACTAGGCTGTAGAGGTTTTATACTTATTTGTGGGGTTGTGTTTTGCCCTTCCAAACACTTTGCATTTATAAATCTAATACGTGAGCTAGCGATATCTAAAAGCGCTCAAGGCTCCGATATTTGCCTCCGAATATGGAGGATTGTGATATAAATTTTGACTTTCTGAACTTTCTGAATCTGTCATAATGTTATAAGGGACATACTTGTAGCCTCACATCTGCTGTAATCAATAAAGTTTCGCTTTGAGAAAAAACACACTGAATCTGGCAAATAATGCTGGCCCTTTAAGAATTTCTAACTGAGGTCCGACCACGTGATCGCGACCTGCGTCGATCCCCTAGTAACAAAAGACAGTGTATCTTCATGGTCTCCGTGTATTCGGGCCGTGGACGTGGACCCAGTAGGTTCAATGGAGGGTAGTCATCGGGATATTAGTAAGTGAGCCGGTAGTGTGGTCTACTTCGTGTTTACCCTGTCGCAGCTCGCTGCTTAAACCGGGGCGTGCATGCCCCTTCGGGACAATTTGAACTGTGTTAACCTAGGTCTGATGTCTGACCCGGGTTTTGCGTTCTGTTTTGTGTTTTATAGACGGTCCGGGCGTGAAGATATTCCCCCTACCATGAGCCTAAGGGGCACCGCTCCTGACACGTAACAGTGAGTGTAATACCTTAAGGCTCTCTCCCTTTTTGAACCTTTCATGAATGAATGTGTATTTTAAATGTATTTATGATTTTTCAAACGGGCACTCTCTTCAAATTAGTTTTTGGAAATCCCTCACAGCTTTCTATTCATAATTGATTGAGTTTGCTTTTGATGAGGTTGATATTCCTTCAGGTTACTATACCTCTATTTTTCTCTGTAAAAAGTTTTTACAGCAACGTCTTGTGGACATAATTTATACCAATATCAATGGGTTTAACGTACAAAGAGATTTGACTTGGTGGGACATATTTAATACTATGATGTTACCATTGCTCACTGCTTTTCTGGTGGGTTCACCTTTATGCACTTTCTTTGACAATAATTGTGGTTTTACATTGAATGCCATAATTGGGAAATGTTATAGTAGTTTACCCCCCTTGTTTCAGTTTTTTTCTGTGTCTCTTGATTAACCCTGGGCGAAGAACTACGCTCCGTTCGCGGAGTTTGCGGAGTTTCGGCAACTCCGCGTTCCGCGGAGAACGCGTAGCTGTCGATTACTCCGTGATCCGGTGCGTAGCGTAGTTCTCGCGCGCTGAATAACATTATCGCGGGCGCGGCAATGGCTTACCTTGGTTCTGCGTTTGCTTTTTCCCGGTCGCGTGTGCCACCATGTTTGTAAACCCTCCCGCACAATCCCGTGCGACTGTGCGAACGCGATAACGTCATTTGGATGCGCGATAGCGTCATAAGGACGCGCGAGGATGCTTGTTGGTAAGATCGAGTTCCCGAACATGTCTTGCATAACCCGAACACGTTACTTGTGACCCGGAACAGGAAATAAGGGAACGCAAGCGGGCAGGACAAACCTCTTGGGTAACTAGCGCGCTAGCCATCCCGAGCATGCAGGCAGCGCCCCGAACACGCGCACCGTGCTCCCGAAGACGAAAAAACGGCACGGGAACGGGTCCAGCAAGCAACTACGCATGTCTGTGGAGCTACGTGTAGGTCGCGGAGTGCAAGTGCATCTTCGCGTAGCTCCGCGGAGTGCGGCTCCGCGAACTACGCCCAGGGTTACTCTTGATTCATTGCAGATTCTTCATCCCTCACGTTCTGGAGGGGACGCACGAGGAAACTCCTGTGCATCGGTTACATTCAAGTTTGTAATCCCTTCATCTTTCTCGCCCCAGGTGGCAGTGGCGCCTTAGTGTGCGTCACCCACGAGGCGACATATGTTTTTGGTCCGGATGAATGCAAAGCTGACTCTTGGCTCTTATAGCAGAAACATGTCGACCCCTACACTTTTATAGGACTCTTTTTGGTTCAAATTTACACAACCAAGTTCACGTCCGCTTTGCACTATTGTTTTTAATGGAGTTAGAGCTACCCTTGTATTAAATAATTTTTTCTAGTCTGGGGAGTAGCCAACACTCCTTTTAATTCACCCTTCATCACTGTTGGATACCATTTTCACGTATTCCAAACTAGAGCCCTATGAAGACAACTGGCAACCGACTTTCAGTTGTTGCCTGAGGGTTCTTTTTCTGCACTGTGCATTTAATAACCTATCGTTTTACTGTCTTTTTCTCTTATCTTGGTGGTAGTATCTGAATTTCTTGACTGCCCCTTTACGTATTCTTTTGTATGTCACTCTTCAGTTGATTTGTATTCATTATTTCAAAAGGGGTTTAAGAGTGGCCTTTTGACCCTTTCTCTCCTGTTGATTACCTATACCTGGAAACAGTATTAGCCATATAGTGCACATATAGTTGAATATAAGTACCAGCGGCAGCATCATATTAAGGTAAAGTGCAATTTGGTTGTAAACAATGTCCGCAATATAGTGCAGGATAATTAATTTTGCTTGCGCTTCCACTCCTAAAAGGTGACACCTTGGTAAATGTTCGAGTAGAGAGATGATAATACCTATGTACACCTGGACATTATTAAGTGCTTTTATCACATTATAAGTCACCCATGGAGGCGCATGAGCGTACTGCCGCTTCTAAGAACAAGCTTACTCGGAAGGTCAAATCATCACTTCCGAGTTGTAAGATTTCAAGGTACGCTGTTTTGTAGCCTATCAGTATTATTAAGGGCTCCTAAGTATCCGGAGCGGTCAGTTTGATAACGGTCTAGAGCATACGCTGGGTCACCAGGGGGGTGGTATATCCAGTGGTTCACAGTCACCAATTGCGCCGCCCAGTAGTAGAAATGTAAGTCGGGCAAAGCTATGCCCCCGTCGTCCCACCCTTTTGTGAGTTTCTTTAACGCCACTCGGGGGGGCCCTCCCATCCCACAGCAGCGTTCAAAGTTCCCCCTCCACTGCCCTGAAATACGAATCAGGGACTCTATGCGGGCAGTTTTGAAGGATGTAAAGGAAGAGAGGGAGAGCCAACATCTTAAAAAGTGCAGCTCGACCTACCAGACAGAGAGGGAGGGATCTCCAATGCTTCACATCCGCAAGCAGACAAGCTAGTGGAGGGGGGGCAAATTGAAGCTATAGAAATGAGCCGGATCCGGAGTAATGAAAATCCCCAAATATCGGAAGCCTTCTTCTGCTACCACTATGGTATACCCAACCAGAAGCCGAGGACATAAACAGGACGGACTTTTGTCAGTTATTCGCATACCCAGAATACTTCCTGAAATTTGTGAAGATGTCAAGTACCACACTAAATTACTTGTACGGGGATGCCAAATATAGCAGTACATCATCAGCATATAGAGATATACGATCTTCCACATCAGCCGCCCAGCGCATCCCCTACACCATCACATCTCGGCGCACCCAGGCCACGAGGGGCTCCAGCAAAAGGGAGAACAGAAGCGGGGATAGCGGGCATCCCTGCCTAGTGCCCCTGCGTAGGCCAAATGTCTGGGACGTGTATCCATTGACCCTCACCTGCCCCAAAACGTCTGTGTATAGCAGCTTCACCCAAGCTATAAATTTAGGACCCAGTCTCACCCTCTCTAGGACTTCAAACAAGTAGGGCCATTCTATGGAATCGAAGGCCATTGAAGCGTCAAAACACAGCACCGCAGCATCTTCCTCGATATAATCTCTTCGAGCCAGCACGTTATGCAAACGCCGGATATTGAGGGAAGTATTCCTCCCTGGCATAAACTCAGACTGGTCCGGATGAACTAATGATTTTTTCACTCTCTTTTGAGCCTTTCTAAGCTGTCTAGGAAATGGGCATGAGGCATTTAATTGGCTATTTAGTAATACTGTTTAAAAATTGTTAGCATTAATAAAATGAATAAGGGAAACAACCTTTACAACGCAACTTTTGCAACGCACTACCATTACAATGAAATGTTTACAACGCAACATCCATTACAACGCATGCCATTACAATGCAACCATTACAACGCATGACACTACAACGCATACCACTACAACGCATGTCATTACAACGCAGTCATTACAACGCATACCATTACAACGCGTAGTACCCTTACACTATCCAACACTTACCCTACTGTTGCACCCCTTGAAGTTAGAATAGTAATTTTTACCCCTACAGTATCCAACACTTACCCTACTGTTGCACTCCCTGGAATTAGAATAGTAATTTTTACCCCTACACTATCCAACACTTACCCTACTGTTGCACCCCCTGGAGTTAAAATAGTCATTTTTACCCCTACACTATCCAACACTTACCCTACTGTTGCACCCCCCTTGAGTTAGAATAGTAATTTTTACCCCTTCACTATCCAATACTTACCATACATACAATGTAATGGTATGCGTTGTAATGGTATGCGTTGTAAAGGTAGTATGCGTTGTAATGGAATGCGTTGTAATGATAGTTTTGTGAAATGCGTTGTAATGGAATGAGTTGTAATGGAATGCGTTGTAATGGATGTTGCGTTGTAAAAGTTTCGTTGTAATGGCATGCGTTGTAAAAGTATGCGTTGTGGTGACATACATCCAATGAATAAATAAATATGTTATGTTACTGCCCATCCTGTCTGATGAAATTATGAAAGGATGAGTAGTCTAGATTGCTGTTCCATTATTTGACCTTTAAGGGGAACTATATGTTATTCTCATGTTATATACAGTCTTGCAAGGGCATTGTTAGTCTTTTATTAGCTAGTCTGTGTAAATAAACAGACAGCCCTTATTAGAGCTGATGTTGCATAGTTTGGCTCTGAAAAGTAGAATGCAGGAAATACGCCCATGTGATCCTCAGCAAACATTTTTGAAAATGAAATATTGTTTTATAGGAGTTTGTTTGTCACAACATGTTCTGCTGGAGAAATGTATGTACCCACTATGTTGAAGTCTTTTTTAGTTCTTTATGTAATAAGAATTCCCTTTCTTGAGGTTCTTCATATGAATAATATAGGAATACACAAAAGTCAGGATGTAGGGTATGTCTGAATTTTTTCTCTCTTTTCCTCAGAATGTATTAAATGAACACAGACTTCCTTAGCTGCTTCAAATAGTGTGATAGGTCCTGGGTTTTTGTACTCTCAGATAGATGAAGTGGTTCTTAGGTGCCTTGCTAATATATGGAGCGATCTCAAAGGGGATGATGGACGGAGCGTTTGAGCAAATCAACCACTCACTCCCAGTCAACTGATCTGGGTTTAATCCATCATCATTCTTTAGCTCGCTCCACCACCCCAGTTCAGACATGGCCATTTGCAAATCAGTCTGACCCTGTGCCTCATGGGAACAGTCTAGCCCGAACTGCCAAGCCATGTCTTCCCTGGACCGGAAACAAGCATCCTGGGACCGGTTTCGGGTTCATAACCCTCATCAGCCAGGCTATCTTGAATCCAGTGGCAGAGTGAGCAAGGGACCCATGTATGGGCATACCCTGCCAACTTAGGGCGAACAAAGCTATACCAAAGGGGATGATGGACGGAGCGCTTGAGCAAATCAAACACTCACCCCAGTCAACTGATCTGGGTTTAATCCATCATCATTCTTTAGCTCACTCCAACACCCCAGTTCAGACCTGGCCATATGCAAATCAATCTGACCCTGTGCCTCATGGGAACAGTCCAGCACGAACTGCCAAGCCATGTCTTCCCTGGACCAGAAACAAGCATCCTGGGACCGGTTTCGGGTTCATAGCGGTCATCAGCCAGACTATCATGATTCCAGTGGCAGAATGAGCAAGGGACCCACGTCTGGGCATACCCTGTCAACTTAGGGCAAACAAAGCGATACCAAAGGGAATGATGGAAGGAGCGCTTGAGCTAATCAAACACTCACCCCCAGTCAACTGATCTGGGTTTAATCCATCATGATTCTTTAGATCATTCCACCACCCCAGTTCAGACATGGCCATATGCAAATCAGTCTGACCCTGTGCCTCATGGGAACAGTCCAGCCCGAACTGCCAAGCCATGTCTTCCCTGGACCAGAAATAAGCATCCTGGGACCGGTTTCGGGTTCATAACCCTCATCTGCCAGACTATCTTGAATCCAGTGGCAGAGTTAGCAAGGGACCCACGTCTGGGCATACCCTGCCAACTTTGGGCGAACAAAGCGACACCAAAGGGGATGATGGACGGAGTGCTTGAGCAAAATAAAACACTCACCCCCGTCAACTGATCTGGTTTTAATCCATCATCATTCTTTATCTCACTCCACCACCCCAGTTCAGAGATGGCCATGTGCAAATCAGTCCGACCCAGTGCCTCATGGGAACAGTCCAGCCCGAACTGTCAAGCCATGTCTTTTCTGGACCGGAAAAAAGCATTCTGGGACCGGTTTTGGGTTCATAACCCTCAACAGCCAGGCTATCTTGAATCCAGTGGCAGAGTGAGCAAGGGACCCACGTGGGGAAGTGTGGCTCAGGGGTTAGAGGCGGCAGACCCGGAAGCTGAGATCGGCCCTGGACCAGGGTTCAATTCCCCGCCTCGTCGGGGCTTGGGCTCAATAATTCCACGGACTCGATAATTCTCGCTCCGGTGCCTACTCGACTCATGGGTTCACACTCTGCGACTCTGGGCAATAGCTTGCTTAATCTCCACAATGGCCCCTCGCGGCGGGATGCAGGGCTTTCACCTTGTGGATACCCTGCCGGGGTTATCTCACAGGGGAATACCAGGACGGGTTCCCTAAGCAAGCGCTTAGATACCTGCGATGTGGGTGATTTGCGCTATATAAATACATGTACATTTACATTTACGTCTGGGCATACCCTGTCAACTTAGGGTGCCCCATATATCGCTTTGCTAATATACGGGGCACCCAAAGACTAGGAAGTATTTTGAGACTATCCTCACTATTGATAGATTATTTGTATGCCTTGTCTAAAGACCTTTTGTTCTGTCCACCAATAGATATTTGCTGCCTTACAACCATTGCTAGAGGGGGGCCCGGACAGCAGATCCAGCCTGGGGAGTCAGCACCAGTCCAGCTTGAAGCCAAGGTGAAGGTAACCAGCACAAGCATTGCTGGCAATTAGGACCTCAGTGAAGGCGGAAGCACTGGATATGAAGTGTGTATCCCTGACACTGTCTTGGGCGAAAGAGGGGGTCACAAATCAGAAAGGAGAAGCCGTGAATCAAGTTTTGATTCCCAGCTGACAGAGTCACAGACGGACAATGACGGCAAGGAGGCTTTTGCTTGAGGTGATCCCTTTGAAATAAGGGCTGCTTCAGAAATCCCAGTATCAAGCCCCTGAATCCTGGTCCCAAAGTGAATGAAAGTTTGTGCCTTTTGTTTGTTGATCAAGGGATACCTGGGCATACTGGGTACAATCTATGGCCCCAACAAAATAGCAGTGCTCTAGCGGAGCAACACAGGAGTTAGGGAAGGACTTGAGTTTAGGGTACAGGTACTGTGCCCTTGGTGCCTGTTAGATTAAAGTGAAGAAAACTGGTGCACTGCCTGAGACACTGGACAGGATAGTTTAGGGCATTTGCCCTGGTGGGTGATTGCCCTATCCTGAAAGAAATGCTTCTTCTTCTCAAACTGAGCTGTGATTATTTTCTTGAGGTGCGAGTTGTGAAGCTCCACCGTGGGAACAACAAAAGCCTGCCTGTGAGGCTCAAACGGACACAGGGAGAAGACTCCCCTCTGGCTGGCTGTACAGCAACTTCAATTTCCCAAGGACTTCTTTTTGTTAGTAATGTACCCTTTTGGTCCTCCCATTTTTGAGGAGGGGCAGCCCTTTGCGGCTCCTCATCCTAATTCTCTTGGCCCTGTGTGGTCCTCCTGGTCCCCTGGAGCCAGGATTGTTTTTGTAATAATATGGCTGACTGTTTTAATATTTGCATGAGGAATAATGTTTATTCTGCAAACGAAACGTTTTTCTGAGCAGTTGACAAATGTTACTTTTCCCTTTCCTTGAGTATAATAATTGATACTCTAGCCCTCAAGTCAAGAAATACTTTATTCGGTTCAATTTACAAAAACCATAAAAGTACAAGACACACATAAAATGGTCCACAAATCACAATGCAATATGACAATAAAAAGAGCATCATTCTACAGTTAAAAGAAAAAGGAACATCAATTAAAAGTTCACAGGATAAAAAAACTTGATTCAAGTTACAATGGACAATGTTTATGGTGGATATTCTACGGCCAAATAATCTTTTTACCCAGTCTCACTGCAATGGTTAAAAATTTATCCACATTATAAATTACCCAAATATTTGTTAACAGTTGGAGATACAGTAAAGCTGGTTTGACCTGCCTAAACCCTTTCCCCTTTAGCAGGGGTATAATACATTTTTTCCTGATGTCTTTAAAATGATCACAGAAAAATAAGTAGTGGGCAGTCTCCATGATTGAGTAACCATCACAGTTACATAAATTCAAATCCAGATCCCTAGTCCAGCTGGGGCGGCCTGAGATTAATAGATGGACTTTGTTTAGTCGGAACTTAGTTAGGAGATACCTGTGGTTTGAGTTGTTAACAACCTTCAGGTAGAGTTCCAGTTCGTGGTCTGAAGAAACAATCAATTGATGAGTCCTGACAGAGGGCTTTAACAGCTCCCTGCCTTCTCTGTCCATACCACTGTACTTCAAAAAAGTGTTCTTTGTCCACTTCAAGTCGGCTTTCACCAAAGCGGATGGTTTGTGAAACATTTCGGGCCGACCCAGCTTTACACACATTTGTTCTACATATTTCAGCCAGGGGATCTTGTTCCAATGGTCTAACTTTAAGCAGTCCTTCAGGATTTCATGGTTAACTTCAAGCTCTGGGTTGAGCCATACCGATATCCATTTTAAAAGGGGGGCCATAGCAGTTCGATCCTCCAAGAAGTCCACGCCGCATTCCTGGTGGACTATGAAGCTGGCAGTGGATCTTGGCAAGGAAAGGATTGATTTTAAAAAGTTATCTTCTATCACTTGAAGAAATTTAATAGGCCTAAAGCCCCACAGGTCTGCACCATACATAGCGATGGCAATACATTTAGCAGCATACACTTTTAAAACTGCCTCTATGGGCTTCACCCCCAATTTACGTGAGAAACCCAGGACCGCGGATATGGAGCGTGCCAAAACCTTTTTCTTCTCCAGCATTTGGGGGTGCCATGTAGAGCAGTCATCAAAAACGACACCCAGATAAGGAAATCTGGAAACTCTTGACAACTTGTGGCCGTTACAGTGCAGCGTCATCACATTTTTTTTGGCCTTTGCTTTATGGCCTACCACCATAACATGAGATTTACCAAAGTTAATACTTAAATCAAGATTTGTCATAAAAATATAAAAAGAATTCAACAGGCTTTGTAGACCCACTGCGGTTCTAGCTATAAGGGCAGCGTCATCCGCATATAGTAGTGCGGGCAATAGGTATTTCCCTGCTCTGGGTATATCCTTACAAGCTGTACCCAAAATTCCGCCCAGGTCATTTATATATAGTGTGAAAAGCAAGGGGGCAAGGATGCATCCCTGCCTTACACCATTGGTAATACAGATTTTCCCTGTACAGTTCCCTTTTCTATCATAACGAACAGTGGCGGTAAGGTCCCTATGAAGGTCTGCTAGAAAATACACAATATTTGGGTCAATTCCAATACTAAGAAGCTGGCCCCACAACTTGGATCTGTTAACTCGGTCAAATGCCGAGGACAGATCCATGAAGGCAATATACAGGGATCCTTGCTTTACTTGTGTGTATTTCCCTATGAGCAGTTGGAGATTTAAACTTTGGTCGATGGTACTACGCCCCTTTCTAAAACCATATTGAAGGGGGGAGAGGGTGTTAGTCTCCTCTAACCATTCAGTGAGTTTGCTTAGGACCACTCTCCCTAGGACCTTGACTGCGGAATCTATAAGGGATATGGGGTGATAATTTCCAGGTTCCCCCCTGTCCCTTTTTTTGTAAATAGGGACAATCACTGATTGGGTCCATGATTCTGGGATACCTGCTTTGAAAATTCTGTTAAAAACTCTAGCTAAGATTTTGGACCAGAATAAAATATCAACTTTAAAAAGGTCGGCAGGAACCCCATCCGGCCCGGGTGCTTTATTACTAGTCATTTTTCCAATGGCCACGGCCACCTCTTCCTCATCCACCGTCAGACTATAGGGGAGTTGGTAAAAGCTGGTCGTGCCCTCAGCCCCCAGAGTTTCCTGTTCGTAAACAGATTTAAAGAGCAGGTACCATTTATCTGCTTGGATTCCACAATCCAGTTCGTTATTGCTTGAATCTGAGAAAAAAGGTTGATTGACCACGGCCAAGAATTTGGCGCTACATTTCAAAACATCAATTGAGGTCAGGTCGGCCCAAGCGTCCTCTCTGATCTTGCGCCGCCTTTTTTCAATGGTGATCTTATATTCTTTCCTAAGGGTAGCCACGAGCATTCTATCTACTGGTTTAGATTTAAGTGCTACTTTTAATTTGTGGTTAGCAGCGGAACATTTCTTATCAAACCAGCCTTCCTTCCCCTGTATTTTACTTTTGCCCTGTCGCGTCAGGTTGGACAGAATATCGGCGCAGACCCTTTTATACGCCTCTATTACCTCATTGTCCCCAGCCTGATCATCCATACAGAGTTTTAAAGCCTCCTGGCTACTAATGCAAAGATTACAAAAGAAATCCTCAGGAATTATTCTACACCACTTAATTCTACGTGCCTGGTCAGTTGGTCGTATATCACAGTTGTCTACTATATTCAAGCTACTTTCCTTAATAACAAATACATTCTTAACTTTTAATACAACCAGATTGTGATCGCTGAAATGTGACCTTACAACAGAGTAACTAATAATTTGGCTCCCATAACTGCTACTCAAAAAGATGTAATCGATTGTGGACCCACTGCCATGACCCGTGAAAGTGGGGATATCCTCGTCCCCCCCGGTTGGCAGCATTAGCCCAATTTCAGCCAACATGGATTCCAAAAAAATTCCCTGTTCTGAGTGTTTAAAGTGGATGTTCTCTTCTTCCGGGGGGCCAAATAGAACATTGGGGGGACATTTATCCTGGCAGCCATGAACATTAAAATCTCCCATTAAAATGATAATGCATTCAGGCTCTATAGACTCCTTGAAGTTGACTAAGAAAGAGTTTAACCTCAGCAGGTTGCCAACCGGATGTTTCCTATCAAAGGAGTTATAAAAGTTCACTAGCAGTACAGTATTAGAGCCCCTGTGTGTAATTAAGACTGCAAGGCAGTAGGGGCTGCCAGTAGGTATTTCTTTGTAGGTGCCCGGGATTTTGGCAGATATCAATGTAACCAGACCACCTCTGGCCCGCCCTCGCTTTGAGTTAACTGCTGGGAGAAAAAAAGTAGTGAAGCCATCAACTGTAAGTATGTTTTCAGTGGCCCAGGTCTCCTGCATGGCTATTATGTCCGTAGTGCCTATGAGGTCCCTCCAATAGGGGTCGTCTATTTTACTCCTGAGGCCCGCGATGTTCCATGTGACCAGTGTTATCCCCCGCCTTCCCATTTCATTGTCCTCTTTCGCACAGAATAGTGTCCCGCCCTCAGTGCCCTGACCTATAGTTAACACTGGGTCAGTATTTAACTCAATGTTTAACTCCAGTGCGGGCTGACTACTCTGTGGGGCAGTGGAAGGGGTGTTTTGCAACTGTTTAATGGATGAGCCCAGTTTTTGTCAATCTACCCATTCCATAAATGACGGGCACTCATAATGATTGAACGTTGGGACGTTAAAATAGTTTTCCTGCCGATTCGCAATGTGATAGTCATAATGTGGGTAGCTGTTTCGGGGCCCTGCAGCGAACCCTCCCTGAAAAGGTCTAGCTCTTCTTCTCCTGACCAGGTTCCATCCATCATCATCACCCTCCTCCCAACTATGGGGTTGTACCTCCCATGGGGGATTGGACCTCTGTCTAATTTTGTGTTCCTGTGGGCCCCTTAACCAACTCCATCTTTTGTCTAGTTGATACCCCTGTGTGTAGAAATAAGAAAGGGGCCTGGCAGTGACCGTGCTTGCATGGTAGCGCGGAGTGCCTCCACACATGTGTTTTACCACCTGTGGGTTCTCAAAGGTCACCACAATACAGTCCCCTTGTAGTTTTTTTCTATTACCACCAACCCAAGGAGTTCTCTCCACCATTAGGATGTTACTAGGCATACTGGCCGGTAATGGGTGGTTTTTAGACAGCCAATGACATACTTTATTTTTCAGGGCCTGGTAAGATTCTCCTTCAGTTGATGCAATTTCAGTAACCCCGGTCAGGATCACAACATAAGGACATGCATCCGGGGGAAGATGGATGTTTCTCCGAGACTCTCTCTTGTCTATTGGGGCCTGGTCCAATTTTGGGGTCAGGGGTTTGGGATCTTTGAATTTGACTTGAGGGGTTACCTTAGGTTTGGCTGAATTCAGAATTTGTTTAGGGTCGGGGGTCTTTAATGTGGTGCCTCCTGGATTGGTGGTATTACCAGGATTGCTGGGCACATTTTTTTTGGTGGTGGGGACACTTTTATCAGCTAAAGATGGCTTATTTGTTATAGTTTTTACATGGGGTGCTTTGTTATTCAGATTGAAACTAGGGGCGCTTATGTCTTTGTGAATATTTTTTAATATTGTTTCTAAGCAGCGTAGCCTAACCTCGATGGGTTCAAGGAGGATTTTTAACATTTCAAAGATGTTATTATTTACCATACTTAGGCTACTTCTATCCTCACTGCTTCTAACTTGATTGTTTACCTCACCACTTAGTTCCAAAATTTCCTCTAAGCTACTATCTACAACAGTATCATCTGGTAGGCTTAAGGGTAGGCCAACATTGGCCTGGTGCACTCCCCCAATATCATTAGAGTGAGCAACCAAGTTGCTACTCGTATTCGAGAGCACTGGGTCTAGAGTAGTTAGATCTTGATTATGGGTAATATGTGCTTTTTTCCCTTTGCGAATAGCGGATTTGTTGGTCTTTTGTTTAGGAATTGCCCCCTCTTTCAAACCCCTTTGATTTAGAGCATTAGCCGTAGAAAGATTGTCAGTCTCATTTTCAGCTGGGCCGCTATCTACTAGCAGAGTGAGGTTAGGGGTTGCCTCCAGACCTTCTTGAGAGCTTAGAACATCATAGCCCCCCTCATTGTGTACAATAGCAAGAGTGTTCGGGCCAGTTACAGCATTGGGGGTACAAGCTTGAGCTATGAGGCCTAAGGAGGATCGCTTAGCCATAGCCAAGTCTTGAGACACCCTTCTATCCATTAAAATAATCCCCTTATCGATTAAAGCATGGGTACGGACAATAAAGTCATCGAGGGTACCAGTCAGCTTTTTTGCTCCTGCGGCAGGCATGCTTCTGGTCTCTCGGCAGTCCATAGCAAACCCTATCAGTGCTCGATAATAGAGCAGTGAAAGGTTTCGACAATTATGTCAGCCAAACACAAATGTCAATATCGTGGGTTGATCCCGGTGGAAAAGAAAATAAACAGTTGGCAGACTTACAGTTTTAGAGGTCCATAGTCTCGTGAGCTGATGGCAATCTGGCAGGGTGTCTGGCCCAGGCCAGGCTCATTCAGGCCTCTGCGGGCCACAGAGGGCCCGCCCTTTGCCCGGGCTTAGCCCCGCGCTTGGCCCCGCTCGCGTCCCGCTATGCGGAGGGGGCGTTGTTGTTTTAAGCGCCTCTGGGCGCCTTCTAGCGCGTCACTAGTGCGCGCCCCCGCTCAGGCTCCTGGGTATTGTAGTCCCCCCGCTCTGCTTCCGCGTTGATGTTAGAATGCGGCGGCGGGGGGGACTCTGCTCCTACTTTCACTGGTGTCGCAATCCCGCTGGCAGACTCGCTCTCTGCCTCTCGCACGGCGGCGCTTCCACACTCAGGTGCGTGAATCCTCTGGAATCGGGTTCCCGAGGTGCTCCGGCGGCGCCGCTGTTTTAAGCGCCTCAGGGCGCCTTCTAGCGCGTCACTGGTGCGCGCCCCCGCTCAGGCTCCTGGGTATTGTAGTCCCCCCGCTCTGCTTCCGCGTTGATGTTAGAATGCGGCGGCGGGGGGGACTCTGCTCCTACTTCCACTGGCGTCGCAATCCCACTGGCAGACTCGCTCTCTGCCTCTCGCACGGCGGCGCTTCCAAACTCAGGTGCGTGAATCCTCACTCAATGTGAATGACGAGAGTTCTAATCAGATGATGGGTGCGGCGGCGTGGAGCTGCTCAATACCGCTGTCCTCTCACTTGTCAGAATGAGGGCATCCGCCCGGGAGTTCTGAAGGCAGGGTAGAGAAGGCGTCCGCCTTTCTCCTTGTGTGGCTCGGATTATCACAATGGCGATGTTGGTCGAGTACCGTACCGGAATTAATTAGTAGGCATGCTAGAGGAGCGTGATGGCGGGATCCTTACAATTGCTCAATGGCGGGGTCCTTGGACAGCAGCGGTGTGCTGTTCGGTACCGGGCTCGATGGCTGGTACTCTAGCCCTCATAAATGGAACACTGGAAAAGTCTATTGAAAATGTTTTTTACATAGAATTGGACTAGATTGTTCTAGGATTTGCTTTCTGCTTATGGTTGAAAAATATTGATGGTTCTGTTTGTAAGAATAGCCATTACTCCCTCGTGCTCTCTGTATGTTAATTATGACCCAATGCTCTGTTCCCTTTGTACTCCTGCTTATACCTTATATATACCCGCTTAATGAAATGCTTAGAATGAAAAACGCCCACCTAGCAATGGATTAGGATATTGATGAATTCATGAGAATAAATGTGCAAAATATTTTCCATGTTCCTACTAGATCATAGGAGTGCCTTTAGCTCATGCTAAAAGGACTATCTGCTAAAGATTGCAGGAATCGCTGTTAGCATACGCTGAAATCCATTTTGTTCTTGGCAGCCATTTTAGTTAGCCATGTGCTCTCCATGTGCTTTCTCCCTCTTCCAGATCCTTGCCCATGCCCAGAAAGGCTTAGCTGGTAGAATGCACCTGCTCCTAGTGTAGAACTGTCAGGCTATTCTTACTGATGTGTTCAGTTTAGTCTCCCCTCCCACTTTGTTGAGCTAGCAAATTTTGTATACCCATATTAGTCAGTAAGTATGCTTGTATGTGCCAGGATCTCCTCTTGGATTTATGCTGACTAAGTAACAAATGCATATATAAGGCCCCTGTTCTCTGTACTCCTTAGACTGTCTCCTACAGTGGCCTGAGGGTACTGTATGACACAGTCTCCCTCATGTGAGGTTAATAAAAAAATATATATATATTACAGCTTCCGTGCCAATCTCTGTTTTGTTGGTTTGAGGACCAGGTATATCAGTGAACTCCTTAGAAGGTTTCTATTTCTTCAGGAGCTCTGACTACACCAGAACCCACTCCAGAGCCCAAATTTAACCCAAATAACCCTTGGTTGCTGTATTACCACTTGTACTGGTGCTAGGGGGTGCAGTTTCCTATGGGGAAGTGGTAGTAGGTTCCTTGGCCTTCGGACAATCAGCATTCCTTGTCCAATGGGTCTTTACATTACATAAATAACACCAAGGTTTCTTTTTGCCTTTTTTGGGACACACCCCCAGATGCAAGTTTTTGGCAACCTTGAGATGACTCCATTTTGTCTTTGCCTTTCTCTCCATCCTTCTCCTGGGGTTTTGAAGAATCTTGCTTCTTCTGGTCACCTCCAGCACCATGGTTTTTCTGCTTAACCCTGGTGTGGACCCATCTTTCTGCCTTCTTTCACAGTTTTTTGGGGAGAGGTCAGATCAGAGTCCACCAGGTACCTGTGCAAAAGTTGGTTCTGACAGTTATTAAGGATGTGCTTCCTCTTTAACAAATTGTACAATCCTTCATAGTCCTGTAGTTTGCTTCCATGAAGTTAGCCTTCTAGAGCCCTAATAGTACTATCAATTAAATCTATCCAGTCCTGGGTTTGTGCCTTTGGGTGTCTCTCAAATGAATCCTGTTTCCTCAGTGGTTAAGCCAAACTCATCTATGAGTGTACTCTTCAGGATTGAGTAATTGTCAGCCTCCTCTTCTCTAACAGTGAGGAGCTTATCTCTACCTTTGTTAGCAAAGGAGAGTCACATGCAGTGCTTAATTTGTAAAATATTAAGTGCCAGGGCTCTGACCAGGAAGCCACTGCAGCTTGCACCACCCATCGCCCTTGTCATCACTGCTAAAACAACTACTAACTATCTCTCTCTCTCTCATGTAAATGTGACAGTTCAGATTATTCAGGTCCCCAAAGCTAAAGGAATGGCTGGGGAAGCAGGTATGAGCAATTTTAATGTATATTGTAGTCCTGAACTACCGTTGTTCTGCTCATCTCTAAATTAGATGAGCAGCGCCACCATGTGGTGGACTGTTCTAAGTATGGTGTTGACAATTAGGTGCCGGTGCCGAGCACCGGAAACCAATTAAGTACTGGTGCTGAGCACCGAAACGTACTGGCTCAAATTAAGCACCAGTCACATGAAAGCTGCCACTGCTCTGAAGGACCTTCCAAACTTTACAGGCTCACTCCAACGCAGTGATCCATTTATGGATGTCATCCCCTCCTGGTAAGGAGGGGCTATCCGGCTCAGGTTTCTAGTGTCAAAGGATAGTTCCCTGATTCTAGGGACACTATTGCTGCCACCATGGGACTCCAGTCCCAGTTTCTTCCTAGCTTTCTGTACATCTAGGGCCTCCTTGTCAAGAGCCAACTGATCTTGCTTTAGCTTGAGGCTAAGGGCCCGATTCACAGAACTAACTTAAGACAAAATCCTAAACTTACTACCATTTTGGTATTCACAGAAGGCACTTATTCATTTTGGTATTCACAGAAGGCACTTACTCATTTCGATATTCACAGAAGTTAGGACTCCTAACTTTTGGACTCCTAAATGCCTTCTGTGAATACCCAAAGTCTTAAAGTTAGGATTTTCCTCAGCTTAGGAGTAGTAAAGTTAGGGGTCCTAACTTTAATACTCCTAAACTGAGAAAAATCCTAACTTTAAGACTTTTGGTATTCACAGAAGGCATTTAGGAGTCCTAAAGTTAGGACTCCTAACTTCTGTGAATTTCAAAATGAGGAAGTACCTTCTGTGAATACCAAAATTAGTAAGTGCCTTCTGTGAATACCAAAATGGTAGTAAGTTTAGGATTTATTTTGTCTTAAGTTAGTTCTGTGAATCGGGCCCTAAATCTCTCAAGTTTGATCATATGGAACTCCCTTTACAAGAGTCCCTTCCTGTTACTGAATATGGAGGTCCCTATGGAAGTCTATGAAGTATTGGACTTATCTGAAAGAGACACGTTAGTGATAGATTCCTTACCTTATTCCTTACCTTAGTTCTTCTTTTTTCCGCGCCAGCCAGCGCAGATCTGGAAAGAGCAGTACTCTAGTCAATTTTTGACTAAGTTTTTTGAGATCTTTTTGATCCTTTTCGAAGTCTTTACGACTCCGACGGTGCCGTTAGGGATGCCCGGATTCAAGAATTGCGAGGAGTGCGACCGTACCATGTCGGTTACGGATCCCCACCGCCAGTGCTTGATATGTTTGGGCGTCGACCATGACGACGAGGCCTGCCCCGACTGTCGGGCCCTTTCGAGGAAGGCCAGGCGGGAGCGGTCCCGCAGGCGACTCGAAATCCGCCAGGCGGCCTGCGCCGTGTGAGGTCCCGGTCCCACGGGAGGTCGAGGGACAGGTCGCGGGGACAGAGCCGTCACAGCTCCGGGAGTCGGCGCCACTCCTCCGGGTCCAAGTCGTCAGGTAAGAAGCATAAGAAGTCGAAGAGACATCATCGCTCTTCCGACTCCCCCCGACGCTCGCGCGATGCGGCCGGGGGTTCGGGTGACACCGCCCACGCGGCTCCTCGGGAGTCGCGGGCGCCGCGTCCGGCCCCATACCCTCCTTTCCCTGGGCTGAACGCGACGCCGTAGGAGATCGAGCGTTTCCTCATGGCCATGAGGTCCCTTTCTTCTCCGACGGGTTCCACAGCGCCTTCGGGCCCAGTGAACCCGTCTGGGGGCCCTAGTGGGTCGAGGGCTACGACCTCGACGCCGTCGGGTGCTTCGGCCTCGACGCCGCCGGCGCCTTCGGGCCCTGCGCCACAGGGCCCCACGATCCCGACGCCGGTGCCCTCGGGCACGGCGCCGCAGGATGCAGCGGCCCCGGCGTCGTCGGTGCCTTCGGGCCCGGCGCCGCAGGATGCCGCTGGACCCTCGTCGGGCGATGGACCGTCCACGGTGGACCTTACAACCCCCCCGGGGTCGGTCCGTATGGTGTCCCCTCTGGCGTCGTCCTCGGGCGGCGCCGGCCCCGATGCCTCCTCTCACTGGGTTCCGACGTCGGGACGACGTCTACCAACGCCACTCTCGACGCCGTGCGGAGAATTTCAATTCTATGAACCCACCTCATTTGCTTATGACCCTGAATCCCAGGAGATGGGGGAAGAGGAGGATTGGGAGGGGTCTGAGGACCCTCTGACAAGGGAATGTCAGTCTTCCATGGACTGGACAGGAGACCTTGGGGAGGCCAGTGGCCTGGACACCTCTCCAGACACAGGATTCGTCTCTCCTCCTACCGTGGCTTCGGAGGAGGGCGCTACTTATAGTGTGGTGCTGATGAGGGCTGCTAAGGCCCTGGGCCTTGAGCTCCCCGTCGCGTCCGTGAAGACTAACCTCCTCACTGAGGTCCTTAAGCCGCAGTCATGCTCCGTGGAGCCTCTGCTGCTGTTTAATGAGGCCTTGACAGACATTCTTATGGGCACTTGGTCCAGGCCCGCTACAGGTTCGCCTGTAGATAGGAACGTGGCCAGACGCCACCGCCCGGCCCCGGGCGACCCATGTTTCCTGTCCACCCACCCCACCCCCGAGAGTCTGGTTATCCAGGCCTCTAACTCCCAGACCGCCTTCCCGACGGCTCCTCCCGATCGGGAATCCAAGAGGTACGAGGCCTATGGCAAAAAGGTGTTCTCGTCCCTTAGCTTGGGACTGCGGTCTTCCAACACCGCATGCCTCTTGGGCCGTTACACCCACTCCCTGTGAGAAACGGTGGCGGAAGTGCTGCCAGAGTGTCCGTTGGAGGTACGGGCCAAACTCGGCCAAGCCCTACTGGAGGGCCGGGACGCAGCGAAGTATAACATCAGGTGCGGATTGGATACTACTGACTCGCTGGGCAGAGCGATGGCTACGACGGTGGCGATATGATGTCACGCCTGGCTGAGATCCGCCAACTTCTCGGCAGACGTCCAAAATACCCTCATGGACATGCCGTTCGATGGCCGTCGCCTCTTTGGCGACAAGGCAGATCACGCGCTTGAGCGCTTTAAGGACTCCAGGGCTACGGCCAAGTCCTTGGGCCTCTCGGCCCCGCGCCAGCAAATGAGTGCCTTTCGTCCCTTTCGTGGCCAAGGAAGGGGCGCCCCCACACGTGCCGCCAGCCAATCGCCGCAAACTGTCGTCCAGCGCGGCGGCGGCCGTGGAAACCGCCGGGGAGGCGGCCGGGGAAACAGGCGGAACCAGTCCACACCTGCTCCCGCAGCATCCGCCTCTAAACCCTCCTAGTCCGTGCTTTTCGGCCCATGTGACGCCAGTGGGAGGCAGGGTTCGCCATCACCACTCTCACTGGCGCGCAGTCACTTCGGACAGGTGGGTGCTGCAGATCGTCCGACGGGGCTACTCCCTCCCCTTCGAGACGACTCCTCAAGCCATGCCACCGCAACACCACCGCGTATCGGGGGATCACTTGCGGCTCCTGCAGGAGGAAGTTTCGGCCCTCTTGGCCAAGGGGGCCATCGAGCGCGTGTAATGGCCGGATTTTCCGTTTAGATGGGATCAGCCCCTAGGGGCCCCTCTAACCCAGCCAGAACGTACTCACCTCCCTCCTTAGAACGTATTCACAATGGATATAGGTATATATATATATATGTATGTACAAGTCGTACCTAAGGATGGGGAAATAGCAATAAACATGCATAGGTTTTCTACCATATCTTATTCACATCAGTTAGTCTCGCGGCCACTCCGACCCAGACTGATCTACCCCAGGGCAGATATGACACACAATCCGGCGTGTCTACACATGGGCCTGCAGAACCCAATGCTCTCTTTTCCAAACGGGTTACAATCCGGCAAACCTACACGTTGGTAATCCCCCCCCAACGCTCTCACTTTTACAAGCCACAATCCTGTGGGTATACACGTTGGTAATCCACCCCAACGCTCTCACTAACGCCGTATATCAACGACGACCACATTCCTATGAGCACCTATCGGAACAATTTCTCCTTTGTCTACTTGGGACAAAACTATAATAATAGAATTTGGTACGGTTTCCGAATAGTATGATGTACCTCTTATTCTTGGCATCAAAGGTCCACTCGCTCCCTATTTATTTGATCACCACTTACCTGATCGGGATTACTCATCCGTTCATATAAACAACAACCAACTAGAAACAACGTTTACCAAGATTGAACAAGAATACACGGCACATATCAGTTCACTAAGAACTAGGGTATTTATTGTCAATAAACATATAACACAGTACTATGCAACACAGATTATGCAAAGGAAAGGTAAAGATTAGAATGCGCGCTCATTACGGAAAGGACGGAGGTCACCTTATTAATGTGAAGTCGGGTCTCGGCAGTCATCTAGGTTCCCTTCTCGTCTCTGTGTCTTGGCTCGTCTCGCAGTCACACCCAAGCCGTCACAAGTACACGTCTGCACGGCTAGGCTCAATCTCGTCTGCTTCCCTCCAAGCCACTGGAACCTTGCTGGTTATTAGCTACCGTCTCTCTCTCTCTCTGTTTCAGTGCGCTCCGCGCTAATTCTCCTTCAGTCTTTCTCAGAGAGTCTCGGTCTTAAATCTTTCTCGGACTTCAAAGATGGCGACTGTCCGCCATGAAATAATTAATGGCAGAGATGCTAACGGCTAGCTGCCGCCTACGAACTAACTCTCGACTGTCTAACACCTTCGCTAATATCAAAGCCTGTTCCTTCATGGAAAGCTACGGCCAGTAACCTGCCGCCCACCAAATTCTTGTACCTCCCCGTACCAAGGACACGTTCCCAGCCGGCCGGCCTGAAGTTGTGTCTTCGGAGTGGAGAAAAATACATTCCTTCGATAAGGGCCAGCCTGAGCCGGTTCTCTCCAAGCGAACAACAGCTTGAAACTAAAACATTACACTTGACCTAGAAGGTCTCTCGAGCTACCAGGCAGAGGGCAAGATGGAGTCTGTCTCGTTTAAGGCCTACAGGGCCCACCATACGCATAACTCCATGGAAAATATCCTAACACGCTAGCAAAAGGGCAGATCATGATTAATACTTATATATCTATCCCCTAGCTTGAATTCATAAGCCCTACTCTAAAGAAAGGGGCACGAAAACACTCTGCTATATAAAAGACAGAGGTCCTATCTATAGTCCTAATCCCTATGCTATAAGGGTGATAGACTGGAGTCACTCTCCATCATTCTCCCTCTTAAAGGAGCCAGAAAAGGTCAGCCATTACATTCCACCCCTTGACTCCAGTCTATTAACTACAATCTATATAGAACTCCCATCAGTAGAGGAATAATAGGAAACAAAATTAACTGACCTATGTCTTTTGCTAAGTCTACAAAACTGGAGCAGGGAAGGAATGCACTGAATAAAGCAACAAACAGCTATTAAAACACAAATGGCAACAATAATTCCCCCTAAAATCTGTCGTAAAGAATGCAAGTCAGGTAACCAATTAAAGAGCCAGTCAAATAAGCCCTGATCAATATGTTGTCTAATTTCTGCAGTCAAGTCGTGGAGTTTGTCAATATGGGCTTGGATTGATTTAGAATGGTCGGACAAATTAAAACAGCATAGGCCCTCAAAATCAGAACATTCATGTCCATGTTTTAACAAAAGGTAATCAATTGCTGCGCGATTCTGCAAAATAGCTCTACGTTCACCCTGGGCATCTAATAACAGATCAGATAATACAGTAGAGGTTTGATTGATGGATTTAACCATCCAGCAGGCCATCTTGCCAATTGTTTTGGCATTATAAACGGCCAATGCAGGGACTCCAATAATAGAAAAAGCTAAACCAAGGTATTCCGATTTGGAATAAAGATGAACAGAGGAATCACAGTCTTCATGTAATGACATCGAATCTCGTACCATACGGGAATGTGAACTAGGATGTGAAGAAAACATTAATAAACTCAATCTAGTGATAGCACATGGACCACCAGAAATATTTGCGGGAATATAGGGCCAAGATGAGTTCCCGCATGAAAAGAGCCAGCCAGAAGGCAATAACATGGAACGATAATAACTAGGGGCAACTAATAAACGTTTACATGTGATATTGTTTTTGACGGAAACACATGAATTTGGAAGTCTCTTTAAACACAGCAATCGTTGATGAGCTGAAAAAGAAGTAACAGCCTGAATCTTCAGTTTAAGACATTCGGTGATAGCTTTGGGATCACATGTCATAATAAAACATAAATCACCTGGTGTGATATTGGAGGTTATGATTTGGGAATGAATAGGGGTATCGAGGTCAGGAAGAACAGTACATAAGGGACAAAATTCATGGGCCGCGAAATCGCCCAGAATAATATTTGGTCGAGCATTTGAAATATTAAAAATATGCCGTAAAGTCTCAGTGGATGCTGGGACGGCAACCAAACAGGTCGCCAAAATGTCAGTCACAGACCTCATGGGGGTAAGACAGAAATGTGGAGAGTTTGTCACTCTCTTAGCCAGAGCTATCCAAAAATTGGCGGAGGAGTCCCATGCAGCAAAGGAACGCGGAACTCGGGTTTTCCAATCAACCGAAGTCGGTGGATCCTCTCCTCTCCCGGCGTAGCAGGCCAAAAGGAGTCCAACGCCGACACATCCTGCAGCAGCAGTCCAGAGAATGATCTGAAAAAATACAAACACAGGCCTTAATCATTCTCGTAGGTAACATTTATCAGCTGGGACAGCTTCCCAGCTATCTTTCCCTGGCTTCATCACCAAAACGGTGTTGTCATGACCGGTCGCAATAATATCAGCCTGTTCAGGGGGATTTTTAGGCGATTGCACCCATATTTTAGCTCCAGGAAGATCAGACGATCCGAAGCCTTTTTGTCCTCGCACAGTTAGCAACGTTGGGGCAGAGCCTTTCTTGATCTCACCACTGAAGACAGGCATAATCAGTAACTGAGCAACACGGTCAGACTTTTTGATCAATAAGTCAGTCTCACTGCTATTAGGCAGGAGAACTTTAATCTCTCCCTGATAGTCACAGTCAATTACTCCTCCGAGTACTTGAATACCTTTCAGGGCAAGGCCTGATCTGGGGGCAATTAATCCAAAACTACCGGCAGGTATACAGACACCAATGCCAGTTTCAACAATGATTCGATCTTTTCCTTGTAAATTTGCATCATTTAAAGCATGCAGGTCTAGGCCTGCGGAACCTGGGGTCGCTCTACATGGAGCCAAAGCACCGGGGGTAATTTCCCAATACATGACAGTGTTGGACAAGGAATTAGGCTTTACATCAACATTTGGAGGAAACAAACGCATCAAAGGGGATTCAGCATGTAACAAAGGGCGATTATTTAAAATTAACAATGCCTGAAACAAAAAGTCTCTCCAATTTTTATAATGGTCATCTGTCAATTTACGCAATTGTTCTTTTAGCAAACCATTCATTCTCTCAATCAGTCCAGAAGCCTGTGGATAATATGGAATGTGAAACACCCATTCGATGTTATTTTCCACACAGAATTCCTGTACCAATCTTCCACGAAAGTGGGATGCGTTATCAGATTGAATTTGGAATGGAACACCATAGTACAAAATAAGCAACTCCAGGGTCTTAATGGTATTCACTTGGGTAGCGTTCTTGCAAGGGAAAGCGACCAAAAGGCCACTATAAGTGTCAACAACTGTACGGACATACTGACAATTTTTGCTCATAGGGAGCGGGCCAATATAGTCAATCTGCCAAATTTGAGCGGGCAATTTTCCTCGATGTAACTGGCCTCGAACAATTTGAGGCACCTGCTTCTTTCTAGAATGCTGGCAAATGGGACAATGCAGAATGACATCTTTAATCAAAGAAAAAGGAATATAAATCCCTCGATCGGCAGCCCACCTGCTAGTGGCTTTCTCTCCAAAATGTCCCGCTTTCTGGTGGGCCCATTTCGCCAATCCTGCCAAATCAGAATCTTGCATGTCCACCACTGCCTTAGATTTCTCATCTGCAATATTATGAAAGAATTTATCAAGGGAGTCTATCGGAGTGTGAGCATCCACGTGAAAGATTGTCACAGTACTCTGTGGGAGCAACTCCCAAATTTCTTGCCATAATTCTCTTCCCCACAGTTCCTTTGAATGCAATTCCCAATTATGAGAATGCCATGTTGGTAACCACACCGCCAATCCATTAGCAGTGGACCAGGAATCAGTGAAAATATGACATGTGCCAGGCAATTCCGGTTTCAAAACTTGGTAAACTGCATAGAGTTCAGCATATTGACTACTCTTACCATCACCAGTGGTACTCAATAATTTCTGCGTGATTGGATTATAGGATACGGCTTTCCAATGTCGTTTCTCACCAATGAACTTCGCTGAACCATCCGTAAACCACACATGTTTTCTATCCTCCGCGGACAGATCATCAAATGATTTACCCCATTTAACGGGAGATTCCTGCACTACGGGTACGGAACAATCACTTCCAGTCTCATTGGAGGGCGCCTGCGCCACTCGCTCATGTAAAACTGCCACAGCCACACCTTTCGGACCCACACGTGCCCTGTCCTGAATGTACCATTTCCATTTAATCACGCTCGCCTCTTGAGCATGTCCAATTCGATGAGATTTCGGCGAACTCAAAACCCACTGCATAATAGGAATTTCAGGTCTCAAAACCACAGCATGGCCTAGGGTCAATTGCTCGGTATCCACCAGAGCCCAGTAACATGCAAGTAATTGTTTTTCAAAAGGTGAATAACGCTCACCAGCCTCAGGTAACTTTTTAGTCCAAAAACCTAATGGCACTTTTTGTCTGCCCTGCTTTTGCCACAGACTCCAATTGGCATACAGACCTTCCACGGACACATTCAAGTCCACATCACCTTCACCCACCGGCCACAAATCCAAGGCATACTGAATTGCTTCTTTCGCCAAATTAAAAGCATTCTGTTGTGATTCACCCCATTCAAACGCATTCTTCTTGCGAGTGACTCGATATAACGGAGCTAAAATCTGACTCAAATGGGGAATATGCTGACGCCAAAAGCCAAACAAACCAATGAAACTCTGAACCTCTTTCCTATTCTTTGGAACTGCAAAATCTAGGATTTTTCGCTTCACCTGTGGGATCACTTCTCTGTGACCTTCATGCCAATTGATTCCTAAAAATTTTACATTTTGGGATGGACCTTGTAATTTATCAGGATTAATTTCCCAACCTTTTGCTCACAAGCAATCAAGGATCTGATCTAAATGGGACTGTACCTGATCTTGCGTCTCACCTTGAATCAAAATGTCATCAATATAATGACACACCTGTATTTGTGGATTAGCGGGCACTTCAGACAAATGCTCTGCCACCAGCCGGTTACAGATCGTGGGACTATGTACATAACCTTGAGGAAGACTCCGGAACGTCATTTGACGTCCATTCCATGTAAAACTGAATTGTTCCTGACACTCAGGGGCAATCGGAATTGAAAAGAAAGCATTAGCAATATCAATAGACGCATACCATGTACCTGGATGCTTTTGAATTCTCTGAATCAAAGTGACAATGTCTGGTACTGCAACAGCCAATTTAGGTGTATGTTTATTCAATTCTCGATAATCAACAGTCATGCGCCAAGAATTATCACTTTTGCGCATGGGCCAGACGGGGTTATTCCAAGCAGACGTGACCGGAGTTATAACTCCAGCGTCAACCAAATCCTGAATTGTAGCATTAATTTCTTCATGACCACCTGGGATACGGTATTGCTTCTGAGAAACCACTTTCGTGGCTAGAGGAATTTTAATAGGGGGCATCCGTAAACGGCCAACCCGTACGGGTCTGGTCGAAATGTACTGTTTAGTTCCAAATTGATAACAACCATCATCCAGATGCAAAGTCATTCCTTTTAGAATATCAATTCCAATTATATACTCCAAAAGTGGCACAACTAACACAGAATATTCCCTACGAGGAATCCTACCAATTTTAATTTCAAGTGTAGTTTGTACTGCGGGGGTTTCTTTTCCACCTAAACCAGTAATTGTGAAAAACTGTCCTTTAAATTTCTTTGACTTTCCATGAATTAAAGTGGCCTCCGCTCCTGTATCTACTAGTGCTCGGGCCCTTTGGATATTACGATGTTTCCAAAAAATCTCAATATCTACATAGGGTCTGTTGTCTCTGTGAGCCCACTTGTGTACTGGAGCTTGACCTATTATCCTAGTCATTTTTCCTGCGTTCTGTCAACCAAGACAAATCAGGGTAAATGCCCTCTGTTTTCTTTGGTATCAAAATGTCTTGTTCATATCCATCTCCATTACGAAACGGATTTTTGTCATTTTCAAAATACTGTGAATTACGGTCAGAAAGTCTGTTACGATCCTCCCTTCTTTTCATTTCAGGGGAATAACTCCTCTCCTCTCTATGTCGGTTGGAAACACGATCGTCTCTCCCCCTTTCATTTTCACCCTCTCTCCCTCTCTCGCAATTACGATGAGGGGATACATCACGTTCATAACGCCGATCATCACGGCGATCAGAATCCACACGTCGTCTCTCATCACCACTGTCATCAGAACCACGGTCATACTCATTCTTTCGCACACGACGGGCACCCTCCTTCCGATCTAAACCACGCTTACGAAACATATCCCATAAGCGATTATTAGGCTCACCGTCAATGTCCTCCCTTTTAACACCATCAGCAATAAGAGCAAGAAACATGTCACGTCTAGAGAACTTATAGTCCCCAGCAGTACGACCCTCAGGTCAAGATTGTCTTTCAGGTTTAAACCACTCACCCAGCTCACCAAGCTGACGAACAGATTCAAGCACAGCAGACAAAGGATTGCCAGTTTGATTATTCAACAAAGTCATCATAACCTGCTTGTAAGCAACAGGCGAAGAACGGATAATGCGATTACGCACAGAAGATGTTAAAAGACCATCCAGCAATCTGTCAGAAGTACTGAGAAAGATAGCAGTTTTCATGACTTCCTCCTTCAAACGTTGCGACGCATCGCGCAAAGTGTACCATGGCTTGTCATTAGCAGGCCAATCAGATTCAGTAGGATATTTGTGGTTACAGCCGTCAGATGCAAGCTGGAGCAAAGTAATTTGACCAGCACCATTATAGTTCCGAAAATGATCTTGAATAGTGGAATCAGAACTCAAAGAGCAAAACCGTAAGCAATCAACAGCATCAAACATAATACCGGCAGCGCCGAGTTCATAAAGGCGCACCATCCATGTAAGCAAGGCCTCACCAGGCCGTTGACGAAATCGTTGTAAAATGTCACTAACCTCCTGCTGAGTAAAATCTTCAATACAATCCAAAGCAATACCAGCTGGATTACAAGGGGCTTGTTGTAATTTGCGACGAAACACAGGATGAGCAGAAACCTCAGGAAGGGCCTCCGAGGAAGCCCGCATCTTAGATTTAGCAGAACAATCGGGGCAAGATACGTCATCTGAATGGGAAGAGCGAGCACGGTCGCTGTGAGCAACAGTATCAGTATAAGAAGCAGATTTACAATCACGTCCGGAGCGAGAAGATTCGCGCTTATCACCCTCCTCAGCCGAGGAGTCTGAAGCATTTGAATCCCAGATATTACCATCCCACTCATCAGGGTTCCAATCCATTCCGGCCTTTGCTACGACCAGACGCACTTTCCGTGTAGACACACAACCACCACGATGTTTGTACTTATATCGTGCAATGCGAACCGCAGCCCTTTCGGCTATGGTCTGATATGTTTCAAGTTTGTCGGCAAGCAATTTATTTTGACAGCGCAAAAGAGTATGCGCATTTTGCAACTCAACACACTGTCCTTCCATGTCCTTAAACTGCTTTTGCAGCTGAACAAACCTCTCATGAAGAATTCTGTATGCATTAAAAACAATCCAACCTCTGCATCCTAAAATAGGAAGCTCATCACCCTTCACTACTGGCGCTTTCTGCAAGCATGATACCACATCGGCAGGCTCCGCCTGCTCCAAACAAGAAGACCAATTTTCACTCAAACCAGTAGAATCGGCCCACTCACGGGCCAAAGCCTCGTAAGGCGTAGACTCCCAGCCGGGAATCTGAATAGTTAACTTGAAAACCGATGGTGATTTTTTCGCAAACATATTGACACACAAAAATTATATACACAATTATACACAAAATATTATACGTACGAGCCGAGCGCAAACCAACAAGATCAAAACAATTCAGCGCACACAGGCTTCGTAAACAGTTCGTGACACCAGATTTAATGGCCGGATTTTCCGTTTAGATGGGATCAGCCCCTAGGGGCCCCTCTAACCCAGCCAGAACGTACTCACCTCCCTCCTTAGAACGTATTCACAATGGATATAGGTATATATATATATATGTATGTACAAGTCGTACCTAAGGATGGGGAAATAGCAATAAACATGCATAGGTTTTCTACCATATCTTATTCACATCAGTTAGTCTCGCGGCCACTCCGACCCAGACTGATCTACCCCAGGGCAGATATGACACACAATCCGGCGTGTCTACACATGGACCTGCAGAACCCAATGCTCTCTTTTCCAAACGGTTTACAATCCGGCAAACCTACACGTTGGTAATCCCCCCCAACGCTCTCACTTTTACAAGCCACAATCCTGTGGGTATACACGTTGGTAATCCACCCCAACGCTCTCACTAACGCCGTATATCAACGACGACCACATTCCTATGAGCACCTATCGGAACAATTTCTCCTTTGTCTACTTGGGACAAAACTATAATAATAGAATTTGGTACGGTTTCCAAATAGTATGATGTACCTCTTATTCTTGGCATCAAAGGTCCACTCGCTCCCTATTTATTTGATCACCACTTACCTGATCGGGATTACTCATCCGTTCATATAAACAACAACCAACTAGAAACAACGTTTACCAAGATTGAACAAGAATACACGGCACATATCAGTTCACTAAGAACTAGGGTATTTATTGTCAATAAACATATAACACAGTACTATGCAACACAGATTATGCAAAGGAAAGGTAAAGATTAGAATGCGCGCTCATTACGGAAAGGACGGAGGTCACCTTATTAATGTGAAGTCGGGACTCGGCAGTCATCTAGGTTCCCTTCTCGTCTCTGTGTCTTGGCTCGTCTCGCAGTCACACCCAAGCCGTCACAAGTACACGTCTGCACCGCTAGGCTCAATCTCGTCTGCTTCCCTCCAAGCCACTGGAACCTTGCTGGTTATTAGCTACCGTCTCTCTCTCTCTCTGTTTCAGTGCGCTCCGCGCTAATTCTCCTTCAGTCTTTCTCAGAGAGTCTCGGTCCTAAATCTTTCTCGGACTTCAAAGATGGCGACTGTCCGCCATGAAATAATTAATGGCAGAGATGCTAACGGCTAGCTGCCGCCTACGAACTAACTCTCGACTGTCTAACACCTTCGCTAATATCAAAGCCTGTTCCTTCATGGAAAGCTACGCCCAGTAACCTGCCGCCCACCAAATTCTTGTACCTCCCCGTACCAAGGACACGTTCCCAGCCGGCCGGCCTGAAGTTGTGTCTTCGGAGTGGAGAAAAATACATTCCTTCGATAAGGGCCAGCCTGAGCCGGTTCTCTCCAAGCGAACAACAGCTTGAAACTAAAACATTACACTTGACCTAGAAGGCCTCTCGAGCTACCAGGCAGAGGGCAAGATGGAGTCTGTCTCGGTTAAGGCCTACAGGGCCCACCATACGCATAACTCTTTTTTTTTTTTTTTTTTGTAAGACCTTTATTGCACATTGTTCATATACACAGCGGTGTGCCTACAACCCACTGCTGGGGCCGGCCGCCATCAGAGCGTCACACATATTATACAAGCTTGAGATAATACTCCAGAGGTACGAGTGCAGAAGTCTAAAATCCTTAGCTCAAATAGGCACTCCAGCATAGTCAGAAGCATTAGGACCAACACTCCCATAAATTGCGGTCGTTATGCCCCCATGTGATCTCGGTCTAATTTCAGTTTTTATGAACAAAAACAACACCGAAAACCCCGAGCCCCCCCCCCAACGTAACCTGATCAGAAAGAATAGTCCAAGTCCATCAGCCAGAACATGATAGGATAGGCGATACCACGGACGTCCGGCAGGGCCTCCAGAGAAGGAAGCCTTCATCTCTCTCCCATAACTTCCCATAGGCTGTAGTGAGGCATAAGAAGGCGCACCAGCACGCCCATCTCAGCAGATCAAAACATTCCCACGCACACGAGCACTGTCCAGGTAATTGTAGTAAGTAACCAGAGGGTACTCCACATCACATACAAGGTGGTCTTAGCGACACGCCACCAGGACACCTCACGCAGCTGCATCCCCCCCAACAGACAATGCCGTAGCCACGCTATCATCACTGTCAGATTCTGTCAAAGATAGCATGTACAGTGTGAACGGTGTCCATACGTCCCTCGGACGGGCCACCGCAGGCAATTCGTCATAGTAGCAGTTCAATTGGTCCCTGCAATAGGCCATGTCCTTCAGCCACAGTTGCACCTCAGGCGCTCTCCTCCCTCCCCAAACCATAGCGACTCTCCTCTTGGCCAACTGAAGCGCCAGCACCACGAAACGGCGCGACGGAGCAGCCACACCAGAAGCGATGCCCAAAAGACACAGGCGTACATCCAGCTTTACCTCAACCGAAGCAATGACAGTCAGCCTTTCAGTCACCTCTCTCCAGAAACCGTAGACTCGGGGGCATCCCCAGGCCAGGTGAATAAAGTCGGCCTCCTCGGCCCCACATCGGACACATTGAGCAGTGGACCTAAGGCCATATCTCACCAGTTGGGTAGGCGTATAGTACCATTGTTGCAGAAACTTATAATGTAGAAGGCGGAAGTTGCCATTGATCACATACCCCCCCGTCATAGAACAGCATTCATTCCACTCATCGTCACTCAGCGGCTCCGGGAGGTCCCTGTTCCATCGTGCTCTAGCCAGCGCCGCCCCCCCGCCCTCATCTTCTTGTGCAGCCTTATATAGTTTAGATAACAATTTAGTCCTGTCTTTAACCGTATATAACAACTGCAAGGCACTTAGTGCCAGAGGTTCCTCCGGATACGTAGGATATAAGTCACGCACAGCGGCCCGCAATCTAACATACATAAAGGTGGACATAGTGGCATTCGTTGAGTTGACCGTCATCTCCTGTAAAGAGATAAACGAGGCTCCAGGAAACAGGTCTCCCATGGTCTGTAGCCCGGCTTCCCTCAGGATCTGCAACCCTCCCGGCTCTCCCGTCACAGAGATATCTGAGTGATAAAGTAGTGGCATAGCCGGGGCGTATAGCGGCAGCCTATCAGCCCGTTTACCCAAGCTGTGCCACGCAGTCGCCGTGAGTCGCACTGTGTCAATCTCCCCCTTCTCAAACACCGAATGTTTATTGGTGATCATAGCCCTTAAGGGGTATGGCAAAACCGCGCTTGCTTCCAGCGCCACGTGCGGAGTGTATGGCGGGGCGGTTATCCAGTAACTCGCAAAGTGCGCCTGCGCACACAGATAATAAAGTCGCATGTCCGGCAGGGCAAACCCACCCAGATCATATGGCTTGACCAGCACCTCCCAAGTCACTCGCGGCTTCTTGCCAGCCCAGGTAAGAGAGAGTAACAGGGATCTGAGTCTCGCAAAAAAGTGGGATGTCAACTCAATCGGGATGTTCGTAAAGAGATAAAGAAATTTCGGAAGCACCACCATTTTGATTAGCGACACTCTGTCCGCCAGAGTAAGCGGCAAGTGAGTCCATCTCGCCACCTGATCCTCCAGCTTGGAAATGGCAACGCCATAATTGGCCCGTATGACTTCTTGACAATCCCTATGCACCCAGACTCCCAAGTACCTAACCGACTCCGTCGCCCATTCCAGCGGAAAGTCCAATGGGACTCGATGGGTAGCATCCGTGAGAGGGAGCACAATCGACTTGTCCCAGTTTATGGTCAGTCCGGAGTGCCTACCGAATTTAATGAATTCACGAAGTATGCGTTCAAGGTGGAGTGCGGGGTCCCTGACGTATAGGACCATGTCATCGGCATACATCGAGACGGCCAGTGACCTGAGAGGAAATTTCAATGCCGCGTCCGCATACCTTTGCCGTAATATACAGGCCAGTGGCTCCATCATTATTGCAAAAAGCAGGGGCGAGAGAGGGCACCCCTGTCTCGTCCCCCGCTGTATCGGAAAGGAGGAGGAGACAAACCCATTAACCCTAACTCTTGCCGTGGGCGCATTATATAGCAGGGCGATTAGAGACGTGAAAAAGAAAGGGACTCCCATCCGGTGTAGTACTGCCACCATGTACTTCCATGCCACTGAATCAAAGGCCTTGGCGGCATCCAGCATGACCGCCACCGCAGCCAGGTCTGGCTTAAGGAGATGCAGTACGGCGAACAGTGTCCGTAGATTGTGAGTAGTGGACCGGAGAGGGATAAATCCCGACTGGTCAGGCAGTACCATGACCGGTAGGAGTAGCCGCAGTCTCGTGGCTAACACCTTGGCAATTATTTTAACGTCAGTGTTCATAAGGGAAAGTGGGCGGTATGATTCACATTTATTCAGAGGTTTACCGGGTTTGGGGAGCGCCGCCAATAGTGCTTCTCTCATGGTCCCCGGAAGCCGTCCGCACTCAAAGGCCTCCTCCAAAACCATAGCCAACCGCGGTATAAGCAAGTCCGCAAAGGTCTTATAAAATTCGGCAGGTAAGCCATCTGTGCCAGCCGCTTTTCCATTCGGGAGTGCAGCGATAGCATCTCTGAACTCCGCTTCAGTGATATGGTGCATTAGGAATTCCTGTTGACCCCTGGAGAGCCACACCAACGCCACATCCTCCAAATACCGTGTTATGTCTGCCTCATCTGCCGTTTCCCTATGTTCATAGAGTCGTGCATAATGACTCGAGAAGCAGGCGAGTATGCCTTCCGTCGTGGTCACCACTTCTCCCTGATCCTCAATTTCCAAGACAGAACAGTGCTTTGCCCAAGGATCGCGAATTCTATCAGCGAGCCCCTTACCCAGCCTACCCCCTTCACCATAGTACCTGGCCGTAGCTCGTTTGGACAGAAACTTCACTTCCTGGTCGGCTAATTCGTTATATTCAGTAACCTTTGCCCTAACATCAGCTAATAGTGTGATTTCCGCCCCCTCCTCCAGTTGTCGCTCCAGAGACATCAGCTCCCTCTCCAATCTGGACATAGAGTCCCTGATGGACGTGAGGACCCCGGACCGCAGCCCAATGCAAGCACCCCGCACTGAGACCTTAAAGGCCTCCCACACCGTGAGCATACTATCAACAGAGCCCACATTGATCTCAAAAAATTCCTCAATCACCTGTCGTAGACGTTCACTCAGCACTTGATCCGTTAATACTCCAGGAGAGAGTCGCCAAGTGAATGGAGCAGGAGTGTGCATAGGCATCCGCAGTTGCAATTTAACAGGGGCATGATCAGACAGCGTGCGGGGCAGATGTTCCACAGTCATCACCCAACCACTCACATCTCGGGTCAATAGCCAAAAATCCAGTCTCGACCACGTATCATGCGCCGACGTGTAGCAAGTCCCTTCCCGTCTGCCAGGATTCCGCAGACGCCAAACATCCACCAAGTGCAGGCCATGCATTCCCTCACACACTGCATTCGTCGCCTTCTTACGTTCATGGGGCCGATCCTGCCTCCTGTCCAACTCAGAGTCTAATGTAACATTCCAATCCCCCCCACAGAGGATAGCCGAAGGCGGCAGTTCATACAGCTTGTTCCAGAGAGCAACGAAAAAATCAGGATTATCTATATTAGGACCGTAAACATTGAGAAGAGTGACCAGCGTGCCACACAATTTACCCTGCACAACAATATATCTACCATCCTGGTCCACGTCCACATGCATCACCTCAAATGGAACATTCTTTTTAATCAAAATCATTACCCCACGGGCATAGGAAGAATACGCCGTGGCCCACCTCGCCCCCGCCCACTGTTTGCCCACCATTTCGGCCGCCGTGCCCCTCAGATGCGTCTCCTGCAGAAACACCACTTGTGCTCCGTGTCTATTGAGAAAGGCAAGCATTTGTCGTGTTTTTTGCGGCTTATTCAACCCTCGCACATTCCATGTAACACAATTTAGGTTGCCCCCCCTATCCATGTCGCCAAGTGTGTAAGCATCCCAGCAGTGATGTCATCCCCAGCAGCACCCTCGTTGCAGTCCCCCCCTCCCCCCGCTCCTGCCCAGAGTCGACATCATTAATGCAGGTAAGCTTCCCATAGCCCCTGCTGTGACCCCACTCGCCCCCTATTCGGTTCACAAACTTCGTCTCATTGATCAGGAAAAACCCAAACAGCACAACAAATCTCAACTTCCCTTCCCCCAACCCTCCACCCACTTCAGCACCCCCAATTTGCCAAAGAATCTCCACACCCCCCCCCTTTGCAACCCCCAACAGTGCAAACAACCACATTTTGGGGATCTCCCTTATCCGGGGACGTAGCGGCGCCTCACCCCCGCCAAAACTGACGAGAGCTTAGACCATTGCCGTCATTAACAACCCCCACTCCCCCCCCCACACCCCGGTCAGAGCTTCAAACACAGTAGTATCCATGTATCAGAACATTGCACTGGGCGCCCATGAAGCGTCCTCTCCCACAGCGGTGCTCACAAGGCGCAGAAGTGCCACTGCGGCAAGCGCGGGGACTCACAGTGTCCAACAGGATCTCAGTCAGCCAAGTTGATCCTGTAGAAAGCCTCCATTGAGGCGGGCAGGCGGTATAAGCAGGAACAGCGGCAGGCTGAGCATCGTCCCCCGCAGCTTCCAAAGCAGTAGTGTGAAGATCAAATGTTAAAGCGCCCTCGTGGCCCCCGATTACCAGAGAACACACCGTAACAGAAGCAGCCCAGTGCATTCACCCGCAGTTCCCTCCGCACCAGGGCTAGCAGTGCGACTCAATTCAATCCTCCTCTTCCAGTCGTTCATCATCACCCTCATGCCGCCCCGGCGGTTCTTTAGCACGTTTTTTCAGTTTCTTGGCATAGTCCATGGCCGCCTTGGGCGAAGAGAAGATTTTGTTATCCGAAGGAGGCCCAATCCTAAGGCGCGCAGGGTACAGCATGGCATAAACCACGTTCTCGGTTCTCAGCAACTGTTTCACCGCAGCGAATTCTTTCCGTGCAGTCTGTACCGCCATGGTGAAGTCGGGAAAGAACTCCAATTTATTGCCCTGATATTCAATGGAGCCCTTCTCCCTGGCCAGCCGCAAGATGGTGTCCCGGTCCCTGTAGTTCAGGATCCTAGCCACAATAGGACGCGGCGGCGCTCCCGGTGGGGGTTTCTTGGCCAGAGAGCGATGAGCACGCTCCACAATGAATATGCGAGATAGATGGTCAGCGCCAAAAATGTCAACTATCATTCGTTCCATGTAGTCTTCCATGCGCCCCACATTTGTGGACTCCGGCAGACCTGTAACGCGAACGTTGTTCCTCCTAGACCTCCCTTCCAACTCCTCATTCTTCGCCTGTATTACCGCCAGAACCCTTTCCATACTGAACACTTTGGACGAGACTGTTGCCAGGCCATCCTCCGTGGCCGAAACTCGCTGCTCCACCTCGCCCATCCGCTCGTTCTGGCGGTCAAATTGCGTCGCCATTTGATCCAGACGATGATTGACTGACTCCATAGTGCCCTCGATAGATTGTAGAGTCTTTTGCATTGCCACCAGTGTGGATTCTAGATTAGGTGTACCTCCAGCAGCCCCCCCCTGATCAGAGTCCACGGGCGCCTGGGAGGAAGTCTGCGTAGTCCTCTTTGCTTCAAAATTAAGTTTTGGCTGGTTTCTTTCGGTCCTGCCCATGCCTGCGATTGGGTCGACGCGGTTTCAAGTGTAGGCACTTGGGGCAGTATGGCCAGCGAAGCTGCACAAAAGAACAGCAGATCCCACACTTGTTGCTACCTGCCCTGGAGCACATCCAGGCCCAGGCCTTCAGGTATGTTCAGTTTAAGCCAAACAGTCCCTCCACCACAGCGGGCAGAACGCGCCAAAATAATGTCTATGCCTCAACTCAGTGCAGGCGTATTCAGTCTTGTGCAGTTCCCAAGAGGGCCCCCCGACAGATCCGATGCTAGAACAGTGTGCGCTGGAAGAACTCGATTCGCAAGCACACAGACTACAGCAGTGCAGATAGAATGCCTAAGATGGCGGATGCTCCTTCGCTCCGCAGCCTCTAATGTAGTAGTCCCCCCAGGGGACCCGTGTGCCCACGAGTGCTTCTACAGGCAGCCCAGCGCAGCTCCCGTCTGCTCTCCCGACTGCACCTCAGCCGACCCTTCCTCCAGCCCCCCCCCGGTCCCAGCTCGCGCGGCGCGGGCCGACGCGGCCCAGTACCACCTCCGCAGCACCGAGCTAGCGTGATACCCCGCCCCACTCACCGGGACCAGCAGGGCCAAGTCCAGGCCGTCCAGCGCTCCGAGGCTGCTCCAAAGGATCCGCGGGCAGGTCCGACTCGGCGCTTCAGCAGATCCGACACGCCGCCTCCCAGGCTCCGCTCACATAGGCAGCGAGTGTGGCCAGCTCACAGATCTCCCCGAAGTTACAGCTCCGCAGCCGCCGGGTCGCCGTCCTGCACGTCCCAGCGCGGGCCGCTCCGCTCCAGACACTGTCACAACAGCCGCAATCCTTCCGCAAAACGTCTCAGGGGGTCACCGTCGGTAGCGGAATTGACTCCGCCGGGGTGTAAGGCAAGAGAGCCGGGGGAAAAACAGGATATTTCAGCGGATTTGCAACGGCCGGGACGGAGCCTCACACAAGTGCGGCCATCTTGTCCGGCGCCCTCTAGCGCCCCCTCCACCATACGCATAACTCCATGGAAAATATCCTAACACGCTAGCAAAAGGGCAGATCATGATTAAGACTTATATATCTATCCCCTAGCTTGAATTCATAAGCCCTACTCTAAAGAAAGGGGCACGAAAATACTCTACTATATAAAAGACAGAGGTCCTATCTATAGTCCTAATCCCTATGCTATAAGGGTGATAGACTGGAGTCACTCTCCATAAAGGAGCCAGAAAAGGTCAGCCATTACAGCGCGTTCCTGGACCAGAAGTAGGACGTGGTTGCTACTCCCACTACTTTCTGGTACCCAAGAAGGGCAAAGGGGGCCTACGCCCTATCTTGGACCTGAGGAACGTCAACGGCTTCCTCCGGAAGGAGAAGTTCAAAATGCTGACACTGGTTCAGGTCTTGACTGCCCTAGACCCAGGAGACTGGATGGTAGCGTTGGACTTGCAGGATGCGTATTTCCACACCCCCGTCCTGCCGGCCCACCGGCGTTACCTGCGGTTCACGGTTGGCCTCGAGCACTTTCAGTTTACCGTGCTCCCCTTCGGCCTTACCAGCGCCCCACGGGTGTTCACGAAGGTGATGGCGGTGGTCGCAGCTCACCTGCGCAGGTTAGGGGTTTCAGTCTTCCCCTACCTAGACGACTGGTTGTTGAAGGCGGGCTCGCCCCAGGCAGTCGTCAACCACCTCCAGACTACGGCGGATCTCCTGCACAGGCTGGGATTTTCCATCAATGTGCCGAAGTCACACCTGTGCCCCTCTCAGAAGCTCCTTTTCATCGGAGCGGTTCTCGACTCAGCGCAGTTTTGGGTTTACCCGCCCGAACAGCGAGTCCGGGATATACAGGCCCTGATTCCGATCTTCAGGCCGTTATCCCGGGTTTCGGTCAGGTTGACGCTGCGGCTTCTGGGGCTGATGGCCTCCTGCATCCTTCTGGTGCATCACGCACGGTGGCAGATGCGGGCTCTGCAGTGGGACCTGAAGTTTCAGTGGGCCCAGCACCGGGGCAACCTTTCCGACCATGTCCTGATCTCGGAGGGCACTGGGAGACAGCTGCAGTGGTGGCTCACGGACCGCGATTGGGTCAGCGGCAGATCCCTCTCCCTACCCCAACCAGAGCAATTTTCACGGACAGCTCGTTTGGTGCTCATTCCGGCTCGCTGAGATTTATTGCGGATAACACTGCATCGAGGGTTGACCAACGGGCTATCCTCTGGAATCATTCACCATTTGACCCATCCCCTTCCCCCCCCCCCTGTCTTGATAAAGACCCGCCGCGACCACCAACTGGGGCGCAACTAGGGTCGAAACGTCGACGCTCTTATTTGGCCAAGATAGCTCCAGGAACTTGGACATTAACCATTTGTTTTCCTTGGAATATTTACTTTCACAATACTGGCCTTACAACAACAGAAAACACTTCGTTTTTCCCTCCCCTCCCCCCCCCCTTGTGGTTTTATTGCAAATACATGTTTTGTATATAAGTGTCACTATATGCATTGCACTAGTCACTTTGATCACCACAGTCACTATTCACGAATTTGAAGTATCTATTAGTAATGTAGTGGAATGAAGTAATTCCAGTATATTGTTTATCCTTGTTTTTAATATATAAAAACTTTGCCTTCAGAGAGTTTTGCTTGTTTTGTGTTTCTGAGCTGTCTTCAGCCTCCTTTAAAGCAATTATTGTCACTACCCAACAGAACCACTTTTTTGTTAATCGCATATACCCAGGTTCTGAGGGACACAGGGTTACCCCTTTTTGTTAAAACATTTTTGTACCAGAGCATTGGTCAACGGCTCCCTGAACTGGTTATAACTAGAGTATGCAAGGAGGGCTCCAAATGTGCCCTTCAAGCAGTCTCAGTGTTGCTGGCAAACGCCCTCACCCTGTCCCTGTACACTAAGTCCTATCTGGGAGTTGGTCCCACATCCCTGTGACAGGAAACCTGGTGTTCTGCCTTCCCATGCTCAAGCTTGGCTCAGCAGCAGGAGGACAGAATCGTGTGACTGGTGGGCAGCAGCCATAGATGCTGTCCGGGTCTAGAAGACTGGCACCAGGAGCACTGAGGACCTCCTGGAGGAGCTTTACAGTACACGGAATTATATTTCCAACACCATTTATGGTGTGGAGGTATGATTCCAACATGTTTGATACCAAACATGACAGGGTTCATTACAGCCAGTTTAGAGATAGACATTGCGTAATGACGCATTGGCACTCTGTATCTTAATAGCTGATGCACTTACAACCCGGGAGAATGGACTGCGAAGGTTGTATGGGGTGTCCTGCTCATGCAGGTGCGCCCTCACACTCAGAACCAAGCACCCTGCCATCCGGATTGAAAGGCCTGTGTTAGGGGTGACTTATAGATTTTAAGTGCGGTGACGTCAGTTATAAGCACGCACACTATATCTGCTGTAAGTTTTCATGGCAATGGCAGACCTGTAGTCACAGTTTGAGTGGTCTCTGGTGGGTGGCATAATACATGCTTCAGCTCATGGGAGACCCCTGGTGTACCTATGCCCTGGGTACTTTAGTACTATATACTAGGTGTAGGAAGGTGGATACCTGAATATGGTTACCCCAGATTTTTTGCCTAGTGTTTAGCTGGTTTTCGACTTAGTTGGCCTGGGATCCTGCTAATCAGGACCCCTGGCTATCCGCTATCCCTGTAAAATGGACTCCGTGTACCTTAGGTACATCTACAATTGGATATTGGGTCACCTTATGAGCCCCTGTACAGTGTACTATAGGTACCCAGGGCATAGGTGCATCCAAGGCCTACCAGGGGCTGCAGCATATCTTTTGCCACCCCTGGCTGGCCATCCAAATTGACACAACTGGCTGATCACTCAGCTGGGGCAAGGTGGTGTAATCACCCCTTGCTTAGATATAGTATACCTATATCTAACCTTATATCTAGACACATATACACCTATAAGTCATTCCTATGGCAGGCCTTAACAATCCTGGAGGCAGAGTGCTTGGTTTTATGTGAGATGGTGCTCTAGCATGAGCTGAGCCTGTCTGCAGCTTTTGGAACCATGTCCTTATAGCTGTTCTAGGATATTGCCATACCATATACTCTTAAATGCATTATGAACCTCGTGGCCAGATGCTAACTATGGTTTGGCTTTATCAAAACATGTCAAGTAAGGTGTCATACGATTTGGAATACTACCCCCTCACCAGTTCTGGTGACGGGGGTAGCATTCCACCCTTCTAGAGGGAGAAGACATGTTGTTCCTACCATTCCCATTTAAAGTTAACTGTAGCCTCAGCATCACAAAATGGATGCTGCTGCCACAGACACAAGTCTGACCTCCTGGTGCTGGGAGTCCTTCCAGCGAGGGAGGCTTGGACAATAGGTTTCCTGCCTTGGGAGGTGCTAGACCATCCAGATAGGATTTTGTGTATTGGGACAGGGAGGGCTGAAAGGATTGAGACACTGCCTGGGGCACACAAGGTGTCCCATGCATGGGCCAGTTTAAACCGGTGCTGGGGCACCTCAGCCCCAGCTCTGGCACGAAACTGGACAAAGGGAAAGGGGTGTAACCACCCTCTTCCCTGGTCCCACCCATAGGAGGGACCTAGCAGGCAATCCAGCCCCTAGATTCGGTATATAGGTAGGAGCTGAGTCCCAAGACTTTAGATTATCCTGACTGAAACTCTGAAATGAAACTCTGGACCTTCATCACTCTACTTTGAAAGAAGACGACCGAAGAATCTCCCTTGTGGTCAAGGAGTGACCACCCTGCACAAGCAGGCACCATCCAGCGATCAATGACTTGCTTTGCCGACACCTCGTGCCGGAGCCCGAGCCCAGAGCCTGACAAGAAACAGATTCCCAGACATCCAACAGCCCCATCCACAGTCCCTGCGAAGCTGAGACCCATGGAGGCGACGAGAGATGTGGGACCGGCCATCTTGAAAAATCTGCGACCTGCTAACTGTGCAGCCCCTGAGGCCTCCTCGAATCTGTGCATTGGGGATTGAGAAGCCCCAGCCCCGAGCAGCATCTGCATCAAAGATCAACCCTGCACACTCCACGAGTTCTGCGTGGGGCCCTTTTGCATTTTCCTGCTTAACGCGTCTGCCCGGTCACTTGCCCATTGGCTAGTGGTCATCTTGGCAACAATACTTTCATTTTATACTCCTGGTCTGGTTGCTCTAGACAGGCCCTTGCTTCCCTCAAAAGAAGCAGCCCCTCAGACCTTGCTGGTCTGAGTAAGAAGCCTACATCGTATCCGGTGTGGGTTGTCTTTGCCAAGGCTTGTTGCCTCTAATCTTGAAGCCGACACCGCCAACAGCGAGAGCCTTCGTGGGACAGTCCGTGCCTGACTCCTGGTTGTCGTCGATGACTACTGGTCCACGTGGCTACAGAGACAAGCTTCCGATCAGTACCTGATCGCATCCTGACATCGCCTGGTTCCTTCCTGGTCACTGGCTAGTGACCCAGACTATGTCCCCTCTGCTTTCAGGTCTTCTACATCTTCGATCCACCCTTGGATCCACCCAGTAGGTTCTCTTTTGGTCACCTGCAGCATCTTTTCTCCAAGGCTCCAAAGATCTCCAGGACGAAACCCGACACACTTTTGGACCTATCCATCCGCTTCCTGTGGGCTAGGTAACGCGAGTACTACGGTTGCTCCTGCAGAGGTTTAGACTCCTTGTGTCCTAGTTTCAAGTGGTTAAGTTCTAGTCCAGTCGGAAGACTCCCAAACCTTTACCTTTATAACTTTCACGCACCCATTGACTTCTATTTGTAAACGTGTGTGCCTTTAGACACTGCACACGCATCCCGTGGGCGTCCTGCTCCCTAACCACTGTTAGTACAGTGTAGCCCCAGCGATTCCCAAGGCCCTAGGCCTTACTATTGTTCGTGACATGGTACTTATACCACTTTCTTAGTATATGGTTTAGCGGGCCACCCAGGCCTATCCATATTTGTGCAACTTTTGTATATTCTATTCAGTTACTTGTTTTGCGCTTGTGCTTCTGTGCTCATAAAGAGTTCAGGAGATTTGTTCAGAAATAAATACATATATATTTTGAATATATATCGTGAGTGGTGTCCTTTCATTTGGTATTAAAGGGATTGCATATGGTAAAACAGCTGGCTCCACATGCCCTCTTGAGTTTAGCCTAAGACTGCTTTGTCCATGCTACCCCTAGGATAGCTGGTCTATAAGGTTGACTTTACAGCCATAACCATAAGGGTTGCTTGGACTGGTGCAAGGTGCTCACTAGAATAGTGAACATCATATACCAGGCCAACTTCTCACACAAGGGACATACAAGGGTACACCAGTAGCCAATATGGAGTGTACCTAAGTACTCACCATGTCCACTTTAGGGAAGAAGCATAGGGACTGGGGTTATGATTAACAGAATCCCAGTCAGAATGCAACATGCCGGTCTTTATCCATGCTCTGATGGACTTGGAAAGGGAGATGCTTCCGAAGCTTCCGGAAGATGTTCAGGGCCATTTTTCTGAGGTACTTTCTGCTAGTGGAGTGGTCTGGCTCACTGGTTAGAGGCGGCAGACCCGGAAGCAGAGGTCGGGCCGGGACCAGGGTTCGATTCCCGACACAACAGGGTCTAGGGCCATGGTCACCGGACTCGATAATTCTCGCCTCGGTGCCTACTCCAACCATGGGTCCCACTCAGCAACTCTGGGCAATAGCTTGCTTAATCTCTACTAACGACCCCATCAGCACCGGGGATGCTTGTCTTCACCGTGGAGATTCCCAGGAGGGACCATCTCACAGTGAAAGCCAGGATGGGTTCCCCAGCGGTATACAGCACCGGGACGCCCCTTTGCTGGGGCAGCTGTGTGCTTCACAAGTATACGACAAATAACATTTAATCAAGCTGCTGCCCTCCAGGTCATTCAATCAGGTCTGGACACTGCAGACTCTGTTGTCAGGGTAATGGGTTCCTCTGTTGTGGCCAGGAGGCATGCTTGGTTATGGGGGTCTGGGTTTTTACCGGATGTCCAGGCTACCCTGTTGGACTTGCCTTTTTTGACGGACTGTGCTGCAGTGCTTTAATGATAGCAGAGCCACATCAAAATCGTTGGCTCTCCAGTCCCTGTCCAGGGGTTTTGGATACCTCAGGTTTCACTGTTTTGGCAGGACTTTGTCCTTTCGAGCCAAGCAGCAGCCGCAACAGTGGAAGCAGGTGAACCCCCTATACAGGTCACACAGAGGAAAAGGTAGAGATTGTCTGTGACGTACAGTTTGGCAGCAAGTTTCCTCCTCCTCTCCTGCCCCTTCAACTGGTACGGGTGGAAAGCAGCTCTAACTCCTCCATCCTAGAGAATGTTTGTCCTGTGGGAGGACGGGTGTTCCAATTTCTTCGAATTGGAGGTCCATTACTTCAGATCACTGGGTGTTAAACCTTGTGGAGAATAGGTGTGCCATAGCCTTTCAGGAGTTACACCCCCTTTTCCCCCGTCAGGGTTGGTGCTTGACCCAGCAACTTTTGCTACTACAGATGGACGTTCTATCTTTACTGCAAAAAGGGGCTATAGAAGTGGTACCAGAGCATAAAAGGGGTCACGGATACTACTCTGGGTATTTCCTGATTCCCAAGAAGGACACATGTTTAAGGCCTATCCTAGCCCTAGGCTCTTGAATTTTTACCTCAAGCAGGAGAAGTGCAAGATGTAGACCCTGGCTAAGGTTCTTCTGGCTTTGCAGCAGGAAGACTGAATGGTGTTGATTGATTTGCAGGATGCGTATTTTCACATTCCTATCCTGAAGTCAAATTGGAAGTATCTATATTTTACGGTGAGGTCTCAAAACTACCAGTTTGCGGTCTTTCAGTTCTGTTTTAATTCTGCACCTCAGGTCTTCACAAAGCTGATGGTAGTGGTAGCAGCACATCTCAGAAAGTCGGAGATTCTGGCTTTTCCCTATCTGGATGACTGGCTGCTCAAAGCAAAGTCACCGGAGATGGTGCTGCATCATTTGCAAGTAACAATGTGTCTGTTGTTCGACTTGGGTTTTTCGATAATGTACAAAAATCTCTCCTGGTGCCCTCTCAGCACAACCTGTTCATAATGGCAGAACTGAACACTACGGTGAGTCGTGCCTTCCTGCCTCTGCAGAGGATTCAAGACTTTTTCAGAATGGAGCAGTTGTTCCAGTCCTGAAGGTCTTGTGCCTGCTCGGTCTGTTCGCTTCCTGCATACTGTTGGCCAACTATGCACACTGGCACATGAGGGCCCTCTAGTGGTGCCTCCGCAGGCAGTGGTTTCAACACATAGGAGATCTCAAGGAGGTGGCCAGAATCTCCAGAGACACTGCAGAGGAGCTGTTATGGTGGAGGGTGTCGGACAACCTGACTCAGGTGAAGCCGTTTCAACCTCCTTGTCCGGTGGTCAGAGTGATAACGGATGCCTCCACTCTGCAGGGAGTGTGGGGGTCATATGCAGATGACTGATCCCCATGATGATTGCCTTTGGTGTTTGTCTTCCGATCATGACATCGAAGGGTGTTTGTGCTGCGGGAAAATGAATCCGAAGGCTCTAAAAGAACAAGAGGCAAAGCTCTTCATGGCAAAAGCTCAAAAGGAAAAGAGGGGTCAAAAATATTTGAAGTTGTCGACTTCGTACACTTCAAAATTCAAGAAGCACAAGAAGTCGAAGAGAAGGCATGGCTCTTGACGTTGCTCTCCAAAGAGTAAGGCTTCGAGATCCCCTTCACCACCTCAACGGCGTGGGAGAAAAGACTTTGTGTCTCCATCACCTTCTCTTTCTCCTCAAGCGACTCCGGTTAACTCACCAGCTCCGAGGTTGCCGGCGTCGAGGGGTTCTTTGGTGCCTAAAGACGCTGCGATGCCTAGAAGGTCTTCGACGCCCAGTGAGTCTTCTCCTGCTCCTGGGGCTTTGCCTGTGCGGGTGCTGTCTCTACCGGCTCCGCTGCCTCCAGTTCGGCCTCAGGTGGATCCTGTTCAGGAAGGTACAAATTCGTAGACTCCTTTTCCAGGCCCTCAAACAGATCTGACCCATTATTTTTAAATGCGATGTTTGGCATGTTTGCCAGGGCCTCACATCCTACTGGTGCACCTTCCACCGCATGGGTCCATTGGTCTTTAATTTGGGTGTTCCACATCAATACGCCGAGGCGCCTTTCGTGCCTTTTTTGCCCACAGCTCCGGCTTGGCATTTTCTGGCGCAGAGGTCTTCCACTCCAAATCCACGGACTCCATTGGTTGCCGAGTCGGCACCGCCTCGGATTTGATCGGTGCTGATGCTTGATCCTGAAGGCCCTCCTTCAACGTCGGTGCTGTCGTCACCGGCGTCGCATCTGCTGCCACCGATCCTGAAGCAGAGCTCTAGGAGGGATGCACAGAGACTGCATGAAGAGGAAGAATATAGACAAAAATAGGAGGAGGGAGAAATTGTCGACTGTTGACGAATTTGAAGGTGTACAAGAGGCCAGTAGGTTGGATACTTCCCCAGAATGGTAACTCTCCTCACCAAGTCTGAGATTTCACAGGATGTGGCTCCTTTTCATGTGGTTGTAAGAAAAGTTGCTGAGTTACTGGACATGCAATTGCCTTCAGCTGAAATTAAATCTAATATTTTGACTGAGGTTCTTAATACATCTGCTTCAGTAAGTGAGACTCTTCTGCCCTTCAATGAGCTTTTGACAGTACCTATTTTGGAAGTTTGACAAAGGCCCTTGACTGCTCCAGCTGTTTCCAGGGCTATTGCGAGAAGGTACAAGCCAGCTCTTGGGGATCCAGCCTTTCTGTCTCCTCACCCATCATCTAAAAGCTTGGTGGTCCAAGCTTCATGCTCTAAACAGTCAGCTGGTTCCTTCCCTACCATCCTGGGGGATAGGGATTCTAAAAAGATGGAGCAGGCAGCTAAAAAAGTATTTTCCTCTGCAAGTATGGCATTGAAACCTACTAATGCTAGCTGCTGACCTGGGAGATTCATCCATGCTCTTATGGACTCTGTCAAACAGCTAGCCCCTACGCTACAAGAAGACGATCTGGTTAATTTCCTTGAAGCACTTTCAGACTCTCAAGCAGCTGTCCGTCAAGTTACACAGTCAGGTTTGGATACGGCTGACTCGGTGGCCCGAGTAATGGGATCTTGTGTGGCTACAAGGAGACAAGCTTGGCTGAGATCTGGATTTTCTTCTGATGTTCAAGCAATCCTGTTGGATTTGCCCTTTGACGGTACGAGGCTGTTTGGCAATCAGCCCCAGCTCTGGCACGAAACTGGACAAAGGGAAAGGGGTGTAACCACCCTCTTCCCTGGTCCCACCCATAGGAGGGACCTAGCAGGCAATCCAGCCCCTAGATTCGGTATATAGGTAGGAGCTGAGTCCCAAGACTTTAGATTATCCTGACTGAAACTCTGAAATGAAACTCTGGACCTTCATCACTCTACTTTGAAAGAAGACGACCGAAGAATCTCCCTTGTGGTCAAGGAGTGACCACCCTGCACAAGCAGGCACCATCCAGCGATCAATGACTTGCTTTGCCGACACCTCCTGCCGGAGCCCGAGCCCAGAGCCTGACAAGAAACAGATTCCCAGACATCCAACAGCCCCATCCACAGTCCCTGCGAAGCTGAGACCCATGGAGGCGACGAGAGATGTGGGACCGGCCATCTTGAAACATCTGCGACCTGATAACTGTGCAGCCCCTGAGGCCTCCTTGAATCTGTGCATTGGGGATTGAGAAGCCCCAGCCCCGATCAGCATCTGCATCAAAGATCAACCCTGCACATTCCACGAGTTCTGCGTGGGGCCCTTTTGCATTTTCCTGCTTAACGCGTCTGCCCGGTCACTTGCCCATTGGCTAGTGGTCATCTTGGCAACAATACTTTCATTTTATACTCCTGGTCTGGTTGCTCTAGACAGGCCCTTGCTTCCCTCAAAAGAAGCAGCCCCTCAGACCTTGCTGGTCTGAGTAAGAAGCCTACATCGTATCCGGTGTGGGTTGTCTTTGCCAAGGCTTGTTGCCTCCAATCTTGAAGCCGACACCGCCAACAGCGAGAGCCTTCGTGGGACAGTCCGTGCCTGACTCCTGATTGTCGTCGATGACTACTGGTCCACGTGGCTACAGAGACAAGCTTCCCATCAGTACCTGATCGCATCCCGACATCGCCTGGTTCCTTCCTGGTCACTGGCTAGTGACCCAGACTATGTCCGCTCTGCTTTCAGGTCTTCTACATCTTCGATCCACCCTTGGATCCACCCAGACGGTTCTCTTTTGGTCGCCTGCAGCATCTTTTCTCCAAGGCTCCAAAGATCTCCAGGACGAAACCCGACACACTTTTGGACCTATCCACCGGCTTCCTGTGGGCTAGGTAAAGCGAGTACTACGGTTGCTCCTGTAGAGGTTTACACTCCTTGTGGCCTAGTTTCAAGTGGTTAAGTTCTAGTCCAGTCGGAAGACTCCCAAACCTTTAACTTTATAACTTTTACGCACCCATTGACTTCTATTTGTAAACACGTGTGCCTTTAGACACTGCACACGCATCCCGTGGGCCTCCTGCTCCCTAACCACTGTTAGTACAGTGTAGCCCCAGCGATTCCCAAGGCCCTAGGCCTTACTATTGTTCGTGACATGGTACTTATACCACTTTCTTAGTATATGGTTCAGCGGGCCACCCCGGCCTATCCATATTTGTGCAACTTTTGTATATTCTATTCAGTTACTTGTTTTGTGCTTGTGCTTCTGTGCTCATAAAGAGTTCAGGGGATTTGTTCAGAAATAAATGCATATATATTTTGAATATATATCGTGAGTGGTGTCCTTTCATTTGGTATTAAAGGGATTGCATATGGTATAACAGCTGGCTTCACATGCCCTCTTGAGTTTAGCCTAAGACTGCTTTGTCCATGCTACCCCTAGGATAGCTGGTCTATAAGGTTGACTTTACAGCCATAACCATAAGGGTTGTTTGGACTGGTGCAAGGTGCTCACTAGAATAGTGAACATCATATACCAGGCCAACTTCTCACACAAGGGACATACAAGGGTACACCAGTAGCCAATATGGAGTGTACCTAAGCACTCACCATGTCCACTTTAGGGAAGAAGCATTAGGGACTGGGGTTATGATTAACAGAATCCCAGTCAGAATGCAACATGCCGGTCTTTATCCATGCTCTGATGGACTTGGAAAGGGAGATGCTTCCGAAGCTTCCGGAAGATGTTCAGGGCCATTTTTCTGAGGTACTTTCTGCTAGTGGAGTGGTGTGGCTCACTGGTTAGAGGCGGCAGACCCGGAAGCAGAGGTCGGGCCGGGACAGGGTTTGATTCCCGACACAACAGGGTCTAGGGCCATGGTCAGCGGACTCGATAATTCACGCCTCGGTGCCTACTCCAACCATGGGTCCCACTCAGCAACTCTGGGCAATAGCTTGCTTAATCTCTACTAACGACCCCATCAGCACCGGGGATGCTTGTCTTCACCTTGGAGATGCCCAGGAGGGACCATCTCACAGTGAAAGACAGGATGGGTTCCCCAGCGGTATACAGCACCGGGACGCCCCTTTGCTGGGGCAGCTGTGCGCTTCACAAGTATACGACATTTAACATTTAATCAAGCTGCTGCCCTCCAGGTCATTCAATCAGGTCTGGACACTGCAGACTCTGTTGTCAGGGTAATGGGTTCCTCTGTTGTGGCCAGGAGGCATGCTTGGTTATGGGGGTCTGGGTTTTTACCGGATGTCCAGGCTACCCTGTTGGACTTGCCTTTTTTGACGGACTGTGCTGCAGTGCTTTAATGATAGCAGACAAAACAGGTGATGGACCGAATGTCGATCAATGTCACACATTCAACCCAGTCCAAAGATCTGGGCCCAAATCCATCGTTTTTTTGCACTCCACACCACCCCGGGTTAGACAAAGGCGATATGCAAATCAGCTCTGACCCTGTGCCCCATGGGAACAGTCCAGTCCGAACTACAAAAGCCATGTCCTTCCCAGAACGGAATCAAGCATCCGAGGACCGGACCGGTTTCGAGGTAACACCTCTCATCAGCCCGGCTAGCTTGACTCCAGTGGTGTGGAGTGCCTGGGACCCACGTCTGGGCATCCCCAGCGCACTTATGGCGGAATTTGCAAACAAAACAGGTGATGGACCGAATGTCGATCAATGTCACACATTCAACCCAGTCCAAAGATCTGGGCCCAAATCCATCGTTTTTTTGCACTCCACACCACCCCGGGTTAGACAATGGCGATATGCAAATCAGCTCTGACCCTGTGCCCCATGGGAACAGTCCAGTCCGAACTACAAAAGCCATGTCCTTCCCAGAACGGAATCAAGCATCCGAGGACCGGACCGGTTTCGAGGTAACACCTCTCATCAGCCCGGCTAGCTTGACTCCAGTGGTGTGGAGTGCCTGGGACCCACGTCTGGGCATCCCCAGCGCACTTATGGCGGAATTTGCAAACAAAACAGGTGATGGACCGAATGTCGATCAATGTCACATATTCAACCCAGTCCAAAGATCTGGGCCCAAATACATCGTTTTTTTGCACTCCACACCACCCCGGGTTAGACAATGGCGATATGCAAATCAGCTCTGACCCTGTGCCCCATGGGAACAGTCCAGTCCGAACTACAAAAGCCATGTCCTTTCCAGAACGGAATCAAGCATCCGAGGACCGGACCGGTTTCGAGGTAACACCTCTCATCAGCCCGGCTAGCTTGACTCCAGTGGTGTGGAGTGCCTGGGATTGCCGCCCTAAGTGCGCTGGGGATGCCCAGACGTGGGTCCCAGGCACTCCACACCACTTGGAGTCAAGCTAGCCGGGCTGATGAGAGGTGTTACCTCGAAACCGGTCCGGTCCTCGGATGCTTGATTCCGTTCTGGGAAGGACATGGCTTTTGTAGTTCGGACTGGACTGTTCCCATGGGGCAACAGGGTCAGAGCTGATTTGCATATCGCCATTGTCTAACCCAGGGTGGTGTGGAGTGCAAAAAAACGATGGATTTGGGCCCAGATCTTTTGACTGGGGGAGTGTGTGACATTGATCCACATTCAGTCCATCACTTGTTGTTTTTGCAATTGCCGCCCTAAGTGCGCTGGGGATGCCCAGACGTGGGTCCCAGGCACTCCACACCACTTGGAGTCAAGCTAGCCAGGCTGATGAGAGGTGTTACCTCGAAACCGGTCCGGTCCTCGGATGCTTGATTCCGTTCTGGGAAGGACATGGCTATTGTAGTTTGGACTGGACTGTTCCCATGGGGCAACAGGGTCAGAGCTGATTTGCATATCGCCATTGTCTAACCCAGGGTGGTGTGGAGTGCAAAAAAACGATGGATTTGGGCCCAGATCTTTTGACTGGGGGAGTGTGTGACATTGATCCACATTCAGTCCATCACTTGTTGTTTTTGCAATTGCCGCCCTAAGTGCGCTGGGGATGCCCAGACGTGGGTCCCAGGCACTCCACACCACTTGGAGTCAAGCTAGCCGGGCTGATGAGAGGTGTTACCTCGAAACCGGTCCGGTCCTCGGATGCTTGATTCCGTTCTGGGAAGGACATGGCTTTTGTAGTTCGGACTGGACTGTTCCCATGGGGCAACAGGGTCAGAGCTGATTTGCATATCGCCATTGTCTAACCCAGGGTGGTGTGGAGTGCAAAAAAACGATGGATTTGGGCCCAGATCTTTTGACTGGGGGAGTGTGTGACATTGATCCACATTCAGTCCATCACTTGTTGTTTTTGCAATTGCCGCCCTAAGTGCGCTGGGGATGCCCAGACGTGGGTCCCAGGCACTCCGCACCACTTGGAGTCAAGCTAGCCGGGCTGATGAGAGGTGTTACCTCGAAACCGGTCCGGTCCTCGGATGCTTGATTCCGTTCTGGGAAGGACATGGCTTTTGTAGTTCGGACTGGACTGTTCCCATGGGGCAACAGGGTCAGAGCTGATTTGCATATCGCCATTGTCTAACCCAGGGTGGTGTGGAGTGCAAAAAAACGATGGATTTGGGCCCAGATCTTTTGACTGGGGGAGTGTGTGACATTGATCCACATTCAGTCCATCACTTGTTGTTTTTGCAATTGCCGCCCTAAGTGCGCTGGGGATGCCCAGACGTGGGTCCCAGGCACTCCACACCACTTGGAGTCAAGCTAGCCGGGCTGATGAGAGGTGTTACCTCGAAACCGGTCCGGTCCTCGGATGCTTGATTCCGTTCTGGGAAGGACATGGCTTTTGTAGTTCGGACTGGACTGTTCCCATGGGGCAACAGGGTCAGAGCTGATTTGCATATCGCCATTGTCTAACCCAGGGTGGTGTGGAGTGCAAAAAAACGATGGATTTGGGCCCAGATCTTTTGACTGGGGGAGTGTGTGACATTGATCCACATTCAGTCCATCACTTGTTGTTTTTGCAATTGCCGCCCTAAGTGCGCTGGGGATGCCCAGACGTGGGTCCCAGGCACTCCACACCACTTGGAGTCAAGCTAGCCGGGCTGATGAGAGGTGTTACCTCGAAACCGGTCCGGTCCTCGGATGCTTGATTCCGTTCTGGGAAGGACATGGCTTTTGTAGTTCGGACTGGACTGTTCCCATGGGGCAACAGGGTCAGAGCTGATTTGCATATTGCCATTGTCTAACCCAGGGTGGTGTGGAGTGCAAAAAAACGATGGATTTGGGCCCAGATCTTTTGACTGGGGGAGTGTGTGACATTGATCCACATTCAGTCCATCACTTGTTGTTTTTGCAATTGCCGCCCTAAGTGCGCTGGGGATGCCCAGACGTGGGTCCCAGGCACTCCACACCACTTGGAGTCAAGCTAGCCGGGCTGATGAGAGGTGTTACCTCGAAACCGGTCCGGTCCTCGGATGCTTGATTCCGTTCTGGGAAGGACATGGCTTTTGTAGTTCGGACTGGACTGTTCCCATGGGGCAACAGGGTCAGAGCTGATTTGCATATCGCCATTGTCTAACCCAGGGTGGTGTGGAGTGCAAAAAAACGATGGATTTGGGCCCAGATCTTTTGACTGGGGGAGTGTGTGACATTGATCCACATTCAGTCCATCACTTGTTGTTTTTGTTAATGATAGCAGAGCCACATCAAAATTGTTGGCTCTCCAGTCCCTGTCCAGGGGTTTTGGATACCCCAGGTTTCACTGTTTTGGCAGGACTTTGTCCTTTCGAGCCAAGCAGCAGCCGCAACAGTGGAAGCAGGTGAACCCCCTATACAGGTCACACAGAGGAAAAGGTAGAGATTGTCTGTGACGTACAGTTTGGCAGCAAGTTTCCTCCTCCTCTCCTGCCCCTTCAACTGGTACGGGTGGAAAGCAGCTCTAACTCCTCCATCCTAGAGAATGTTTGTCCTGTGGGAGGACGGGTGTTCCAATTTCTTCGAATTGGAGGTCCATTACTTCAGATCACTGGGTGTTAAACCTTGTGGAGAATAGGTGTGCCATAGCCTTTCAGGAGTTACACCCCCTTTTCCCCCGTCAGGGTTGGTGCTTGACCCAGCAACTTTTGCTACTACAGATGGACGTTCTATCTTTACTGCAAAAAGGGGCTATAGAAGTGGTACCAGAGCATAAAAGGGGTCACGGATACTACTCTGGGTATTTCCTGATTCCCAAGAAGGACACATGTTTAAGGCCTATCCTAGCCCTAGGCTCTTGAATTTTTATCTCAAGCAGGAGAAGTGCAAGATGTAGACCCTGGCTAAGGTTCTTCTGGCTTTGCAGCAGGAAGACTGAATGGTGTTGATTGATTTGCAGGATGCGTATTTTCACATTCCTATCCTGAAGTCAAATTGGAAGTATCTATATTTTACGGTGAGGTCTCAACACTACCAGTTTGCGGTCTTTCAGTTCTGTTTTAATTCTGCACCTCAGGTCTTCACAAAGCTGATGGTAGTGGTAGCAGCACATCTCAGAAAGTCGGAGATTCTGGCTTTTCCCTATCTGGATGACTGGCTGCTCAAAGCAAAGTCACCGGAGATGGTGCTGCATCATTTGCAAGTAACAATGTGTCTGTTGTTCGACTTGGGTTTTTCGATAATGTACAAAAATCTCTCCTGGTGCCCTCTCAGCACAACCTGTTCATAATGGCAGAACTGAACACTACGGTGAGTCGTGCCTTCCTGCCTCTGCAGAGGATTCAAGACTTTTTCAGAATGGAGCAGTTGTTCCAGTCCTGAAGGTCTTGCGCCTGCTCGGTCTGTTCGCTTCCTGCATACTGTTGGCCAACTATGCACACTGGCACATGAGGGCCCTCTAGTGGTGCCTCCGCAGGCAGTGGTTTCAACACATAGGAGATCTCAAGGAGGTGGCCAGAATCTCCAGAGACACTGCAGAGGAGCTGTTATGGTGGAGGGTGTCGGACAACCTGACTCAGGTGAAGCCGTTTCAACCTCCTTGTCCGGTGGTCAGAGTGATAACGGATGCCTCCACTCTTGAATGGGGAGCTCATCGGAGGATATGGAGGTCAAAGACCTTTGATCTCCAAAGGAATGATTGTTTCACATCAATCTTCTGGAATTACGGGCGATACATTTGGCTCTCCAGTCCTTGCTTCCCTCCCTTCGTGGTCATTCGATTCATGGCCTGACAGATAACACTACCGCGATGTGGTACATCAACAAGCAGACAAGCTCTGCAACTCTGGTCCGGGATTCAAGACCATTCAATTTGCGTGATTTCGAATCATCTGGCCGGAGAGCTGAATATGCGTCCGGACAGACTCAGTCGGCAGGACTCGGACGATCACAAGTGGCATTCCCATCCAGGGGTGGTTCATCACATTTTCAGGATGTGGGGGTTCGCTCAGTGGACTTTTTTGTCACTCACGAGAACCCGCTCTGCCCTTCGTTCTGCGGGCTCCAATATCTGATGCGGAGAGCGTTGGGGAACACGTTTCAGTTAGATTGGGGCTTACAGCTTCTTTAAGCCTTTCCTCCCTATTCTCTTTATTCCTCTGGTTCTGAGGAAATTACGTCACGAATGGGCACAAATCATATTGATCGCCCTGGATTGGCCAAGGGTATGTGGTACACAGATCTCCTTTACCTCTCGTCTCACCCTCGACTCCGTCTTCCTCTCAGGACAGACATCTTCTCAAATTTGCAGAGGCAGTTGTTACACCATCACCTCCAGAGCCTGCACCTTCATGCCTGGAGATTGAAGGGGGCAACCTGAGCTCTTTCTTCCTCCTGCCAAATGTGGTGGATGTTATTTTATTGGCCAGAAGACATTTCACCAAATCTGTCTATTCTGGTAGTTGGGCCAAGTTTGTTAAGTGGTGTGGAGAGAGATCGATTGATCCTTTGCAGGCCCATTTGTCTAATATTTTGAGTTTCTCTCTCTCCCTGGATGAACAGGTTTGTGCGGTAGCTACTGTTAACGGCTACTTGTCTGCCTTGTTGGCTTTTCTCTATCTACCATCAACCCTCTCCATTGAAATCTCCCACAGTTATAAGATTCATTAAGGGTCACACCAAAAGGTCATCTCCCAATTCCTTTATCATGCCTCAGTGGGATTTGAATTTGGTTCTCACTTTCTTGATGGGATCTCAGTTGGAACCCTTACATAGTTGTTCCTTAAGGTTTAAGATAATATTTCTGATTGCAATCAATTTGGCTAGGAGGGTGTGAGCTGCAAGCTCTTAGCTCCAAGCTTCCATTTACCTCATTTTATGCGGACAAGATGATTCTTAGGACCAGAGCTGCTTTCCTGCCTAAGGTGGTAACTCCTTTCCACCTAAGGCAATCCATCACTTTACCTACGTTCTATCCTCCTCCTCACCCTTTTAAGGAGAAGAAGAGACTTCACAACCTGGTGGTGCTTCTGACTGGACAGGACTAAGGACGTTAGGTTGGATGACCAACATTTCATCGGATATGTGGGCAAGATGAAGGACAAAGATGTCCACAAAAGGGCGCTGTCCAGATGGATCATCCTCTGTATCAAGATCTCCTACTCTTGGCCAAGAAGGAGCCTCCTGAAGGTATTCAAGATCATTCCACCAGAGCTAAGTCTTCTTCTTCGGCTTTAGTTAGAGGTGTCCCTGTTGTAAACATCTTCAAGCTGCCACCTTGGGGCTATCCACACTTTTTCGAAGAACCATTGCTTAGGCTCGAAGGTGAGGAGGGACGGCCATTTTGCATGTTCTGTGCTACAGGATTTTTTGGTATAGGTAGGCAGCCACCCTCTGCCAGGAGCGGGACTGCTTGTTGATTCAATTCAAATGGTGAGGAATCCACAGGCAGATGTATCCATCAGAAGAACACGTTACTTACCTTCGGTAACGCTTTTTCAGGTGCATACAGTATTTGCATGTGGATTCCTCACTGATCCACCTGCCTCCCTGTTGCCAGCCTGTTTATACCGAAAAATGATTGACAGTCAATTTATGTATTTTATTGTTGGAATGATTGGAATAATGTGATACTTGTCACTAGGAAATGTCTATATTTTAGAATTTCTAGCTTTACTTGGTTTTTGTATACTATGTATACTTGTGAAAATGTTGTTGGTTCACCCGTTCCCCTCGAAGGCATGGAAATAATGGGTGGAACTGACGTCAGCACACCGACAAGCTCTTCTTTTGGGAGCGATGACGTCAAGTAGGGAGAGCTATGAGGAAAAGTTTCTGTGGAATGCTGCGCAGGGGGTAATTCAAAAGGTGAGGAATCCAGAGGCAGATACTGTATCCACCAGAAAAAGTGTTATCAAAGGTAACTTGTTCTGATGGATACATCTGCCTGTGGATTCTTCACCTTTTGAATACCCCTTGCGCAAGCATTCCGTGGAAATACATTTACTCGGTCTCCCACGTCGACGAGGACGTCATAATAGCACGGCTATGCTCTCGACTCCATATGACGTCATCGGAGCCATAAGAAGACCTCGTCGGCGTGCTGACGTCAGTTCCCTTTTTTTCCGCGCCGTCGACGAATAGTCTTTTATTCTGGGACTCTACATTTTCTTGGTGATTACTTTGTTTCTTCGAGTATTTCGAGAAATGGCTACTTCCAAGAAGTCTGGATTCAAACCCTGCAGGGAGTGTGGGGGTCATATGCAGATGACTGATCCCCATGATGATTGCCTTTGGTGTTTGTCTTCCGATCATGACATCGAAGGGTGTTTATGCTGCGGGAAAATGAATCCGAAGGCTCTAAAAGAACAAGAGGCAAAGCTCTTCATGGCAAAAGCTCAAAAGGAAAAGAGGGGTCAAAAATATTTGAAGCCGTCGACTTCGTACACTTCAAAATTCAAGAAGCACAAGAAGTCGAAGAGGAGGCATGGCTCTTGACGTTGCTCTCCAAAGAGTAAGGCTTCGAGATCCCCTTCACCACCTCAACGGCGTGGGAGAAAAGACTTTGTGTCTCCATCACCTTCTCTTTCTCCTCAAGCGACTCCGGTTAACTCACCGGCTCCGAGGTTGCCGGCGTCGAGGGGTTCTTTGGCGCCTAAAGAAGCTGCGACGCCTAGAAGGTCTTCGACGCCCAGGGAGTCTTCTCCTGCTCCTGGGGCTTTGCCTGTGCGGGTGCTGTCTCTACCGGCTCCGCTGCCTCCAGTTCGGCCTCAGGTGGATCCTGTTCAGGAAGGTACAAATTCTTATCCTCCTTTTCCAGGCCCTCAAACAGATCTGACCCATTATTTTTAAATGCGATGTTTGGCATGTTTGCAAGGGCCTCACATCCTACTGGTGCACCTTCCACCGCATGGGTCCATTGGTCTTTAATTTGGGTGTTCCACATCAATACGCTGAGGCGCCTTTCGTGCCTTTTTTGCCCACAGATCCGGCTTGGCATTTTCTGGCGCAGAGGTCTTCCACTCCAAATCCACGGACTCCATTGGTTGCCGAGTCGGCACCGCCTCGGATTCGATCGGTGCTGATGCTTGATCCTGAAGGTCCTCCTTCAACGTCGGTGCTGTCGTCACCCGTGTCGCATCTGCTGCCACCGATCCTGAAGCAGAGCTCTAAGAGGGATGCACAGAGACGGCATAAAGAGGAAGAATATAGACAAAAATAGAAGGAGGGAGAAATTGTCGACTGTTGACGAATTTGAAGGCGTACAAGAGGCCAGTAGGTTGGATACTTCCCCAGAATGGTAACTCTCCTCACCAAGTCTGAGATTTCACAGGATGTGGCTCCTTTTCATGTGGTTGTAAGAAAAGTTGCTGAGTTACTGGACATGCAATTGCCTTCAGCTGAAATTAAATCTAATATTTTGACTGAGGTTCTTAGTACATCTGCTTCAGTAAGTGAGACTCTTCTGCCCTTCAATGAGCTTTTTACAGTACCTATTTTGGAAGTTTGACAAGGGCCCTTGACTGCTCCAGCTGTTTCCAGGGCTATTGCGAGAAGGTACAAGCCAGCTCCTGGGGATCCAGCCTTTCTGTCTCCTCACCCATCATCTAAAAGCTTGGTGGTCCAAGCTTCATGCTCTAAACAGTCAGCTGGTTCCTTCCCTACCATCCTGGGGGATAGGGATTCTAAAAAGATGGAGCAGGCAGCTAAAAAAGTATTTTCCTCTGCAAGTATGGCATTGAAACCTACTAATGCTAGCTGCTGACCTGGGAGATTCATCCATGCTCTTATGGACTCTGTCAAACAGCTAGCCCCTACGCTACAAGAAGACGATCTGGTTAATTTCCTTGAAGCACTTTCAGACTCTCAAGCAGCTGTCCGTCAAGTTACACAGTCAGGTTTGGATACGGCTGACTCGGTGGCCCGAGTAATGGGATCTTGTGTGGCTACAAGGAGACAAGCTTGGCTGAGATCTGGATTTTCTTCTGATGTTCAAGCAATCCTGTTGGATTTGCCCTTTGACGGTACGAGGCTGTTTGGCACTAAGGATAACTCTGCTTTACAACTTTTTAAAGATAGCAGAGCAACTACAAGATCTCTGGGCCTTCAAACTCAGTCTATAGGATACGACTACAAGCAGTATCGAGGATTTGAAAGGACAGCTTCCTTTGGTGGCCGACAGCAACCTCAGCAGAGTCAGCAGCAGAACCCTTTGTTCAAATCGCACAGGGGGTAACAATAGGGGCCGTCTTTGAGGAGCAGCTCAGCAGCAGTCCTCCTCTTCTTCCTCTTCTCCTCCCCTCACCGTTGGTGCCTCAGGAAAGCAGCTCTAGATCCCCCATCTTAGAGCATGTTGGTCCTCTAGGGGGTCGGTATCCCACTTTCTACAAGTTTAGAAATCGATTACTTCAGACCGTTGGGTTTTGAATCTTGTAGAGAAGGGGTACACCCTCCCTTTTTTAGAGTTTCTTCCTCCTTACTCTCCTCGCCAGGGTTGGTGCTCAGAGGACCACTTGCTACTTTTGCAGCAGGCTGTTCTTGCCTTGCTACCGAAAGGTGTGATAGAGGTAGTTCCAGAGCAGGAAAGGGATCATTAGGCCCGATTCACAGAACTAACGTAAGACAAAATCCTAAACTTACTACCATTTTTTGTATTCACAGAAGGCACTTCCTCATTTCGGTATTCACAGAAGTTAGGAGTCTTAACTTTAGACTCCTAAACTCCTTCTGTGAATACCGAAAGTATTAAACTTAGGATTTTCTCAGTTTAGTAGTAGTAAAATTAGGACTCCTAAACTAAGAAAAATCCTAACTTTAAGACTTTCGATATTCACAGAAGGCATTTAGGAATCCTAAAGTTAGGAGTCCTAACTTCTGTGAATACCGAAATGAGTAAGTGCCTTCTGTGAATACCAAAATGGTAGTTAGTTTAGGATTTTGTCTTAAGTTAGTATCAGAGCTCATTCTACCAGAGCTAAGTCATCTTCTTTTGCTTTGGCTATAGGTGTTCCTGTTATTGACATTTGTAAGGCAGCAACTTAGGCCTCCCTCCATACTTTTGCAAAGCATTACTGCTTGGATTCGGAGGTTAGAAGGGACGGTAATTTTGCAAGATTTCTTGGTTGAGTCAGGTGGGCCCCCACCCCCATAAGAGGCACAGCTTTGGGAGTCTATTCAAAGTTGAGGAATCCATAGGCAGATATATCCATCAGAAGAACAAGTTACTTACCTTTGGTAACGCTTTTACTGGTGGATACAGTATCTACCTGTGGATTCCTCACTGTCGCACCCGCCTCCCCGTTGTCCACTTGTTTTTACCAAAAATGCTATAACTGTTTGACATGAATGTTTTTAATATGTCTTTTTCTTGCTTACTATTTAATTTTGGAAAAATGCTTGATTTGTTGCCCTTTTTCCATGCTTTTATTGGTTAAGCTATGTGTTCTTGCATTTGTATATATCTATTTTGTATACTGTGAATACGTGTGAAAATGTTGTTGGTTCGCCCATTTGCCCCGAGGGCAGGGAGAGTCTGATGATGTCATACGGAGTCATGAGCGGAGCTGTGCTATTATGATGTCTTCTTTGACGTGGGAGAGCTAGGAAAAAAATTTACGTGGGCTGCTGGCGCAAGGGGTATTCAAAAGTTGAGGAATCCACAGGCAGATACAGTATCCACCAGAAAAAGCGGAGAAGTGTGGCTCAATGGTTAGAGCGGCAGACCCTGATGCAGAGGTCTAGCCCGGGACCAGGGTTCAATTCCCCGCCTCAGCGGTTCTTGGGCTCAAAAATTCCACAGACCTGATAATTCTCGCCTCGTTGCCTATTCCAATCATGGAGTCCCACTCTGCAACTCTGGGGCAATAGCTTGCTTAATCTCCTCAACGGCCCCCACAACGCTAAGGATGCCTGGCCTCCACCTTGGGGGTGCCCAGGAGTGGATGCCCCACAGGGAAAGCCAGGATGGGTTCCACAGCGGTATCCGTACAAGCACCTTGAGACCCTTGCGGGTGAGTAGTGCGCTATACAAGTATCAATTTTTACAGAAGGTAAGTAACTTGTTCTTTTGGGGCATTACAGGAGTGTGCAGGTCGGGGCCTATAGGCCCCTTCCTTGGGGTGAATACACCCCCTATTATGCCACCGTCCAGTGTTCCTAATTGGTTGGTTACCCTCATCTCCAAGATGAAGGGGACTGAAATGTGGGCTTTACCTCTCCGCCCCCACATGAGGGGTGGGGTTGGCAAAGGTGGGCACACATCTCCTCCTAGCTCAGTTTTCGGGCAGATTCTCCTGTCTAAAGTGTTGGCCAGAACTGCTGAAAGCCAGTTGCTAGTGGCAGCAAAAGGTAGGGCAGCTCAAAGTCAGCAGGCCTTTGAAGCTTGCCCTCTCGTGGACCCAAGCTATCCTGTGGTGGAGGCAAGACCACTCTGACCAGGATGGGCTTTATTTCTGGACTCAGAGAGCAGATACTCTTTACCCAGGGGTCCAGAGACGTGTCTGGTGGTGGTAAATGGCGGATAGCCAAACAGACACAACACCAGAGTTGAACTTTTTCAGGGGGCATCTCTAAGATTTCTTCTGTGTGCATTGTATATTAAATCCCACACTGGCATCAGTGTGGGTTTACTGTGCTGAGGAGTTTGCTACCAAACTTCCCAGGTTTTAGTAAACCCATTATGAAGCTGTGGAGTTTGTAATGGCCAACTCCCAGACCATATACTCTTTATGGATTTACTGCACCTACAAGGTCTAAGAACGGACTTAGATACTGTAGGGGTACAGGGCTCATGCCAATGTACCCTGACATGAGGGCTAGCACACCCTGCTAAGGAGTGACCTACTTAGGACCCAGACAGTGGTACAGGGGGCCCGATTCACAGAACTAACTTAAGGCAAAATCCTAAACTTACTACTTTTGGTATTCACAGAAGGCATTTAGTAGTAGCAAAGTTAGAATTTTGACTTAAGTCTGTCTTAAGTCGCTCTTTAGTCTGTCTTAAGTCTATCCTAAGTTTGTCTTAAGTCTGTCTTAAGTCTGTCTTAAGTCTGTCTTAAGACTGTCTTAAGTCTGTCTTAAGTCTGTCCTAAGTTTGTCTTACGCTTGTCTTAAGACTGTCTTAAGTCTGTCTTAGGTCAAACTTAATACAAATTCCAACTTTACTACTACTAAATACATTCTGTGAATACCAAAAGTAGTAGGACAGACTTAAGACAGACTTAAGACAGAATTAAGACAAACTTAAGAAAAACTTAGGACAGACTTAAGACAAAATCCTAACTTTACTACTACTAAATGCCTTCTGTAAATACCAAAAGTAGTAAGTTTAGGATTTGGTCTTAAGTTAGTTCTGTGAATGGGGCCCAGGGTGTCAAAGGGAGGCACAATAGGTGCTGCTGCCGCGACCTTCCCTGGAAACAGGTCCCTTGGTACCCATGGTACCTTTTACAAGGTGCTTACTTGTGGCCAGAGATGTGCCAATTGTGGGTAAAATGGTACAGCTGTGGGAAAGTATACAGGCCCTGGGATCTTGAATGGCAGGAATCCAGGGCACACCAAGTCAAAAGTGCTTCATGTGTGTGGCACAAAGTGGGGTATAACCATGCAAAAAGGGGCACTTTCCTATATTCTTCTAACATTGTTGGAGTTATTTTGTCTATCCTGTGGTTCGGTGCACAGTTGTTGTCACGTTGTGTGCATGACTTAGATGCCGTTGGGGTTGAAACTTTCTTGTTTCTCCTGTGGCATTCCATGGGCAGTGATATATCTGGTTAACCGGTATTCTGCTCCAATGGTTTTCGGCGTACGATTATTCTGAGCCTGGTCCCTTCTGCTAGAGTTTGACATGTTCCTCAGCCGCTCTTCCTCCCGGTCTCCTTGTCTTCTGGACAGGCTTTATTCTACTTCTGTAGTCTTTTGTATTCCCAGTTCGCAGTCCCTCTTCCTGTGATGGTTTGGCTTCGGTATATGATTCTAAGTAAGGGATCTGCGGCTAGATGTCTCTGTTAGATGAACAAATGACTTACCCTCGGTAATGCTCTCTCTGGTAGAGACAGGATCTAGCCGCTGATTCCTTACACCCAACCAATCTCCCCACACTGCAAAACTATTTTCTTTGTTCCTCTCATTTCGAGTCGGATATGGGATATTCCTTCCTGCAGATATCCTTGTTGTGAGGCATGTCTCCCTGCTTCATATCCAGAAAGTGCTCCGTCCAGTACAGTGGTATTATTGAAGGCTATTCCATTATCATTGGAGGACACTAGGACATTGCTGTCTCTGCTTTCTGCCCTGAGTTTTCTTCTTGGTCTTTTCAATTGCGGCCGTTTATTATTGTTTTAAATTTTTTTTTTAATTGGATTTATTAAAGATATGACACATAGTAGCTGTGATCTTGGCACACTGTTCCAATAGGCAGTTTCTATCTGTGGCTCCACGTTTGAAGTGTGGACATTAGTCACTGAAGAAACCGACGTCAAAGAGGCAGCAAGGAAATGATACAGATTTATATTATAAATCTAATAGGAATCTCCAAGCCTACTCCCTCCCTAATCTATCTCCACACGGCTCCACCCCCCCCCCCCCCACCAGCACATACCTCTCCAGACAATGCAGAACGCAACAAGGCACAGCTTACCCCTGACGTACCCATCCCACTAACCTATCCCGAAACCCCCCTGTCTATCACGCTTTTTCCCCTATCCCTCAATCAGAAAGATGCCAATAAACCAAAATCCCCACCAGACCACCCAATCAACCCCCACCCCGACCTCTCCCCGACCTGAAACCCCACGGCCCCCACTCCTTCTCCATCATCTACCCAGCCAACCTCTCAGCTAACGCCACCAAAATCTTCAAACATAGTCTACTCAAGCAACACCCTGAAACACTCATAGCCGACCTCTACCACAACTCCTCCAGAGGCAAGACTAAAACAGACCTTATCTTCTACACCACCCACCAAGCCAAATGGAGAAGTAACCTAGCTAACCACCTGCAAGTTACCAAAACCACCAACATCCCCCACGGCCGAAGGCTAACTAGCTCCAAGTCTTCCTCATTCACAATTAATGCCACCATAACATTATACAGAAATGGCAAAGTCATGGTCCAATCCAACGACTTCAACCTACACCATTTTGAACTAACCTTCCCCAAGCTGCGAAACTCTATCCTGACCCCACCCAACTGCCCCAACCCTCCCGACCTCGACCCCCAGACCTCAACCCAAGAAAGACCAGATGCAAATCCTACCCCAAGCCCTCAAATACCTAACTCTGCAGACTTGCCCCCCTCCCCCCACTCCTATCCCCCCAACCACACCTCCCGCCCCAAGAACCAGCCCCCTGCCACACCCCCTCAGCCCTCTCAAAACATCCTCCCCAATCCCCCTACTCACACTAACACGAGCACCCGCCTAACCTACACCCAACCCTCAGACAAAACCACACCAGCTCTCTCGAGAAACACCCTACACAATCCCCCCACCACCGCCTATCAGAAGACACAGGCCTCTCCACTTCCCCTAACCCTCCCAACCCTAGCCCCCCCGTCCCAACCTACACCCTCAACCTAACTCGCTACCTAACCCCTCCCCTCCCCCTTGCCCTAACAACTCTCAAAGCTCCTGTCGCAACCAACAACCTCAGTCGGATATGCCACCCAAACCCACTCCTCCCCATACCCCGGAGACAATGGAGGTAATAACTGAGTGTCTCAAACGCATAGAAAAACAACTCAACTCCCTCTTACCTTTGGCCCAGACTCACCTCATAACCATAACTGAAAACCTGTCCCTACTACACATCCAATTCAACACTATCACCCAGGCCATCAACAAAATCCTTCTCAACACCACTGCGCCCTCCTTCCCCACCAAACACTTAATACTCACCTCCCTCCCAAACACCAGTGAGTTGCCTCAACAGCCTAGTCTCCAGACGTCCAGCTGGTTCTCCTCCCCTTGCAACACCCAATCTCTCAGAACAAAAAGAACAATCCCTGATATGTCTGTGAGAGAGGCAATGACACTCGCTAAAATCTATAACCCCAGAGAAACCCAAACCCCCCCTTCCAACATCCAAGTAATCACCAGAATAGGTAGATACAACAACCAACCTAGGCCCACAAAACGTCCCTCCCAACGCACAACCAACCCCCAAGTTCCCGCCTCCTCCCAAATCCATTCCAACAGCGACATCGTAAACTGCATGCTTATAAACTGCAGATCCACAGCTAAGCACGCAATAGAGCTGGCTGGTGACATACTGAGTAACAACACTGACATGGCGTTCCTCACTGAAACCTGGCTCAATGAAACATTATACCCGCTCCTTGACCTCCTAGTACCCCCTGGCTTCTCCATCATTAAAAAAGACAGAATAGACCAGCCCGATGGCGGCATTGCCATCATCCATAAGAACAACATCAATATAGTTGAACTCAAAACACACTCCTTCTCAACCTTTGAATACCTCAACACCAACATAACACGCCTAAACAACAAAGTAACAAAGTGCATTATCATCTACCACCCCCCAGGAAATTCTCCTGCTTTCAGTGATCAAATCTCGGACCTACTAACTCAGTGCTCCCTAGCAAACTCCGACAACATCATCCCGGGTGACTTCAACCTCCCTTGGAACAATGAAAAGGACACTGTTATACAGTCCCTAAATTAACTACTTCTCACAAATGAGCTCAATCAACACTGCAAGGGTCAAACCCACAACAAGGGCTCTACCTTAGATGCTATCAAAGCCAAAAGGGAAACTATAACCACCACATCATTATATTCAGCATCAATCAACCAGTAGCTCCACCAATCAAAACTCAAGTCACCCAGAAATGGACCAGAAATGTCAAAGACATCCACCTTCCTTCCCATCAAGAAACCATAATATCACTGCTCCCAACCTGTACAGACTACCTCAACACGGTTGAGCTCACTACACTGTACAACAGGACAATGACAACTGCCCTTGACCAACTAGTCCCCCTAAAACCTAAAAGAGTCAGAGACATCCCCTCCCGAGCCTCGTTCAATAATGACCTCAACTCCGAACGAAGAAAAGTAAGAGCCGCTGAGAGACTCTGGAGAGGGAACCCATCCACAATCAACCTCTCTGATCTCAGGAAAGAACACAATAACTACAAAAAATACATAATCAAGGAGAAAGCCTCCTTGTTCCAGATCGCACTGGACAAAGCCAAAAGTTTCCTAAAGAACTTTTCAACATCATCCAGAAACAGACCTCCAAGCCCACCAAAGCTAACTAACCCCCCTGCCTCCAAATTCCCATGTAAGAACCTGGCCAAATTCTTCAATGTTAAAATCTCCAATATTGAGCTCTCCCTAGATCACGACCCTCAATCCCAACACAGCAAATCCTCACCCCTAATGAAACCTCACCCATCCCCAGCTCACAACATTCTCCTGGAAGCTGAAACCGCTCCTCCGTCAATCCCCAAAGTCACCGCTCACCTTAGTCCCCCATCCTCTCCCAAGCGGTGGAAAGACTTCAATCCTCTCTCCGAAGAGGACATTTCAAATGTGATTGCCTTCTCCAAACCCTCCAACCATTACGCAGACCCTCTACCCGCCTCTTTAGCTAAGAACCTCAACCTTACCCCACTGTGGACAAAGATTATCAACAGCTCACTAATCAATGGACTGATACCCGACTGCCTCAAACAAGGCCAAGTCACCCCCCTTAAACGGATGCTGACCCAAATGACCTCAAAAACTTTAGGCCCATCACCAACCTTCCTTTCCTAGCCAAAATCCTGGAGAAATGTGTTCTCTCCCAACTGAACCAACACCTGGAATATAACAACCTACTTGACGCACACCAATCCAGGTTCAGGAAGGGATGCAGCTCATAAACGGCTATACTGAGCATTATGGACGACATTCACAACTCCCTTGACTCCAACAGATGCTGCCTACTTGTCCTCCTTGACCTATCAGTTGCTTTCGACACGGTTGATCACAACCTACTCTTAGACGCCCTACAAAAACGTGTTGGAGCAGATAGCAATGTCCTAAAATGGTTCTCCTCATTTCAACATAACCGCTCCCAACTCATAAAAATCAAAAACTCAATGTCCGACACCTCCCCCTCAACTCGAGGTGTTCCTCAAGGCTCAGTCCTCTCCCCCACACTCTTCAACATTTACATGGACCCGCTCACTGCCATTCTAAAACAAGCAAGCATCGACTACCACCTCGATGCTGACGACACCCAGCTGTACCTCGAGATCTCCGCCCTCAATGACATCCTCTGCCTCAACTCCACTCTTTCAAAAGTAGAAAATTGGCTAAATCTCAACCACCTCAAACTCAACAAAGAAAAAAAACAAAATCCTTGTCTTCTCCAATCACGAACAACCCCCTCAGATCCAAGAATGGATAAACAACCTTGACTCCCTAAGCTGCAAACTCACTCCAGCAAACTCAGTCAAATCACTAGGGATCTCTCTAGACCCAAGCCTCAACATGAGCTCCCACATCAAACCCACAGCAAAAGGTACCCTCTACAACCTAAAACTCTTCAACAAAATCAAACCTTTCATACCCCCAATGACCTAAAACCTGCAACCCAATCTCTAGTTCTGTCCAGACTTGACTATGGTAATGCCACACTAACAGCAAAAACACACACAGCCATCCTAAACGCAGCAGCAAGAATGGTCTCAGGTACCAAGAAATACAACCAAATCACCCCTGCATTACAGGCCCTAAAATGGCTACCCATCGAAGTACGCTGTGCCTTCAAAACAGCCTGTCTCACCCATAAAGCCTTGCACACAAGCAAACCGGACTACCTCGCTGCCAAACTCACAAAAGCTGGACAATCAAGAAACCTAAGAAGCTCCAACTTGCTCCTCTTAATCCCCCAAAAAGACATAAGCAAAAAGCCCTCTTCTACTCTTTCTCTGGGAATGCCCCAAAAATCTGGAACTCTCTCCCTACCCACATCAGGACTAATCCCTCCTTCACGATCTTCAAGAGACAACTAAAAGAATTTCTCCTCAACCGTCATCTCTATGCATTTGGCCAATGACCTCGATCTTTTTGTCCCCCAATATCCCAGATGATACTCACTGTAATACATTGCTTATGTTTTCCATTAATGTATGTTATAAAGTGCTCGGATACCCTTGGGTCTTGTCAGCACTATATAAAACTCCAAAAATAAGTCATTAAATAAATAAAAATGGACTCCGCTGATGTCACATCCGGGAGACAACGTCACAGCAGAGTCGCTCAGTGCCCTATGCCCCCATGCAGGCGTACTGTAGGAAAAAGGTTTCCAATTCCAGTCTGGCATCTGGGGAGGTTTCTAAGTAAGGAATCTGTGGCTAGATCATTCTCTAGCAGATACAGCATTACCAAAGGTAAGTATCTTTTCCATTAAGCTTCAAACAGATCATCTTCCAGTGTGCGCCAACACTTTGAAACTCTCTAGATCTGAGTTTCTTCATAAAAACAAAAAACGTCCTCTTCAATTAGCGTTTACTGATTTAAATGCAATAGCTATGATTAACTCCTAAAACAACGTTGCTCTAAAAACTCACATACAACATACCATCTAACCAACAAAGACTCCCTTGCCAAAGGAATCATTATGTTGCTCAGATTCCTTGTTGATGAAAAAATCAGTTTGTAAGTTTCTATTGTTAATTGTACACCTGGGCCTCCTCAGGTACAGTTGTTTATACAATTTCAAGTAATTTCAAGTAAGTGGAACCCATTTGTATTTGGAAAATGTGTGACATTAATTCAATGTACATTTCAGACAATATTTTAAGATGTAACTATGTTTTCAGGAAGTGGAGTACAACAAGGAACAAACATTCAATACATTAACTGACATGGACTGCTCAGATTTGGAAACTTACTTTAGAAAGAAATTATCTGTACCTCCAGACAACATTGAAATTCAGGATCATACGGAAGGGTTATCTAACGGTACAGACACGTGAGTATAAATAAAAGTACTAACTAACCTGTCCTATTAAAAAAAGAATCTATGGAGCTATACCTACCAATAGCCCCCAATTATCATTTTACCTAATAATCAGTCAGTTGGCAGTGAAGGAAAGTCAATCGTTTATTAAACAACCAATACTCTATAGAGGTGCCTCTGCGACGTCACCCAGCCAGTACGTGGAGAAGACTGACGATTCACACTCAATACATGGCATATATACTATCATGGCATTACATGAGATCACCGTACATGGAAAAGTACTGATAGGCACAGTGGCTTAAAGGAAAGACCATATATGGCACACAAAGCTCCTTTAGAAGTCTGCTTCTGCTATTACTGGGGAGGGTCAGGAGGGGTGACTCTCTTTCGTCTTGGTGCCTGGGAGGACGAGTACGGCGCCTCCAGGAATGCGCTTATCACCTCTGAAACCAGATGCTACCTTGGGTCTCAGAACAGAGGAAGAATAGTATGAATTCAGCTGTCTGTGTAACTCAACTAACAGGGCCTACTCGGCTGCTGGAGGGTGGCACGTGACCACCGTGCAAGTCTAATGCACGTACAACAAAATGGAGTCTGTTCGGTTCTTAACCTGCGTAAACAGAAATATCTTGCAAGAGCGAGAAAGAGTTCCTGTATTGACGTAACTGATTAGTCTAAACCATGATATACGTATATATATATTTATACATTATGCTAACAGGAAGATTACAATAAGGGTAATGAATCGATTTCGTCCCTCAGAACCACCCTTTTAGCATGATGTAGCTAATTAGGAAAATCAATACTCAAAAATACCCTCATCAAATAGCATCATTAATTAAATTAATTAATTGTGGGTTTATATAGCGCTAGGATAGACTCCCGGAGGAGTATCTCCGCGCTTCGACCGCTGCGAAACCCTTCCTGGCTTCCCTGAGAGATGGTCCCTTAATGGGTATCTCCAGGGTGAGACCAGGCATCCCCAGCGGTCTGGTGGGGCCGTTAGTGCAGATGAGGCAAGCTTATGCCCAGAGTTGCCGAGTGTGATCGCTGATCAGAGTGGGCACCGAGGCGAGAGAATTATCGAGTCCGCTGACCCTGGTCCAGAAACCTGCCGCGTCGGGAATCGAACCCTGGTCCCGGGCCGTCCTCTGCTCTCGGGTCTGCCGCCTCTAACCAGTGAGCCACACTACTTGTTTTTCTTGTTGGACCATTTGGGCTTTTACCTTAGTTGGGGATGGCTCTGTTACTGACGAAGTTAATTTTGAAGCATAGTAAGAACAACAAGCAGGTCCACAATGTAGGCAGAGACAACAGGCAAAGATGACACCTGCTATGCCAACTAATACCATTAGAATCTTCCAACCCCAGGTAGACAATAAATCCAAAAACCATCAAGAAAGGGACCAGGTACCGGTGTCTGCATGTATTTCAGATGCTAAACGATGCAATTTTTGAATAGCCAAATGGACAGAGGGGGCGGAGTCAGGAATATACACGCAATAGGAGCTGCTGATCACGCGGCAAGCTCCTCCCCGATCTGCTAAGATAACGTCTAGCACCATACGATTTTGGAGAGAAACAAGTCTCGTAGCCTGAAGCTCTACCGTCAGATTAGTTAATATACCAGCTGTGGTATTTATAACCCTCTCAACTACTCTAGACAGGCGCCTTACTTCTTTACTAGTGAAAATGGGCCCCCAAATAGGAAATACTCCCCTAACAATGTCGATAAAGTGCTGTTCAGGGGTATCAGTTTGATCTATCTCGGATGTATCCGATTCCCGTTTATCTCGGATTACAGGCAAACTTTGTCCATCTAGCCGATGATCCTTGTGATAATTGGAGGATGCTATGTAAACAGGCGGATACAGAAAAGACAAATAACAACGACCTCTCCATTCCCGGGGAAGCCATGTGTAAGCATTTTCGCCACACACAAAATAAACATTTGGAGGGGTTAGCGATGGAGGGCTACTAAAGGTACGTAGTCGATAAGTATAATTACAATGACTGTCTCCTACTGAAATGTGTCCAGCTCCTTGCACACAAAATGCAGAGGTACTATTTAATATGGGCACCGGGATAGCTTTGTCATCAGTAACATTTCGATCCTGAAATTGCTGAAAGGATTGAGTAAAATTAAATTCCGCATAGTCAAGAATTTCACTCTCAGCCATGTTACATTTTCATATTCTGTATATAAATTCATTCAAGCATTCGGGTCAAGTGATCCTTCCCCGTTATTTCCCTGTGGGTCAAAACCCTGATGCACTTCTATATAGGCCAGAATCATTTCATAATCACGTTCAGAGTATCGGGATGAATCTACTGTGTAATGTAAGTACATCATAGACAACAATTTAAACTAGGTCTCACAACTTCCCAGATAAGATAAAGGCAATGAAATGAAAAGATCATGTCTATGGATCACTGAGGGTAACAGACCACAAACCCAACAATTTGTCGTATTGGTAGCACAATGTGTTTGATGCAACATTTCTACAAATACATTTTTAACATAAGTCTGGCAATGCCTTTCTTTATGAGGGGCCAAAGTTAGAAAATAATGCTCAGTCGGTGGAGTAGAGGTTCCTAACACAGTATGCATAGGATGATGAAATTCTAAATATAAAAATACACTCATTATTATGATGAAAAGTGCGGCAATGGTGATCACAAAAGGGACTTTCACACGTGTCGTCCAAGAAGAAAACATAGGTACATAAGTAGGCATATATTGAGGAGCGAGGGGGGGCTCCTCTTCAGGAATAAAGCGACCAAAGGGATACATTCTAGCTAAAAGTTCAAATTACACTAAGGGATGCAGTCTAACCTGCCAGAGGGTACTTCTTCCCTGTGTCCGTCTAGAGCCTCACAGACAAGCTCCTATTGTTCATCAAAAGAGAAGTCGATCCTTGCAATAATGTTATATACAGTTGCAACCTGGGCCCCTCTCCGGTTTCTTAGTCTTTCTTTCTGAACAGAGCAATACGATTTTCCAGCTCTCAACTGGTTCAGTCCAATGTCTCGCTCAGCACCCCCGAATTAATCTATCAACACCCTAGTACTCAAGTCTCTCCCTATCTCCTGCTGTGTTCCTCGGGGGTACCATGTTGCTTTCTGGGCCGCAGGTTGTAGCGAACATGAACAGGTAACTCCTGGTCAGCAAATAAAACAGACAAAGTGGAATTTGTGACGCCTAAGTTGTCGTGAACTCCTTGTGCAACAACAGGGACAACAGATTCCGGGGCCAATATCACCGTTGATGATGAGACCCCTTCCGTGCCTGAAGTTCCTTCCTCTTGTCTTTCGATTCCCCGGGCATCAGACAAAGGAACAACACATGGGGCTCTTTCAGTCTCCTGGGTCAAAACTCCCTCCGGGTTCTGTTGATCAAAAGGAAGCGGGAAAGGTATTTTCTTCAGGTGGGAAACGTGGATCCAGTGTTTCCGACCGTTCACCTTCACCGCTGTCTGGGTGGCGAGCAGGATCTGGACTGGTTCAGTCCACCTAGGCTCCAGGCTAGATTTCCGTTGGTTGTTTCTCACCAGCACCCATTGGCCGGGTTCCAAACGATGTCCGGGACCCTCCAGCAGGGGATGCAGCATGCCTAACACCTGTTGATGGATAGAACTAAGATCTTTAGTCAAAGTATACAAGTAATCTGTCATCATTGGATAATGGATTTCTTGAAAGTTTCTTGGTCGTGGAACGCCCCAAACATTAGCTGGCCGTCCAAAAATAACCTCATAGGGTGATAGTCCAGATCGGGAATGGGGGGGTGATACGTAGGGACATTAAAGCTAAAGGCAAGGTGTCAGGCCATTTTAACCTGGTGCTTCCCTGTATTTTGGCCATTTTCAATTTCAAACTTCCATTATATTTTTCAACCAACCCTGCAGACTGGGGATGCCGGGCGGCATGAAATTTCTGTTTTATGTGTAATCCATTACAGATATGCCTGATAAGATCTGCATTAAAGTGCCTCTCGTTATCTGACCAGATCACTCTAGGTAATCCGTATCTAGGGGAAAACTCTTTAATCAAGGCTTTGGCTGTCGCTAGATCAGTGTTTTCCTTGGTGGGGTAGGCTTCTACCCATTTACTGAAAGCACACACCACCACCAGAACATAAAATACAAAGAATGGTGGATTTGCTATAATAACCTGCACATCAATATCAGTTCTCTTAATCACATTATCTTTAGTCTCAATTTCACAAACAAAATTCAATATAGAGTGCAGCTTTGGTGTTTGATGCACATCCATCTAGGGCATCCACAAGGACCTTCTGCCCAAAAAAAAATTCAGGCCGTAAGTCACAGTATCAAGAATATAACACCAGTGCACATCCAAAATAGTCACTTTTATCCCATGTGCAATTCAGCACTTTCTTGTTCATCAAAGTTCTTTCTCAGAATCGACTTCCAGTAGCCATATGATGTTGGTAGTTCAAATTTTTATTATTTCACCCCGTTCAGGCTTTCTCAAGGCTGTACGTCATATATAAAAATCAAAAAGAGAAGCATATGCTATAACCTATGCGTTCTAATTGCTTAGACATAGATATGCATACAATTGATAGCTTCCTAGGTTTTATCAGGCATAATTTACATGCATAGAAATCCTCAAGTAATGACCACCATCACCGCTCAGATGTGTGCCAAAGTTCTCTTTGACCTCATTATTAAAAAACATATTCTCTTCTCAATAGTGTTGCACATCTGAGGGAGAAGACGAAGAACACCACGTAATTTGCGTGATTCGATCTATCTAGTTGTTGAGGAAAGACCCATGTGTGAAATTAGGGAGAAAGAATACCAATCTTACACTCCAAAGATAAAACCCCCCAAAAAATAAAAAATCGAAATTAGAAACCACACACGTGTATGGAGACCCAAAACCAAGTGGCTATGTTTTCATTACATGTTTATCATTCCGAAACTACACCTTCCCATCCATGCACTAGCATTGTAGAAATCATGCCCGCTCACCTCTTAACTTGCGTATTGCCCAAATCTCTTTTGTAAATCCCGCTTGTAATTTCAAATCCAATATTTCTACAAGAGAGATTGAGTAAGATAATCTTCAAGATCTCTATTTAGTGCACTGCATAGGGGGCATCTTGTAATCACATCTATGCCACAATATCATCATAAACAAGTCTGCATCTTACCCCACTTTAACGTTCCACTATTGTGTAGTTCCAGTCCTATTGTAAATACAAGAAATGATGTGCTGCTCTTCCACCATATATTCCTTTATAGAGCAATGATAAGTTCCATCTATCCTGTGAATACAATCATATAGTTTTTCATTCCTTCATCCCTATAGCAAACTAATTCATAAATATATTGGAACTCTCTATACCTCATCCAACCATGCACTTTGTGTCATACAATGCGGATTACTTAATAGTATTCCATTTTCCTAACCTTCTTAGATCCACAATCTATGCTATTCGCAATGGCTCCGACCTACAGCCTCACCCGTAGTAAATTCCATCAATTATACAAACACATATATGCTTTAACTATTTTATTCAACCATAAAGAACCCGTATATTATTGTTAGTGTAGTCTTTAAAACATACAGCGTATTAGGTCTTTTTGGGGGTGTATTACTGCTGTGTATTGCCCAATTTGATTCATAAAGTGCACGCAGTGCATGAATAGTCTGTGTTCCAAGCATACTTGTACTCTTAGTCGACTGGCTGTATGCCTTGTTATACACGCAAACAGCATCTGTTTACCCATTCCCTTTGTCTATTTCACCACCACCTATTATCCGTATCCATACACGGTGAATTCCTTAATCGAACGCAATATCACTTGGCTACACTCACCTACAAGTTAGTATTAGTCTGTTCTGTAAACCATTACTGTCACCCGGCGGCAATCTCCTTAGCGTTTCCGCTCACTCAATTTACCCGCCATACGATCTGCCAACATAAACAAGGGACACCTTCTCCACAAATGCTCCACAATCTAAAATATAGTGGCGGTCATCTTAGACTTCCGATTTCAAGCACGAGCCATTGCTAGTGAATCACTACAACCTATATTATAATTTAATTAATACAAATTTAACATGGCGATCATCTAATTTTCATGTTTGCGCAACATCTTAATATTAAAAGCATATTTGTATTACAAGGTTCAATATCGATCTATATCATATACATGATCCAATCACGTTACTTGCTATGTTATTTAAAAACAATGTAAACCCAAGAGGAGAAAGATGAATTAACATTTTATCATTTCCTCATATTAATCTCTATATATCCATTTGTGCCAATGTCTCATTATGTTGTTTAAGCATTGTTATACCAAATAAGAGTGTTTATGACCATATAGTTTCAATTCAATCTCTTTATTGAAACATCCATAAAGAACATATATGATCTCTTCATACCAGTTGTCAAGATTCTTCAAGATACCTAGAGTGTTTATTTATACCCCGTACTTATTGTACCCATGTGCTTATTATGTATTACATCTCATTTGACAAAACCACAATTTCCTGAATACACATATTATAGCCATGTGTCTAATACTGTAGTATTGATTATTGGCCAAGGTATGTGTGCTTGAATACATTGTATATCTCCTCAATATAGCATGTGATCTAATTTGTTTTAACCATTCAATTGATCATGCTGTTTACATTCTCAATCAATTGGGACATATATTTATATGTCTAATACAGCCGGCTATTGTTTACTTATTCTACTAATTATTCTGGATCCATGATCTCACTGACCCTTTGTGATTATCTTCAGGGGCTGTCTTTTTATTCTCCTTTACTACAGAAATTCAAACAACTCCTTATCCATATTAATCCCCTGTTCTACAGCTCGTAATGATATGATCCATATACTTTCCTTTTGGCGTAGTTTTGAGGTTCTGTTACCACCTCGATATCCAGCTGTTACTATATCAATACCATGAAACCCTATTTTGTAGATATCAGTGTTTGCATGTATGGTGTTGAAATATGTTGCAAACGGGTACTTTGGGTTGTTGTTTCTTATAGCCCGAATGTGTTCCTGAATCCTTTCCTTTAAAGGTCTTGTCGTGCTGCCAATATAAATCTGATTGCATATGCATTTGAGACAGTATACAACATGTGTTGAATTGCAATTTATGAAATGGTTTATTACATATGTCTTTGTACTGTTATATTGGAATTTTAAGGTTTTATTCATCGCAAAGCAGCAAATACAACACATTCCGCACTTAAAAAAACCTTTAGGTGTAGTTGGAAGCCAGGTGCTATTTCTCCTAGGAGGAATATAGCTCGGACAAAGTTCCTGACGTAATGTTCTCCCCTTTTGGAATGTAATCAATCTTTTTTTTTCCTATTTTGTCTTGTAAGCTGGTATCTTCTGTTAACAAATGCCAATGCTTGTACAGGATCCTAAATACATCAGTACTCACTGCACTGTATGGTGTTATAAACCTGATCTTTCTAGTATTCGTAGATTTTAGTTGTTTTTTGCGTTTGAGGAGTGTATTTCTGTCTCTCATATTAATTTTGCTGCGAGCCTTATTGATTGTATCCTTTCCATATCCTCTGGCCAAAAATCTTTTTTCTACCATGGCCAATTCATCCTCAAGCTTTTTTTCATTGCTACAATTTCTATTTATCCTTACCATTTCCCCATAGGGAATTGCCTTGATCTGTGAGGTTGGATGTAGACTCTCCGCATGTAATACTGCAGTGGACTTTCTGTATGGTACAGATAGCAGTTTCTCATTCTCCACCATAATGGTAATGTCAAGGAAATTGATTTTGGATGTACTTTGTTCTTTTGTGAAACTTAAATTGAAGGGGTTGTCATTCATGTATTCGAAAAATTGGTTCAGTTCCTCATTGGTACCTGCCCAGAAGAGTAGCATATCGTCAATGTATCTACCTAGATACAAAATGTTATCTAATAAACCAACTGGGCCTTTACGCCAGATTGGAATTAGTTCGAAATATCCCATGTAGAGGTTGGCCAGGGAAGGGAAAAATTTCGTACCCATGGCCACCCCTTTAATTTGGCGATACCAATTGCCGTTATGTAGGAAAATGTTGTTGTTGAGTACCAATTCTATCATAGCCATAAGCATTATAGAACATTCATAGGTTTCAATGAGGCGTGTGTCCAAGACATGACGAACTGCTTCTAGTCCTGATTTATAAGGGATACTCATATACAATGCACCCACGTCCATTGTAACCAAGTAGTGTCTAGATACCCAATCTACAATAGAACAACAATGCCCTTGCACTATACAAATTTAAAACATTAAAGTAATGATATTGTTGAAAGAGATGATCAGTTAGTATACATCCACACTTTCGGAGTGACTTTAAGAGAATCAACTATCCAAGTTCAGGTACAAGAGTTCAAAAAAGAAATGTTCTGTTCCTGGTGTTAAGTAAATATTTTATTGTTCCTTTGATAATGCCAACACGTGTTTCATCGCAGGGAACTCACTGCGAATCTTCAGGGCTTCTTGGAGAAAGTATGACAAAAGTGTTGGAAATGCCAGTTTCTGGACAATGCTTAGGTATAGTATTCCGGGTGGTTCGAGATCTGTGACACGCTGCCTGCGTGGTTAAAGGATCTTGATCAGTAGTGGTGTCTGTCGTTACCGGGAGGAGTCGACGAGTGTATAAGGGGGGTCTGAGTTATGACACAGTATTTTCTTAAAGGCGAGTACACCTTGTTCGCGCTGGACTCCCTCTTGAGGTTCCCGGTGCCGTTTTCCAATGACGGGACCGTCATTGGAAAACGGCACCGGGAACCTCAAGAGGGAGTCCAGCGCGAACAAGGTGTACTCGCCTTTAAGAAAATACTGTGTCATAACTCAGACCCCCCTTATACACTCGTCGACTCCTCCCGGTAACGACAGACACCACTACTGATCAAGATCCTTTAACCACGCAGGCAGCGTGTCACAGATCTCGAACCACCCGGAATACTATACCTAAGCATTGTCCAGAAACTGGCATTTCCAACACTTTTGTCATACTTTCTCCAAGAAGCCCTGAAGATTCGCAGTGAGTTCCCTGCGATGAAACACGTGTTGGCATTATCAAAGGAACAATAAAATATTTACTTAACACCAGGAACAGAACATTTCTTTTTTGAACTCTTGTACCTGAACTTGGATAGTTGATTCTCTTAAAGTCACTCCGAAAGTGTGGATGTATACTAACTGATCATCTCTTTCAACAATATCATTACTTTAATGTTTTAAATTTGTATAGTGCAAGGGCATTGTTGTTCTATTGTTATTTGTGTGGATCTTCTTGGTCCAACCTTGAGCGGTTGTGTGAGATTACCGCTCGCCCTTTTGCCTGTACCAACCACTTCACCGTGCTCTCTACTTTGCGGATATACAGGTGTGCGCCCAACCTCCCTGGCATATAAAAAATCTCCTTGTTGTATAAAAAATAGATACCCAATCTACATCAGCAATTTTATTCAGAACATCTCCTGTGTCTTGAATAAATGAGGGCAGATTAACAACCAATGGCTGCAGGAACAGATCAATGTATTCCGAGATTTTCTCTGTGGGAGAACCAATGCCAGCTATAATTGGTCTCCCCGGAGGAAAATCTCCCCCAATGGCTGCAGGAACAGATCAATGTATTCCGAGATTTTCTCTGTGGGAGAACCAATGCCAGCTATAATTGGTCTCCCCGGAGGAAAATCTCCCCCTTATGCACTTTGGGTAGGCAGTATATACATGGATAGGTGGGGATATCATTAAAAAGATATCTCATTTCCATGTCAGTATTCAGACATTTGTTGTTCCAAGAATGTAGATGACTAAATATTCTATCTTTAGTTTCCTTGATGGGATTGCCACTAAGTTTGGTGTATGTCATAGTATCACTTAATTGTCTGTCTACCTCCATATTATAATCCTGATGGTTCATCAAGACTATGTTTCTTCCCTTGTCAGCCTCTAGGATGACAAGGGAGTCCATTTGCTTTAGATTAATCAGAGCCTTACGTTCATCAGAGGTGATATTCTGTTTTCTATATTTTTGATTGATATGAAATTCGTCCTCCAATTTGTAAAGAATAAAGATCTATCATGACATTTTGTTGGAATTCATCAATGTTGTTCTTTCTCTGTAATTGAGGAGTGAATCTGGATTTTATTTTGAATCCACTGTCTATACTTGCGTATATTTCTAAGTCCAAGTCTGCGGCTACTGCTTCCAGACTAGGCACATCATCTTGATTGTCCAAACTAAGGATTAAATGTACATCTCTTATTTCCTTAATAGATGGATTCTTGTTGTTAGCGTCTATCAAGAGGCGTTTTTATCAACGTTAGGTCTGTCTTGAAAAAACTTAAACAATGTAAGATTTCTGACAAATTTAAAACAGCTGATTTGAAACAAGGAAAAATCAGGTATTGTACTAGGACAGAAACCAAGTCCTTTGCTAAGTAGGTTTATTTCATGATTAGACAGCATGTGTTCAGAAAGATTAACAATATTGATACCATCACATACATCCAATCCTTGTACATTCGTTACATCTTTGATTACATCTTTTGATTGCGGGCCCCCGATCTCGTAGTGACTCCTATTTTTTCTTTTGGGTCCTGATCTAGTGTGGCCCCTCCTCGTTCTTTTGTGTTCATATCTCTTTTGAAGGCCTGCTTGTTGCCCTTTCTGAACCATTGGAGTTCTAAAAAAAATGGATCAGAAACCCCTCCAACCGCACTTTCCTGGGCCCTTGTTGACTCATTGCTAGTCACACTGCTAACACTTGACACATCAGATACACTAGATATCTCTGCTGATTGTGAAGTACATTCCAACCCTTCCTTATTAATATATGGTTTAATATTGTCAAATTTTCTCGCAAAGGAGTATAGCCTGCCGTTGCGATAATCCCGCTCATCTCCTTTTATTTTTTGGGATTTTTTTTCTCGTATGTACATTTGGTGCTTGTGTAGCTCCCCTTTAAGGATGGCCCAATTGCGATCAGCTACATCAGGTAGATATAAATCCTGTATCTCCTTTTCTAGATTTGCAATTTCTATGAGAAGCTTCTCACGCTTTAATTCAGCATCTCTTATTAAGATGTCCATCATCCCCATCAAGGAATGGAGAAGCAGTTTTTCCCACTCTTTCAAATGTCCCCTATCTAGATCCTCAAAGGAGGGGAAAATCAGTACACGCAAGCCTCTGGGGACCTGTTCCTTATCAATATACACAAGAGCCTGTCTGGGGTGGTGCTAGCACCTCCCAAGGCAGGAAACCTATTGTACAAGCCTCCCTCGCTGGAAAGACTCCCAGCAGCAGGAGGTCAGACTTGTGTCTGTGGCAGCAGCATCCACTTTGTGATGCTGAGGCTCTGGTTAACTTTAACCGGGATTAGTAGGAACAACATTTCATCTCCCTCTAGAAGGGTGGAATGCTAACCCCGTCGCCAGAACTGGCGAGGGGGTAGTATTCCAAAACGTATGACGCCTTACTCGACATGGTAAGCCAAACCAGAGTTAGCATTTAACCGCACGGTTCATAATGCAATTAAGCGTATATGGTATGGCGATATCCTAGAACAGCTATATGGACATGGTTCTGAAAGCTGCAGACTGGCTCAGCTCATGCTAGAGCACCATCTCACATAAAACCAAGCACTCTGCCTCCAGGATTGTTAAGGCCTGCCATAGGAGTGACTTATAGGTGTATAGGTGTCTAGATATAAGGTTAGATATAGGAATACTATATCTAAGCAAGGGGTGACTACACGACCTTGCCCCAGCTGAGTGATCAGCCAGTTGTGCCAATGTGAGTGGCCAGCCAGGGGTGGCATAATACATGCTGCAGCCCCTGGTAGGCCTTGGATGCACCTATGCCCTGGGTACCTATAGTACACTGTACAGGGGCTCATAAGGTGACCCAATATCCAATTGGTAATGCACCTAAAGTACATTGTAGTGAATTTAGGGAGAAAGCAGCTGGGCTGTGGGTCTAATTAGCAGGCCCACAGCCACATTAAGCCGAAAACCAGTGAAGCAAAAAGCAATTAGTGGGGTGACCATAGGAAAGCAGACCCAACTCTCCTACACAACCCCCCCCCCCCCAAACGCAGGGACATTAGACTAACCTTGACCAGTTGTGTCTTCATGTTTTAAGTGGAAGTACCTGGAGAGACCATCTACATTCCCATGGTCAGTCCCTGGTCTGTGCTCCACTGTAAAGTCCATCCCCTGTAGGGAAATGGACCACCTGAGAAGTTTGGGGTTTTCACCCTTCATCTGATTTAGCCACAAGAGGGGCTTATGGTCGGTCTGAATCTTGAAGTGAGTGCCAAACAAGTATGGTCTCAACTTCTTCAGGGCCGACACCACAGCAAAGGCCTCCCTCTCAATGGCTGACCAACATTTCTCTCTAGGGGTCAGCCTTCTGCTAATAAAAGCAATGGGCTGATCTTGACCATCTACATTAAGTTGTGAAAGCACAGTTCCCACCCCCAACTCAGAAGCATCTGTTTGGACAATGGACTCTTTGAAGTAGTCAGGACTCTTTAAAGTAGGTGCAGAGCACATGGCCTTCTTCAGTTCATCAAATGCCTTTTGACAACTTACTGTCCACTGAACCTTCTTTGGCATCTTCTTGGACGTCAAGTCATTAAGTGGTGTCACAATGAACCCATAATTCTTAACAAACTTTCTGTAGTACCCATACATGTCCAAGAAAGCTCTGACCTGTGTCTGGGTGGTTGGAGGAGCCCAGTCCTTGCTGGTCTGGATCTTACTCTCCAGTGGTTGAACCTGACCCCCACCTACAAGGTGGCCCAGGTACACAACCTTACTCTGCCCTATCTGGCACTTTGTTGCCTTGATAGTTAGGCCTGCCTTCTGCAGGGCCTCCAAAACCTTCTTCAGGTGGATCAGGTAATCCTCCCAGGTGGGGCTGAAGACAGCAATATCATCTAGATAAGCTGCACAAAAGTCATCCAACCCAGTGAGGACTTGGTTCACCAACCTTTGGAAAGTGGCAAGTGCATTCTTCAAACCAAAGGGCATCACCACAAATTGATAATGACCTCCTGGGGTTGAGAAAGCAGTTTTGGCCTTGGCATCCGCACCTAACCTGGTTTGCCAATAGCCAGCTGTCAAATCAAATCTGCTAAAAAACTTGGCAGAAGCCAATCTGTCAATGAGATCATCTGCTCTTGGAATTGGGTGAGCATCTGTCCTAGTGACAGCATTGAGACCTCTGTAGTCCACAGAGAACCTCATCTCTCTCTTACCATTTTGGGTGTGAGGTTTTGGCAAAAGGACTACTGGGCTGGCCCATGGGCTCTCTGATGGCTCAATTACTCCCAGTTCCAGCATTTTCTGCACCTCAGTCTTTATACAGTCCCTGACATGGTCAGGTTGCCTGTAGATCTTATTCTTCACAGGCAGACTGTCACCTCATGGGTACACCAGTTAGTCTGACTAGGTGTTAATGAAAACATGTGTCTAAAAGACTGTAGAACTTGTCTGCAGTCCTGTTGCTGCTGGTCAGGGAGGCTGCCAGCTAAGGCCACACCATCAGTTTTCAACTTGATTTAAAGTTGATTTTGCGTTGTTTTTATCATGTAAATGTCGCTTGCATGGTGGTAAGTCCACCCTTTTATGATTTTTTTAAAATCAAATAAAGTATTTATTTCACACCATCAACTGAACCATCATCAGGGTTCTGAGACAACACGTCTGGGAGAGGGTCACTCTCTTCCTCCTGCCCCTTATCTGTAGCCATGATCAATCCCATGTCTGCCATGTCAACATATGCTTTAAGTCTGTTGACATGGAGCACCCTGTGAGGGCTCCTGGGAGTGCCTAGGACCACCAAGTAGGTATTCTCTCCCTTTTTCTCAACAATGGTGTGGGGTCCAGACCCTATGTCTTGGAGTGCTGCTGGGGCCACTGGCTCCGGCACCCACACCTTCTGTCCTGGCTGGTACTCAGTCAGCACAGCCTTTTGGTCATGCCAAGCTTTTTGAAGTTCTTGGCTAGCCTCAAGGTTTTTAGAAGCCTTCTTCATATACTCAGCCATCCTGGAGTGGAGACCAAGTACATAGTCCACTATGTCTTGTTTAGGCTTTTTGAGAGGTAACTCCCATCCTTCCTTCACCAGACATAGGGGTCCTCTTACAGGATGTCCAAACAAAAGCTCAAAAGGGCTGTAGCCAACCCCCATCTGTGGGACCTCTCTGTAAGCAAATAGAAGGCAGGGTATAAGGATGTCCCATCTTCGCCTCAGCTTTTCACGTAAACCCTTGATCATACCCTTCAGGGACTTGTTGAACCTTTCAACAAGCTCATTGCACTGCGGATGGTAGGGAGTAGTAAATTTATATATAATTTACACTACACTCTTTCCACATTGCAGTCAAATATCCTGACAGGAAGTTTGCACCTCTGTCGGATACTACCTCCTTCGGAGATCCCACTCTTGAGAAATCTCCCAGGAGGGCTCTTGCCACAACAGGAGCTGTTGTGGTTCTTCGGGGAATAGCTTCTGGATACCTGGTGGCATGATCCACTACCACTAGTATAAATCTGTGCCCAGATGCTGTTGGGGATCCATTGGTCCAACAATGTCTATGCCAACTCTTTCAAAGGGTACCCCCACCACAGGTAGTGGTATCAGGGGGGCTTTTGTGGTGCCACCTGATTTGCCACTGGCTTGGCAGGTTACACAGGAGCGACAAAACTCCTTGGTATTTTCTGACATATGGGGCCAGTGAAAGTGAGGGACAAGCCTGACCCAAGTCTTGTTCTGGACCAAGTGTCCTGCTAGGGGAATATCATGGGCTAAGGTAAGAAGGAAACCCCTAAAGGCCTGAGGTATGACCAACCTCCTGGAAGCACCAGGCGTGGGGTCTCTAGCCTCAGAATAAAGGAGTCCTTCATCCCAGTAAACTTTGTGGGTACCTGTAGCATTCCCTGCTGCCTCAGAAGCAGCTTGCTGTCTGAGGGGTTCAAGAGAGGAACAGTCTAACTGTGCCTGCCTCAAGTCTGCCCTTGAAGGTCCCCCTGTCCCAAGAAACTAAACCTGGTCAGGTTCAAGCTCTTCTGGGACAGTTCCCTCAGAGGTCTCAAAATCAGCTTCCTGTGAAGGCTGATCTTCACTTGCAGGCATGGGGGTAGGCTCTGCCTTTACCCTACTGCTCTTTCTCCTGGGAGGCACTTGGTCCATAGTTTCAGGATCCAAGGCCTGTTCAGTGAGGCACTTTTTGGCCTGTGACCTGGTCACAGCAAGTACATGTGATTATATACCTAGCATCTCAGCATGAGTCCTATACTCCACTTCTGACCATAGTGAGGATTCAAGTTCATTGCCCAACAGACATTCAACGGGGAAATCTGCACTTACCACAACTCTTTTGAGGCCAGTTACCCCTCCCCTGGAGAAATTAACAACTGCCACACTATGTGTAGTAGTGAAATTGCTAGCATTGGTCACCAGGTAATTGTCACCCAGTATAATTTGTCCAGGGTCCACAAAGCTAGTTGTCACCATGGTGACACTGGCACATGTGTCCCTGTAGGCCTGAGCCACTTTGTCATTTATCAAAGGTGTCTGTCTGTACTTGCCCAGAGTACTGGGACTCACAGTAGAGGACATAGCCATGTCCACATCACAGACAAGAACAGCCTGAGTTGGTATTCTGACTAGGACAGAATCCATCTCAGATCACAGGGTTAAGCCTACTATAGCCTTGGGTTGAGAACTACCACTGCCAGCTGAACTAGGGGATGCAGTTGCCTTAGGGGCAGCAGTGGTAGGGGCTGAATCTTTCTTGGTGCAGTCACTGGTCCAGTGACTAGTGGATTTACATACATTACACCATGGTTTTCTTTGGCCATCTTTCTTCTTCTTCTTGGAAGTTTGGGACCACCCCCCCCCCCCCTCATTGGACTTTTGGGGCCCTGAAGAAGACTTCTGGTCTTTTTGTTTCTGCTCCCCACCCCTATGGTCTGCCTTTTTCCGATCACCACCATGGACCTGGTTTTTCTGCTTAACCCTGGTTCTGACCCACTTATCTGCCCTCTTTCCCAATTCTTGAGAGTCAATCAGGTGTTGATGCAACAACTGGTTCTGACAATTGTTAGGTATTTGCTCTCTCACGATTACATTTTTACAATCATGTATAGTCCTTAACTTTACTTCCCAACAACCAGCCTTCCAGAGCCTTAGTGGCACAATCAATAACATCAGTCCAGTCCTGAGTCTGTGTCTACTGAGTATCTCTGAACATTAACCTGTACTGTTCAGTGGTTAAGCCAAACCCATCAATCAGAGCAGTCTTCAGGACAGTGTAACTGTTAGCATCATCATCATCACTAACTGTGAGGAGCTTATCTCTACCTTTTTCTGAAAAGGAGAGCCACAAGATTGCTGCCCTCTGACTTTGGGGTACCTGCTGTACTTTGCAGGCCCTCTCCAAAGCAGTTATCCATTTGTGGATATGATCCCCTACTTGGTAAGGGGGCACAATCTTACTCAGGTTTCTATGATCATAGGACCTGTTTTTATCCTTAGGGATATTGCTGCCACCAGGGGGCTCTAGCCCACCTAACTTCCTTTCTCTCTCAAAAGCAAATTTTTCCTTGGCTAGGGCAAGTTGCTCTCTCTCAATTCTGAGATTCACTTCCCTCATCCTAGCCTGGTGTTCTCTCCTCTGAGGAGATGTCATTCCCCTCTGAGAACCCTTAGAAGCAATGGAGTGAATAGAGTCTCCTGAGAGAGATCTATCCCTCCTATACCTCTGGTTAAGTCTACTAATAGGTCTGTATGGGGCTAGCCCATCTACAGCCCCATGTAGGCTTAAGTTAGCCTGGCTAAGTCTCCTAACTTGGACCTGGTTGCCTACCTCCTCCCCAGACTCTTCCCCAACCTCATCCTCCTCATCTTCTAAGACAGGGGGATCAGTAGTATCATCTGAAAAGGGTAGGACCTCATCTGCATTCCCTGTAGGGTCTGTGCCAGAGGCTTTTAGAGCTTCAGACTCATCTAAGAGCTCTAGGAGTTGCTGAAGTGTAGGGTTAGACCTTGTTTCAGCCCTCTTGTGTTACACAAGTGTCTCAATTCCTTGAAACTGAGGATAGCAAATTTGGATAGTGCCCTGGGAGGGTCACACTCCACAGGTTGAAGTCCACTGGACTCTCCTGTGCCAGACATTGCTCTAGTGAGGTGTGGGTGTATGCAACTACCTTCACTACGTTTTTTCCTACTAAACCTCACTAGGAGTTGAGTCAGGGTGTGCTAGGCCCTTTGCTCTACAACAACTATGTTCAGTAGAACTTTAGTATTCTAATCTTGTTTTATATGTACCTATAGGTACCTGTGTGATCTTTCAAATTATATTGCAAATATTACAATTGGTAAAACAACAGCAAGCTCAAATCCCAACCGCTGCACACCAATGTGAGAAGTTGGCCTGGTATATGATGTTCACTATTCTAGTGAGCACCTTGCACCAGTCCAAACAACCCTTATGGTGATGGTTGTAAAGTCAACCTTATAGACCAGCTATCCTAGGGGTAGCATGGACAAAGCAGTCTTAGGCTAAACTCCAGAGGGCATGTGAAGCCAGCTGTTTTACCATATGTAGCCCCTTTAATACCAAATGAAAGAACACCACACAGGATATATATTAAATATATATGTTATTTATTACTAGAGAATCACTCTGAACTCTTTATGAGATCAGAGGCACAAGCACAATATAAGATATTTAATTAAAATACAATAAGTTGCACAAAATACAGTAGGGCCCTAGGGGCACGCTAAACCATATACTAAAATAGTGGTATAAGGACCACCACACGAAAAGTGAATAGGCCTAGGGAATCGCTGGGGCTATGCTGAGCTACCAAGAGTTAGGAATCAGGAGACCCACGGGATGCCTGTGCAGTGTCTAAACACACACGCAAGTTACCATAGAGAATGAATGGGAACGTAAAAGATGGAAACTAGTTCTTTCTGATAGATACATCTGCCGTGTGGATTCCTCACCTTGTGAATATCCCCTTGCGCCAGCAACATTCGGAAATTCTTTTTCGTAGCCTCGCGCCGACGTGGATAGGACGTCACAGAGACACGGCTCCGCCCGCGACTCCGCTGACGTCACCGACGCCTATAACAGGCCCACGCCGGCGTGATGACATCAGTTCCCTTTTTTCTGCGTCGTCGACGCTAACGGTTATCGGGAATCTCTGTAGCCTACTGGTACATTGTTGCCATTTTGTTGGTTAATTCTGCTTCTCTGTATCCTGTTTCTCCGAAAATGTCATCTAAGAAGACCGGCTTCAAGCCCTGCAGGGAGTGCGGTAAAATGATGTCCATTACCGACCCCCATGAAGACTGCATCTGGTGCTTAAGTTCCGACCATGATGTGGAGGATTGTTCTTCATGTCGGAAGATGAATCCGAAGGCCCTGAGAGAGAGAGAAGCCAAACTTCTGGTTGCGAAGGTGAAAGCTGGAAAGGAGAAGTCGTCGAGGTCTCGTTCTCGAAGGGCGAGGTCGAAGTCCAGGGCGAGGTCGAGATCTGCTTCTCGAGAGAGGTCGTCTTCGAAGTCGGCGTCGGATCATGTTTCGAAGTCGAAGAAAAAGCACAAGAAGAGGAGACATGAGTCCCGACGCCGGTCTGGTAAGGAGTTGGGCTCGAGGTCGAGGTCTAGGTCACCGAAGAAGGTACGTTCGAAGGTGGTTACCCTCGAAGTCTCCGAGCATGAAGGTGAGGCCTCGCCATCTGAGTCGCGTGGGCGATCTCCATCTCCGGCTCCAAAAGCTTCTCCGGTTCCGAGTCCGTCTCCGGCGCCATCCCCGGCCCGTGAAGAGGAAGAGGCCCGGGAGGATGTGGATTCCGCGCCTGTCGTAGAGCCGAATCCGATCCCTCTTCAGGACCGGCCTGATGGTTTTCAGCCGCCCTTTCCTGCTCCAGGCCAGGACTCTTCTGCGTTTCTTAACGCAATGTATGGTGTCTTCTCAAGAGCATGGTACCCCTCTGGTGCGCCTTCGGGTCCCACGGGTCCATTGGCTTTCAGCCTGGGAGTTCCTCACTCCTATCCTCCGGCTCCGTTTATGCCCTACATGCCGGCTCCGACGCCGCATTGGCATTTCCCGGCTCCGCCGAAGTCGTCGACGCCGATTCCGGCGTCACCTGCTCCTGATCATCCTCGAGGGCATTCTTCTGTGCCGTCGGATTCGATACCGGCGCCGGCCCCGAATCCGTCGAAGCCGCTGGTGGATCCGGCTGCGAGGCGTGTTAAGGAGAGATCCAGAAGAGAAGCACAACGCCTTCTGGAGGAGCAGAGTTATATGGGCTCTCAGTCTGACGTTGAAGAAGGTGAGCTAGAGGAGAGCTGTTTTGAGGAATTGGCGGATTCTGGGACCCTTGATTTCTCTCCAGAGTGGGAGTTGCCCTCAGGCTCAGGTGCTCCATCTAAGGATATCCAGCCTTACCATCTAGTTATGAGAAAAGCTGCTGAGCTTCTTCAATTGACTCTGCCTACAGTGGAGTTCAAGTCTAACCTCCTCACAAAAGTCTTGCATTCTCCAAATTCGGTGGTTGAGCCTTTACTTCCATTCAATGATGCCTTGACTGATCCTATTATGGAAGTCTGGAAGAAACCCTTGTCTGCTCCTGCGGTATCAAAGAGTGTTGCAAGGAGGTACAGGGCCGCTCCTGAGGACCCGGCTTTTCTCTCTTCACATCCTTCGCCGGAGAGCCTGGTCATTCAGGCTGCCTGTTCAAAGAAGAGTCTTAGTGCCTTTCCGCAGGTTCCTTGTGAGAAGGAGGCAAAGAAACAGGACCAGGTGGCAAAAAAGACCTTGTCATCGGCTAGTATGGCCTTAAAGTCAACTAATGCCACATGCCTAATGGGGAGGTATGTTCATGCCCTGATGGACTCCTTACGTATCCTGGCCCCTAAAATTCCTGAGGCAAACCGAAAGGATTTTGAGGAGGTGATTAATGACACTCAGGCGGCTGCCCGCCAGGTAATTCAAAGTGGTCTGGACACTGCTGACTCTGTGGCTCGAATTATGGGCACCGCTGTTGCGACAAGGAGATCTGCCTGGTTGAAGTCATCGGACTTTTCGGCTGATGTTCAGGTGACTCTGCTTGATCTCCCCTTTGATGGCTCAGGTCTCTTTGGGAAAAAGGCGGATGCTGCTCTTGAGCGGTTCAAGGATTGCAGGGCAACAGCGAAGTCATTGGGCCTCCAGATCAGGGGCGCTTCTTCCGACAGAAGGTTCAGGGGCTTTGGTCGCTCCTTTCGGAATTTCCGGCAAGGCCAACAGCAGCAGCAGCAACAGCAGCAGCAGCAAAATTCAATGTACAGATTGTACAGGGGAAAACAAAGAGCGCGTCCTCGTGGACGTCAGCCCTCCTCTTCCTCCACCTCTTCCAACCCCCCTGCCGCAGAAAAGCAGCCCTAGATCCGCTATTCAGGATCATGTGGGTCCGGTTGGGGGTCGGCTTACCCATTTTCTACAGGATTGGGAATCGGTTACGTCAGATCTTTGGGTTCTCAATCTTGTAGAAAATGGGTATGCCCTTCCCTTTCGGGAATTCCCCCCTGTTTACCCTCCTTGTCAAGGTTTTTGCACCCAGGAACATCTGTCTCTTCTGCAGGAGGAGGTTCTAACTCTGTTACGAAAGGGTGCGATAGAGGTGGTCCCAGAGCAGGAAAGGGGTCAGGGATGCTACTCCCGGTATTTCCTGATCCCCAAGAAGGATGGCAGGCTTCGTCCTATCCTGGACCTCAGGGTCTTGAATCTCTATCTGAAGCAGGAGAAATTCAAGATGCTCACCCTTGTTCAGGTTCTTCAAGCGTTGATGGAAGGAGACTGGATGGTGTCGCTCGACTTGCAGGATGCGTATTTCCACATCCCAATCCTGAAGTCGCACAGGAAGTATCTCCGTTTCACGGTTGGGTCGCAGCACTACCAGTTTGCGGTCCTTCCGTTTGGTCTTACTACTGCGCCTCGAGTCTTCACCAAGGTGATGGCGGTGGTGGCAGCTCATCTCGGGAGATCGGGGATACCTGTGTTTCCGTATCTAGACGACTGGCTGATCAAAGCGGAGTCGTCAGAGAAGGTGCTCCATCATCTGCAGGAGACAACTCAGTTGTTGTTCAGGTTGGGTTTTTCGATAAATGTACCCAAGTCTCACCTGGTGCCCTCCCAGCGCAACCTGTTCATAGGTGCCGTACTGGACACTACTGTTTGTCGTGCATTCCCTCCTCCTCAAAGGATTTGCGACATACAGGAAATGATTCCTTTGTTTTACCCTGGAGCGGTCGTTCCAGTCCTGAAGGTCCTTCGCCTGCTCGGTCTGATGGCTTCTTGCATTCTCCTGGTCAACCATGCACGCTGGCACATGAGGGCACTCCAGTGGTGTCTCCGCAGGCAGTGGTATCAGCACAACGGAGATCTCGGGGAGTCGGTGAAGATCTCCAGAGAAACTGCAGCGGATCTGTCTTGGTGGAGCGTGGAAGGCAACCTGTCGCAAGGGAAGCCTTTCCATCTACCTCCATCGGTGGCCACGGTGATTACGGATGCATCCACTCTAGGGTGGGGTGCTCATCTGGGGATCTGGAGGTCAAGGGTCTTTGGTCTGCAGAGGAAAGGTTGCTTCACATCAACCTTCTAGAGTTGCGGGCGATACGTTTGGCGCTCAAGGCCTTCCTCCCTTCCCTTCGCGGTCAGTCGATCCAAGTCCTGACGGACAACACGACCGCGATGTGGTACATCAACAAGAAGGGAGGAGTGGGGTCGCAGTGTCTCTGCAGAGAGGCTCTGCGTCTCTGGTCCTGGGTTCAGGACCACCAGATTTGCCTGATGGCAAATCATCTGGCCGGAGTTCTGAACGTACGTGCGGACAGTCTCAGTTCTCTGCCGACCACGAGTGGAGGCTTCATCCAGAGGTGGTTCGTCACGTCTTTCGGACGTGGGGGACCCCTCGGGTGGACCTGTTTGCCACTCGCGAGAATGCTCACTGCCCGTCATTCTGCAGTCTCCAGTATCCGATGCAAGGAGCCTTGGGGGACGCGTTTCAGTTGTGTTGGGGAAGTCAACTCCTTTACGCGTTTCCTCCCATACCCTTGATTCCTCGGGTTCTGAGGAAAATTCGCCAAGACCGGGCCCAAGTTATATTGGTCGCCCCGGATTAGCCAAGAAGGGTGTGGTATACAGATCTACTCCACCTCTCCTCTCACCCGCCGCTCCGTCTCCCTCTCAGGGCAGACCTCCTCTCTCAGATGGAGGGGCAGGTTCTACACCCCCACCTCCAGACATTGCACCTTCATGCCAGGAGATTGAACGGGGCAACCTGATTTCCTATTCTCTCACACCTGATGTGGTGGATGTCATTTTGTCTGCTAGACGTGACTCCACTAAGACTGTCTATTCTTATAGATGGTCTAGGTTTGTTGTTTGGTGTGGTGAGAATGATATTGACCCGTTGAGAGCCCATTTATCAGATGTGCTCCGGTTTGCTCTCTCTTTGGCTCAACAGGGGCTGGCAGTTGCCACAGTTAAGGGCTATCTTTCGGCACTGTCAGCTTTTATTTGTTTGCCTGATCAGCCCTCTCTTTTTAAGTCACCTGTTGTCTTGAGATTTTTGAAGGGTCTTGTAAATAAGTTTCCTCCTACCCCTTTTATTGTACCTCAGTGGGACTTGAATCTTGTTCTGACTTTTCTGATGGGCTCTCCCTTTGAGCCTCTTCATAAATGTCCTATGAGGCTTTTAACCTTTAAGGCAGTTTTCCTAGTTGCAATTACCTCGGCAAGGAGGGTGAGTGAGCTTCAAGCTCTTAGTTCCAAGCCCCCGTTCCTGACCATACATGCTGATCGGATGGTTCTAAGGACCAGGGCTGCTTTCCTTCCTAAGGTGGTGACTCCTTTCCACCTTGGTCAATCCATTACCCTCCCTACCTTTTATCCTCCCCCACACCCTTCCAAGGAGGAGGAGAGGTTGCACCGTCTGGACCCTAAGAGGGCGGTGTCTTTTTATTTGGACAGAACTAGAGACTGTCGCTTGGACGATCAACTCTTCATTGGCTTTGCTGGCTGCAAGAAGGGAAGAGCGGTCCATAAAAGGACTTTATCAAGATGGATCGTTCTGTGCATAAAGATCTGCTACTCTTTGGCCGGTAAGGAGCCTCCGGAGGGTATTAGAGCTCATTCCACTAGAGCTAAGTCATCTACCTCTGCTTTGGCTAGAGGTGTTCCTGTGGAGGACATTTGTAGGGCGGCAACCTGGTCTTCCCTCCATACTTTCGCGAAGCATTACTGCTTGGATACGGAAGTCAGGAGGGACGGCCACTTTGCGCGCTCTGTCCTTCAGGATTTCCTGGTTTAGAAGAGTGGACACCCTCCTCCGGGAGTGGGGACTGCTGTGGGACTCTATTCACAAGGTGAGGAATCCACACGGCAGATGTATCTATCAGAAGAACAAGTTACTTACCTTCGGTAACGCTTTTTCTGGTAGATACTATATCTGCCTGTGGATTCCTCACTGACCCACCCGCCTCCCCGTTGTCCACTCTTCTATGCCAGAGTTATTGTACTGTAATGTATATTTGTTTTGATGTCAAGGAAATGTTTCATTTGCTTCCTGCATTTGCTTTACACTGTGTGTTTTGCCTTGACTATTGTATACTGTGTATGCTTTGTATATATCTACTGTCATTGGTCCGTCCGTGTGCCTCGATGGCACGGAAAAAAGGCGGAACTGATGTCATCACGCCGGCGTGGGCCTGTTATAGGCGTCGGTGACGTCAGCGGAGTCGCGAGCGGAGCCGTGTCTCTGTGACGTCCTATCCACGTCGGCGCGAGGCTACGAAAAACAATTTCCGAATGTTGCTGGCGCAAGGGGATATTCACAAGGTGAGGAATCCACAGGCAGATATAGTATCTACCAGAAAAAGCGTTACCGAAGGTAAGTAACTTGTTCTTTAGGGCACTTCTGACTGGACTCGATGAAAGTTACTTGAAACCTAGACAGTTGGATAGTCAATACCCACAGGAGCACCGGAGTACTTGCGTTACCTCACCCACAGGAAGCGGGTGCATAGGTGTCAAAGTGTGTCGGGTTTCGTCGCTGAATCCTATGGAGCCTTGAAGAAAGATGCTGCAGGCGACCAGGAGAGAAGTGTCCGGTTGGATCCAAGGGCGGATGGAGGATAAAGAGGACCTGAAAGCAGAGGGGACAGAGTCTGGGTCACTAGCCAGTGCCCAGGAAGGAACCAGGCGATGTCGCGGAGCAATCAGGTCCTGTAGTGAAGCTTGTCTCTGCCGCCACGTAGACCAGGAGGCGTCAACGACAACCAGGAGTCAGGCATAGACTGTCCGACGAAGGCTCTCGCTGTCGGCGGTGTCAGCTTCCGGATTGGAGTCAACAAGCCTTGGTAAAGGCAACCCACGCAGGAAACAAAGTTGGCTGCTTAATCAGACCAGCAAGGTCTGATGGGCTGCTTCTTCTGAGGTAAGCAAGGGCCAGTCTGGAGCAACCAGACCAGCATTGGAAATTCAAAGATTCGTCGTCAAGATGGCCACTAGCCAACGGGCAAGTGACAGGACAGATGTGTTGAGCAGGAAAATGCAGAAGGGCCCCACGCAGAACTCGTGGAGGGTGCAGGGCTGATCTTCGGTGCAGATGATGGTCGGGGCTGGGGCTTCTCAATCCCCAATGCACAGCTTCAAGGGTGCCTCGGGTGCTGCACAAAAAGCAAGTCGCAGACTTTTCAAGATGGCTGGTCCCACGTCTCTTGTCGCCTCCACGGGTCTCAGCTCTGCTGGGACTGTGGATCGGGCTGTTGGATGTCTGGAAGTCCAGTTCTTGTCAGGCTCTGTGCTCGGGCTCCGGCGGGAGCATTGACAAAGCAAGCCATTGATCGCTGTATGGTGCCTGCTTGTGCAGGGTGGTCACTCCTTGACCACAAGGGAGATTCTTCAGTTGTCTTCTTTCAAAGTAGATCATCGAAGGTCCAGAGTTTCATTTCAGAGTTTCAGTCAGGATAAATCTAAAGTCTTGGGACTCAGCTCCTACCTATATACCAAATCTAGGGGCTTGTTTACCTGCTAGGTCCCTCCTATGGGTGGGACCAGGGAAGGGGGTGGTTACACCCCTTTCCCTTTGTCCAGTTTCACGCCAGAGCTGGGGCTGGGAAGCCCCAGCACCGGTTTGAACTGGACTATGCATGGGACACCTTGTGTGCCCCAGGCAGTGTCTCATTTCTTTCAGCCCTCCCTACCCCAATACACAAGAGCCTGTTTGGGGTGGTGCTAGCACCTCCCAAGGCAGGAAACCTATTGTCCAAGCTTCCCTCGCTGGAAGGACTCCCAGCAGCAGGAGGTCAGACTTGTGTCTGTGGCAGCAGCATCCATTTTGTGATGCTGAGGCTCTGGTTAACTTTAACCGGGATTAGTAGGAGCAACATGTCTTCTCCCTCTAGAAGGGTGGAATGCTACCCCCGTCGCCAGAACTGATGAGGGGGTAGTATTCCAAAACGTATGACACCTTACTCGACATGTTTTGATAACGCCAAACCAGAGTTAGCATTTAACCGCGAGGTTCATAATGCACTTAAGAGTATATGGTATGGCAATATCCTAGAACAGCTATAAGGACATGGTTCCGAAATCTACAGACAGGCTCAGCTCATGCTAGAGCACCATCTCACGTAAAACTAAGCACTCTGCCTCCAGGATTGTTAAGGCCTGCCATAGGAGTGACTTATAGGTGCATAGATGTCTAGATATAAGGTTAGATATAGGAATACTATATCTAAGCAAGGGGTGATTACACGACCTTGCCCCAGCTGAGTGATCAGCCAGTTGTGTCAATGTGAGTGGCCCGCTAGGGGTGACATAATACATGCTGCAGCCCCTGGTAGGCCTTGGATGCACCTATGCCCTGGGTACCTATAGTACACTGTACAGGGGCTCATAAGGTGACCCAGTATCAAATTGATAATGCACCTAAAGTACATTGTAGTGAATTTAGAGAGAGAGCAGCTGGGCTGTGGGTCTGATTAGCAGGCCCACAGCCACATTAAGTCGAAAACCAGTGAAGCAAAAAGCAAAAAGTCGGGTGACCATAGGAAAGCAGACCTTACTCTCCTACAATCATTACGAGCTGTAGAACGGGGGATTAATGTGGATAAGGAGTTGTATGAATTTCTGTAGTAAAGGAGAATAAAAAGACAGCCCCGGAAGATAATCACAAAGGGTCAGTGAGATCATGGATCCAGAATAATTAGTAGAACAAGTAAACAATAGCCGGCTGTATTAGACATATAAATATATGTCCCAATTGATTGAGAATGTAAACAGCATGAACCAATCGAATGGTTAAAACAAATCACATGCTATATTGAGAAGATATGCAATGTATTCAAACACGCATTCCTTGGCCAATAATCAATGCTACAGTATTAGACACATGGCTATAATATGTGTATTCAGGCAATGGTGGTTTTGTCAAATGAGATGTAATACATAAAAAGCACATGGGTACAATAAGTACGGGTTGTAGGAGAGTAGGGTCTGCAATCCTATGATCACCCAGATTTTTTGCTTTTGTTTCACTGGTTTACGACTTTCTCTGGCTGTGGGCCTGCCAATCAGACCCACAGCCTGGCTGTTCTCTCTCTAAATTACAACATGTACCCTAGGTGCATTTACCAATTGGTACTGGGCCACCTTATCAGACCCTGTAACTCAGGGCATAGGTGTACCCAGGGCTGCCTGGGGCTGCAGCATGTATTATGCCACCCCTGGCTGGCCTCCTAAATGTGACACAACTGGCTGCATGACAGCTGGGGCAAAGTCGTGTAATCACCCTTTGCTGTAGGTGTAGTATACCTATACCTAACCCTAAAATGGACACACAGATTCCTATCAGTCACTCCTATGGCAGGCCTTGACAATCCTGAAGGCAGAGTGCTTGGAATCGTGTGAGATGGTGCTCTAGCATGAGCTGAGCCTGTCTGCAGCTTGCGGAACCAAGTCCTAATAGCTGTTCCATGATATCGCATACCATATACTCTTAAGTGCATTATAATCCTCGCGGTTAAATGCTAACTTTGGTATTGCTTTATCAAAACATGTCGAGTAAGGTGTCATACGAATTGGAATACTAACCCCTCGCCAATTCTGGCGACGGGGTTAGCATTCCACCCTTTTAGAGGGACACGACATGTATGTAACTGTGAACCCCGGTTAAAGTTAACTAAAGCCTCAGCTCCACAAAATGGATGCTGCCACCACAGACACGAGTCTGACCTCCTGCTGCTGGGAGTCCTTCCAGCGAGGGAGGCTTGGACAAAGGGTTTCCTGTCCGGGGCTGTGCTAGCACCATCCCAGACATGGTTTTGTGTATCCTGGGTAGGCAGGGCTTTTCAGGAAGGTGACTGCTGAGTGGCACCCCGGTGCTCACTACGCATAGGCCAGTCAGAACCAGTTCCAGGGGCACACCAGCCCCTGGCCTGGGGAAGTCCGGCAGGGGAGAGGGGTGTAACCACCCCCCTCCTGGTCCCACCCATAGGCAGGACCTAGTCACCGGGTCAGCCCCCTTTTTTAGTATAAAGATAGGAGCGGGCCCCCTGTTCAAATTAGATCATCTTTGGAATCAAGACACGACTTTCTGCGAAAGGACTTCAAGATTTCTTCATCAAGATTCTCCCTTGTGGCTAAGGAGTAGTCACCCTGCATCCGCAGGCACCATCCTAAAGAACACTGCGGTCTGCTGCAAGTCCTTCAACACGAATCCGACGACCCAGCTCGACGAGACCCGGCTTCCCTGGCACCTCTGACCTCTACTCACCTCTACAGCAAAGCTGAGAACCGTGAGTGCGACGAGACCTCGAGGGACCGACGATCGCCAAGACTGCACGACATCTTTACTACAAGCCCACCGTGTCCTCCACGGGTGAGTGCTTTGGGGTCCGAGAAGCCCCGACCCTGCGCAGCTCCAGCACCCAAGGTCAGCCTCCCTGCATCTCCACGATCTGCGTGGGGCCCTTCTGCTGTTTGCTGTGCACCGCGTTGTTTGGCTACTAGCCGGCTGGCTTGTGGCCTTCTGAACGACGCCCGACGACATCACTGCTGCTGGTCTGGTTGCTCCAGACTGGCCCTTGCTTCCTTCTTGAAGAGAGGCACCCCGGACCCTCCTGGTCCACTCCAGACGCCATTTTAGGTCCACCGCGTGGGCTTGAATTTGCCAAGGCTTTGTTGCCCAATCCTGGGTCCAGCGACGCCGACAGCTTCTATCTTCGTGGGACAGCTCGATCCTCCTCACTGGTCGCCGACAACGCCTCCTGGTCCGTGTGATCTCTGAGCACAGCGTCACCCACACGCCTTGTCGAGGTGGCTACCATCCGGTGCCCTCCTGGTGCCCACTGACTACTGGCTAGTAGTCTCGAACTTGGTCCCCTCTGCTTTCAGGTGTCATCTTCCATCGATCCAGGCTTGGATCCACCGAACTTTCTTCACTGGTCGCCTGCCGGCAACTTCTTTCTTCCAGGCTCCTGGTCCGTCAACGAGGATTCCCGACGTCCTTTGAGTCCTTTGCAGCTGCAGCCCCTGGGCTAGGTAACTTCGGCATTTCGGTGCCCCAGCATAGCCTCAGTATCCAAGGGTCAGAATCTACTTTCGTTTTCCTCCTACCAGGTCGGGTTCGCCCGAGAACACTAACTTTGCAATTCCTAGCTACCATAGACTTTGTCCCGCATCCCGCGTGAGAGTGCACACTCTGCACCCGAGTCCCCTGGGTCTCCTAGAAGTAATCTAACGATTCTATAGTCAAGTCCTAGCGATTCCAAAGGCTATTAGTACTGTACTTACCTGCTAGTAATTTCGCATTCCACTTTTCAAGTATATGGTTTTCCGTGCCCCTCGGGCATTTGTATATACTGTGCTAATTTAAGTATTTCTGTAAGAGTTTTGGTTTGTGCTTAGTACCCTGTCCTCATAAAGAGTACAGGGCTGTTGTGATTCTTAATAAATAACTGTTTATTTTCATAACACTTGTGTGGTGTCCTTTCACTTGGTGTTCAAGGGGTATATGTGTGGTAAACAGCTGGCTTAACACGCCCTCTCGAGTCTTTAGCCTTAGACTGCTCGTATCCACGCTACTAGGATAGCTGTCTATAAGGTTGACTTACAACCAATCATCAATAAGGGTTGCTGGACTGATACATAGTGTTCACTAGAATAGTGAGCACTGCATATCAGGCCACCTTCTCACATTGGTGAGCAGCGGTTGGGATTTGAGCTTGCTGTTGTTTTACCACACGTATCCTAAGAATATCTTGTTGAAAGATCACATAAGTACTGTTAGTACATATAACTAAGCTTAGAATACTCTGAGTTCTACTGAACCAGCTGTTGCAGCTCCTCAAGGCCTAGCACACCTTGGCTGCAACTCTTAGCAAGGGATCAGTAGGTAAACACATAGTGTAGGTAGGTGCATCACTTACACCACACTAGAAACAGTATGTCGGACAAAGGAGGAAACTCTGAGTCTCCCCTTGTGTCAGTTGACCCTCCACAGGTCATCCCTTCAAGATATACTGTGCTTAGCTTCCATGAGTTACGACAAGTATGTACCTCTAGGAAGATTAAGCAAGGGGCTAACCCCACCACCTCCTTTCTGATTGGTCTGCTAGAGACTTATGATGCCAGAAAGGCTGAGAAACTTCTTAGCCCTTCTAATCCAGATGGAGGCATGCCTCCCCTTGAGGGAACCAGAGGTGACCCTGACCTAATCCTCCTCTCAGCTGAGAATGAAGATGTGGAGGAGGATGAGGATGAGGATCCCTCTGGGGATGAGGCAGACAAGGGACAGGTAGAAGTCAGTAGACTAACCAGGTCCAACTTAAGCAAACATGACAGTGGTACAGGGGGACCCCTGGGGCCACTATCAGGTCAGCTTAACATTGGGAATGGACGAGCCAGATCTCTGTCAAGAGGCTCTGGCAGATCCCTTCAAACCAATGGCTCTCACAACTCTTCTCAAAGAGGGATGACATCCCCTCAGAGGAGAGTGTATGAAGCTAAAGAAAGGGCAGCCAATCTGAGGATTGAAAGGGAAGAACTTGCCCTGGCCAAAGAAAGGCTTGCCTTTGCTAGAGAGCAACAGTTAAGTGGGGTAGTCCCCACTGGTGGCAGCATTGTACCTAGCAATAGGGAAAGGAGTTTTGACACAAAACACCTTGGTAAGATAGTGCCCCCCTTTAAACAAGGGGATGACATCCACAAATGGATTACTGCTTTGGAGAGGGCCTGCACTGTGCAAGGTGTTCCCCAGAGTCAGTGGGCAGCTATCTTGTGGCTCTCCTTTGAAGGTAAAGGTAGAGACAAGCTCCTCACCACAAGGGTAGAGGAGGCTAACAATTACCAAGTCTTGAAGAATACACTGGTTGAAGGGTTTGGCCTAACCACTGAGCAGTACAGGGTGCTGTTCAGGGATACCCAGAAAACTCAGTCTCAAGATTGGTCTGACTTTGTAGATTGTGCCACTAAGGCTTTTGAGGGCTGGTTGCTGGGCAGTAAGGTTACTGATTATAAAGGATTGTATAATTTGATGATGAGAGAACAAATTTTCAACAATTGTCAGAACCAGTTGTTGCATCAGCATCTTGTTGACTCAGATCTGACCTCTCCCCAAGAATTGGGAAAGAAGGCAGACAGATGGGTTAGAACAAGAGTTAAACAGAACCAGGGCCAGAATCAAGGTGGTCAGAAGAAAGCAGACCAGAAGGGTAAAGATTCTAAGGGGGAACAAAATGACCAGAAGTCTTCGACAGGTCCCCAACAACCCAAAGAGGGTTCGGGTCAGGCTCCCCAAAAGAAGAAAGAAGGCCAATCCAAAAGGTGGTGCCAATACTGCAAAAGTAAAACTCACTGGTTTAGTGAGTACACTAAGAAAGGAGGAGGGCAGACTCCTGCCACTGCAGCCCCTAAGGCACCTGTGCACCCTAGTACAGCCAGCAGTGGTAGTGCACCTCCCAAGGGTTTAGTAGGGTTAACCCTGGGTTCTGAGGGGTGTGACAACTTAGTTGGTACACTCACTCAGGCTGTCCTTGTCAGTACAGGGGATATGGATATGTCCCCTGACATAAGTCCCAATACTTTGGGCAAATACAGACAGACACCTTTCATAAATGGAAAAATGGCTCAGGCCTATAGGGACACTTGTGCCAGTGTCACAATGGTGACACCTAACTTTGTGGACCCAGGACAGATCATGCCAGGTACAGAATTCCTGGTGACCAATGCAAGCAATGTCACTACCAATCACAGTATGGCAATTGTAGCTTTCTCCTGGGGAGGGGTAACTGGCCAAAAGAAGGTTGTAGTTAGTTCAGACCTCCCAGTGGATTGTTTGTTGGGCAATGATTTGGAGTCATCACAATGGTCAGAAGTGGAGCAGAGGACTCACATGGAAATGTTAGGCTTGCCAGCACATGTGTTTGCTGTGACCAGGTCACAGGTCAGGAAATGCCCCACTGAACAGGTGCTGGATCCTGGAACAATGGACCAGACACCTTCCAAGAAAAAGAGCAGTAGGGTTAAGGCTGTGCCTTCCCCCTTGCCCCAGGTTGTGGATCAAGTCTCAGAGGAGGCTGACCCACAGGAATTGAGGGAAACTGAGCCTAGAGAGTTTGAACTTGATCAAGTTGAATTCTTGGGTTCAGGGGGACTCTCAAGGGAAGACCTGGCGAAGGACCAGTTAGACTGCCCTTCTCTTGAACCCCTCAGACAGCAGGCTGCTGCTGAGGCTGCTGGGAACGCCACAGGTACCCACAAGGTATACTGGGAAGATGGACTCCTGTACACTGAGTCAAGAGACCCTAAGCCTGGCATGACCAGGAGGCTGGTTGTACCCTTGTCTCAGAGAGGTTTCCTACTTACCTTGGCCCATGAGATTCCCTTAGCAGGTCACTTAGGCCAGACAAAGACTTGGAACAGGCTTGTCTCACACTTTCACTGGCCTCACATGAATGGGGATACCAAGGAGTTTTGTCGCTCCTGTGTCACTTGCCAAGCCAGTGGTAAGTCAGGTGGCACAACAAAGGCCCCCCTTATACCAATGCCTGTGGTGGGGGTGCCCTTTGAAAGAGTGGGGATTGACATTGTTGGTCCAATGGAACCCCAGACAGCATCAGGGCACAAGTTTATACTGGTGGTAGTGGATCATGCCACCAGGTATCCTGAAGCTATTCCACTTAGGACCACCACAGCTCCTGTGGTGGCAAGGGCCCTAGTTGGAGTGTTCTCCAGAGTGGGCTTCCCTAAGGAGGTTGTCTCTGACAGAGGTGCAAACTTCATGTCAAGCTACTTAACTGCTATGTGGAAGGAATGTGGTGTCAACTACAAGTTCACTACACCCTATCATCCACACTGCAATGGGCTTGTTGAAAGGTTCAACAGGACCCTAAAAGGGATGATTCATGGACTACCTGAAAAGCTCAGGCGTAGATGGGATGTCCTGATTCCCTGCCTTCTGTTTGCTTACAGAGAGGTCCCACAAAAGGGGGTTGGCTACAGCCCTTTTGAACTTTTGTATGGGCATCCTGTAAGAGGCCCCCTGTGTTTGGTGAAGGAAGGATGGGAGAGACCTCTCAAAAAGCCTGCAACCAACATAGTGGACTATGTACTTGGTCTCCGCTCCAGGATGGCTGAGTATATGGAGAAGGCATCTGAAAACCTTAAGGCCAGTCAAGAACTACAAAAAGCTTGGCATGACCAAAAGGCTGTCCTGACTGTTTACCAGCCTGGACAGAAGGTGTGGGTGTTGGAGCCAGTGGCCCCAGCAGCACTCAAAGACAAATGGTCTGGGCCCCACACAATTCTTGAGCAAAAGGGAGAGGTCACCTACCTGGTGGACCTTGGAACTCCCAGGAGCCCCCACAGGGTACTCCATGTCAACAGGCTCAAAGCATATGTCGACAGGAAGGACATGAGCTTGCTCATGGCCATAGATGAGGGACAGGAGGAAGAGAGTGACCCTCTCCCAGACCTGCTCCTGATGATGGGTCAGTAGATGGTGTTGTCTTTTGTGGCAGCCTCTCTGAACATCAACAGAAAGACTGTAAACAGGTTCTTCAGTCTTTCAGACATATGTTCTCTCTGACACCCAGTCAGACCAATTGGTGCACCCATGAGGTTGACACTGGTGACAGCCTGCCAGTCAAGAGTAAAATCTACAGGCAGCCTGATCATGTTAGAGACTGCATAAAAACTGAAGTGCAGAAAGTGTTGGAGTTGGGAGTCATTGAACCCTCGGATAGCCCTTGGGCTAGTCCAGTAGTTCTAGTGCCAAAGCCTCACACCCAGGATGGTAAGAGAGAGATGAGGTTTTGCGTAGACTACAGGGGTCTCAATGCAGTCACTAAGACTGATGCCCACCCAATACCAAGGGCAGATGAACTTATAGATAGATTGGCTTCTGCCAACTACTTAAGTACATTTGACTTAACAGCTGGGTATTGGCAGATCAGGTTAGCTGAGGATGCCAAGCCCAAGACAGCATTTTCAACCCCTGGTGGGCATTACCAATTTGTGATAATGCCCTTTGGTCTGAAAAATGCACCTGCCACCTTCCAAAGGTTGGTGAATCAAGTCCTTACTGGGCTGGATGACTTCTGTGCAGCATATCTAGATGATATTGCTGTCTTTAGCTCCACCTGGGAGGATCACCTGGTCCACCTGAGGAAAGTGTTAGAGGCTCTGCAAGCAGCAGGCCTCACTATCAAGGCCACCAAGTGCCAGATAGGGCAGACACAGGTTGTATACCTGGGCCACCTTGTAGGTGGAGGCCAGGTTCAGCCACTGGAGAGCAAAATACAGTCAATCAAGGACTGGGCTCCTCCAACCACCCAGACTCAGGTTCGAGCTTTCTCGGGCCTGACTGGATACTACAGAAAGTTTGTCAGGAACTATGGTTCCATTGTGACACCATTAAACAAACTGACAAGTAAGAAAATGCCAAAAAAGGTTCAGTGGACAGCAGGCTGTCAAAAAGCATTCGATGACCTAAAGCAGGCCATGTGCACAGCACCTATCCTTAAGAGTCCAGACTACTCGAAACCATTCACTGTCCAAACAGATGCTTCTGAGTTGGGTGTGGGAGCTGTTCTTTCTCAACTGAATTTTGATGGTCAAGACCAGCCCATTGCTTTTATAAGCAGAAGGCTGACCCCCAGAGAGAAGAATTGGTCAGCTATTGAGAGGGAGGCCTTTGCTGTGGTTTGGGCCCTGAAGAAGCTGAGGCCATACTTGTTTGGCACTCACTTCAAGATTCAGACCGACCACAAGCCCCTCTTGTGGCTAAATCAGATGAAGGGTGAAAACCCCAAACTGCTTAGGTGGTCCATTTCCCTACAGGGGAGGGACTTTACAGTGGAACATAGACCTGGTACTGATCATGGCAATGCCGATGGGCTCTCCAGATATTTCCACTTAGAACAAGAAGACTCACCTGGTCAAGGCTAGCTTATTGTCCCAATGTTTGGGGGGGGGTCATGTAGGAGAGTAGGGTCTGCAATCCTATGATCACCCAGATTTTTTGCTTTTGTTTCACTGGTTTACGACTTTCTCTGGCTGTGGGCCTGCCAATCAGACCCACAGCCTGGCTGTTCTCTCTCTAAATTACAACATGTACCCTAGGTGCATTTACCAATTGGTACTGGGCCACCTTATCAGACCCTGTAACTCAGGGCATAGGTGTACCCAGGGCTGCCAGGGGCTGCAGCATGTATTATGCCACCCCTGGCTGGCCTCCTAAATTTGACACAACTGGCTGCATGACAGCTGGGGCAAAGTCGTGTAATCACCCTTTGCTGTAGGTGTAGTATACCTATACCTAACCCTAAAATGGACACACCGATTCCTATCAGTCACTCCTATGGCAGGCCTTGACAATCCTGAAGGCAGAGTGCTTGGAATCGTGTGAGATGGTGCTCTGGAATGAGCTGAGCCTGTCTGCAGCTTGCGGAACCAAGTCCTAATAGCTGTTCCATGATATCGCATACCATATACTCTTAAGTGCATTATAATCCTCGCGGTTAAATGCTAACTTTGGTATTGCTTTATCAAAACATGTCGAGTAAGGTGTCATACGAATTAGAATACTAACCCCTCGCCAATTCTGGCGACGGGGTTAGCATTCCACCCTTCTAGAGGGACACGACATGTATGTAACTGTGAACCCCGGTTAAAGTTAACTAAAGCCTCAGCTCCACAAAATGGATGCTGCCACCACAGACACGAGTCTGACCTCCTGCTGCTGGGAGTCCTTCCAGCGAGGGAGGCTTGGACAAAGGGTTTCCTGTCCGGGGCTGTGAGAGCACCATCCCAGACATGGTTTTGTGTATCCTGGGTAGGCAGGGCTTTTCAGGAAGGTGACTGCTGAGTGGCACCCCGGTGCTCACTACGCATAGGCCAGTCAGAACCAGTTCCAGGGGCACACCAGCCCCTGGCCTCGGGAAGTCCGGCAGGGGAGAGGGGTGTAACCACCCCCCTCCTGGTCCCACCCATAGGCAGGACCTAGTCACCGGGTCAGCCCCCTTTTTTAGTATAAAGATAGGAGCGGGCCCCCTGTTCAAATTAGATCATCTTTGGAATCAAGACACGACTTTCTGCGAAAGGACTTCAAGATTTCTTCATCAAGATTCTCCCTTGTGGCTAAGGAGTAGTCACCCTGCATCCGCAGGCACCATCCTAAAGAACACTGCGGTCTGCTGCAAGTCCTTCAACACGAATCCGACGACCCAGCTCGACGAGACCCGGCTTCCCTGGCACCTCTGACCTCTACTCACCTCTACAGCAAAGCTGAGAACCGTGAGTGCGACGAGACCTCGAGGGACCGACGATCGCCAAGACTGCACGACATCTTTACTACAAGCCCACCGTGTCCTCCACGGGTGAGTGCTTTGGGGTCCGAGAAGCCCCGACCCTGCGCAGCTCCAGCACCCAAGGTCAGCCTCCCTGCATCTCCACGATCTGCGTGGGGCCCTTCTGCTGTTTGCTGTGCACCGCGTTGTTTGGCTACTAGCCGGCTGGCTTGTGGCCTTCTGAACGACGCCCGACGACATCACTGCTGCTGGTCTGGTTGCTCCAGACTGGCCCTTGCTTCCTTCTTGAAGAGAGGCACCCCGGACCCTCCTGGTCCACTCCAGACGCCATTTTAGGTCCACCGCGTGGGCTTGAATTTGCCAAGGCTTTGTTGCCCAATCCTGGGTCCAGCGACGCCGACAGCTTCTATCTTCGTGGGACAGCTCGATCCTCCTCCCTGGTCGCCGACAACGCCTCCTGGTCCGTGTGATCTCTGAGCACAGCGTCACCCACACGCCTTGTCGAGGTGGCTACCATCCGGTGCCCTCCTGGTGCCCACTGACTACTGGCTAGTAGTCTCGAACTTGGTCCCCTCTGCTTTCAGGTGTCATCTTCCATCGATCCAGGCTTGGATCCACCGAACTTTCTTCACTGGTCGCCTGCCAGCAACTTCTTTCTTCCAGGCTCCTGGTCCGTCAACGAGGATTCCCGACGTCCTTTGAGTCCTATGCAGCTGCAGCCCCTGGGCTAGGTAACTTCGGCATTTCGGTGCCCCAGCATAGCCTCAGTATCCAAGGGTCAGAATCTACTTTCGTTTTCCTCCTACCAGGTCGGGTTCGCCCGAGAACACTAACTTTGCAATTCCTAGCTACCATAGACTTTGTCCCGCATCCCGCGTGAGAGTGCACACTCTGCACCCGAGTCCCCTGGGTCTCCTAGAAGTAATCTAACGATTCTATAGTCAAGTCCTAGCGATTCCAAAGGCTATTAGTACTGTACTTACCTGCTAGTAATTTCGCATTCCACTTTTCAAGTATATGGTTTTCCGTGCCCCTCGGGCATTTGTATATACTGTGCTAATTTAAGTATTTCTGTAAGAGTTTTGGTTTGTGCTTAGTACCCTGTCCTCATAAAGAGTACAGGGCTGTTGTGATTCTTAATAAATAACTGTTTATTTTCATAACACTTGTGTGGTGTCCTTTCACTTGGTGTTCAAGGGGTATATGTGTGGTAAACAGCTGGCTTAACACGTCCTCTCGAGTCTTTAGCCTTAGACTGCTCGTATCCACGCTACTAGGATAGCTGGTCTATAAGGTTGACTTACAACCAATCATCAATAAGGGTTGCTGGACTGATACATAGTGTTCACTAGAATAGTGAGCACTGCATATCAGGCCACCTTCTCACACGGGTTATAAATAAACACTGAAGGAATCTTGAAGAAGCTTGACAACTGTTATGAAGAGATCATATATGTTCTTTATGGATGTTTCAATAAGGAGATTGAATTGAAACTATATGGTCATGAACACTCTTATCCAGTATTGGGGTATCTTTCATAGATTCACATGCCTGAATCATTCCCCGTCGTCGAGGCGGGAGTCCCACGGTAAATAAAAAAGCAGTGCCAAAAGCACTTTGCAGTAGTAGGCCCTAGAAAAAGGCCTGAGGCCTATATTATAGTAGCCTATCTACCTCATTATGCTAAAAGATCCAAAGTCTTTGCTCCAACCAATCAGCTCACAGCACCCTCTAGAACCTTGCCTGCAGAGCCAGCTCTCCTCAGATTTTCACCGCACGTCGTGTGGAAGGGAGTCTCCCTGAGTCTTGACTCAGTTTTTTCTTCAAGAGCTTCAAGATGTCTGACAAGAAGGCCTTGTTTAGACCCTGCAGAACATGCGAGAAGAAGAGGGTCCATGTGGATGACCAACACAAGGACTGCATTTATTGCCTGTATCCCAAGCATGAGGCAAAAACCTGTAAGATCTGCCTTACCTTCCCTTCCAAGACCTTAAGGGATAGGGAGGCCAGAGTCCTTTTGTGGCTTAAATCCTCTTCCACGGATGATGACGACAGAGCCTCTACCTCTAGCAAGAGGGCGAGGTCTCAAGAGGATAAGACAAGTGAGGGGAGAAAGCATGTTAAGACCTCCCACTCTACTTCAGGCTCTTCACAGAGATCCAAACATTCTGTCTCTGGAGCCTCAGCCACCAACAATCCGGCAAAGAAAACTGTGAGTAAGACTTCTACTGTCTCCTCTCCAGTGACCACTGTCTCTACTTCAACCTCTTCTTCTATGGATATGATATCCACTACATCTATTACTACTCCGATTGTGTCTACAAAAATTTGTATTGTGACAAAAAGAACTCTCGTGGACGACTCGTCGACGAAGACGCCATCATCATCAAAAAATTCGTCATCGAAGAAGAGCCCGTCGACGAAGTCGTCGACGCTGCCGTCGACGACTGCCTCGTCGACGAAGAAAGCATCGATGTCTATCCAGTCGACGACGAGCCCGTCTACGGTTACCCCGTCGACGACCGTCCCGTCGACGGTGGCTCCATCGACGTCGAGTCCATCGACAACTGTCCCGTCGACGTCGAGCCCGTCGACGACAGTCCCGTCGACGGCAAGTCTATCGTCGACGATGCCCTCGTCGTCGATCTCGTCGACGATAAACCCGTCGACGATGGCATCCTTTCAGCAAGTGGATGCACCTTGGTCACCGGGGTCATCAAGATCGATGGGATCAGCTTTACTAAGACCTACCACTGGGAATCAGGCCTTTTGTACGCCAATAGCGACAAAGAACTTTCAACTCGTGTCTTATAAGAGACAACAGGGTTCATATATATCTCCACTTATGCCTTCTCATCTTCTTGAAACTTATGCTGATGATGAAGAAGATGACTTTGAAGATGATGATGATGAGGGTGCTTTTGGTGTGGCACGTCACCCATCCGAGCTTGTCATCAAGTGCCAAGATGATGACGAAGACGATTCCTATGCTGAACACTACTACCAGGAGGATATCATAGTGCCTCATTCATTGGAACATCAGAGACGGCCTAGAGTCCCGGAAGTCACTCAGTTGCCGCCTAATTTGATACAAGATTTACAGGCTATGCTGGCGGACTACAAGCAGCGTTTTCCACCGCAAGTACCTCAATCTGATACTGTAGTTCCTCCTCAGCAACATCCACCGGTTTCTCCAATTGTGGAAACTCCGCAACCGGTCTTGCCTCCACAAACTCCGGATACGTCATCAGAAGAGGAGGTAGAAGATGGAGAGTTGCCTAACATACCTTCATCAGACCCATGGGATGAATATGTTATACCCATGCCGTCCCCTCCAACTCCACAACCTTCAGATTCACCGCCTGAAGATGTAGGTGGTTTTCACAACCTGATGCAGAGGGCATCAACCAGGTTTAAGCTCCCGGTTACAGTGGAGCAAACGGAGTGTTTTCTCCATGACTTTAAAGAGGAAACAAGAAAGATATCTAGAGCCATTCCCATGATTGAGTATATTTGGAAGGAAGGCATAAAAATAATGAAAAACCCTGCATCTGTGCCTGCTGTCTTACCCAGAATAGAAAAGAAATATCGTGCTCCGCTCTCTAGTCCGGCGTGCCTTATTGGTCATCCACGCCCGGATTCGGTAATCTCTCAGGCGGCGCAACAAAGGTCAAAGAACCCAGCTACCCCTATTTCTACTCCACCACATAAAGAGGGGCGACGATTAGACCTTATTGGGAAGAAGTTTTCCACTATGGCTGCAGCATCCATCAGGATAGCAAATTCAATGGCGATTATTGGGCGCTACGATCGCCAAATGTGGTCGGAGATGGCTAGCTTCATAGAGCTGTTGCCAGAGGACAAAAGACAAGAAGCCAGGAAAGTTTTAATGGAAGGAGAGCGGGCAGCGGAAGAATCCATCGACTGCGCTCTAGATATGGCGAATACGAATTTCAGGCAGTTGGCTGGGGCAGCTGTCCTGAGACGTCAAGGGTGGTTAAAAGCCACTACATTTCGTCCGGAGGTTCAATTGAAAATACTGGACATGGCATATTATGACGGAGAGTCCCTCTTTGGGAAACATGTCGATGAGGCTCTCCAGACGATTAAAACTGACACAGATACTGCAAAGTCACTAAGATCATTGCAATATAAAAGAGGATCGTTCAGAGGAGCTAGAGGATGGGGTTATTCATCCAGAGGAAGGTATTACCAGCAAGGCAGACAATATCAACCACAATACCGCTAAAACTATCAGTCCTCTTACAGACAATCTGGATCGGCTGGTTTCTCTCGCCAAGGAGGAAGAAGGCGCGCAAACAACCAAGGACGAGACAGTCACAAGAAACAGTGAGAGCAATTGGGCGCCACCTCCAATCCCTTACCTTCCCGTGGGCGCGAAGATATCTGCTTTCCAACAGCAATGGCAGAATATAACATCGGATCGGTGGGTGTTAGACTTGATCCAACATGGTCACACCCTAGAGTTCATCACCAAACCTCCACCAACTCCGCCCAGGGGTCCCCCTCCCCCTCGTCTTCACTTATTGTTCAAGGAAGTGCAAGCTATGCTTCTCAAAAATGCAATAGAGAAAGTTCCAAATCGTCAGAGAGGGGCAGGTTTTTATTCCCGTTTTTTCCTCATAAAAAAGAAAACAGGGGAATGGCGACCGATCCTAGACCTACGCAATCTGAACAAATATCTCAAGAAGCAGGGATTTCGAATGGTCACCCTCTCGGACATTCTCAGTTGCCTCAACGAGGGAGATTACATGGCTTCCTTGGACATGGAAGACGCATACTTCCACATCCCAATCCACCCAAACCATCGGAAGTACCTCCGTTTCACTGTGGCCGGCGCCCATTATCAATTTAAAGTTCTCCCATTTGGCCTCAAGTCGGCCCCAAGGATTTTCACGAAGTGCCTGGCCCCTGTGGCAGCAGCTCTTCGGGCAGCAAAAGTGCAGGTCTTCCCGTATTTGGACGACTGGCTAGTCAAAGGTCCATCAGAAGCCAAAGTAAGATCCGACATTACGGCATGCCGCAATCTCTTCGCATCGCTAGGCCTCACAATCAACAAAACCAAATCTCAGATGCATCCAAAACAAAGCCTGTTGTTCGTAGGAGCTTGCTTGGACACAGTGGAATGCAAGGCATCCTTATCTCGAGAGAGACAACTCCGTCTGCAGGCGTTGGCCAAAAAACTGGCAAGAAGAAGGTCACTTTCAGTTCGCCTATTTGCATCACTTCTGGGGATGTGTTCTTCCGCCATCAACCTCATTCCATTGGCGCGTCTAAAGATGCGGCCACTGCAAGAGGAGCTAAACTGTCAATGGCATCAAGCGACAGGTTCATTCGAGGACACCATCACAATCACCAACAGGATGGTGCATGCACTCCAATGGTGGTCTCAGATCAGCAATCTGGAACAGGGGCTCTCATTCTTGCAGAATCCTCCGGATTTTATTCTGACGATGGATGCGTCCATGGAGGGCTGGGGTGGTCATCTCCAGGACCTGCAAGTGCAAGGAAAATGGTCTCAGCAACACAAGAAATGCCACATCAACAGTCTAGAGTTGAAAGCCATTTGTCTGTCTCTTCAAGCGTTCCTCCCCAGGATAGTGGGATCCTCGGTTCTAGTCAGAACGGACAACACCACAAGCATGTTTTATATCAACAAGCAGGGAGGAACGAGATTGGCAACGTTATCCAAACAAGCCCAAGAGTTATGGAAATGGTTAACAGTTCACAACATAACTCTCAAAGTGGAGCACGTCAGAGGCCTCTACAACACCTTGGCAGACAAACTGAGCAGAACATTGTCAGATTGCCACGAGTGGGAACTGGACAACGGCCAGTTGAACTATGTGTTTCAGAGATGGGGCAAACCCAGGTTGGACCTATTTGCGACCCAACAGAACAAGAAATGCCGGTACTACGCCAGCAGATATCCTCAACAGGGGTCAAGGGGGAATGCCCTTTCGATGCGATGGTCAGAGACCTATGCATACGCTTTTCCTCCAATCCCTCTGATTCCACGAGTGGTGCGCAAAATGAAAATGGAGAGTTGTCGCCTTCTCCTCATTGCTCCCAAGTGGCCTTGCCAGTATTGGTTTCAGGAACTCATGCTACTTTCACAGGAACCACCGATCAAACTGCGTGTAACTCCGAGGTTACTGTCACGCAACAAGGGTCAGGTACTTCACCCAGATCCTCAATCGCTGAAACTGCACGCATGGCTCCTAACTTCCTAGAATTCGAACATCTTCAAATTCCTCAGGACTGCCGAGACATTTTAGAGAAGGCAAGAGCCCAGAGTACATTAAAAACTTGTCGTCTCAAGTGGAAGCGTTTTTGCGCATGGTGCATCTCTAGTGCTTTACACCCTATAGAGGCGCCGGCAGAAAAGATATTACCCTATTTATTGCATTTAGCGCAATCTGGACTTTCTTTTACATCAATAAAGGTCCACTTAGCGGCCTTATCCAGGTACAGAAAGATGACTAACTCTCAGTCACTCTGCTCTTCATCGCTAATCAAGCAGTTTATGAGGGGTCTGTTCCGGGCTTATCCCCCAGTGAAGCCCTCACCACCGGAATGGGAGCTCAACACGGTTCTATCACAGCTGATGAAGCATCCGTTCGAGCCTATCCATAGAGCCGACCTAAAGTTCTTGACATGGAAGATTGCTTTATTACTGGCGCTAACTTCCGCAAGAAGAGTGGGATAAATTCAAGCTTTCACTATAAAGGAGCCCTTTTTACATTTCTCCCAGGACTATGTCACTTTACGAACGAATCCAACGTTCATACCGAAAGTGCCTTCCCAGTTTCATCTAAATGAACCTGTCAAGCTGAAAGTTTTCTTTCCAAACCCGTCAACCCCGGCTGAAAAGACATTGCATTCTTTGGACATCAAATGATGCTTAAAATTCTATCTTCAGAGAACCAAGACTTTGAGAAAATCAGATCAACTGTTTGTAGCTTATGGCCAGACTACATTGGGGAAAGCGGTTACTAAAGCCACAATTTCAAGATGGATCGCATCCGCTATTCAATTCTGCCACGTCAAGGCTAATCGACCATTGACAAGATCTGTTCGATCTCACTCCACAAGAGCTGTAGCAGCGTCTGCGGCTTTGTTTGCAGGAGTGACGCTTGAGAACATTTGCCGTGCTGCGACATGGAAGAATGCCCACACGTTTACAAGACATTACTGCCTGCAATCAGCAAATCAGGATGATGCGGTATCTTTCATAGATTCACATGCACCCACCCTCCTCCCCGGCGAGTCAGTTCTCTAAGTTTGGGATACTTGTTCCCACTTGTGCTACGAAAATCTGAGGAGAGCTGGCTCTGCAGGGAAGGTTCTAGAGGGTGCTGTGAGCTGATTGGTTGGAGCAAAGACTTTGGATCTTTTAGCATAATGAGGTAGATAGGCTACTATAATATAGGCCTCAGGCCTTTTTCTAGGGCCTACTACTGCAAAGTGCTTTTGGCACTGCTTTTTTATTTACCGTGGGACTCCCGCCTCGACGACGGGGAATGATTCAGGCATGTGAATCTATGAAAGATACCAATACTGGATAACTGAAGTTACAGGTAAGTAACTTGTTTTCTTATTTAGTATAACAATGCTTAAACAACATAATGAGACATTGGCACAAATGGATATATATAGATAAATATGTAGAAATGATAAAATGTTAATTCATCTTTCTCCTCTTGGGTTTACATTGTTTTTAAATAACGTAGCAAGTAACACGATTTGGATCATGTATATGATATAGATCGATATTGAACTTTGTAACACAAATATGCTTTTAATATTAAGATGTTGCGCACACATGAAAATGAGATGATCGCCACGTTAAATTTGTATTAATGAAATTATAATATACGTTGTAGTGATTCACTAGCAATGGCTCGTGCTTGAAATCGGGTAGTCTAAGATGGCCGCCACTATATTTTAGATTGTGGAGCACTCAGAGAGAAGGTGTCCCTTGTTTATGTTGGCAGATCGTATGGTGGGTAAATTGAGTGAGCGGAAACGCTAAGGAGATTGCCACCGGGTGACAGTAATGGTTTACAGAACAGGCTTCTACTAACTTGTAGGTGAGTGTAGCCAAGGGAAATTGCGTAAGATTAAGGAATTCACCGTGTATGGATACGGATATTAGGTGGTGGCGAAATAGACAAAGGGAATGGGTAAACAGATGCTATTTGCGTGTATAACAAGGCATACAGCCAGTCGACTAAGAGTACAAGTGTGCTTGGAACACAGTCTATTTATGCCATGCGTGCACTTTTTGAATCCAATTGGGCAATACACAGCAGTAATACACCCCCGAAAAGACCTAATACGCTGTATGTTTTAAAGAATACACTAACAATAATATACGGGTTCTTTATGGTTAAATAAAATAGTTAATGCATATATGTGTTTGTGTAATTGATGGAATTTACTATGGGTGAGGCTGTAGGTCGGAGCCATTGCGAATAGCATAGATTGTGGATCTAAGAAGGTTATATGTTACTCTTTGTAACAGCTCTCTTTCATGAGTGCTTAATACATAGTCACTAATGTTGATGACTAGTTGTTCAAGCACAGACAGAAATAATCTGCTTCATTATCAAAGTTTTCACAACCAAAGCCAGAAAAAGCCTGAAAAAACATTTACCTTTCTCACAAATGACACGAGTCAAAAGAATCACGTCCGACAAATCCAAACTAGAATTCAGAATGGATGAAATGCTAAAAGATTCTCCAAAAGAGGATATCCAGAACACGTTATTGAAGAGTCAAGAAAACGTGTTAACTCTATAGAGAGGCAAGAACTTTTGAAAACAAAACACAAGCCTGAAGAAACCAGATTAGTGGTTGTTTCGAAATTTTCAACCTTGAGTGAACGCTTCAGAAAAACCATTGTGAAAAACTGGCCAATGTTGAACCTTGAACCGGATTTTAACAGAATTTTCGAAAGAGTGCCACTATTTGCCTACACTAGAGCTCGGAACATAGGGGAAATGCTTAAAAACAAAGCTACAAAAGAGGAAGTATTCAAAGGAACGAAACCGTGTTTAAATTGCGGAAACTGCAACAATATCATTAAGAGGAATAAGATCAACCACCTCATGAAAGGAAATTAAATCAGACTGAAAACCAATGCAACGTGTGACACATCCAATGTCATTTATGCTCTGAAGTGTTCATGTGGAAAACTTTATGTTGGTAAGACAGAAAGAAACATTAAAACCAGACTCGTTGAACACAAATCCAATATTCGGACAAAAAATATGAAATCAACAGTAGCTGCGCATTTCTTGGAGGCACAACATAATATATCACAACTAAAATACATTGTGTTAGAGACCGTGATTAAGAAAGAAGGAAGAGAGAATGTCTGGATCCAGAAATTATGCACATATAAGCCCAATGGACTCAATGACCGGATGGAACTATCTTGTTATTCATGAAATTCATGAACTAACCTTGGTGCTAAACAATCGATTCTTGCGATGTCTGTAAATTTTTGTAAATTTTTGTAACCTTTTGTTTTTGAATTGCATGTACGATCCTATCACAATTGTACTGGTTAATGTTTATGTTTCTTTACACATTGTATTTACCATATTCCACATAGCTCAATTCTTTAGTTACCCTGAGAGAGTCATCTCGACACTGTAGGTTCTTGTCTCCTAGTTCGCTTTTGACCGCATTTTTTTACAACCCACAATTTGTATAAATCATATTTTTTTTTAACCTTGAAGGGTTCTGAACATAACTATAAGATTTAGCATTTAATATTATGTTGGTTAAAGACGCGCGGAGCCACAATCTCTGTTGTTTATTTTCATTCCTCACGTGATCGGAACTGGGGCCAATGAGCGTTTGTAGAGATTAAAACCCGATAGTTGGCAAGAAGTGTTTTTTTGAATACTCGGCGTACACTTGAGGAAGCCAGCAGCGAGGAGAAATCAGGTCAGTTCACGTTAATAAATCATTGAAAATGACATTGGTAATGCGGGATAGCAGAACGTTGCCCCGAACGCGGTATTCATTATATTCATTTTTTAATAGCTTTCGAGCTTCACGGAGAAACGCTAAAGCGTCAGAATCGGCATGTAAGTGAACCACACGGTTAACTTTTGAGTTTACACGGGCTGTAAGGTTACAGGAGGTGATAGATAAACCCCACACCGGTTAGCATTAGACAATTGACATATTTTCTTTGCATTACTTAACACGGATAATTGTGCAGACATTACCACATAAGTTCACATTATTTTTGATAAATTGTCAGTGGACGAAGATCGTACATTGTTTTTGCTTTTGATTTAGTTTCATTACTTTATTCTTGCAGTATTGTTCCCTGATGAAGGGCAGTTTGTAATGCCCGAAATGCATTGGATCAAAGAATAATGTCTTAATTCACAAGTGAATAAAATGGATCATAAATGAGTGGAAGAAAAAAATATTGATTTAAAATCAAATGAAAATATGAATTAACAGCATGTGAATAAAACATGTTAAAAACAACCTTATAAACGCTATCAAGAACCCTCATTTCACACTGAGGGGTGAAAGGTGTGCCCACGGGGATGTTTCTAGTGTCCCATTAGAAACACGTTTCTTACACATGTAATGAAAACATAGCCACTTGGTTTTGGGTCTCCATACACGTGTGTGGTTTCTAATTTCGATTTTTGGGGGGGGGGGGTTATCTTTGGAGTGTAAGATTGGTATTCTTTCTCCCTAATTTCACACATGGGTCTTTCCTCAACAACTAGATAGATCGAATCACGCAAATTATGTGGCGTTCGTCGTCTTCTCCTGGATGTGCAACACTATTGAGAAGAGAATATGTTTTTTAATATTGAGGTCAAAGAAACCTTTGGCACACATCTGAGCGGTGATGGTGGTCATTACTTGATGCTTTCTATGCATGTAAATTATGCCTGATAAAACCTAGGAAGCTATCAATTGTATGTATATCTATGTCCAAGCAATTAGAACATATAGGTTATAGCATATGCTTCTCTTTTAGTTTTTTATATATGACGTACAGCCTTGAGAAAGCCCGAACGGGGCGAAATGCGCGTCGGCTGTGGATCATTGTCGATTGAATAATAAAAATGTAACTACCAACATCATATGGCTACTGGAAGTCGATTCTGAGAAAGAACTTTGATGAACAAGAAAGTGCTGAATTGCACATGGGATAAAAGTGACTATTTTGGATGTGCACTGGTGTTATCTTCTTCACCACCAGAACATACTTCAGATTATTCACTCTTTCAAACTGAATATAATCCATCTGAAGTACTTCAAAAGGTAGAGACAGGGGTGCAAAGTTTCCACTGTGAAATGATTCCCGCCCTCCCGGATTATGTCGTTAACAAACCATGCAATGCTGAACTAAATGAGTTGCAGTTTTAACAATATTAGGGTTATTACAAACTGGATCTAACAAAGCACAAATACCTTTGGCTCCGACATGCGCTGTTCCATGAGCCATAGCCACTACAGCATTAACAAATGCATTGGGAAGCATCCACCTTTGTTTCTCACTCAGGTCAATCCAACAACCATTATCATCCAACCTCCCCACTTCATTTTCCCAACAAGACAGTTCAGCAGGGGTAGCTTCTTTCTGTATTTCTCGGACACTTTCCATGGTGTTATCAAACATATCAGACTCCTCGACCCATCTGGCCGAACTTACATACATGGGAAACATTTTAGATCTGGCGATTTCCTTCGCTGTTTGATTGGCAAAAGCATTCCCCTCCCCCACCATGTCCACTATTGCCTTGTGTGCACTACACTTTACAATTGCTACCTTTTGTGGCAGAGTCAAAGCGGTTAACAACCTTAAGATCAAAGGGCCATGTTGTATTCGTTGGCCATGTGAGGTGAGGAATCCCCTTTCTGCCCACAATTTTCCGAAACTATGAGCCACGCCAAAGGCTTAGTGGCTATCAGTGTAAATGTTTACCCTCAATCCCTCACTTAACTCACAGGCTTGCAACAATGCTACTAACTCAGCTGCTTGCGCAGAATGATAGGGAACTCGAGAAGCCTCAACTACAGTGCGGAGGATAGTGATTGCATATGCAGCTGTCGTGGTGCCATCTGGTAACTTGAAACAAGAGCCATCCACATACAACTCCCATTGAGGGTCAGATAGGGGCGTGTCTGTGAGGTCCACTCGTCCCTTCGTTTCTTCCTCAGTCCAAAATATACAATCATGTATGTCATTGTTTGGTTCGTCCGAAGGGAGGGGTAGGAACGTGGCTGCATTCAGAGTGGCACACCTTTTGATAGTGATATGGGGAGCGAATTAAGTCAATTCATCTCCAATAAGATGTGCACTCGTAATGTGCTGAGTCTTAGTTTTATTCAAAAGTGTATCCACAGCGTGCGGTACCATCACTGTGAGGTCAGAATTTAAAACGAGTCCTTCGGACTGTCAGATGGCCACCGCCACTGCAGCGGTAGCCCTCAAACATCTAGGAAGTGCTCTGGCAACATAATCCAATACTGCTGAAAAATAAGCACAAGGACTTTGCTTACCACCAAATCCTTGTGTTAACACAGAAAGCGAACAACCGTCCACCTCGTGTACATAAAGCACAAAAGGCTTTCAGTAGTCAGGAGTTCCTAGAACAGGTGCAGAACAAAGAGCAGTTTTTAAAGAATCAAAAGCCTTTTGACATTCATCAGTCCAAGGTAAATGTTCATGCACATCCTTAGTGGTTAGGTACAAAAGAGGTTTAGTGAGAAGAGAAAAGTTAGGAATCCACTGGCGACAGTAAGAGGTTATGCCAAGAAATGCACAAAAATAATGTTGAGTACGAGGAACAGGCATGTTAAAAATAGTAGACACACGTTCAGGAGTTAGTTTCCTCCCCTCTTTCGACAGTAGATGACCCAGATAGGTCACCTCCTGTCGACAATATTGAAACTTAGAAAGCGACACTTTATTACCATTGGCTGCTAAATGCGACAATAATTTAACTGTGACTTCCTTACAGCCTTCTTCAGTGTCTGATGCCACTAATAGATCATCCACGTATTGCAAGAGGACGTTTCCTGGGGGCAAAGTCAATTCATCTAAAAGTACTTTCAAAGCTTGACTATAAATACTAGGACTCTCCCTATAGCCTTAAGGAGCGCGACAAAATCTAAAGCTGCGCCCAGATAACGAGAAGCCGAAAATATGACGGCTATCAGGGTGTATTGGAATGCTAAAAAAAGCATTCTTCAGATCTATTACGGAGAAAAATTTGGCTGTTGGGGAAATCATAGTAAGAATTGTTGTAATATCTGAGACCACTGGATATTGAGGTACTACTACTTTATTAATTTTGCGCAGGTCAATTACAAAACGATAAGTATCGGCATAATCAGGGCCACTTCCTGTAGGAGCCTTTTTCAAAATCGGTAATATAGGACTCTTACAGGTATTGGAAACCGTTTCTTCTACTACACCTTTGTCTATTAAATCCTGTATGATTGTCAATAATGCCTTCTCACCAGCCGGTGATATCTTATACTATGGAATACGGGGCAGACGAGGATTAGGTTTTAAAGTGATAGAAACTGGTGGAATATTTAGAAGGCCAACGTCCGTATCCTGACATTCGCCCACAACGTAGATGGAATGACAGCAAATTCAGGAGGGAGGGGTTCATTTTTCGAAAAACTCTGCAGAGTGTGCTGACCAGGTGATTGAATAGTTAAATACACTCCATCAGGAGAACAATACATTTTTGCATGCAATTTCTTCAGCAGGTCCAATCCCAATACATTTCCCCACAATGTGACGTCAACAAAAATGGGGAATCCACTGTGACTGGACATATGGTAAGTGGGAGAGGTTCAGAAATGGGGCTTACTACCGGGATTCCAGAGAACCCGATTGAACATTATTTTGCCCGGACAGAGCAACTCCTGGCACCAGTGAACGATCAATTGAACTATTCATTGCACCTGTGTCTACTAGAAAATCCTCAACAGTCCCCATTAATTGCCCTTTAACATAAGGCCCTTTCTGATCGACGGGTACTGACACTTGGTCCCTACTCTGTCCGTGACTGTCCTATTTATAGCAATACCTGTCTGGCCCGTCAGTTCCGTAATCCTCATTATAGTACTGTCTTCCTTTTGAATTATCAAAACAATTTCCCCCTGCCTCACCTCGTGTCACCTCTTCTCATATCACTCCGATCAACTCCTCCTCGTCCTCTTCCTCTGCCTCTCACGGCTCCGTTTTGTGCTAAGAGAAAAGGACACTGAGCTCGCCAATGCCCTTCCTGTTTACTGTAAGCACATTGGTTTGCTCCCAAAGTAACAGCTGGACCTCCTCCTCGTCCCATTCTCACCCCTTTTGGAACAAACCCTCTTCCTCCTCCATCCCTACCTCGTCCCCAGGCTACTTGCTGTAACAACACTTGAGTCTTAAGATCCATAGTTTTCTTATCAGACTTATCTTTGCTCTCATTTTCCCTATGTTCATAATATTGGGCCATACTCAAAATAACAGAAGGAGTAAAGGTGGTCCAAGTACTTTCTGCTGCCTGGAGCCGGGCAGATATTTTGGGAAACAGATTAGTCACAAAACGATTAACAAATAATCTTATTCTCCTTCCACTGACAAATCTTGCCCACTAAAATCAATGAACACCCCCTCAAATCGAGTAAAGAAATCAGACACACTCTCATCCTTCTTCTGTTTGCAGGCGGTTAGCTTATCCCAATCCACCTTCCGGGGTGGGATTAAAGAATGCATATAACTGATGATCCGACCCGGCAGAGCTAAAATTTACGGTCTTGGATTATCTCCGGGTTTCTGATCCTTGTCCCAATCTTTATTTTGATCCCAAGTTCCTCCTAACTTGTTAACATGAGGGTGGCCGTGCACCTGTCGCCATGCATCGTCAGGGACCAGTAACCCAAAAAAAACCTGTATATCGGCTAAAGTCATCACGGCTGCTGAAGCGGCCTCAGTAAGTTCTTTATATGAAGCAGTGGGATTTTTCCGAGGGTCAGGTAGCTGGGACTTCAAGGAAAGAACCTCGCTTCTTTTCCAAGGGGTATAAACCAATTGCTCTTGGAACCGGGCTTCACACGAGCTTGAATAATTTAGTTACCATTGTCTCTGACCTCCGAGATTTCGGGATGGTAAATGGGATGAAGTTCACGCATGGGATACTGAGAGTCCCATTTCGAGCAGTGAGTAAACAGCCTTTCCCGATACTTCATAATAATCACCAGATTCCCATATACATCTTCTAATCCCAACTCAAATTTATGGGCCCGGTCCACAATGTCATATAGGACCTGTGGGGCTCTCCCATCTGCAAAACATTGTTCCCATAATGCTTCATGGTCCCCCATATATCTGTAATTGTATAGATAGCGTTCCGCACCCATTGGGATGCTTGATCTATTACCATCTGTTTTTCCCTACAGCCCACTGTAGCGCGGGTATATAACCGTCGAGCGCCCAAAGTCCCAGAGGCATGGGGGGGTCAAATCAATCACAGCAGGCATCGACGTGGCCGACGAAGAAGGCCAAGCCGCGGCCGCTGAGGCTATTGTTACAGAGGACATATGGGAGATGACAGGGCACCAGTCAATAATGTAGCCGTGGCTGGTACTGGGGAGACGGGTGTAAAGGTTGGCACGTAGGGGGGGGGCTGTAGTAACAGCTGGGGCCGTAGCTTGTGGAGCGGACGAGGTGGGGGCCATTACAAGTGGTATTGCAGGGTATACTCGTTGTGGGGCATAAGAAGGCGGAGGATGCACATCTAATAGGTCCTCTATTTCATCTTCCGGCTCGGTTTGGACTGTGTAACTTTTATCCACCTGTAGCCTGAACTGTCTATTTGTATATTCAACGTTTTTCTCGGTTTGTTGCCTATCGTATGCTACAGCTTTCTGAGTTATGGTCTGACCATTTTTCACTTTGAGCAATTTTTCCTCCCTTATGCGATGGTGCTTTGCCTCTTTCTGCCACAGCTTTAAAGAATCGAATATTGCCTGCCGGCTTCTTTTTGCGAACAATCGATCCTGTAAATACTGTATCTTTTTCTCATTGAATGATCCAGTTAAGGGCCATTGTAATTCCACATTATCCTTTGTATATTTATACCATAAATTACTAAACAAAATAGGCGTAAGGCCATGTTTCACATACATATCAAAATTTGGACTGCCCTCTGGCTGAGCAGGCTGTCTTTCATCCAATCGTCCACTCTTACAGCGGCAACAACATCCAAAACATATTTTACTAAAACACAGAATTTTATTTATCAACAATACACCCATTCACAAGCTTTCAAACATGGCCATGTTCACTCATGCTCAATCTCTCCTCAAACAGAGTCTGACATATAAAAGACGAACAAAACATACAGTATTTTACATTGACATGTCTCTTTTTTCAACGAAACAGCCAAAGAACGGAGCCCGTCGACTTCCGTTCGTGGAGAACTCGTAGATTTCCGACTACCAGACCAAACAGATACCAGAAACAGGCAGTCCGTAGACTACCAAGAGGCCATCAGACAGGAATTAACCACAGACCGGTCTACAGACTATCCCGTAGTCTTCCTGGTTCACCTTCAGGGTTATTCTGACTGAGGCCGCTACCTTAGCGCCGCTTCAGATGTGTCCAAAAGGCTACCCAGGTGCAACCACAGGCCTTTCCAAGAACAGTCAGGCCGGGTGAGCACCACACGTGCTCACCAAGGTGTCCAATCCAAATCCTCTATTATTCACCAAACAAGTTTGCGGAGCATCTGCCCGTGCAGCCTCAATGCCACCCCGTCCAAATACAGTTAAGTGTTTCTAAGACGCCACTCAACAGCATGATCCAAAGACACCAAATCAATACACTCACCTGGTGCACTCAGGTATGATTGCATGTTCTCCAGTGCCCCCTCCTGAAGACCAACACGGTCAGCTCCTGGGTTACGCTCGTAGGACTCCGGCGAGGGGTCACTAGCAGCTGGGGCTTTCTGATCAGGAGAGAGGAGTTCAGACAGAATCGTTAGTCAGTCCACCCCCTCGACCAGAGCTCTCCTTTCTATGTCCTTTCTCACCCCGTTTACGGGAGGACGACCCCAAACGCGGAGTCCCACCAGAGTCTCCAACTGTCATATTACAAAAAAAATCTATGGAGTTATACCTCCCAATAGCCCCCAATTATCATCTTACCAAATAATCAGTCAGTTGGCAGTGAAGGAAAGGGAATAGTTTATTAAACAACCAATACTCTATAGAGGAGCCTCTCCGACGTCACCCAGCCAGTACGTGGAGAAGACTGACGATTCACACTCAATTCATGGCATATATACTTTCATGGCATTACATGAGATCACCATACATGGAAAAGTACTGATAGGCACAGTAGCTTAAAGGAAAGACCATATATGGCACACAAAGCTCGTTTAGAAGTCTGCTCCTGCTATTGCTGGGGAGGGTCAGGAGGGGTGACTCTCTTTCGTCTTGGTGCCTGGGAGGACGAGTATGGCACCTCCAGGAATGCGCTCATCACCTCTGAAACCAGATGCGACCTTGGGTCTCAAAACAGAGGAAGAATAGTATGAATTCAGCTGTCTGTGTAACTCAACTAAAAGGGTTTACTCGGCTGCTGGAGGGTGGCACGTGACCACCGTCCAAGTCTAATGCACGTACAACAAAAAGGAGTCTGCTTGGTTCTTAACCTGCGTAAACAGAAATATCATGCAAGAGCGAGAAAGAGTTCCTGTATTGACGTAACTAATCAGACTAAACCATGATATACATATATATACATACATCATGCTAACACGAAGATTACAATAAGGGTAAAGAATCGATTTCGTCCCTCAAACTTGCTGTCACAGAGAGCATATTCATCAGACAACACTTAATATCAAGTCTCATCACTTGATATCAGCTTTTTGGAACGTGCAAAGTATTTATACTTTTATTATCATAAATACATTTTTTCATGCTCAACAACGATGAATCTTCTAAACTCTCTTCACCAGCTATTTAATCTTTGAACATTCAGCTAATAATGAGGTTTCCAGCAAGTACTTATTCTTATTTTAATTGTCTGAAACAAAATGCATTTGAATAATTTTTCCATAAAATTTGCATTGTATTATGTGGAAAATCTGATAGAGGCATCTAGCTGCAGATTACTTACCTTTAAATTTTCAAGGCGTCAGACTGGATCCGGAAATCTTTGCGTGAGCAGTACCCCTGCGTACCATCAGGTGGCTCAGTTCAGGTCCACTTGGCATCATTGGCGCCAAAGTGCCCCTTTAGCATGGTTACCCCCCCACACACTTTTTGCCTGCCATTTGATACATGTTGACTTGATGTGCCCTGGGTCCCTGTCAAAAACTGTGCCTCTGTACCCACAATTGGCACATCTCTGACCAAAGATAAGCCCCTTGTCAAAGGTACACAGGGGGTCAAGGGCTCTGTGACCATGGAAGCCCACTAAGGGCTGCAGCACCTATTGTGCCACCCCCAGGAGTCCTGCACCTCAACACCCACACACTGCCATTGCAGGCTACATGTTTTGGTGCAAAGAAAAATGAAGAGTTGAACATGCCTGCAACCCACTGCCTTTGGTCTAGGTGAATCAACCCTCTAGCAGGGTACACCAGACCACAGGTGAGGGCACAGATGTATAAGCACTGTACCCCTATTGTGTCTAAGTCAATTATTAGACATTGTAAGTGCAATGAGGCCATAAAGAGTATATGGTCTGGGATTTGGTCATTACGAACTCCACAGCTTCACAATGGCTTTACTGAAAACTGGGAAGTTTGGTAGCAGACTTCTCAGCACATTAGACCCACACTGATCCTACTGTGGAAGTTAGTGCATAATGCACTCAGATGGCATTTTAGAGATGACCCCTGAAAAACTCTGGTATGGTTCTGGTATGGTTCTGAAATGGCTACCTGCCATTTGCCACCACCAGAGAGGTTTCTGGACCCCTGGGTAGAGGGCCTCCGTTTTCTGGGTTCAGAAACAAAGCCCATCCTGGGCAGAGGTGTCATACCTCATTTGCCCGGCATGGGCTGGGTCCAAGAGGTGAAGCTTCAAAGGCTGACCTCCTTTGTTATCTGGCCCTGCCTTTTGTTACCCCCAGCAACTGGCTTCCACTGGTTCTGACCCCCACTTTGGGTGGGAGAATCTGCAGGAAAACCAAGTCAGGGAGAGAGGGGTGCCCACCTTTGCCAACCCCACCCCTCAGGTGGGGAAGTCGAGGCGAGGCACACATCTCAGTCCCTTCCATCTTGAAGATGAGGGGACCCAGCAATCAAGATATGCACATGCCTCCCTCCCACTGGAGGGTGGCATGATAGGGGGTGTAATCACCCCCAAAAAGGGACCTATTGGTCCCCACATGCAAACCCCTGTAACGCCCCTAAATTTAGTTTTTAGGGACTATCCTGAGCCTTGCCTCCTCAGTTATGAGAGGAAGAAAGAAGAAGGACCAAAGAGCCGTGCAAAAGAAGGAAGAAGAGGACACCAACTACCTTAGCCCCAGCCCTTCCGGCCTGTCCCAACATTGTCATGTACCCAGGGAAACCCTGACGTGTCCAGCAACCAGTAGCCATCCATAGCCTGGAGGACCTGCCCTGCCTTCACTAAAATGACTCTGTCTCCCATGATCATCGGATTTGCTCAACTAAAGACTCCAACACAGAACCCTGATCTAGGCGGCTCCGAGGTTCTGCACCACTCTGCACCACTCTGCACCCAATGCCCACGGGCCGGGTTTTAGTGGCCCAACACCACAAGGACGTCTCCCCAGTGATCCTGACATGGGATCTGGTGATCCCTGACCTACCTCGAGCTTCAGACCGATGCCTGCAGCCTCAACTAGAGTTGTCCCCGTGACTCGCAGCTGGTAAGAAGATCTGACACCTAAAGACACCCCTGCACCGGATGAACCACGGCCTTGGGTGGCCCAACCAACTGAGTCCAGGCATCCCCCAAGAAACCAACTTATCTCTCCTGCTGGTGGGCTCCCTCAGGAAACCTAAGTGCATGCAGCTTTTCTTCCAAACCGGAGCTCTCCATTGAAAACCACGTGGGTCCCGTCATCTCCTTAGCACTCTGCATCCGCCACCTCCGTGCCACTGGTGGTGCAGCTCCTGCGCTGATTGTTGGCCTCTGCAGTGCTGATCTTAACCCCAGGAGCTTTGTTCCCCCAACCAAATGGCCTGTTTGTCAGCAGCCCCTGACCGACGTTCCGCCTACCCCCTTTGGCTATCATTGGTCCCCTGCACTCTGCAACCGGCCGCCCCAGTGCTATTGGTGGTGCGATTTGAGTGCCTTATTGAACCTTGGTTCTACCACAAAAAGCTATTGTTGCAGGTCATTTACACACCTGCAAACTAATAACCTTCTTTCCCTCCATAGGAACCTTTGTGAAGATGTTTCTCCTATAAATGTTCTGTATTGAACTGACATTTGTATAGAAACCAAACCAACTTTCTTTTGAACTAAAGACTGTCACACTAGCCTGTGTTTTTAAAGTTCCTACGGTGTGATATCTAGGCGTATCACTTCAAGTAGTTGAAGTAACTGAAAAGTAATCTAAAAGTGATCCAAAGTAATCTCAATGTATTCTGAGCTGTTTTAAAAGCAAATACAAACCTGAAACAAATCCAATTTCAACTACTATTGCATTTTCCTGTAAATATTTGCATTTGAAAGCATATTTTACTTACCTGTGCAAATTCCTGCTTGATTCTAGAAATAAAACATATGTATACCTTTTTCATACTTACTTAATTGGTCTTGATTCAGTCTCTGAGTGTGTACCATCAGTTCTTGTCTGAGTGAATATAATAAATGCTTAACACACCCTCCCGATAAGCCTAACTGCTCTACCACACAACCACAAATAGAGCTGTTAGTGAATATTTAATTTAGCCTCTGCTATATATCTGGGGATCCACTGGACTTTGTGAACACTATACCTTACTTTAGTATGGTATATACAGAGCCAACTTCCTGCACAAAGGCATCAGTTGCTCTCGCTACCAGAAAATGTTAGTGATTCCGGTGCACTATGGTGACTTCTGCCATGCAGAGAGTCACCGGCCGACTCCTGTTTAAGAGGAGGGTTCTCATTGTATGTGATATATTTAGCAGTAATAGCCACAATTTTCTTTTTTTGAAAAGTTGATTTATATGAGGTAGGGCTGCCCTCCTATATCTTCACTTCATACGAACGTAGTGTCTTCCTTTTTGGTTTCACGTACTCTTCTTGTATGCATTCAGATCGCCCTCCTCTGTCGTACTGCTGACCAGACGATTCCTGAAAGGAACAAGGAGAACCGTGTATCATGGACCTGATACCTGTCTGGAGTCTTGATTTTAGTGCGATATCAAAAATCGTACCGCGTCTCGGAGGACTACGGGGTGGAGAACTTCCATAAGGTTTACCTTTATTAAGTTGTTTAGATTCATCCCAAGGTTTTTAAACCAAACTTACTGTTCTGCTTGGCTTCCTTGTAAGTACTAGGTCTGCCAAGAGGTGGTTTTGTAGGTCTGGTTCCCAATTTATTGTGTCCTAAGGATGTGTATACATCCTCAATAATTATAGGCAACTCACTTTCACAGTTGGCTTGTGCAACCACTTCGAACTGCTGGCTTAGAGCCAGAGATGCTATTTCACCTTTAACATAAGACAGAATCGTTCCGGGTACTACGGGAAAGTTTCCCATTAGTTTCATCCCCAAATCTAGGGCAACAACTGCCCCATGTTCGTTCTGTATCTGTTTGAGTACGTCTTGGAAGACGGACATCTAGGGAGTTCAGTGACAGATAGTATACACAACTGCAAAAACTGTCCCCCAAGTGTTGCTGCCTTCAAAACCAGGAACCTTACCATTGGGCAAGTACATAGGAAAAATTCTGTGCTTGTCTTGTGGCCCCATAAGGGGAAACACAACTTCCATTTGGTCGATCTTTCAGACAATCCAAAATGGAATCTCCTCATGATTAGTGGGTCATTTACCCATAACTGAATGAACAATATGATAGAGACATCCAGCCGCAGATTCCTTAACTTAGAATATCCCCCAGGAGCCAGTCTGGATCCGAAGATTTTTCAGCAGTACCTCCGAGCGCTGGGATATGGCGTCGCATGGCTCCCTTCTGACGTCTTCCACGGATATGACGTCAGTGGAGCCATTTAAGTCCCTCCTGGCACACTGACATCACTTTTCTTCTTTTCTGTGCTGCAACGGGGATCCAGGAGAAGCGGTTCCTCTGGCCTGTTTTCGCCTCTCTGACGCCTTTTGCATCTGGGAACAGGGGGCCCGATTCACAGAACAAACTTAGGACAAACTCCTAAACTTACTCTTTTTAGTATTCACAGAAGGCATTTAGCAGTAGTAAAGTTAGGATTTTGTCTTTAAGTTTGACTTAAGACAAACTTAAGACAGACTTAATACAGACTTAAAGCAGACTTAGGACAAACTTAAGACAGACTTAAGTTAGGATTTTGTCTTAAGTCTGTCTTAAGTCTGTCTAAAGTCTGTCTTAAGTTTGTCTCAAGTCAAACTTAAGACACAATCCTAACTTTACTACTACTAAATGCCTTCTGTGAATACCAAAAATAGTAACTTTTGGAGTCTGTCTTAAATTAGTTCTGTGAATCGGGCCCAGTGTATCGATGCCTTCGGGCTTTAAATTGTGTGAGTCATGTACACGGCAGATATCGGCAACGGATCCCCACGCGATTTGTATGTGATGCTTGGGCGAGCACCATGACTCTGGAAGCTGAAGCCGAAGTGCCTGCAAGAACGTAATATGAAACTGTTGTCCGCCCGGATGTCCCGTTTGGAGTCCAGGCATCGTCGGTCTCCCTATCCAGCTGGGGCTCTGGTTCAGGGCAGGTTGCGGATAAGTATAGGTAAATTTTGCGAATTGGCGGTTCGCAAATTCGCAAAAAAAAACGCAAATTTGCGGATTTCCCTGCGAAATCGTGGATTTTTTTGCATTTGCACTATACTCAACTGGAGTACTGTCTACTGGCTAATCAGTAAGTGCTACCTCGTTGGGTGAATGTATCGTGCTTTTCCTGCATTACAGCTGCGTAAAGGCCCAGAAGAGTTGTCTCCAGTGACCCCATGTGTCTGTAACTTTGCCACCGCGCCCATAGGCGCCGAGGTCCCTCGAGTGAGCTGTCCATCACAGTGGGGGAAAGGGCGGGAAGAGGTTGCATAGCCTAGTGTGTGTGGGACCGGGCTTCTGTGCGAGTTTACATGCCTCTTGTTTATAAAGGTCAGAGGCCGATCAGCGCAGCAGATGAGGAGAATGCAGTAAGTGCTACCTCGTTGGGTAAATGTATTGTGCTTTTCCTGCACTACAGCTGTGTAAAGGCCCAGAAGAGTTGTATCCAGTGACCCCGTGTGTCTGTAACTTTGCCACCGGGCCCATAGGCGCCGAGGTCCCTCGAGTGAGCTGTCCATCACAGTGGGGGAAAACGAGGGAAGAGGTTGCATAGCCTAGTGTGTGTGGGGCCGGGCTTCTGTGCGAGTTCACATGCCTCTTGTTTATGAAGGTCAGAGGCCGATCCGCGCAGCAGATGAGGAGAAAGCAGCCTCCTGGTCACTGGAAGTACAGGGGGATTGCCCTCGAGAAACTCGTGGATGCCTAGACCTCCATCACGGATTACAGCTATTTGTAGACGGTAGATTTGGGGAGAAAGCACACCTGCCTAGCATCGACCCTGCTCACTAGAATCTTGGGCTGATTATAATGCGTTACTGAATTTAAGCTTGAACTCAGGCACCTGCTTTATATATATCTGTAAGTGCTTCCTGCTGAGGTTTAATTTTTGTGACAGGATCCTCGTTGCCTAATTGTAACTATTCTCTGACCCTGCTTCGAGGGTCAGAGAATAGCTGCAAGTAGGCAACGAGGCGCCGTTCAGGAAGCACTTACACAGCAGGTGCCCAAATTGAAGTTAATTTCTTTGTAACCCTTTTGTAAATGGTTACAGAGAAATTAGCTTCAACTTGGGCACCTGCTGTAACCCTGTAAGTGCTTCCTGATGAAAATTCATCCCGCTCGGGAATTCGTGGATTTTGCAGCGATTTCGTGAGATTCAGGGATCGCAAAATTGCAGAAAATACACATATTCCGAGAGCTGAACGAATTTTGCGCCCACCCTTAGTTGCGGAGTCGATCCAGAGGATGTTGTTTGCCTTCCTCAGGAAAGCACAAGAGGAAGTCACGGAGGCCGTCTGCCTCATGTAGTCGTGAAATGCATGCATTAAAGAATGAATGCCTTTACAAGTGCCTAAAGGAATTATTTCATAGGTGCGTGACTGACTGTATAATGATATGATTGAACATGTCTTACTGAATGCATGCGTCAGTGACCTAACTGTGTGAAAGGCAGTATTAGTCTCTTCATTGGTGTGTAAGAAACTGTATTGGTTGCTAAATAGCTACATGAGTGTCTATGTAGGTTATTGATTTGTTGTCTGACTATCTGTGTGGGTCCCTGAGTGTCTGTGTGGGTGGGTGGATAGGGGGTGTATGAGTCTGTGCATAGATTTCTGAGTAGGTTATTCACTGGTTGTATGGATTAAAATCTGCATCTGGGAAGGGCTGTATGGGTGAGTTAGTGTGTGTATGGGTGTGTTGGTGAGTGAATGATTGTCTCAGTGGTATATCTGTAACTAACTACATATGTTTTAAGGCACTATATGTGAGTGTTGGAGTATATAAATGAGCATACGTGAGACTGAGTTATTTGAAGAGTGGGTGTATGAATACGTTTCTGCTTCTATCAGTAATTGTATAAGACAGTAAATATGTGTTAGTATCTGTATAAATAAGTGAAATGATATGTCTAAAAATAACGAAGTTGGTGTGTATAACTGTATACATGAGTAAATGAATGTGATTGATTCTTTCCATTACTGACTAGGTGTGTGAGTACCTCTATGGATGAGTGGCAGCGTGTATCTGAAAGAGACACGTTAGTGATAGATTCCTTACCTTAGAATATCCCCAGGCGTCAGACTGGATCCGGAAACTTTTGTGTAGCAGTACCCTTGCACGTCGGTAGGCGTCGTCTGCGGCTCCGCGTCCGTCGTCGGCGTCGTGGGGGCCGTGATGACGTCGTCGGAGTACTTAGACGCCGCCTCCGCGTGCTGACGTCAGTTCTTTTTTCCACGCCAGCCAGCGCAGATCTGGAAAGAGCAGTTCCCTAGTCACTTTTTGACTAAGTTTTGGTGATCTTTTTGATCCATCTCGAAGTCTATACCACTCCGAAGGTGCCTGTAGGGATGCCCAGCTTCAAGCATTGCGACGAGTGCGACCGTACCATGTCGGTCACGGATCCCCACTGCCTGTGCCTGACGTGTTTGGGCGTCGGCCATGACGACGAGGCCTGCCCCGACTGTCGGGCCCTTTCGAGGAAGGCCAGGCGGGAGCGGTCCCGCAGGCGACTCGAACTCCGGCAGTCGGCCCGCGCCGTGTGAGGTCCCGGTCCCGGTCCCACGGGAGGTCGAGGGACAGGTCGCTGGGATGGAGCCGTCACAGCTCCGGGAGTCGGCACCACTCCTCTGGGTCCGAGTCGTCAGGTAGGAAACACAAGAAGTCGAAGAGGCATCATCGCTCTTCTGATTCCCCCCGACGCTCGCGCGATGCGGGCGGGGGTTCGGGTGACACCGCCCACACGGCTCCTCGGGAGTTGCGGGCGCCGCGTCCGGCCCCATACCCTCCGGTCCCTGGGCTGAACGCGACGCCGGAGGAGATTGAGCGTTTCCTCATGGCCATGAGGTCCCTTTCTCCTCCGACGGGTTCCGCGGCGCCTTCGGGCCCAGCGAACCCGTCTGGGGGCCCTAGTGGGTCGGGGGCTTCGACCCTGATGCCGTAGGGTGATTCGACCCACAGAATTCAGCAGCCCCGGTGCCGTCGGCGCCTTCGGGCCCGGCGCCGCAGGGTGCCGCTGGACCTCCATCGGGCTCTGGATCGTCACTGGTGGACCTTACGACCCCCCCGGTGTCGGTCCGTGTGGTGTCTCCCCCGGCGCCGTCCTCGGGCGTCGCCGTCCCCGATGCCTCCTTTCATTCGGTTCCGGCGTCGGGACGACGCCTATCGGCGCTAGTCTCGACGCCGTTTGGAGATTTCAGCTTCTACGAGCCGACCTCATACCATTACGACCCTGAATCTCAGGAGATGAGGGATGAGGAGGATTGGGAGGGGTCTGAGGATCCTCTGGCCAGGGAGTACCAGAATAACATGGACTGGGCAGGAGACCTTGGGGAGGCCAGTGGCCTGGACACCTCTCCAGACACTGGATTTGTCTTTCCTCCTACCGTGGCTTCGGAGGAGGGAGCTACCTATGGAGTGGTGTTGACGAGGGCTGCCAAGGCCTTAGGCCTTGAGCTCCCCGTCGCGGCCGTGAGGACTAACCTCCTCACTGAGGTCCTTAAGCCGCAGTCATGCTCCATGGAGCCTCTGCTGCCGTTTAATGAGGCCTTGACGGACGTTCTTTTGGGCACTTGGTCCAGGCCCGCTACGGGTTCGCCTGTAGATAGGAACGTGGCCAGATGCCACCGCCCGGCCCCGGGCGACCCATGTTTCCTGTCCTCCCACCCCACCCCCGAGAGTTTGGTCATCCAGGCCTCAAATTCCCAGACCGCATTCCCGACAGCCCCGCCGGACAGGGAATACAAGAGGTACGAGAACTATGGCAAGAAGATCTTCTCGTCCCTTAGTTTGGGACTGCGGTCTTCCAACACCGCATGCCTCTTGGGCCGCTACACCCACTCTCTGTGGGAGACGGTGGCGGAAGTGCTGCCAGAGTGCCCGTTGGAGGTACGGGCCAAACTCGGCCAAGCCCTTGTGGAGGGCCAGGACGCAGCCAAGTATTCAATCAGGTGTGGGCTGGATACTACTGGCTCGCTGGGCAGAGCGATGGCTACGACGGTGGCGGTACGACGCCACGCCTGGCTGAGATCCGCCAATTTTTCGGCAGACGTCCAAAACACCCTTATGGACATGCCGTTCGATGGCCGTCGCCTCTTTGGCGACAAGGCAGACCACGCGCTTGAGCGCTTTAAGGACTCCAGGGCTACGGCCAAGTCCTTGGGCCTCTCGGCCCGCGCCAGCAAATGGGTGCCTTTCGCTCCTTTCGTGGCCAAGGAAGGGGCGCCCCCACACGGGCCGCCAGCCACTCGCCGCAAACTGTCGTCCAGCGCGGCGGCGGCCGTGGAAACCGCAGTGGAGGCGGTCGGGGGAACAAGCGGAGTCAGTCCACACCTGCCCCCTGCGGCATCCACCTTTAAACCCTCCTAGTCCGTGCTTTTCGGCCCATGTGACGCCAGTGGGAGGCAGGGTTCGCCATCACCACTCTCACTGGCGCACTGTCACTTCGGACAGGTGGGTGCTGCAGATCGTCCGAAGAGGCTACTCCCTCCCCTTCGAGACGACCCCTCAAGCCATGCCACCGCAACACCACAGCGTATCAGGGGATCACTTGCGGCTCCTGCAGGAGGAAGTTTTGGCCCTCTTGGCCAAGGGGGCCATCGAGCGCGTTCCTGGGCCAGAAGTAGGACGTGGTTGCTACTCCCACTACTTCCTGGTACCCAAGAAGGGCAAAGGGGGCCTACGCCCTATCTTGGATCTGAGGAACGTCAACGGCTTCCTCCGGAAGGAGAAGTTCAAAATGCTGACATTAGCTCAGGTCTTAGCTGCCCTAGACCCAGTAGACTGGATGGTAGCGTTGGACTTGCAGGACGTGTATTTCCACATCCCCGTCCTGCCGGCCCACCGGCATTACCTGCGGTTCACGGTAGGCCACGAGCACTTTCAGTTTACCGTGCTCCCCTTCGGCCTTACCAGCGCCCCACGGGTGTTCACGAAGGTGATGGCGGTGGTCGCAGCTCATCTGCGCAGGTTAGGGGTGTCAGTCTTCCCCTACCTAGACGACTGGTTCTTGAAGGCGGGCTCGCCCCAGACAGTCGTCAGCCACCTCCAGACTACGGCGGATCTCCTGACCCAGCTGGAATTTTCCATCAATGTGCCGAAGTCACACCTGTGCCCCTCTCAGAAGCTCCTTATCATCGGAGCGGTTCTCGACTCGGCGCAGTTTCGGGTTTACCCGCCCGAACAGCGGGTTCGGGATATACAGGCTCTGATTCCGATCTTCCGGCCTTTATCCCGAGTTTCGGTCAGGTTGACGCTGCGGCTTCTGGGGCTGATGGCCTCCCGCATCCTTCTGGTGCATCACGCACGGTGGTGGATGCGGGCTCTGCAGTGGGCCCAGCATCAGGGCAACCTGTCCGACCATGTCCTGATCTCGGAGGGCACTGCGAGACAGCTGCAGTGGTGGCTCTCGGACCGCGTTTGGGTCAACGGCAGATCCCTCTCCCTTCCCCAACCGGAGCACGTAGTTGTGACGGACGCGTCCCTCCAGGGCTGGTGAGGCCACTTGGGAGAGGCGGAGATCAGAGGACTCTGGTCTCCGGCGGAGTCCCGGCTCCATATCAATCTGTTGGAGCTGCGGCGATTCATCTGGCACTGAAGGCATTCCTCCCGTCTGTCCGAGGGAGTGCAGTGCAAGTGTTCACAGACAACACCACCGCCATGTGGTACTGCAACAAACAGGGCGGATTGGGGTCGTGGACCCTTTGCCAGGAGGCTCTGCGTCTCTGGCAATGGCTGGAACATCAGGGCGTGACTCTGATGGTTCAACACCTGGCAGGTTCTCTGAACGCCAGGGCGGACGAACTCAGCCGTCGGTGCTCAATGGATCACGAATGGCGTCTGCCCTCGGACGAGGCGCAAGGCCTCTTTCTGCGATGGGGAGAGCCTTGGTTAGATCTATTCGCCACCGAGGAAAACGCGCAATGTCATCAGTTCTGCATGTTGGAATTTCCAAGGCGGCACTCGCTCGGAGACGCTTTTCGTCGCGAGTGGAGCTGCGGTCTGTTGTACGATTTTCCGCCTATACCACTTCTGCCCAGAGTGCTGAAGAAGATCAAGCGCGACCGGGCACAAGTCATCCTTGTGGCTCCGGACTGGGCTCGAAGGTACTGGTATCCCGAGCTACTCAGTATGTCAGTCGATCCCCCGGTTCGTCTGCCTCTTTAGGAGGACCTTCTGTCGCAGCAGCAGGGGACGGTCCTCCACCCGAACCTGTCCAGTCTCCACCTCCATGCTTGGAGATTGAGCGGCGACAGTTGAGGCATTTGACTTGCCTCCTGAAGTTTGCAACATCATTCTGGCAGCCAGGCGTCCCTCCACAAAGTTAGTATACGCCTGCAGGTGGAACAGATTTGTGGCATGGTGCACAGCAAAGGCTGTGGATCTCCTCAATGCCCCTCTTTCTGAGGTTCTTCTCTCTCTTGCCCAGCAGGGCTCTGCTCTGGGCCCTATCAAGGGCTATCTTTCGGCTCTTTCAGCCTTTCTGAGGCTGCCTGACCAACCTTCTTTGTTCAAGTCCCCTATCGTTAATCGATTCCTGAAGGGCATCACTCATACCTTTCCTCCGGTTCCCTTCGTGATGCCTCAGCGGGACTTGAACCTGGTTCTAACGTTTCTGATGTGCGCTCCTTTTGAAGTGGTGACATTCTGTCCTGCTAATACTACCATCATTCTCCCCAGCGATGTGCTGAGTTGATGTTGCAGGACAATTCCAGTGTATTAGTATACGATGTTTACTGGATGTATGAATAGGGTATGAATGCTTAAATGGGTGATGAGAGAGCAGTAGGATGTTGTGGTGATGAAGATTGAAGAATGAATGGGATACTTGGGGCGCGTTATTGATTTTTATGTGATTTAACTTTTGTCTATTCTGTATAAATATAGCTTTGAAAAAATATATATGGAAATAAAATGATATATTTTTGTACTCCTTGTCTGAACTCTCAGTGAATGGCCACCACTTGAAAGTGAGCTCAGAGTTGTGTTCATTGAATAATATTTGCGGACTCTATAAGAGCCTTTAATTTAATACATAGGGCAGCCCTCCTTCTGTTGATATTGGATACTGTATTTTCCCCTGCTGGTCTGCCCTACATCCTAATCAGGGGGCCCCTCTTTTTCATATTAGGTGCGCTCCTTTTGAGCCACTTCACAACTGTCCTCTTCGCCTTCTTTCTTTGAAGACTGCCTTCCTGGTAGCCATCACCTCTGCCAGGAGAGTGAGTGAGCTCCAGGCTCTGTCTTGTAAGCCTCCTTTCCTTTCAGTCCATCCGGACAAGGTTGTGTTACGGACAAGGCCCTCCTTCCTACCCAAGGTAGTCACGGCCTTCCACATTGGGCAATCCATCACGTTGCCCACCTTCTTTCCGCCTCCGCATCCTTTGAGAGAGGAGGAGAGGCTCCACCGTCTGGACCCAAAACGTGCGCTCTCCTTTTACCTGAATCGCACACAACAGTTCCGGGTGGATGATCAACTCTTTGTTGGGTACGCGGGCGCTAAGAAAGGGAAAGCAATGCACAAGCGGACCATCTCCAGGTGGATTATCTTGTGCATCCAGGCGTGTTACTCCTTGGCTAAGAAGGAACCCCCTGTTGGGCTGAGGGCTCATTCTACTCAAGCCACGGCCACTACTACTGCCTTGGGCCGAGGTGTGCCCTTGCAGGACATTTGCCAGGCAGCTACGTGGGCCTCGCTGCACACGTTTGCAAGACACTATTGCCTGGACAGTCAAGTCCGGAGGGACGGCTACTTTGGCCGTTCCATCCTCCAGGACTATCTGGTGTGATTATTGGTTTGCAGACCCACCACCACGGGGATGGTATTGCTGGGGTATCTATTCTAAGGTAAGGAATCTATCACTAACGTGTCTCTTTCAGATGCACAAGTTACTACTTGTGTAACGATATATCTGTAAGAGACATTAGTTAGTGATAGATTCCTTACCGATCCACCCATCCTCCCCGTTCTGCGAACCGATATCTAGGGTTAAGGTCATCCCCTTTCAGGGCCCTAGTTTCTTGGCACCAGTGTTGGTTTTTGTCATGGCTCTGCGCTTCTGGCGCGGAAAAGCTGTGGCTAAGAACTGACGTCAGCACGCGGAGGCGGCGTCTAAGTACTCCGACGACGTCATCACGGCGCCTATGACGCCAACGACGGACGCGGAGCCGCAGACGACGCCTACCGACGCGCAAGGGTACTGCTACGCAAAAGTTTCCGGGTCCAGTCTGACGCCTGGGGATATTCTAAGGTAAGGAATCTATCACTAACTAATGTCTCTTACAGATATATCATTACACAAGTAGTAACTTGTGCGACTGCATGTATAGATGTATGAGTGCATATTATAGTCCTGTATTGATGAGTAACTACATGTATAAGTGACTGGATGTGTGTGTAGACCTAGGAAATAGTGAGTGCTATGTAGTATATGCCATTCTTCTGTGTATGGTTTCAAAAATAGTAGTCTTCATTTTAGAATGGGTGTATCAAATTTTATATTAGAGCATCAGTGTGTGCATCAGATTGTCACGGGGATGATGTCATGAGTGATGTCACTGACCATGTTATGAGTGATGTAATATGTGACATCATCAGCAGTGCATTGCAGGCGCACGAGTAATAGTTAGCTCAACTAACTATAACAGGCGAATTTCTGATAGATACATCTGCCAGTGCATTTCTCACCTTGTGAATATCCCCTTGCGTCAGCAACATTTGGAAATTCTTTTTGTAGCTTTGCGCCAACGTGGAGGACGTCACAGAGGCACGGCATCGCGCGCTACTCCGCTGACGTCACCGACACCATAATAGGCCCAGCCAGCGTGATGACATCAGTTCCCTTTTTTCCGCGTTGTCGACGCTAACGGTTTTCAAGGGATCGTCTGAAGCTGTATAGTAACTTTGTTACTTTGTAGTTTTTCTCTGTGTTCATTGTCTTCTGTCGAGATGTCTTCGAAGAAAACTGGATTTAAAGCTTGCGGGGAAGGTGGCAAAACGATGTCCATCACTGACTCGCATGAGTGCTGCGTCTGGTGTCTGAGCTCCGACCATGACGTTGAGGATTGCCCATCTTGTAAGAAGATGACTCCAAAGGCCCTTCATGAGAGGGAGGCGAAGCTCCTCGTTGCAAAATTGAAAAGTAAGAAAGAAAAGAAGACTTCAAAGTCGCGAACTCGGCTTTCGAGTTTGATGTCTCGTTCGAGGTCGCGCTCGGAGTCGTCTCCTGCTCATGCTTCGAGGTAGAAGCACAAGAAGAGGAGCCAAGAGCCCCAACATCACTCAGAGAAGGACTCGAGTTCGAGGCCGAAGTCGCAGGTGAAGCTACTTCGTATGGAAGCGGTGGCTTCGGATTCGGAAGCCCAGGACTCCGAGGGTGAGGCTTCGTGTATGGATTTGCCTGAGTCACGGTAGCAGCTAGCGAATCCTTCTCCGGGCCAGTCCCATCCTTCTGGTCAGGAGGATGAAGGTGAGGTGGAGGAAGTTGGTGAAGGCGAGGTTCCGGTGCCTGCGGGTTCGTCGACCCAGGTGCACCAGCCTGAGGAGGAGATCAACGTCGAGACGACTCTGCTCCCTCGAGAGCAACCTGGGGGCCCTTATCCAGCCTTTCCGGCTCCAGGTCAGGATCCATCCCAGTTCCTGAATGCCATGTTTGGAGTTTACTCTAGGGCAATGTACCCCTCTGGTGCACCTGTTGGTCCCACGGGTTCTTTGGCGTATAACCTGGGTGTCCCCCAGGCTTGTACTCCTGCCCTCTTTATGCCTTTTATGCCAGCTCTAGCGCCACAGTGGCATTTCCTGGCACGGCCGAGGCCTTCGACGCCGAGGCCTTTGACGCCGAAGCCTTCGACGCCGAATCCATCGACGCCGATTCCATCGATGCCGGTGCCCACGACTCCGATGCAGAATCCCGTTCGGCCTCGGGTTAAGCTGCCTCGCCCGACTTCGGGTTCGACGCCGGCTCCGGCGGAATCAGTCCTGTATCCGTCGACATCGTTCATGTAGGAGAGGTCGAGGCGTGGGGCCCAGAGACTTCTGGAGGAAGAAAGGTATCGGGATGCTGACGTGGAGGAAGGGGAGTTACAGGATTCGGAGGATCCTTTTGATGACCTGAGAGAGGCCAGTGAACTTGAACTGCTCCTGAGTGGGATTTGGCCTCTGTGTCAGACGTGCCTTCCAAGGATGTAACACCTTATCACGTTGTAATTAAGAAGGCTGCAGACTTGTTAACATTAGTCTGCCCACCGCTGAATACAAGTCAAACATTCTTACTGAGGTCCTTCACTAGCCCTCCTCGGTTATTGAACCAATGCTTCCATTTAATGACGCTTTGGCTGAACTCATTTATGAAGTTAGGAAGAAACCTCCGATAGCTCCTGCTGTTTCAAGGGCTGTTGCAAGGAGGTATAGGGTCGCACCTGGTGACCCAGACTTTTTGTCAACGCACCCCCTGCTGGAGAGTTTGGTTGTGCAGGCAGCCTGCTCAAAGAAGTCAACAGGTGCTTTTCCGTAGGTTCCTTGGGAAAAGGAGGTAAGGAAACAAGACCAGGCGGCAAAGAAAATCTTTTCATCAGCCAGCATGGCGCTAAAGTCTTCAAATGCAACTTGCCTGATGGGCTTACAAACAATCACAGCAGCAGCGGCAGCAGCAGCAGAATACACTGTTCGAATCATACAGGGACAGACAGAGAGCTTGTCCTAGAGGTCGCCAAGCCTCCTCCTCCTCCTCTTCCCCTTCCCAGCCCCCTGCCACCACAGCAAAGCAGCCCTAGATCCGCCATTCAGGATCATGTGGGGCCAGCTTACCCATTTTCTACGAGATTGGGAATTGATTACATCAGATCTTGGGGTTCTCAATCTCGTAGAGAATGGGTATGCTCTTCCTTTTCGGTAATTTTCCCCCAATTACCCTCCTTGCCAGGGTTTTTGTTCGGAGGACCACCTGCTTCTCCTGCAGGAAGAAGTCCTGGCACTGTTCAGAAAGGGTGCGATAGAGGTGGTTCCAGAGCAGGAAAGGGGCCAGGGATGCTACTCCCGGTATTTTCTGATCCCCAAGAAGGATGGCAGACTTCGTCCTATCTTGAATCTCAGGATCTTGAATCTCTACCTGAAGCAGGAGAAGTTCAAGATGCTCACCCTTGCGCAGGTTCTTCAAGCGCTGCTGGAAGAAGACTGGATGGTGTCGATCGATTTGCAGGATGCGTATTTTCATATTCCCATCCTGAAGTCGCACATGAAGTATCTCCGTTTCACGGTTGGGTCGCAACACTACCAGTTTGCGGTCCTCCTGTTTGGTCTTACTACTGCGCCTCGAGTCTTCACCAAGGTGATGGCAGTGGTGCCTGCACATCTCAGAAGATCAGGGATACCGGTATTTCCGCATCTGGACGATTGGCTAATCAAAGCAGAATCTCCGGAGATAGTGCTCCATCATCTGCAAGAGACAACTCAGTTGTTGCACAGGTTGGGTTTTTCGATAAATGTACCCAAATCTCACCTTTTGCCCTCCCAGCGCAACCTGTTCATAGGTGCGGTGCTGGACACTACTGTGTGTCGTGCATTCCCTCCTCCTCAAAGGATTCGCGACATACAGGAAATGATTCCTTTATTTTACAATGGAGCGGTCGTTCCAGTCCTGAAGGTCCTTCGCCTGCTCGTCTGATGGCTTCTTGCATCTTGTTGGTCAACCGTGCATGCTGGCACATGAGGGCACTCCAGTGGTGCCTCCGCAGGCAGTGGTATCAGCACAGTGGAGATCTCAGGCAGTCAGTGAGGATCTCGAGAGAAACTGCAGCGGATCTGTCGTGGTGTGGCGTGGAAGGCAATCTGTCACAAGGAAAGCCTTTTCAACTACCTCCATCGGTGGCCACAGTGATATCGGATGCATCCAGTCTAGGGTGGGGTGATCATCTGGGGCATCTGGAGGTGAAAGGTCTTTGGTCTCCAGTGGAAAGGTTGTTTCACATCAACCTTATAGAATTGCGGGCGATACATCTGGCACTCAAGGCCTTCCTCCCTTCCCTTCGCGGTCAGTCAGTTCAATTCCTGACGGACAACACAACCGCGATGTGGTATGTAAACAGGCAGGGAGGAGTGGGGTCGCAGTGTCTCTGCAGAGAGGCTCTGCGTCTCTGGTCCTGGGTTCAGGACCATCAGATTTGTCTGATGGCAAATCATCTGGCTGGAGTTCTGAACGTTCGTGCAGACAGTCTCAGTCGGCAGTTCTCCGCCGACCACGAGTGGAGGCTCCATCCAGAGGTATTTTGTCACGTCTTTCGGAATTGGGAGACTCCTCAGGTGGACCTGTTCGCCACTCACGAGAATGCTCAATGCCCGTCATTCTGCAGCCTCCAGTTTCCGATGCAGGGAGCCTTGGGGGACGCGTTTCAGTTGAGTTGGGACTCGCAACTCCTTTACGCGTTTCCTCCCATACCCTTGATTCCACGGGTTCTGAGGAAGATTCGCCAAGACCGGGCCCAAGATATATTGATCGCCCCGGATTGGCCATGAAGGGTGTGGTACACAGATCTTCTTCACCTCTCCTCGTGCCCGCCGCTCCATCTCCCTCACAGAGCAGATCTCCTCTCTCAGATGGAGGGGTAGGTTCTACACCCCACCTCCAGACTTTACACCTTCATGCCTGGAGATTGAGAGGGGCAACCTGATTTCCTTTTCTCTCCCGCACAATGTGGTGGATGTCATCTTATCGGTCAGGCGTGACTCCACCAAGTCCATCTATTCTCCTAGATGGTCTAAATTTGTTGCTTGGTGTGGGGAGAAGTCTGTTGACCCTTTAAGGGCTCGTTTGTCCAATATACTTCAATTTGCTCTTTCTTTGGCCCAGCAGGGTTTTGCGGTGGCAACTATCAAAGGTTATTTGTCGGCTTTATCGGCTTTCCTTTGTTTGCCGGACCAGCCCTCTTTGTTTAAATCACCTATTGTATTACGTTTCATTAAGGGCCTTACCAATACATTTCCTCCAACTCCTTTTATTGTACCTCAATGGGACTTGAACCTTGTTCTTACGTTCTTGATGGGTTCGCCTTTTGAACCTTTACACAAATGTCCCTTAAGACTTTTTTCTTTTAAGACTATTTTTCTAGTAGCAATTTCCTCGGTAAGGAGGGTAAGTGAGCTTCAAGCTCTTAGTTAAAATCCCCCATTTTTATCCATTCATGCTGAAAGGATGGTTCTTAGGACCAGGGCTGCTTTTCTGCCTAAAGTGGTTACTCCTTTTTATCTGGGGCAGTTCGTTACCCTCCCTACCTTTTATCCTCCCCTTCACCCTTCCAAGGAGGAGGAGAGACTTCACCGCTTGGACTCTAAGAGGTCGGTGAGCTTTTACCTGGACAGGACAAGTGAGTTCAGGTTGGATGACCAGCTGTTTGTTGGATTTGCTGGTTGCAAGAAGGGGAAGGCGGTGCACAAGCGCACACTCTCGAGATGGATTATCCTCTGCATTAAGATCTGCTACGCCCTGGTGGGTAAGAGGGTATAATAGCTCACTCTGCTAGAGCAAAGTCTTCTACATCTGCTTTGTGTAGGGGTGTGCCTGTTGAGGACATTTGTAGAGCAGCGACTTGGGCCTCCCTCCACACTTTCGCGAAGCATTACTGCTTGGATACCGAGGTGAGGAGGGAGGGCCACTTTGCGCGCGCTGTCCTCCAGGATTTCCTGGTAAAGGAGAGTGAACACCCTCCTCCGGGAGTGGGGACTGCTGTGGGACTCTATTCACAAGGTGAGAAATCCACTGGCAGATGTATCTATCAGAAGAACAAGTTACTTACCTTCGGTAAAGTTTTTTCTGGTAGATACAATATCTGCCTGTGGATTCCTCACTGACCCACCCGCCTCCCCGTTGTCCACTCCTCTATGCCTGAGTTGGTTGTATTGTAAATATTTTTTATTGTCAAGGAAATGTTTTATTTCGATTGCATTACTGCATTTGCTTCACACTGTGTGTGTTATCTTGACATTTGTGTACTGTGTATAATATGTATATATCTACTATCATCGGTCCGTCCGTGTGCCTCGAAGGCACGGAAAAAAGGGCAGAACTGATGTCATCACGCCGGCGTGGGCGTATTATGGTGTTGGTGACGTCAGCGGAGTCGCGCGCGATGCCATGCCTCTGTGACGTCGTCCACATCGGCGCGAAGCTACAAAAAGAATTTCCAAATGTTGCTGACGCAAGGGGATATTCACAAGGTGAGTAATCCACAGGCAGATATTGTATCTACCAGAAACAGCGTTACCGAAGGTAAGTAACTTGTTCTTCACTGGTTTTATATGAGTCAAATGTCCAACTAACTATAACGTCCCTGAATCCTATGGTTTTTTCTGTGAATTTCAAAGGTTTTTTCAATGCTAATTCCTAACTATGACCTCTGCAAAACCTATGGTTTTTTTCAGTGAAAATTCAAAGGTTTTTTAAATGCTAATTTCTAACTATAACGTCCCTGAAACCTATGGTTTTTTCAGTGAATTTCAAAGGTTTTTTAAATATCGAACTAGTATTATGTATTTGTCATTAGTACTGTTTTTTCTAACTTTTGAACTACATAAAATAAACTGCAAAAGTGCTATGTAACGTAATACATTACACAAATTACAATGAGTTTTTAAATAATACAAACCAATTTAACATTAGGATAACAATTTTTCTCCCTTTTTTGCTGTCAGCTGCTACTACTTAACTTCACTATTCACAGTGATGCCAGTGTAGTTTCATCATAAACAGCAGGGAAAAAAAACCAATCAACTAGATAGTTAAAAAAACAAATCCTTAATTCTCGCAAATATAATACAAAATCAACACAAATAACACATCCAATACTACTTCAAATCTTCAAATCTTACCTTTACTTCGTAGTTTTGGATCACATTTTCCCAATACACCAGATAATGTTTTAAAAATTTAGCTTCGAAAGCATCCAGTATGAATTTCTTAAAATATCTTTACACCTTCCCATGAAGCTGAATGGTGAATCTAAAATCTTTGTTTCAGAAATATCAAGTATGAGTTGGGTAATTCATAAGGCAATCTCAGTTTCATTTCCAAGTGTTTATCATTACAGTGACTCCAACCATTATTACACTCTAAATAAACCTTATAATGTCTACTTGAAGTAGTACTTCCAGCATGGAAAACAATGGCAACTGTTGAAAAAGTTCTTCCAGAAATAGATACTTGATTAGCAACAACATTTTTCATTTTGGTTTCCACTTTTCTTCCATTTGGTCTTCAGCGTTGCAGCATTATAATCAAATATTTTCCATATCTTTGTAGGCATAATGCAGTTAGCATTCTTGATTTGCAACGAGAACACATCATCTCATGATCAGCTTCTTTTACTAATTTGGAAAATGGTACAGATTTGCAGTCATCTATTGTTAAACATAGAAATCGTTCTCTGTCTACAATAGTCCTTGAAGTTAATGAACACTGTTCACATTTATGTTCCCATTTGTAACTGCGTCCAAATAAACTCTCTAAGCATAACCATCAGAAATTCTTGTGCATCTTGCTGTATATTAGCACTGAACATTAAAGATCCAGTACATGTATCCAACAGTTGGCGAATACCAGAAGCAGAATGGATCTTACTTCTACAGTTCTCAATTCTTGAAATAAACATTTTCAAGATAAAATATAACATCTAAAAGAAACAGGTTAGTGTTAGATTCCTTACCTTAGAATATCTTCAGGCGTCAGACTGGATTCATAAACTTTTGCGTAGCAGTATCCCTGCGCGTCGGTAGGCGTCGTCTGTGGCCCCGCGTCCCTCGGCGTGTCGTGAACTCCGGGATGACGTCGTCGGAGCACTTAGACGCCGCCCTCGTGCGCTGACGTCAATTCTTCTTTTTTCCGCGCCAGCAAGCGCAGATACCTCTCTTAGTCATTTTTTGACTAACTTTTTGATCTATTTTGGATCACTTCTCAAGTCGATCTTTGACTCGCGGTGCCGTTAGGGATGCCTGGGTTTAAACCTTGCGAGGTTTGTCACCACTTGATGTCGGTGACCGACCCCCACCGTCGGTGCCTTCACTGTCTCGGGGCCGACCACGATGACAAGTCGTTCCATGACTGCCGGGCCTTGACCTTGAAGGCTAGGCGGGAGCGGTCCCATAAGCGACTCGAGCTCCGGCAGTTGGCCCCGAGGTGCTCGAGGTCCCGGTCCAGGAGGAGGTCGAGGACCACAGTCATCGCCGCTCGACGAGTCACCACCACTCGTCGGGCTCCAAGTCCTCAGGTAAGTCGAGGCACTCAAAAATGAAGTCGAAGTCCTGCAGATCGGAACGTGGCCCGATGCCACCGCCCGGCTCCGGGCGACCCCAACTTCCTATCCGTTCACCCCACCCGAGAGCCTGGTGATCCAGGGCTCTACATCCCAGACCGCATTCCCAACCGTTCCTCCGGATCGGGAATCCAAAAGGTACGGTCAGTTTGGGCAGAAACTGTTCTCCTCCCTGAGTTTTGGGCTGCGGTCTGTCAACCCCACCTGCCTTTTGGGGTGTTACACCCACTCTCTGTGGGATACAGTTGCGGAACTGCTGCCGTAGTGCCCAGTGGAGGTCCAGGCAAAGCTTACCCAAGCCCTAGCGGAAGGGCGGGATGCAGCAAGCTATTCGATACGGTGTGGACTTGATACCACGGATTCGATTGGTAGGGCGATTGCAACGATAGCGGCGGTTCGCCGCCACGACTGGCTGAGGTCCGCCAACTTTTCAGGGAATGTCCAGGCCACCCTTATAATCCTGCCTTTTGATGGCCGTCGCCTCTTTGGCGACAAGGCAGACAGTGTGTTGGAGCATTTCAAGGACTCCAAGGCTACGGGCAAGTCCTTGGGCCTCGGCCAACGCCAACAAACTTCCGCCAGCAAACTTCCGCTTTTCACCCCTTTCGTCTTCAAGGAAGGGGCGCCCCCACACGTCCAGCTAGCCACAGGCCTCAGAACCAACCTCAATGCGGTCGTGGTAACTGCGTGACGGTGCCAGGGGACAACGGCAAGGTCAGCCCACATCCGCCCCCGCAGCACCCGCCTCAAAGTCTTCTTTCAGGCCCATTCGAGGCCAGTGGGGGCAGGGTTCGCCATCACCTCCTCCACTGGCGTACCATCACATCGGACAGGTGGGTGCTGCAAACCGTCCAAAGGGGCTACTCTCTCCCCATTGAGGCGACCTCTCCAGCCATGCCACCGCAGTGCCACCGCATGTCGGGGGATAACTTGCAACTTCTGCAGGAGGAAGTTATGGCCCTCTTGTCCAATGGGGCCATGAAGCGCATTCCTGGGCCAGAAGTAGGACATGGTTGCTAACCCACTACTTTATGGTTCCCAAGAAGGGCAAAGGAGGTCAACGGATTTCTCCGGAAGGAGAAGTTCAAGATGCTGACTTTAGCTCAGGTCCTAGCTGTCCTAGACCCTGGAGACTGGATGGTAGCGTTGGACTTGCAGGACGCATATTCCCATATCCCTGTCCTGCCGGCCCACCAGAGTTACCTGCGGTTCTCGGGAGGCCACGAGCACTTTCAGTTTATCGTTCTCCCCTTTGGCCATACCAGCGCCCCTTGGGTGCTCACGAAAGTGATGGCGGTGGTCGCAGCTCATCTGCGCAGATCGGGGTCTCAGTCTTCCCATATCTCAACGACTGGTTGTTGAAGGCTGGCCTGCCCCAGACAGTCTTCAGCCACCTCCAGACTACGGCCGAACTCCTGCACCTGCTGGGGTTCTCCATCAATGTGCCCAAGTCACACCTGTGCCCCTCTCAGAAGCTCCTCTTCATCGGAGCGGTTTTGGACGCGATTTCAGGTTTATCCTCCCGAACAGCAGGATTGGGATATTCAGGCTCTGATTTCGATCTTTCAGCCTTTATCCCGAGTCTCAGTCAGGTTGATGCTGCAGCTTCTGGGGCTGATGGCCTCCTGCATCCTTCTGGTGCATCACGCCAGGTGGCGGAAGCTGGCTCTGCAGGGGGCCTTGAAGTTTCAGTGGGCTCAGCATCAGGGAAACTTGTCCGACCACATCCGGATCTCGGAGGGTACTGCGAGACAGTTGCAGTGGTGGCTCACAGACCGCGATTGGGTCAGCGGCAGATCCCTCTCCCTACCCCAACCGGAGCATGTAGTTGAAACAGATGAGTCCCTCCGGGGCTGGGGGGCCACATGGGAGAGGCAGAGATCAGAGGCCTTTGGTCTCCGCCGAAGTCCCGACTCCACATCAACCTTCTGGAGCTGCGGGCGATCCGGCTTGCTCTGAAAGCATTCCTTCCCTCTGTGTAGTGTAGTGCAGGTGTTCACGGACAATACCACCGCCATGTGGTACTGCAACAAACAGGGCGGGATGGGGTCGTGGACCCTTTGTCAGGAGGCTCTGCGCTTCTGGCAATGTCTGGAACACCAGGGCATCACCCTGGTGGTTCAACACCTGCAGGTTCCCTGAACGCAAGGGCGGACGAACTCAGCCGCAGGTGCATAATGGATCACGAATGGCGTCTGAACTAGGACTTGGCGCAAGGTCTCTTTCAGCAGTGGGGAGAGCCTTGGTTAGATCTATTTGCCACAGAAGAGAACGCGCAATGTCATCAGTTCTGCGTGTTGGAATTTCCAAGGAGGCACTCACTCGGAGAAGCTTTTCGTCACGAGTGGAGCTGCGTTCTGTTGTACGCCTTTCCGCCTATACCACAGTGCTGAAGATGATCCAGCGCGACCGGGCCCAAGTCATACTTGTGGCTCCGGACTGGGCACAAAGATACTGGTATCCCGAGCTACTCAGCAAGTCAGTGGATCCCCCGATTCATCTGCCTCTTAAGGAGAGCTTTCTGTCGCAGCAGCAGGGGACGGTCCTCCACCCGAACCTGCCCAGTCTCCACCTACATGTTTGGAGATTGACCGGCGACAGTTGAGGCCTTTTGACTTGCCTCCTTAAGTCTGTGGTGTGATTCTGGCAGCCAGGCGTCCCTCCACAAAATCGGTATGCGCCTGCAGGCAGAACAAATTTGTGTCATGGTGCACAGCAAATGCTATGGATCTGCTTTATGCCCCCCTTTCAGAGGTTTTCCTCTTTCTTCTTTCTCTTGCCCAGCAGGGCTCTGCTCTGGGCACTATCAAAGGCTACCTCTCTGCCATTTCAGCCTTCTTGAGGCTTCCTGATCAGCCTTCTCTCTTCAAGTCCCCTGTTGTAAATAGATTCTTGAAAGGAATCGCACACATGTTTCCTCCTGTTCCTTTCGTGATGCCTCAGTGGGACTTGAACCTTGTTCTAACCTATTTGATGTGCGCTCCTTTTGAGCCACTTCACAATTGCCCTCTTCGTCTTCTGACTCTTAAGACTGCATTCCTGGTTGCCATCACCTCTGCCAGGAGAGTGAGTGAGCTTCAGGCTCTATCTTCTAAACTTCCTTTCCTCTCTGTCCATCCGGACAAAGTTGTCTTGAGTACTCGTCCTTCTTTCCTGCCCAAGGTGGTTACAGCCTTTCATATTGGGCAGTCCATCACCTTGCCCACCTTCTTTCCTCCTCCGCATCCCTCGAAAGAGGACGATAGGCTCCACCGTCTGGACCCAAAACGTGCGCTCTCCTTTTATCTAGACTGCACACCTCAGTTCCGGGTGGATGACCAGCTCTTTGTTGGTTTCGTGGGCGCTAAGAAGGGACGGGCAGTGCACAAACGGACCATCTCTCAGTGGGTAATTTTGTGCATTAAGGTCTCTTACTCTTTGGCCAAGAAGGAGCCTCTTGTGGGGCTACGTGCCCATTCCACTCGGGCCACTGCGGCTACTACTGCCCTGGGTCGGGGAGTCCTCTTGCAGGACATCTGTCAGGCAGCTACGTGGGCCTCACTGCACACATTTGCTAGACACTACTGCCTGGACAGCCAAGTCCGGAGAGATGGCTTTTTCGGCCGTTCCATTCTCCAGGACTTTCTGGTGTGATCTTGGTTCGCAGACCCACCACCGGGGTTAGTATTGCTGGGTTATCTATTCTAAGGTAAGGATTCTAACACTAACCTGTTTCTTTCAGATGCACAAGTTACTTACCTTCGGTAACGATATATCTGTAAGAAACAGTAGTTAGTGTTAGATTCCTTACTGCCCCACCCATCCTCCCCGTTCTGCGAACCGATATCTAGGGTTAAGGTATCTCCCTTTGAGGGCCCTAGTTTCATGGCACCAGTGTCGGTCTCTGGCATGGCTCTGCGTTCCTGGTGCGGAAAGCTATGTACAAGAACTGACGTCAGCGCGTGAGGGCAGCGTCTAAGTGCTCCGACGACGTCATCCCGGCAATCAGGACACCAAATGACGGACGCGGAGCAGCAGACGACGCCTACCGACGCGCAGGGGTACTGCTACGCAAAACTTTCCGGATCCAGTCTGACGCCTGGGGATATTCTAAGGTAAGGAATCTAACACTAACTACTGTTTCTTACAGATATATCGTTACCGAAGGTAAGTAACTTGTGCGTTTAGAATAACATTGCCAAAGCAGTTGACACAGAAGCATTTTCTAATTGGTATCCGATAACATCATCACTTGTTTTTTACTTTCTGCTTCATTACATCTTTTCTTTTCTCTTGATTTTCTTTCTGCTTTTCAACCATAGGTAATTCTTCAACATGTTTGCATTTTGAACTCACAACATGTTTCTCATAAATAGGATATTCACCTAAACAGGGAGCATAAAGCGATGATATTCTCTTACACAATTAATATCAGCACTAACCTTGTCCTCATCAAAATCAATTAAATACAAACCAGATTATGTTCTAACTCGAGATAATGCAACATTTAACATTCCCTCTTTAAACACAGTTCTTCCTACATTTACCAAAGCATTATCTACACTTAAACCTTGTGATTTATGAATAATTATTGCATATGCTGAACAGAAGGGAAACTGTTTTCCACGAACATACAAGTCTTTTACAAGCGAAAAAGTGTGACAGAACATGCAATCTGTCTTACCTCTGCAATCTGATCAAATTTAACTTTCAAGAATTCAATTCCATTTCTATTTTGATGCTTCACAAAACCAACAACTTTCCCCATTGCTCCATCAACTAAACCTTCTTCTACATTCAGACTATGCTTCAAAGTTACCCGACAGTTTAAACATGCATTTAAAAAAAATTCTAAGCCTGCAATTTTTGATACAGACTTTTCCAAAGAATCCAATTTAGTCTTGTTTTTCTGAAAGAAAAATTGTTATTCCTTGATGCTCGATTTTATCAATAGCTTCAATGTGAACTATTTCTTTTTTTCCAATTTCATAAGCTATCTATTAAATGTATAGCACTCTTCCCCTGTAGGCATTAAGTAAACTATAGACTTTTTTTCTTTAATTTTCTTGTACACTACTTCTGCTGGTGTGTTTTCATTTGTAAACAAGTTCTTTAGTAGACAACTTTGAAAAGCTTGTTTACCATGTTTGCTTAGAACACCAATTCTTACATCTTTTAGAATATTTGCATAATCTTCATCTCTTGCTTGTTGCATATTCTGACTGAGTTCTTTATATTCAAAATGTAACCACAGATTCACATTTCCAATACTTCCAATGTGTCTTCATGTACAAGTGTTTTAAACACTGGTTCTCCTTTTACAGGGGTTAGTTGTAGCAGATCTCCAAATACAATTAAATGTTTTCCCCCAAAGAGAACGTCGTAATCTTTTTTAATACCTGTTGCATTCTTAAGTTTACAAAAGCAAGCATTACGTTTGAGACCAAGCTCACCTCATCAATAATTAAAAGTTTCATTTTCTTCAGCACTCTTGACACTTCATAAGAAGCTTCTCCAGACAACTTCTGATATTCTAATTTATTATCATGCTCAACTGGTAACATAAATAACCTATTCAAATTAACTCCTTTAACATTGTGTCCATCTAATCCAGTTGGGTCTGTTACCACACAATATAAATGTGAACCTTTAGTTTTTTGAAGATAACTGGTCAAAACTTTAATGAAAAAACTTGTACCTGTCTCAGCTTGACCACTGATGTACATCAGAAGAGGTTTAAAAGTTTGAACACACACCTTCTTTTTTTTCATGCAACAAACCCTGGGGCATATTACCAAGGGGGGGCGATAGGCAAATATCGCCGGTTTAGCGGCCGTTTTCAGCCAATAAGCAGCGATAATTCAATCGCTCTATTAGCAAGCTGTCGCTACCTGATGTTAGCGACAGCTTTTAGGCGATAGCGAGCGGTTTGGGGCCCGCTATGCATGTCAGCGATATTTATCGCTAATGACATGCAAAGTGGGCGCACCCAACCTGTTAGCGACTGAAAGCAGTCGCTAACGTCGCTATCGCCTATTAGCAAGGCGGGCGTAGCAATGGAAATATTCCCGCTATCGCCAAAAACGAACGCCTGCTCAGACCAGTTCTTAGCCATGTTATCCAATAGGAGGTGGATAACATGGCTAAGAGCATTCTGTCGCTAATGCGTGAATATCGCTGTATTCTCAGCGATATTCACGCTATCGCCGGAAAAATTATAGCTTTGGAGATAAACGTTGCTAATAGCAAGTTATCTAAGCGATAATTTCCGTCGATGCTTAGCGATAAAAAAATCGTTGCAAAGCCTAGTTAGCGATAAATATCGCTAGTTGTTGGTAATATGCCCCCATGTTCTATCCATTTTCTCACTTGCACATATATTTCTTTCTGTTCAACATTTACTTGTTCTTCTAAGTTTTCCAATTTAATATTCTCCTTGTGTGCTTGTTACATTGCATTTTCGACTACATGCATTGCAATCGCTGCTTCATTCTCCAGCATTGGTTGTCCAAGGGGATCACGACTACATGGACCACTACTTTGACTATCTTGAGAACTTTCATGAGCTATTTCAGCTGTAATAGTCTTTTCCTGTTCAACTCATCATTCAACATTTTTGAATATGTAGGGAAAATTGTACATCCAATGCTATCTTTACATGCATTAAAAGAATCTTCTTAGCAGTCAAACTATCCAACTAATTCACTTTCGCTACACCATGGTTTAAACAGTTGCAGAATTGCTAAATAGTAAAATTCTCGCTTATCTGGAGTTTCACAACTAAGTTTCTTGTGGTTTATAAGATTACCCTTTGCATGTTTTACTAAACAACCATGACATCCAACTACAGCAAACTTTTCTTCTTTTAAATTCTGTTTACCATTTCTTTTGAAGCTGTACATATCATCATACAGACATAGCTGTTCCAGATGTCAACCCCTTTTTTGGGATAGTATGTGTCCAACATATTAGTTTTAAGAATGTCTGTACTGTATGACCCATTTGCTGCTAATTGTTCCATTTCTTCCAATGATTTCAACACTCTATTTCGTTTGCAGGCAAGACCTAAACTTACCCAAATGATTCCTCGTGACTTTGATTATAAACTTGAAGATCACAAGCCGTCTGAACATTCATAGGTTCCAATTTCTCTGTGGGAAAGCATTTTCAAAGTAAAGCTGTACAATTTTTGGCTAAGGCTTTTCTCTTGTGCAATTTCTTCCCACATTTGTTTCATCTCTGTTTTTTCAGATTTTGTTATGTACGATGTAACATAACGTGCAACAGCAATTGAGTTACCTGCCACATACTGGATGTCCATGTTCACATTCCACATTTTTAAAATGACTGGATTGCAGTCATTGATATACTTTGACACGTCTGTTCTTTTTAAGTTGAAGGTATTCTTTGGAGATTTCCGAGTTATTGTGTGCCTTACAGAAGAAAAAAATAATTTACTCTTCCTTTAAAAATGACTGGACGGGGAAAACCAAACAGACATTTGGTGTAAAATTTTCCTTTACACTTGTATTTTTTTCTGCAATACTTTCCACAACGATGACTTTGGAAACGTAGAACTTGCTGTCTCAAGCTTCTATCTCCTCCTTCTCTTGGAATCTCACATGTCACATACTGTTCGATGAAAGACAATACTATTTCATCAGAATCATTTCAAAATTTAGGTGCATCCTTGATCCATAGTAGTATATGAGGTGCACCTCTTGCTTGATACTCCTTTCTCCAAAAGAAATTGGCAGCTTCTCCAAGAGGTGGATTCTTTTTATTCCAGATAAAAGACATCATAGCTTGAAACCTATGATTGAAATATCTGCACACATTTACAGGATCCAATGAACACAGTTCACCAGGAGTCTTTATTTCAACATTTTTTATATTGGAATTCGCTTCTCTTAGAAACTCAAGCAAATATTCCCATGCATACTCTGCACAGCTAAGTGTGACAAACCATGTTGGTGTACCTAAGTTCCGTAAAACATACACTTGAGTTCTCTATGACGACTATACCAATACTCATTTATTCCACGTTGACATGCCATCAAATTGATTAACTGTGCTTCTAAATTTTCATCTGTTTCTTGAACTTTCTCCACAAATGCTTTCGCAGAAAAAAGTGATTGATGAACTCCATGTTTAAGTATGTGGTTCACTGCATACGACAGAGAAGACAGATCACTTTCAAACAAAAGGTGAAATATTTATGGAATGCACTGTCAAAATCTAGGATCTTGAGAATATAATCTTGTTGACCGATATTCTGAAGCTGTAATCCGTACAGGTCGGTCATTATATCGACCACCTTCTCCAGTAGGAAACAACTGTGGAAAACATGAGCTTCCGCGCTTTTCTCCCATACACTCATTGGAGTTCCCTGTACTTTTTTCATTTGAAATAACTCAATGCTACTTCCTATTACTTCTTTTCAATGCAAAGGACATATTGTGTAATGTTCATAAATCTCTTCAGTCCTTGACCTGTCCATTTTCCCTATTTGACCACTTGAAATTTCAGATTCATCTTTTAAACTTATTACCTGTTCATCCACATTTACATTTTTGTAATAAATATTGTTCTCTATAAGATATAAGGTAGCCTTTTCAACTTTATTAACATCCACAAATTCTTGCCATATTTTCCGACTCTTTGTTGGTACACTATTTACTTAAATAACTACTGCCTCCTTTTCCTCTTTCTCTCCAGCAATAGTTTCAATATTTTTCTTAAAATCCAAAAGTAAGTACACCACTCTTCCTTTCAGCCCTCTTTGCAAGTCTGTTGGTGGCAGTTTACCTATTTTAGTCTCCATCTGAATTATAGTTTGAAAAGGATGAACAGACTGAATTAGAAACGACTCATATGTATTCAATTTGGCCAGTTCCTCCGGAATAGCTACTAATTCTAAGTTATTATGTACTGCTCTAGCAGACATTTTGTTCTCTTCTAATTTGTTGTAACAATATTTACAAATACATTGATCACTACCTAACTCAAATCGACCTTCCACAAACAAGTAAGTTGCAAATTCTCCCCACTTACCATTGTTCTCCTTTTCACTTTTCAAATACAAATCAACATTCCTACTTTTACTTTTATAATGAGTAAATCAACAACAAACACAAACATAGTTTGGTATTTCACAGCGCACTACATTAAACTTTTCAATTACTTCTTCAAACTGATCAGTGCTAATCACTTTACCATCTCCTCCAACATCTGTAATTGTCAAACTTTCAATTTCTATGGACTGCTCTTCTGAACCAAAATATCGCATTTCAATATCATCACACTTTTTTGAACATCTGATAAAGAACCATATAAAATACATGTGTGCAGTTCACTCACACATAATGCAGGACTTTTTACATAGTACAGTTTCCTTACAAACTTCTGCATTTCTGAATGGTGTACTGCTAACATCCTCAAGTGATGAAAAACACTTTTACAAACTTTTCTTGAAAGACAAGCCAGAGAATGCCCATACTTCTCAGTATATTTTCTTATATTACATGGATCTAGTCCTTGTAACAACTTATTCTTCTGTTTAAAACTTTTCTGTGCATATTCTCCTAGCAAATTTCGGATTATATCAATGGATACCTGTTGAATACTACAAATACTACTACAACCCCACTTATACACAGGAGCTTGTAGACATTTCCCTTGCACTTCTTCAGCTATTAACTCTTCTGCACTTTTACCAACCATTTCCTCCTTTGGAAGAGGACAACCATCCTGAACTTCGTAGCAACGACCTCCAGTATCAACTGCAAATGGTAAACTATTTTCCTGGAAGTAAATTTCCTCATTAAAAAAAGGCTCACTAGTAGAAGTATGTCTCCAATGTCCACTAAAGATTTTGCAAAAGTTGGTTCTGTTCATAAGTCTCTTTTTTCTACTTTTGTCTTTCAACACTTTGACTATTTTATCCAACAGTTTGATTCTCTTTAAAATCAGAATGAATAAGTTCTGTTTTAAATTGAAAGCAGTATCCACTATACTTTCAATACGCTGCTTCTCTTTGAATTGCAACACTTTCCTTTTATATTTGCAGCATGTTTTCATTAAATTCTGAATCACTCTAGATCGAAAAAGTCTCTGATGAATTTCTTGAAATTGCTTTTGTCTCCAATACTATTTGTTATCATGTTTCCTTTTCCTGGTATTTGAAATTGAACTCTGCTTCACCTTACTTCAAAAATTCTTCTTTTTGCTTTGTGTGATGTTTTTTCATTAAATGTTCGTAATATTTTTTTCTGAAATTGTCTTCTGCTTTTAGCAGAACAAATTGTTTCTGTACTTCACGCATTTTGTTCTAATTGAAGATCTTTCCTTTTGGTCAAATATGTATATTTTTTCTCTTTTCTCTTTTTTTCACTTCTTCTAGGCATTTGCACATTTTAATCCAAACGAAATAATTTTCTGAAAAACAAAAAATAGATTCAATAATTTTTCACATTTTTTCACTATGTTAAATAATAACATACAATTACAAAACTTCTACTAACTTCTACTAACGACTTCCAGACCCAGTGCTGCAATGTGATGGCGCACTACAGAGGAGCACTAGGATGACAAGTAGTGCCATAGAACATAGAGCAAGTATTTATTTAATTATTTACATACACCTTTACAATTTCTATGTAACTGCACTATCTGGTACTTTTCACCTCTCCGCCACTCCCCACCACCCCACAGCACTCTCTCTTCGACCCACCGCAGACAACTTTATAGATAGTATTTTTTTTAAATTGTAATCTATGTACTTAGGATGATAGTATCAACCAAACGTTACACACAGAAATGACCATTATTAGCCTAACAATTTTATCTACAACTTTGCAAACATAACACTGCACCCAGGTCTGTAAGTGGGGAAGGGGATCTGTGGGGGTCTGAGCACCAGCACTTTATTTTTGGGGGCCTTGAAATGGGTCTTTATAGGGATCTATTTTCGGGCCTTGCAAAGCTAATCCATTTTTAATTTTTTTATTGCACTGCAGTGAGACTGAGAGCATGCACATTGCTCACTACCGAGAAGTGCAGACATCATGCCAGGTGACTCGCATTGTTGGAGAAGGGAAATCCTTTAAAGAGAGTCATTTTCTCTCAGGATTTCCCTTCTCTTTTTGCAACGCAGGAGCAACATCATCGTGGAGTGATTAGCAGACAGACCACCAGGTGCGCAACGCCCATTGCCCCGGACTCTCTGAGACAGCTTCCCGGGCGCACACACAGACCCGCACCGAGTACTTCAGAGGTCTTCAAAAGACCATTTTTTTGTAAATGAGACTCTGTTCTTTTTCACCCCTTTTTACAGCCCCTACATCCCCACTCTGCCTATTGCTGAAAGAATTAGGCTCCCCCGAAATTTCGTTCTGGTTGCGCCTCTGGAAACGACCACAAGCAGGCAACTCCAGCACATCCCTGCTCTGACCTTACACACTGTTTTAGTGCTACGAAAACACACGCTTTGTCTGGCTTACTTAATTCTCACACCCCCTCTTTAATATTAGGATAAAAGATTTGCAATTACTTTTGTATTCCTATACTGTGCTTCATATGGAAATATAGAACTGCAGGTTCTCACCACCCCAAATTAGCTCTCTGGTATACTTTCTCAAATGTAAGAAGTACAGGTATTTAGTATCTGTCAGTCACGGCCACTTTAAAGCAGTGTTCCTATATACAACTCGGCAAAACGTTATGTTTCTAAATTAACGTCTTACACTGAAAAGCTCCTTTACATTTCTTTTGCTAGATGTTTACGTTTAAATTTCTTTATTGTAGTTTTGAAGTGGGGAGCCTTACGCCGTGTAAGGTCAAACACTGAGCACACCAGTAGCGTCCAGGCGCGTAAGTAAAGTTACTCAATAGTGAGTTGAAGCAATGAGTAGATCAAGAAGTTGATTCTTTATTATATTACATTCTTCTAAGGGATCAACATCATATTTCAGCATATGATTGGGTATCCTTGAATTAGGTCAATGTACATAAGTCGGTTGTATAAATTTCCAAAATGATTAGACATTCACAAGCGGTGAGCATTATCCCCTTTACTTCATCAGGGGGGTCCGCTCGGTGCATTAGTGAGAAAGCGCTCTTCCATCGATGCGTGTGTAACAGTCTAAAGATCCCGGAAGATTGTAGTTTTATCATGTAACACAGAAATCTGATGATGTGCATTCATTACTTGCCAATAAGGCTATAACATAAGCAATCATATTAGGCAATCCCCAGGCCAAAACCTGCCCGTCTTAGTCCTGACCAACTGCACCACAGCCATATATAAATTAATTCAATCAAAACAGATTCCATAACGCCCCCCACCCCAAACCCCTACCCCCTCTCCCCCGTGTTCCATGTCCGCTACTCAAGGAGTCAAAACTCTTCCTTAACTCCCTACATCCTTCAAGACACTCCCTGCGACCCCGTGAGGTACTATAGCCTGAGGTTTCTGGGGCAGGTGATCTCTCTAAATTCCGTGGCTAATAGTGATAGAAAGGGTTGCCACAATTCGTCATATTTTGATCGTTCCCCTGCCAAGGTGAGTGTCAGTTTCTCCATCCCAAGGACGAGCCATAGGCGGTGTAGCCAGCCAGTGAGCGTGGGGACAGTAGGGGTACGCCAATGTGTAAGTATGTTTTGTGTCGCTGACCCCAACCCGATTGCTATCTGTCTGCCTCTATGTGAACGTAGTGGGTACATCAGGGGGTTGGGAAGGCCAAGCAAGATGTATGCTGTGAAGCGCGGGATCTCAATCTCGAAATGTCTATCCACTTCATCCAGGACCTGGGTCCAGTTGCTCCCAATACGGGCACACTCCCACAACAAATGAACTAAGGTACCTACTCGACCACAACCCTGCCAGCATGTCGCCTCCTGGGTTTTGTCCATAGCATGCAAACGCTCCGGGGTGTAATACCAATATGAGGCTACTTTCGTAAGGGTCTCGGTAAGCCCCATATGGTAAGCAGAATGACGGGCCCTTTAATATATGTTGTCCCACTCTTTCTGGCTAAGGACCGTGCCCAGATCCTTCTCCCACCGTGCCTTACTAGGGTTATATGTATATGTGAGTCATGTCTGTAACATCTTATACAAATCAGAAATAAGTTTCTTGTCTGATGGGCGCGTGAGTAACCATCGCTCGTAGGGTGTGAGGAGTCTATTCGCTGCAGAGCGGACCTTAGGTTGTAGCACCCAATGTCTGACCTGTAGATATTGGAGTCGGTCCATCTCCAGAAGCTCATACACCTGTTTCAGCTGGGGAAAAGGAATGACCCCATCCGCTCCGTATACATGGTATAGAACTAGACACCCCGCTGGTCCCAATCGTGCAAAGGCGACCTTGTCCATACCAGGAGTGAACTCTGGATTATTCAGTAGTGGGGACAATGGCGAGTGAAAAGATGTGAGTTCGTGTTCGACATTAGTAGCGTCCCATATCTCATGGGGTACCCTAGTGACATATGAGGCATAGAGGTTTGGGGGCCTATGGGCCTTGCGCAAAAAGGGAATTTCTTGAAGGGGTCGTGCAGCCACCGCCTGGTCCTGAAACAACCAGGGTTTCTCTGATTCCCATATACTCCACTCCACCAGGTATCTTAACTGAGCAGCTTGGAAATAGGGGTGAAGAACTGGTATCCCCAGTCCTCCGCCCTCCGGGGCAACTGTTGACAATGCCCGTCGCATTTGTGACTTCCAGATAAAATGTGCCAACTCCGCTTGTGTCTGTCTTATCCAGCCTGCGGGTGGCCGTAGAGGTATGGTACGAAAAAGGTATAGGATCTGGGTAAGATAGTCATTTTAACTGCTGCTATTTTGCCAAGCCAGGAAATTGGACTCTGCTTCCATCTCCCAAGCTCTCTAGGAATCTTTCTAGTCAGGGTCGCGTAATTGGTGGTGACCACCTCGGGGAGCGTAGGGGCCAGCTGTATCCCCAGGTACGGGGTCGAGTCTGCCGCCCATTGGATAAGGAGCAAATTCTGCAGATATTCCCGGGTAGATTTCAACAGGGAAAGATCTAAGGCCACCAACTTGTCCGCATTCACCTTGAATCCTGCAGCTTGCACTAATGCTTCCAGGTCTTTTAAACATACTGGTAATGCCGTTCTTGGGTTGGCGAGTGAAATCAGTATATCATCCGCGTATAAACAAATTGTGTGGACGTATCCACTGACCTTTATACCGGTGATGGCTGGATTCCGCCGAACCCCGTAGCTAGCGGTTCCATATAAAGGGCAAAGAGTAGGGGGGACAGGGGGCACCCGTGTCTCGTACCCCTTCCTATTGGGAAGCGGGAGGACGTGTGTCCATTCACCCGGACCACCGCTGTGGGATATCTGTAACAGTTGAGTACATACGTGCGGAAGCGCTTCCCATCCCCGTGCGTTCCTTAACCTGTTCCAGATAGGGCCAGTGAACCTGGCAAATGCTTTCTCAGCGCCGATGGTAAGCATCATATACTCTCCTGGGATGCACGTGGCCTTCTCGATAAGGTGGAGGACCCGTTTGGTGTTGTAAGATGTCTGACGCTCTGGGATAAACCCAGTGGACTTAGGCGTGCTGCGAGGATGCCGGTGTAAATCTTAAGGTCTATATTGAGGAGAGAGATTGGGTGATACGCTCCGCATCTAGATTTATCCTTCTCAGGTTTAGGAATGACTGTGATGGAAGCCTCTAGAAGGTCGCTCGGGATGGCCCCCTGGTCAGCAAACGAATTAAACAGTCTAGTAAGTACAGGGGCCAGGGTGCGCAGAATGTCTTGCAATATGGCTGCAATAACCTCCTCCATGTGTATGGCCCTATCCAGGTGATTGGCCTGGGCCTGGGTGAGCGCTGGTAGGGTGATTGAATCCAGGATGGCCCCGCCAGCTGCGCTAGTCAACGGGCCCCAGTATAGAGGGTGGCATAAAAGTCACGAAACACTGCTGCGATCTCCTTATCCACTGTTACGCTCTTACCATCCGCTCCATGGATTTCACAAACCCCCTGTTTCTGTCGGGCTTCTCTCAATTTATGAGCTAGAAGGCATGCACACCTATCCCCCCGGTGTAACAGGCATGTTTTAGCCTGAGCGCAGCGGACTCTGCTCTATCTTGATCCAGTGCTGCAAGTTGGCGGCGTGCGGCTTTAAGCTGACGCCACACTCGCGGGGCACCCGTTCTCTGATGTATCCTCTCTAGCTCCCTAGTCTGCTGTGTCAGTTCTTCCCATTTATGTTTGCGTTCTGCATTATCTGCTGCCGAAATAGCAATGAACTCTCCCCTCACTACCGCTTTTAGTGCTGCCAATTGTGTTGCAAGGGTGATGCCAGAGTTGGCGTTATGTGAGAGGTACTCTGTGATAGAATGTTGTATGCGTTTAACTACGTCTGTCCGGTGTAGGAGCGTGTCCCGAAGGCGCCACACCCTAGAGGGTAAGGACTGAGGTGGCAGGGTGAGAGTGACAGTAAACGGCGCGTTGTCTGATAGGTAGACTACCCCTATCTCTTCCGTAGACGTGAGGGCCTGTGCGGATGTGGAGACCAAGAAGTGGTCCAAGCGCGCATAAGTCTTGTGTGTGTTGGAATAGTATGTATATTCCCGTTCGTTGGGGTGACAAGCACGCCATAAATCACAGAGACTCAACTCAGTAACCCGGGCAAGCCCCTCCCTAGAGATGATGCCTATCTGCTGAGAGCGTTGGCTTGACCTGTCCAGCTGGTTGTCAAAAACTAGGTTCAAATCTCCCCCCAGGATAACATGTCTGTCTGTCGTGTCGGTAGCTTTCGAGATGGCCTAGTGTAAGAACTTCTCTTGGCCGTCATTCGGGGCATAAATAGCGCCAATGGTGAAAGGCAAGCCATTAATAGCAAAACGGTAAACCAATAGTCTCCCTTTGACCTCCACCTCTTTCTGTAACACTTCCCCCCCGGAACCGTTGGGCCACTAAGATTACTACCCCTGCTGTCTTATTAGAGCTAGATGAGAAGAATTTTGGGAAATTTCGGGGTACGCAAGCGATGGCAGTCTCTTGTTAACAGATGAGTCTCCTGTAGGCGTCAGATATCTGCTTGCGTATTTTCTAGGTAGGACAGTACTGCTCTACGTTTCACAGGGTTATTTAGTCCCCTTACATTCAGGGTCACAATCTTAAGCATGGTAGCCGCATACCAGGTAACAAAGAGGAGCATAGCTGGACAGCTGGTAAGGAGCAACTGTACTAGTACATGGTCTATAGGCAAGAAAGCTGTGGCAAAGTGGCAAGATTCAGAATGCAGGAGTTCTGGCTGCCTCAGCGGGCCTGCGAGGCATGCAGCAGGCACCCCACTACTCTCCCGTTGGACATGGAACGCAACCTCACTCCCCCCTAACCCCCCAACAACCCCAATCCCACCCCCCCAACAAGAAACGCAAAAGTGAAAAGCCCATAGTCCATCATCTTCACAGGTGATTGGAAACAGTTTATCATAGGGTAATGCGATCCAGTCTATACACTCCCCCTTCCGCCGACGACCTGGCGAAAAGAGCAAACAGCCACTGGCCTCAAAGGACAAGAGCGGCACATTCAGCTTGGATGAGGTGAGGTTAAGTCAGATGCTACTGCTTGCACTGCTGCCCGCTGGCCATCTTTAATTTCAGTCGCTGGGGGTTTCTTGACTCGGCGTCTTCTACCTTGCTGACGCCACTGGGATCCCGAGGCATCAGCACCCCCCGGGCGGGCCACCAGTTCTTCGTCTCCCACCACCGGGTCAATGCCCAGCAGGCGGCACGCCTCCTTCAGCGAACGAGCTGCTAAGCTTATTTTCCAGTTTGAACGCGATGCGGAAGGGATGTCCCCAACTGTAGGAAATGTTGTGTTGTTGTAGGTATGCTGTAACCGGTTTAAAGATCCAACGCTTCTGTAGTGTTAGTGCCGACAAGTCTTGGAATGGGATCGGCGATTGATCTCTGAAGGAGAGAGGATGTAGCTGTCGCGCCTTCTGGAGAATTTCCTCTTTCGTCCGAAAGTCTTGCACGCAGACTAGAATGTCCGGAGGGGGGCCGACACAGTGCATGGGGGACCACCCTATGTGCTCTATCAAGTCTGAGTTCTGACTCCAGAGGGCGTCCCAAAATGTGATTGAAGAGTTCTCTTTTGAGTCTAAACAGATCCTTAGTATCTTCGGTCAGCGTCACCCCTCGAATCCGCACGTTATGACGACGAGAGCGATTCTCCAAATCTTCCAAGCGAGTTTGCAAGTCCACCTTTTGGCCGTGTATCCGCAGGATCTCCTGTTGTAGTGCCTCGATTTCGGTGTCTTGGTCATCATTCTTGGTCTCCAGCTCCGGTACACGTTCCTCGATGCCGTCTACGTCCTTGCGAACCTCTCTGAGCTCCTCCAGAAATTTCTTCTTGAAGGTGTGGATGTCATCTCGCAAGGCCCTGAACAGTAACTCCAAGAAGGCCTTTGTAATAGGTTCCAAGCCTTCGGCAACGTCCGTAGCTGGGTGGGCCGTAGCTGTAGCCATGTCCTTAGGCGATTGGTTCGCTTGGGCCTTAGCAAACAGATCCTTTACTGATTTGTCCTTGCGGACCTTCGAGACAGACATGACGCGTGCGCTGTGGTCAGCAGTTCCCCCTCCAGAAGCGCCTCAACGGCCCCAGCACTCCCTTGGCGCCGGTCCTTCCCGTTGACCATGTCGCTGAAGTGATGATCTGCTGCCGTGGACTGCGCAGCAGCCAAGAAAATACCAGTCTGCTGTATCGGATGCCGCTACTCTGCTCAATCTTGTTCTGTCTCAGTGATTTGGCAAAACGGACGTGGTGTCTCCCCTATGTCCGCCACACACAGCTGTTTCTTCCGGTATTACCGAACCTGTCGTGGGTCATGCTGTGACCCCGCTCGCTGTCAATGCCATGTGCGGTCCCTTACACCCTGTTCTCCTTAGGCTAGCGCCGATCCTCTCTTCCCCCGGGCCCCTCCAAAAGTCCTGCGGGTCCCGCCCAGACTGTGGTGGTGTACCCTGCGCTGCCAGCGGCCGTCAGTTGGCGGAATTCGTTCCACCACCTCTGGGCACGGATGTCCTGTACCCAGCCCTCCTAGCTCTCACTACAGTGTGTCTCTTCGGGACCACTCCATTCCCTACTCCACCTTGTCCTGTAGTGCTCAGCTCCCTTTGGGTTTGGGCCGCCACTCCAGGCCTTCCGGTGCCGTGTTCGGTCACTTGTAGATCTGTCCCCTAGGCCCCGTGGACTCTGTCGTGCTCTCCCCGATGCCTGCTACTCCTTTTTGCTCAGAATCTTCTCTTGGGGAGTTAGCCCTCGCCACCAGGTCTTTGGGTCCCCACCGAGACCCTCCTCCATTCGCCGCCGGACCCCCAACAGTGTCTGGCCTCCGCCTCTCAGTCGCCACTGGTCATGAAACAGTCCTGCAGTCTCTGCGATGTAAGACTTGCCCACGTCCCTGTACTGCGACCACGCGGGAGTGCCCCGCTCCTCTCACTGGACCCCGAATCTCACTCATGGCGCCTTCACTTCACACAGCCCTTCTCAAAATGGTGCCGCGGCCTCCTCCTGATGGAGCCCCAATCGTGCTCACTGCCATCCACAATCCGCCTGCCACCCTGCTTCTCTGGGCAAATGTCACCACCTCACCTGGGGTACTCCTGCTGTCTGGTACGCCCTATAACGAGGGGCCCTCAACCATTCCAGCTGCATCGCCTCTCCTTGCGGCGCCGTGTAAGGTGGCACCATAGCCATCTTCTGCCTCGGCTCTTCCAATCGCCGCGGCCGGCCGCAATGTCTCCGCTACCCGTCTGCCTCCAAGCACTCGCTTGGACCTCGGCGGCCGGGGCTCGGTAGCAGCCTCTCCCGGCTCTCCGCGTCTCAGTGCCCAGGATATTCCCCACCTGGCAGCGCCAGGCCTCCAGTCGCGACCCTGTGGGGGGAGGGGCACTTCCCCAGCCACAGGCACCTAACCGCTCAGCTCTCGCTCTCTACCGCTCCGGTGCCACTTCCCAGGTCAGGCCGGCTGTCTCTGCAGTCCGGTCCGCCCCCAGCCCATGTCAGTGGTCCGGGGAACGGCCAGAACCGGTGCTATAAATTGGCCATCGGCAGGAGCAGAGGAGTAAAATGTCTGATCACGCCGCCATCTTGGGCACGCCCCTTTGCTAGATGTTTAAAACATCAGCAGCGAAGGGTGGTGAAGTCTGCTCCACAAAGAGCCGCTCAAAACTTTGTTGTTCTTTATAACAAACATCTGCCTGTCATTGCTTATCGCCAGCCTTTTTGACCCCTTAAGAGGCTGGGTGGATGAGTTGTATTTAGGATCGGGCGGAGGGAGCACGGAAATAAGAATGTATAGTTGAATAAAGGGCGAGTGGATGCATGGCCAGATGGATGAATGAATAGGTAAATGGATGGATGTATCAATTTTTGAATGGATGGATGGATGAATGAATGCATGGACCAGTACTTAGGATAGACGGGTGGGCTGTTAGATGCTTAGGATTGGTTCTAGGACAGATGTATCTATGGAGATATAGGCGTGTGGCTGCATGAATGGCACAGTGCTTACCATAGGTGAGTGGGCTCATAGATGCTTAAGATAAGTGCAGAAACAGATGTATGTATGTATATAAGTAGGAATGTATGCATCAATTAAAATATGGTTGGATGGCGCAGTGCTTAGGATGGATGGATGCTGGGCTTCAATTGGGTCGGGTATGAGGACCGGCACTTATTTTCAGGGAGCCTCCAAACGGCTCTCTATCGGGATCTATTTGTGGTCCTCGCCAAGATAGTCATTTTTTTTTTCACTGCAGTGGAAGCATGCACATCGATGTACGCATGCTCATTTTGCTCACTACTGAGAACTGTACACATCATGCTAGTTGAGCCACGTTGTAGAAGGAAGGGAAATCCTTTAAAGATTGTTTTTTTCCAAATGTAGGATAATTGATCGGGATTTTCTAAAGCACACAATGCTACTTATCTTGATTTAGACCACACCCCTACTTGCATAGCCCACACACCTTTAAGAGGTTTGCCCCCTTTTAGAGCACCCCCAGTTTTTTCCCTCTTAAAACCCTGACTACACCATAGTAACAAAGAAATAGTCTAGCTTCCATTTAAATCTATAATGGCACAAAGTTTCATAATTTGCCATCAACGCTGGCAGCCTTCTACCACAGTGTCTATCAGCACAAAGATTTGTTATCCACAGAAATGTTGTGTAATTTGTGTAGCTGTCTGCTGGAACACTCATCACCAAAAGGTATTAAAACATTGGAATTTGCCAGAAAAACATATACCATACCATAAAGCGATTCATAAATGGGCACACTGCCACTACACCACCCTCTTCCCTATCCTTCCTTAACCTTACAAAATCAAAGAAAAAGCCCCAGCAAACCTAGTAAAGCCATTATAGCAATACAGGAACTTAATTTCAACAACTGTCTGCGAGAACACTCATCAGCAAAACGTATTAAAGGATGTACGTTGCTACAATGCATGCTTTTACCACGCATGCAGTAACAACGCAAGTTTTAAAACGCATTACATTACAACGCATTACACTGGGGGTGCTGGATAGTGAATAGTTGAATTTACTATTCCAACACCAGTCCCCGTGGACACTAGGGAAGGTGTTGGATAGTAAATTAAAACTATTCCCTATCATAGAGCGCCCCCCAGTGTAATGCGTTGTAATGGTTTTCGTTTTAAAGTCTGCGTTGTAATAGCACTGCGTGCTAAAAGTTGCGTTATAAAGGTTGTTCCCCCGTATTAAAACATGCAAATTTGCGGGTAAAACATATACCATGCCATAGGGCGCTTTATAAGTGCTCCCAGTGGTACAACATCACCTTTAGTAGCTCGACATCTGCACGTTACTAAATTCTGTGTTTTAATGACCAACATACCCACCTCCATCACACCCACCCCGCCCTTGCTTAACCGTACGAAATCAAACAGAAACCCCCACCATTCCTAGTAGCGACACTATACCCATACACAGGGTTAATTTTAACAGGTGTGTGCCAGAACACTTATCAACAAAAAATATTTAAACATGCAAATTAGTGGGTAAAACATAAACCATCCCATAGCACGGTTAATAAACGGGCCCAGTGGCACTAGATTACCTTTACTAGCTACACATGTCCATGTTACAAATATCTGTGTTATAATCAGCAACATACCCACCTCCCCACCCACACCCATGCCCTTGCTTAACCTTACGAAATCAAACAGCGCGCCCCATCACTCCTGTTACCGCCACTATATCCATATATAGACTTAATGTCAACAGGTGTCTGCTGGAACGCTCATCAGCAAAAGCTATTAAAACCTGCAATTTTGCAACTAAAACATACACCATACCATCAAACGGTTTATAAATAGTCACAGTACCACTACACCACCTCCACACATGCCCTTGCTTAACTTTACGCAATAAAAAAAGAGCCCCAGCAAACGCAGGAACTCCACTATAGCCATACAGAGGCTTAATTTCAACAGATTTCTCCCGAAACGTCATCAGCAAAACTTATTAAAACATGCAAATTTGTGGGTAAAACATATACCGTGCTATAGGGCGCTTTATAAGTGCTCCCAGTGGTACTACATCACCTTTAGTAGCTCGACATCTGCATGTTACTAAATTCTGTGTTTTAATCACCAACATACCCACCTCCCCATAACTACCCCCCCTTGCTTAACCATACGTAATCAAACAGAAACCCCCACCATTCCCAGTAGCGCCACTATACCCATAAAAGACGTTCATTTTAACAGGTTTCTGCCGGAACACTTATCAGCAAAAAGTATTCAAACATGCAAATTGGCGGGTAAAACATAAACCATCCCATAGCAGGGTTTATAAATGGGCCCAGTGGAACTACACCACCTTTACTAGCTAGACATCTATATGTTACTAAAGTCATTTAAACACTCTGTAGAGTGTATAGCAGGGGATGGGGAGAGTAAACAAAGTTCTAATTCCCAAACTTTTTATATATTGTCCCTTTACTGTATCTATATTAAAGACTTTAAATGGAATGAAAAAATTGACGAGTGTCTCAAAAGGGATAGTGAAGCTGAGCAGCGGTAAAACCCGGACCACTTCAACACCTACGTATATCCAGCACAAGAACACACAGCCTAACAAATAGTATCACTGATAATCACATGTAGTTCTCTAATGTCAACAAAGTCATATAGAAAATATACCACACATTTTCATTTCTTTTTTATCTCTCACACATTTATAAAACATCTCTTCTAAAGAAGCACTCCCCAACCACTTCTATTCCATAAGAACAGACAATCATTAATATGTTTACTACCATATATTTTAGTATATCTACCTTTTTATTATTCACTAGTCAGAAACTATGAAAACTATAAACTATACCCAAATGCAAACCAGAAACCATGTTCATATTATATCTCAACCTATGATCAAATGATTCAAACTATGCGTACATATAAAAGAAACGTTTCACTTTTACTATCTCCATCTCCTCTCCATGTAATCTCCAAACACTGTAGACGACCTCACAGTACAACAACCTACCTCGACTTACATTCAAATCTACCTCTCAGTGTCAAAAATGAGACCACAGCCTGCCCACATAACATTTCTGGGTTTCGTTTTATCGCTTTTAACTTAATAACGGATACCTCTCCTACCACGACCCCCCACCTGACTATTTACACAAAAAGTATCATTTGCAAACATGCAACATTTTGTTTATCTCGCCCGAATATATTACAAACCCAAATTAAGGCTGTACCTCATTTTCAAAACCATACAGTCCTTTAAAGAAGACAAACTACACTTCTTCTTTGTGAAAAATCCCTAAACATATATAAACTACTTATTTAGCAACAGGTCAACCGGTATGCATATTTTATAACCAATATCAAACACCACACTTTACTAACACTATATTATTTTGAAATAAAAAATACTTTCAAACTTAAAAACATCACCTCAAATACTTAATCACTACTACAGAACACATAACACACCTTGTTCCTTTCTACCTCACCTTTGCAGCTGGTATGCAGATTTCAAATGTCACACACGCATACAATTCTTTCTTTGTCACATAGTACATGCAAAGCACCAATTTCATCAACAATGGAACCAGTAATGGCACAATTTCTCTGTCGCTCCACACATAAATACATGTAAAGAACAAATCAGAATACTTCATTCCTTCAACGACATTCCAAAACCTATCTCCACTGGTTAATTTTGAATTTTCCATACAAAAGCTAATTAATATTCAGCGCCACATACAGGTCACAAGTTCAACCTAATTTATCATCACACTTTCTGGAACATTCTACGCCACCTGCAGGTTAAAAGTTCATCAATTTTTTTCACAATAGGGGTCAGTAGTCCATCAGCTTTATCCCCAACTCCAGAAGCACCTCAGCTTACGCCCCCAGCGCCATCAGACCAGTAGGAATCACTGCTTTTCTTTATACAAATACCGAATTAATTTGATACACGCAAATTTACCTTCGCACTCCCTAAATAACACCCCCTAAGCACCATACAAAAGTTACAATGTTCGAAACAAAAGTTCCTCCGAGTAGGTATAACTACATGCTGACACTACTTGGACAGATGTGGCACAGCGGCCAGAGCACATGACTTCACAGCATATGACACACAGTTTGGGCTCACTCTTTCAATCCCGAGTCCGGCAGCACCTCACCTTAGCAGCATGAGACTCCATACAGTACCTCATATATCTTCCGTACCTCAGGACTTTCAGACCAGTAGGGGATAGTAGTTCCTCCTAGTAGGTATATGCTGACACTACTTCCACAGGTGTAGTGCAGCGGCTACGGCACATGACTTCACAGCATAAGACACACAGTTTGCGCTCACGCTTTAATCCCTGAGTCCCGCACCACCTCACCTTACTAGCATCAGACTCTACGCAATACCTCACTAAATTTCCGTAGCCCAGCACTTTCATACCGGTAGGGGTGAATACTTTGCTTCGCACCCTCTCTATACAACACCCTAAACACACCACAGACGTGACAGTGCTCCTCCCCACCTCTTTCCTACTTTTTTCACCCTTTTGTCCCCTTACTCGCTTCAACGGAATCACAAAATGCCGGCCATCACTTCCTAGTTGCAACTGCTCGCAGCCAATAAGCAGCAAGCTCGTGCTCGTAACGCCTCAGCCAATCAGATGGCAGAATTCCCAAATATCGATATCTGTACATTTTGATATTTCTCAAAAACTACTGAACAGATTTACACCAAATAAACAAAAGCTTGCTTTCTAGACCAAGACCCTTCTCCCTGACAAATTTGGGGTAATTCTGTTCACCCGTTTGACCGGTATCCTTGTCTAAAGCTTCCTAATGAAATTAACATGGACAAAACACGTTTTGGGACCCCCTTTTTTTCTCAGCCCCTCCTTGACGAATCACATAGGAGCTGATATCAACAAAGAATTAGTTTTGAAACTTTCATGAAGATTCCTCGAACGAAGCCAAAGTTATAGGCAAAACAATAAATGCTCTTCCTATGGCATCTTGGTCCTAACTGTAATATATATATATGTGTATATATATATATATATATATATATATATATATATATATATATATATATATATATATATATATATATATATATATATAAACTGAAAAAAAAACATAGGTTTCAGGCCTTATATAGTTAGGAATTAGCATTTAAAAAACCTTTGAAATTCATTCAAAAAACTATAAGTTTTAGGGGTGTTATAGTTAGCTGGACATTTCACTCATACAAAACCATTGAAAGTGCTCCTATATAGTTAGTTGTACTAACTATATTTTGCGCACCCGCAATCCACTGCTGATGATGTCATATATTACATCATTCATGACATGGTCAGTGACATTACTGATGACATCTCAAATGACATCACTGATGACATCACTGATGACATCATCCACGTGACAATCACATACACCTTTTCATACACTAGTAAAATCTTTCATCACTCTTTGTAAAATACAGAGTATCATATTTGAATCCATTGTTACAGCAATACAAGTATCTAAAAACCCACTCAGTGATTCATAGATGTATACACACATCTAAACACTTACCTGTAGATTTACTCATACATGCTGTCAATGAACAATACAACACTATCAAAAATACTTATACACCTAAATCGACATTACACACCAGCCCACATCCTATTCACATATGAAGTCATCCAACTCACTTAAGCAAGCAATGGATCATACTTACATATTTACTTAGCTACACACTTATAAAAACACAACTTCATCTATTCATTTAGATAGTAAGTCATACTTAGTGAATTATAAAATCATTATTACAAGTATAAAGGTATCCATACAGTCACTCACACAATCATTGAGTCTTATGTATACTTATTTATATACAACAACTGACACATACACTGCCTTTTATTTTTCTAGTTTGTTGGACATGTCCCATTGAGAAATATATTTGCTCATCACCACACCCATAAAGATATCCACTCACCCAAACAACTGTTAGAACATGTCGTTTTAACTTCATTTATCTAGTGAAGCAACTATTCACACATCTTTGGGCAGTCACACACCCCCCACCGGACCACACATACATATTCTCTCTCCCATACAAATACTCAGTTAACTAATCAATATTTAATATAGACTTTCACATAGCTAGTAACCAACTGGAGAACCAGTTTACACAACAACTGACAAAGTGATACATATAACTATATAGGGCCAGAAACCTATGGTTTTTTCAGTGAATTTCAAAGGTTTTTTAAATGCTAATTCCTAACTATATAAGGCCTGAAACCTATGGTTTTTTCAGTGAATTTGCAAGGTTTTTAAATGCTAATTCCTAACTATAGAAGGCCTGAAACCTATGGTTCTTTCAGTGAATTTGCAAGGTTTTTAAATGCTAATTCCTAACTATAGAAGGCCTGAAACCTATGTTTTTTACAGTGAATTTCAAAGGTTTTTTAAATGCTAATTCCTAACTGTATAACCTGAAAGCCCACCAGGAATCTCCAGTATGCGCCAGGGGACTGCATTGCAGAGAGTTGTAATGAAGCCACGCCCCTTTTTACACCTCTCTGCAACGCAGCCCCTGTGCATGTTTGAAGAGGGGGAACTAATTCCCCTTACATACAGAGGTGTAATGAGGCTATGTCCCTTGTAACACCTCTCGGCAACGCAGCCCCCTGGCGCGTTTGCAGAGGGGGAACTAATTCCCCTTGCTTACTGGGGGTCCCTGGGGGCCAACTAGCCCACCAGGAGCCTCCAGTATGCGCCAGGGGGCTGCATTGCAGAGAGGTGTAATGAGGCCACACCCTTTTTTACACCTCTCTGCAACGCAGCCCCCGTGCATGTTTGAAGTGGGGGAACTAATTCCCCTTGCATACTGGGGGTCCCTGGGGGCCAACTAGCCCACCTGGAACCTCCAGTATGCGCCAGGGGGCTGCATTGCACAGAGGTGTAATGAGGCTATGCCCCTTTTTACACCTCTCTGCAACGCAGGCCACTGTAGCGTTTGCAGAGGGTGGACTAATTCCCCTTGCATACTGGGGGTCCCTGGGTCATATCTGCCCAAACGCCGAATTTCCGAACGATTGAAAATGACTTTTCTTGAGAAACATTTCGATTTGGATTATCATGTCCTATACTTTGGAATTTTTGAAAGACTGACTTTGAGGATGCTATAAATTACTCAAGTCTGCCCAAATTGTTTGGGTAAAATTGATACCTAGTCACTTTGAATAAGAATGTACTTACGTCTCGTCTAACATTTGGAAGAAATATCTAGTTATATGACAACAGGATACCGACATAACTTGAAGGAAATAAGAATGCCCTGAAGAAGTTCTGTTGTACAGAACGAAAAGCGTCGGCTGGCTGTGGTACATAAAGGAAAATAATAGCATTTGAATATACACCAAGATTCAGCGCTTTAATAAGGACTCTAAGTGATATGATTTGATTGGACTTATTGTGCAAGTGGTGCTGTGCCAAACTTTGGAATATTCTCTACTACTCTCTACTACTTACTCTCTACTACTACACTACTCTCTAATACTCACTCTCTACTACTCATTCTCTACTACTCTACTACTCTCTCTACTACTTACTCCCTACTACTCACTATCTACTACTCTCTACTACTCACTCTCTACCACTCTCTACTCTCTACTACTCACTCTCTACTACTCTCTCTACTACTCACTCTTTACTACTCACTCTCTACTACTCTCTACTACTCACTCTCTACTTCTCACTCTACTTCTTACTCTCTACTACTCTCTCTACTACTCTCTACTACTCACTCTCTTCTACTCACTCTACTACTCACTCTCTACTACTCTCTCTCTACTACTCTCAACTACTCACTCTACTACTCAGTCTCTACTACTCTCTACTATTCTCTCTCTCTCTGCTACTCACTCTCTACTACTCACTCTTTACTACTCTCTACTATTCACTCTCTACTGCTCTCTACTACTCACTCTACTACTTACTCTCTACTACTATCTACTACTCACTCTCTACTACTCACTCTACTATTCACTCTACTACTCTCTACTACTCACTCTCTGCTACTCTCTCTACTGCTCTCTACTACTCTCTACTACTCACTCTCTACTCTCTATTACTCACTCTCTACTCTCTACCTCTCTACCTCTCTCTACATCTCTCTCTAATAGTCTCTACCTCTCTACCTCTACCTCTCTACCTCTACCTCTCTACCTCTACACCTCTACCTCTCTACCTCTTTCTACACGCACACATATACACATATATATATGCATATGCATTTATATATATATATGTATGTGTATATATATATATATACCTACATATATAAACATATATAATCTGCATATCTATATAAATACAAATATAAATGCATGCATACATATACATACATGCATACATATGCATGTTATTTACATGAACGTTTTAAAAACACTAACAAAAGCAAAGCTAAAAAGCCACCTCATTACAAACAGAATGGCTTTAACTTAAACAAGGGCGAGATCTATTGCATTTTCAATGCTTGTTTACTTTGGTTCCATCAAGAAGGCATTCAGATGTGTCACACATTTGCCATAAATTCTGAATGTTCGCACTCTAGTTGCTCATTAGATCACTGTAGTAAAGCTACTGCTCACCAGGGAAGTCTGCTGCTGGTGTTCAAAGTGCATGTTTCAGTCTGCATGTCAGAATTTTTTTTATGAAATAGAAGAGGATTTGAAAAGTCACTCAAAATGTGCCCTCATTTTTCTTTCTGAAGCACTAATCATACTTTCTATGGCAAAATGAGCCCCCTCATTTTGTTCCTGTTTAAATTAAATGTTTTCAGACTTACCACTTCATTCCAATCAAGATGGCTTCAGGTGTGCCATACCTTTGTAATAAGTAGGACTGTTAGCGCTCTAGTTGTTCTTTAGAACACTCTGGGACATTCTGTCATTGGGCTATACTTGGGCTACATCTGGGTGATATTTGGGCTACATTTGGGCTCTTTTATCTCTGGTGGCCATCTTGGGAGACTGCATGTCAGATGTTTTTAATGCTTTTGTGGATAGTCTCTCGAGGAAGCTGCTCATTTGCCCACGGAGGGTCCCACAGTCGAAAGGGGCTATATTTCCAGGTCGCGCTGCTGGTGGGAGCAGTTCCGCACTCGGCGGTAACACTGCACGCTCCCAGCGTGCGCTGGACCTAGGCTGACAAACAAACTACTGCGGACCACACCGGGGGACTGCGAGGACCAGCAGCCTCTGGCTTCCACAGCTGGTGCCTCTTCCCCCGGCGGCCACGCCCCCTCACCACCGACTACATACCTTTCGCGACACCCGCTCCGCGGGTGCCGCTCATCTTCTCTGCTTTTGTGGATAGTCTCTCGAGGAAGCTGCTCATTTGCCCACGGAGGGTCCCACAGTCAAAAGGGGCTATATTTCCAGGTCGCGCTGCTGGTGGGAGCAGTTCCGCACTCGGCGGTAACACTGCATGCTCCCAGCGTGCGCTGGACCTAGGCTGACAAACAAACTACTGCGGACCACACCGGGGGACTGCGAGGACCAGCAGCCTCTGGCTTCCACAGCTGGTGCCTCTTCCCCCGGCGGCCACGCCCCCTCACCACCGACTACATACCTTTCGCGACACCCGCTCCGCGGGTGCCGCTCATCTTCTCTGCTTTTGTGGATAGTCTCTCGAGGAAGCTGCTCATTTGCCCACGGAGGGTTCCACAGTCGAAAGGGGCTATATTTCCAGGTCGCGCTGCTGGTGGGAGCAGTTCCGCACTCGGCGGTAACACTGCACGCTCCCAGCGTGCGCTGGACCTAGGCTGACAAACAAACTACTGCGGACCACACCGGGGGACTGCGAGGACCAGCAGCCTCTGGCTTCCACAGCTGGTGCCTCTTCCCCCGGCGGCCACGCCCCCTCATCACAGCACAACATAAAAACTAGCTCAGTCCCTCCCGCAGCGCGGGACGCAGCGCGGGGCGAAGCCCGGGCCAAGGGCGGGCCCGTTTCAGCCCGTTCCAGACTGTACAGGACTGGACTGGGCCACGGTATTGATATTTTCATTCCCATACCGCTACTTTTAATTGTGACCTTTGCTGATTTTCTACCAAGTATCTGTCCTGTTCTTATTAATAACTCTGATATACTTGGTGCAAAAATGAATAAGCGTACGAGAAGTAAAAAGACCTCTAGCTTAACTGACATTACTGGTCCCCTAGACTTATTCATTACCAAGACCCATGAGGTAATAGACAAAAGCATACACATTTTAGAACGGAGGGTATCCCATGAACTGGAGGTTGCAAGAAGATCTTCTATGGGGCTCCTGGCTTCTGCACAAACCCCTACACAACAGGGCCCTATTATTCCACTGCTTAAGGAACCGGTTACTACAAATGTATTAATACATACGGTTTCAAACACTGTAGATCTATCCGCCACCCAACTCTCACTGGGGTCCAACTCCAGTGAGGACCTGGAAAAAATACCAGATCTACTTTTCCCCTATGATCATGTGGATAATGTAGACCCCAACCCCATGGGCGAGCGGGAGGGTGCTATAGCAAAGAGGCAAAACACTGACCTGACCCCACATGAGACAACACCAGCTTCGCATAACACAATGACCTCACTCAAACCAACTACTGACATAGTCCAGGCAGATCAATCGAACTTTACTTATAGTAACACTGATTGTATAGCAATCTCGCAGGACGCTGTTCACCGAGAGCTGATAGAGAATCAAGCCCTCGGGGGTAGCATACAGAAACCATGTACTGCATGTGTAACACTACATGATTTCATCACAAAAAGTATGGGTATGTTGCTAAAACGCCATCTGCAACCTTTGGATTGCAATTTAGCTAGTTGAGAAGCAACTAGCTAAATTAAATACCCCAGCTTTCAAGCAAAAATCATTAGGAACACCAGCCAAGGCTTTGGGGAATGGGAAAGACACAAACAACCTGGCTCAACCCCCGTCCTTACCAGCCACCCGACCCAAGCCCTCGCCGATCGAAAGAGTTGTAAACACCGAAGCCCCAAAAAACAAACAAATTACTCCAAAACCTGCCCCAACAGAAGGGAGTGGGAAAAAAAAGGCCCCACTGAAAACCCCCAAAAAACCCCGGCTCCCGTCGAGTCAATTAGCCAAGTAGTGAAGCAGAAGGACACCCCACAGACCTCACAAAAAGCCCAACCACCCCAGCCACAGGCCAATGGGAGGAAAGGCCATAGGTATAGGCGTCCGATACATCTCCCACCTGAGGCGACCCCATACACTGTCATACTTACCGGGGTCACCGAGCTGGCAGATGGTACAGACGAACCCCCCTGGTCCTTGAGCAACAAGGTATTGCAGTGGTTGAGCCAAAACAGACCTCTTCATCCATCTAATCATAGCAGAATCATCTCAATGAGAAGAGTGTTCTGGATTGGCGATACCAAAAAAAGCCTGCAGGGCGATTGTATTGTACTTAACTGCGAGGACCCTGCCACAGCTGATTACATATCCTCATGGCCAGCCCTGGAGAAAAGGGGGCGGGGTTGACGTTCAGCGCCTCTCCTTTTTTTACCCACCTCTAAATACTTTTAATTATGGTGACCCGAACAGTTGGGAAGAAGCTCAGGATTGGCCCTGGACACAGGTGGGGCACTACAATAGAAACAGAAATGGGAATACTAGCAATCACTGGAACAGAGGGTGGGATAATCGTCCCTGGCCACCAAGAAGAGAAAACATCAATCCTGATTACTGGAGAGGGGCTCCCACAAGGAACAGGTTCGACTGTCTAGACATGGTCGATTGACCAATAAGGGCAATAAATCAGATAGGAAATAATGTAGGCATCTCAGACGAGTCCAGTATAAAGGACCACCAGATTCTCAACACTAGTACAGGGCCATCAAGGAACATATCTAATCCCCCAATAGGGGAAATACCGCTAATACCTCAACATCCACCACACCAACTAAATGAGACCCCAAAAAGGGAAGGCCCCGCAGCCCAACTGAAACCCAATGGTGGGGTCACACCCACAAGCCCGCGGGATACCACACAAAACATAAGGGAGGTAGAACATAGTGCAGAGGGTACGGAGAGGCCAACTAAACAGTCACGGGCATTAGAAGCCAATCAACAAAAACTTAGCCTAAAAATAACTTCCTGGAATATCGCAGGGCTAAACAATAAATCAAGGGCCCAATCATTTCTATCCTTTATGGGTAAGCAAGATATAATATGCCTACAAGAATGCTGGGACCAGGAGGAGACCCACATTGTGGGCTTTAGCACCTTCTACGTCCCGTCAATACAGGGTAATCGAGGTAGAGGGTCGGGGGGGTTGTGTATCTTTGCCTCTAATTTGTGTAACACAAAACTGACTCCATACATGGCAGGTGGATCTACAGTAGGGGAGGCTAGATCAATGCAAGGACTTATGGTCAAAGCAAAGGGGTGGTCCATTTTTGTGATTAATTTGTATATCAATGTGCCAAAAGTAGATCCTAAAGCTTTAATAGCTGAGCTTGTTACAATGCTCACAAGAGGTGGGCAAGATGCAGATTGTACTCTAATAGTAGGTGATTATAATTGTCATCTGTGTCCCTACAGTGCCACAAAAAACTGTGGCATTTACAACTTAAGAGGGGACCCTACCACAGACTTTGAACACTCGATCATGGGTAACATGTTAAACCAACTACTGCATGATTGGGACTTGGGGTTTGCCATTGAATTATGTGAGCCTTCTGTAGCTTTCCAGACAACCTTTTTTGGTCGAGGGTTGGGCACTGTAATTGACTATATTCTAGTGTCCAATAGGAACCAGGGCTGTCTGGAGGAGTTTAATACGGAAGACCTGGCAATAAGTGATCATTTCCCGATTAGCACCACTATTGCCGTTAAGAAGCCCGAGAGTCCTGTAACAAGCATACCTAGTATTCTACATGGTCATTCAGTATCACTGGCAAGAAAGAATGGATATGCCATAAAATGGGCAAAAATCGATTCCAAAAAATTTGTGAAGGAGTTAGTCCAGAAAGAACTAGAACAATTCTCGACCTGTCTAGAATTTAACTCTAACCCCCAGCTAATTGTAGAGGCTTATGGAAGAATAACAGCCACAATAAATGATAAGCTAACCAAAAAACTAAAAATAGGGGCAGCAAAGAGACTATACGGCTGGTTTAATTCTGCCTGTTCTAAAGCCCATAAAGACCTATTACAGGCATTAAAGTCAGTCCCTAAAGATACCAGTTTGATTAAAGATGCCAGGCGAGCCTACAAACAGACCTTACGCGAGAGACAGGATGAATTGAAAAATCAGGCCTGGGAAGCCCTACTAAAGGCAAGTGCCCTGAGGGATAATATTTCTTTTTGGAAAGAAATTAATGCCCCCTTTTTTTCCACGGACAGCAAGGCGGATTCGATGGAGATAGCCATAACGGAAGATGTCTGGGTTGATTATTTTACCTCCCTATACAAAAAAGATCAAACAATTATGTCCTCACAATATGATTTTACTAATAGCCAGGTGGAACAGGCAGAAATGCAAGAGACCTTCCCTTTAAATATAGCTTTTACCCCCTTAGAGCTCGAGCTAGCAATTTCACAGAGTGCTAATTTAAAGGCCCCTGGACCAGATGGAGTTCCCATCGATATATTTAAAGAAAATGTAGATCTCTGGGCTCCTCTATTAGCTAATGTATTAAACGCGTATAGCAAGAGGGGTTTTCCTGATACATGGCACGAAGCCATAGTAATTCCAATATTTAAAAAAGGGGATAGACAGGACCCAAAATGCTACCGCCCTATTTCCTTGCTAGACACCCTGATGAAAGTTGCAGGCAGAGTATTGTTAACCAAACTGCAAACCTGGTCTAAGAGCAAAGGGATATTATCAAAATTTCAGTATGGTTTTAAAACTGGTCTAGGTACCGTAGAGCAGGGTTTAAACCTGGCCTTAATAACTAGTAAATATATTGGAAGGGAAAAAGGGAATTTGTTTTTAACATTCGTCGACCTAACCTCGGCTTTTGATTGTCTGGACCATAGCATGTTATGGAAAACCCTGGTGAAACTGGGGATAGATAAAAATATTCTACTCTTTATTCAGGAACTCTATAGAGACGCTGGCGCCACAGTCAGATATGGAAAAAATGGTGAGCGAACCAGGAAATTCCCTATAGCAAAGGGGGTCCGACAGGGTTGCATCCTTGCACCATTCCTTTTTAATCTATATATCAATGAGATAGCAGACTTTTTAAAAGACTTTGAAGTGGACTATCCTAAAATAAACGGCATCTCAGTACCACTATTACTATATGCTGATGATGCCGTGATCATGGCTCGTACTCAGTTGGGCCTTCAGAAAGCGCTAACAGGATTCTCAACCTTCATGACCATGAGAGGACTAAAAATAAACGAGGGAAAAACATTCACAATGTCATGTACAACTAGGAAAATTATACCAGAGTGTAAAACCTTCGTTAATAATACTAAGATTGCTATGACCAAAACCTTTTCCTATCTAGGTATCATATTTAACAATAGGGGCACATGGTCAACAGCAATAACCTCTCGGAATCTGGCCTTCTCTCGCACGATAGGTGCCCTCAAACAATTTGCGAAAAGACTGGGTAGGAAACCTGTAGACATACTACTCAAGATTTATGCTGCGAAATGTGTCTCCACGGCTGTTTACGGGGCGGGCATCTGGGGTCTGGCAGACTGTGCACAAATCCAAACAGTGGAAAATGCTTTCCTGAGATATCTATTATCAGTCCCCCGTTCCACGTCTACCACAATCTGCCACAACGAACTGAATAGAGTCCATATCACCGACCTGATAAAAATAGCTCCAGTGATGTTGTGGTTCAAGATCTGGACATGTGATGATACAAGTTTCAACAGGGAAGTAATCCAAGACTGTTTGAATCATCTCGCTTCCAGTAAGCAGCCATGGTTGGCCTATGTGAAAAAGTTTTTGTTTTCCATTGGCAAACCAGATCCCTACCTGAATCCCATATCATGCTCACAAATAGAAAAAAAAGCCCTAAAAGTGGCATGTCTTGATCTACTGGAGGAACGGAGATGGTACTTAGATGGGCATAAGTCTACAATAGTAGCCCATCGTAATATCCTAGATCGTATAGGCCTTCATGCTTACCTAGCCCCAATCTATTCTTGCTATCATAGAATGCTCTTGACTCGAATGAGGACGGAGACATTCTATAGGTTAATATCATTTCCTGCCCCGAACGATTGGTCTGCTAACTTGGCAAAATGTCCATGTGACGACCTGTCTAAGCAGTCAAACATACATTGCATTTTCTTCTGCAAATTTTACCAATGGGGGAGAAAAAGATACCTGTTACCACTGTTAAAAACATGGGGATTGAGAACCTGTAAAACTGCATTGGTCAGATTGTACATGATGCAAGATGAAATCACCATAGTGACAGCAATAACATTTTTGACCTTCATTGTAAAGTGCAGAGGGACCATGGGTAATGATTAGGACTGTATGGATAAAGCAAAAAAATATTGTATTACTTTGTTCCTTATTACATCAAATAATACGCAACACAGGACACTGTATGAACTCCATGAGTCCTTAATGAATTTTAGAATTTTGTATGCATTTTAATGATTCTCACTTGTTTTGTATTCATGACATGTATCTTGTAAGAAGCTTTTTAACGAGGAAAGTTATTTAGTCTGCTAATGTTTCTATTTTTGTATCCTGTATGCTTTTATGGTTTTTTGTCAAAACACCGAATAAAGCTAATTTTGAATTTGAATTTGAATTTGAGAAGTCACTCAAAATGTGCCCTCATTTTTCTTTCTGCAGCACTAATCATACTTTCTATGGCAAAATGAACCCCCTCATTTTGTTCCTTTTTAAATTAAATGTTTTCAGACTTACCACTTCATTCGAATCAAGATGGCTTCTGGTGTGCCATACTTTTGTCATAAGTGAGACTGTTAGCGCTCTAGTTGTTCTTTAGAACACCCTGGGATATTCTGTCATTGGGCTATACTTGGGCTACATCTGGGTGATATTTGGGCTACATTTGGGCTCTTTTGTCTCTGGTGGCCATCTTGGGAGACTGCATGTCAGAATTTTTTAATGAAATAGAAGAGGATTTGAGAAATCACTCAAAATGTGCCCAATTTTTTTCTGCAGCACTAATCATACTTTCTATGGCAAAATATACCCCCTCATTTTGTTCCTTTTTAAATTAAATGTTTTAAGAGTTACCACTTTATTCCAATCAAGATGGCTTCAGGTGTGCCATACCTTTGTAATAAGTAGGACTGTTAGCACTCTAGTTGTTCTTTAGAACACTCTAGGAGGCTGCAGTAGAGCACAAAGGAATCAACTGACAGTCTCTGTCCTTGTTGTATGTACATGTTTTACTGAGAATGTCAGACTTCATTCTCATATGACTGAGAAAGATAATGTGAATTTACAGAAAATATGCTTTCAGTTTAGCTTATAGACCCCCTTCCAAACCACTGTGGAAAAAGAATGAGATAATAGTTTTCTTTCAAACATGATTCATGATATCCCAGCAGAAGGCTTTTTCACATGTTAAAATCACCTTAGAACACACCACAATTCCTAAAATGAGTATGGTATCATCAACAAATGATTTATAATGTAACTATTAACAACAATGCTTTTTAATGAGGTGCTATCATGTATATTTGTCCCAATATGGCTGCCAACACTTCTTGGATGAAGTGCTGACAGCCAATCAGATCTCACGATGAGATGTGTGGTTAGGCTCCGCCCAGATATATATGTGTTTTCGAAGTTAATTTTCATAAAAACTACTAGAGTAATTTTCACCAAATATAGAAAAGGCACTTCTGCGTACCAGTCCCTACAATTTTGCAAAGTTTGGTGTAGTTCCATTCAGCGGTTCGGGCTGTAGCCTTGTCTATTCGTCCTATGGCAATAAACATTGGGAAAACCCGTTTTGGGACCCCCCTTTTTTCTTGGCCCCCGCAAAACGAATCCCCCCGAAACTTCCAGGGAAGAAGTGGAGGGGAGCTGGCCTAAATTTTGGAAAATTACACGCAAATTACTCAACCAGCGCCAAAGTTATTCCCAATAGAATGTTGCGGATTTCCTATGGTAGCTAGGTCCTAACTATATATACCTACTGGCGATATATATATATATATATATATATATATATCCGTTCACCAGTCCCACAGATCGGCTCTAGACGCCGATTCAACCACGTAGGTACAGACCACTGCAACGCAGGAAAATTAGTTCAGGGTAGTTTTAATGCTCCTAGATCCCCAGCATGACGCGTTTCGGCTACAACATACAACAAGGTATATATATTACCTACTGGCAGTCGCCGGTAGGTAGTTATAGTTAGGACCTACTTTCCGTAGGAGATCCACAACATTCTATTTGGAATAACTTTCATGGATTAATAAAAATCTTTGCTGGCATTCGACTTGGGTCCCTAAATGTGTGAGGATTGAATAGTTATAATAAAAGACAACGGATTCTGGAAGAGATTGGAGATTGCTTCAATTAGATCTGGTATGCATTCAAGAAACCCATATCCCATGGAGTAAACGAAAACTGCTGTCAGAACTGGGGTTTAGTGTGTTGGCATGCACAGAGCAGTCCACGACCATAAGGGGGGTAGCTATCCTAGCTAAAAATCATATACAGGGGACCAGAAGAGTTTTAGCAGATAAAACTGGGAGATGGGTCATAGCAGAATGTATGATTGGTAAACAAAAGTGCATTGTTTGTTCAATATATGGGTCGAACCACGATGAGGCTGTAGTATTAGAGGGTTTAAATGTGGAACTCGCATTATGGCCCACTCCACTGATAGTATGTGGAGACTTAAATATACATTTGGAGGTAGGGTAGCTACACGACAATAACAAGTCTTATAATGGAAGAAAACCAAAAGTCTTTAAGGCACTGCAGTCCTTAGTCACGGATCATGGCCTGGTTGATGCATGGGCGACTCTGCGGGGGTCAGAGTCTGGGTACACTTTCTTTTCACATCCACACCAGAAATTGGTAAAGCTGGACTACTTTTTTATATCTGGGCTGCTATTGTCTGGTGCTAAAATTAAGGTGCATCCATGTATCTCCTCAGATCATGGCCCTCTTGTATTGAACCTCAATATGCTCAAAACTGGAATTAGACCACGTACATTTTCATTCGACAAGAAGCTGCTTCTAGATAGCGAATATGTCACACATATGAAAGTGTGGGTTGAGCAATTTCTAGCTATTAATGGAAATACTGCTTGGATAAGGTCAGTGTGGGATGCCCTAAAAGCAGGTATCAGGGGCGAAACCCTGTGTTATGGGCTTCATAAACAGAAGCAACTACAAATATATGTACAGGAATTATGTGGTAATTTGGCTGTAGCGGAAGAAAGACTCATGCAGGGGATTCAGGCCGGGCTTGAGATCGCTGAGATACAGGCGCACATTGCTAAGTGCAAGGCTAAAATAAACCTACATTGGAGCGAGGAAACAGCTAAGAAACACACTATTAATAAGGGTCAAAGTTATGAATGCGGAGAGGCAACTGGCCGCTGTTTGGCACAAAGGGTGCGATCAAGGGAAGCGGCCCAAAGAATTGGACCAGTAATAGATGCCCGAGGGAACCTAGCTGATACGGATGAAGGGATATTAAAGGTATTCCAGGCATATTATGAGGCACTTTATACATGTGAACCTCCTGATATACAGGCCTTGGAAAAGCTACTACAGGGTCGTGACTGTAAAAAAATTGAGATATCAGAGACCGAAAGACTCGAGAAACCCATTACTATGGAAGAACTGGAAAGAGCTGTTAATAGTCTAGCCATGGGAAAAGCAGCAGGGCCCCAATAAGTTACAGCTAGAAATATATAAAACCTTTTTTAAGGAACTTAACATGGATATGCACTCTACCTTCCTTCAGGCACAGATAGGGACTCCCCCTCTGTCCTGGGATGAAGCAAGCCTAATAGTTTTTTTTAAAAAAGGACAAACCCGCCAAACAGCCAAGCTCGTATCGGCCAATATCGTTACTGAATGTAGATGCCAAAATTTATGCCCAAATCCTCACGACCCGGTTGGCTGACGTTATTACTCCGCTAGTCTCTGCACGGCAACATGGATTTATACCAATGAGAGGGACTACTAATCATATGGGCTGTGTAGTTACTTTGTTAGATATAGCCAATACTACGGGGAATAAATTCAGCTTGATTTTATTAGATGCTGAAAAAGCCCTCGACCGGGTCGCGTGGGAATTTTTATGGGCAGTATTACGACAGATGGGTTTCCAACAACAGTTCCTTAAAGCTAGTCAAGTTTTGTACAGACGCCCTACGGCAAAGACATGTATTATGGGTCTTGAGTCAGGCTCAGTAAATATAACACGAGAGACAAGGCAAAGGTGCCCCTGCTCTCCCTTGTTGTTCTTCCTGTATATCAACCCCTTTTTAATGATGCTGGAGCAATGTGCAGGAATAGAACCAGTAATATGGAAACAAGAACATTATCGGGTTCTTGCATTTGCTGACGATGTGGCGGTGGTCACCCCTAATCCAAAAGAGGCAATCTCCAAGATAGAACAATTAGCAGCAGAGTTTGGGGCCACGTCCGGATATAAATTAAATGTGTCTATAACACAAATATTATGTTTAAATCAACGGTGTCTTAATGATCAGCAGGTTACAAGTGAGGTATCATTTTTAGGGGCACAATAAGAACTTGTCTGAAAACCTTAGTTGAGGTTAACTGGGGTAAAATCTTAACGGCGGTACGAAAACAGCTAGACCGGTGTGAATGTTTACATCTGACACCTGTTGGGCGGTGTAAAGTCCTTAAAATGCTCATCTTCCCCAAAGTTTCTTTACTTTTTTAGATCCGTGCCTTTAGAAGTAACAGCTTCGCAATTGGCTACTTTACAGTCGATATGTTCGAAGTTTCTATAGGCACAAGGGAAACCCCGGAGAGCAATGCGCTATATGGTTTTACCGCAGGAAAGGGGTGGATGGGCAGTCCCTGATTTTACCCTATATTATCTGACCTGTATGCTACAACGTATGAACATTTTATTCACAGGCATAGAACTATTTGATATTGCTGAATCACCTTCAATATATCAAATGCTATTGGGTAGTGATGCGAAAAATTGGCTGTTTGTGAATATGGAATCCATATAAGGTGAGGACAGTGGTGCGAAAATGGTATAGAGTTAAGAGGGTCTCTCACTATACCCCGTTTTCTGCAACCACGCTTTTTCCCCTGATATTTTGGGATCAGATTATAGATAGATGGCGGATAAAAGGTATTCAATACATTGGGGACCTTTATGAGAATGGGGATATGATGTTGTTTGAGATGTTGGTTGGGAAGTATCATCTCTCTAGAACTGAATTTTTTTAATTCTTGCAAATCCGGTATTACTTACTTAAGAGCCACTGGAAGATTGATATAAACCACGCATTTGACCGCTATATAACTTATTATTAGAAACTATGGAAGGGGATCTGGCTAGGCAAAATATGAATTGGGATAACAGACTGGGGTGTCAAGGAATACAAGTGGAAAATTCCATTGATTTGGTGGGGAGATTATTGATATCCGCTAACCTTCGAGCACAGCATTATAAGACTATTTATAACCTTTATTACACTCCAGATAGGTTAGTAAAATGGGGTGGCGTTAATGATGTCAAGTGTTTTAGGTGTGGAGCTGATGATGCAGGAATTGTCCATATATTTTTTATATGTGGGCATTTAAGTACATTTTTTGGGAATATAGAAAAATTCTTGGCGGAACTGCTCGGGGTACGATCAAATTTACTGTATCCCAGGTGTTGTTAGGAGTAACGGAGGGAGATGGGTGTGAGCAGCTGGCATATAGACATCAATATCTGATCTTTGTAGTTACAGCTATAGCCCGGCTGTGTGTGGCATCAATGTGGCTACATAAGGAGGCCCCGACATATGAGTTATGGATCGCAAGATTTTTCTCCATTGTTAATCTTGAATACAGCTTATTTATTTTATTTATTTTAAAAATTTATAAAGCGCGGCGTATACCCATGGGTGTCTTGGCGCTATAATTTTGCTGAAAATCCCAGAATAAGGTGGTATCTGCCTTCAAACGTATTGTTACTGAGCGGATTATTGATCGAATAACCAGGTTTTTACCAATTTTCTAAATTGAAATAACGATGGTGACAGTTTTATTTCCTTTGGGAGCATGTTCCAGATTTTGGCTGCAGCGTTGGTAAAGCTTCTATCGCCCCATGTCACCGTCCTGGTGCGTGGCACTACCAGTAGGTGACTGTGTTCGGAGCGTAAGGATCTTTTTGGTGAATAGTAATGAAGTTTTCGTTTGAGAAAAGCTGGTCCGAGACCCTTAAGAGCTTTGTAGGTGAGACACAGGGTCTTGAATCTGATGCGATTTCTCACTGTTAGCCAGTGGAAATTTCTTATCGCATGCTTGGTGGACTGAAACTTAGGAATGCCAGCTAGTAGCCTTGCGGCCGCATTTTGTATAAGCTGGAGTTTGGCCACCACCCTTGCCTGGGCGTTTACAAACAGTCCGTTACAGTAGTCGAGTGAAGAGAGTACTAAGGAGCTCACCACTGTTTTCCTAGCACTCTCAGGGAGATAGGGCAGAATTTTTTTAATGATCTTAAGCTTGTAGAAAGCAGACGACGCAACCTGGTTGGCATGGTTGGAAAAATTGAGATTGTCGTCAAATATAATGCCTAAGTTCCTGACCTTTTTTACTGGTTCTGGAGGGGCTCCGAGGGGTGTCGGCCACCAAAGAGTGGACCACTGTGGTGATAAATTTCCAAAGATCACTACCTCGGTTTTCTCCGAGTTGAGGCGCAGGCAGTTTTCAGACATCCATTCCTTGATGGCAAGCATGCCTTCTTGGAATCTGGCGGCAACCTCCTCACCGTTGTTCTTGATAGCGATCACCAGTTGGGTGTCGTCGGCGTAGGAGGTAAGGCTCATCCGGTAGTTCTTGATCACCCTTGCTAAGTCCGACACATAGATGTTAAAGAGTGTCGGACTTAGGGATGAGCCTTGCGGGACGCCACATGGGAGGGCGAGCTGAGGGGATTGAAATGCGCCCAATGTCACTGCCTGTGTTCTATTGGACAGGAATGATGCCAGAAGCTCTTTGGCCTTTGAGCAAATGCCCATCTCCTCGACACGGTCAATCAGAACGGTGTGATTGACCGTGTCGAAGGCCGCCGAGAGATCCAGTAGGACCAGAATAGCTGTCCCTCCTTGGTCCCTAATGGTTCTAATATCATCGGCGGCCTTAATGAGGGCAGTCTCCGTCCCATGAAGTTTCCGGAATCCAAACTGCGATTCATCCAGGAGATTGTTTTGCTCAATATATTCGGCTAGTTGAACATTCATTGCTCTTTCCACAATTTTAGCCAGGTAGGGTAGGCTAGCAATGGGTCTGTAGTTTTTGAGAGTTGTTTTATCAAGACCAGTTTTTTTCAGTAAGGGTTTCAGCAGAGTGTTTTTTAACTTATCTGGGAAGATCCCCGATTGGAACATGGCGTTACAGATGGGGGTTATGACTTTGCTCACCACATCAGTTACTGGAATAAAAATTTTAGGGGGGCAGGGATCTAAGGATGAACCTGTTTTAACCAGTCTCATGATATCTCCTATTTCCTGATTCGTCATATCCCTAAATCCGGAGAACGAACAGTCCATGCTATTTTTTGATGATTTAGGATAAGTGCTGGTGTTTGATGGAATAACCGAGAATTCTGCATATATATCGTTTACTTTTGAAAAAAAGTAATCTGCTAAGTTATTACAGAATTCCTGAGTGTGAGGAGGATTCAGATCTACCACCTTCCCTGCCAGAGTCTTAACTACTTCAAACATTTGTCGACTCGAATTTTTTGATTGCTTAATTTGCTGCTCGAAGTAGTGCTTTTTTACCTCCTGAATCATTTTTTATAGATGATGAGTTCATCTTTATACTGAGCTTTACTTAAGTTATCGTATGTTTTACGCCAGGTTCTTTCCTTATTTCTACAAATCTGTTTTTGCTGTCTAAGGGTTTTTGAGTACCACGGTGCTGAAGGCACCTTTCTGTTTTTTGATATGGTTTTTAAAGGAGCGTGCATGTCTACCGCCTTGCCTACCCAGTTAAGATACTGCTCCACTGCTTCGGTGGGGTCAGACTGGATATTCGGACAAGTGTTGGACAGGGACATCTTAAAGGTTTCGTCATCGATGTCCTTCCATACTCTAAATGTATTTTGATGATGGGCCTGTTTATCCGGTTTGGATCGTTTGAACGGTAGATGACAGAAAATAGCATGGTGATCTGTCCATGTAAGCGGCAAGATTTTAGATACCTCCAGATCACTGATGTTAGAAAAGATAGCGTCCAGGGTGTGTCCTGCGTCATGTGTTGGAGCTTTTATGTACTGGGTTAAGCCCAGTGTGTTAGAATCTCCTAGTAACGTTAGTGTATCCGCCTCATCTGTCCTGTCCAGATGGAAATTTAAGTCTCCTAATGCCATAAAGGAATCCTCAATGGCTAAGGGTTCCAACCAGGAGGTAAAGGTGGAAAGAAATTCTGAGCGAGGTCCTGGTGGCCTGTAGATAAGCACTCCCTTAAAATTGTGCGACGCATTCAGTTTAATGGCAAAGTGCAGCGCCTCGCATGCCGACGATGGTACCGGGGAGAGTCTAACTGGGAAGATGACCCGTGTGATGATAGCCAGGCCACCTCCTCTTTTTCCCCCCTGTCTGTCCTGCCTATGCACCTTATAGCCTTCCGGTACAGCTACCTGAAGGTCAGGCTCGGATGTATCATCCATCCAGGTTTCGGTTATAAAAAGGATGTCTATTGCGTGATCTGTAATTAAATCAGCAATGTCCTGCCTATGCTTAGCCAAGGAGCGAGCATTAATGAGGGCGATAAATGTAGTGGGATGCGTAGTGGTACCGTCGATCAGGTGTTTAACTTTGTCATTAATGAGGGGAATAGTAGTTTTGCAGCTCCTACAGCTGATGGTGGCTTGATCTACAAGATTCTCTGGAGTATGTAGACTGCAAATCGTCAGTGGTCCGGGATTCAGCTTGCGGATTTCATCAGCGGTGTATGTAATCCCTTCGGTATGGCATGACACAGGGGGTATGGCGCTAGGCGCGTGTCCGGCGCGGACGGGCGCAGACGGGCTTGCCTCTGGCGCGCCTCCGGCGCGCCGCCGGCGCGCCCGCTGCGCGGACGGGTGATACTGTCATTTTTATACATACTTCGGGCTGGGCGGGAGGAGGGTGGGAGGGGCGTCGAGCTCTCCGGCGAGCCTGCCCAATCAAAGATGGCTGCCAAAGTTGTCTTACAATGTTCCCAGCGCCTCAGTGGATCGACGCTTTGGAAAAGGGTGTGCCCAGCGAATTGATCTCGCTGTAGGGATGTCAGGGAGGTTAAAAACGCTCCAATTAAAATATTATACAGTTCTAAAAACAATTAGCAAAATCAATCGTTTTTTCAGTGCAAAAAGGTGCAAGAGAGCACAAGGGCCTCCGGCTTCCGCCTCAGAGGGAAACAGCAAGTTATACCTCGCGGAGCCGAATACTGCTCTATTAAATACCCTGGGAGGGCGGGAGGGGCGTCGAGCTCTCCGGCGAGCCTGCCCAATCAAAGATGGCTGCCAAAGTTGTCTTACAATGTTCCCAGCGCCTCAAGTCAAGTCAAGTCAAGTCAAAAGATTTGTATAGCGCGCTACATACCCAGAGGGTCTCAAGGCGCTTGAAGAAGGGTGGGGAGTTACTTGTCGAATATCCACGTTTTGAGTTGCTTTCTGAATGCTAGGTGGTTCTGAGTGAGGCGAAGGTGAGTGGGAAGTGAGTTCCAAGTTTTAGCTGCTAGGTAGGAGAAGGATCTACCTCCCATGGTGGTTTTGTTGATGCGAGGTACAGTGGCAAGGGCTTGGTTGGAGGATCGTAGCTGACGGGAGGGGGTGTAGAAGGATAGTCGTGTGTTGAGGCATTCGGGTCCGATTTCGTAGAGTGCTTTGTGTGCGTGGGTTAGGAGCCGGAAAGTGATCCTCTTATTGACGGGGAGCCAGTGGAGGTTTTTCAGGTGATCAGAGATGTGTTCTTTACGCGGGATGTCTAATATGAGCCTGGCTGAGGCGTTCTGGATGCGTTGTAGTTTTTTATGGAGTTTTGCGGTGGTGCCGGCGTAGAGGGTGTTTCCGTAGTCCAGTCGGCTCGTGACCAGAGTGTGGGTGACTGTTTTTCTAGTTTCGGTAGGGATCCAGCGAAATGTTTTTTTGAGCATGCGAAGAATGTTGAAGCAAGATGAAGAGACGGCGTTAACTTGTCTGTTCATCGAGAGTGAGGAATCCAGGATGACGCCCAGGTTCCGTGCGTGGTCCGTCGGGATGGGTGCTTTTCCAAGGGCCTCTGGCCACCAAGAGTCGTCCCAGGCGGAAGGGGAGGTACCTAAGATTAGGACTTCTGTTTTGTCTGAGTTCAGTTTCAGACGGCTGTGCTTCATCCATTCGGCTACTTCTTTCATTCCTTCGTGTAGGTTGGTTTTGGCCGTGTTAGGGTCTCTGGTGAGTGATAGGATCAGTTGAGTGTCGTCGGCGTAGGAGATGATGTTGAGGTTATGTTGGCGTGCGATGGCCGCGAGGGGGCTCATGTAAACGTTGAAGAGGGTGGGACTGAGTGAGGACCCTTGAGGTACGCCGCAGATGACTTCAGTAGCCTCTGACTTGAATGGTGGAAGGCGGACTCTCTGGGTTCTTCCGGAGAGGAACGAGGTGATCCATTCCAGTGCTTTTCCTTGGATTCCGATGTTTTTGAGGCGCTGTAGAAGGGTGCTATGGCAGACTGTGTCGAAGGCTGCGGAGAGGTCGAGGAGGATGAGGGCGACTGTGTCTCCATTGTCCAGTAGAGTTCGAATGTCGTCTGTTGCTGCGATGAGGGCGGTTTCGGTGCTGTGCTTGGCTCGGAAGCCGGACTGTGAGGAGTCGAGGGATTTGTTGGTTTCGAGGAATGCGGCGAGCTGGTTGTTGACAGCTTTCTCGATGACTTTGGCCGGGAATGGAAGGAGTGAGATAGGGCGATAGTTTTTGAGTTCGGTGGGGTCAGCTGTGGGTTTCTTCAGGAGGGCGCTGAGTTCGGCATGTTTCCAGCTTTCCGGGAAGGTTGCGGAGTTGAGGGAGCAGTTGATGACGTCTCGGAGGTGAGGTGCAATAATGGAGTCTGCTTTGTTAAAGATGTGGTGAGGGCAAGGGTCTGTGGGGGATCCTGAGTGGATAGAGTTCATCAGACGGATGGTGTCCTCAGTGGAGATTGGCTTCCAGTCATTGAGGATGTTCAGGGGGGGTGGGGGTTCTGCAGGGGATTGGGTGGGTTGGTCTCCGGGTTGGTTGTCGAAGCTGTTGTGGATGTCTGCAATTTTGTTGTGGAAGAATGAGGCTAGGGAGTCGCAGAGGGCTTGAGAGGGGGTGATGTCGTTAGAGTTGGCTGAGGGGTTGGTAAATTCCTTGACGATGTTGAATAATTCCTTGCTGTTGTGGGCGTTGTTATCTAGACGGTCCTTGAAGGCTGCTTTCTTGGCATTTCGGATTAGTTGGTGGTGTATGCGGGTGGCGTTTTTGAAGGCGTCCTTGGTGCTGGTGGTTGGGTCTTTTTTCCAGGCCTTCTCGAGGGAGCGACAGAGTTTCTTGGATTTCTTAAGGCCATCGTTGAACCAGGAGGCCTTCTTGCTGCCTAGTTTGATTTGTCGTTTTTTCAGTGGTGCTAGGATGTCGGCGCTGTTGGATAACCATTGGGTGAGGTTGGTGGCTGCTTGGTCTGGGTTTGAGGAGTGGGCGGGGGGCTTTTGAAGAAGCGATGAGGAGATCTGGTCGATGGTGATTTTGTTCCAGTTTCTTTGCAGAGTGGGTTGGGGGTGGTTGTTGGATGTGGGCTTGTTGTAGGTGAAGTGAACGCATCTGTGGTCAGTCCAAAGGAGAGCTGTGGTGTGGCTGAAGGAAACATGCTTGCTGGAGGTGAAGATAGGGTCGAGTGTATGACCTGCGATGTGGGTGGGGGTAGTGACAAGTTGTTTAAGTCCGAGGTTTGCGAGGTTGTCCAAAAGGGTGGTGGTGTTGCGGTCGTTGTTCTTTTCAAGGTGAAAGTTGAGGTCTCCTAAAAGGATGTAGTCCTCGGAGGGGAGCGCGTGTGGAGGGATGAAGTCCGTGATGTCTTCACTAAATTGTGCGCGGGGTCCTGGTGGCCTGTAAAGGAGGGTGCCTCTGAGTGTGGTCTTGGGGTCGATGTGGATCTGGAAGTGAAGGTGTTCAGAGTTGGCGAGATTGACGTCTGAGCTGGTTGAGATGCGGATGGATTTCTTATGGACGATAGCGATGCCTCCTCCTGTGTGGCCGGTACGGTCCTTGCGAATGATCTTATAGCCTTCCGGGATGGCAATGGTGATGTCTGGGGCTGAAGAGGCATTCATCCATGTTTCTGTTAGGAAGGCGACGTCCGGAGAGATGGTGTCGAGTAGATTCCAGAGGTCAATGGCGTGTCTGTGGACCGAGCGGGTGTTGAGCAGGATGCATTGTAGGTGGTTGGGATCGGATATCTGTTGTGTGTTCGTAGATGAGGAGTTGTTCTTGGTGCTGTCGAACTTGCAGGAGTAGCAGGAAAAGGGTCCATGGGTGTGTCCAGGAGCAGCTTGGACGCAGTGGATCGACGCTTTGGAAAAGGGTGTGCCCAGCGAATTGATCTCGCTGTAGGGATGTCAGGGAGGTTAAAAACGCTCCAATTAAAATATTATACAGTTCTAAAAACAATTAGCAAAATCAATCGTTTTTTCAGTGCAAAAAGGTGCAAGAGAGCACAAGGGCCTCCGGCTTCCGCCTCAGAGGGAAACAGCAAGTTATACCTCGCGGAGCCGAATACTGCTCTATTAAATACCCTGGGAGGGCGGGAGGGGCGTCGAGCTCTCCGGCGAGCCTGCCCAATCAAAGATGGCTGCCAAAGTTGTCTTACAATGTTCCCAGCGCCTCAGTGGATCGACGCTTTGGAAAAGGGTGTGCCCAGCGAATTGATCTCGCTGTAGGGATGTCAGGGAGGTTAAAAACGCTCCAATTAAAATATTATACAGTTCTAAAAACAATTAGCAAAATCAATCGTTTTTTCAGTGCAAAAAGGTGCAAGAGAGCACAAGGGCCTCCGGCTTCCGCCTCAGAGGGAAACAGCAAGTTATACCTCGCGGAGCCGAATACTGCTCTATTAAATACCCTGGGAGGGCGGGAGGGGCGTCGAGCTCTCCGGCGAGCCTGCCCAATCAAAGATGGCTGCCAAAGTTGTCTTACAATGTTCCCAGCGCCTCAGTGGATCGACGCTTTGGAAAAGGGTGTGCCCAGCGAATTGATCTCGCTGTAGGGATGTCAGGGAGGTTAAAAACGCTCCAATTAAAATATTATACAGTTCTAAAAACAATTAGCAAAATCAATCGTTTTTTCAGTGCAAAAAGGTGCAAGAGAGCACAAGGGCCTCCGGCTTCCGCCTCAGAGGGAAACAGCAAGTTATACCTTGCGGAGCCGAATACTGCTCTATTAAATACCCTGGGAGGGCGGGAGGGGCGTCGAGCTCTCCGGCGAGCCTGCCCAATCAAAGATGGCTGCCAAAGTTGTCTTACAATGTTCCCAGCGCCTCAGTGGATCGACGCTTTGGAAAAGGGTGTGCCCAGCGAATTGATCTCGCTGTAGGGATGTCAGGGAGGTTAAAAACGCTCCAATTAAAATATTATACAGTTCTAAAAACAATTAGCAAAATCAATCGTTTTTTCAGTGCAAAAAGGTGCAAGAGAGCACAAGGGCCTCCGGCTTCCGCCTCAGAGGGAAACAGCAAGTTATACCTCGCGGAGCCGAATACTGCTCTATTAAATACCCTGGGAGGGCGGGAGGGGCGTCGAGCTCTCCGGCGAGCCTGCCCAATCAAAGATGGCTGCCAAAGTTGTCTTACAATGTTCCCAGCGCCTCAGTGGATCGACGCTTTGGAAAAGGGTGTGCCCAGCGAATTGATCTCGCTGTAGGGATGTCAGGGAGGTTAAAAACGCTCCAATTAAAATATTATACAGTTCTAAAAACAATTAGCAAAATCAATCGTTTTTTCAGTGCAAAAAGGTGCAAGAGAGCACAAGGGCCTCCGGCTTCCGCCTCAGAGGGAAACAGCAAGTTATACCTCGCGGAGCCGAATACTGCTCTATTAAATACCCTGGGAGGGCGGGAGGGGCGTCGAGCTCTCCGGCGAGCCTGCCCAATCAAAGATGGCTGCCAAAGTTGTCTTACAATGTTCCCAGCGCCTCAGTGGATCGACGCTTTGGAAAAGGGTGTGCCCAGCGAATTGATCTCGCTGTAGGGATGTCAGGGAGGTTAAAAACGCTCCAATTAAAATATTATACAGTTCTAAAAACAATTAGCAAAATCAATCGTTTTTTCAGTGCAAAAAGGTGCAAGAGAGCACAAGGGCCTCCGGCTTCCGCCTCAGAGGGAAACAGCAAGTTATACCTTGCGGAGCCGAATACTGCTCTATTAAATACCCTGGGAGGGCGGGAGGGGCGTCGAGCTCTCCGGCGAGCCTGCCCAATCAAAGATGGCTGCCAAAGTTGTCTTACAATGTTCCCAGCGCCTCAGTGGATCGACGCTTTGGAAAAGGGTGTGCCCAGCGAATTGATCTCGCTGTAGGGATGTCAGGGAGGTTAAAAACGCTCCAATTAAAATATTATACAGTTCTAAAAACAATTAGCAAAATCAATCGTTTTTTCAGTGCAAAAAGGTGCAAGAGAGCACAAGGGCCTCCGGCTTCCGCCTCAGAGGGAAACAGCAAGTTATACCTCGCGGAGCCGAATACTGCTCTATTAAATACCCTGGGAGGGCGGGAGGGGCGTCGAGCTCTCCGGCGAGCCTGCCCAATCAAAGATGGCTGCCAAAGTTGTCTTACAATGTTCCCAGCGCCTCAGTGGATCGACGCTTTGGAAAAGGGTGTGCCCAGCGAATTGATCTCGCTGTAGGGATGTCAGGGAGGTTAAAAACGCTCCAATTAAAATATTATACAGTTCTAAAAACAATTAGCAAAATCAATCGTTTTTTCAGTGCAAAAAGGTGCAAGAGAGCACAAGGGCCTCTGGCTTCCGCCTCAGAGGGAAACAGCAAGTTATATATGCATTTAAGGGGGCTCGGAAGAGGAAATTAGGTAGAGACATTTGGGGGCCTGTGATCTCCTATATGAGTGACTGAAATGTTAAGAAACAAACTATGTTTTGTTCTTTTTTGCAGATCCATGGATCCTGTGCACAGTTCTGCTTTTTATTCTTATTGCAGAAGCTTATGGATTTCTTCCATTAGTCACTGGTCATTTAGGTTACTATGATTTTCCCTAGTCCCTTCCTGGGAGGTGAAGGTCTTGAACTGTCCTCTACCATACTGTGGTGCCATTGCCTTTTCTTGTTGATGCTCCCTTTAAAGGGTCTGGTGTCAGCCACACTCACACTTGCTGTCCCCACCTGTTTTGACGTCAGTTCTTTTCTTTCCATACCAGTTAAGGGCTGATCAGGGAAGAGCTGCCCCTCTGCCGCTTTTTGGCAGGCTTTTTCTCGACTTTTGTCTAAATTTTTGAAGACTACCTGTGCGAGGGATGTTGCGTAGGAAGACAGGTTTTACACTGTGTGGGACTTGTTCCCACACGATGTCGGTTACCGATCCCCACCGTGTTTGTCTGTGGTGTCTTGAACGCGACCACGATTCAAAGTCATTTTCAGACTGCCGGGCGATGGTTCCGAAGGCCTTGAGGGAGCAGGCATTGAAGTTGCTTGCGTCCTGGCAGTCGACACCATTGAGCAAGACTCAGAGGAGGTCACGATCCTGTTTGAAGAAGAGGAGGTCATGGAATTGCTCTCGGAGCCCTAAGTTCTCTTCCTCCCATTAGAGGTCATGTGGACACTCGTGGAAGAAGCACAAGAAGAAGAAGTCCAAGCGGACTTTGACTTCACCTCAACAGGCATTCGTCATCGAGAGAGTTAAGGAGCACCGACGCTCTAGGCATGGTTCTACGGAGCCGGAGCCCGAGTCCACTTCGCACCTCCCTCCATTTCCGGGAGCCTGAGTGACTCCCGCTTAAATTAACAAATTTTACAAGGCCATGCGCCAAGTATTTCAGTGAACCAACCCTGTTGGTGAGCCCTGTGGCCCCACTGGATAGGATCGGGCCCCATCGGGTTTAACTTCGTCGGCTTTGGCCACTGCGCTGGTGGGGCCTCAGGGGACCAATCTTGGATCCGGTTCGATGTCATTCGTACCAATGCAACCTTCCTTGACGTCGAACCCGAAGTCGGTGCCAGTGGTGTCGCCAGCAGGTGGCGCAAGCTCTATCTTCATCCCTGATGACACGCAGCTGGAACGCGTTGTTCGACGCCAATTCAGATATCGACAGAGCCCAGGGGTTCTATGTTGTCACCTGAGTGCTTTGTGGGTGCGCTAAGCTCAGGAGAGGAATGGGAGGAGTCTGGAGAACCTTTAGAGAACCAGGTTTTCTCTGAGGAGACTATGAACTGGTATGGAGAACTTGGAGAAGCCAGTGTTCTGAATACTTCCCCAGGCATTGGCATGCTGTCTCCACCTACAGTGGATATGGAGGAGGGGGCGTCCTATGCTATGGTGGTTAAGATGGTAGCTGAGGACCTTGGACTAGAGTCGCCCTCAGTGCAGGTCAGGGCTAATCTCCTGACCAAAGTGCTTCAACCTAGGGCTTCCACCTCTGAACCCCTTTTGCCCTTTAATGAGGTACTTACGGATGTCTTACTAGGAACCTGGACCAAACCCAGCACAGGGGATCCTGTGAACAGGACAATTGCACGCCCCCATCTCCCAGCACCGGGCGACCCAAAGTTCCTCAGCCAACACCTCACCCTAGAAAGTTTAGTGGTGCAGGCCTCTACTTCCCAGGTCACATTCCCCTCCACCCCTCTGGATAGGGAATCCCAAAGACTGGACTCTTCAGGGAAGAAGTTGTTTTCTTCCTCCAGTCTGGCATTGCGGTCGGTGAATACTGCATGCTTATTCGGCCTTTTCTCCCATTCGCTTTGGGAGACGTTTGAGCATGTGCTGCCACAGGTCCCAGAGGAGGCCCAGGCTATGCTCTTCCAGGTTGTCAAGGAGAGGAGAGATGCGGCGAAATTCACCATTCGGTGTGGTTTGGATACGACCGATTTGCTGGGCAGGTCTATTTTATCTAGAGTAGCCTTAAGGCGCCTTGCCTGGCTTCGTACAACAGGCTTCTCGGGGAGGTCCAAGCCAAATTAATGGACATGCCCCCGATGGAACCCGCCTTTTTAGGGAAAAGGCTGACTCAGCCCTGGTCAGGTTCAAGGACTCTCGAGCTATGGCCAGATCCTTGGGTCTCTCCTCTACTCCTCGTGGCCAGTCTTCCTTTCGCCCCTTTTGTGGCAACAGAAGGCGTTTCCAGCTGGATCAGCCCTGTCCTAGCCACCGTCCCGCACAGACTTCCCAAGCTACACGTGAACACGGTACATTCCATCCTCGGAATGGAGGTCAGAATTCGTCCACCACACTGCCCCCAGCAGCCACAATAGCCTCCAAGCACTCCTAGGCTGATTCTGCAGGGCCTCTCTACTCCAGTGGGTGGGAGAATTCATCATCATCTCCCCTGCTGGAGCTCTATAACAACAGACAAGTGGGTCTTACAGATCGTCCAGGGTCTTTCCTTACTTTTCCTCCTACTATTCTGCCAAGTCATGAACGGCTGGCGGAGGATCACTTAAACAGCTCCAAAAGGAAATTACGGTTCTTTTGGCCAAAGGAGCTACAGAAAGGGTTCCAGTTTCAGAAGTAGGCTGTGGCTGTTATTCCCGCTACTTTCTGATTCCGAAGAGGAACAAAGGTCTTTGGCCCATTTTGGATCTTCGGACCGTCAATCTCTTCCTCAAAAAGGAGAAATTCAAAATGCTCACATTGGCTCAGGAGTTTGTCTGCCTTAGACCAAGGAGACTGGATGGTAGCGCTGGAACTGCACAATGCCTATTTTCACATTCCCATCCTGCAGGGCCACGGGCATTACCTACAGTTCAAGGTAGGCCACGAACCCTTTCAGTTTAGCATGCTCCCCTTCGGCCTTACCAGTGCCCCTCGGGTGTTCACCAAGGTGATGGCGGTGGTTGCGGCTCAGCTGTGCAGGTTAGGGGTTTCAGTCTTCCTCTACCTCAACAACTGGCTGTTGAGTTCAAGTTTACTCAAGTTCATTTATTTTGATTTAGTTCTCTACTGAGAACAACATTTTAAAAAAGAAGATAAAAATACATTTGTTATTAAAAATTGATAAATGATCATTATAGTACAATTTAAAAACAAGTTTTAAAAAACGTAAACAGATAATAACACACAAATTCATTAGGAGGCGACTTAAGAAGCAAAATCAAGCTCTGTACAGTTGTACTATTACATCTTGTTTGAACTAATTTTAAATACCGCTTTCTGGCATCCACCACTGTCAAATTAGGGCAAACAAACAAAACATGCTTCAAGTCTGGCACACCTCCTTTACAGAGGTCACTTATACAAATGGCATTTTCGTTAAGAATCCACTTAGAGGTAAAAGATTTAAAAGCGAGAATCCCAAGCTGAAGTAATATAATGCATTGTCGCACTCCATGCCTTAAAGTAAAACGAGTATACTGTTGCAATTGTTTATATTCTATTGGCTCTGAATAAGGTTCATAATGGTCCAATTTAGAGCAATGTTGAATATCAAGATCATAACTTATCCTTGGCGTTAAATGTTTTAGGAAGAGCCTCAAGTGTGCAGGAGTCCAAGATTTCAGCAGTTCAGTTATACAGTTCGATAGTTCGAGTGCAATAATTAAATATTGACTAAAGAAGTACTTCGGCGAAACTAGGTCAGAAGTATCTATTTTTAGTAAAAATCTTAAGGTGCCTTGTTCTGCGTGTACAAGGTTGTAGTTCCAGCTTATGATATTGGTAATCCCTCTGAGCTGACTAAAGAAAGCTTGAGGCGCAGAGCTTGTGCAGGAACTGCTTGGTCCACTTTAATTAGTTTCCGAAGTATTTTCCCTTCTTTAAGTTGAATTTGTTGCCATTGTCTTATTGGAATATATTCGAGAGCGTACGATAGGATAGGTGGGATCTTGGAACTAAAAACCTGTAAAAGTGAAGGAAAATGCCTGTGCCCAGTTGAAAAATATAATCGTTGGAGAGCCCCAACGTGTACATCTGCTTTACAGGCCAAGTGCTGCAGATGAGAGGAGTTTTGTAAAGTTTGTATAAACATACGTCCTAAATAGGTGTATTCCTTCACCACCTCTAGTGGTTTTCCCCCTGGAGTCCAGTTGTATTTTGTGTATAGTTTTTTTCCTCTGAACTGAACTATTTTTGTATTTGTTATTTTTGGCACTAGAAAGTTTTCTTCTGTATATTTGCTAAGTATTTGTAAAGTCCTTTGTAGGCCGAATGGGGTAGGATCTAAGATAACCACGTCATCGGCGTACATCATAATACGGATTTTGCATATTGATATTTTTTGGGGAAAATTGATGACCTGTGTAAAACATTCCGGAAGATCGCTGGGATATAAAGAGAACAAGAGGGAAGCTAGGAGGCAACCTTGCCTAAGACCATTTGGTGTTACTTTTGGGCGAGTGAGTCCCTTCTATTTCTCCATTTGTACTTGACACTATGTTTCCGAGTATAGTGATGTAATTATATGAAGCAGGTTGTCCAGGATTACCAGTTTTCTAAGCTTGCTCCAGAGTGTGGGTCTATCCACTCTGTTGAATGCCGTCTTGAAATCGACAAAGACAGAGTAGACGACCAGTGATTTTGAGACCACATATTTGTCGATTATTGTTTGTAACACTGCTATGTTGTCAGTTACAGAGTGTTTTTGACGGAACCCAGCTTAATTTATAGGGATCAATCTGGTTGAATAAGTCCACTCTTTAAGATGATCCAGGACACTAGCCGCAAAGATCTTCCCTGTTGCGTCCAGCAGGGCGATCTGTCGGTAACTGCAGGGAAGCAACCGAGAACCCTTCGTATAGATTGGGATCACAATGCTCCCCTTCCATGATTTTGGGATTTCACCAGTAGCATAGCAGTGGTAGTAGAGGGGAGCTAAAATCTTACTCCATTCATCTGGGTTACTTTGAAGTGCTTTTATTGGGATCTGATCCGGACCCATTGCAGCAGAAGATCTTGCATTTTTTATGTAATATTCGATTTGCTGAGGTGCTGGAGCACCGTTGTCTAGAATATTTTCCCCTGGCTTGCTTAATACTTTGATAAAACTTTCTTGCCTCAAGTTTAATTTGTATAAATGAGGTAGGTATGATTCCCATTCAGTTGGGGGAACTGGTGAGGCTTGCTGGGATTTCTTTTGTACCTGTTTCTTTAGCAATTAGGCTCCAGTATGCACAATTGTTTTTTGTTTGGATGCTATCAGAAATCCATTTATTAGCCTGCTGAATTTTCGATTTTTTTTCTTTTTACCTCCAGCGTCAATTTTTAAAATGTCTGATTTCCTGTTGTCTATTTTCTGAGAAATGGAAGGATTGCACCCACATTAATTTATTTAATGCAGTTACTTTTTTGTCTAAGATCCTTCATTTACGTTTTGCTGGTTGGGAACTTCAATGTTTTAGGCTATCCTGCAGGGATGTCATTATTTTATTTAGAACTAATTCGAAGTTTGTTGTTGGGTCTGAGGAATGAATGGTCTGTAATGCTTGTGCCGTAACAATTGCAGTGTTTATATTGTTGAGTGTTCTTAAATTCCATGTTAGTCGCCCTTGGGCCTGGTTCACCAGTACAGTGCTGTGCAAATGCATGATGTAACCTGGAGAGATAGGTTGCAGTATTAGACCTGTTAGAAGGTGTAATATTGCATGTCACTTCCCTGTGTGAATTTAGTGCTTAAATGTAATACTCTTCCCAAACAGGTCTTGGCTGCATATAATGTAGCCTAATATTGATGAATTAAGGTTACCTTTCCTTGTACACGTTGCATGTATATCTCCTTCTGTGCTCCCTTTTAAAATAACTCAATTTAATACTGATAAAGAGGAGAGTAGTATTTTCCCTCGTTTGTCTGCTTTGATCCCTGGGGGAAATATTGGTGTTGTGATTGACAAGGCTTCCTCTTGTTCGCCATATCACCATTTTTCTAAGAGTTCATTAGAGATTTTCCCGTTAAAGTCTCCTGTAAGGAAAACTGAGGGGAATCCTTGAACTACCACCTTTTGTATTTCATTAAATATTTTGATTGTGAGAGCATCTATTTTGGGGCCAGGTGGAATGTTGGCATTAAAAATGATTAGGTTGTACGAAGTATCCATAGCATCATTCCAGAACTTGACCTTATTGGATTGTCTAATCGTTGTACGCATAAGGATGATTTCCTGATCCCAGAAGAAATCTTCATTAAGGAGAATTGCGATTCCTCCTTTAGCTTGACCCCGACAAACAGGTTCTGCTGGAATGTCATATACGAAATACTCATTTTGTTTGAAGTTTGTTGTTATCCACGTTTCTTGCAAAGCCACAATCCCCTGGATCAGTACAAGTTTCCCCTGATTTGTCCCTGAATTCGTAGGGGGTTCTCTATAAACATGCTGAAGTCACACCTGACTCCTTCTCAGACACTCCCTTTCGTCAGAGCTATTCTGGTTACAGTGCAGTTTTGGACTTATCCTCCCAAGCAGTGAGTCCAGTATGTTCAGGTTATGATTCCGATATTTCATCCTCTATCCCGGATTTCAATGAAGTTGGCTCTGAGGCTGTCGGGCCCCATGGCCTCCTGCATCCTGTTGGTAAGACACGCGAGATGGCGTATGCGGGCTCTGCAGTGGGACTTGAAGTTCCAATGGGCACAGCATCAGGGAAATCTCACTAACTTGGTTTAGATCTCAGAAGGAACTGCAAAAGATCTGCAGTGGCGGTTAACGAACCGAGATGGAGTCAAAGGCAGACCTCTCTCCCTTCCCCAAACGGATTTCACAATCGTGACAGATGTGTCACTTCTGGGATGGGGCGGCCACTTGGGAGAGATGGAGATCAGGGGTCAATGGTCGCCAGCGAAGCTACACATAAACGTGTTGGAGCTCCAACTGATTTGCTTGTCATTGAAAGCATTTTTTCCCTATGTCAAGGGTAAGTTGGTGCAGGTGTTCACAGACAACACTACCGCCATGTGGTACTGCAACAAGCAAGGCGGGTTGGGGTTATGGACCCTTTGTCTAGAGGCCCTGCGTCTCTGGACATGCCTTGAACATCAGGGCATAACCCTGGTGGTTCAACACCTGGCAGGTTCTCTGAATGCCAGGCCAGACGATCTCAGCCGTCGATGCCTAGCTAATCACAAATCGTGTCTCCAGTCGGGGGTGGCACAAGGTCTCTTTCCGCAGTGGGGAGAACCTTGGATAGATTTGTTCGCCTCCAAAGAGAACGCACAATGTCAGTAGTACTGTCTGCTGGAGTTTCCAAGGCGGCTATCATTCGGCGATGCGTTTTGTCGCGAATGGAGCTCAGCCCTGTTGTACGCCTTTCCACTCATACCACTCCTGCCCAGGGTTCTGAAGAAGATCAGGAGTGACCGGGCCCAAGTCATCCTTGTGGCTCCGGACTGGGCAAGGAGAGTCTGGTGTCCTAGCTTCTGAGCATAAGTGTCGATCCTCCGATCAGGTTGCCCCTTCGGGGAGGGTTATCCACCCGAACCTGTCAACTCTGCGCCCTTATGCGTGGAGATTGAGTAGCGGCAGTTGATGGCTTTTGACCTTCCTCCTGAAGTCTGTAATGTTATTCTAGCAGTCAGGTGGCACTCCACTAAGTCGGTATACGCTTGCCGTTGGCAGAAATGTATATTATACTGTACAGAAAGGTCTATTGACCATCTTTCTGCTTCTCTTCCTACTATACTTTAATTCATTCTGACCCTTGCCCAGCAGGGCTCTACTTTAGTAAGTCTAAAGGGTTACCTTTCTGCTCAGTCTGCTTTTTTGCGGCTGCCAGACCAACCTACTCTCTTTAAATCTCCTATTGTAAATAGATTTCTAAATGAGCTGGTTCACTTGTTTCCACCCACACCATTTATTATGCCACAATGGGACCTTAATTTGGTCCTCAAGTGTTTGATGTCCGTTCCTTTTGAGCCTTTGCACAATTGTCTCCTCTGAGTGTTGACCATCAAAACAGCCTTCTTAGTGGTGATTACATCGGTCTGGAAGGTGAGTGAGTTACAGGCATTATCCATCTCGCCTCCTTATTTTATGTCCTTTCAGGACAAGGTGGTGCTTTGCACCAGGGCATCATTTTTACCAAACGTTGTGACCCCATTCCATCTGGGTCAGTTTATCACTTTGCCCACCTTCTTTGCTCTCTCACAACCCTCTACTGAAGAGGAGCATCTCCATTGACTGGTCCCAAAAAGAGCTTTGTCGTTCTACCTTGACCGCACAAGAGAGTTCCGGGTGGATGACCAACTCTTTGTGGGGTATGTGGGAGCAAAGAAGGGAAAGGCAGTGCAGAAAAAAAACATATCTCCCTGGGTTGTTCTCTGCATTACAATCTGTTACGCCTACATGAAGAAGCAGCCCCCTGAGGGATTAAGGGCCCATTCCAACAGGGGAAAGGCTGCGACTGCGGCCTTGGCTCGGGGTGTCACAGTCCAAGACATCTGTCAGGCAGTGACATTGGCATCATTGCACATGTTCGCAAAACATTATTGCCTTGGCGGTCAAGTGTGCAGGTACTGGCATTTTGCCAGCTCAGTTCTGCAAGACTTTTTAGTCTAGTCCATGAGTCCGCAACCCACCGCCGGGATGGTATGGCAACCCCACCCATGCCTCCCTGCTTTGCGGACTGATGTAGTAGATCTAGGGTTACTCCCCATTCAGGGCCCTAGTTTTGCAAATGTTTTGGTCAGTCACTTCGTGGCTCTGCACTTCTGTCGTGGAAAAATGAAATGTACTGATGTCTGCACGCCTGGGTGGTGCCTATGTAGACACTGCGACGTCATAACCGACACCACCGACATCATCGACGACATGCAGAACTGAAGCGATCCACCCGTCATCGCGCGCAAGGGTTATTGCTCAGCAAAAGTTTCCGGACCCAGCCTGACGCCTGGGAAATTCAAAGGTAAGGAACCTGCAGCTAGAAAGAGTCTCTACCAGATAATGCATTACAGAAGGTAAGTAACTTGTTCATTAGGGTACGGTGTATATCCAGCTAATGCTGGCCAGGATGCTCCATCATTACTAAGGGGACCAAAATGTATAGGGGTAGGTACATGTGGAAGGGTACCAAGGAATCAGTTATGGAGTTCTCAGTAAAACAGAGGTTTCTCCATGAGAGTATATGCGCTGTATAGATTTGGTGCAGGTGGAGTTTTGTATGTATGAATTGTGTTTGAATTAGAATCCACAGCTGACAAATCAACCCAAGAAGAAAACACATCAAAGCAGTGTAGGACACTGGCTCTGTATATACTATACCAAAGCAAGCTATAGTGTGCACACAGTCCTATGGCTCCCCAGAGACTCAAGTAGAAAAGATCAATTCTCTCTTTTGTGGTAGTATAAGTGAGCAGGTAGGCTTATCAGAGGGCTGTGTTAAGCATTGGTTGTATACACTCAGGCAAGAAATAATTATACACACTCAATAACTAAATGCGAGGCCAATTGTTCTTAAAAATATTACTTTTTGTATGTTTATTACTTGGAACCCAAGTTACTTTGTTGCTGTAAAACTATGGGCCCGATTCACAGAACTAACTTAAGACAAAATCCTAAACTTACTACTTTTGGTATTCACAGAAGTTAGGATTTTGTCTTAAGTTTGTCTTAAGACAGACTTAAGTTAGGATTTTGTCTTAAGTTTGTCTTAAGTCTGTCCTAAGTTTGTCTTAAGACAAACTTAAGACAAAATCCTAACTTCTGTGAATACCAAAAGTAGTAAGTTTAGGATTTTGTCTTAAGTTAGTTCTGTGAATCGGCCCCACGGTTTGTAAAATCACAGTTTTTAAGTATAAAAAGTAGACAGTTCATAGTTGAATGTTAACCTATGGAGGAAAAACAATGTTGTAATTTAACAGGTAAGTACATGACTTACAAATCCAGTCTTCTGGTTTTAGGACCAACCCTGGGCAAGGGTCAGGAAAATGTAGAGACTGCACCACCAGCAGCACTGTAGCAGCCGGGTGCAGAGGTCAAATTTGGTCCCTGAGGACCAATGTTAGTCAATAGATACTGGGGGCTCGCAAAGAAGTGCCAGTTGCAGGTAGTTAAAATTAGAGTTGGGAGTCAATCTCCTGTGGTTATGTCCAGCATTAGGGGGCCATGAGGCAGTATCAAATGCACACCCTCAGCAGCATAGAGGCGGCCGGGTGTAGAGTGCCAACACAGCATTAAGCTCCCAATTCAATTCAATAGAGAATGAAGATTTCGAACAAAGGCCGCAGGCTTGGACTAGGAAGCTGAACGAAGGAAAGCGGTGTGACTGGAAGTAAGTTGGGCTGTTGAAGGGCACCTGCACAATGTCGGTTGGGATCCCCAAGACCTGGGGGCTGCGGTTGCAGAAGTGTCCTTTGAGGTCAGAAGATTCTTACTGGAGCCAGTCACGGTTAGAGGGTCCTTCATGTGGAGGCTGCAGGTGTTGTTCTGGAGTCCAGGAGAGGTCGCGCTGGGGTGGACTCGAGCTCAGGACCACTGGGGAACCTTCTTGGAACTGGTGGCTCACTTGGACTCAGGCTGGAGGCGTTGGGCAGAGAGGTTGGTCTGGGGGGCTGGTTGTGTGGTTGAGCAGGGCACTGGAGCTCTTATTGTTAGATTCTTTGTGAACAGGCCCACTGTCCTTGGGAGTTCTTGGTCTTTAGGTAAGACATGTAGGCCTCCCAGGTTTGTGAAGGTCACTTGGCCTTCAGGACGATTTGCTTTTTAGAGCAGATTTTTCAGGGTCTGCAATCAGGCCGGTTGGGCTGGGGCCAAGTCAGTTGTCATCTGGAGTCTTCACTGCTGCACAGCTCTTCGGTCATTCTTCTTCTTTAGGTCACCAGGACTCCGAGGAGCAAGGTTCACAGGTACCCCTAAATACTCAATTTATGGGTATTACAGGTACTGGCAGGTAACAGCCAAAGGGCTACTTACCTTTGGGTGACTACATCCTTTCTATGTCCACTAACTTTGAGGCGGGGCATACCCCTAATCATATTGGCTAATATGCTCACAATCAGTATGGAGAATTTTCAAAGGGGGGTTTCATTTCAGCTCAGGATACCTAAGGGGGGTGGTCCTGGCTGAGAGGGGACACACCTCTCTTGTTTAATAATGTTCCCGCCAACCTTGTCACCAAAAGTAGGGCTTGGTCATGGGGCAGGCGTAAGAAAGAAATCTTTTCTGCATAGATACCCCCACTATTTGCCTGGTGTCAGGGTTTTTGACTGTAACTCACTGGTATCCTGCTAACCAGGACCCCAGTGGCGGTGCTCTCTCCTCTTAACTCTACGGTAAGTACTTGGTACACTCCACAATTGGCATACAAGTGTACCACTGTAAGTAACTAGTATATGGTACTGAGGTACCCAGGGCATTGGTACCCCAGGTGTCTCCCATGGGCTGCAGCCTGTATCTGAAAGAGACTATTAGTTATAGATTCCATACCTTAGAATTACCCCCAGGCGTCAGACTGGATCTGGAGAATTTTTTCTCAGCAGTACCCCTGCGTGTCAATAGGTGGTGCTGGTCGACTCCACGTTCGTCGTTGGCGTAGTGATCACCCAAATGACATTGCAGTATCTACTTAGAAGCCGCCCCTGCGTGCTGATGTCAGTTCTTTCTTTTTCCATGCCAGCCAGCACAGATCCGGAGAGAGTGGTACCCTTAGTCTTGTTTGACTAGCACTTTTTTTTACTTTTGTCGACATCTTTTTCGAGTTGTTCAACTGTTGGTGCACGTTGGGATGTTCCATCGTCGGTCCGGCTTCAAGCCTTGTCACTCCTGTCAAAAGCTGATGTTGGTCACGGAACTACACCTCATGTGCCTCTGGGGCCTGGAGTGCGACCACGACCTGAAGTCGGGCTCCGACTGTCGGGCCATTAACCAGAAATCTTTGCGGGAGCGGTCCCAAATGCTTCTCGTGGCTGGCAGTCAGCTCCATGCTGCTCGAGGTTCCGGTCAAGGGGGAGGTCGCGGGACCAGTCTCGGAGTCACCACCATCATTCCTCCTCAAAGTCTTAGTCATTGTGTAAGTCGAAGCACAAGAAGAAGAGGAAGAAGCACCGTTCCTCTTCACCTTTTCCCCATCCGTCAGCCGATGCGACCTAGGATGCGGAAGGTCATCACCCTTTGGCTCCGCTCGTGGAGCCTGCTGGGATGGCTCCGAGCCTCCTTCCCTTCCCAGGAGCCGAAGCGTCCCCTGCCCAGCTTCGTGCATTTTACAAAGCCTTCCACTCCATCTTTGGGCAGCCTCACTCTGCCAGGGCACCTTCAGCCTGCGTAGACTCAGCTGGGGGTTCTAAGCCTTCGATACCGGTGACTCCGGCCTCAGTGCTACCCTGCCCCCAGGGATTCAGGCCTGGATCCTAATAGGCGCCGGTTGACCTCACGACAATTTCCCCGGCGCGGATTCCTCTGGCACCTCAGCCACATCCGATGCCAGTTTTGTCCCCAGCCGGTGTTGACCCCGGCCTCCCCCTTGACTTGGACATGTAGCCGGATCGGCGTCAACCAACACCAGTACTGACGCCGGCCGGTACTTTTGTACCAATGTTCTACCCTTGCATTCCTTTTTGCCCTGAATGGCAGCCAGAAGAAGGTGAGGCGGACTGGGAGGGGGTCTGTTGACCCTCTGGCAGACCATCTAGAAGAGCTGGACTGGAGAGAGGATTGGGGTGAGGCAGTGGTGTGGATACCTCCCCAGACCTTGGTATGCTTTCTACCCCTACCGTGCACACGGAGGAGGATACCTCCTACACTATGGTGTTGTGTAGGGTGACTGAGGCCTTGTGCCTTGAGATTCCTATGGTGGCAGTCAGGACTAACCTCCTGACTGAGGTGCTTCAGCTGGCAGCGGCCTCTTCGGAGCCCCTGCTACCATTCAATGAGGCCTTAACAGACCACCTTCTGGGCACTTGGTCCAAGCCCCGCACAGTGGCTCCTGTGGATAGGATGATTGACCGATGCCACCACCCGGTTCCAGGCAACCCAATTTTCCTCTCCCAACACCCTACCCTGAGATCTTGGTAGTCCAAGCATCAACATCCAAAGGTGCGTTCCCTACTGCTCCCCCAGATAGGGAATCCAAGAAGATGTTTTCTTCCACCAGCTTTTGATTGTGGTCGGTGAACACTGCATGTCTTTTGGGCCTCTACACCCACTCTGTGTGGGACATGGTTGCGCAAGTGCTGCCACAGTGCCTGTAAGAAGCCCGGACTGTCTTCTTCCGTGCGGTCGCAGATGGTAGAGACGCAGTGAAGTTCGCCATTCGGTGTTGGCTGGATACCGCCGACTCGGTAGGTAGAACGATTTCTATGTCAGTAGACTTGAGACACTGTGCCTGGCTGAGGTCCACTGGCTTTACGGGGATGTCCTATCGACGCTTTTGGACATGCCCTTGAATGGCCGTCACCTGTTTGGCGAGAAGGTGGACAATGCGCTTGATCGCTTCAGGGACTCTAGGGAAACGTCCGGATCCTTGGGCCTTGCTGCCACCTCTCGCCCCAATTAGTCCACCTTTCGCACCTTTCATAGCTACGGAAGGGGTACCCTACCACGTTCCACCCAGGGCCACAGGCCAACGCATGCTACTCAGCCTCTGCGTGTCCAGGGATGTGGGACACATCGTCATGGGTCTAGGGGCCAGCGGGCGGGCCAGTCCACCGGTGCCTCATTGGCATCAGCGCCCAAACCTTCCTAGTCTGACCTTTCAAGGCCACCCGTTGCCAGTGGGCGGCAGGATCTACCATCACCTCCCCCACTGGCACAGCATCACGTCAGTTAGTAGGAAAAGAGGGGCCCTTTCAACCCAAAGAGATAGGGCACTATACAGTAACACGAAAATAGTTTCCCTTTAGGTAACTTGTTACACACTCAGCCAACAATCAAACTGTCATATGCAAACCAAACATCTCCCTCCCTTAATTCACTGATCCTTCAAAGAGGCGATTGAACCATATAAAACAAGGAATAGCAGGAACCTCTGTTTTAAAAAGAATATTTTCATTCATTTATTCATCTTAAAAAGGGTTTTGGGTTTCTGAAAAAAACACAATCCCAATACAGTACATCACATTTCTATTAAAAACATTTGTTAAAATAAAAAAAAACAATCAAAAACACATCCTAAGAAAGAGAGTATACAAAAAAGGTAGACAAACACAATATGTCTTCAAGTATTACACATCCATCATGTGACAGTATCCAAGGCACGGAGTTCAGTAATTGTGCAATTGGTACTCTCCACCGTGCCTTGTGTTGACAGATTGCGTATAAATATAAAGGCGTCAATACGTTTCGATGGTCAAATATTATATTTCCATCTTTATCAAGACAACTGATACTACTCTCTATTTCTGATGGATACATCTGCCGGTGGATTCCTCACCTTGTGAATATCCCCCTGCGTCAGCAGCATTCGGAAATTCTTTTGTAGCTGATGTGGACGACGTCACAGAAGCACGGCATCGCGCACGGCTCCGCTGACGTCACTGACTCCGTAAAAGGCCTACGTCGGCGTGATGACATCAATTCTTTTTTTTCCGCGTCGTCGACGCTAACGGTTTCTTTAGGGATCCTCTGTAGCTCTATTGTTACTGTGTTACTGTCAAGAGTTTTCAGTGTTTTCTTCTAACTCTTTCAAGATGTCGTCAAAGAAGACCGGTTTCAAGCCCTGTGGAGAGTGCGGTAAAATGATGTCGCTCACGGATCCGCATGAAGATTGCGTGTGGTGCTTGTCAACTGACCACGACGTCCAGGGTTGTCCAAGTTCCAGAAAAATGAACCTGAAGGCTTTGCGAGAGAGAGAGGCTAAACTTCTGATTGCGAAGTTAAAAGGCAAGAAGGATAAGAAAAGTTCGAAGTCTCGCTCCCGGCGTTCGAGGTCTCGCTCGAGGTCGGCTTCGAGGTCGGCTTTGAGGTCGTATTCGGGCATGTTTCTAGGTCAAAAAAGAAGCATATGGGGGCGTGTCCAAGATGGCAGCGTGATCGGACGCAGGTTCCGAGTCTCGCTGCCCGATCCCGCCATTTGCCGCATCAAACGCCCAAATCTCTCCCCCAACATAGCCCAAAACACTGGGGGGGGCACCCGACGACATAGGGGGCCCGGAGAAAGCACCAGCAGCCTGCTTGTCTTGGGAGGCGTAATCTGCAGGGAGACGCTGCGCCGTTGCCGGTAATGGCGTCCGCGCTGCCGTGTTAGAGCCCGCCAAAGGAGACAGCGAGAACCACCCGGCTGACAACTGACCCGGGGGACGGGGTCAGAGGACGAATCCCCTCTGTGGCTCCTGCGCCGGGGGTCCCACTGCGGCTTCGCACAACCTGAGCACTCCAGCCGAGGACTGAGGCGGCCCCGGCGGGGGCTTACAAAATCGGGACCCCGGCTTGGGGCCTACGGCCCGGATCTCCACAGCACGGGGGGCGGCCGCCCTGTGCGCCCAGACGGACCTGGAGGGGACCCTGCCTTGGGAACGGAGGAAAGCGCGGCACTACCGCCGTTAAAGCTCGCGGTGGCGCACTTGGGGCTGCTGAACTCCGGGACGACCCAGCGGCCTAGCTGCGCCGAGCCCCGCCTGGAGCTGAGACCATCGCTGAGCTGACGGCCCGGGCCTGCTCCAAGGGACCTTTCCTGCTACCCAACAGACAGAGGTGAGGAGGACTTGGGCGGAGGAGGAGGCTCTGGGCAGCTCGGGGGGCATAATCGAGCCCCCGGTGTGGGGAAGCAGTAAAGCCCTGAAAAGAGACATGCTTTGGGCCTGGGAGATCGCCGGAGGCCTGCGCTGGTGAATTGTGTGGGGTGCAGGGGGCCGCGGCCTTTGGCCTTGCTGTTCTCCACCTAGCTGAGACCGGTGGTCACCTACAGGAACATTGACTTTGCCACGCTCCTCGTGGGCCTGTGAGCAGAGGAAGAGACCTGCGGCCTGGGCGAAGAAGGCGCGGGGGTGAGGTACCTTCACCTGCACAGCGAAGCCCCCGAGACGCGCAGCGGTGCTGCGGCGCCCCCCGGGGCCCCCGGCAATCTGCCGCCCGATTCTGCAGGGGCAACCCACGAAATGGCGGCACAGAGGGGGAAGAGGGGATCCCAAACGCTCCCAGAAATGCTGGCCAAATCGCAGCCCAAAGTTAATAAAGACCCCCCCTCCCCGGTGACCGCTAAACAACCGCCAGTCTCAACGGAAGACCAGATACCGATCACCAGGTCTTTTCTGGAAACCTTATTCAACTCACTTTGAGAAGACTTTCGATCCCTGAAGCAGGAGGTGGCCGGGGAGGTCCGAGAGCTCCGTCGTGATGTGGAGGGCCTTGGGGAACGTGTGGTATCCATCGAGGAGGCAGACCAGACCAGAAGCAGTGAAATCGAGCAGCTTCAACAGGAAGTCCTGCGCCTCACTGACCAGCAGCTGGACCTCCAGGCCCATGCGGAGGACCTTGAGAACCGTTCCCGCCGCAATAACATACGGGTCCGGGGGGTCCCTCAAAAGGAAGAGGGGGCTGATGTCACGGGCTACCTACAGTCCCTCTTCAGGAGTGTCCTGGGGGAATCTGCGGACTTTACCATTCGAATCGATAGGGCCCATAAGTTGGATTGCCCCGTCGAGCTACGGCCCCACCACCGGATATTTTAGCGTTCCTCCCGGATTTCCCCCTTAAAGAGAGGATCCTCTGAGAGGCTCGGAGAGACCAACCCCTTCAATTTCAAGGCCACCCCATCGCTCTATACCAGGACCTTCCTTCTATCACTCTCCAAAAGAGGAAAGAATTCAAACCTGTGACGGACTTCCTAAAGCAGAAGGAGATCCCTTACTCATGGGGCCATCCATTTCGGATCATATTTAAATGGAATGGCCGGCTTCATCAACTGCGCTCACTCAAGGACACCTGTGCGCTCTTGGGTCTTGACCAGGTCGATACTGAACCGGTGTTCAGAAGCTCCCAAGGGACGCCCAGAGGGGGTTGGCAAACTGTGCATTACAAACGATCACCGACACACCGACTTAAACCGGATGCCTCTGTCATCTCCCGAGAACGCGAGACTGCACTAGCGGAGGTGGCCAAAGAAACTTCTTCCCCAGAATGCTAAACACTTCTACAAGAGAGATTCCATATTGCACTTGCTCTGCCCGTGCCGTGGGTGGGTCGGGCGGGGGGGCCGGAGGAGCCGCCGTCGGAGATGACCCTTCAATACTCTTTACCACAGCCCTTTGTGGACTAACAGGACTGGGACTATGTGTTTCCGGGGAGTTTGGGTTGGGAGGGGGGAGTTTGAGAGGTGGAGTGGGTTGTAGGGCTTCCGCTCGCAATGATCTTCGCTTACATAAGCAGAGCTGCAGTCAGTGGTGGTTTTGGGTTGTTGTGGGGGGGCTTGTTGGGCTAGGGGGGGCTTCGGGTGGGGACCAGTGTGCCAGTCCGATTCTCTCATTGATAAGGGGGCTATGTCTATGTTGTGCCGATTCAGAGGTTCGTCACCAGTTTGGATAGGGGGTCTGAAGATGGGTCTGTGGGGTTGCCGGGAGGGTCGAGCCTTGCAATTTGCTGCGCGACTGCGGAGTGCCCTGCAGGACACCTATTTAGAGCTGAGCCGTGCCCCACTGCACCCTGCCTGATGTGACCCTTAAGATATTGACCCTCAACGTGAAAGGGCTGAATAACCCCATTAAACATCGGGCCATTATTTCCTACTTAGAACACTCAGGGGCAGATATATGCCTGCTACAATAGACACACCTATTGCAGAAAGACTGGCATAGAATGCGCTCCCGCGCCTTCCCACAACAGCTCTTCTCCTCTCTACCAACGAAAACAGCCGGGGTTGCGATTTTAATATCAAGAAGCTTCCAGGGAAAAGTAGGGAGTAGGGTGGGTGAGATCAAGGGTCGCCTGTTGGTACATACATTACAGTTAGGTGACACACACCTTACGATAGGCTCTCTTTATGCCCCAAACACAGGACAGGAGGCCTTCTTAAAAGGCGCGATCTCAGAGACGCTTCAGACCCCACATGCATCCCTAATTTTGGGGGGAGACTTCAACATCGTCATGGGTGCGCAGGCCGACAGATCTGGGCACCGCTACGGCGGGACTGGTGCCCTTTCGCCCAATAGTCGTGAATGGCTGAATGATAGGGGCTTGGTGGACTTCTGGAGGGCCAAACACCCAAACTCATCGCAATTCACGTTTTACTCGCACGTGCACCACACATATGCCAGACTCGATCACTTCGTAGGTTCTTCTGATTTACTTAACAACCTTGAGGAGGTCGCCATAGTGCCAGCGGCCATCTCTGACCATGATGCAGTGGAACTGTCACTTACACTTCGCGCAGCCCGTCGGCCCAGGGGCCCGTGGCGCCTACGTGAAACTCTATTGCAAAGACCAGATGTCACTATACGAATTAGTGAGCACATAACTGACTATCTAGCTACCAACGACACGCCCGGAATATCTATGACAGCTCTTTGGGGCGCCCTGAAGTCAGTCACTCGAGGTGAACTTATTGCCATAGCAGCAGCTGAAGCCAAAGACCCCAAAAGTAAAAGGGACGATCTCACGGCCCGTGTAGCGGAGCTGGAGCGAGTCCATAGCCACACTTGCGCCCCATGCGTTTGGAAGCAGCTAAAGGCAGCAAGAGCTCAGCTTGCCAGCCTCGATACAGACAGGGTGGAATTCGCGGCTCTCAATCTTCGACATACTTATTATGTCGGAGGCAATAGAACAGGTCAGCTACATGCCAGTGCTCTGAAGGCCAAGACCCAGCGAACGAAGATCAACGGCCTCATAGGCGCCAATGGGGCGGTACTCGCTGACGATACCCAGGTAGCAGAGGCATTCCATTCCTATTATGCCTCGCTGTATGGGGAAGAAGAGACTTCCTCTGGAGACATTGAGACCTACTTGGCCACGACACGTCTCACTGAAATCTCCAAAGATAGCGCGGAAGCCCTAGATGCCCCTATCCGACAAGATGAAGTCCTGGCAGCTATATCCCGGCTGCGTCCGGTCAAATCCCCGGGGCCTGATGGCTTTTCGGCCGGTTTTTATAAAACCTTTAGCGGACAGTTGGCTCCAGTGCTCACTCGCCTTTTTAACTCTTTTGAAGGACTGGGCGCCATTCCTCCGGACATGCTGGCCGCAGAGGTGGTGGTGCTTCCAAAACCAGGAAAGAAACCTACAAACTGCTCCACTTTTCGCCCTATCTCATTATTGAATCTTGACTTAAAGCTTTTTACGGGCATTCTCGCCGCGCGCCTTGGCCCCTGCCTTCCTGGACTTTTAGAACCCGACCAGTCAGGCTTTGTACCTAACCGGCAATGTAGCGATAACACCAAAAGGGTACTCCACCTCATTGACAAGTCGCACTTCCAGGCCTCGGACTCCGCTCTACTCGCTGTGGACGCGGAGAAGGCGTTTGATCGAGTGAATTGGACTTACCTGCAGCAGGTCTTGCGTCGCTTTGGTCTAGGTGACCGCTTTTGCGCTCGTATCGCTAGCTGTTACCACCATCCGCAAGCTAGGGTACGCCTGGGAGGCTTGCGCTCAGATCCATTTGAAATTCAACGCGGCACCAGACAGGGTTGTCCCCTTTCCCCCCTTCGGTTTGCCATGTATATTGAACCGTTGGCGCAGAAGGTCCGAGATAACCCAAGAATTACGGGCATTAACTTTGGTCATGAACCTCATACCATCAGTTTATATGCAGATGATGTTATAGTTGCCCTGGACCAGCCTAATAGCTCCATACCAGCCTTTTTGGAGGAACGCGCCTTATTCGGATCTGTTTCGGGGTTCCGAATTAACATAGACAAATCCTTGATACTGCCGCTGGGCAAAAATGCATGCCCGAAGGCCCATCCCATTGGTCACGGGAGTGGTCTCCAACTGGCTGCCCAGGTGCCGTACTTGGGAATTACCCTCACTTCTTCTACGGACTTAACAGTATCGACCAACTATAAGATTCTCACCACCCAGATCCGGACGGATTTAGCACGGTGGTCTAAGCAGCCCCTCTCCTTGCTGGGGAGAGTGGCGGCAGTGAAAATGTCTATACTACCCCGTATCCTATATCTCTTCCAGACCATTCTGGTTACGCCCCCCGCTGGCACTTTGAAAGACTTACAGGACACCCTGCTTAACTTTGTTTGGGAGGGAAAACGGGCACGTGTCCACAAACAGCTGGCTTACAGGATCATGGATGAGGGAGGCCTGGGCGTCCCCAATCTGGTGCGCTACTTCCAGGCGTCTCAACTCAGTTACTTAGTAGAATGGTACAGACCTGAGTCGGAGAAAAGATGGCTCTTCCAAGACAGGGCTAAGGCTCAGATGCCGCTTTGGCGGATTCCATTCCTCGCCCGGCAGAACCGGCCAAGATGTATGTTACGATCTCCTATCACACACACGACCTTACAGATATGGGATAGGGTGGCGCTCAAACACGGGTTAACAACCTTTCCCTCCCCCTTTACCCCCATATTGGACAATCCGGATTTCCCTCCGGGCGATGGTGCAGGCGCATTCCTCCAGTGGCACGGCACGGCGTGTCGTGCTGCAGGCGACCTTTTTGATCCACGGGGGTTCCTTCCATTCACAGATGTTAAACAATGGTATGACATACAGAACCCTCACCTATTCCAATATTTTCAACTAAGACATTGGCTCACTGCCCCAGACACCGTAGCATTGGTGGGTCGCCCCATGTCGACCTTTGAAAAATGGTTACTTACTAAAGACTCGGATAGACACCTTGTCTCCGAACTCTATAAAATGCTCACACCACCACACACCTCGGAGAAAACACCAGGTCAGAAACGCTGGGAGGCTGAATTGGGAAGAGCCTTGTCAGATAAAGAATGGGGATACATTTACTATAGGGCTACACGCACAACACGCAACACAAAGTCGAGGGAGGCTGCAGTGAAATTGGCTATGTACTGGCACCTCACCCCAGTTCGCCTACACAAAGGGAACCCGGCGCGTAGCGAGCTTTGCTGGAGGGGTTGTGGGGAAAAGGGCACTCTTACCCACCTCTTATGGGATTGTCCGATACTCGGAGATTACTGGAAGATGGTCCTGGACGATATTGATTCCACCTTTACAACTGAAATCCCGAGATTCCCTGCATACGCTCTATTGGGTCTCCCCAATGCTCTAACCTTCCCCATGAAGTCATTGAGGGGCCGACAGATGGGCATCGCCATGCAAGCAGCCAAGCAACATATACTATCTCTATGGGGTTCCACAACCAGCCCTACGCACACGGGGTGGCTTCATAAACTTTGGTTTACACTTGGGATGGAACGTATACAGGCAACACTCACTGGGGCCACCGATGCCTTTCACAAAACGTGGCTTCCACTACTGACCCTTCTGTCCAAGGAATTTAACGAAATCACATGCCCCAAATACCTTAAGATTTTGCGTCTCACTGATGTCACTAGTGACGCTCAATGACTTCCCAAAGGGGGGGCTCTGTGCTTTGCGGGCCTGTTGACGTACCTTCTGGAACTATAAGGCACACTGGTCGGGCGGGGGTGGGGTGCTCGGAGGGGGGTGGGTTGGGGGTTGTTGGTTGTTGTTGTCTTTCTTATGTCATTTTATTGCACCGCAAGTCATTTACTTCCAAGATGTCTCACTGCCTGTTAGGCATATATGTCTACATCTACCAATCAATTTTATGGAAGACATGCTTGTCTGTCCCGTCCGCTGTATATGCCTCTTGCCTTTTCATTATGCTGCGATGTCTTTGTTTATGCCTGCTGGAAAATCCAATAAAATACATTTGAAACTAAAAAGAAGCATATGAAGAAGAAGCATGGGTCTCAGCGTCGTTCGGAGAAGGAGTCGGCCCCGAAGTTGAATTCGCCAAGTCATCGACCTCGGAAGTATTATGTTTCTCCTTCACCTGCTGCACTGGATCCGGAAGGTAAGCAATCGCCTGTTGGGGTTCACCGAAGAAGACCAGCTCGAGTATCAAATCCATCTCTGACGTCGATTCATTCTCCAGCTCGGGAGGAGGAAGAGGTTCCCTCCCTTGAGGTTTGGTCGACTCCAGTTCCTCGTGCCGAAGAACAGGTTGAGCCGAATCCGGTGCCTCCTCAGGAGCCGCCGGTGGATCCATACCCTCCATTTTCGGGCCCGGGACAAGACCCTTGTCATTATTTAAATGCGATGTATGGGGTGTTCTCGAGAGCCATGTACCCCTCTGGAGCACCTGTTGGTCCCATGGGTTCGATGGCTTATAATCTTGGAGTTCCACAAACGTATGATGCCTTTCATGCCGACTCCGGCTCCGGCTTGGCATCTCCCGGCGCCGCCGAGGTCTTCGACGCCGATACCTTAGTCACCGGCACCAGTTCCTGTTTGACCACCTCATTTACTACAGCCTGGTCCTTCGGCGCCGAGTTTGACGCCGGCAGCGGCTCCCTCGGAGTCGGTTGCGGATCCGCCGATCCCGAAGGAGAGGTCGAAAAGGGAGGCTCACCGGCTTCTGGAGGAACGGAGATGCAGAGAGATGGAGATGGAAGAAGGCGAGTTGCAGGAATCTGAGGATTTCTTTGATGATCTGAGGGAAGCTAGTGGCTTGGAATTTTCTCCAGATTGGGAGTTATCTTCTGTTCCAGATGCCCAGTCAAAAGATGTGGCTCCATATCATGTGGTCATAAAGAAAGCAGCTGAACTTTTGAATTTAAATCTTCCCACTGCGGAATTTAAATCTAATATTTTAACAGAAGTTCTCCACTGTCTGTCTTCAGTGAGAGAGCCTATGCTTTCTTTCAATGAGGCATTGACAGAGACAATCTTGGAAGTGTGGTGTAAGCCTCTTACAGCCCCAGCGGTTTTGAAAGCTGTCGTGAGGAGATATAGGGTGGCTCCTGGTTACCCAGACTTCTTATCTTCTCATCCTTTGCCCGAGAGCTTGGTGGTACAGGCAGCATGCTCCAAGAAATCTGAAGGTGCCTTTCCGCAGGTGCCTGGGGACAAGGAGTCTAAAAAGCAAGATCAGTTGGCAAAGAAAATCTTTTCTTCAGCCAGCATGGCTCTTAAGTCAACAAATGCCACTTGTCTCTTAGGGCGTAACATCCATGCTTTGATGGACTCTGTAAAGCAATTAGCCCCTAAGATTCCGGAGGAGGATAGGCAGAATTTTAATGAGGTACTTGTTGACACTCAGGCTGCTGCTCGCCAAGTCATTCAGAGTGGTTTGGACACAGCTGACTCTGTGGCAAGAGTTATGGGCTCATCTATTACCACCAGGAGGACAGCCTGGCTGAAGTCCTCTGAATTTTCTGCGGATGTCCAAGCTGCCTTGGTAGATCTGCCGTTTGATGACTCTGGCTTTTTTGGAAAAAAGGCGGATGCTGCACTGGAAAGGTTCAAAGACAGCAGGGCAATGACTAGGTCTTTGGGTCTTCAGTCCAGAGGTTCTGTGAGTAGGAGATACAAGGGATTCAGAAGGTCTTCCTTTTGTTCTTACAGCAAACCGCAACAGCAGCTGCAATCGCAAAATCCTCTGTACAAGTCATTCAGAGGAAGACAAGAGGCTCGTCCTCGAGGACGTCAAGTTTCCTCCTCTTCCTCCTCCTCCTCTTATACCCACCAACCCACCCCCCTCCATCCGCAGCAAAGCAGCCCCAGATCCGCCATTCTGGATCATGTTGGTCATGTGGGGGTCAGCTTACCCATTTTCTGTAGGATTGGGAATCGGTCACATCAGACCTTTAGGTTATCCAGTATTATAGGTGTCTTTCATAGATTCACATGCCTGAATCATTCCCCGTCGTCGAGACGGGAGTCTTCGGTACATAGAAAAGTAATGTCCTATAGACATACATAGAGAAAAGTAGGCCTAAGGGCCTTGCCTTAGTAGCCTATCTATGTCCTTTTGTAAAAAGGACCAAACTCCAGAAGGTAGCCAATCAGCTACCACCTCCCTCTAGAACCTTCCTGTCAGGAGTCTCAGTCTCTCAGATTTTCTACTGCACGTTGTGCTAGGGAGTCTTAACCTGAGTTCTCCTCAGGTTTCCTAGTTTTATCTCTTTTCTTCTCAGAAATTGGATATTTCCTTCATTTATTCACCATGGCTGACCAACAGAAGAAGGGTCTCTTCAGAGCTTGCTCTTCTTGTGGTAAGAAGAGGCTCCACGTCGACGATAAGCATGAAACCTGCTTATACTGTCTTTATCCGGACCATTCTCCTAAAGAGTGTAGAATTTGTAGAACATGCTCTACAAAAACTCTAAAGGACAACAAAGGCCGGCTGCTCCTATGGTTGAACAGGCTGAAAACCAGAGAGGACCTGGAATCTTCTGATGACGGTGAGATGGCTTCAGTTTCTGCTAAATTCTCCTTGAAGAGGCCAAGGGCTACTTCCCCTAGCCTTCCAGACGTTCCTCCTAGCAAGGCTATTAAAAAGTCTTCTGAGGCAAGATCTACAACGTCTGCAAAGGAGGTTCCTGCCTTCAGGAAGCCTGTGCCGTCGTCGTCGATGATTTCGTCGACGATTACCTCAGCGCTGAAGAAGACTGTGTCTACAGTCTATGTTTCTACATCGACGACGATTGTGTCGACGACGATGGCGTCGTCAGCTTTCTCATCGACGACGACAACTCCATCGTTGACGGCGGGTAAGCCTGTGCCATCGATTGTCCTCATTTCAAGGCCCTCGACGAAGATCCCGTCGACGACGACATCAGCGTCGACGACAAAGCTAAAACCGACGACGCAGTCGACGAAGACGCCCTCGTCGACAGGCGTACCGTCGGCGAAGCCTCCGACGACGGTGAAGACATCGTCGACGATGAAGACATCTTCGACAAGCGCGCTATCTACGACTGGACCGTCGACGAAGGTACCGTCGACGAGGATACCGTCGACGAGAACTCCATCGACGACGACGAAGACCTCATCGACGAGCGCGCCTTCGACGACGGAACCGTCGACAAAGGTACCGTCGACGAAACCATCATCGTCTACGATTAATACTCAGTCGTCGACGACACCGTCGACGACGCCGTCGACGACGCCATCGGCGACACCATGGAAACAATCGGATTTGATTTCTCCGTTGCCAGCGGCCAGCCAGCCGCCTACTAAAAAGAGCACGAAACAACCAATAACCCTTGATTTAACATCTCCAAGAAGGGTGCAAAAGCTACCCCCATCACATATATTACAGGAAGAGGAATCAGATGAAGACCAGTACGGACAGGCCAACAGTCCTTCGGATCTCATAGTAAAGTGCCAAAGCACTGATGAAGAGGGAGATGAGATGGTTCATACAGAAGAGACTGAACATTCGCATTTCCAGATGGAGGTTACATCTATGGTATGCCTTCCGGTGTCTATAGTCTCAGACTTACGGTTCTTGATCCAAGACTATAAGCAGCGCTTTCCTGAACCAACCACTGCCCCTTCAACGGAAGCAAATTCAATTCCATCTGGACCGACACCATCCTCACGTCCTAGACCACCACCTTTGGTGATCTGTCAGGAAAGAGAGCCAGTGCACAATGTTCTGTCTTCTGACGAAGAAGTCGAAGAACCAGAAGAGGGAGAGGTTCGGGACGACCAGTCCGACCATAGGGATGATGAGGACTACATCGTTCCGTCTCCGGGCACTCCTGAACCCAATACCTCGGACTCACCGCCAGTGGACATTGGCGGAGTTCACAATTTGGTGGAGAGAGCGGCCACGAGATTCTATATGAAAATGAAATCCCATGACACAGACTGCTTCCTATATGATTTTAAAGACCCTGTTAGGAAAACAACAAGATCAATTCCTATCATTGAGCACATATACGCCCTCTGGCAATCGCGCGCTATACAAATATAAAAATCAAATCAAATCAAATTAAATCAAAATATGGGAGTAGGGAAAACAGCTGATGCAGACACCAGCCTCGGTCTCCGCAGTAGTTCCACGGCTGGACAAAAAGTATAAGGCACCATCAACAGCAGCAGCCTGCCTTACTGGCATCCCAAGCCAGATTCAGTTGTTACCAAGGCAGCACAAAAGAACTCGAGGAATCCGGCATCCCCATTGTCAGCTCCACCGGACAAAGAGGGCAGGAAGCTTGACAGTATTGGCAAACGCTTTTCCACCACGTCGGCCATGACTGTGAAAGTGGCTAATTCCATTGCGTTACTAGGCCGCTACAATAGGCAATTGTGGGAGGATATTGCCCCGTATCTGGCGGAACTACCAAATAACTTGAAAGAGGAAGTACAATCGCTCCTTAAGGAAGGCCAAACATCGGCATCAGAAATTATTGATTGTGCCGTAGATGTGGCTATGACCCGCTTCAGACAGCTAGCAGGGGCCGCGGTCTTGCTAAGGCAGAGGTGGCTTAAGGCTACATCCTTTCGCCAAGAGGTCCAAACCAAGGTACTGGACATGCCCTACGACGGCCAACACCTTTTTGGGGAAAAAATAGATGAGGCCCTGCGAACGATCAAAAAAGATACAGACACAGCACGAGCGCTGGGCACATTGCAGTTTAAGAACCAGTCCTTTTGAGGGAGCAGAGGCAGAGGTTAATCCTCTTACAGAGGTTCTTACCAGAGCAAATCCTCATATTCCTATAACCAAGGCAGATCGCAATATCAACAGCGACAACAGCAACAAGGTCGTCAGACCTCGTATGGAAGGTTTAACTACAGGGGAAAAAGTCAAAGGAAAACCACTGGCGGACGCCAATGACCTTTCCCAACAGCCAGCCTGTCCACAATTTCATTTTTTCAAACTTGGAGGAAAACTAACACACTTCCTCCACAATTGGAGATCAATTACAACGGATCGGTGGGTGCTCCAATTGATCCAATTTGGACATTCGTTAGAATTCAATTCAATTCCCCCGACTACTCCTCCTCGCAAGCTCCAACACAGGCGTCTACGATTACTCCTTCAAGAGGTCTCTTCAATGTTAAAGAAAGGAGCAATAGAGCGAGTACCAGCAGCTCACAGAGGAAAGGGATTCTATTCCCGCTTCTTTCTAACACAAAAGAAAGGGAAGAAATGGAGGCCCATCCTAGACCTCAGGGCACTAAATACATTCTTGAAGAGTCAATCGTTCCGTAAGGTGACTATCCAAGAGATCCTGGGGTCACTAGAGGAAAGAGACTTTATGACGCCTTTAGACCTGCAAGACGCATACTACCACATCCCTATTCACAAAGGCCACAGGAAATTTCTCAGATTCGCAGTGGCAGGTCAGCACTATCAATTCTGTGTCCTCCCATTCGGCCTCAAGTCGGCACCCAGAATTTTCACCAAGTGCCTCTCCCCAGTGACAGCCTTCCTACGTCAGCAAGGACACCAAGTCTTCCCATACCTGGACGACTGGCTGGTAAAAGCACCATCTTTGAAAGGCGCAGTCAAGTCTTCCAGCGCCTGTCTCAATCTTTTCCAGCAACTGGGTCTGACGCTCAACCACAAGAAGTCAACCTTACAGCCCTCACGAGTTCTTACCTTTCTGTGGGCGACATTGGATACGGAATATTCAAAAGCATTTCCATCCCAGGAAAGAAAGCACAAGCTTATCGCTCTGGCCACCACAGTTGCCTCGAGAAAAACTTTGCTGGTCCGTACTTTCAAGTCCCTCCTGGGGATGATGTCTTCCTGTATCCTGCTTATTCCACACTGTCGACTCAGAATGCGCCCCCTGCAGGAGGCCTTGACCAGCAATGGACTCAGAGCACAGGCTCTTTCGAGGATCGCATTGTGATAACACAGCAAATGTCCAAAGCCTTGCTATGGTGGAGGTCGTCCAAGAACCTCTCGCAAGGACTAACATTCTTGCTGCCTGCAGCCCCACACGTGATAACTACGGATGCCTCCCTAGAGGGTTGGGAAGCAGTCCTTCAAGAACTGCAGATCAGCGGGAAGTGGACGGACCAAGAAAAGCAGCTCCATATCAATCTCCTAGAGCTGAGGGCAGTTTTTCTGTCTCTGCAGGCTTTCCTACAGCGCATCCAGAACTCCCCAGTGCTTGTCAGGACCGACAACACTACGACAATGCACTACTTGAACAAACAGGGAGGAACGCGTTCGCTCACACTATCTCACGAATCGCAGAAAATCTGGAACTGGCTTGTGCTCCACAATATCACGCTGTCAGCAGAGTATGTCCCAGGCAAGGACAACATCATAGCAGATGCTCTGAGCAGACAGAGATCGCTGTCCCACGAATGGGAGCTGGAACAAGAAGTGCTGGATCACATCTTTTCGGAATGGGGAAGACCGTAGATCGACTTTTTTGCCACCTGGGAGAACGCCAAATGCCGCAACTTCGCAAGTTGGCATCCCCAACTGCGGTCCCTCGGAAGTGCATTTTCCATTGTATGGTGCAACGTGTTTGCGTACGCATTTCCGCCATTTCCCCTGATACCACGAGTCCTCCGAAAAATGAAGACAGAGCACTGCACCCTGATTCTGATTGCCCCGTTCTGGCCGAGGCAGCATTGGTTCACGGACCTCCATCGCCTCTCAGTCCACCCGCCAATCCGTCTGGGCCAACATCCGTCCCTGCTCACGATGTCCAACGGCCAGGTACAGCACCCAAATCTGAAATCTCTCAGATTATCGGCCTGGCTCCTGAGTACCGAGAGTTCTGTCAACTAGACACTCTGCAGGAGTGCAAGGATGTCCTCGCAAAAGCAAGAGCAGAGAGCACAAATAAGACCTATTCGTTAAAATGGAAACGCTTTTGCGTTTGGTGTAAGGACAACAATCTACATCCTTTTAAGGGTACTCCGGAGCAGTTCCTACCATATCTGCTACACCTGGCACAGGCGGGACTTGCGCATGCCTCTATCAGAGGACATTTGGCAGCAATTTCTCGCTTCACAAGAACTTCAAAAGGACCCTCTCTCTGGTCACACAGGTTAATAAAACAATTCCTTAAGGGGCTTTACAGATCTTTTCCTCGCCCAAGGAGAGTTCCACCAACATGGCATCTTAATGTGGTCCTCAACCAATTGATGAATCACCCTTTCGAGCCTATTCAGAGAGCAGATGTCAAATATATCTCCTGGAAAACGGCCCTTCTTTTGGCCCTGACCTCAGCAAGAAGGGTTAGCGAACTACAGGCTCTTTCAATACAAAATCCCTTTATGCAGTTCAAGGAAGACAGAGTGGTTTTAAGAGCTAACCCTCGATTTACTCCTAAGGTCCCGTCGGACTTTCATTTAAATGAACCTCTAGTCCTCCGATCTTTCTTCCCAAATCCAACCACTGCAACTGAAAGATCTCTGCACTCTTTGGACCTGAAGATGTGTCTTAAATTTTATCTCAACAAGACAAATCATTTTAGGAAAACAAACCAGCTTTTCATCGCTTTCAGTAGACCAAGAAAAGGCATGCTGCTTTCCAAGCAAATTATTTCGCGATGGATATCTTCAGCAATGGCCTTTTGCCACGACAAAGCAGGACGTCCGTTACACTCTAAAGTAAGAGCTCATTCTACAAGAGCTGTGTCCACATCGGAGCGCTCTTTGCTGGGGTGTCAATATTGGACATTTGCAGGGCAGCGACCTGGAAGTCGCCGCATACCTTCACCAGGCACTACTGCCTGGATACGGAACTGATGCAGGATGCAGCAGCAGGCCAGGCTGTGCTTCGCCATCTATTCCAGTGAGGTGAGTGTAGGAGAGTAGGGTCTGCAATCCTATGATCACCCAGATTTTTTGCTTTTGTTTCACTGGTTTACGACTTTCTCTGGCTGTGGGCCTGCCAATCAGACCCACAGCCTGGCTGTTCTCTCTCTAAATTACAACGTGTACCCTAGGTGCATTTACCAATTGGTACTGGGCCACCTTATCAGACCCTGTAACTCAGGGCATAGGTGTACCCAGGGCCTACCAGGGGCTGAAGCATGTATTATGCCACCCCTGGCTGGCCTCCTAAATTTGACACAACTGGCTGCATGACAGCTGGGGCAAAGTCGTGTAATCACCCTTTGCTGTAGATATAGTATACCTATATCTAACCCTAAAAATGGACACACAGATTCCTATCAGTCACTCCTATTGCAGGCCTTGACAATCCTGAAGGCACAGTGCTCGGAATCGTGTGAGATGGTGCTCTGGCATGAGCTGAGCCTGTCTGCAGCTTGCGGAACCAAGTCCTAATAGCTGTTCCATGATAACGCTTTCCATATACTCTTAAGTGCATTATAATCCTCGCGGTTAAATGCTATCTTTGGTATTGCTTTATCAAAACATGTCGAGTAAGGTGTCATACGAATTGGAATACTAACCCCTCGCCAATTCTGGCGACGGGGTTAGCATTCCACCCTTCTAGAGAGACACGACATGTATGTAACTGTGAACCCCGGTTAAAGTTAAACGAAGCCTCAGCTCCACAAAATGGATGCTGCCACCACAGACACGAGTCTGACCCCCTGCAGCTGGGAGTCCTTCCAGCGAGGGGAGCCTGGACAAAGGGTTTCCTGTCAGGGGCGGTGCTAGCACCGTCCCAGACAGAGTTTTGTGTATCCTGGGTAGGCAGGGCTTTACAGGAAGGTGACTGCTGAGTGGCACCCCGGTGCTCACTACGCATAGGCCGGTCAGAACCAGTTCCAGGGGCACACCAGCCCCTGGCCTGGGGAAAGTCCGGCATGAGAGAGGGGTGTAACCACCTCCCTCCTAGTACCACCCATAGGCAGGACCTAGTCACCGGGTCAGCCCCTTTTCTTAGTATAAAGATAGGAGCGGGCCCCCTGTTCAAATTAGATCATCTTTGGAATCAAGACACGACTTTCTGCGAAAGGACATCAAGATTTCTTCTTCAAGATTCTCCCTTGTGGCTAAGGAGTAGTCACCCTGCATCCGCAGGTACCATCAAGAACACTGCGGTCTCCTGCAAGTCCTTCCTCAGGAATCCGACGACACAGCTCGACGAGACCCGGCTTCCCTGGCACCTCTGACCTCTACTCACCTCTACAGCCAAGCTGAGAACCGTGAGTGCGACGAGACCTCGAGGGACCGACGATCGCCAAGACTGCACGACTTCTTCACAACAAGCCCGCCGAGTGTCCCTCTGGTGAGTGCTTTGGGGTCCGAGAAGCCCCGACCCTGAGCAGCTCCAGCACCGAAGATCAGCCCTCCAGCATCTCCACGATCTGCGTGGGGCCCTTCTGCTTTTTGCTGCTCACCGCGTTGTTTGGCTACTAGCTGGCTGGCTTGTGGCCTTCTTAACGACGCCCGACGACATCACTGCTGCTGGTTTGGTTGCTCCAGACTGGCCCTTGCTTCCTTCTTCAAGAGAAGCACCCCGGACCCTCCTGGTCCACTCCAGACGCCATTTTAGGTCCACCGCGTGGGCTTGAATTTGCCAAGGCTTTGTTGCCCAATCCTGGGTCCAGCGACGCCGACAGCTTCATCCATCGTGGGACAGCTCGCTCCTCCATCCTGGTCGCCGACAACGCCTCCTGGTCCGTGAGATCTGCAGAGCACAGCGTCACCCACTCACCTGGTCGAGGTGACTACCATCCGGTGCCCTCCTGGTGCCACCTGACTACTGGCTAGTAGTCTCGAACTTGGTCCCCTCTGCTTTCAGGTATCGTCCATCTTCAAGATCCAGGCTTGGATCACTTCGAACTCTCTCCACTGGTCGCCTGCCAGCATCTTTCTTCCAGGCTCCTGGTCCGTCTACGAGGATTCCCAACGTCTTTTGAGACATATGCAGCTGCAGCCCCTGGGCTAGGTAACTTCGGCATTTCGGTGCCCCAGCATAGCCTCACTATCCAAGGGTCAGAATCCACTTTCGTTTTCCTCCTACCAGGTCGGGTTCGCCCGAGAACACTAACTTTCTGAAATCTAGCTACCATAGACTTTGTCCCGCATCCCGCGTGAGAGTGCACACTCTGCACCCGAGTCCCCTGGGTCTCCTAGAAGTAATCTGAAGATTCTATAGTCAAGATCTAGCGATTTCAAAGCCTATTAGTACTGTGCTTACCTGCTAGTAATTTCGCATTCCGCTTTCAGAGTATATGGTTTTCCGTGCCCCTCGGGCATTTGTATATACTGTGCTAACTTAAGTATTTTCGTAAGAGTTTTGTTTTGTGCTTAGTACCCTGTCCTCATAAAGAGTACAGGGCTGTTGTGATTCTTAAATAAATATACTGTTTATTTTCATAACACTTGTGTGGTGTCCTTTCACTTGGTGTTCAAGGGGTATATGTGTGGTATAACAGCTGGCTTAACACGCCCTCTCGAGTCTTTAGCCTTAGACTGCTCGTATCCACGCTACTAGGATAGCTGGTCTATAAGGTTGACTTACAACCAATCATCAATAAGGGTTGCTGGACTGATACATAGTGTTCACTAGAATAGTGAGCACTGCATATCAGGCCACCTTCTCACAGTGAGCCTTCCTCCTTCCCACCATCCTTTGCTGGTATGCGCATTTATTTTCTTATTTCTTGTTACTTGTTGATGGCTTTTAGTAGTATGATATGTATTATCTAAGACTACTGTATGCTGTTCCATCAGAAATGTGCATTATGTACTGCTTACTACTCTGATTCAGGCATGTGAATCTATGAAAGACACCCATAATACTGGATAAGAAATGTATTACTTACCTGTAACTGCAGTTATCCAGTATTGGTGTCTTTCATAGATTCACATGCAACCCTCCCACCTCCCCTGGAAGGACTCACTTCTCTCTCTAACAAGTATTACGCCTACCTAGCTTGGTGCGTACGAAAATCTGAGAGACTGAGGCTCCTGACAGGAAGGTTCTAGAGGGAGGTGGTAGCTGATTGGATACCTTCTGGAGTTTGGTCCTTTTTACAAAAGGACATAGATAGGCTACTAAGGCAAGGCCCTTAGGCCTACTATTCTCTATGTATGTCTATAGGACATTACTTTTCTATGTACCGGAGACTCCCGTCTCGACGACGGGGAATGATTCAGGCATGTGAATCTATGAAAGACACCAATAGTGGATAACTGCAATTACAGGTAAGTAACGCATTTCTTCTCAATCTCGTGGAGAATGGGTATGCTCTTCCCTTTCGGGAATTCCCTCCGAATTACCCTCCTTGCCAAGGTTTTTGCTTGGAGGACCACCTGCTTCTCCTGCAGGAACAAGTCCTGGTGTTACTGAGAAAAGGTGCAATAGAGGTGGTTCCGGAGCAGGAAAAGGGTCAGGGATGCTACTCCCGGTATTTCCTGATACCCAAAAAGGATGGCAGACTTCGTCCAATCTTGGATCTCAGGATCTTGAACCTTTTTCTGAAACAGGAGAATTTCAAGATGCTCACCCTTGCACAGGTTTTTCAGGCGTTGCTGGAAGAAGACTGGATGGTGTCGATCGACTTGCAGGATGCTTATTTCCACATTCCCATCCTGAAGTCGCACAGGAAGTATCTCCGTTTCATGGTGGGTTCGCAACATTACCAGTTTGCGGTCCTTCCGTTTGGACTTACTACTGCACCTCGAGTCTTCACCAAGGTGATGGCAGTGATGGCAGCACATCTCAGAAGGTTAGGGATACCAGTATTCCCTTATCTGGACGACTGGCTGATCAAAGCAGAGTCGCCAGAGAAGGTGCTCCATCATCTGCAAGTCACAATTCAGTTGTTGTACAGATTGGGCATTTCAATAAACGTACCCAAATCTCACCTGGTGCCCTCCCAGCGCAACCTGTTCATAGGTGCAGTACTGAATATTGCTGTGTGTCGGGCATTCCCTCCTCCTCAAAGGATTCTCGACATACAGGAAATTATTCCTTTATTTTAGAATGGAAAGGTCGTTCCAGTCCTGAAAGTCCTTTGTCTGCTCGGTCTGATGGCTTCCTGCATTCTGTTGGTCAACCATGCACGCTGGCACATGAGGGGACTCCAGTGGTGCCTCCGCAGGCAGTGGTATCAACACAATGGGGATCTCAGGGAGTCTGTGAGGATCTCCAGAGAAGCTGCAGCGGATTTGACTTGGTGGAGTGTGGAGAGCAATCTGTCTCAAGGAAAGCCCTTCCATCTGCCTCCATCCGTTGCCACAGTGATAAGGGTGGGGTGCTCATCTAGGGGACCTGGAGATCAGGGGTCTTTGGTCTCCAGAGAAAAGGTTGCTTCACATCAACCTTTTAGAATTGCGGGCGATACGTCTGGCGCTCAAGGCCTTCCTCCCTTCCCTTCCCTGTCAGTCGGTTAAAGTCCTGACGGACAACACTACCACGTTGTGGTATGTCAACAAGCAGGGAGGAGTTGGGGTGCAGGGTCTCTGCAGAGAGGCTCTGCGTCTTTGGTCCTGGGTTCAGGATCATCAGATTTGTCTGATGGCAAATCATCTAGCCGGAGTTCTCAACGTACGTGCAGACAGTCTCAGTCGGAGGTTTTCGCCCGACCACGAGTGGAGGCTTCATCCGGAGGTGGTTCATTACCTCTTTCGGATGTGGGGAACTCCTCAGGTGGACCTGTTTGCCACTCGCGAGAATGCTCACTGCCCGTCATTCTGCAGTCTCCAGTATCCGATGCAGGGGGCCTTGGGGGACGCGTTTCAGTTGAGTTGGGGTTCTCAACTCCTTTACGCGTTTTCTCCCATACCCTTGATTCCTCGGGTTCTGAGGAAGATTCGCCAAGACCGGGCCCAAGTCATATTGATTGCCCTGGATTGGCCAAGAAGGGTGTGGTACACAGATCTTCTCCACCTCTCCTCGTGCCCGCTGTAGGAAGGTGGATATCTGACTATGGTTGCCCCCAACTTTTTTGCCTGGTGTTTTGCTGGTTTTTCGACTTAGTTGACCTGGGACCCTGCTATTCAGGACCCCAGGCCCACTGCTCTCTTTGTAAAATGGATTCCATGTACCTTAGGCACATATCTAATTGGATACTGAATCACCTTATCAGCCCCTGTACAGTGTACCTTAGGTACCCAGGGCATAGGTGCACCCAGGGCCTACCAGGGGCTGCAGCATGTATTATGCCACCCCTGGCGGGCCACCCAAATCAGACACAACTGGCTGCACAACAGCTGGGGCAAGGTGGTGTAATCGCCCTTTGCTTTAGATATAGTATACCTATATCTAACCCTAAAATGGACACATGTATTCCTATCAGTCACTCCTATGGCAGGCCTTAACAATCCTGAAGGCAGAGTGCTTGGAATTATGTGAGATGGTGCTCTGGCATGAGCTGAGCCCGTTTGCAGCTTGCGGAACCAAGTCCTAAATGAAATGAAATGAAATTAGATTTATAAAGCGCATGGCTGCCCTTAAGCGTCCCAGAGCTAACTTAACTGAAAAACAGAAGGCCCTAAGGAAAGGAAGAAGAGAACAAAGGATTATTCAGCTTTAGGGAAAAGAAAAGTTTTAAGGGATTTTCTGAATTTGAGATAGGAGGGTTCCATCCGAATTTCCCTAGGGAGGGCGTTCCAATGTTTTGCTGCATTCAGGGACAACCGGCGTCCTCCAGTCCGGACTTTTCTCACTCTAGGGATGGAGACCAGGTTTTCCCCGTCAGAGCGAAGGGTCCTTTAAGGTTTATAGGGACAAATCAGCTTTCTTAAGGCAGGAGGGCCTTTGCCTTGCAATGTCCTGTGAGCGATGCACAGTGTCTTAAATGCAAATCGTTCCTGGATGGGGAGCCAATGCAAGGATCTCAATAATGGTTTGGCCGAGGCCCTTCTAGGTGCCCCCATGAGCATTCTGGCTGCAGCGTTCTGTACCCGCTGCAAGGTGTTAATTGTCTTTTTCGGTGCAGCCAGAAGGAGAGCATTACCATAATCCAGTCTTGCCAGTATTAGTACTTGAATTAAAAGCTACCTAGATTGGAAAGGCAGGAGGGGGAGCACTTTCCGCACTGAACGCAACAGACCGAAGCAGCTGCCTGCGACTTTCTGAGCATGGGTCTTGAATGTTAGTTGGGGTTCAAACCAGACCCCGAGGCTTTTGATTTTCTCCTTAGCTGGGGGCAGATCCCCCATACAGGAGGGCCAGAGCTCAGACGGCAGAGATGTAAAGTGATGACCTAAGAGCATGATCTCCGTTTTGGCTCCGTTAAGTTTCAGCTTGGAGTCTGTCATCCAGGAGAAGATTGCCGAGAGGCAGCTCGAGAGGTTGTTTGAGCATCCCCCTTGTTGAGTCAGAGAGACGACAAGTTGTGTGTCGTCAGCATAGCTGATAGATTTAATCGCAAAGGGGGCTACTATATCCTCCAGCGGAGCCATGTAAACATTGAACAATGTGGGGCTCAGGGAGGATACCTGCGGAACCCCACACTGAAGAGGAATGGGCTTAGACATGGTACCATTCTCCCAGATCCTAAAGGACCGATTGTCGAGGAATGATTTCAGCCACCTAAGGGCGGACCCTACAATGCCCAGCTTAGAGAGACGGTGGACGAGGGTTGTGTGGTCCACGGTGTCGAATGCAGCGCTCAGATCCAGGAGGATCAGAGCTGCTGATCCCCCTGAATCTAAGATGCACCTAGCCTCTTCTGCCACCACTATGAGGGCAGTGTCTGTGCCCTGCCCAGGGCGAAATCCCGTTTGGGAATTGCCCAGCAGGTCATTACTCTCCAGGAATCCGGAGAGCTGCCGATTCACCAGCTTTTCGGCGATTTTGCCCAATCCAGGAAGCAGTGAAATAGGGCGGAAATTTGCCAGATCGGCAGGGTCTAGTCCTGGTTTTTTAAGGAGGGCTTTGATTTTTGCCTGTTTCCAGCTCGGGGGGACGATGCCCATGGTGAAGGAGGTATTCAATAGATCAGTAGCAAGAGGGGCGATGGTACTCACAATTTGCTTGAGAACGTGCATAGGAGCTGGATCAGATGGCGAGCCGCTTTTAATGTTGGAGAGTGTCGTGCAGAAGTCTTCCCTGGTGATACACGAGAACGTCTCGAGTAGGGGGCCTGAAGTAGAAGGAGGGGGGGCATCGGAAACCAAGGGTGTACCAGTATGAGGAAGACTGTCTAGTATTTTCTGTATTTTTTGGTCAAAAAACTTTGCTAACAGGTCACATCTTGATGTAGAATCATTTTGTAAAGTGATCGGCGCTGGGATTTTAGTCAGCTGAGTGACTATTTTGAAGGTTTCCCTAGAGGAGTTGGCTGCAAGTCTAATTTTCTCTTCAAAAAAGGAGGCCTTGGTCGTTTGCCGTGCAGCTTTATAGAGTCTCAAAGCCGCCTGGTAGGAGGTTTTACTGCTATGGGCCCAGTCCCTCCTCCAGATACGTTCCGCCTTTTTGCAGGCCTTTTTAAGATCTCTCAGTGCGGTGGTATACCAGGGGGATTTAAAAGTGCTACTCTTTTTTGTCACCATTATTGGAGGCAGAACCGTGTTCAGAGAGTTGTTGAGCCAATTCTGAAAATTCAGGTCTGCAAGCAGGACTTCAGATTCTGATTCAGGAGCTGATTGCTCAAGGGCAGTTTTCAGTTTTTCCACTGAAAGTTTCGGCCAGGCTCTTTGGAGAGTACGTAGGGGGGGGCACCGGTCACTTCCAGTCGCAGTTCCCAAGAAAAGGGAACTACAAAGTGATCGGACCAAGGTAGGGGCAAAGGCGAAGTAGCTAGGAGCAGGGCATTGTTAGAGAAGACGGGGTCTAACAAATGTCCTTTGCTATGGGTAGCTTCCTTATTGAGAAGATTAAGTTCGAGTGATTTGAAATTTAACATAAGATCAGCAGCTACTTTGTCGTTAGGGTCATCGAAATGAAGGTTAAGGTCTCCGAGTACCAAAAAATTAGAAGCCCGAGCAGCAGCAGCCAGGGTGACTTCGAATAGGGAGTCAACAAAGTGCTTAATGCTGCCCGGTGGGCGGTAGATCAGGATTCCAGAGAGAGATTGGGTGGGGGTTAGTTGAATGCTAAAGCAGGCACTCTCTGCGTCTGAGATACCGCCATTCTCAAGTCTGCATATCAATGAGTCTCTATAGATTATGGCGAGACCTCCTCCTATTCCTTCTCTTCTGTTCAAGTTTTGAACAAGAAAGCCAGTGGGAAGGGCGGAGATGACGTCAAACTCTGAGTGGGGGGATAGCCATGTCTCAGTGAGGAAGAGCAAATCCAAGCGACTTTCTTCAATCAGCAGATTGATCTCAACCGCATGTTTAGGCAAGGATCTGCAGTTTAGCAGCGCCATCCTCAGGATTTTACCAGCCTTATTGCCATTAGTGGCTTCGGGTGGAGGTTCAGGGCAGAGGTGACAGCGACTGAATAAAGGGTCGGTCCCCACCAGCTGATGATCACACTGACTCGAGGTGTATCGTAGCGCAATAAGTTCTTCGCTGGAGTATGCCGGGGGTACTGAGGGATCCACGGGCATAATAACGGGCCCTGGGCCTGGTCGGGCCCGGACGGGCCCAGACGGGCTTGCCTCCGGCGCGCCAACGGCGCGCCCGCTGCGCCCGCCCGCTGCACGGACGGGAGGAGGGCTTCATTTTATAGTGATTGGGCCTTAATTCGCCCGACCGCTAGAGCGCCAACCGTACCCTACCCCAAAGATGGCGGCCACACTCGTCGCCCTCCAGGTAGGCTGTGTCATTCCGAGTACAGCCTTGGCTCGGCCCTCGGTGTACTCGACACAAGTTGTCTTGCACCCCCAACAATAACAGGTACAATAAAATACGCAGTGCAAGTTAGGTTAAAAAGTGACGCTTTTAAAATTGGGTTGTTGCAGACAATAGGGCGAAGTGCAAAGCAATGTGCAAATTAGCAATCAATTTAGAGATCTTTTCAAGAGCCTAGCTCCCGGCTTCCGCCTCAGGAGCGATTCTGATTAAAGTAAAGTTTTGCCGGTTTCTTGAGCGCTAGCCAGATTTATAGCGATCGGGCCTTAATTCGCCCGACCGCTAGAGCGCCAACCGTACCCTACCCCAAAGATGGCGGCCACACTCGTCGCCCTCCAGGTAGGCTGTGTCAGTCCGAGTAGAGCCTTGGCTCGGCCCTCGGTGTACTCGACACATGTTGTCTTGCACCCCCAACAATAACAGGTACAATAAAATACGCAGTGCAAGTTAGGTTAAAAAGTGACGCTTTTAAAATTGGGTTGTTGCAGATAATAGGGCGAAGTGCAAAGCAATGTGCAAATTAGCAATCAATTTAGAGATCTTTTCAAGAGCCTAGCTCCCGGCTTCCGCCTCAGGAGCGATTCTGATTAAAGTAAAGTTTTGCCTAATAGCTGTTCCATGATAACGCGTACCATATACTCTTAAGTGCATTATAATCCTCGCGGTTATTAGCCAACTTTGGTATCGCTTTATCAAAACATGTCGAGTAAGGTGTCATACGAATTGGAATACTAACCCCTCGCCAATTCTGGCGACGGGGTTAGCATTCCACCCTTCTAGAGGGACACGACATGTATGTAACTGTGAACCCCGGTTAAAGTTAACTCGAGCCTCAGCATCACAAAATGGATGCTGCCACCAGAGACACAAGTCTGACCTCCTGCTGCTGGGAGTCCTTCCAGCGAGGAGAGCTTGGACAAAGGGTTTCCTGTCAGGGGCGGTGCTAGCACCATCCCAGACAGGATTTTGGGTATCCAGGTAGGCAGGGCTGAGAGGAAGGTGACTGCAAGTGGCACCCCGGTGCTCACTGTGCATATGCCGGCTTGAACCAGTTCCAGGGGCACACCAGCCCCGAGCTGGGGAAAGTCTGGACAAGGGAGAGGGGTGTAACCACCCCCCTTCCTGGTCCCACCCATGGGCAGGACCTAGTCGCGTGCCAGCCCCTTTCTTTAGTATAAAGGTAGGAGCGGGCCCCCTTCCCAAATTAGATAATTCTGAATCTTGACTACTTTCCACGAAAGAACTCTTGAACATTTCTGAAGACTCTCCCTTGTGGCTAAGGAGTAGCCACCCTGCACCAGCGGGCACCATCTAAGCGCATGCGGTTTGCTGCAAGTCCATCCTCCGGATCAAGACTGCCCAGCTCGACGAGACCCGGATTCCCTGGCACCTCTGACCTCTACCTACATCATCAGCCCAGCTGAGATTCGTGGGTGTGACGAGACCTGAAGGGACCGGCCATCTTCAAAACTGCACGACGCTTATCCAGCACGACCGCCGAGTGAGTGCTTTGGGGTTTGAGAAGCCCTAACCCTGAGCAGCTCCAGCACCGAAGTCCAGCCCCCCAGCATCCACGAGATCTGCGTGGGGCCCTTCTGCTCTTTGCTGCTCACCGCGTTGTCCGGCCACTTGCCTGCTGGCTTGTAGCCCTCCTGACGACGAACCACAAACCTTCCATCGCTGGTCTGGTTGCTCCAGACTGGCCCTTGCGCCCCTCCAAAAGAGGAGCACCCCGGACCCTCCTGGCTAGGACTGGACTACTGAACCTTCAGATTACTAGCAGGAGGCCTAGGGGACTCGGGTGCAGAGTGTGCACTCTCACGCGGGATGCGGGACAAAGTCTATGGAGGCTAGTAAAAGCAAAAGTTAGTGTTCTTGGGTGAACCCGACTAGGTAGGTCAAAAACGAAAGTGGATCTAGACACTTAGAGAGTGGATCTACGCTGGAGCACCGTGGTACTCGGTTTACCTAGCCCAGGCCTTTCTTAATGTAAACTGATTTTAATCCTGACTCCCCTATTAGTCTTCTGTTTTTACTGCTAAATAAGCCTCCACAGCGCCAAGAAACCGCATGGTGAATGTTGCGCTATACAAATATTTTAAATTCAAATTCAAATTCAGGGGCTGCGGCTGCATAGGGTTCAAGTGTCGTCGGGAATCCTCGTTGACGAACCAGGAGCCTGAAAGAAGAAGTTGCTGGCAGGCGACCAGTGAAGATGGATCGATGCAACCCAAGCCTGGGTTGAAGAATATGGATTACCTGTAAGCAGAGGGGACCAAGTTCTGAATCACTAGCCAGTGATTAGATGTGCACAAGGATGGCACCGGATGGAGTCACCTCGACCAGGTGAGTGGGCGACGCTGTGCTCTGCAGTCTCTCGGACCAGGAGGCGTTGTCGGTGACCAGGATGGAGGGCGAGCTGTCCCACGGTGGTATCTGCTGTCGACGTCGCTGGGCCCAGGATTGGGGCAACAAGTCTTGGCAAATGCAAGCCCACGCGGTGGACCTAAGATGGCGTCTGGAGTGGACCAGGAGGGTCCAGGGTGCTCCTCTGTTGGAGGGGAGCAAGGGCCAGCCTGGAGCAACCAGACCAGCGGCGGAAGTGTCGAAGTTCGTCGTCAAACGGGCCAGTAGCCAACGGGCAAGTGACCTGGACAACGCGGTGAGCAGCAAAGAGCAGTAGGGCCCCACGCAGATCTCGTGGATGCTGGGGGGCTGGGCTTCGGTGCTGGAGCTGCTCAGGGTCGGGGCTTCTCGGACCCCAAAGCACTCACTCGAGGATCCCTTGGCGGTCGTGCTGGATAGAAGTCGTGCAGTTCTGATGATGGCCGGTCCCTCGAGGTCTCGTCGCACCTACGGTTCTCAGCTTAGCTGTAGAGGTAGGTAGAGGTCAGAGGTGCCAGGAAAGCCGGGTCTCGTCGTGCTGGTCAGTCGGATTCCGGAGGAAGGACGTGCAGCAACCGCAGTGTTCTTAGGTGGTGCCTGCGGATGCAGGGTGACTACTCCTTAGTCACAAGGGAGAAACCTTGAGAAGAAGTCGAGAGTTCCTTTCGTACAAAGTAGTTTCAGGATTCAAAGATGATCTAACTTGGAAGGGGGCCCGCTCCTATCTTTATACTAGGAAAAGGGGCTGGCACGCGACTAGGTCCTGCCCATGGGTGGGACCAGGAAGGGGGGTGGCTACACCCCTCTCCCATGCCGGACTTTCCCCAGGTCAGGGGCTGGTGTGCCCCTGGAACTGGTTCTAGCCGGCCTATGCATAGTGAGCACCGGGGTGCCACTTGCAGTCACCTTCCTCTAAAGCCCTGCCTACCCAGGATACACAAAACCCTGTCTGGGATGGTGCTAGCACCGCCCCTGACAGGAAACCCTTTGTTCAAGCTCCCCTCGCTGGAAGGACTCCCAGCTGCAGGGGGTCAGACTTGTGTCTGTGGTGGCAGCATCCATTTTGTGATGCTGAGGCTCGAGTTAACTTTAATCGGGCTTCACAGTTACATACATGTCGTGTCCCTCTAGAAGGGTGGAATGCTAACCCCGTCGCCAGAATTGGCGAGGGGTTAGTATTCCAATTCGTATGACACCTTACTCGACATGTTTTGATAAAGCGACACCAGAGTTAGCATATAACCGCGAGGATTATAATGCACTTAAGAGTATATGGTACGCGTTATCATGGAACAGCTATTAGGACTTGGTTCCGCAAGCTGCAAACGGGCTCAGCTCATGCCAGAGCACCATCTCACACGATTCCAAGCACTCTGCCTTTAGGATTGTCAAGGCCTGCCATAGGAGTGACTGATAGGAATACGGGTGTCCATTTTTAGGGTTAGATATAGGTATACTATATCTAAAGCAAAGGGTGATTACACCACCTTGCCCCAGCTGTCGTGCAGCCAGTTGTGTCAGATTTAGGCGGCCAGCCAGGGGTGGCATAATACATGCTGCAGCCCCTGGTAGGCCCTGGGTACACCTATGCCCTGAGTTACAGGGTCTGATAAGGTGGCCCAATACCAATTGGATATGTACCTAAGGTACATGGAATCCATTTTACAGAGAGAGCAGTAGGCCTGGGGTCCTGATTGGCAGGGTCCCAGGCCAACTATGTCAAAAACCAGCTAAAACACAGGGCAAAAAGTTGGGGGCAACCATAGTCAGGATCTACCTTCCTACATAACCCCGCCCCAAAAGAAAGGAGATAAGGCTATCCTTGTCCAGGTAAGCCTCTATTTCCTAAGTGGCCATATAAGGAAGGACCAGCTCTGGCTTGGTTTCCCCCTGTGTCATGGTCCACTAAGCAACCCCTCACCCTAAGGGTATCTGAGGGTCTCCACCATAGGGAATCTCTGTCTTTGGTGTGTCTTGGGAAAGTAAAAGGCTGATGCTGGGATGGAGTACTGAAGTGAGGCTCCTCTACCTTTGGTCTCAACTTCCTCCACTCACCATCCATCATGTGTTCCTTTCTTTCTGTAGCTGAGATGCACTGAGCTCTCAGGGTCAACCTCTGGCTACCTAAAGCTGGAGGCTGAGTCCCTCTGTTTGGCTTACTGGAGGGACAGGTCGGGTTTGGGGTTTTTAGGCCCCATGTTTGGCTGTGCCCAACAGTGTCCAGCTGTGGGAGGTCCCTAACTACTTTTAAGGGGGATCCCTCAGGAGTCTGTTTTATTTTCACTTGGCTAGGTCTACTAGCTTCAGTGATCCTAATTGTTGATTGGGGATTTCTGGACAGGGGGCCCTTTGGGGTCCACCACTGGCCTTCCTGACCTCTACAGCCCTGGGCTGACTGAGGCAGGGTCGAGAGGGGCAGGTTACCTGCTCCAGACTGGGTCCCACCTGGGAAGGTTCCACTGTCATCAGGGGCTCTGCCAGGCTAGGCCTGACTACCTCTGGGGCAGTTCCTTCACCAGGGGTAGAGTCAGTTCCCTGAGGAGGCTGGCTCTCACCTAGTGTCTGGGAGGGGAAGACTTTTCTTCCTCCTCAATGCTCTCTGTTTGGGTGGAGTGATCCATTGTTTCAGGCTTCACAACCCCACTATCTGTTTGAGTAGAGGCTGAGACCATTACAGCTTCGCCAACCTTTTCAGGAAGGCACTCAGTTTGTGTTTGGGCTGTGACTGTCACAGCCCTCCTATCCTGTTCTGGAAAGTCTGTCTCCCTTCCAACCTTTTCAGGGAGGAATGGTGCTTGGACTGGGGCTGTAGCTATTACTGCCCCACTAACCTTTCTGGGTAGGCCTATCATCCTGGAGTGGGCTTCTTGCTCCACCTCAGCCCATGCTGAGAGTTCCAGGTCATTCCCCAGTAAGCAATCTACAGGTAGGTTGTCTGTCACTGCCACACTCATGGGCCCTGTGACATTACCCCAACTGAGCTCGACTACTGCCATGGGATGCCTTCTTTTCACTCCATGAATATCTGTCACCTGATAACTAAAACCAGGGGTCAGTTGAGCAGAGGGGACCAGATGGTCAATCACCATGGTGATGCTGGCCCCTGTGTCTCTGCATGCCTCAACTTTCTGACCATTGATAAGGCACTCTTGTCTATACTTCCCCAAAATGTGGGTACCAGTAGTGAAGTTGGCAAACCCCATGCCAGTCTCACAGACAAGAGTTGTGTCAGGGGATCTGGCTAGGCCATAATCCACCTGGTTTCCCAAAGTAATGCCCACCACATTCTTGGGGGCACTCCCACCACCTGGGGGATTACCACTAGTGGTAACAGGAGGTCTGGGAGTAGTACCTGGGGGTATGTTCTCCTTATTGTTGTTGGCCTTGGGACAACTGCTGTCACTTTTATAATGGCCTACCTGTTTGCAGGTATGACAATAAGGTTTCTTTTGGGTTTTGGGAGAAGTTTGGGACCCACCCTTTTCAGAGGAATTTTGGGGCCCTGTGGTTTGATCAGAAGATTTATTCCCACCCTTCTCTTGAGGCTTGGTTGATTCCTTCTTTTGGTCACCACCCTGGTTCTTAGGCCTGACCCTGGTTCTGACCCATTTGTCTGCCCTCTTACCCAATTCTTGTGGAGAGGTTAGATCAGAGTCTACCAGGTGCTGGTGTAATAACTGGTTCTGACAATTACTTAAGATTTGCTCTCTCATAATTAGATTGTACAATCCTTTGAAATCAGTAACCTTACTTCCCAGTAGCCAGCCTTCAAAAGCCTTAGTGGCACAATCAACAAAGTCAGTCCAATCCTGAGACTGAGTTTTCTGGGTGTCTCTGAACATCAACCTGTACTGTTCAGTGGTTAAACCAAACCCATCAACCAGTTTATTCTTCAGGACTTGGTAATTGTTAGCATCCTCAACTCTAGTAGTGAGGAGCTTATCTCTACCTTTGCCTTCAAAGGAGAGCCACAAGATAGCTGCCCACTGACTCTGGCGGACATACTGTACAGTGCAAGCCCTCTCCAAAGCAGTCATCCATTTGTGGATGTCATCCTCTTATTTAAAGGGGGCACTATCTTACTCAGGCGTCTAGTGTCTAAACTCCTGTCTTTTTCTCTTGGGAGAATGCTGCCACCAGTGAGATCTAACCCACTTAACTTTTGCTCTCTAGCAAAGGCAAGCCTCTCTTTGGCCAGGGCAAGTTCTTCCCTTTCAATCCTCAGATTGGCTTCCATCATCTTAGCTTCATGCTCCCTTCTCTTAGGGGAAGACATCCCTCTATGAGAAGAGGTCTGAGAGCCATTGGTTCGAATGGATCTGTTAGAGCCTCTGGATAGAGACCTATCTCGTCCATTCCCAATGTTAAGTCTGCTTGAGAGTGGTCCTGGGGGTCCCCCAAATCCATTCTCATGCCTACTTAAGTTGGTCCTAGTGAGTCTGCTGACTTCTACCTGACCTTTGTCTGCCTCATCCCCTGACAACTCCTGTTCCTCCTCCTCCTCTTCACTACCAGTGCCATTGAGGAGGCAGTCAGGGTCCCCAAGGGTTCCCTCTAAGGGGGGCATATTCCCATCTGGATGAGAAGGATCTGTGTTGGTAGTCCTCCTGGCATCATAAGTCTCTAAGAGACCAATCAGAAAAGGAATGGTAGGGTTAGAACCCTGTTTTAGCTTCCTGGATGTACAGATTTGTCTCATCTCCTGGAAGCTAAGAGCAGCATATCGTGAAGTGACCTGTGGAGGGTCCACTGACACAAGGGGGGCTTCTGAGTTCCCTCCTTTGTCCGACATGCTTCTAGTGTGGTGTAAGTGATGCACCTACCTACACTATTTGTTTGCCTACTGATCCCTTGCTAAGAGTTGTAGTCAAGGTGTGCTAAGCCTTGTTGAACTACAACAGCTGGTTCAGTAGAACTCAGAGTATTCTAAGCTAAGTTATATGTACCTTAATACTTATGTGATCTTTCACAATGATATTCTTAGGATACGTGTGGTAAAACAACAGCAAGCTCAAATCCCACCCGCTGCTCACCAATGTGAGAAGTTGGCCTGATATATAATGTTCACTATTCTAGTGAGCACTTTGTATCAGTCCAAACAACCCTTATTGATGATTGGTTGTAAGTCAACCTTATAGACCAGCTATCCTAGTAGCATGGATACGAGCAGTCTTCGGGCTAAACTCTAGAGGGCGTGTTAAGCCAGCTGTTATACCATCACATATACCCCTTGAACACCAAGTGAAAGGACACCACACAAGTGTTATGAAAATAAACAGTGTATTTATTTAGATCACAACAGCCATGTACTCTTTATGAGGACAGGGTACTAAGCACACAACAAAACTCTTACAAAAATACTTTAAGTTGCACAATTTACACAAATGCCCGAGGGGCATGAAAAACCATATACTACAAAAGTGGAATGCGAAATTACTAGCAGGTAAGTACTAATCTCATAGGGTTTGGAATCGCTAGGACTGGACTACTGAACCTTCAGATTACTAGCAGGAGGCCTAGAGGACTCGGGTGCAGAGTGTGCACTCTCACGCGGGATGCGGGACAAAGTCTATGGAGGCTAGTAAAAGCAAAAGTTAGTGTTCTCGGGTGAACCCGACTAGGTAGGTCAAAAACGAAAGTGGATCTAGACACTTAGAGAGTGGATCTACGCTGGAGCACCGTGGTACTCTGTTTACCTAGCCCAGGGGCTGCGGCTGCATAGGGTTCAAGTGTCGTGGGGAATCCTCGTTGACGAACCAGGAGCCTGAAAGAAGAAGTTGCTGGCAGGCGACCAGTGAAGATGGATCGATGCAACCCAAGCCTGGGTTGAAGAAGATGGATACCTGTAAGCAGAGGGGACCAAGTTCTGAATCACTAGCCAGTGATTAGATGGGCACCAGGATGGCACCGGATGGAGTCACCTCGACCAGGTGAGTGGGCGACGCTGTGCTCTGCAGTCTCTCGGACCAGGAGGCGTTGTCGGCGACCAGGATGGAGGGCGAGCTGTCCCGCGGTGGTATCTGCTGTCGACGTCGCTGGGCCCAGGATTGGGGCAACAAGTCTTGGCAAATGCAAGCCCACGCGGTGGACCTAAGACGGCGTCTGGAGTGGACCAGGAGGGTCCGGGGTGCTCCTCTGTTGGAGGGGAGCAAGGGCCAGCCTGGAGCAACCAGACCAGCGACGGAAGTGTCGAAGTTCGTCGTCAAACGGGCCAGTAGCCAACAGGCAAGTGACCTGGACAACGCGGTGAGCAGCAAAGAGCAGAAGGGCCCTACGCAGATCTCGTGGATGCTGGGGGGCTGGGTTTCGGTGCTGGAGCTGCTCAGGGTCGGGGCTTCTCGGACCCCAGAGCACTCACTCGAGGATCCCTCGGCGGTCGTGCTGGATAGAAGTCGTGCAGTTCTGATGATGGCCGGTCCCTCGAGGTCTCGTCGCACCTACGGTTCTCAGCTTAGCTGTAGAGGTAGGTAGAGGTCAGAGGTGCCAGGGAAGCCGGGTCTCGTCATGCTGGTCAGTCGGATTACGGAGGAAGGACATGCAGCAAACCGCAGTGTTCTTAGGTGGTGCCTGCGGATGCAGGGTGACTACTCCTTAGTCACAAGGAAGAAATCTTGAGAAGAAGTTGAGAGTTCCTTTCGTAGAAAGTAGTTTCACGATTCAAAGATGATCTAACTTGGAAGGGGGCCAGCTCCTATCTTTATACTAGGAAAAGGGGCTGGCACGTGACTAGGTCCTGCCCATGGGTGGGACCAGGAAGTGGGTGGTTACACCCCTCTCCCATGCCGGACTTTCCCCAGGTCAGGTGCTGGTGTGCCCCTGGAACTGGTTCTAGCCGGCCTATGCATAGTGAGCACCGGGGTGCCACTTGCAGTCACCTTCCCCTAAAGCCCTGCCTACCCAGGATACACAAAACCCTGTCTGGGATGGTGCTAGCACCGCCCCTGACAGGAAACCCTTTGTCCAAGCTCCCCTCGCTGGAAGGACTCCCAGCTGCAGGGGGTCAGACTTGTGTCTGTGGTGGCAGCATCCATTTTGTGATGCTGAGGCTCGAGTTAACTTTAACCGGGGTTCACAGTTACATACATGTCGTGTTCCTCTAGAAGGGTGGAATGCTAACCCCATCGCCAGAATTGGCGAGGGGTTAGTATTCCAATTCGTATGACACCTTACTCGACATGTTTTGATAAAGAGACACCAGAGTTAGCATATAACCGCGAGGATTATAATGCACTTAAGAGTATATGGTACGCGTTATCATGGAACAGCTATTAGGACTTGGTTCCGCAAGCTGAAAACGGGCTCAGCTCATGCCAGAGCACCATCTCACACGATTCCAAGCACTCTGCCTTCAGGATTGTCAAGGCCTGCCATAGGAGTGACTGATAGGAATACGGGTGTCCATTTTTAGGGTTAGATATAGGTATACTATATCTAAAGCAAAGGGTGATTACACCACCTTGCCCCAGCTGTAGTGCAGCTAGTTGTGTCAGATTTAGATGGCCAGCCAGGGGTGGCATAATACATGCTGCAGCCCCTGGTAGGTCCTGGGTACACCTATGCCCTGAGTTACAGGGTCTGATAAGGTGGCCCAGTACCAATTGGATATGTACCTAAGGTACATGGAATCCATTTTACAGAGAGAGCAGTAGGCCTGGGGTCCTGATTGGCAGGGTCCCAGGACAACTATGTCAAAAACCAGCTAAAACACAGGGCAAAAAGTTGGGGGCAACCATAGTCAGGATCTACCTTCCTACAAGGGGTATATGTGATGGTATAACAGCTGGCTTAACACGCCCTCTAGAGTTTAGCCTAAAGACTGCGCTTGTCCATGCTACTAGGATAGCTGGTCTATAAGGTTGACTTACAACCAATCATCAATAAGGGTTGTTTGGAATGATACACAGTGATCACTAGAATAGTGAGCACTACATATCAGGCCAACTTCTCACATTGGTGAGTAGCGGTTGGGATTTGAGCTTGCTGTTGTTTTACCACACGTATCCTAAGAATATCATTTGAAAGATCACATAAGTACCAAGGTACATATAACTTAGCTTAGAATACTCTGAGTTCTACTGAACCAGCTTTTGTAGTTTAACAGGGCTTAGCACACCCTGACTACAACTCTTAGCAAGTGATCAGGAGGCAAACAAATAGTGTAGGTAAGTGCACCACTTACACCTCACTAGAAAAGCATGTCAGACAAAGGAGGGAACTCAGAGGCCCCCCTTATGTCAGTTGACCCTCCACAGGTCATATCAAGATATGCAGCTCTTAGCTTCCAGGAGATGAGACAAGTGTGTATCTCCAGGAAGCTAAAACAGGGTTCTAACCCTACCATCCCATTTCTGATAGGTCTCTTAGAGGCTTATGATGCAAGGAGGGCTTCTAACACAGGCCCTTCTAATCCAGATGGGAACATGCCCCCCTTAGAGGGAACCCTTGGGGACCCTGACCTCAACCTCAATGGAACAGTTAGTGAAGGAGAGGAAGAGGATCAGGAGTTGTCAGGGGATGAGGCAGACAAGGGTCAGGTAGAAGTCAGTAGACTCACAAGACCAACTTAAGCAGGCATGAAAATGGACTTGGGGGACCCCCAGGCCCACTCTCAGGCAGGCTTAACATTGGGAGTGGACGAGGTTGGGTCTCTATCCAGAGGCTCTAACAGATCCATCCGAACCAATGGCTCTCAGACCTCTTCTCACAGAGGGATGACATCCCCTCAGAGGAGAGAGCATGAGGCCAAGATGAGGGAAGTCAATCTGAGGATTGAAAGGGAAGAACTTGCCCTGGCCAAAGAGAGACTTGCCGTTGCTAGAGAGCAGAAATTGAGTGGGGCAGACCCCACTGGTGGCAGCATTATCCCTAGAGATAAAGACAGGAGTTTAGACACTAGACACCTGAGTAAGATAGTGCCCCCCTTTAAACAAGGGGATGACATCCACAAATGGATGACTGCTTTGGAGAGGGCCTGCACTGTCCAGTGCATCCCCCAGAGTCAGTGGGCAGCTATTTTGCTGCTCTCCTTTGAAGGCAAAGATAGAGATAAGCTCCTCACTACTAGAGCTGAGGATGCTAACAATTACCAAGTCCTGAAGAATGCACTGGTTGATGGGTTTGGCTTAACAACTGAGCAGTACAGGTTGCTGTTCAGAGACACCCAGAAAACTCAGTCTCAGGATTGGGCTGACTTTGTTGATTGTGCCACTAAGGCTCTAGAAGGCTGGCTATTGGGTAGTAAAGTTACTGACTTCACAGGATTGTATAATCTTATTATGAGAGAGCAAGTCTTAAATAATTGTCAGAACCAGTTATTACACCAGCACCTGATAGACTCTGATCTGACCTCTCCACAAGAATTGGGTAAGAGGGCAGACAAATGGGTCAGAACCAGGATTAGGCCTAAGAACCAGGGTGGTGACCAAAAGAAAGAATCAACCAAGCCTCAACAGAAGGGTGGGAATAAATCTTCTGATCAAACCCCAGGGCCCCAAAAATCCTCTGAAAAGGGTAGGTCCCAAAATCCTTCCAATACCCAAAAGAAACCTTATTGTCATACCTGCAAACAGGTAGGCAATTACAAAACTGACAGCAGTTGCCCCAGGGCCAACAACAATAAGGAGAACATACCCCCAAGTAAAACTTCCCAGCCTCCTGTTACTACTAGTAGTAATCCCCCAGGTGGTGGGAGTGCCCCCAAGAATCTGGGTGCATTTACTTTGGGAGTTCCTGGGGACTCTGGCCTAACCAGGTCCCCTGACTTAGATACTCTTGTCTGTGAGACTGGCATGGGGTTTGCCAACTTCACAGCTTGTCCCAACACTTTGGGCAAGTACAGACAGGAGCCCCTCATCAATGGTTCAAAAGTTGAGGCCTACAGAGACACAGGGGCTAGCATCACCATGGTGACTGAGAGCCTAGTCCCCTCAAGGCAACTTATACCTGGAGCCACATACCAGGTAACCAACATTGATGGAGTGCAGAGAGATCATCCCATAGCAGTGGTCAATCTCAGCTGGGGAGGTGTCACTGGCCGCAAGAGAGTGGCAGTGTCACCAAACTTGCCTGTAGATTGCCTACTGGGGAATGATTTAGAGATCTCAGCCTGGGCTGAGGTAGAGCAAGAAACCCATTTTAAAATGGTAAACCTCCATGGTAAGGTTAATGGGGCAGTGATAGCCACAGCCCCAGTCCAAGATGTCCTCCCTGAACAGGTCAGGAGGGATGTGCCAGTCACAGCCCAATCTCAGACAGATTCCTTTCCTGAACAGGTTGGCAAGGCTGTAATGGTCACAGCCCATACCCAAACTGAGTCCCTTCCTGAAAAGGTTGGTGGAGTTGTGATGGCCACAGCTCAAACTCAGACAGATAATAGTGTTGTGAAGCCTGAAACTATGGATCACTCCACTCAGACAGAGAGCATTGAGGAGGAAAAGAAATCTCCCTCCCACCAGACTCTAGGAAAGGATCAGCCTCCTCAGGGTACTGATCTGACCCCTTGTGAAGAAACTGCCCCAGAGGTAGTCAGGCCTAGCCTGGCAGAACCCCTGATGTCAGTGGACCCTTCCAAGGTGGGACCCAGTCTGGAGCAGGTAACCTGCCCCTCTCTACCCTGCCTCAGTCAGCCCAGGGCTGTAGAGGTCAGGAAGGCCAGTGGTGGACCCCAAAGGGCCCCCTGTCCAAAGGAACTCCCCAATCAGAAGATTAAGGGCACTGAAGCTAGTAGTCCTAGCCAAGTGAAAATAAAACAAACTCCTGAGGGATCCCCCTTAAAATTAGCTAGGGACTTCCCACAGATGGACACTGTTGGGCACAGCCAAACCTGGGGCCTAAAAACCCCAAACCTGACCTGTCCCTCTAAGTAAGCCAAACAGAGGGACTCAGTCTCCAGCTTTAGGTAGCCAGAGGTTGACCCTGAGAGCTTACAGCAACTCAGTCATGGGAAGAAAGGCACATATGGTGGATAGTGATTGGAGGAAGTTGAGCCCAACATTAGTGGAGTCTCACTTCAGTACTCCATCCCAGCACCAGCCTTTTACTTTGCCAAAACACACCACAGGTAGTGATTCCCTATGGTGGAGACCCTCAGACACCCTTAGGGTGAGGGATTGCTTAGTGAACCATGAGATAGGAGGTAACCATGCCAGTGCATTTACCACCTCATATGGCCACTCAGGCAATATAGGCTTACCTGGTCAAGGATAGCCTTATCTCCTTTCATTTGGGGGGGGGGGGGGGTGGGGGGGGGTTATGTAGGATGGTGGATATCTGACTATGGGTGCCCCCAACTTTTTGCCCTGGTGTTTTGCTGGTTTTTCGACTTAGTTGACCTGGGGCCCTGCTATTCAGGACCCCAGGCACACTGCTCTCTCTGTAAAATGGATTCCATGTACCTTAGGTACATATCTAATTGGATACTAAGTCACCTTATCAGCCCCTGTACAGTGTACCTTACCCAGGGCATAGGTGAACCCAGGGCCTACCAGGGGCTGCAGCATGTATTATGCCACCCCTGGTGGGCCACCCAAATCTGACACAACTGGCTGCACGACAGCTGGGGCAAGGTGGTGTAATCACTCTTTGCTTTAGATATAGTATACCTATATCTAACCCTAAAATGGACACATGTATTCCTATCAGTCACTCCTATGGCAGGCCTTAACAATCCTGAAGGCAGAGTGCTTGGAATTATGTGAGATGATGCTCTGGCATGAGCTGAGCCCGTTTGCAGCTTGCAGAACCAAGTCCTAATAGCTGTTCCATGATAACGCGTACCATATACTCTTAAGTGCATAATAATCCTCGCGGTTATTTGCCAACTTTGGTATCACTTTATCAAAACATGTCGAGTAAGGTGTCATATGAATTGGAATACTAACCCCGCGCCAATTCTGGCGACGAGGTTAGCATTTCACCCTTCTAGAGGGACACGACATGTATGTAACTGTGAACCCCGGTTAAAGTTAACTCGAGCCTCAGCATCACAAAATGGATGCTGCCACCACAGACACAAGTCTGACCTCCTGCTGCTGGGAGTCCTTCCAGCGAGGAGAGCTTGGACAAAGGGTTTCCTGTCAGGGGCGGTGCTAGCACCATCCCAGACAGGGTTTTGTGTATCCCAGGTAGGCAGGGCTGAGAGGAAGGTGACTGCAAGTGGCACCCCGGTGCTCACTGTGCATATGCCGGCTTGAACCAGTTCCAGGGGCACACCAGCCCCTGAGCTGGGGAAAGTCCGGACAAGGGAGAGGGGTGTAACCACCCCCCTTCCTGGTCCCACCCATGGGCAGGACTTAGTCGCGTGCCAGCCCCTTTCTTTAGTATAAAGGTAGGAGCGGGCCCCCTTCCCAAATTAGATAATTCTGAATCTTGACTACTTTCCACGAAAGAACTCTTGAACATTTCTGAAGACTCTCCCTTGTGGCTAAGGAGTAGCCACCCTGCACCAGCGGGCACCATCTAAGCGCATGCGGTTTGCTGCAAGTCCATCCTCCGGATCAAGACTGCCCAGCTCGACGAGACCCGGATTCCCTGGCACCTCTGACCTCTACCTACATCATCAGCCCAGCTGAGATTCGTGGGTGTGACGAGACCTGAAGGGACTGGCCATCTTCAAAACTGCATGGCGCTTATCCAGCACGACCGCCGGAGGGATCCTCGAGTGAGTGCTTTGGGGTTTGAGAAGCCCTAACCCTGAGCAGCTCCAGCACCGAAGTCCAGTCCCCCATCATCCCCGAGATCTGCGTGGGGCCCTTCTGCTCTTTGCTGCTCACCGCGTTGTCCGGCCACTTGCTTGCTGGCTTGTAGCCCTCCTGACGACGAACCACAACACTTCCATCGCTGGTGTGGTTGCTCCAGACTGGCCCTTGCTCCCCTCCAAAAGAGGAGCACCCCGGACCCTCCTGGTCCACTCCAGACGCCATCTTGTCTCCACCGCGTGGGCTTGCCTTTGCCAAGGCTTGTTGCTCCAATCCTGATTTTCAGCAGCACCTCCATCCTGGTCACCGACAACGCCTCCTGGTCCGAGAGACTGCAGAGCCCAGCGTCGCCCACTCACCTGGTCGAGGTGACTTCATCCGGTGCCATCCTGGTGCCCACCTAATCACTAGCTAGTGATTAAGAACTGAGTTCCCTCTGCTTTCAGGTCGTCTCCATCATCGATCCAGGCTTGGATCACATCGAACTTCTTCACTGGTCGCCTGCCAGCAACTTCTTCTATCAGGCTCCATAGACTGTAACGAGGATTCCCGACGTCTTTTGAACCCTATGCAGCCACGGCTTCTGGGCTAGGTAACCTGAGCATTTCGGTGCTCCAACGTAGGTTCACTATCTAAGTGTCCAGATCCTTTTTCGTTTTCAGCCTATCTAGTCGGATTCGTCCGATAACTGTAACTTTACGAAATACTAGTATCCATAGACTTTGTCCCGCATCCCGCGTGAGAGTGCACACTCTGCACCCGATCTCCCTAGGCCTCCTGCTACTAGCCTGAAGGTTCAGCAGTGTAGTCCTAGCGATCCTTAAGCCTCTGGATCGAGTTACTTACCTGCTAGTATTTCGCATTCCACTTTTGTAGTATATGGTTTTTCGTGCCCCTCGGGCATTTGTGTAAGTTGTGCAACTTGAAGTATTTTCCTAAGAGTTTTGTTGTGTGCTTAGCTCCCTGACTCATAAAGAGATCAGGGTAGACTTGTTATAAATAAATATCCTTTTATTTTCATAACAACTTGTGTGGTGTCCTTTCACTTGGTGTTCAAGGGGTATATGTGATGGTATAACAGCTGGCTTAACACGCCCTCTAGAGTTTAGCCTAAAGACTGCTCTTGTCCATGCTACTAGGATAGCTGGTCTATAAGGTTGACTTACAACTAATCATCAATAAGGGTTGTTTGGAATGATACACAGTGATCACTAGAATAGTGAGCACTACATATCAGGCCAACTTCTCACACCCGCCGCTCCATCGCCCTCTCAGGGCAGACCTCTCGCAGTCGCAGGGGCAGGTTCTACACCCCCACCTCCAGACCTTACACCTTCATACCTGGAGATTGAACGGGGCAACCTGAATTCTTTTTCTCTCCTACATGACGTGGTCGATGTCATTTTGTCAGCTAGGTGTCATTCCACCAAGTCTATCTACTCTAATAGGTGGTCCAAATTTGGTGTGGGGAGAAATTCGTTGATCCTTTGAAGGCTTGATTGTCTGACATTCTGCAGTTTGCACTTTCTTTGGCACAGCAAGGGATGGCTGTAGCTACAGTCGAAGGTTATTGTCGGCATTTCTTTGCCTGCCGGATCAGCCGTCATTATTCAAATCTCCTATTGTTTTAAGGTTTTTGAAGGGCCTTACAAATACATTTCCTCCTACTCCTTTTATTAGGCCTCAATGGGACTTGAATCTTGTGCTTACTTTTTTAATGGATTCACCTTTTGAACCTTTGCACAGGTGTCCCTTGAGACTTTTGTCTTTTAAACCGGTCTTTCTGATTGTGATCACCTCGGCAAGGAGGGTGAGTGAGCTTCAAGCTCTCAGTTCGAAGCCCCCATTCTTGACCATTCATGCTGAACGAATGGTACATAGGACCAGGGCTGCTTTTCTGCCTAAAGTGGTAACACCTTTCCATTTGGGGCAGTCTATTATCCTCCCTACCTTTTATCCTCCCCCTCACCCTTCCAAGGAGGAGGAGAGACTTCACCATTTGGACCCTAAGAGAGCGGTGAGCTTCTACTTGGACAGAACCAGAGAATTCAGAGTTGATGACAAGTTCTTTGTGGGCTTTGTTGGCGCCAGAAGAGGCAAAGCGGTGGACAAGCGCACGCTATCAAGGTGGATTGTCTTGTGTATCAAGATATGCTACTCTTTGGCGGGTAAGGAACCTCCTGAAGGTTTGAGAGCTCATTCTACTAGAGCAAGGTCTGCTACATCTTCTTTGTCTAGAGGTGTGCCTGTAGAGGACATTTGTAGAGCAGTAACTTAGGCCTCCCTCCACACTTTCGCAAAGCATTACTGCTTAGATTCCGAAGTTAGGAGGGACAGTCACTTTACGCGTTCTGTCCTACAGGATTTTCTGGTATAGGAGAGTGGACACCCTCCTCCGGGAGTGGTGACTGCTGTGGGATTCTATTCACAAGGTGAGGAATCCACTGGCAGATGTATCCATCAGAAGAAAAAGTTACTTACCTTCGGTAACACTTTTTCTGGTGGATACAGTATCTGCCTGTGGATTCCTCACATGCCCACCCACCTCCCCTTTGTCCACTCTTCTATACTTGCATTAGTAGCATTGTTTTAATGTATATATTTTATTGTAAAAGGAAATGTGTCGTTCAAATTGCTTTCCAGCATTGTCCACACACTGTGTGTATATTACTTTGATTATTTGGTACTGTGTACTTTGTGTATATATATCTACTGTTGTTGGTCCGTCCGTGTACCTCGAAGGCACGGAAAAAAGGGCGGAACTGATGTCATCACGCCGAAGTAGGCCCTTTATGGAGTCGGTGACGTCAGCGGAGCTGCGCGCGATGCTGTGCTTCTGTGACGTTGTTCACGTCGGCGTGAAGAGCTACAAAAGAATTACCAAATGTTGCTGACGCAGAGGGATATTCACAAGGTGAGGAAACCACAGGCAGATACTGTATCCACCAGAAAAAGAGTTACCGAAGGTAAGTAACTTGTTCTTTTGGAAAAGTGATATGTAAGGTCACCTAGGATAAAAATACAATATGTCAAAAATACATTGTTTGTCATCTTTAAAATTCCAATCAACAAAAAACAGTTCTACCCCGGCTATTACCATACTAACCCACGGTTCAAACCCCAAAATCTTTTGTAACAGAACCCGGTGCATCACCCTATCTAAGTGTGTGTTTTATAAACAGACAAAACTTTGCCACAAAGAGTTTACATTCAAATATTTGATAAATCAGGAAAAGGAACAATGGTACCCCCAACGATAAAAAGGTTTTGCCAACTTTGGCTCCCCCTCCCAATAGAGAAAATATACAGAACATAACCTTCAGCCACATTATAATCCATGGTAAGAGCCCCTTATATAAAGCTTGTGCTTCTTACCCCTCCCTGGGACACATCTCAAGACAATATTTCATGTTTGCTATGGTACAATCTAATTACATCCTACTCCCCTGCTCACCAAACATTTTATCCATGCATCCCCACACCTTTATTACCACTCTTTCAGTCCCTGGACCAGGAACGCAATGCTTACACCTCACCTTATAATTAAAAGAGAGAAGGACCTTTTTTATAATTTCTTCTTTTCGTTGCCAACAAATCTAATTGGAATTATTTTTAAATCCAGGGCATTAAATGGGGATTTCCTTTTGCAGAGTCCGTTTCAGGCGGAAATAGACTCTCCCCTGTGCAGGCAAAGTAAATGGAATAGATATAAACCATAAAATAGCCCTATTTTTAATAGCTAAATACACTTGGGCACGTCACAGGTTCACCAGAAAATTACCTTAGGAGGAAGCATGATATTTTGACGCTATTGTTCACGCTTTCTTGTTGCCAGTGGTAAATATCCTCTCAGGTAAATTCGAGGTCCTATTTCTTCATCCTCCCCACAATGATTAGGGGTGGAATTATCTGTTCAGGAGACAAAACATAGTTGCTGTCACACTAATATCACCACTCAATATTTGGTAAATGATTTAATTTTGTGTATGAGTTAGACTGAGTCCCTCCCCCATCACGGATGGAGTCAATTAAAAAGTGCACAGTCCACTTGCCCTCACTTAAAAGGACTGTATTTCTATTTACTTATTAAGGCTCTAATGGGTCATCTCTTTCTATTGTAACCAGCTACTCCAAGTCTCCCCGTCTTTTGTTTGAACAGAGAAACAAAGTCCTATAATTGAGGGGTACCTTGAAGAAAGGCACCATAGAAGGGGATTAGAATTAAAAACATGGAGCTTCCCTTATTTCCCAAGCGCTCCCTCCTCACATCAGGCCAACGTTACTTACTTTGGCGTGCGGCGCGGTCCCGCGTGGATCTCCTCGCAACCTGAATTCCGGCGAATATGAGTGGGGCCTCTTACTACTCTAGTTTAAATAGTATAGTCTCTAAGTACGATCACCTGTGTAACTACTACGTCCCCAGGGAAACTCCCGCACTTCCTGGGATCCCATGATGATCGCATCCGGGTCAAAGTAACATCACTTCCGGTGCGCGTGTAGAGTGTTTTCAATACAACCCACCTAAGCGGGCGCCATCTTGCAGTCCCACGCTGCATTAAAAAATATCCCATTTAAATGTTCATAAGGCCGGATGAAGAACCGCCTACTCACCATGCTACCTCGCTATTATTAGACCCCACACAGCGATAATTATTATACCGGAACAATCTAATATATTGGTCAAATATGAGGGTTCAAAAATAAAACCCAATCTGGTGAATTCTGCACATAATTTATACTTTCACAGCAAGGGAATTGCATAATGGATAGCAGCTACATGCCTGTCTCACTACATCCTATATGGTAAAAGCTCATCATACAACCAAACACCGATTTATGTTGGCAAGTAACGTGCATTTAAATGGGCGCCATCTTTGAACATTTCAAGACTACTGGGGTCTCATTAACCCCTTCCACGCTGATGACGAGCTGGGCTCGTCATGGCGTAGCCTCCTCGCACGCTGATGACGAGCCCAGCTTGTCACGTAACATGCGTTTTGAAAAATCTCAGCGTGCGAGCGGAATTCCGCTAGCGCGCATGAGGTTAAGTAGATATAAAAATAAAAAGTGGATATTTATATCCATTATTGCTATTTTCATACAATCATAAAATTATATAGTCATGAATTATCCTGTTCCTTAACAAAGTTTTTTTGCCTTAAACAGACCTTGATGTGTACTATATATCTAATCTACTTATAAATTAACTAAGCTATTTATAAATTGACTTGAGTAATTGTGCCCAAATAAGGAAACTGACCTGAGGCTCAATCAACCGCCTCAATCGGCTTCCCTGTATCAAGAGGAGGCTGCTGTGGGTTTCGACAGATGACTTTGACTTCCCTGTAGCGAGAGGAGGTTCCTGTGGGGCTCCGAAGGACGCGCGTCCTCACCCGAAATAATACGAACAATTCTCCCCCGCTACAGGAAAGGATCCGGTGGGGCCAAGGACTCACGTGTACAATAATCTCCCCGATATGGGGAACAACCAAGAAGGGCGCCGGTGTGTAGGAGAAACAGATGTAACCACAGAACTGGATTTCAGGGCAGGAGACGAGCGTGACTCCCTCCATGATTAATCCAGCTCCACTACACAAGAAAGGCCTCTCTCACTTCCTCCCAGAGGCACAGAGCCATCGGGAAATGACGTAAACATGATTTGGGCAAAATGGAGAAAGGACTCTCAAATCTCTTTATGTTGCTAAGGCACAAGCCCAAAAAGGTTTTGTCTTAACGAGGCTAGCTTTCAGAAGGAGCTGCTTTTTTCCAAATAAGAATAAGAATCCATTATCAGTAAGCAAATAAAAAAAGGGAGGGTTACTAAACAACCAGTACACTATTCTTTTCTAACAACCAGTTATTCATTTTGTTAATATTAAGCCTATATTTAAACAGTTTATCACCCACTTTTTAAACCAAACCCTCTTGAACAATATGTCTGATAATGAGACAGAGGGACTTCAAACATACCCCTCAATGAAAGAATGCTAATAAATTATCTTGAAAAAGAATTTAAATTCTCTCTGAAAGTGGCAGTGGAGGCTGCCCTTAGCAAAAGGAAAAGGGACTACTTTGAAGAGGACCTAATATCCCTCTTGGAGGAGGAGACTCCCATCAAAAAAGGAGGTAAGGTTCCCAAAAAAACGAAACCATCAACTAATGCACCCTTTACTAATAGTAGCTAGCGCACTACAAAACATAGAGAACAAACATCAGGTAGCATGTGCACTACAAGTGACCTTGGTACCCATAGGGGTGCAGTAAGCAAGAGCAGCCTTATTGGCGCAATATAATTTAGGTGTCTACCGCGTCACAAAGAGACCAAGTGTCCTTTATGGCTCAAAGGACCCCGGCTTACAAGCTGGAAAAGAAACCTAATCCTATTATATGTGTAGGAGAGTAGGATCTGCTTACTATGTGTACCCCCACTTTTTGCTGGTGTTTCACTGTTTTTTGACTTTAGTCTGGCTGGGGCCCTGCTATCCAGGACCCCAACCTAACTGCTTCCTCTCTAAATTGATTGCATGTACTTTAGGTACACTCCAGTTTGGTTACTGGGGTACCCTTGTGAGTCCCTAGTATATGGTGCATTAGGTACCGAGGGCATAGGTACCCCAGAGGCCTACCAGGGGCTGCAGCATGTATTATGCCACCCCTGGGAAGCCTTCCAATGTGACACCACAGGACTGCTACTGCAGCTTGGGTAAGGTGGTGCATGCACCCCTTACTAAGATATAAGTTACCTACATCTACCTTTAATCACTGACACATATAAACCTATCAGTCACTCCTATGGCAGGCCTTATCAATCCTGAAGGCAGAGTGTTGGGTTTTGTGTGAGAGGGTGCCCATGCATTAGCAGGACCCCTCTGCAGCGTTCGGAGCCTATTCTCTGAAGCTGTTCTGTGATGCAGCCAGACCATATATTCTTAAATGCATTATAACCTCGCGGTAAATCCTAACTTTGGAATGGCTGCATGGAAACCTGTTGTGTTTGGTGTCAAACACTTTAGAATCCTACCCCCTGCCAATCTGGTGGCGGGGGTAGAATCCCACCCTTCTAGAGGGAGAGACATGTACACACTGGCCTGCCCGGTTTTAATTTAAACGAGCCCCAGCATCACAAAATGGATGCTGCAGCCACAGACAAGAGGCTGATCTCCTGCTGCTGGACGAAACTCCGGCAGGGGAAGCCTGGACACTAGGGGGCATATTATCAAGGGGGTTTATCTCAGCCAAGAAAGCGGAGATAAAATTATCTCCCTATTACCTAGCTGTTGCTAACACCAGTTAGCGACAGCTAGTAGGAGATAGCGACCAACTTGGGCCCCACTTTGCTTGTCAGAGAAATGTATCACTAATGACATGCAAAGTGGGCGTGCCAAGATGTTAGCGACTGGAAACAGTCGCTAACATCGCTATCTCCTATTACCAACTTTTGGAGATATTCGCTCTAAGCGCGAATATCTCCAAAAGCTAACACCTGCCCTGAGCAGTTCTTAGCCATGTTTTCCAATGGGAGGTGGATAACATGGCTAAGAGCATTAGCTCGGTAATGCATGAATATCGCTGACTTTTCAGCGATATTCATGCATTGCGGCCGATTTTTATCGCATTTGCGACAAACCTTGGTAATGCCAAGGTTTATTTGCGATAAAAATCGCCGCAGGTCTGCGATAAATTTTTGTCTCTAACCAAGCAATAGCGATAATTATCGCTATTGCTTGGTAATATTCCCCTGGGTTTTCTGTCACAGGGAGGTGTGACCACCTCCCAGACAGGCTGTAGTGTATTGGGGCTGAGTGGGTGCATTCTGAGAGTGCCAGAAAGTATGCACTGGGGGCACATTTGGTGTCCCTGTGCGTAGTCCAGTTCAAACCGGTAGCAGGGACACCCAGCCCCTGCTCTGGTGCGAAACTGGACAAAGGAAATGGGTGTAACCACCCCTCTTTCCAGACCCTCCCATAGGTGGGTCCCCAGAGCATGTCCAACCCCTTTTCTTAGTAAAAGTAAGGGACCTCTGGCAACAGGACTTTAGATTACTTTAAACAAGGTCAAGGTGCACCACTTTAGGATTTGTAGACACTGATAACTTTTGATGAGATTAACAGCAATAATCACATTAGTTTGTTACTTGTGTTCTAGGAGGAGGACGTTATAGTGCATGCTGCTCTAGGAACCAGGGGATGCTTTGGCTCACTTTATCAAGAGTGTCCAAGCAGGAGGACCAATAACCAATCCCTCTACAACAAGTTAACAATTACAGATAGTCAGACAGAATCTACATTCCATGCTTTTTTACCCTGGTTCCAGCTCTATTCTTGGACCATCACCCATTTCTTGATGAGAATCATATGTACAACTTTGAAATCCCGCTATAAAAGAGCTGTTGCAGAACGAGACTACAAATAGATACATCTCTCCTAAGATCAAGAACAGCGTGGTCAGATCAGATTCCTCCACAGAAAACTATTTTGTTGAACAGGATGCCTATTTGAGCACAGATTTTCGTCACAGACAATTCTACGAATCCAAATAACTGCGGGAGAGGATACTAGGACATTAACTCACCCTTTATTGTGCCCTGAAGAAGTCCCAAGAGGACGAAACGCATCGGCTGTAGCTCCTGTGTGTTTTTTACTCTCAACTGAACTCAATAAAGAACTCTAAAAGAACACAAGTAACAAACTAATGTGATTATTGCTGTTAATCTCATCAAAAGTTATCAGTGTCTACAAATCCTAAAGTGGTGCACCTTGACCTTGTTTAAAGTATACAATAGTTCATGTCTTGAACCAACATTGTAACGGTGGGTGTTTTAGAAGGGTGCACACAGATTTTCCCATATATGATAGTGTGGGTTTAAACTAATATTGTGAGAATATTTGACCAGGTGCTGTTCGGTTGGGAATCCTCCACCGTTGTCTTTTTTCTGAAAGGACTTTAGATTACACCTGGACGAAACTCTGAAACTGAATCCTGGAACTTCAACACTCTACTAAAGACTAGAGGAGGGACAAATCTCCCTTGGGGTAAAGGAGTGAATCCCCTGCTCAAGCAGGCACCAATGAAGCATTTGCCAGTCTGCATCTTCGAAGCTCCTGCCAGACTCTTAAGTACCTGCAGCCTAGGAAGAATATTTCCAGACTTCTCTAAGGTTGACATGAGTCCCCAGCAAAGCTGATACCCGAAGCCCGGTATGTAACTGTTACCACGCATCTTTTAGCACGAAATACTGTCACAACGAAACTATTACAACGCAGGACCCTTTACAACGAATACCTTTCCAACGCATTACACTACAACGCAGATACTATTACAACGCATACCATTACAACGTAAGTATAGGTAAGTTTGTCTTTTTTTAAAAACATTTATTAGGGGTATTGGGTTTGGGTTTTGGGGTACAGGGGTATTTTTAGGTTTCAGGGTTGGGTTTGGGTTTTGGGGTACAGGGGTATTTTTAGGTTTCAGGGTTGGGTTTGGGTTTTGGGGTACAGGGGTATTTTTAGGTTTCAGGGTTGGGTTTGGGTTTTGGGGTACAGGGGTATTTTTAGGGTTCAGGGTTGGGTTTGGGTTTTGGGGTACAGGGGTATTTTTAGGTTTCAGGGCTGGGTTTGGGTTTTGGGGTACAGGGGTATTTTTAGGTTTCAGGGTTGGGTTTGGGTTTTGGGCTACAGGGGTATTTTTAAGTTTCAGGGTTGGGTTTGGGTTTTGGGGTACAGGGGTATTTTTAGGTTTCAGGGTTGTGTTTGGGTTTTGGGGTACATGGGTATTTTTAGGTTTCAGGGCTGGGTTTGGGTTTTGGGGTACAGGGGTATTTTTAGGTTTCAGGGTTGGGTTTGGGTTTTGGGGTACAGGGGTATTTTTAGGTTTCAGGGTTGGGTTTGGGTTTTGGGGTACAGGGGTATTTTTAGAGTTCAGGGCTGGGTTTGGGTTTTGGGGTACAGGGGTAGTTTTTAAGGTTCAGGGCTAGGTTTGGGTTTTGGGGTACAGGGGTATTTTTTAGATATATATTAACAAATTATTTAATAAAATGTAATTTAAATAATTAAATTAATTAAAAAATTATTAATTACATTATTTTAAAAAAGTATATACTTACCTATACTTACATTGTAATGGTATGCATTGTAATAGTAGCTGCGTTGTAGTGTAATGCGTTGTAAAGGTATGCGTTGTAAGGTATCCTGCATTGCAAAAATTGTGTGCAAATGGTATGCGTGGTAAAAGTATGCGTGCTAACAACATACATCCCCGAAGCCCTCATGAGTGATGTGGAACCAGGAGCCTAGACACCGTGCACATTTGCTAAGTGCATTGTCTTCCTGATCCTTCCTGAAGTTTTGCTTTGGGTTACTTATAGCCCAAGCCCCGAGCATCATCTGCACCGAAGATTGTGGGCCTACATTCCATTTCTGCTTGAGGATCCTTTGTAATCCCTGGTCTATTGACTGGTGGGTCCCCTCGAAGGTAACTCTACTTTTCCTTGGGCTTCCCTGCTTGCTCCAGATGTGCTGTGACTCCCTGCCAAGTGGTGAGTCCCACAGACCTTGCTGGTCTGCACCGAAGCCTATCTCTGCTTTATGCGTGTGTTGCTGTTGCCAAGGCTTATTGGGTCTAATCCAGAAACCGACACCGCAGCACTTGACATCCTTTGTGGGACAGCTTGAATCCAGCACCTGGTTGTCATCAACACCTCCTGGTCCACGTGGCTGAAGAGTCAAGCTTCACCTTCTTCTCCTGATATCACCCGACATCGGTGGGCATCCGCCTATCTTGCTCCTGGTCACAGGCTAGTGACACAGACTCTGTCCCCTCTGATTTTAGGTTCTTCACATTGCCGATGCAGGCTTGAATCACTCAGGACACTTTCCCCTTTGACGCCAGCAGCATTTTGCAGCAGATCACCATTGAAAACGACAACGAAACCCGACACGAAAAGACACCTATGCACCCTGCTTCCCTGGGTGAGGTAACTCGAGTACTCTAGTTCTCCCATGGGTGCTTACTCTAGAACCTCCTAGTTCTAAAGGGGTTTGCTCCAAGTCCTCTTCTAAGTGTCCTTTATCTTTAAAATTCCAACCGCGACTTTTCCCATAGAAGTTTAATGGTGATTCGCGGCTGTGTTCACACACTGCACATGTCCCCCGTGGGCCCCCTGTGTCACTACCGTTGGTGGTTTCTGGTGGCCCCAGAGGTTCTACAGGTTCTAGGCCTTGTGTCTATGCAAGTTGTGGTTCTTATACCACTTTCTTAATATGGATCACTGAAATAATATCGAGCCCATTAATATCGACTTGCAAAAATATCGATGAGAAAATATTGAGGGACAAAATATCGAGTTTCTATCTTTATACAGGTAAGTACAAAAATATCGACTCTAAAATATCGACTGTAAATAATATAGACTGTAAAAATATCGTTTTTTTATGTCTTTAAATTAAGTTAAAACTAATATAAAAATAAATATATTTAATACAAACTTAGTTGAAATGATTAAATAAATGTAATATTAATAAATAATTAATGTAAATTACAAAAAGAAAAATTAATACATATATATATATATAAATACATATTATTAACTAAACATGTATAATATTTTTACCGTAGCATAGCAAATTGGTTAAAAAAAATTGTAACAACTATTGTGAATTCAACAGTAGAAAAACGTAGGATAGCGTAGGGGTAAAAATTACTATTCCCACTCCAGTGGGTGCAACAGTAGGGAAAGCATTGGATAGCGTTGGGGTAAAAATTACTATTCCCACTCCAGTGGGTGCAACAGTAGGGAAAGCGTTGGATAGCGTAGGGGTTAAAATTACTATACCCACTCCAGTGGGTGCAACAGTAGGGAAAGTGTTGGATAGCGTAGGGGTTAAAATTACTATTCCCACTCCAGTGGGTGCAACAGTAGGGAAAGCGTTGGATAGCGTAGGGGTAAAAATTACTATACCCACTCCAGTGGGTGCAACAGTAGGGAACGCGTTGGATAGCGTAGGGGTTAAAATTACTATTCCCACTCCAGTGGGTGCAACAGTAGGGAAAGCGTTGGATAGCGTAGGGGTAAAAATTACTATACCCCCTCCAGTGGGTGCAACAGTAGGGAACGCGTTGGATAGCGTAGGGGTTAAAATTACTATTCCCACTCCAGTGGGTGCAACAGTAAGGAAAACATTGGATAGCGTAAGGGTTAAAATTACTATTCCCACTCCAGTGGGTTCAACAGTAGGGAAAACATTGGATAGCGTAAGGGTTAAAATTACTATTCCCACTCCAGTGGGTGCGACAGTAGGGAAAGCGTTGGATAGCGTAGGGGTTAAAATTACTATTCCCACTCCAGTGGGTGCAACAGTAGGGAAAGAGTTGGATAGCGTAGGGGTTAAAATTACTATTCCCACTCCAGTGGGTGCAACAGTAGGGAAAGAGTTGGATAGCGTAGGGATTAAAATTACTATTCCCACTCCAGTGGGTGCAACAGTAGGGAAAGCGTTGGATAGCGTAGGGGTTAAAATTACTATTCCCACTCCAGTGGGTGCAACAGTAGGGAAAGCGTTGGATAGCGTAGAGGTTAAAATTACTATTCTCACTCCAGTGGGTGCAACAGTAGGGAAAGCGGTGGATAGCGTAGGGGTTAAAATGACTATTAATTTATTAACAATTAACAATTTTAATTAATTTACATAATTAATTAATTAATATTAATTAACTTCCCACCCTATCCCCCTATAAACTCACAACCCACTACAGAAAATAAATTACTAAATATTAATTATTTATCAATGAAATATTTATAATAAATACCAATTATATTTTAATTAATTACCAATTAATAATTATTTAACAATTATTATTAATTTACATAATTAATTAATGATAATAAAATTACTTCCCGCCCTATTCCCCTATAAACCCACAACCCGCTACAGAACATAATGTACTAAAAATTAATTAATAATTATTTATTATTTTTTACCAATTATACTTTAATTATTTACCAATTAATAATTATTTAACAATTAATAATTTACATAATTAATTAATTATAATTAAATTACTTCCCACCCTATTCCCCTATAAACCCACAACCCGCTACAGATTTATATTACACGATTATTAAAAATTATTAATAACTACCTTATTTTCGATTTTTTTTTGTCTATATTCTATCTAGTCGATATTATGTCTAGTCTATATTTTTGATTCGATATTTTGGCTATTAATATCGATATTACTCGATATTTTTGTAGTCTATATTATGTCTGGTCGATATTTTGGCTAGTCTATATTTTTTACTCGATATTTTGTCCAAACGATATTTTGGAATCGATATTATGTCTGTTTACCCTTAATATATGGTTTGGTACGCCCCTTGGGCTCAACATATATTGTGCTAATTTACTGTGTGCTATTAAGTTTACTTAATGTACTTTTGCCTCTAACCTCATAAAGAGACTAGTGGGATGTGTGTAGAATAAATACATATATGTTATATATATACCTGGTGTGGTCCTTCTTTCATTAGGTCATTCGGGAGATTATAGACTGGTAAAACAAGCTGCTTTACATTCCTCCAAGGCTTAGCCTGAAGGCTGATCTCCACAGCTTCCACTAGGATAGCTTTCTATAGAGGTTGTCTTAACCTACCATCAATAAGGGGTCATTTGGACTGGTGCAAGGTGCCCACTAGAATAGTGGACAGCATATGCCAGGCCAACTTCTCACAATATGTACCCTAGACAATGACCTCCTTGATGAAGACCTTGAGCAACCCTCTAGCTCCAAGGCCATTAAAGGCCCAACAGGGGTATAAATGCTTAACCCCTAATGAGATCACTCACCCAAGGGGATCAGACTAGTGGCCCTTGGACCACGTATCCAAATGTATTAAACACTGGTTTCGCAGTTCGCTTGAGAAGGAAACGCAAAATTTGAAGAGGGCAGAATGCCCTAGACACTTAAGCAGGGATGACTCGAAATTTGGACCCTGAATTGATGACATTTTTATTTAAAACTGACAGGGACCCAAGGAAAGGCCTTGAGCATTTCCTCAAACAATGCCAAGAAAAAGTCCTAGATATTTTGGACCCCCTTGCGAGAATTTTGGATTTGGCTGAAGAAGCTTCACTCAAAGGCACACATGTCGATGACGATTTACTCCGTGGCTGGAGCCAACGTGCTCTATGTCTTTTGGGTAAGGCTAACACTGGCCTTTCGGCAGAGCGTAGAAGAGCCATACTTATGAGGATGAATCCTAAACTCTCTGATTTGGCCAATAAAGATCCTAAGGGTGACTCAAATGGTCTACTCTTCGGAGAAAATGTTATTAAAACGCTGGGAAAGTACGTATCAACGTTCGCAGCATTCAGCAGGGCTCAATCTAACATGATGCACATGTTCAGAGGTGGTGTTTTCAGAAGGGCTGGCAGGATGGGACTGGCTGCCAGCCGTGGACAACAGAGGTCCCATTTCTATCAACATAATCCAAGAAGTTTCGGAAGGCAATACAGCAGAAATAATACCTTCTTTCGCCAAAGAGGAAGAGGTGCACGAGCTTGTGGAGGCAGTGGCAGATTTCAAGGCGGTGGAAACTAAAGTAAGACTCCCAATTCCTTTTGCTTCTTCCCTTTTAAAGGTAGGACGAAGATTACGCCTCTTCAGCAAAAACTGGCACCTAATAACAAACAATCCATGGATAATCAATATTGTAAGAGGTTTCAAGATAGATTTTAACCACACACCAAATCAAAAACACCTACCCAGAGAGTTGACCCTAGACCAAGAACAGTCAGCCTTAGTGGAACTAGAAATGATCCAAATGCTATAGAAAGGGGCCATTCGCCAAGTCCTGAACGACGATGGTTCCATGAGTACAAATATTTTAGTAAAGAAAAAAGCCAAGGGCTGGCAGCCAGTAATAAACCTGAAAGAGCTAAACACATTCTTGGTATACAGACACTTTGAGATGGAGGGTATCTATCTTCTGAGGGACACTTTACAAGAAAAAGATTGGCTTGTGAAACTGGATCTCAAAGATGCTTTTTTTGTTTTTTTTATTTCTTTATTAGGTGTTCCTCCATATCAGCAGACAATATACAATAATCAACATCAATCTCTTCCGCCTCAGCCGAGGTGGAGAACGGTTTCATAACCATACAAATCTGGATGTAAACCAGAGGTTGTGCCATTGGAGGAGTCCTCCTTTTCAATGTTCCTTTTAATTTTTATAAACATCATCAGAACTGAACTGCAACGTAACTCCCCCCTACCCTTCCAACCCCCCGGCCCCCCTGAGCCCCTTCCCGTCCATGCCCTCCCCCCCTGCCGGGTCTGGATAACTCGAGGTCTATGCATCGTCGTCTATACTGGGTCCCCTTGTGTCCGCCCCTGGAACCTGGGGCCGTCCCCCCTGTAGAGGGCGTCAGCTCTAAACTTGGTTGCGTGGATTATGCCGTGTGTCCTGCTATTTGTTGGATCATTTCTCCCCACACTAGCAGCACTTCCGGTAGTTTGTTATCTCTCCTGGTGTTACGCATATGCACTTCTTCTGCAATTGCCCACTCCCTCAAATCTGTCCTCCACTTCACCACTAGTGGCTCCTGTTGGGTTAGCCAATGGATCGCGATACGCCTTTTGGCTATAACGAGGCCCAGAACCAGGAACCGCCTACTCGTCTTGAGCTTAGGATCTACAGGAATCAAGCCTAACAGGCAAGCACACGGGTCCAGGTCAATTACCCACCCCGAGTTCCTGGTCAGGTCCTCTAGGACTGTCCGCCAATAGTTCTGGATCATAAGGCACGACCACACCATGTGTGGGAAATCCTCCGGGGCCCAACGACATCTGGGGCAGTGTGGGTCTCTGGAATTATCAATGGCCTGAAGCCATTTGGGTGAGAGATAGGTCATATGTATTATGTTATATTGAATTTGTTTAAAGTGATTGCACACCGATAGCTTCTGGACCCCTTTGTGTATCTTTTCCCAGTCTCGGGGTATATTCTCCTGCGACACACTCGCTGCCAATTATCTTCTATTTTTAAGGGGTTATTCTTCTTATCCTCTCTTAACGCCCTGTAGAGGTGGGTAACACACTTTCGCCCCCCAGCCATGGCAAGCATGGTGACCAGAGTGTGAGCATGCTCTGTGGCTTCTGGGAACGAGTGCCACAGGTGCCGCGCCATTGCAGCTATCTTAGCATACTGCAGAAACTGCCCCCATGGATCTCAAAGATGCTTATTTCACAATCCCTATGGACTAACACTCACAAAAATATTCACAATTCTCATGAAAGGGAACAATTGATCAATTCTGTTGTCTTCCCTTTGGAATCTCATCAACTCCTTGGTTCTTCACCAAAGTTCCAAGACCTGTAGTAGCCTTTCTAAGAAAAAGGGGTGTTCGGATTCTAATTTATATAGACAATATGCTTATAATGTTACAACAATCAAAAGAAATTGCTAGTACATATGAAGTAGACAATAAACCTCTTACAAGGACTAGGATTCATTGTCAATACAGAAAAGTCAGTAACAACTCCAACTCAGAATCTAGAGTCCTAAGGGTTTCAGGTAAATACCATCACAAGCCAATTATAATTACCCTTGAAATAAGTGGCCCAAATAAAGAAGGAAGTAGCTTATGTGCTATCAAAAGATACTCTAAGATCCTTAGCAAGAGTGGTTGGCCTTCTCTCCTCTTCTATCAAGGCTGTTTCACCAGGCCCTTTACATTACAGGGCCCAACAGAGACTAAAATCTTTAGGTTTAAGGAAGGGACTATGATACTCTGACAAGGTTCCTTTGTCTCAAGGAGCATGAGAAGACCTCCTGTGGTGGTGGAACAATCTGGACAGTTGGAATGGGAAGGCAATTTTCAGGAATGTCACAGATTACATAGTGGAATCAGATGCAAGCAACTTAGGATAGGGTGCGAGACTAGGCTTGACAGAGACAGGAGGGAAATGGCCACAAGAGGAACGTCTACTACTCATAAATCGTCTAGACATGATGGCTGGCTTGAACGCGCTAATGAGTTTCAAGTCATCCATAACGAACAGCGTAGTACTCTTAAGACTAGACAACTTTACAGCTGTGTCCTATATCAATCGTCTAGAGGGTGCAAGATCAAAAGCACTAGCAGACATGCCTAAGGAAATTTGGTATTTTGCTGGACACAGAAAATCCTACTGAAAGCAGAATTCATTCCTGGTCACCAGAATATAAGAGCAGATTGGAACTCAAGGTTTCTAAGGGACTCAAGCGCTTGGACACTGAACCCAAAAATCTTCCAGAAAATTCAGAACCGTTGGTGGGCCATTCAGATGGATCTATTTGCCAGCAGATTAACATATTAAGGGGAACACTACTTCAGCTGGATACCAGATCCCAAAGCTATGGGAGTAGATACCCTACTTCAATCCTGGGACATGAAGAACTGTTATGCTTCTCCTCCTTTCGCTCTAATACAGAGAGTATTGCTGAAAATACGGAGCGAGAAATACAACATAATATTGGTAACTCCCTTTTGGGATACACAGGTTTGGTATCCCGGGGTCCTGGAACTAACAGTAGACATCCCATGTTTAATTCCAGGGAATTTAGACCTTCTCCTAGGACAAGAACGGGAGCAACATCCTCTCTTACAAGTAGGAAATATAAACCTTTTTGTTTGGAGGATTTCAGGCAGTCAAGCACATACTCAGGCCGTTCAGGAGAGGCTAAAAGCCTATTGGGTGAGTCATGGGCACCAGGAACAAGGAAAATGTACACTGGTGTATGGAAAAAATGAAAACCAATAAAACAGAGAGGTCCCCTAATAAATCCGATCAGGGACAAGGGGTAAGTAGGTTTAAATGCCGATTTCAAGCCAGAGGGAGCAGGGAGGCCATCATTTTAACCCACGATTGGATATCAATTACCAATCAGATATTTTTTAAAGTACAATCAAAGTACCATATGCCGTCTATACAAGCAGGATTTCAGTTAAGGCTGCAGTGATAAAAACCATTGTTTGATTTAAAACTGATTTTAACCTGAATCCACATATAAAGATCGGTGGCTCCCCTGGACGAACTGAAATAAGATAACCACAATCTAAGTATTACGGAATGTGTGGAGCAGAGTCTGGCATACACACGATGAAGGCTTATTATCAAATCCACCCTTCCTGTTTTTCCTAAAAGTATTTCCTAAAGTATTTTCTGTGTGAGAAACTGTCCTGAAGAAGGTGTAAGAATTTTTTTAAATACTGCCTTTCACGAATATTGTAACCTGTACAAGCATTCATGAAAAGAATGGGAACGGACAACGCAATCAGAAAGAGCACCAATAATATGATGTATCCGCTCGAATCCTCTCAAAAACGTACCAAACCATAAATAAAAAAAAACATCCCTTAGATCAATCAGCAGCAAATCTATTTGTTTCAGTAAAGAATGGCGAAAGGGAAATTTGGAGCGAAAGCACCCGCAGTAAGGAAACAACACAGAGGGACCAGTCATGGGACTGGATCTCTGAGACCCTGAACAGTAACAAACAAACGAAGGACACTAGCTCTTCTGTTTAGCACAGGCTTAGTAATCTCTTCTTGGAATATAGCGGGAAAAACTAAAGAAAAAATGGCAGAGTTAGTAAAAAACTCTCCCGCTATCGTGGCCCTACAAGAAACCTGGAGTACACAATTTCAATCTGGAGGGATACTTCATATATGACATCCCTGCCCTACGGGTCAAGCGGGGGCATGCGAAGGGTGGGATTGCAATTTTACTAAGTGAGGAGTATGACTGGGCCCAAGAAATCATCTCCACGAATTCTTATATTTACCAATGTATTAAGGTTAGGTGCAGGACAAACCTCTCAGACTCCCAAAATAACGTACTAATCTTAAATGTATATATCCCGCCTGGAGCAAAAATGGATGGAATGATGACAGAGATCCTGGATGACAAAGATCAAATAATCGAAAGGCATGATTATCCACCGTTCCTCATCATGGGGGACCTAAATGGAAAAGTTTCCAACAAAGAAATATCAAAATGGTCTAACTAGTATAAAGAAGAGGCGCTGGAAATTTCCACACCCTTATTCCCCAAAGGGAATAAGGCGGATCAAAGGGGAAAAATTCTACTAGCATCGCTCCCAATGCTAAATGGAATAATATTAAACGGGAATGTGGAAGGCGACATCCCCGCTTCAAATACGAGACAGGGGAATAATAGCAACACACTTTTGGATTATATGATATCCAGTCTTGACTTGTTCAGATCCGCCCTACAACTAAAAATAAATTTTGTTCACAGAAGCGATCGCGCTATCCTACAGTTATCTACAGAGTGGAAAATACTTCCATGTTCACCTACTCAAATCATGTACAAGCACAGTACAGTCATGGTAAATCAAAACCAAAGGCGGATTTATTGGAACTCAGCGACACTTAATCCGATAACTAATACAATAGCCACTAACCAGCTTCTTCAAACAACACACTCTGTAAACCCAATAATGAATTTTGAACTGATCATAAAAGAACTAACTCAAAAATTGCAGAAAAAGCTGATGCAACCAAGATTTACAAAGACTAAAAACAAAAATCCAAAATTAGATACTGGAACAAAGCTGCTAAATAAACTGATAAGAGCACAGTTCTTAGAAGCTTCACCATCTAGGCAAGCAGAAAGTAACAAACTAAAGAACCAACGGAGGAGAGAAAAAGAAAAACACAAGAGAATAACCCAAGATCAAAATTGGGTGGATCTGCAGATAGCAGCAAAACAGAACAACCAACGTGCCTACTGGACCATAATCGCCAAAGAAAGGGGCACGAAAAAAACATTACAAAGTATTCCAGTGCCCCCAAACGAATGGGAAACCTATCTCACTAATCTATACAAATTAAACAATAATTCAGAAATGGCCTATACATTCTCTAGTAATTCAGAAACTGAAATCTCAAATACTGGAACATCCACTTCCCTCTCTATTGAGATATACATAAGAAGGGCGAGATCAACAGGAGCAACTGGCCCAGATCAAATCCCAATCAAAGTCCTCCAGATCGATCCTAAAGGGTGGAGCAGGATGCTTTCCCCCCTCTTCAACTACATTCTCAGCACTGGGGTAATCCCGAAGTCATGGAAGGGGAGTATCATCATACCTATATATAAAAAAGGATCAAGACTACAACCTGGTAACTACAGACAAATCGCTTTGCTGGATGCCACTGGAAAGATCTTCACGGCGGAAGTCCTGGATCAAATTAAAAACTGGGCCTTCTCATCTGGACTGATCCCTCGATATCAAGCTGGCTTCAGACCAAAGCATTCAGTCACGGACAATATTGCCATCCTTCAAACTATCCTAGATAAATATGTGTCCATCAAATCTCAGGCTGTTTACGCAGCTTTCATCGACTTTTTGACTGCGTTTGATAGGGTGGACAGGAGAATACTCGGGGAAAAACTTAGTAAAATGGGTATCCCTGACCAGTTACTATGAATATTAATATCACTGCATACAGACACCTGGTGCCAGGTACAAATGGGGAGAGAAAAGGGCTTAACCAGCCCTATCCCGACCCCCAATGGCCTCAAACAGGGATGTCTCCTTGCTCCCCTACTCCTTTCACTCTATCTCAGTGATATGCCTCAATGTCTCCAGCAAGCACGCAATTTTCCACCAAAGTTGCCTCCCATAAAATACATACACTGTTATACGCAGACAATATTGTCATATCAGATTTAACACCATTTGGACTACAAAGCAATCTCCAGGCACTGAACAAATATACGGAGGAAAATTACTTAATCCCTAACATTACCAAAACAAAAATAGTTTCTTTTTCAGGAAAGAAAAAGAGTTCTAAATATAACTGGACCCTTGGTGGAGACAAGGTGGAAGAAGTAAATGAATACACCTATCTAGGCAGGATCTTCACCCAGTCTCTACAAAATCGGCCACACACTGTGAACCTGACAGGGAAAGCTGATGTACACGCGGGAGCTATACGCAGCGTTAGGACACGGGCATTTCTCTTCTCTGCTCAAGGTATATAGTGTTAAGATACCGCCTGTACTATCATATGCCTTGGAATATATTCCCATAAACCAGTGGAACTTCCTAGATCTAAAAGAAGGAAAAATATTACGGAGACTAACGAAGGTATCACAGGCCGTTCCTGTACAAGCTCTTCGCCTCGAGTTCTCATTAACCAGCTCCTACTCTTGAGGAATTGCTAATGTCATCAGGTGGGCATATAATCTCCTGCACGCCGAGGAAGGAACTCTTCGATCTCTGCTCAAAACAGAAACAATTGATCGTGACTCATCCAAACACGTTTTTAAGAAAAACATGTCAGTTGTCTTTAAGCTAGCGGAGATTAATATCGATTTGCTGCTAGCTTGGACACCATCCCAACTTAAACTCTTTTTGAAACATTTCACCTCAAGGCTGAGCTTTGATCTAGACCCTTTGCATTGTTCTAAACTATCTACATATAAGAATTTCACTGAAACTATAACATACAAGAAAATTCAACAGTACATTGCTTTCAACCTAAATCATTCTGTCAGAAGAGCGATTGTTCTGCTCCGGTTCGGTATTTTACCAGTCAAAACTGTAACAGCCAAATGGCACTTAAAGGAAAACTCTAAATGTAATCTGTGTAATGGAGGAGAGCAAGATGTCGAGCATCTAATGTTTGCCTGTTTAAATCCAAAGGTGGTAACGGCAAGGGAGCGGTACTTGCAAGCCATACACATTAAATGTCGGATTGACTCAGCAAATGAACTGATCACTCTATGTAAATTCCCGCCAAATAAATTTGTCTGTTATAACTTTTATAAATTTTTAAAATCTTTTTTAACATTGTATTAGCACAAGAAATTTTACTGTTGTAAATAACCTGAATTTTATGTTTAAAATATTTGTGGTCCTCAGTTGAGTACCAAAGCAAATAAAAATAAACTTGAAACTTGTATCAAATCCACCCTTCCTGTCTTTCTTAAAAGCATTTCCTAAAGTATTTTCTGTGTGAGAAACTGTCCTGAAGAAGGTGTAAGAATTTTTTTAAATACCGAAACGCTGCGTCGACAACTTCCTTTCTCGAATATTGTAACCTGTACAAGCAATGTTTTTTATGTAATGAAATGTATTATGTGATTTTAATTTGGTAACTTTTTTAATGTATTTGACTACTTTTGAGTGAAAATTATTTCTGATGTGTATTGTATTTAATAAAATGAACAAATATACCTTGGTATAGTAAATAAACAATTTGTTTTTTCTGATTTGTTAATATGACACAGTGGGTTATGTAACAGTATGGCAAAAATACCTTTCTCTTGTTGATTAGTCTGAGAACGTATGGAAAAAATGGTCTAGTTGGTCCCTGGAACGAGAATTTCCTGGCAGAGTTATTTAGATCAGGCTTATGCTACCCAACTGTTACCCTATAGATCAGGGATTTCGGCAGGTCACTCAGTGGTAAACAGGTTTTTGTTTAGTAGAAATCCTTTAATCCGCAAAGTAATGAAAGGGATAAGACTTAGATGTCTGCCAAGGGGTAAATATCAGTCCTTATGGAACGTCAATCTTACCTTTGACTTATTTATGTACTGGCCTGACAACCCTTTCCTCTCAAAAAACAGTTGTCTATGAAACCAGCTACTCTACTCTGCCTTATATCTTTCAGAAGAGCATCTGAAGTTAGAGCATTAGAAATCTGCAACATATATTATCCCCCAGGTGGAGTCGATTTTGACATTTGTAAAAGAACCAAAACAATGTCTGAGAGTATTGTTTACACTTATTTTAGATTGTAAAAAACATTGTGTTGTAAGTTGTCTGAAAGCCTAGAAGAGTAGTATGTCTGATGTTAGACCAGTTGGGTAGAATCAATTGTTAATATCCTTTGTGAAACCATATAAAGCAATATCAACAGCTACTATCTCTAGATGGGTAATCACAATTATGTTAGAAGCTGGAGAAGATTTAACAAAATTTAACAAAATTTGGAGCACACTCTTCTCGAGATGCAATGGCCAGCAAAGTATTTTGGGCTGGAGATATGCTTTCAGATATACTTATAGCGGCAGACTCGTCTAGTGCTTCTACCTTTGCAAGTTTGTACCTTAGACCGGTGGAGCACATGAACAGTATGGCTTTAAATAGCTTTAAACCTGCAAAATGGCAGCCTTTGATCTTTCTCCAATTAACATACAGAGAGAATCTTGATTTCATTTGAAGCCAGTATCCCTAGTTGGAACTGCTGGAGCAGTACCAATGTGCACCACCTTGACTTGCAATTACCACGGCTTGTTGACTCTCTTCACCAGAGGTCTTCAGGCTCCAAGAAGCTTCAGCCTCAAGCATCTCCCTGCACCGCTTCCTCTGCGCCATGAGCCCTCATTCTTTGGTGAGCTGCTCGAGGTCTTCTTGCAAATCCTGTGCCCTCGGCCCGTGGGTCCGCTTGAAGGTCTTCTTTGGCTCCAGTGGGCTCCCCTGCTTGCTCCAGTCCTGCTCTGACTTACCTGCTCATGGTGAGTCACTTGGGCCTTGCTGGTCCCGACACTGCACCTTTTTTGTAGACTACATTGCTTGCCGCTGCCAAGGCTTGTTGGGGCCCCTGTCGGACACTGACCCTTTGGCTCTTGACATTTGCCGTGGGACAGCTCGTGAATAGCTCCTAGTCTTCCACAGCATTGCCTGCTCCGCACAGCTGCAACTTCAAGGGCACCGTCAACTGACCTGCAGCTCTGACATCGGTTGGCATTTGTCTTCCGTGCTTGCTGGTCACTCCTGAGTGGCATATACTCTGTCCGCTCTCCTTGCAGGTACCTCTCATCTTGAATCCATCTTTGGGTTCCATTGGACTCTTTCACCTTCTTCGCCAGCGGCATCTTCCTTGAAGTCCTCCATTGTGGTCTACGGCGGGTTCCGACATCACTGCGGACCTATGCACCCAGCTTCCCTGGTGTAGATATCCTTGTTCCCTTCTTATCCACGGGTGGGGTGACTCTCCAACCTACCATCTTCCACAGGGTTTCTTCAGGGTTCTCTAGGAAGAGTCCTTCTTCTTAAAAACTGCAACCGTGACTTACCCATTGACTTGCATTGAGTCCGTGGTCGTGTTCCCACTCTTCACACGGCCTCCGTGGGGTTCCTAGATACTTACCTTGGGTGGTTCCTTTTGTCCCCAGCTCTTCTACGTCTTATGGGTACAGTTTTGACTTAGGTCATGGTTTGCATTTTACTAATTTAGGATATGGTATAGTCTCCCCCGGAGACCACTGTGTATTTGTGATACTTACATGTTCTATTACCAAAGTATTGCATGTATTGTGGTTATATCTTCAGGTAGGAGATATTGCAATGTGTTAGTGAGTGCTTATAATAAATACATATTTTTATAACTACACTGTGTGGTTCTTTTTCACTTAACCTACCGAAGAAAGTGACCCGATTAGTGTCACTCTGGTCACTCACGACCACCTCTCAGCCTTCCATACCAAATGAAGAGTCAGTCAGACAATAGAGAAGCAAACCAATTCTGATGGATACATCTGCCAGTGGATTCCTCACCTTGTGAATATCCCCCTGCATCAGCAACATTCGGAAATTCTTTTGTAGCTCCTCACGCCAACGTGGACGACGTTACAGAAGCACGGCATCGCGCGCGGCTCCGCTGACGTCACTGAATCCATAATAGGACAGCATCGGCGTGATGACATCAGTTCCCTTTTTTCCACTTCGTCGTTGCTAACGGTTTTTCTTAGGATCTACAGTAGGTTGTGTATACTTTGTTACTGTTACTTGTTTCAAGTTAAATTTTATTTCCTTTCGTCATGACTTCGAGGAAATCAGGGTTCAAGCCATGCAGAGCATGCGGGAAGTTGATGTCGGTCACGGATCCAGATGAGGATTGCGTTTGGTGCCTTTCATCTTACCACGACCTCCAAGGATGCTCCAGCTGTAATAAAATGAACCCGAAGGTGCTGCGAGAAAAAGAAGCAAAGCTGCTCGTGGTGAAAATGAAGGGGAAGGAAGGTAGGAGGCGTTCGATATCCCGATCGAGATCGAGGTCGGCTTCGAGGTCGACTTCGGGTCATGCTTCGAGATCAAAGAAGAAGCACAAGAAGAAGAAGCATGGATCTCGACATCACTCTGGAAGGGAGTCGGATCCGAAGTCGAGGTCTCCGTGTCATTGACATTGGAAGGACTATGTCTCTCCTTCTCCAGTTCCTTCGAATCCGGAGTCGTAAGGTGCACCTTCTCCAGTAGCTTTCCCCGGAGCATTCCCCGGTGCCAGATTTGAATCCTTCCCTGGCGCCGTCACACTCTCCAACTCGAGAGGAGGTTGAAGCTCCATTGCATGAAGGATCTTCAACGCCGATGGATCCGCCTTCAAGTCCGGTGATCCCGACTCCGGTAGTTCCACATCAGGAGCAGCCTATGGGTCCATACCCGCCCTTTCCGGGCCCGGGACAAGACCCAACGCATTATTTGAATGCGATGTACGGCATCTTCTCAAGAGCCATGTACCCCTCTGGTGCACCAGATGGTCCCATGGGTCCATTAGCCTTCAACCTGGGTGTCTCACAGGCTTATGCACAGGCCTTATGCCTTTTATGCCGACGGCGCCTTCCTGGAGCTTCCCGGCGCCGAGGTCATTGACGCAGTACCTTCTTCTCCGGCTCCGATTCCGTCTCGACCTCTTACGCTTCAGACTGTACCCCCGGATCCAAGCACAACGCCGGCGACGGGCTCCATCAAAGTCGGTTGTGGCTCCATCGACGCCGATCCCGAGGATGAGGTCTAGGCGGTAGGCTCAAAGACTACTGGAAGAGCAAAGGTATCAAGCAGAGGAGATGGAGGAGGGAGAACTGCAGGAATCTGAGGACCTGTTTGAAGAGCTCAAGGAGGCTAGAGGCCTGGAGTTATCTCCAGAGTGGGAGCTTTCTTTAGCTCCTGATGTCCCTTCAAAAGATGTTGCACCGTATCATACAGGTTGAAAATGTGAAGGCATGTGACTGACGCGCCAAAAGCTGATGCACTGCTAATAATGGGATCTTTTCCGTTTCCAATATTTTTTTTTCATCCATTTTTTTCAAAACTCCAACGTTGTGATCACGAATATTAATCCATAGTTACTCTATAGAAACAATCGGAGACACCGAAAATTCCTATTATGATGTTTATTTAGCATTTTCAAATGTTGCTACTTTCCCATCCAGGTTTTAAGAAACAACACGTGCAGTCAAATAAACTTCAAGCTGGACCCTGTTCATACATACTGATGCATTTTGAGCCTTACGCTCTTCCTCAGGGGTTTCCTGAAAAATACAATGAGGTACACTGTACAAATTGCTCGAAAACCAAAATGCTTATATAAACAACAACTCCATAAACTGAACCCTATGGGGCTCGCCACGTGATACTGTGCAAACTGATTACCCAAATGATTACATGCACAATGAGCATTCAACCCCCTGTTGAAACCTCCCGACATCTAGCATCCCGAAATTACCCTATGCTAGACCCTAAAAAGTATTAAAAAAACACTAGTTTATGTGCACTATTTCCCTAAAAGCATTAGTCTATGTTTTTTAACAAAAAGACAATTTACATTTACACCGTATCATACAGTCATTAAAAAAAGCGGCTGAGCTATTGGATTTGAATTTGCCTACTGCAGAGTTTAAATCTAACAACTTAATGGTGGTGCTCCATTCTCCCTCATCGGTTGTAGAGCCAATGCTTCCATTTAATGAGGCTATTACGGAGCTCGTATTGGAAGTGTGGCGTAAGCCCTTTTTTTCTCCTGCGGTATCAAAGACTGTGGCAAGAAGGTATAGGGATGCTCCTGGTGATCCGGGCTTATTGTCTTCACATCCATCCCCTAAGAGTCTGGTGGTTCAGGCAGCTTGCTCCAAGAAGTCTACAGGAGACTTCCCTCAAGTGCCTAGTGATAGAGAGTCAAAGAAACTGGACCAATCAGCGAAGAAGGTTTTCTCATCGGCCAGCCTGGCATTGAAATCTACGCATGCGTCTTGCCTTCTAGGGCATTACATTCACGCTCTTATGGACTCCGCGAAACAGTTGGTCCCAAAGATACCTGTAGAGGACAGGCAGAACTTCAGTGAGGTTCTCGTAGATACACAGGCTGCTGCTAGCCAGGTAATCCAGAGTGGACTGGATACAGCGGACTCTGTGGCAAGGGTCATGGGCTCATCTGTTGCCACTAGGAGGGCTGCTTGGCTGAAATCTTCAGAGTTTTCTCCTGATGTGCAGGCGACTTTGATAGATTTTCCGTTTGATGGTTCGGGTCTGTTTGGCAAGAAAGCCAACGCGGCCTTGGAAAGGTTCAAGGACAGTAAGGCGACGGCTAGGTCTTTGGGCCTTCAAACCAGAGGATCATCTAATAAGAGATTCAGAGGATTTGGAAGGTCTTCCTTTCACTCTTATAAACAGCCGCAGCCACAGCAGCAGCAGAATTCCCTGTATAAATCCTACAGGGCAGACACAGGAGCCGTGCTCGAGGTCGTCAAGCCTCCTCCTCCTCCTCCTCCTCCTACTCCTCCTCCTCTTCATCTACCCACCTCCCTCCTGCCACAGCAAAGCAGCCCTAGATCCGCCATTCTGGATCATGGCAGTCCTGTGGGGGTCGGCTTACTCATTTTCTACAGGATTGGGAATCGGTCACATCAGACCTTTGGGTTCTCAATCTTGTAGAGAATGGGTATGCTCTTCCCTTTCGGGAATTCCCTCCAAATGACCCTCCTTGCCAAGGATTTTGCACGGAGGACCACCTGCTTCTCCTGCAGGAGGAAGTCCGGGCGTTACTGAGAAAAGGTGCGATAGAGGTGGTTCTAGAGCAGGAAAGGATCAGGGATGCTACTCCCGGTATTTCCTGATACCCCAGAAGGATGTCAGACTTCGTCCAATCCTGGACCTCAGGATCTTGAACCTCTTTCTGAAGCAGGAGAAGTTCAAGATGCTCACCCTTGCACAGGTTCTTCAAGCGTTGCAGCAAGAGGACTGGATGGTGTCGATCAACTTGCAGGTTGCGTATTTCCACATTCCAATCCTGAAGTTGCACAGAAGGTATCTCCGTTTTACGGTGGGATCGCAACATTACCAGTTTGCAGTTCTTCCGTTTGGTCTTACTACTGCACCTCGAGTCTTCACCAAGGTGATGGCGGTGGTGGCAGCCCATCTCAGGAGGTCGGGATTACCGGTATTCCCTTATCTGGAAGACTGGCTGTTCAAAGAAGAGTCGCCAGAGAAGGTGCTCCATCATCTGCAAATTACAACTCAGTTGTTGTACAGATTGGGTTTCTCGATAAACCTGCCCAAATCTAACCTGGTGCCCTCTCAGCGCAACCTGTTCATAGGTGCGGTACTGGATACCACTGTGTGTCGGGCATTCCCTCCTCTGCAAAGAATTCTTGACATACAGGAAATGATTCGTTTATTTTACAATGGAGGGGGCGTTCCAGTCCTGAAGGTCCTTTGTCTGCTCGGTCTGATGGTCTCCTGCATTCTGTTGGTCAACCACGCACGCTGGCACATGAGGGCACTCCAGTGGTGCCTCCGCAGGCAGTGGTATCAGCACAACTGAGTTTTCAGGGAGTCTGTGAGAATCTCCAGAGAAGCTGCAGCGGATCTATCTTGGTGAAGCATGGAAGGCAATCTGTCTAAAGGAACGCCCTTTCAACTGCCTCTATCAGTGACCACAGGGATCAGTGATCACGGATCACCGGGTGCTCATCTGGGGGATATGGAGATCAAGGGTCTTTGGCTTCCAGAGGAAAGGTTGCTTCAGATCAATCTTCTAGAGTTGCGGACAATACTTTTAACGCTCAAGGCCTTTCTCCCATCCCTTCGCGGTCAGTCTGTTCAAGTCCTGACGGACAACACTACCACAATGTGGTATATCAATAAACAGGGAGGTGTGGGATCGCATTGCCTTTGCAGAGAGGCTCTGCGTCTCTGGTCCTAGGTTCAGGACCATCAGATTTGTCTGATGGCAAATCATCTGGCCGGAGTTCTGAACGTACGTGCAGACAGTCTCAGTCGGCAGTTCTCAGCCGACCACGAGTGGAGGCTTCATCCAGAGGTAGTTCGTCACGTCTCTCGGACATGGGGAACTTCTCGGGTGGACCGGTTTGCCACTCAAGAGAATGCTCACTGCCCGTCATTCTGCAGTCCACAGTATCCTATGTGGGAGCTTTGGGGGACGCGTTACAGTTGAGTTGGGGCTCACAGCTCCTTTACGCGTTTCCTCCCATACCCTTGATTCCTCGGGTTCTGAGGAAGATTCGCCAAGACCGGGCCCAAGTCATTATGATAGCCCCGGATTGGCAAGAAGGGCATGGTACACAGATGTTCTCCACCTCTCATCGCACCCCCCGCTCTGTCTCCCTCTCAGGGCAGACCTCTTCTCGCAGTCGCAGGTTCTACACCCCCACCTCCAGACCTTACACCTTCATGCCTGGAGATTGAACGGGCAACCTGAATTCTTTTTCTCTCCCGTCTGACGTGGTGGATGTTATTTTATCAGCCAGGCATCACTCCACCAAGTCTATCTATTCTTACAGGTGGTCCAAATTTGTCTCATAGTGTGGAGAGAAGTCCATTGACCCTTTGAAGGCTCGCTTGTCCGACATCCTTCAGTTTGCACTCTTTGGCTCAGCAAGGATTTGCTGTAGCGACAGTGAAAGGTTATCTTTTGGCTGTGTCGGCATTCCTTTGCCTGCCGGACCAGCCGTCCTTATTTAAGTCACCTGTTGTTTTAAGGTTCTTAAAGGGTCTTACAAATAAATATCCTCCCACTCCTTTTTATTGTACCTCAATGGGACTTAAATCTGGTCCTTACTTCTTTAATGGGTTCCCCTTTTGAGCCTTTGCACAGGTGTCCCTTGAGGTTGTGATCATTCAAGACAGTCTTTCTGATTGCGATTACCTCGGCAAGGAGGGTAAGTGAGCTTCAAGCTCTAAGTTCAAAACCCCTGTTCGTGACCATTCATGCTGAAAGAATGGTACTCAGGACCAGGGCTGCTTTTCTGCCTAAGGTGGTAACTCCCTTCCATCTGGGGCAATCCATTACCCTCCCTACCTTCTATCCTCCCCTCACCCTTCCAAGGAGGAGGAGAGGCTTCAGTGTTTGGACCCTAAGAGGGTGGTGAGCTTCTACCTGGACAGAACCAGAGACTTTTGAATTGATGATCAACTCTTCGTGGGTTTCATTGGCTGCAGGAAAGGCAGAGCGGTGCACAAGCGCACGCTGTCTAGATGGATTGTCTTGTGTATCAAGATTTGCTACTCCCTGGCTGGTAAGGAACCTCCTGAAGGTTTGAGAGCTCATTATACTAGGGCAAAGTCATCTATATCCACTTTGTCTAGGGGTGCTCCTGTGGAGGACATTTGCAGGGCGGCAACTTGGGCCTCCATCCACACTTTCGCAAAACATTATTGTCTGGATGCAGAGGTACGGAGGGACGGACACTTTGCTTGTTCCATTCTTCAGGACTATTTGGTATAGAAGGGTGTACACTCCTCCGGGAGTGGGACTGCTGCGGGAATCTATTCACAAGGTGAGGAATCCACTGGCAGATGTATCCATCGGAAGAACAAGTTACTTACCTTCGGTAACACTTTTTCTGGTGGATACAGTATCCGCCCGTGGATTCCTCACTGGCCCACCCGCCTCCCCGTTGTCCACCCTTGTATACCTGCAATTGTGGTAATGTTAATATGTTAATTTCAAAGGAAGTGCACTCTTCTATTTGCTTTCAATGCATTTCCTACACACTGAGTGTGTTATCTTGTTTATTGGTGCTGTGTATACTGTGTATATATATATGTACTGTTGTCGGTCCGTCCGTGTGCCTCGAGGGCACAGAAAAAAGGGCAGAACTGATGTCATCACGCTGACGCTGTCCTATTATGGATTCAGTGGCGTCAGCGGAGCCGCACGCGATGCGGAGCTTCTGTGACGTCGTCCACTTCGGCGTAAGGAGCTACAAAAGATTTTCCAAATGTTGCTGACGCAGGGGGATATTCACAAGGTGAGGAATCCACAGGCAGATACTGTATCCATCAGAAAAAGCGTTACCGAAGGTAAGTAACTTGTTCTTCAGGTACACTCAGGAATGCTGCAGAGGGACTGACATCAGCAAGCATAGAGATACATTATGTACATTTCAGAACCAATGAAGGCATGCCCACAATGGAATTTTCCAAGCAAATGAAGCAGAGCAGTGGAATACAATAAATAAGTTTCAATTCTGCAGCCGGGCACATACTATCTAGCAGTCAAGGCTATTCTGCCCGTGCCCACCACTAGACAGAGGGAGAAGGCCTTTATCTAGAGGGAAAGGAATGCATTAATAAGAACAGTCTATTCATTAGTGAAGCAAAACTTAGCTTTGAAGAAATACAACTCAAGAGAGGCCTTTTCTCGGAAATAGCTAAAAATAAGTCTCGATTGTAACTCAAAATAGTGTCAACAAAAGAAAAAGGTGCAGCGATTACTAGCATACATAGTATAATACATAAACATAATTTTCTATTCGAACACTACACTATAAGATTAAGTACTGGAAAAACAAGCTGCTTTACACTCCTTCTGGACTAAGCCTGAAGGCTGCTCTCATCAGCTACCACTTAGAAATGTTTCTAAGGTTGTCTAAGACCACTAAAATCACCATAAGGGTTGTCTGATTGGATTAGTGCAGGTTGCTACAGTTATATAAGTGAGCACCATATACTAAACCAGCCTCCTACAGTAGCCCTCCATCCTTCCTTGATCCAAGTGGTTCCTCTGGGTTCCTTTGCGAAGGGTCCTAGAGCTGTAAAAAGCCAACTGTGACTTACCCTGTATTGTCCTATGGATGTTTGACCCAGTGTAACCACTATGCACCCAGGCTTAGGGTACCGGGCTACTCAGATTGGGTGGTTGTGTGTTTCCCTTGGGTAATCCATCGTACTAATCCTCCTGTCCCACTATTTAAGTATATGGTTTGGCACCCCTATGTATTTTCTTATGCTACTTACCTATTTCTGAAGTATTTCTTGTGTGTAATTGATATTTCCTGGTAGGAGATATACCATGTTAGTGGTTAGAGTTTATTAATAACTACAAAATATCTTTATACTGACCTGGTCTGGTTCTTTCTTATGTGTAAGCTTACTGACTGGCTATAGTGGTAAATACACCCGCTTTACATCCTCTGAATAAACCTTAGCTGCTCTCCACAGCTACTCCTTGAGAGCTTTGGTTTTCAGGGACCTAAACACTATGACTAAGGGTTGCCTGGACACAGTGCACGGTGTCTCACCATAGGTGGACACTATATACTGAGCCAGCCTCCTACACCCTTGCCCAGCAGGGCTTTGCTCTGAGCACCTTAAAGGGCTACCTTTGTGCTGCATAAGCCTTTCTGTGTCTGCCTGACCAGCCATCACTCGTCAAATCCTCTATTGTACATAGGTTCTTGAAAGATTTGCAACATATGTTTTCTCCTCCACCCTTCATCATGCCTCAGTGGGACCCTTATTATGTCCTGATGTTCCTGATGTGTGCTCCCTTTGAGCACTTGCACAACTGTCTTCTTAGGCTCCTTACCATCAAGACGGCCTTCATGGTGAACATAACATCTACCCTGATGGTCAGTAAGTTTCATGCTTTGTCATTCAAGCCTCCTTATATAAGCATCTACCCAGACAAGCTGGCTCTACGAACTAGGGCGTCCCTTTTACAAAAGACATCACTTCCTTTCATGTAGGCCAGTCCACCACCCTGCCTACTTTGTACACTCTGCCACATCCCTCTAAAGAAGAGAATCAACTTCACTGACCAGACCCAAAAAGGGAGTTGTCATTCAAACTTTGCAGCAAGAGAGAGTTCTGGGTGAGCAGCCACCTCTTCATCAGGAATGCCAGAGCGAAGAAGGTAAAAGCTGTGCAGAAGCTAACCATCTCCCGATGGATCATGCTGTGCATCAGAATCTGCTCCACAATGGCCAAGAAACAACCTCCTGAGGGCGTGCATGCTCATTGCAACAGAGCCAAGACTGTGAACACTGCGTTAGCATGTGGAGTGTCCACCCTGGAAATCTGCCAGGCAGCAACATGGGCAACACATTCACCAAACACAACTCCCTGTAAAGTCAGGCCAATTGGGAGGGCCACTTTGCCCATTTGGTCCTGCAGGACTTTTTTGAGTGAATTTGTTTCACAAACCCACTTCTATGGATGTACTGCTTGGGTATCTATTCTAAGATAAGGAATCTGTGGCTAGAAGTCTCTATCAGATGAACAATGTGCTTATCTTCATTAATGCCTTTTCTGATGGATACATCTGCCTGTGGATTCCTCACCTTTTGAATTACCCCTGCACCAGCATTCCACTGAAACTTTTTTCCTAGCTCTCCCACGTAGGCGAGGACATCACAATTACATGGCTCCACTTGTGACTCCATCTGATGTCATCGGAGCCACAAATAGACCTAGTTGTGGTGCTGAAGTCAGTTCCCTTTTTTCCGTGCCGATGACGTGTAACGGTTTTCTAGGACTCTCCATTTATTTCTTAGGTTACTTTGTTTCTGCTATTTCCCTTGGAGTGGCAGTGCGATGGTGTTGAAGAAGTCAGGGTTTAAACCTTGTAGAGAATGTGGGGGCCATATGTCGATCACGGATCCCCACGAAGACTTTGTGGTGTCTCTCTTCCGAACATGACGTCGATGGTTGCACCAGCTGTCAAAAGATGAACCCAAAGGCCTTGAAAGAGTGTGAGGCCAAGTTGTTCATGGTAAAGGCAAGGAAGGAGAGAAGAGGTCAAAAAAGATTGAAGTCGCTTTGAAGTCGAAGTCGAAGAAGCACAAGAAGAAGAGGAGGCATGGTTTTCGGTGTCATTCGCCGAAAGATAGGGGGGCGTGGCTTGGATGCCGAGGCAGACAGCAGCGTGAGCGCCGAGCTCCACTAGGGAACCCCGCACTTATCCTGCAAAATTGACCCCTAGGCCCCCACGCAGCACCTGGGGACGGGAAAGCGGAGGGGAGCTGGCCCAGAGTGTTTTCGCCTTACAAGACAGCGTAACCCGGGATTGCGGAGTGGTCCCCCGGGCCGCGCTGATCGCTGTCGGCGGCCTCAAAATGGTGGCGCCATCTTAATGGGAGGCTCCTAGGCCGCACCACTGGCGACGCGAGCGGCTGTCTTAAACTGGGCTGCGGGGCGACTCGCCTCGCGGAGCGGAACGATACAGGCGGCAGGCAGAGGAGGGCTGTTACAGCGCAGCGGAAGATCCGCATCGACTGGAGTTCCGGGGATCGCCGAGTTGGGGCCTGCTGCCCCGGCCTGTGCCGCGGAACGGATCGACCCCGGGCATGGGAGGGTATTGTTTGGCCACAGCGGGATCATCGGCTGTGGAGCAGAGGGCGGCCCGCGTCGGCTGGCGCTTCGGGGCAGGCCGCAGCTGCGATTGCACCACGAGGGCTCAAAGTGCAGATACGGAGGCCCTGACACCCCCCCTCCCCCCCTGGGAACAATCCAGTGTATCGAAGGCCATTGAGGCGGCGATTGAAGCCTGGGGGCAGGCTGAGGAACGAGAGCTGGCTGACCCTGATCTGGCGAGTGGAGGGCGGCAGCTGCTGGGGCTGCGGGCCGAGGAGGCGGCCGGGCAGTGCTAGGGCGTCGCGAGCTGTGAACCGGAGGACAGCGACTGGTAGCTGGACCTCTTGCTGACCACCACAGAGAAGTGAGAGCGGCCTGGCTCAGAGACTTTAGGGGTGAGCCCCGGGGAGGCGGAGACAAATTGGGCAGCCGGTAGTGTTGATGGCGGGGAGGCCTGTACCCGGGTGGATCTGAACACAAATCCATTATGCAGATCTACGATTGGAGCACATTGTAGAAACGGGGAACCTCACTGGGAGCTGCGACTGCGTACCTAGACGGCTCTGCAGCGAACTGGCTTTTGGACCACTGTGACAATGGGGATCTGATGTAGAGCCATGGGTCATCGTGCTTCGAGCTGCTGAGAGAGGTGCAGTTCTCATGCTCGGGAGAACATTGGATTGAGCAGTGGGACTATGCAGTTGACGCAGTGAGGTAGAAGTGCTGGCTAGTGGCGTTGACAGGGGTGATATTGGCGGAGGACGGGATGAGCAGCTGAGGGACGCCTATTTGACTCCTCTTGCCTGGGAACTGGCCCTCATAACCGGCTGATACATATCGGGTAATCCAACATTGCGGGCCCTTCGGTTGGGCTCTGGCACTCGACGCTATGGGCAAGCCCCGAGGGAGGAAGGAGGGGGACCCCAACCCTTTGACGCCAAATACCCACCCCAGGCTGAGCAAGAAACGCATGAATTGTCAGAAGAACGGGGGCTGCAGCAACAACTCGATAGCATCCTGGCTGCCATTGCGGACTCTCACACCGCCCCACAGCAGGACATTGCGCAGGTGGCAACCGGGCTAGGCCTTCTGCGAGCTTATCACTCGAAGTTATCGGACAGGGTGAAGCACATGGAGGAAGCGATCCAGGAGGTTGCGCCGGCGCAGACCGTACTGGCTGCAACGATGACAAGCGCTTTGGACCGGATCGCAGTGCTGGAAAAGCGTGCTGAGGACGCGGAAGGGAGGAACAGGCGGAATAAAATTCGAGTGGTGGGCTTACCAGAAAAGACAGAGGGATCAGATATGGTGTGCTACCTGAAAGACTGGCTTAGGACGGTGGTGGCCCCCAAGGGTTTATCGGCCTTCTACACTCTGGAACGTGAGTACCGTGTCCCTGCAAGACCTCTGCAGCAGGGGCGCCCTCCCCGGCCGGTGGTGGCGCGCCTGTTGCATTTTAGGGACAGAGACTTGCTTCTTCAGAAGGCTGGTACGGACGGCCCATTCCAGGTCGACAATAGTAAGGTCACTCTATTCCCAGATTATTCCTTCGAAACTCAGCGGCGCTGCACGTCTTTCCAGGCAGTCAAGAAAGAACTGCGAGCAGAGGGGATCCAATACTCCCTGTTATTCCTGGCCAAACTGCGCATAGTCCTGGATGGGAAAACCTACTTTCAAGACACACCGGAGGAAGCGTGGGCACGGCTGGAGTCCTACAGAGCTGGCAAGGATGGGCCAGAGCGGGAAGCACAGGAACTGGCTGGAGACTCCCAACCCCGTAGGTCACAGCGAATAAGGCGCCGACAGTGGGGATTGCGGAAACCATCGTCCTCACAAACAGAGTTGGAGCCCAGAGGAGCACTAGAAGCGGTATCGGCAAAATCTGGTGACTTGCTGATGACTTCGCCGAGAGGCTCGGACCTGGAGAATGACAAGGGTCAAACGGAGGCGGACTCTTCGGCATCAGATAGTGTACATCAGCCGCTGGTTACACCCAGAACGGCGGATGGACTTCTGGATGAGTAGACTCTGTGACATCAGTGGAAGTGGGGGTCTGTTATGAATGGATGTGGAAAAGTGAATATTGTTGTGATTATGCATGGGGGGAAATGGGACGGTTAGGTACTTGGGGGATTCCCAGGGCGGTTATTGGGTGCTGCATTGATTACTCACAGGTTACTTGCTAGGCTCAATCCAAACCCCAACGGATGGTCCCCAGTTAGTCAGCCTTAGCACTGTTTGAGGCAATTGTTGGGTTGGTTTGGATAGGAATCACTACGTTGGTGCCTGTTCTTGGGGGGGAGGGTGATGTTGTGGATGGGATGGGATTGTTGGGGGTAGGGACTGATTTGAATGAGGGAAGGTACCTACCAGTGCGTCTAGAGGGAAACGGAGAGTTTCTGTGTTGTTTGCATCTGTACTATGGGTCCATTACCTGATGTGAAATGTGTGACTTGGAATGTGCGGGGATTGCACTCCATGCAGCACAGATATAAAGTCCATTCCTACTTGGTGCGCAGGGGTGCACAGATAGCATTTCTACAGGAAACACACCTGACTAGGGCAGAGGGGTTGGCGCTGCAACGCAGGTGGCGGGGGCAGATTTGTTACTCCACTTATTCGGCTTTCGTGCGAGGGGTGTTGATTAGGTTAGGGCTGGGGTCGCCTTTCAGATGAATGATCAACTAATAGACTCAGAGGGCCGCTATGTGGTGGTTAGGGGGCGCCTTCATGGGCGGGAGGTAAACCTGTGCAGTATTTATGCCCCTACTTATCTAACGCCCTGGCGGTTTACTTTACAATCCCGGTATTGATGGGCAGGGACTTTAATTCCATTGCGGATGTGGTCATGGACAGATCCCACCCACCCTTACCTGGGGCCCGATTCATAAGTTAGCAAAGATTAGAGCCCAATGGCAGGATCATTGGGGTTTTGTGGATGTTTGGCGAGCGCAACACCTGGTTGAACGGGATTACTCTTACTTCTCCGCGTTACACGATTTGCATGTGCGGCTCGATGCGGTTTTGTGTAGTCCCGGGCTAGCCGCTATGGTAGCTAGTAGCGAGTATTTATCGCGCACCACCTCGGACCACAATCCACTGCTGGTGGATTTCTGATGGGTTGCGGAGCGCCCTGCTGTCCCAACCTGGAAGTTGCGCCCGGAGTTGCTGGACGATCCGGCCTTCCGCGCCGAGCAGAGAATGGGGATTGAGCAAAACTTTGTTGAGAATAAAGGCACGGCTACGACAACTGCCTAGGAGTGGGACACTTTCAAGGTGGTGATCCGTGGGTTTTGTATTACTAAATGGGTAGGAGTGCGGAAGGTAATATTGCAAGAAATTGAGGCTGCAGAAAAGGCCCTTAGGGAGGCCGAGCGTGCCCACTCTCCTGACTCTGAGGCGTGAGACACAGTCCGGACCTTGAAGGGAGCGGTGGCAGCGGTTGTGGAGCACTTAGGGTGCTTTGACCACAGAGTTTATTTGGCCCATGCGCATGATGAAAGGGATAAGGTGGGCACCTTGCTGGCATGGTTGGCCAGCCCCCTCCCTAGATGCGTTCCTGTTCTGGTGCTGACCTCCTCATCGAGGAGATTAGAATATACACAACATCAAATAAATGCTCGGATTCGTTCCTTCTATGCTGACTTGTATACGAGCCACTTGCAAACCGGGGGATGGACATACAGGCGTTCTTGGAGGACTTGGAGCTGCCTACCGTGGAGGCGGAACAGGCAGATTCCCTCGAACAGGATATCTCGATTGCTGAAATTCGTTGCGCCATTAAACAGTTGGCACGCAACAAAACTCTGGGTAGTGATGGACTACCTATTGAGTTCTATCCGCTTATATTGATGTCCTGGCTCCCAGATTGCTGTTGATGTACAGAGAGGCCAAGCAGCTGTGAGTACTGCCGACCTTGACTAGGGAAGCCATCATCATTCCCCTCCTTAAATCGGGAAAGGACCCTATGGACCCGGCAGCGTACCGACCTTTATCTATGCTCACCACTGAATTTAAGATTCTGAGTCGGGTGCTGGCTACTCAACTCCTTCCCCTTATGAGGCGGTTGGTTCACTCTGATCAGGCTGGCTTCATCCCTACTCGCAACACTGCTGGCAGTATACGCAGGCTGATACGCATATTGAGTGGGGACCATGGTGAAGATGATCAAGCAATAGTCCTCTCGGTGGACATCGCAAAAGCATTTGACAGTTTGGAGTGTCATTATTTGTTCTCAGTCATGAGAGCCTTCGGGCTTGGGGAGGGATATGTCCACTGGACTGAAATTTTGTATTCCTCTGCGAGCGCTAGGGTGAGGGTTGGTAGGGTCATTTCCTCCTCGTACCCGGTAGGGCGTGGCACTAGGCAGGGCTGCCCACTTTCCCCGTTGCTATTTGCCCTTGCCATAGAGCCTCTGGCGACACGAGCCAGAATGAGGAGGGCGTTCCAAGGCCTGAGACTTTGTGGCCGGACACACTACAACTCGCTGTACGCGGACAACCTTTTACTATTCTTGAAAGATGCGGAAGGGGCGTTGGAGGAAGCGCAGGAACCTGCTCTGCCGATTCGGAGATATCTCTGGTTTGCGAGTCAACTGAACAAAGACTTGCATATTTCCAGTAACCAGAGCATGTTGTTGTAAATTAACAGGCAATTGGATTAAGCATTAGCAGAAGACATTTCAAAATCTTGAATATCTTACGTCCCGGCATCTTAGTATCTTGGTATTAACTGTTAACTTGACATTTAGTAGACTCCATTTTGTATTCACTGCAGCCATCTTGTCTGCCTTATGTTGCCTTGTGTAGACCATGTGCTTTGTCCTATCTTCCTGTCCACGACGCTTGAAATCTGCTCGGCAACAAGTTATATTTAGTATCCCCCACTTTCGCGCATGTCAAGTAGAGTCCACATCTGTTAGTGATTAGTTCCAGATAGGAATGTGTTTGACGACCCCCAGAACTTGTAACTCCTCCCACTGATCGATTGTGCCTCTTGATATTACCTTATATGTACATAAACTGTGCTCTTGTGTTTGTACCGCCTTCTTTTGTGAGTATAAATAAACCACGCTTTCTTAGCTCGGGGTGCTACTTCTTGCATTGCCGAAGGGTACTGTTTGAACCGTAGCACCACCTCATGAGGTGTAATAAATATAACTTTTTCTATTCCAGTTTCTGTGCCAACTTCTTCCTATTGGTCTGAGGACTTGTGCAGAGAAGGGCAAACCCCTTGCACTAGCGGGCCTGGCTGAGGCTTGCTACGACAAATTGGCGCCCGACACGTGGGGCTCATCGGTGACTCAGATGCCCGAAGGAGTGGTCGTGACGAAGGATTGGAATCTCGCTGCGGACGCGTACGCATGCCAGAGGAGACCCGAGTCTTGGCATCCAAGGCGTTTTTCCCTTCTTTCCGATCTGACCATCCAGGTGGCGCCGGTCTTCGAATGAGATCTCTTCTGTCGATTCGCTGTGCAGTGGCCGTTTGGTCGAATTTAGAACTTGGCAGTTGGAACTTGGACACCCTATGATTGGTAAGGGCTGTTTTGCGGCACGTACTATGGGTTTTGGATGCCCTTGATTGGTAAGGTAGTTTTAGGAACACTTACTGTGGCATATTTGGTATTTGGTAAAGACCCGTCTTATTTGTATGAATTTGTATGATATGATATATGTGCTGTAATACATATAGGCAGGCAATGTGGAGATTTTTCTTCAGTGAGTCAAATTTGAATGGCGCAACGTACTAGAAGTACCTTAAGTGCCACTTGGTGTATAATACTGCATATTTTGCATTATTTTTGGCATGCCTGTTTTCAGCGCACTTCGAAGGATGTACTGCTTTTGTATGGGGGTACGACTTAGACTTGAAGACTCACAACTGGCTCCCCCAGAGGGGACGCCTAATAGAGATATGTATGTAAAATTTGGTCTCTCTTCTATAATGTACAGCACATTGTTGAATAGATACACGAAGAAGGATCCTGAGATATGTTGGCCAATGCATGGGTCATTTGATGTGCGAAAGATTGAGTATGTGGAACGATGTATGTTTGAGCGGAAGTCTAGACGTGATATGTTTGAATGTCTGCGTATGTGGGAGAAAGAAGTGCGTGAGCGAGCGAGACGTGAGCAAGCCTTGATTGAGAAAGAGCAGCGAAAGAATGTGTATGAGAAGGCGCTGGAGTTGAGAAAGAAAGAAGTGGAAGAACTGAAAGAGAGAGAGGACAAAGAACATAGATTGCAGGTGTAGGAGAGTAGGGTCTACAATCCTATGATCACCCCAGATTTTTGCTTTTTGCTTCACTGGTTTACGACTTCTCTGGCTGTGGGCCTGCTAATCAGACACACAGCCTTGCTGTTCTCTCACTAAATTGACACATGTACCTTAGGTGCATTTACCAATTGGTACTGGGCCCCCTTATCAGACCCTGTAACTCAGGGCATAGGTGTACCCAGGGCCTACCAGGGGCTGCAGCATGTATTATGCCACCCCTGGCTGGCCATCTAAATCTGACACAACTGGCTGCACGACAGCTGGGGCAAGGTAGTGTACTCACCCTTTGCTTTAGATATAGTATACCTATATCTAACCCTAAAATGGACACCCGTATTCCTATCAGTCAATCCTGAAGGCAGAGTGCTTGGAATCGTGTGAGATGGTGCTCTGGCATGAGCTGAGCCCGTTTGCAGCTTGCGGAACCAAGTCCTAATAGCTGTTCCATGATAACGCGTACCATATACTCTTAAGTGCATTATAATCCTCACGGTTATATGCTAACTCTGGTATCGCTTTATCAAAACATGTCGAGTAAGGTGTCATACGAATTGGAATACTAACCCCTCACCAATTCTGGCGACGGGGTTAGCATTCCACCCTTCTAGAGGGACAGGACATGTATGTAACTGTGAACCCCGGTTAAAGTTAACTCGAGCCACAGCATCACAAAATGGATGCTGCCACCACAGACACAAGTCTGACCTCCTGCTGCTGGGAGTCCTTCCAGCGAGGGAGGCTTGGACAAAGGGTTTCCTGTCAGGGGCGGTACTAGCACCATCCCAGACAGGGTTTTGTGTATCCTGGGTAGGCAGGGTTTTAGAGGAAGGTGACTGCAAGTGGCACCCCGGTGCTCACTATGCATAGGCCGGCTAGAACCAGTTCCAGGGGCACACCAGCCCCTGACCTGGGGAAAGTCCGGCATGGGAGAGAGGTGTAACCACCCCCCTTCCTGGTCCCACCCATGGGCAGGACCTAGTCGCGTGCCAGCCCCTTTTCCTAGTATAAAGATAGGAGCGGGCCCCCTTCCAAATTAGATCATCTTTGAATCCTGAAACTACTTTCTACGAAAGGAACTCTCGACTTCTTCTCAAGATTTCTCCCTTGTGACTAAGGAGTAGTCACCCTGCATCCGCAGGCACCATCCAAGCATCGCGGTCTGCTGTAAGTCTCTCCTCCGGATCAAGACTGCCCAGCTCGACGAGAACCGGCTTCCCTGGCACCTCTGACCTCAACCTGCATCATCAGCCCAGCTGAGATTCGTGGGTGTGACGAGACCTCGAGGGACCGGCCATCTTCAGGACTGCACGACGCTTGCCCAGCACGACCGCCGAGGGATCCTCGAGTGAGTGCTTTTGGGTCCGAGAAGCCCCAACCCTGAGCAGCTCCAGCACCGAAGTCCAGCCCCCCAGCATCCACCAGATCTGCGTGGGGCCCTTCTGCTCTTTGCTGCTCACCGCGTTGTCTGGCTACTAGCCCGCTGGCTTGTGGCCTTCCCGACGGCGAACGACGACATCAACACCGCTGGTCTGGTTGCTCCAGACTGGCCCTTGCTCCCCTCCAACAGAGGAGCACCCCGGACCCTCCTGGTCCACTCCAGACGCCATTTTGAGTCCACCGCGTGGGCTTGCATTTGCCAGGACTTGTAGCCCCAATCCTGGGTACAGCGACGTCGACAGCAGATACCATCGTGGGACAGCTCGCACCTCCATCCTGGTCACCAACAACGCCTCCTGGTCCGTGAGACTGCAGAGCCCAGCGTCGCCCACTCACCTGGTCGAGGTGACTCCATCCGGTGGCATCCTGGTGCCCATCTGATCACTGGCTAGTGATTCAGGACTTGGTCCCCTCTGCTTACAGGTGTCTTCCATCTTCGATCCAGGCTTGGATCCATACGAATCTCTTCACTGGTCGCCTGCCAGCAACTTCTTCTTTCAGGCTCCATAGACTGCAACGAGGATTCCCGATGTCTTTTCAGACCTATGCAGCCGCAGCCCCTGGGCTAGGTAAACTCAGCATTTCGGTGCTCCAGCATAGCTTTGCTATCCAAGGGTCCAGATCCTTTTTCGTTTCAGCTCTACCTAGTCGGATTCGTCCGATAACACTAACTTTGTAATTTCTAGCAACCATAGACTTTGTCCCGCATCCCGCGTGAGAGTGCACACTCTGCACACGATCCCCCTAGGCCTCCTACTAATAATCAGAAGGTTCAGTAGTCCAGTCCTAGCGATCCTAAAGTCTATTAGAGTAGTGCTTACCTGCTAGTAATTTCGCAATCCACTTTTAGAGTATATTGTTTTTCGTGCCCCTCGGGCATTTGTGTAAATTGTGCAACTTTGCGTATTTTCTTAAGAGCTTTGTATTGTGCTTAGCACCCTGTCCCCATAAAGAGTCCAGGGCTGTTGTGTTCTAAATAAATATACTTTTATTTTCATAACAACTTGTGTGGTGTCCTTTCACTTGGTGTTCAAGGGGTATATGTGATGGTATAACAGCTGGCTTAACACGCCCTCTAGAGTTTAGCCTAAAGACTGCTCTTGTCCATGCTACTAGGATAGCTGGTCTACGGTTGACTTACAACCAATCATCAATAAGGGTTTTTTGGACTGATACAAAGTGCTCACTAGAATAGTGAACATTATATATCAGGCCAACTTCTCACAGCAGGTATCTGGCCAATACCCTGTCCTACAGCCTCTCTATCCTGTCCTTAATAATCTACCAGATGATTTTTCGTTACTAGATCGACCTCCACCTCCGTATGTAGTTCTGTCTGCTCCGTTAAAAGGTAGTGAGGATTCCTACTCAGATCAACGGAAAGCGCAGGACACCCGTTCTATGTTGTCTGCACCACGTGCAGCCGATATCAGACAGGCTGCTCGTAAAGCATTACGTAGTACTGATTCTGCTTCCGATCTTTTAGCTAGCATACAGGGATGGACGGAAAAGGAACAGTTGTATTTTACTGAAATATTTGCTGCAGAAGTCGTTGAAATGTTTCGAAAATTTTCTACTGATTTAGAACCTGAGGATGTAGCATCTGATTGTAAAAAAATGTGTGACGGTCTTTTTGCTTTCTCTCAGGTGGCTGACGCGATTAGACGGTTGGTAAAATTATGAACTGAGGCGGTTCACTTGAGGAGAAAAAGCTTGCAGATGCAGCTACGCGGAAATCCCAGACCGAAGAAAAACAGTTGCCTATCTTCGGATCAGATAAGCAAATGGCGGTCTATATGAAGCCTATGCGGGAAGACGCGCCCTTGTATATTCCTCCTAAAGGAACGGCGATAATGACGATAAAGATTCTGCCGATGCTAAGGGTTATTTTTTTTATAATTGGGTGTATACTCCTTGGAATAGGGCTGATGTAATGACACTTAAAGCAGCGTTGCCTGATCCGCGTAAAAATCCCGCCGCTTTCTTTTTTTTAAAATTAATTTCTTTATTGCATTTAATTAAATTACACCAAAATAGAATCTAGTCCCTCTCAAAGTCCCCCCTCCTCCCCCATTCTGGCTTTGTGTTAGATCTCCACTTACACATACTCTTCTGATAGATACATCTGCCGTGTGGATTCCTCACCTTGTGAATATCCCCCCTTGCGTCAGCAACATTCGGAAATTCTTTTCGTAGCCTTGCGCCGACGTGGATAGGAGGTCACAGAGACACGGCTCCGCTCGCGACTTCGCTGACGTCACCGACGCCTATAACAGGCCCACGCCGGAGTGATGACATCAGTTCCCCTTTTTCCGCATCGTCGACGCTAACGGTTATCAGGAATCTCTGTAGCCAACTGGTACTTTGTTGCCATTTTGTTGCATATTTCTGCTTCTTTGTATCCTGTCTCTTCGACGATGTCATCCAAGAAGACCGGCTTCAAGCCCTGCAGGTAGTGCGGTAAAATGATGTCTATTACCGACCCGCATGATGACTGCATCTGGTGTTTGAGTTCCGACCATGATGTGGAAGATTGTTCTTCATGTCAGAAGATGAACCCGAAGGCCCTGAGGGAGAGAGAGGCCAAACTCCTGGTTGCGAAGATGAAGGCTGGGAAGGAGAAATCGTCGAGGTCTCGTTCTCGAAGGGCGAGGTCGAAGTCGAGGGCGAGGTCGAGGTCTGGTTCTCGAGAGGGGTCGTCTTCGAGGTCGGCATCGAATCATGTTTCGAAGTCGAAGAAGAAACATAAGAAGAGGAGACATGAGTCCCGACGTCGTTCTGGTAAGGAGTCGGGCTCGAGGTCGAGGTCGAGGTCACTGAAGAAGGTACGTTCGAAGGTGGTTACTCTGGAAGTCTCTGAGCCTGAAGGTGAGGCCTCACCTTTGGAGTTACATGGGCGATCTCCCACTCCGGCTCCGAATCCTTCTCCGGCTCCGAATCCATCTCTGGCACCGTCCCCGGCCCGTGAAGAGGAAGAGGCTCGGGAGGATGTCGATTCTGCGCCTGTTGAAGAGCCGAATCCGATCCCTCCTCAGGACCGGCCTGATGGTTTTCAACCGCCCTTTCCTGCCCCAGGCCAGGACCCTTCAGCGTTTCTTAACGCTATGTATGGCGTCTTCTCAAGGGCGTGGTACCCCTCTGGTGCACCTTCGGGTCCCATGGGTCCTTTGGCTTACAGCCTGGGAGTCCCTCACTCCTATCCTCCGGCTCCGTTTATGCCTTACATGCCGGCTCCGACGCCGCATTGGCAGTTCCCGGCTCCGCCGCAGTCGTCGACGCCGATTCCGGCGTCGCCCGCTCCAGATCATCCTCAAGGGCATTCCTCTGTGCCATCAGATTCGATACCGGCGTCGGCCCCGAATCCGTCGGAGCCGCTGGTGGATCCGGCTGCGAGGCGTGTGAAGGGGAGGTCCAGAAGGGAAGCTCAACGCCTTTTGGAAGAGCAAAGGTACTTGGATTCACATTCTGATGTGGAGGAAGGTGAATTGGAGTAGAGCTGTTTTCAGGAGTTGGCAGATTCAGGAAGTCTTGATTTCTCTCCGGAGTGGGAGTTGCCCTCAGGCTCTGTTGCTCCTTCTAAGGATATCCAACCTTACCATCTGGTTATGAGGAAGGCTGCTGAACTACTTCAATTGACTTTGCCAACGGTGGAGTTTAAATCCAATATCCTCACTGAGGTCTTGCATTCTCCGAGTTCCGTGGTTGAGCCTTTGCTTCCATTTAATGATGCCTTGACGGATCCCATTATGGAGGTGTGGAAGAAACCATTGTCGGCTCCTGCGGTTTCTAAGAGTGTTGCGAGAAGGTACAGGGTTGCACCTGAGGACCCTGCTTTTCTGTCTTCTCATCCTTCGCCAGAGAGCCTGGTCATTCAAGCTGCATGTTCTAAGAAGAGTGTTAGTGCTTTTCCCCAGGTTCCTTGTGAAAAGGAAGCGAAGAAACAAGACCAGGTTGCAAAAAAGACCTTTTCTTCTGCAAGCATGGCGTTGAAGTCACCTAATGCCACTTGTCTGATGGGGAGATATGTGCATGCCCTGATGAATTCTTTGCGTGTCCTGGTTCCTAAAGTTCCTGATGCCAGCAGGAAGGATTTTGAGGAAGTGATCTCTGATACTCAGGCGGCGGCTCACCAGGTTATTCAAAGTGGTCTGGACAGTGCCGACTCAGTGGCTCGTATCATGGGCACTGCTGTCGCCACTAGGAGGTCAGCCTGGCTGAAGTCCTCAGACTTTTCGGCTGATGTTCAGGCGACTTTGCTGGATCTTCCTTTTGATGGTTCTGGTCTCTTTGGGAAGAAAGCTGATGCGGCCCTTGAGAGATTTAAGGATTGCAGAGCGACAGCTAAGTCTTTAGGTCTCCAGATCAGAGGCTCTTCGACCAACAGGAGGTTCAGGGGTTTTGGTCGCTCCTTTCGGAATTTCCGGCAAGGCCAACAGCAGCAGCAGCAACAGCAGCAGCAGCAAAATTCTATGTACAGATCTTACAGGGGAAAGCAAGGAGCGCGTCCTCGTGGTCGTCAGGCCTCTTCCTTCTCCAACTCTTCCAACCCCCCTGCCTCAGAAAAGCAGCCCTAGATCCGCTGTTCAGGATCATGTGGGTCCGGTTGGGGGTCGGCTTACCCATTTTCTACAGGATTGGGAATCGGTTACATCAGATCTTTGGGTTCTCAATCTTGTAGAAAATGGGTATGCCCTTCCCTTTCGGGAATTCCCTCCCAATTACCCTCCTTGTCAAGGCTTTTGCACCGAGGAACATCTGTCTCTTCTGCGGGAGGAGGTGCTAACTCTGTTAACAAAGGGTGCGATAGAGGTGGTCCCAGAGCAGAAAAGGGGTCAGGGATGCTACTCTTGGTATTTCCTGATTCCCAAGAAGGATGGCAGACTACGTCCAATCCTGGATCTCAGGATCTTGAATCTCTATCTGAAGCAGGAGAAGTTCAAGATGCTCTCCCTTGTTCAGGTTCTTCAAGCGCTGCTGGAAGGAGACTGGATGGTGTCGCTCGACTTACAGGATGCGTATTTCCACATCCCAATCCTGAAGTCGCACAGGAAGTATCTCCGTTTTACGGTGGGTTCGCAACACTACCAGTTTGCGGTCCTTCCGTTTGGTCTTACTACTGCGCCTCGAGTCTTCACCAAGGTGATGGCGGTGGTGGCAGCTCATCTCAGGAGGTCGGGGATACCTGTGTTCCCTTATTTGGATGACTGGCTGATCAAAGCGGAGTCATCAGAGAAGGTGCTCCATCATCTGCAAGAGACAACTCAGTTGTTGTTCAGGTTGGGTTTTTTGATAAATGTACCTAAATCTCACCTGGTGCCCTCCCAGCACAACCTGTTCATAGGTGCTGTACTGGACAGTACTGTTTGTAGTGCATTCCCTCCTCCTCAAAGGATTCGCGACATTCAGGAAATGATTCCTTTATTTTTCAATGGAGCGGTCGTTCCAGTCCTGAAGGTCCTTCGCCTGCTCGGTCTGATGGCTTCTTGCATTCTGTTGGTCAACCATGCACGCTGGCACATGAGGGCACTCCAGTGGTGTCTCCGCAGGCAGTGGTATCAAGCACAACGGAGATCTCGGGGAGTCAGTGAGGATCTCCAGAGAAACTGCAGCGGATCTGTCTTGGTGGAGCATGGAAGGCAACCTGTCACAAGGAAAGCCTTTTCATCTACCTCCATCGGTGGCCACGGTGATAACGGATGCATACACTCTAGGGTGGGGTGCTCCTCTGGGGGATCTGGAGGTCAAGGGTCTTTGGTCTCCAGAGGAAAGGTTGCTTTACATCAACCTTCTAGAGTTGCGGGCGATACGTTTGGCGCTCAAGGCCTTCCTCCCTTCCCTTCGCGGTCGTTCGATCCAAGTCCTGACGGACAACACGACCGCGATGTGGTACATCAACAAGCAGGGAGGAGTGGGGTCGCAGTGTCTCTGCAGGGAGGCTCTGCGTCTCTGGTCCTGGGCTCAGGACCACCAGATTTGTCTGATGGCAAATCATCTGGCCGGAGTTCTGAACGTGCGTGCAGACAGTCTCAGTCGGCAGTTCCCTGCCGACCACGAGTGAAGGCTTCACCCGGAGATGGTTCGTCACGTCTTTCGGACGTGGGGGATTCCTCGGGTGGACCTGTTTGCCACTCGCGAGAATGCTCACTGCCCGTCATTCTGCAGCCTCCAGTATCCGATGCAAGGAGCCTTGGGGGACGCGTTTCAGTTGAGTTGGGGAAGTCAACTCCTTTACGCGTTTCCTCCCATACCCTTGATTCCTCGGGTTCTGAGGAAGATTCACCAAGACCGGGCCCAAGTTATATTGGTCACCCCGGATTGGCCAAGAAGGGTGTGGTATACAGATCTACTCCACCTCTCCCTTCACCCGCCGCTCCGTCTCCCTCTCAGGGCAGACCTCCTCTCTCAGATGGAGGGGCAGGTTCTACACCCCCACATCCAGACATTGCACCTTCATGCCTGGAGATTGAACGGGGCAACCTGATTTCCTATTCTCTCACGCCTGACTTGGTGGATGTCATCTTGTCAGCCAGGCGTGACTCCACTAAGACTGTCTATTCATATAGATGGTCAAGATTTGTCACTTGGTGTGGTGAGAATGATATTGACCCTTTAGGAGCCCGTTTGTCTGATGTTCTCCGGTTTGCTCTTTCTTTGGCGCAGCAAGGGCTTGCTGTTGCCACGGTTAAGGGCTATCTTTCGGCGCTGTCGGCTTTTGTTTGTTTGCCTGACCAGCCCTCTCTTTTTAAGTCTCCTGTAGTTTTAAGGTTTTTGAAGGGTCTCATAAACAAGTTCCCTCCTACTCCTTTTATTGTGCCTCAGTGGGACTTGAATCTTGTCTTGACCTTTCTGATGGGCGCTCCCTTTGAGCCTCTTCATAAATGTCCTATGAGGCTTTTAACCTTTAAGGCAGTTTTCCTCGTTGCAATAACCTCGGCAAGGAGGGTGAGTGAGCTTCAAGCTCTTAGTTCCAAGCCCCCCGTTCCTGACCTTTCATGCTGATCGAATGGTTCTAAGGACCAGGGATGCTTTTCTTCCTAAGGTGGTGACTCCTTTCCACCTTGGTCAATCCATTACCCACCCTACCTTTTATCCTCCCCCGCACCCTTCCAAGGAGGAGGAGAGGTTGCACCGTCTGGACCCCAAAAGGGCGGTGTCTTTTTATTTGGACAGAACTAAAGACTGTCACTTGGATGACCAGCTCTTCGTTGGATTTGCTGGCTGCAAGAGAGGAAGAGTGGTCTGTAGGAGAGTAGGGTCTACAATCCTATGATCACCCTAGATTTTTGCTTTTTGCTTTACTGGTTTACGACTTCCCTGGCTGTGGGCCTGCTAATCAGACCCACAGCCTAGCTGTTCTCTCACTAAATTGACACATGTACCTTTGGTGCATATACCAATTGGTACTGGGCCACCTTATCAGTCCCTGTACCCAGGGCATAGGTGTACCCAGGGCCTACCCTAACTGACCCACCCATCCTCCCCGTTCTGCGAACCGATATCTAGGGTTAAGGTCATCCCCTTTCAGGGCCCTAGTTTCATGGCACCAGTGTTGGTTCTCTCATGGCTCTGCGTATCTGGCGCGGAAAAGCTGTGTATCAGAACTGACGTCAGCGCGCATGGGCGGCGTCTAAGGACTCCGACGACGTCATTCCGGCGTTCACGACGCCGACGACGGACGCGGAGCCGCAGATGATGCCTACCGACGCGCAGGGGTATTGCTACGCAAAAGTTTCTGGATCCAGTCTGACGCCTGGGGATATTCTAAGGTAAGGAATCTATCACTAACTAATGTCTCTTACAGATATATCGTTACACAAGTAGTAACTTGTGCATTATGCCACCCCTGGCTGGCCATCTAAATCTGACACAACTGGCTGCACGACAGCTGGGGCAAGGTGGTGTAATCACCCTTCGCTTTAGATATAGTATACCTATATCTAACCCTAAAATGGACACATATATTCCTATCAGTCACTCCTATGGCAGGCCTTAACAATCCTGAAGGCAGAGTGCGTGAAATTATGTGAGATGGTGCTCTGGCATGAGCTGAGCCCGTTTGCAGCTTGCGGAACCAAGTCCTAATAGCTGTTCCATGATAACGCGTACCATATACTCTTAAGTGCATTATAATCCTTGCGGTTATTTGCCAACTCTGGTATCGCCTTATCAAAACATGTCGAGTAAGGTGTCATACGAATTGGAATACTAACCCCTCGCCAATTCTGGCAACGGGGTTAGCATTCCACCCTTCTAGAGGGACACGACATGTGTGCAACTGTGAACCCCAGTTAAAGTTAACTCGAGCCTCAGCATCACTAAATGGATGCTGCCACCACAGACACAAGTCTGACCTTCTGCTGCTGGGAGTCCTTCCAGCAAGGAGAGCTTGGACAAAGGGTTTCCTGTCAGGGGCGGTGCTAGCACCATCCCAGACAGGGTTTTGTGTATCCCAGGTAGGCAGGGCTGAGAGGAAGGTGACTGCAAGTGGCACCCCGGTGCTCACTGTGCATATGCCGGCTTGAACCAGTTCCAGGGGTAACCACCCCCCTTCCTGGTCCCACCCATGGGCAGGTCCTAGTTGCGTGCCAGCCCCTTTCCTTAGTATAAAGATAGGAGCGGGCCCCCTTCCCAGATTAGATCATCTTTGAATCCTGAAACTACTTTCTTTGAAAGGAACTCTCGACTTCTTCTCAAGATTTCTCCCTTGTGACTAAGGAGTAGTCACCCTGCAGCAGCAGGCACCAACCAAGTATCTTGCCGTTTGCTGCATGTCCTTCCTCCGGAACCAGACCGACCAGCACGACGAGACCCAGACTCCCTGCCCTCTCTGACCTCTACCTGCCTCTACAGCACAGCTGAGAACCGTGGGTGCGACGAGACCCGAGAAACCGGCTATCATCAGAACCAGCACGACACTGATCCAGCACGACCGCCGAGGAACCCTCGAGTAGGTGCACTGGGGTAAGAGAAGCCCCAACCCCAAGCAGCACGAGCACCGAAGTCCAGCCCCCCAGCATCCACCAGATCTGCGTGGGGCCCTTTTGCTTCTGTGTCGCTTGCCACGTTGTCCGGTCACTTGCCCGTTGGCTAGTGACCCTCCAGACGATGTCCTATGGTTGTTTCACCGCTGGTCTAGCTCCTCTAGACTGGCCCTTGTCTCCTCTTGAAGGGGAACTTCCACGGACCCTCCTGGTCCACTCTAGACGCCATTTTGTGTCACCACGTGGGCTTGCCTTAGCCAAGGCTTGTTGCCTCCTTCAACTGATCTAGCATCGCCAGCAGCAGACATCCGAGGAGGGGCAGCTCGCAGACCTCCAGCCTGGTCGACATCAGCGCCCTGGTCCGTGCAGCAGCAGAATCCAGTGTCACTTCTTCACCTGGCTGAGTGACCTCGTCCGATGCCATCCTGGTGCCCACCTAATCACTGGCTAGTGATTCAGAACTCAGTCCCCTCTGCTTACAGGTATCCTTCTTCACTGATCCATCCTTGGATCAGCCCTGAACATCTTCACTGGTCGCCTGCCAGCAACTACTTTCTTCAGGCTCCTGAGCATCAACGAGGATCCCCGATGTCACTTGAACCCTATGCAGCCGCAGCCCCTGGGCTAGGTAAATCGAGTACCACGGTGCTCCAGCACAGGACCACTCTAAGAGTGTCCAGATCCTTTTTCGTTTCAGCTCTACCTAGTCGGGTTCGCCCGATAACACTAACTTTGCATTTTACTAGCATCCATAGACTTTGTCCCGCATCCCGCGTGAGAGTGCACACTCTGCACCCGATCTCCCTAGGCCTCCTGCTCCTAACCTGAAGGTTCTGTAGTGTAGTCCTAGCGATCCTAAAGCCTCTGGATCGAGTTACTTACCTGCTAGTATTTCGCATTCCACTTTTGTAGTATATGGTTTTTCGTGCACCTCGGGGATTTGTGTAAATTGTGCAACTTGAAGTATTTTCTTAAGAGTTTTGTTGTGTGCTTAGCTCCCTGACTCATAAAAAGTTCAGGGTAGACTTGTTATAAATAAATATCCTTTTATTTTCATAACAACTTGTGTGGTGTCCTTTCAATTGGTGTTCAAGGGGTATATGTGATGGTATAACAGCTGGCTTAACACGCCCTCTAGAGTTTAGCCTAAAGACTGCTCTTGTCCATGCTACTAGGATAGCTGGTCTATAAGGTTGACTTACAACCAATCATCAATAAGGGTCGTTTGGAATGATACATAGTGATCACTAGAATAGTGAGCACTGCATATCAGGCCAACTTCTCACATTGGTGAGCAGCGGTTGGGATTTGAGCTTGCTGTTGTTTTACCACACGTATCCTAAGAATATCATTTGAAAGATCACATAAGTACCAAGGTACATATAACTTAGCTTAGAATACTCTGAGTTCTACTGAACCAGCTGTTGTAGTTCAACAGGGCCTAGCACACCCTGACTGCAACTCTTAGCAAGGGATCAGTACGCAAACAAATAGTGTAAGTAAGTGCACCACTTACACCTCACTAGAAAAGCATGTCAGACAAAGGAGGGAACTCAGAGACCCCCCTTGTGTCAGTTGACCCTCCAGAGGTCATATCAAGATATGCAGCTCTTAGCTTCCAGGAGATGAGACAGGTGTGTACCTCCAGGAAGCTAAAACAGGGTTCTAACCCTACAATCACATTTCTGATTGGTCTCTTAGAGACATATGATGCCAGGAGGGCTTCTAATCCAGGCCCTTCTAATCCAGATTGGAGCATGCCCCCCTTAGAGGTAACCCTTGGGGACCCTGACCTCAACCTCAATGGAACAGTTAGTGAAGGAGAGGAAGAGGATCAGGAGTTGTCAGGGGATGAGGCAGACAAAGGTCAGGTAGAAGTCAGTAGACTCACCAGGACCAACTTAAGCAGGCATGAAAATGGACTTGGGGGACCCCCAGGCCCACTCTCAGGCAGGCTTAACATTGGGAGTGGACGAGTTTGTGGTACTGCAGATTTGGACCCAACTGTTTTACAGATATCGAGGTCCAACACTCGCGTCATAAAATATCGTCGTACCATGACGAATTTGGTATCTACGAACCGGTAATGATCAGGACATTATTCCTATGTATTTGCGTCATGATTGAGTGATGCTAACACCCCTAAATCTTGGTTCCCGTCCCGAACCCTCGAACTCCATTTTGTAAACGGCATCCATCTTATGGCTTGCCCTCATATAAGTCAATCGATTAAGGCCGATCTAAAGGACACGTCCTCTGTAGCTGACTTCCCCCTGACCTGGCCGAAGCTGCCTCCACTGCCTCCAGCCAAACCTGCTCGGGCAGCTCCTCGCCCAGTGGCCGAGCAAGATACCATCAAGGCACAACATGTCATAAACCATTCACCACATACAGACCCTGTTTTCCATACACACACACACCTGTCCATGATCCTTGTTTATGACCCGTTTATGATGGGAGGGTGCTCGACCTTATTGGCATTTCATCGATATCTGATGGGAGTTCTGGATCTGGCGGAGTAATCCATCACTAACTGGACATCTGAAATATGTGCTGACCAGCGTGACTTCGCTCTTTGTATTATTGTGGAAATATTTGTATTGCCATATCGTAAACTTAAGAATTCTTGCCTACAGCTATTATTTATGTATATAAGGAGAAGGCTGGTTCTGTAAAAACGAACAGTCTCCTGAGAACTTACGGCCCGTGTTGTCGTACTTCTAGGACGCATGTTACTTGGTTGCAGCCAATAAAACTCGATCATTGACTTCACCTAGAAGACTCTGTGTTTCTGTAACTCCAGAACAGGGAGAACCTAGAGGTCTTCGGGTGTGATCCCCTGGCACCACCGGGTCTCTAAAAACCCGGCACCTCAGTTGGCGCCCAACATGGGGTGATATCAAGCGGTGACGGTCCAAGCCAGATGTTCGTGAGGAGCTTCGTGTGAAAATTCCGGAGGACGGCCAGCCACTTCAGCGACCCCTGCATGTCGATGTGGTTCCGAAGGTCTTTGCTGCAAGGTTCCCCGCGTCCCGACGGCTACGAAGGACTGCTGCCCTGACTATCGCCCTGTTTTGGACCCAGTGATCCTTGGTAGAGCGAAACGATAGACGAGTCTTCTAGTGACGTCACCGATCTTCAATATTCAGTTAAGTATAAGTGGAGCGTCTCCCAGTTCTTAGTCTAGTCCTTAGTTTGGTTCTTAGCTTTGGTATCCTAGAGATACGACTTGTATTGGTTCTTGGTTCTTAGTTTGGTATCCCAGCGATAGGGTTTTTGTATTGGTACTTGCAAGCACCAAAACCGAGGGGTTCGTGTATTCACGACAATATCGTAATTAAGTAATCCCTTGAAGTTTGAAGCTAGTCAAGTAAGCAAAGATGCCTGGTCTCAGCAGACTTGGAAACTTGTTTTGTCTTGGTTGTAGTAAGGACTCCCGATTAGAGGATTCGTGTCCGGTTCCTCCGATTGGAACTCCAACATATGAGTTATATATAAAACATGGAGTAGGTCCTATCACGTATAACGAGGTATGGATAAAATACACCCGCAAGGATGGTGTTTTAAAATGGCCCCAACATGGTAGTTTTGGCTCAGAAATATTAGACAACCTCGAGGTCAAATTGTTCAAGAAGAAAGCCCGGCCGGCGATGTTTGACTCTTTTCGCTTATGGCGCAAAGAAGCCAAACAGAAAGAAATAAAATTAGCAAAGAAAAATAAAAGAGGTATGTCGATGGTACAAGCTGCCATCGCATACAGGGATAATGAGGAAGAGCAGGAAAGTGAACAAATGCTCAGAAGCAAGAAACTAGCAATAGATAAATGCTACCCGATGTTACCACATGGGGGACAAGACTCAAAGGGATCAACTGAGAAAGATCCATTAATGTCTCATTTATTGAACTCACCACCCACATACACATCGAGTATTGTTGGACCCCCGAGACGTATTGTTATACCACGCCCTAGAGCACGAAAAGCAGCTCTTGCACAAGCACCAGCTCCTCTTCAGCTGGTTCCTACTTCTCCGGCGCAGCCCTCTCAAGGGCCGCCGCCTTTGCTACATACTCCTTCTACTTCCATGACTTTGCCTACTGCTCCAACTATCCACTATGATACTACGTCTGCTACTGCCTCGACTTCCTCTGCTGTTGCCTCAACTTCCTCTTTACATCAGCCTTTCTTTTCTGGCGCATCTGCCTCGCCGCAAGCTTCTCCTTCTGTCAGACAGAGAGTGACAAGTACTGTCACTGGTCTGTTCTCGCCCTTCTTTGGGTCACCTAAAACGACCCCTAAACCAGAACGTAGACAGTTGCGTAGTCAACTACCCGATTACGAGGAAAGAGGAGTACTAAATGAGTTAGCACGCAAATGGGTTACTGACACTGCTAAATATGATGTTCAGTCTGTTATGGAAGTTTTCAGTCAATGGGATGCGCCCACTCAAAGATACGTCTTTGAGGAGATGTGTGTATATCTTCGTGACGATTTGGAGACAAACGATCCCGAACGCAAGATGAATGAGTTATTTCGTATGCGTGCTAGGTTTTATAAGGGAATGATTGTAGGTTCCGATATCGAAAAAGCTATAGAGGTATTGTTATCCTACAGGAGTAAGGGAAACGTTTCGAGATCGTTGTATGAAGATGATGTGTCTGATAGGAAAAAGACACGACAGTACCCCATGAGAGAGGTTCCCCCGGTATGGAGGGAAGGCGATGCGAACGCGCAACCGCCTGTTCCACCGCATTTCCAGCGTGTATGGGTACATGTCCCCTGGAAAAGATCCGAAGTGCTAGCACTCAAACAGACACTACCTGATCCCCGTAAAAACCCAGCCGGATATTACAAGGAGTTGTCACAAACTGCCAGCTCATGTATAATGAATTTAGCAGATATTGACATGTTGTTTGGGAATGTTGTTCCGCATCCTTTATGGAGTAAAATCCGTCATGCGGACCATGATCAAGAACTAGGTGACTCATGGGCTAATATCACAGCTACTGATGCCAGACAAATTGGTGGCTCTAAACCCCAGCCTTTGATAGCAGAACTTCCCGGTAGGATTATCGCGTACATGAAAACGTTGATGCCTGAGTTACGTGTAAATTGGGACAAGCTATCCGCATGCAAACAGAAGAAAGATGAGAATGTGTCCGACTTTTTCACAAGATTTGAGGAGACTTTCACTGATCATAGTGGTCAGGACATGGCTACCGAGGGTGGTCAAAGATTGTTTGTAGACAAATTTGTACATAATCTGCTTCCTGAACTATGCAATGAATTGAAAGATTCAGAGAGTGCTTGGGCTGTCTCCACGACAGCCCAGTACTATGAAAATAGACGCAAAGACGAACTAGATAAGTCTGAGAAAAAGACTAAAGAACTAAAGATGAAAGTTCTTCTCCAGCAAGCATATCCGCCTTGCACTCCTAGTCAGCCCAATTATCAGCAACCACAGCAGTATTCGAGAAACGCACAAGGAAACGAGTTTTCCCATCAGCGTTCTCCGTATGGCCCGAATCAATGTGCATATTGCAAAGAAGAGGGTCATTTCAAAAGTAATTGCCAAGCTCTTGCACGACGTTTAAACGGTGTTTCTGGCGCAAGAGGTAGAGGTGTTCAACAGGCTCCTAGAGGTAGGGGCCGTGGAAACTTCCCCCAGAACACCAATTCCTTCCCGCCTCAGAATTCTATGAATAGCTTTGACCAACAGAATAATGCGTCCTCCAGGTCAGCTCAGTACTATGCAGATGACTACTACGCAGAAAACGAGAATGAGGGTAATAATTGCTAGGACAGCCATGGACAAAGAGAGGGAGTTGTTTCAGTTCCAGTAGATCAGAATGGACCTTACGTCGAGGTGATCACATCCGGAGTATCGGAGCCATTTCTGCTGGATACTGGTGCTACAAAAAGTTCGATTATGCACTCAAGACTTCCTGGCGCACCTTTGTCCGGCGAAATGAATGTTTCAGTAGGTTTTTCTGGCGCCCCCGTTAGGAACCCGATCTCCAGTCCCATGCCCCTTTCTGTTGGCCCATGCGAATTAGAAGCACCCCTCATTCTTACCACCGGTTGTGGCGAAAATTTGTTAGGTTTGGATTTACTGAAGAGACTATATGCGATCTTGTACTGTTCTCCTTCGGGAGTACAACTTACGCTTGGAAAGAAAGTGATTTCTCCGATGTATTTGTCAAGAGAAAGCATTCCGACGGATTGTCATCTCTTCCAGATGTACTTTGGGCGAATGGTTCTAACGATGTGGGTCGTTTGGAGATAGCACCGTGTGTCATAACATTGAAAAGTAACGTCAGGTTGCCACGCATTCCCCAATATAGAATGTCAAAAGAATGTGAAAAGGCTTTGCTAGAAATAGTCCACAATCTAATTGCGAAAGATGTCATTGAAGAAACTACCGGCAACATTTGTAACAGTCCAGTTTTGCCTGTCTTAAAGCGTACCGATCCTTCACAGCCCCCTGTGTACCGATTTGTGATTGATCTCAGGGAAGTGAATAAGATCGTTGTACCGCAGTTTCCAGTCGTCCCCGACATCACTGCCTTATTGACAATGGTTCCAGCCTCAGCCAATTGGTTTTCAGTGATCGACCTGAAGAATGCCTTCTTCAGCATCCCGATCGCCGAAGAGAGCCGAGACATTTTCGGCTTCAATTTAGGAGGTCGAAGTTTCCGTTTTAGACGCGCTCCCCAGGGCTACTACGAGAGTCCATCAATATTCAGTCAAGCCCTGAAAACACAACTAGACACGATTGTTCTACCTGGTGGCGCGACTCTGATTCAGTATGTAGACGATCTACTGATCGCTGCAGACACTGAAGCAATTTGCAAGAAAGCCACGCTGTCCTTGTTGCGTCATTTATGTGACATGAAGCACAAAGTCTCGCTTTCCAAATTACAATTTTGCCGACAAGAAGTAACCTACTTAGGTCACATCTTATCGAAGGAGGGAAGGAGACTGACCCCAGAAAGGATACAGGCAATTGCAGAATTGAGTATCCCAAGGACACAAAGAGAAGTGCGTGCTTTCTTGGGCATTACATCGTATTGTAGACAATGGATACCGAACTTCTCACTATTGGCCAAACCCTTGCTGGCATTAATGCGTAAAGACACACCCAATCCTTTGCCTTGGTCTGAAGATTGTCAGGCGAGTTTCCATGAGTTGCGTGATGCATTATGTTCGGCTCCTGTGTTGGGCAATCCCGACTACAGCAAGCCGTTTACATTATACGTCCACGAGAAGGAAGGTTGCCCATTATCAGTCTTGACGCAGCACTTTGGGGACAAACAACGCCCATGTGCATACTTCTCCGCGACTCTAGATCCCGTAGCTAAAGCATTACCGAGTTGTTTGAGGGCTACTGCCGCAGCGGCTGTCTGTATTCGACAGTCGGCTGGGTTAGTCGTGAATAATACTCTGACCGTTATGGTCCCGCATGCAGTAGATATCCTACTGAACAGGACAAAAACACAGCACCTAACTAGTGCTCGACTATCCAGCTATGAATTGACCCTGTTAGCTAGTCATATTCATATAAAAAGGTGTGATACACTCAACCCTGCTACATTATTACCCATTCCAGCAGAGACAGATGAGGTCGACAAACATGATTGCTGCTTTAGGACAGAGGAAGAGACAAAAGGGAGAGTAGATTTGAAAGACACTCCCCTTCCCGAATGTAACGATAACTTATGGGTTGATGGTTCATGTTTCAAGTTGCCGAATGGTGATACGACTGCAGCATATGCCGTGACAACATTACACACGATTGTAGAGACAGTCCGCATCCCCCAGAATTCTGCACAAGCAGCGGAGTTAGTCGCACTCACAAGAGCATGTGTGTTGGCGAAAGGAAAACGAGTGAATGTGTACACTGATAGTCAGTACGCCTTTGGCGTCGCTCACAGTTTTGGAAGGTTGTGGCGTGAACGTGGGTTCCTGACGTCGCATGGTGCAAAGATACAACATGGCCAGCTAGTACACGACCTTCTTGAGTCATTGACCTTGCCCCTACAGGTCGCAATTGTGAAATGTAGCGCGCATAGAAAGATCCGAGATGATGTTGGTCGAGGGAATGCATTTGCCGATGAGGTCGCGAAAGAGACTGCAAGGAACACAATGAGTCGGATGTATGTAGTAGGCCCTGCTAGATGGACCCCTGATGTAGGTATGTGTGAAGACACCATTGAAAGTGTAAAGACTATACAAGCTGACGCTACCGAGAGAGAGGTGAATGAATGGAGAGAAAGCAAAGGTAGGTTAGACGCGAATGGTTGTTGGGTCGAACTGTCAGAACATCAGTGATGGTTGTTACCCGACGCTTATGTGCTCGCAGTGGTAACGATGGCCCATGGAATGGCACACATCAGCGTAAAAGGGATATGTAAGCTGTTGGCCCCAGTATGGCAGAATAGTGGTATCCCAAAATGTGCAGAGAATCTGGTCAGAAACTGTATGGTGTGTTTGAAACACAATCCCAGTAGGGGAACCCCAACCCCAGCTGGTCATTTCGCCCCTCCAACATACCCGTTTGAGGTCTTGCAACTCGATTTCATTCACATGGAAAGGTGCAACAACCTGAAATATGTTCTTGTCGTTGTTTGCGCTTTCTCCAGGTGGGTAGAAGCATACCCCCTTAAGAACAACACTGCCTTGTCAACTGCTAAAGTCCTTGTCAAGGAATTCTTCCCTAGATTTGGCATGCCTAGGATTGTCTGGAGTGATAACGGAAGTGAATTTGTGGGACGAGTGATGAGGAGAGTGTGTGAGTGTCTAGGCATCCGCCAAAAGTTCCATGCTGCAAACCACCCCCAGTCGGCAGGATTGGTAGAGTGCTATAATGGCACTTTGAAATTGAAATTAGCCAAGATCCAAGCCAGCACAGGTCTTAAATGGCCTGACGCCCTGCCTTTAGCACTCCTGTCTACCAGAATGATTGTCCATTCTAGATTAGGACTTAGCCCCCATGAAATAGTGTTTGGCCGCCCAGCTAACATTTGGGACGTGCCAAGGCCCAGAAAGCTCAATGAGATCGAGTACCCTGTACTATTTGACTATTTGCACGAATTGACAACTAAACTGCATACTTTGCATCAACAGGTCCACAGCTCCTCTCCACCGGCGTCCGACGATCCAGGCCACGCCATCGAGCCCGGCTCCTGGATCCTGATTCGGAATTTCAGACGTACCAAGAACGAGGAGCCTCGCTGGACCGGACCTTTCCAGGTTCTACTGTCCACCCGCTCTGCAGTACGTGTCCACGGAAGAAAACATTGGGTGCACGGCGCCCACTGCAAAATGGTCCCGTTGCCCCTTCCATACGACCGATGGGTCCAGCAAGGAATCGCTGACTCTGAGACCGAAGTCGTACCACGTTTTGTCCCCTTCAGCGATGCACGATTAAAAGGAACTGGTACCGACAAAGAGAGTGATTGTATTTTACAAGGATCTGTGCCCCCGTCGATGCCGTTGGACATTACGGAACCAGAAACATTGTTTGAAGATCACACCGTGCCTGGAAAAGAACGATATAATCTAAGGTCAAGACCAAAGAACCGACATACTCGAACTAAGTGCGATCTTCCCTTTTCCCATGAACTATTTTTGATTTCACAGCTCTCTCGCCCAGGGAACTAGCTCATTTTTGATTTTCGAACCGCCATCCGGTTCTGCTGCTAAGGCCGCGGTTGAAGTCTGAGGAGTGCAGCCGGGGACGCCTAGGTCAACGGTTCTGGTCGGTCTGAGGGAGTCACCCCGGACTGGACAGAGCGCACATCTTGGCAGAAGCAACCACCCACGCGGGCAGCAACCAGAGGATGGAGTTTCCAGGGGTTGAGAGACCTGCTAGACACATGACCTTTGAAAAGAAAATATGTACTATAATGGCAAGGAGACGAACTCTAGTGTTAAGCATCTTAATGTTGTGTAGTATAATAATGTTTTTGACTGGTTTTGCTCTGTCCATCTTTCGAGTTCCATTCATACACAACACACAACCCGCACCTTCTCCCACTGATCCTACACACTCCTTTCACCCTCTACCCGAACACGAGTCTGCCAGAAGACTGGAATTCGCAAATAACTCCTTTGTCCAGCTCCTACACCAGCACCAGTCTATTATGAACACATCGAACTGTTGGATATGCGGACTCATGCCACACACTGCAGATAAGGGCATCCCTTATTTTGTCCTGCCATTTAGTTATTTCGGTTCCCTGTGGGCTTTTCAGACTATGTTCCTGTATTCCCTTGAACCCTACACTCGAGGGGAGAACTCAAACAACAAGGCACTAGTGGCAGGGATCCGAAATATGAGTAGAGATATTGACACGGTTAGAGCGACTCCCAAGGAGAAGATAATACCCCATACAGCAGGTGGAAAATCACCAAGTATGGGATTTCCTTAAGTGAAATCCAGAAATCAACGAAATCCTCCCCAGTCTGGATAGTACCCCACCGAGGTCACTTATGTCTGCAAGGTATTGGCAGGGATCCCAAAGCACAGTTGGGGAAGAGCCTATGTACGGAGACGTATGTGTTCGCCTCTCGAACTTCCCCTCCATTCTTGGCGGCTAAAGGCACCTATTTCGTCTGCCATGACAAAGCCTACACATGGTTGCCCCCTGACTTCTCGGGCACATGTTTTATCTCGTTTCTGCTGCCACCCACCTACACGGCCGGGGCAGATTACCATCGGACAAGGATAGTTAGGGGTGTCGTGAGTCAAGACGACACCGCGGGTCAGGAGTTTGGAGACTTCGCAAAGGGTTTTCTGCCATTTTGGGGGACCATGGTGAACAGCAGGAACATTAGACAACTGACGCGAATAGTTGAATCCGCCGTGACTGAAACGGCCGGTGCCCTTAACAACCTGACAGCTGAGCTTCAGTTGGATCGACTTATGACCCTTCAGAACCTGGTTGCCCTAGATGTCATACTTGCAGACAGTGGTGGTGTATGTAAAGTGATCCAATCTAGTTGCTGCATTTTCATCCCCGATAATGCTCCGACAGTGTACCAGGCCATCTCCAAATTACACAAAATATCTGATTCCCTTCACACAGAAAAAGGGGATTGGTCTCTGCTAGGGTGGTTCTGGGAACTGATCTCTGCCTGGGGATGGAAAACCCTGATCTTCATTGGGATGATCTTAGCCGTTCTGTTTACGTTCTGCCTGTTTGTGCAGTGCGCTCCTGCAATATGTGGCCTCTGCGCCACTTCATGTGTAAGGAAGCCTGTGTCAAGGGACGAATTGAGCAACAGAATGATGCTACAGCAGCATCTCCGTGAATTCATCAATACAGACTTGGACTCAGATTAGTGTGGGTTATTGCCTGATATGAGGGCAAAAGGTGGGTCTGTGGTACTGCAGATTTGGACCCAACTGTTTTACAGATATCGAGGTCCAACACTCGCGTCATAAAATATCGTCGTACCATGACGAATTTGGTATCTACGAACCGGTAATGATCAGTACATTATTCCTATGTATTTGCGTCACGATTGAGTGATGCTAACACCCCTAAATCTTGGTTCCCGTCCCGAACCCTCGAACTCCATTTTGTAAACGGCATCCATCTTATGGCTTGCCCTCATATAAGTCAATCGATTAAGGCCGATCTAAAGGACACGTCCTCTGTAGCTGACTTCCCCCTGACCTAGCCGAAGCTGCCTCCACTGCCTCCAGCCAAACCTGCTCGGGCAGCTCCTCGCCCAGTGGCCGAGCAAGATACCATCAAGGCACAACATGTCATAAACCATTCACCACATACAGACCCTGTTTTCCATACACACACACACCTGTCCATGATCCTCGTTTATGACCCGTTTATGATGGGAGGGTGCTCGACCTTATTGACATTTCATCGATATCTGATGGGAGTTCTGGATCTGGCGGAGTAATCCATCACTAACTGGACATCTGAAATATGTGCTGACCAGCGTGACTTCGCTCTTTGTATTATTGTGGAAATATTTGTATTGCCATATCGTAAACTTAAGAATTCTTGCCTACAGCTATTATTTATGTATATAAGGAGAAGGCTGGTTCTGTAAAAACGAACAGTCTCCTGAGAACTTACGGCCCGTGTTGTCGTACTTCTAGGACGCATGTTACTTGGTTGCAGCCAATAAAACTCGATCATTGACTTCACCTAGAAGACTCTGTGTTTCTGTAAGTCCAGAACAGGGAGAACCTAGAGGTCTTCGGGTGTGATCCCCTGGCACCACCGGGTCTCTAAAAACCCGGCACCTCAAGTTAGGTCTCTATCCAGAGGCTCTAACAGATCCATTCGAACCAATGGCTCTCAGACCTCTTCTCACAGAGGGATGACATCCCCTCAGAGGAGAGAGCATGAGGCAAAGATGAGGGAAGTCAATCTGAGGATTGAAATGGAAGAACTTGCCCTGGCCAAAGAGAGACTTGCCTTTGCTAGAGAGCAGACGTTGAGTGGGGCAGACCCCACTGGTGGCAGCATTTTACCTAGAGAAAAGGACAGGAGTTTAGACACTAGACACCTGAGTAAGATAGTGCCCCCCTTTAAACAAGGGGATGACATCCACAAATGGATGACTGCTTTGGAGAGGGCCTGCACTGTCCAGTGCGTACCCCAGAGTCAGTGATTCAGAAAAGGGGGTGGTGATGAACAGAGTGTCTGAATTAAGCAGACCACTCTTACCCAGTCCAAAGATCAGGGCTTGATCCATCACCGTTATTTATCTCACTGCACCATCCCAGCTCAGAACCTGGCTATATGCAAATCAGTCTGTCCCTGGCCCAGTGCATCATGGGAACAGGGCAGACTAAACTACCAAGCCAATTCTTCACCAGAAAGGAGACAAGCTACCGGGGACCGGTTTCTGGCATTTCAGCCGTCTTCGGCCCGGCTTGCTTGAATCCTGATGGTGCAGTGAGAAAGGGACTCATGTCTGAGTATACCCTGCCACACCTATAGTGGCCAAAAACGATTCAGAAAAGGGGGTGGTGATGAACAGAGTGTCTGAATTAAGCAGACCACTCTTACCCAGTCCAAAGATCAGGGTTTGATCCATCACCGTTATTTATCTCACTGCACCATCCCAGCTCAGAACCTGGCTATATGCAAATCAGTCTGTCTCTGGCCCAGTGCATCATGGGAACAGGGCAGACTAAACTACCAAGCCAATTCTTCACCAGAAAGGAGACAAGCTACCGGGGACCGGTTTCTGGCATTTCAGCCGTCTTCGGCCCGGCTTGCTTGAATCCTGATGGTGCAGTGAGAAAGGGACTCATGCCCCTTTTCTGAATCATTTTTGTCCACCATAAGCGTGGAAGGGTATACTCAGATGTGAGTCCCTAGCTCATTGCACCATCAGGATTCAAGCAAGCCGGGCCGAAGACGGCTGAAATGCCAGAAACCGGTCCCCGTTAGCTTGTTTCCTTCCCAGTATAAGAATTGGCTTGGTAGTTTGGTCTGCCCTGTTCCCATGATGCACTGGGCCAGGGTCAGACTAATTTGCATATAGCCAAGTTCTGAGCTGGGATGGTGCAGTGAGCTAAAAAACGGTGATGGATCAAGCCCTGATCTTTGGACTGGGTAAGAGAGGTCTGTTTAATTCAGACACTCTGTTCATCACCACCCCCTTTTCTGAATCATTTTTGTCCACCATAAGCGTGGAAGGGTATACTCAGATGTGAGTCCCTAGCTCATTGCACCATCAGGATTCAAGCAAGCCGGGCCGAAGACGGCTGAAATGCCAGAAACCGGTCCCCGGTAGCTTGTTTCCTTCCCAGTATAAGAATTGGCTTGGTAGTTTGGTCTGCCCTGTTCCCATGATGCACCGGGCCAGGGTCAGACTAATTTGCATATAGCCAAGTTTTGAGCTTGGATGGTGCAGTGAGCTAAAAAACGGTGATGGATCAAGCCCTGATCTTTGGACTGGGTAAGAGTGGTCTGCTTAATTCAGACACTCTGTTCATCACCACCCCCTTTTCTGAATCATTTTTGTCCACCATAAGCGTGGAAGGGTATACTCAGATGTGAGTCCCTAGCTCATTGCACCATCAGGATTCAAGCAAGCCGGGCCGAAGACGGCTGAAATGCCAGAAACCGGTCCCCGTTAGCTTGTTTCCTTCCCAGTATAAGAATTGGCTTGGTAGTTTGGTCTGCCCTGTTCCCATGATGCACTGGGCCAGGGTCAGACTAATTTGCATATAGCCAAGTTCTGAGCTGGGATGGTGCAGTGAGCTAAAAAACGGTGATGGATCAAGCCCTGATCTTTGGACTGGGTAAGAGTGGTCTGCTTAATTCAGACACTCTGTTCATCACTACCCCCTCCCCAGAGTCAGTGGGCAGCTATCTTGTGGCTCTCCTTTGAAGGCAAAGGTAGAGATAAGCTCCTCACTACTAGAGCTGAGGATGCTAACAATTACCAGGTCCTGAAAAATACACTGATTGATGGGTTTTGCTTAACAACTGAGCAGTACAGGTTGCTGTTCAGAGATACCCAGAAAATTCAGTCTCAGGATTGGTCTGACTTTGTGGATTGTGCCACTAAGGCTTTGGAAGGCTGGTTGCTGGGCAGTAAGGTTACTGATTACACAGGATTGTACAATCTGATCATGAGAGAACAGATTTTAAATAATTGTCAGAACCAGTTCTTGCATCAGCACCTTGTTGACTCAGATCTGACCTCTCCCCAAGAATTGGGAAAGAAGGCAGACAGATGGGTCAGAACAAGGGTCAAGCAGAACCAGGCTCAGAACCAGGGTGGTCAGAAGAAAGCAGACCAAAAGGGTAGTAATAGGAGTGAACAAAATGACCAGAAGTCTTCGACAGGTCCCCAACAAACCAAAGAGGGTGGGGGTCAGGCTTCACAGCAGAAATAGAAGACTCAAGAAGGCCAGTCAAAAAGGTGGTGCCAATACTGTAAAAGTAAAACTCACTGGTTTAGTGAGTGCACCAAGAAAGGAGGGCAAACTCCTACCACTACAGCCCCTAAGGCAACTGCACCCCCTAGTACAGTCAGTAGTGGTAGTGCACCTCCCAAGGGATTAGTTGGGTTAACCTTGGGATCTGAGGGGTATGACAACTTAGTTGGCACACTCACTCAGGCTGTCCTTGTCTGTACAGGGGATGTGGATATATCCCCTGATGCCAGTCCCAATACTTTGGGCAAATACAGACAGACACCTTTTATCAATGGCAAGATGGCAACATGGTAGTAGTTAATGCAGCTGCCCCTAACCACCCAACTAAAGATACTCACTCTGTCAGTCAACCGTCTAAAAGAACTGACCCAAAACTTCAACAATCTGTTAAGAGTAAACCAACCGCAATACCAAGTATTATGGATACCCTGGCCAATATTTAACCTAGGGATTCAACCAGCTTTTCAAACTGGTTACCTAGTGTTGAAGAGAAAGAGGTTGGTCATGCAAGAGGGGGTCAGGGAAGGATACCACCTACGGAACTCCCACCGGAAGCACTACCATATGTAGTGGTGCTTACTGGGGTTCCCGAGCTGACAAGTGGCAAGCGGGAAGGTTACTTTCAGTTAAAAAATAAGATCATGCATTGGTTATCATTGTACAGACCGAAAGCCAACCATGTAAATGGCGAAATAGTTCATGTACGCCGTTTGTCCTGGCTGGGTGGCAGAACAAAGGATATCGGGGGCGACATTGTAGTAGTAAATTTTAGGGATAGGAAGGCGGTCCAATATATATTGAATTGGCCATATGGCAATGAAAACAACTGTGTAGTGCCACGCCCATTAACCTACTTCTACCCTAGAGCAACTGTATTCCCTCCTCAACACACATCCAGACTCATTCCATTTAACACGCAATATTTGAATGCAGAAGCACCTAGGAACCCTGTTCACTTCCAACAATTTGTCCCACCCCCGTGTTCCATGGGTGGAACACTGTACCAACCAATCACAACATAGGAGGAAATGGTAATATGTCCAATCTTATCCCATTTACTCCCTTGGAATTGACAAATAGGTTTGAGGCATTCAGTGGTTTGGAAGAGTGCGATTGATGTTTAAAGAGCAAGGAAGATAATAATGGTACTGAAAATGTCCTATGTACTCGGGGGTGTACTGTGGAAAAAGGATTAGGTTGTCTGAAGCCAGGCCCAAACATTTTGTGATGATATAAACAAAAAAAGATCGACTGTTGCATTACCTGTAGTGTCTCCAGAGACAAATGAGGGCCCATCTCTGTCTGCTTCGAGCCTAGAAAGTAGAGACGCTGGGGGGGGTTGTAAATGCACTGTGTACCTTGGGTCATGACCACCGAATAGAAGGTGATAGTAGTCCTATGGAGGACACATGTTCTGTTGTTGTTATAGCCCCAGATAAAGTGAATAGGAGTACAATACCAGTTGCTCCTGCAGTGCCCCATGACACGAACAAGGGAATTCCCCTGTTCACACTGGTCTCATGGAACATTGCGGGGGTGCATGCAAAACTGAACGATCCCGACTGGAACGCATACATAAATACTTTTGACATCTGTGTGTTGCAGGAAACGTGGGCTACAACACAACTGCACAGGGTTGGCTATAAAACCTACCAAATAGAGGCTGTCCCTTCCCCGAGAGGTCGTGCTTCTGGAGGCCTCCTAGTGTGGGTTAATGTTTCCATAAAGCTAACTATCAAAATGATTAACACCGACTCTCCAGACATTCTCTGTCTGGAAATAAGAACAGCGGATAATAGGACATTTCATTTATTTAATGTTTACAACAGCCCCCAATTTTCCCACAAGGAATCCATATGCATAGGGAAGTTGGAATCGCTTGTGGATTCACTAAAATCAGAGTCTGGTGTTATTTTATGTGGAGACTTGAACTGTAACTTCGAACCTATCACAGGGATAGCCGCACTGTTTAAGGAGGAGGACATTGCCAATGCAATACCTGCCCTGAGCGAGAGTTGTATGGTTGCTGGTACAGCATTGGCCCTACAAATCACACGCTTCCTGACCTCACACGGTCTGAGAGCATGTAATGGACGTATGCCTTCAGATAGCCCAAAAGCCCCTACATTTAAGAGAGGTAATTATGGGAGCAAATTAGACTATGTTATTGTCTCCTTTGACCTCTGGCCTTTTACAGTGGATCTAAAAGTCAAAGAAAGATACGAAAGTGACCACTACCCCTTAGAAATGAGTTTTCTACTAAGCTTGGTTATGGAGCCTGATAACAGGGAGGGAGATCAGAGTATAGCAACCTCAACCACTACCGATAATATTGTCCTTAGTAACAATCGCAGGGCGGTTAAATGGGCATTTGTGTTAGAAAAAGAGGACCTACTGACCAACATTTATAGTGCTTTTGCAGATACCCTGGACCAATATTGCCCCTTTAGCTGCTCCCCTAAAGAATTTATCGATCTGCATAAATCCCTTTTCAGCCAATTATTAGAAATCCTTACCAAGAAACCAAAAAGAGGTGCAGGTAGGACTAGTGCAAAACCTTTAGGCAAACCTTGGTACACAAAGGAATGCCGCCTCGCCAAAACTGCACTGATTAATGCTGTTAAAGGGGAAAGCCCATCAATAGTTAGAGAGCAAAGAAAGGTCTATAACAAAATAATATTAAAAGCTAAATCCACATGGGATGAGGAATTGTGGCTCAATATGTTAATAGCCGCTAAAACAAAGGATCAGAAACTATTTTGGGAATTGGCAGCTAAAGAAAATAAACGAGAGATAGGTTCCAGGGAGGTCTACTTAGATGAAGACACTTGGGTTAAGCACTTTTCGTCATTATATGCAGCCAAAACCTCGACCGAGGCAACAAACGATGTACCGCCCCCTAAAATACCAGCTAACACTCAGCAGGTAGTGTTCACCTTACAAGAAACAGAGGCAGCAATTATTTCAATCAAGAAAGGGAAGGCGCCAGGGCTCAATAGAATCCCTGGTGACCTGTACCTGTATAGCATCGAAGTTTGGGCACCCTATCTAAATCATTTATTTAACATGATTACAGCCAGTGAGCACATTCCAGATACTTGGAATGGCGCAGAAATCATCACCATTTTTAAAAAAGGGGATCGTGGTGATCCAGCAAATTACCGCCCCATTAGTCTTTTAGATATCACGCAAAAAATATATGCTAGGCATATTCTTAATAGAATAAATTCATGGTTGGAAGAGGAGTCAATTTTATCTAAATACCAGGCGGGATTCCGAAGCAAAACAAGTACTATAGACCAAGTATTCAGGCTATGCTGCTTGTATTGGAAGTATGTCATCATGCGCAAAGGTCACTTGTATGTGACCTTTGTTGACTTACGAGCAGCATTTGATCTCATCCCACGAGATCTACTTTGGGAAACCCTGAATAGGCAAGGGCTGCCTGGCGACTTATTAAAACTAGTAATAGGATTGCACCGGGAGAATTACGCTAAGGTTAGATGGGGCCCAAACGGGAAACTCACACACCCAATCCCAATAAAAAGGGGAGTGCGGCAGGGCTGCGTCCTGGCGCCCACCCTATTCTCCCTCTATGTAAATGACATTGCAACCTACATGCAAGATTGCGATAATGATTCTCCTCGACTGGGAGGGGAACGCGTTGCGTCCCTCCTCTTCGCGGACGATACAATCCTAATATCGCAAACGCCTCATGGCCTACAGACCCTATTAGACAGGTTCCAACAGTACTGTATCAATAAAGGATTAGAAATTAACATAAAAAAAACAAAATACATGGCTTTGAACCCGCACAAAACCTTTAAAAAGAATTTAATGTTGAATGGGCAAAGATTAGACTACGAGCACAGTTTTACCTACCTGGGGGTACTGATGGACTCCGCAATGGGCTGGGGCCCACAATTGGAAAAATCTAAATTGGTGTTCAGACAATATTGCTTCCCAATCACACAGAGATATAACAAAAGTGTAAACAAAGCAGTTACTCCCGCGATAGAGCTTTTTAGATATAAGGTACAATCCGCCTCCCTGTATGGGGCAGAAATCTGGGGTCCAATATGTAAAAAATCTTTTGAAGTATTGGAAAACAAATTCGTCAGGGGACTATTAAAAATTCCAACTAACACCCCCCTGATACCCCTATATTTAGATCTTAACATCAAACACACAGACCAGCATGCTATATTGAGACCATTGCTGATGTGGATCAGATTATGGACAACCATAGAACTATCTGACTACAGAAATGGCCTGAAGGAAGTTTTAGAGTTGGATAGAGATAATAAGATTTTTTGGTTTAAGCACGTGAAAAACTGGCTTACCAAGCTCGGATTAGCACACTTTTGGAACGAGCCGGAAACTCTAAACCCAAACTCCAAGAAAATTGTTAAACTAAGCTTCTGGTCATATGTGAACTATAATTCTGTGTATTCGAGAACCCATGGCCCCCTTACTGAAAAATTCCTACTGGCAAAAAATGAGGTTCTATTCGAACAATTTCTAGATGAAATCCAACCCCCATTGGCAAAATCCCTATTTCTAAAATTTAGGTATGGAACATTGAGGTTAAAAGTAACTGAGAAAAGATGGGGGAAGTCTGATAAAGAGCATTGTACTTTGTGCACCGATAACCAAAGGGAGGACATCTTCCACATATTGTTCTTTTGCCCTAGTTATGACAAAGCTAGGAAAAAATGGATAGTCCCCCTGTGCCGCAATCTTGGTACATCTTCCCATAGGGAAGCGGGCAGAATCCTAACTATGGACACCAGTCAAGTAATCGTGTTCGGTATTAGCAAATTCCTATTGTCCACCTACTTTGTTAGAAGGAAACTATTTCTTCCATTTTAAACTAGACTCCCCGGAATCATGAATAAAGCCAATGTATAGCATTTTAAACTTTGGTGTAAATTCAATCTAATGTTTTTTTTTAACTTTTCTACTCTTTTTAAAATATTTTAATATTTATTGATACTGTGCCAAACTGAGTTATATATTATGTGCTCTATTGATGAAATATTTGCCAATGTGTTCAATTGATGAAATGTAGAAGTAATGTAACACTAGGGTGCCCTTATGATGAAGATTTTATTGTTGTATGTTTTATAATGTATTGTATATTTTATTGTATCTTTTATGTTGCAATGCAACGAAATAAAGATTGAATTGAATTGAATTGAATTGATATATCCCCTGATGCAAGTCCCAATACTTTGGGCAAATACAGGCAGACACCTTTTATTAATGGAAAAATGGCTCAGGCCTACAGGGACACTTGTGCCAGTGTCACAATGGTGACACCTAACTTTGTGGACCCTGGAGAGATCATACTAGGTACAGACTACCTAGTGGCCAATGCCAGCAATGTCACTACCCACCATAGTATGGCAATTGTTGATTTCTCCTGGGGAGGGGTAAGTGGCTAAAAGAAAGTTGTGGTTAGTTCAGACCTCCCAGTTGAATGTTTGTTGGGCAATGATTTGGAAACATCCCTATGGTCAGAAGTGGAGCAGAGGACTCACATGGAAATGTTAGGCTTGCCAGCACATGTCCTTGCTGTGACTAGGCCACAGGCCAGACGATGCCCCACTGAACAGGTGCTGGATCCTGGAACAATGGACCAGACACCTTCCAAGAGAAAGAGCAGTAGGGTTAAGGCATTGCCTTCCCCCTTGCCCCAGGTTGTGGATCAAGTCTCAGAGGAGGCTGACCTCAAAGAACTGAGGGAAACTGAGCCTAAAGAACTTGAACCTGATCAGGTTGAGTTTCTGGGTTCAGGGGGACCCTCCAGGGAAGACCTGGGGAAGGCACAGTTAGGCTGCCCTTCTCTTGAACCCCTCAGACAGCAGGCTGCTGCTGAGGCTGCAGGGAACGCCACAGGTGCCCACAGGGTATACTGGGATGATGGACTCCTGTATTCTGAGGCAAGAGACCCCAAGCCTGGTGCAACCAGGAGGCTGGTTATCCCCTTGTCTCAGAGAGGTTTCCTTCTCACCTTGGCCCATGAGATTCCCCTTGCAGGACACTTAGGCCAGAATAAGACTTGGGACAGACTTGTCTCACACTTTCACTGGCCTCACATGAATGAAGATACCAAGGAGTTTTGTCGCTCCTGTGTCACTTGCCAAGCAAGTGGTAAGTCAGGTGGCACAACAAAGGCCCCCCTTATACCACTACCTGTGCTGGGGGTACCCTTTGAAAGAGTGGGGATTGACATTGTTGGTCCAATGGAACCCCAGACAGCATCAGGGCACACGTTTATACTGGTGGTGGTGGACCATTGCACCAGGTATCCTGAAGCTATTCCCCTTAGGACCACTACAGCACCTTTTGTGGCAAGAGCCCTAGTTGGAGTGTTCTCCAGAGTGAGCTTCCCTAAAGAGGTTGTCTCTGACAGAGGTGCAAACTTCATGTCAGGATATCTGACTGCAATGTGGAAGGAATGTGGTGTCAACTACAAGTTCACCACACCCTATCATCCACAGTGCAATGGGCTTGTTGAAAGGTTCAACAGGACCCTAAAAGGGATGATTCATGGACTACCTGAAGAGCTCAGGCGTAGATGGGATGTCCTGATACCCTGCCTTTTGTTTGCTTATAGAGAAGTCCCACAGAAGGGGGTTGGCTACAGCCCTTTTGAACTTTTGTATGGACATCCTGTAAGAGGACCCCTGTGTTTGGTAAAGGAAGGATGGGAGAGACCTCTCAAAAAGCCTGCAACCAACATTGTGGACTATGTACTTGGTCTCCGCTCCAGGATGGCTGAGTATATGGAAAAGGCATCTAAAAACCTTGAGGCAAGCCAAGAACTCCAAAAGGCTTGGCATGACCAAAAGGCTGTCCTGACTGTGTACAAGCCTGGACAGAAGGTGTGGGTGTTGGAGCCAGTGGCCCAAGCAGCACTCAAAGACAAATGGTCTGGGCCCCACACAATCATTGAGCAAAAGGGAGAGGTCACCTACCTGGTGGACCTTGGAACTCCCAGGAGCCCCCTCAGGGTGCTCCATGTGAATAGGCTCAAGGCATATGTCGACAGGAAGGACATGAGCTTGCTCATGGCCACAGATGAGGGACAGGAGGAGGAGAGTGACCCTCTCCCAGACCTGCTCACTCAGAACCCTGATGATGGGTCAGTAGATGGTGTTGTCTTTTGTGGCAGCCTCTCTGAGCATCAGCAAAAGGATTGCAAACAAGTTCTTCAATCCTTTAGACATATCAATCAATCAATCATCGTATTTATATAGCGCACTACTTACCCAGAGGGTCTCAAGGCGCTGGGGGGGGGGGTCTGCTACTGCTCGAACAGCCAGGTCTTGAGTTGCCTCCTGAAGGCGAGGTGGTCCTGGGTCAGGCGGAGGTTGGTGGGGAGGGAGTTCCATGTCTTGTCGGCGAGGTAGGAGAAGGACCGTCCCCCTGTGGTGGCTCTGCGGATGCGGGGGACGGCGGCGAGGGCGTGGCTGGTTGAACGGAGCTGGCGTTTGGGAGAGTAGAAGTTGAGGCGGCCGTTGAGGTATCCTGGGCCTTGGCTGTGTAGGGCTTTGTGTGCGTGGGTGAGGAGACGGAAGGTGATTCTCTTGTTGACCGGGAGCCAATGCAGATCTTACATATGTTCTCTCTGACACCCAGTCAGACCAATTGGTGTACCCATGAGGTTGACACTGGGGACAGTCTGCCAGTTAAGAGTAAAATCAACAGACAGCCTGATCATGTCAGAGACTGCATCAAGACAGAGGTGCAGAAAATGTTGGAGCTGGGAGTCATTGAGCCCTCAGATAGCCCTTGGGCTAGTCCAGTAGTTCTAGTGCCAAAGTCTCACACCCAGGGTGGTAAGAAAGAGATGAGGTTTTGCGTAGACTACAGAGGCCTCAGTGCAGTCACTAAGACTGATGTCCACCAATACCAAGGGCAGATGAACTTATAGATAGATTGGCTTCTGCCAACTACTTAAGCACATTTGACCTGACAGCTGGGTATTGGCAAATCAGGTTAGCTGAGGAAGCCAGGCCCAAGACATCATTTTCTACCCCTGGTGGGCATTATCAGTTTGTTGTAATGCCCTTTGGTTTGAAAAATGCACCTGCCACCTTCCAAAGGCTGGTGAATCAAGTTCTCACTGGGCTGGATGACTTCTGTGCAGCATATCTTGATGATATAGCTGTCTTTAGTTCCACCTGGGAGGATCACCTGGTCCACCTGAGGAAAGTGTTAGAGGCACTGCAGAAAGCAGGTCTCACTATCAAGGCCACAAAGTGCCAGATAGGGCAGACACAGGTTGTATAACTGGGCCACCTTGTGAGAAGTGTGGCTCAAGTGGTTGGAGCGGCATACCCTGATGCAGAGGTCTGGCCCAGACCAGGGTTCAATTCCCCGCCTCGGCGGGTCTTGGGCTCAAATTTCCCCGGACCTGACAATTCTCGCCTCGGTGCCTATTCCAATCATGGAGTCCCACTCTGTAACTCTGGGCAATAGCTTGCTTAATCTCCACAACGGCCCCTCGCAGCGGGATGCCTGGCTTTCACCTTGGGGATGCCCAGTAATGGGTTATCTCGCAGGGGAATACCCGGACGGGTTCCCTAAGCAAGCGCTGGGACGCTTTCGGGCAGCCATGCGCTCTACAAATCAAATTTCATAGGTGGAGGCCAGGTTCAGCCACTGGAGAGCAAGATACAGTCCATCAAGGACTGGGCTCCTCCAACCACCCAGACTCAGGTTCGAGCTTTCTTGGGCCTGACTGGTTATTACAGGAAATTTGTCAGAAATTATGGATCAATTGTGACTCCACTTAATGACCTGACAAGTAAAAAGATGCCAAATAAGTTCAGTGGACAGCAGGCTGTCAAAAAGCATTCGATGACCTAAAGAAGGCCATGTGCACAGCACCTATCCTAAAGAGTCCAGACTACTCCAAACCATTCATTGTCCAAACAGATGCTTCTGAGTTGGGTGTGGGAGCTGTTCTATCTCAGCTGAATTTTGATGGTCATGACCAGCCCATTGCTTTTATTAGCAGAAGGCTGACCCCCAGAGAGAAAAATTGGTCAGCTATTGAGAGGGAGGCCTTTGCTGTAGTTTGGGCCCTGAAGAAACTGAGGCCATACTTGTTTGGCACTCATTTCAAGATTCAGACCGACCATAAGCCCCTCTTGTGGCTAAATCAGATGAAGGGTGAACACCCCAAACTACTCAGGTGGTCCATTTCCCTACAGGGGATGGATTTTACAGTGGAGCATAGACCTGGCAGATGGGCTCTCCAGGTATTTCCACTTAGAGCAAGAAGACTCACCTGGTCAAGGTTAGTTTATTGTCCCAAAGTTTTGGGGGGGTCATGTATGAGAGTAGGGTCTGCAACCCTATGATCACCCCAGATTTTTGCTTTTTGCTTCATTGGTTTACGACTTCCCTGGCTGTGGGCCTGCTAATCAGACCCACAGCCTAGCTGTTCTCTCACTAAATTGACACGTGTACCTTAGGTGCATATACCAATTGGTACTGGGCCACCTTATCAGTCCCTGTACCCAGGGCATAGGTGTACCCAGGGCCTACCAGGGGCTGCAGCATGTATCTGAATGAGACACGTTAGTGATAGGTTCCTTACCTTAGAATATCCCCAGGCGTCAGACTGGATCCGGAAACTTTTGCGTAGCAATACCCCTGCGCGTCGGTAGACGTCGTCTGCGGCTCCGCGTCCGTCGTCGGCGTCGTGAACGCCGGAATGACGTCGTCGGAGTACTTAGATGCCGCCCATGCGCGCTGACGTCAGTTCTTCTTTTTCCCGCGCCAGCTAGCGCAGATCCGGAAGAAGCTCTACCCCCAGTCAATTTTTGACTGAACTTTTTTGATCTTTTGATCTCTCATTTTTGTCGAGTTCTCGACTCTATCGGTGCCAGGGATGCCCGGGTTCAAGCCTTGCTCGAAGTGCGATCGACTCATGTCGGTCACGGACCCCCATCGCCGGTGCCTGAAGTGCTTAGGCCTCGACCACGACAATCGGACCTGCTTCGACTGCCGGGCCCTGACGTCGAAGGCTAGGCGGGAGCGGTCCCGCAAGCGACTCGAGCTGAGGCAGTCGGCCCCGCGCCACTCCAGGTCCCGGTCCCGGTCCCACGGGAGGTCGAGGGACAGGTCGCGAGGTCGGAGTCATCGAAGCTCCGGAAGTGGACACCGATCGTCTGGTTCCAAGTCCTCAGGTAAGAGGCATGAGAGGTCGGAGCGACGTCATCGTTCCTCCGACCTGCCCCGACGCTCGCACGATGCGGCCGGGGGCTCGGGCGACACCGCCCACGCGGCTCCGCGGGAGTCGCAAGCGTCGCCGCCTGCCCCACACCTTTGGGTCCCTGGGCACGGCGCGACGCCGGAGGAGGTCGAGAGGTACCTCGTGGCCATGAGGGCCCTCCCTCGTCAGTCGGTTCCCGTGGCGCCTTTGGGCCCAACGGTTCCGTCTGGAGGTCCTTCCGGGTCGGGCGCTTCGCCCAGACGCCGTCGGGTGCTTCGGCTCCGACGCCGCCGGCGACTTCGGTCTCGGCGCCGCAGGATCTCACCGGATCCGGTTCCGGATCCGGGACCTCGCCGGTCGACCTTACGACCTCGCCGGCGCCGTCCCTACGGGTGTCGCCCCCGGCGCCCACTGTGGTTGCCGCCCCCAATGTTTCCTGCGGTCCTACTCAGGCGCCGGAAGGGCACCGCTGGGCGCCGATTCCGACAGCCTTTGGGGAATTTTATCTCCACGAGGAGGCCCTGTCTGCTAATCCTGGTTTCCAGGACACAGGTGGCGAGGAAAATTGGGAGGGGTCCGAGGACCCTCTGGCACTAGATTGCCAGTCGCAGCAGGACTGGACATATGAGCTTGGGGAGGCCAGTGGTATTGACACATCGCCAGACACTGGATTTAACTCACCTCCGACTGTGGCTTCGGAGGCGGGTTCTACTTATAGCGTAGTGTTGACGAAGGCAGCTAAGGCCTTAAACCTTAAGCTCCCCGTCGCGGCCGTGAGGACTAATCTCCTCACTGAGGTCCTCAAACCGCAGTCAAGCTCCGTGGAGCCCCTGCTGCCGTTCAATGAGGCCTTGTGTGACGTTCTTGTGGGCACTTGGTCCAAGCCCGCCACAGGCCCGCCTGTGGATAGGAACGTGGCCAGACGCTACCGCCCGGCCCCGGGCGACCCATGCTTTTTGTCCACCCATCCCACCCCTGAGAGTCTGGTCATCCAGGCCTCAAACTCCCAGACCGCATTCCCGTTGGCCCCGCCCGACAGGGAATCCAAGAGATACGAACAGTTCGGGAAGAAGGTTTTCTCGTCTGTTAGCTTAGGGCTGCGGTCTGTGTATACCGCCTGTCTCTTGGGCCGCTACACCCACACTCTGTGGGACATGGTTGCGGAGGTGCTGCCACAATGCCCGGAGGAGGTCCAGGCTAAACTCGGCCAAGCCCTTGCGGAGGGCCGAGATGCAGCACGCTTTTCTATCCGGTGTGGGCTGGATACAACGGACTCACTGGGCAGGGCGATGGCAATGACAGTGGCGGTTCGACGCCACGCCTGGTTGAGGTCCGCCAACTTCTCGGCCGATGTCCAGGCCACACTCCTGGACATGCCGTTTGATGGCCGTCGCCTCTTCGGCGACAAGGCAGACCATGCGCTGGAACGTTTCAAGGACTCCAGGGCTACGGCCAAGTCCTTGGGCCTCACGGCCCCACGCCAGCAATCGGGTGCCTTTCGCTCCTTTCGTGGCCACGGAAGGGGCGCCCCACCACGTACCGTCAGCCATGCACCGCAGAATGTCCAACAGCGCGGTGGCGGACGTGGAAACCGCCGTGGCGGCGGTCGGCGACCACGGCGAGGCCAGTCCACACCTCCCTCAGCAGCGCCTGCCTCAAAACCTTCCTAGTCCGAGTTTTCAGGCCCATGTGACGCCTGTGGGAGGCAGGGTTCGCCATCACCTCTCCCACTGGCGCACAGTTACTTCGGACAGGTGGGTGCTGCAGATTGTCCGAAGGGGCTACTCCCTCCCCTTCGAGGCATCCCCTCCATCCATGCCACCGCAATGCCACCGTGTGTCAGGGGATCACTTGCAACTTCTGCAAGAGGAAGTCACGGACCTCTTGGCCAAGAGGGCCATCGAGCGCGTTCCTGGGCCAGAAGTAGGGTGTGGATGTTACTCCCACTACTTTCTGGTGCCCAAGAAGGGCAAAGGGGGCCTACGCCCTATCTTGGACCTGCGGAACGTCAACGGCTTCCTCCGGAAGGAGCAGTTCAAGATGCTGACTTTGGCTCAGGTCCTGGCTGCCCTGGACCCGGGAGACTGGATGGTAGCGTTGGACCTGCAGGACGCCTATTTCCACATCCCCGTCCTGCCGGCCCACCGGCGTTACCTGCTGTTCACGGTAGGCCAAGAGCACTTTCAGTTTACCGTGCTCCCTTTCGGCCTTACCAGCGCCCCACGGGTGTTCACGAAGGTGATGGCGGTGGTCGCAGCTCATCTGCGCAGGCAGGGGGTATCAGTCTTCCCCTACCTCGACGACTGGTTGTTGAAGGCGGGCTCGCCCCAGGTAGTCGTCACCCACCTCCAGACTACGGCCGACCTCCTGCACTTGCTGGGGTTCTCCATCAATGTGCCGAAGTCACACCTGTGTCCCTCTCAGAAGCTCCTCTTCATCGGACCGGTTCTCGACTCGGCGCAGTTTCGGGGTTTCCCACCCGAACAGCGGGTTCAGGATATTCAGGCTCTGGTTCCCATCTTCCAGCCGTTATCCCGAGTCTCGGTCAGGTTGACGCTGCGGCTTCTGGGGCTGATGGCCTTCTGCATCCTTCTGGTGCATCACGCCAGGTGGCGGATGCGGGCTCTGCAGTGGGACCTGAAGTTTCAGTGGGCCCAGCATCAGGGCAACCTGTCCGATCATGTCTTGATCTCGGAGGGCACTGCGAGACAACTGCAGTGGTGGCTCACGGACCGCGACTGGGTCAGTGGCAGATCCCTCTCCCTACCCCACCCGGAGCACATAGTTGTGACGGACGCGTCCCTCCAGGGCTGGGGAGGCCACATGGGAGAGGCGGAGATCAGAGGCCTCTGGTCTCCGGCGGAGTCCCGGCTCCATATCAACATGTTGGAGCTGCGGGCGATTCGTCTAGCACTGAAAGCATTCCTCCCCTCTGTCCGGGGGAGTGCAGTGCAAGTGTTCACCGACAACACCACCGCCATGTGGTACTGCAACAAACAAGGCGGAGTGGGGTCGTGGACCCTTTGTCAAGAGGTTCTGCGCCTATGGCAATGGCTGGAACATCAGGGCGTGACCCTGGTGGTTCAACACCTGGCAGGCTCCCTGAATGCCAGGGCGGACGAACTCAGCCGTCGGTGCATGATGGATCACGAATGGCGTCTGAACTCGGACGTGGCGCAAGGTCTCTTTCAGCAGTGGGGAGAGCCTTGGTTAGATCTATTCGCCACAGAAGAGAACGCGCAATGTCATCAGTTCTGCGCGTTGGAATTTCCAAGGCGGCACTCGCTCGGAGACGCTTTTCGTCGCGAGTGGAGCTGCGGTCTGTTGTACGCCTTTCCGCCTATACCACTTCTGCCCAGAGTGCTGAAGAAGATCAGGCGCGACCAGGCACAGGTTATCCTTGTGGCTCCGGACTGGGCACGAAGATACTGGTATCCCGAGCTACTCAGCATGTCAGTCGATCCCCCGATTCGTCTGCCTCTTCGGGAGGACCTTCTGTCGCAGCAGCAGGGGACGGTGCTGCACCCGAACCTGTCCAGTCTCCACCTACAAGCTTGGAGATTGAGCGGCGACAGTTGAGGCCATTTGACTTGCCTCCTGAAGTCTGTGATATTCTGGCAGCCAGGCGTCCCTCCACAAAGTCGGTATACGCCTGCAGGTGGAACAGATTTGTGGCATGGTGCACAGCAAAGGCTGTGGATCCTCTCTCTGCACCCCTTTCGGAAGTGCTGCTCTTTCTTCTTTCCCTTGCCCGGCAGGGCTCTGCTCTGGGCACTCTTAAAGGGTACCTTTCTGCTCTTTCCGCCTTCTTAAGGCTACCTGATCAGCCTTCTTTATTCAAGTCCCCTATTGTAAGCAGATTTCTGAAGGGCATCACACACATGTTCCCTCCTGTTCCCTTCGTGATACCCCAGTGGGACTTGAATCTTGTTCTCACTTATCTGATTTGTGCTCCCTTTGAGCCACTCCATAACTGTCCTCTCCGTCTTCTCACGTTGAAAACTGCCTTCCTGGTTGCCATCACCTCTGCCAGGAGAGTGAGCGAGCTCCAGGCTCTTTCTTCTTCTCCACCTTTCCTATCTGTTCATCCTGACAAGGTGGTGTTACGTACACGGCCTTCCTTTCTGCCCAAGGTTGTCACGGCCTTCCACATCGGGCAGTCCATCACTTTGCCCACCTTCTTTCCGCCTCCGCATCCCTCGAAAGAGGAATAGAGGCTCCACCGTCTGGATCCAAAACGTGCGCTCTCCTACTACCTAGATCGCACATGCCAATTCCGGGTGGATGACCAACTCTTTGTTGGTTACGTGGGCGCGAAGAAGGGAAAGGCTGTACACAAGAGGACCATTTCAAGGTGGATCATCTTGTGTATCCAAGCATGTTACTCCATGGCGAGGAAGGAGCCCCCTGCTGGGTTGCGGGCTCATTCCACTCGGGCCACGGCGACAACAACTGCCCTGGGCCGAGGAGTCCCTTTACGGGACATTTGCCAGGCAGCTACGTGGGCCTCGCTGCACATGTTCGCAAGACACTACTGCCTGGACAGTCAAGTCCGGAGGGATGGCTTCTTTGGCCGTTCCGTCCTCCAGGACTTTCTGGTGTGATATTGGTTCGCAGACCCACCACCGGGGTTGGTATTGCTGGGGTATCTATTCTAAGGTAAGGAATCTATCACTAACGTGTCTCTTTCAGATGCACAAGTTACTACTTGTGTAACGATATATCTGTAAGAGACATTAGTTAGTGATAGATTCCTTACCGACCCACCCATCCTCCCCGTTCTGCGAACCGATATCTAGGGTTAAGGTCATCCCCTTTCAGGGCCCTAGTTTCATGGCACCAGTGTTGGTTCTCTCATGGCTCTGAGTATCTGGCGCGGAAAAGCTGTGTATCAGAACTGACGTCAGCGCGCATGGGCGGCGTCTAAGTACTCCGACGACGTCATTCCGGCGTTCACGACGCCGACGACGGACGCGAAGCCGCAGATGACGCCTACCGACGCGCAGGGGTATTGCTACGCAAAAGTTTCTGGATCCAGTCTGACGCCTGGGGATATTCTAAGGTAAGGAATCTATCACTAACTAATGTCTCTTACAGATATATCGTTACACAAGTAGTAACTTGTGCATTATGCCACCCCTGGCTGGCCATCTAAATCTGACACAACTGGCTGCACGACAGCTGGGGCAAGGTGGTGTAATCACCCTTCGCTTTAGATATAGTATACCTATATCTAACCCTAAAATGGACACATATATTCCTATCAGTCACTCCTATGGCAGGCCTTAACAATCCTGAAGGCAGAGTGCGTGGAATTATGTGAGATGGTGCTCTGGCATGAGCTGAGCCCGTTTGCAGCTTGCGGAACCAAGTCCTAATAGCTGTTCCATGATAACGCGTACCATATACTCTTAAGTGCATTATAATCCTTGCGGTTATTTGCCAACTCTGGTATCGCTTTATCAAAACATGTCGAGTAAGGTGTCATACGAATTGGAATACTAACCCCTCGCCAATTCTGGCGACGGGGTTAGCATTCCACCCTACATATGTGTAACTGTGAACCCCGGTTAAAGTTAACTCGAGCCTCAGCATCACAAAATGGATGCTGCCACCACAGGCACAAGTCTGACCTCCTGCTGCTGGGAGTCCTTCCAGCGAGGAGAGCTTGGACAAAGGGTTTCCTGTCAGGGGCGGTGCTAGCACCATCCCAGACAGGGTTTTGTGTATCCCAGGTAGGCAGGGCTGAGAGGAATGTGACTGCAAGTGGCACCCCGGTGCTCACTGTGCATATGCCGGCTTGAACCAGTTCCAGGGGCACACCAGCCCCTGAGCTGGGGAAAGTCCGGACAAAGGGAGAGGGGTGTAACCACCCCCCTTCCTGGTCCCACCCATGAGCAGGACCTAGTCGCGTGCCCGCCCCTTTCCTTAGTATAAAGATAGGAGTGGGCCGCCTTCCCAGATTAGATCATCTTTGAATCCTGAAACTACTTTCTATGAAAGGAACTCTCGACTTCTTCTCAAGATTTCTCCCTTGTGACTAAGGAGTAGTCACCCTGCAGCAGCAGGCACCAATCAAGTATATCGCGGTTTGCTGCACGTCCTTCCTCCGGAACCAGACCGACCAGCACGACGAGACCCGGACTCCCTGCCCTCTCTTACCTCTACCTGCCTCTACAGCACAGCTGAGAACTGTGAGTGCGACAAGACCAGAGGAACCGGCTATCATCAGAACCAGCACGACACTGATCCAGCACGACCGCCGAGGGACCCTCGAGTGGGTGCACTGGGGTAAGAGAAGCCCCAACCCCAAGCAGCACGAGCACCGAAGTCCAGCCCCCCCAGCATCCACCAGATCTGCGTGGGGCCCTTTTGCTTCTGTGTCGCTTGCCACGTTGTCCGGTCACTTGCCCGTTGGCTAGTGACCCTCCAGACAATGTCCTACGGTTGTTTCACCACAGGTCTAGCTCCTCTAGACTGGCCCTTGTCTCCTCTTGAAGGGGAACTTCCTCGGACCCTCCTGGTCCACTCTAGACGCCATTTTGTGTCGCCACGAGGGCTTGCCTTAGCCAAGGCTTGTTGCCTCCTTCAACGGATCCAGCATCGCCAGCAGCAGACATCCGACGTGGGACAGCTCGCAGACCTCCAGCCTGCTCGACATCAGCACCCTGGTCCGTGCAGCAGCAGAATCCAGTGTCACTTCTTCACCTGGCTGAGTGACCTCGTCTGGTGCCATCCTGGTGCCCACCTAATCACTGGCTAGTGATTCAGAACTCGGTCCCCTCTGCTTACAGGTATCCTTCTTCACTGATCCATCCTTGGATCAGCCCGGAACATCTTCACTGGTCGCCTGCCAGCAACTACTTTCTTCAGGCTCCTGAGCATCAACGAGGATCCCCGACGTCACTTGAACCCTATGCAGCCGCAGCCCCTGGGCTAGGTAAATCGAGTACCACGGTGCTTTAGCACAGGACCACTCTCTAAGTGTCCAGATCCTTTTTCGTTTCAGCTCTACCTAGTCGGGTTCGCCCGATAACACTAACTTTGCATTTTACTAGCATCCATAGACTTTGTCCTGCACACTCTGCACCCGATCTCCCTAGGCCTCCTGCTCCTAACCTGAAGGTTCTGTAATGTAGTCCTAGCGATCCTAAAGCCTCTGGATTGAGTTACTTACCTGCTTGTATTTCGCATTCCACTTTTGTAGTATATGGTTTTTCGTGCCCCTCGGGCATTTGTGTAAATTGTGCAACTTGAAGTATTTTCTTAAGAGTTTTGTTGTGTGCTTAGCTCCCTGACTCATAAAGAGTTCAGGGTAGACTTGTTATAAATAAATACCCTTTTATTTTCATAACAACTTGTGTGGTGTCCTTTCACTTGGTGTTCAAGGGGTATATGTGATGGTATAACAGCTGGCTTAACACACCCTCTAGAGTTTAGCCTAAAGACTGCTCTTGTCCATGCTACTAGGATAGCTGGTCTATAAGGTTGACTTACAACCAATCATCAATAAGGGTCGTTTGGAATGATACATAGTGATCACTAGAATAGTGAGCACTGCATATCAGGCCAACTTCTCACATGGTCCATAAGAGAACCTTGTCAAGATGGATCGTTCTGTGTATAAAGATCTGCTACTCTTTGGCCAGTAAGGAACCTCCAGAGGGTATTAGGGCTCATTCCACTAGAGCTAAGTCGTCAACTTCTGCGTTGGGTAGAGGTGTTCCTGTTGAGGACATTTGTAGGGCGGCTACTTGGTCTTCCCTCCACACTTTCGCGAAGTATTACTGCTTAGATGCCGAGGTGAGGAGGGAAGGTCACTTTGCGCGCTCTGTCCTTCAGGATTTCCTGGTTTAGAAGAGTGGACACCCTCCTCCGGGAGTGGGGACTGCTGTGGGACTCTATTCACAAGGTGAGGAATCCACACGGCAGATGTATCTATCAGAAGAACAAGTTACTTACCTTCGGTAGCGCTTTTTCTGGTAGATACTATATCTGCCTGTGGATTCCTCACTGACCCACCCGCCTCCCCATTGTCCACTCTTCTTTACCAGAGTTACTGTATTGTATTGTTTATGTATTGTAATGTTAAGGAGTTGTTTCATTTGCTTTCTTGCACTTGCTTCACACTATGTGTGTTTCTCCTTGGCTATTGTGTATTGTGTATACTATGTATATTTCTACTGTCATTGGTCCGTCCGTGTGCCTCGATGGCTCGAAAAAAAGGGCGGAACTGATGTCATCACGCCGGCGTGGGCCTGTTATAGGCGTCGGTGACGTCAGCGGAGTCGCGAGCGGAGCCGTGTCTCTGTGACGTCCTATCCACGTCGGCGCAAGGCTACGAAAAGAATTTCCGAATGTTGCTGACGCAAGGGGTATATTCACAAGGTGAGGAATCCACAGGCAGATATAGTATCTACCAGAAAAAGCGTTACCGAAGGTAAGTAACTTGTTCTTTACATCTTGATAAAAAGTGATATACACAGCCATTTAGCCAACAACCCGAAACAGGGCAGGCGGCGGTTCTCTACATCTGTCAATCGCTGCATCAGTAAGTGACTCTCTGCTGGGTTCGTGACCACTACACCTAGGTAACATCAGCATCCTACCCCAGCCGCCCTCCTCCCCGCATCACCCCATATCCAATGATTGTGTGGGCCCTTCAGTACCTTCTTTGTTCGCTAGGTATGTGAGGTACAAGCCCCAGAAGTTTTTCGGTCTGCTAGTGGGGGGTTGCAACTCGCAGTAATTTTCAGATTGAGTACAGCAGTAGAGCATGTCATGCGCCCAGCGCTTTAGTGTAGGCAGCGGGCCTCTCATCCAGCTACAGGCCAGCACTCGGCGGGCTACTAGCAGGCCCATATCTACCAGACGCCTAACCGCCCTCGGTAGTTTTTTAGTGTATCCCAACAGAGCTACCAGGGGATCGGGCGTGATCTCGACCTCAGTCAGCGCGCTAATATCAGCAAATACCTTTTCCCAGAAATCCCAAATTCCGAGACACTGCCAAGCGATATGTAAAAAGTCAGCGTCTGGGGCGTTGCATCTCTGGCAGCTGGCACAGTCCCGCCGACCATATCTGCAGAGTCGAGCGGGGGTGTAGTACACTCGGTTTACGAATTTGAAGTGCACCAGCCGGTGACGACCATTGAGCGACACTTTCTTAGTAATAGTGCAGCAGTATCGTCGTCTAGAACAGTGTCCAAGTCAGTCTGCCACGATAAGCGGGCCTTAGTATATGGGTATCGAGTGCTCGTCTGTGTGAGCTTGTATATACTGGACAGCAGCTTCTTGGGCGATGTGGTTTTGATTACATGTGTAAGCTCAGGGACCACCGGTGGTTCCGCCATGTCCCCGCCTAGTAAGTTGCCCAGAGCACTGCGAACTCTGTGGTATATCCCGCCGCTTTCTATGAGGAAGTTGAAGGCGCTATAAGTTCTTGTACTATGACCTTGTGTGACATTGATTTATTTTCCGGGTTAATTTTGCCGCCGGATATGTGGAGGACTGTTCGTAGGATAGATGATTGTGCTATTTTTGGTGCGGAATGGAAAGAATTAGAACAATTGGATGTGGAAAGGGAACCCGCTAAAAAGCAGCATAAGTTGATTTTAGATCTCCCTGCAGCCATTTTAACTAAACTTAAAACGATTATCCCCCCTAAAAATATTGATTGGACTGTGTTAGCATTGTGTAAACAAAAGGTAGATGAAACAGTTTCTGATTTCTTTACACGGTTTGAAGAAGCTTTTCATGATTTCAGCGGACAGTCTTTGACCGATGATACAGGCCGACATTTGTTTGTCGATAAGTATGTTACAAATTTGTTACCAGGGATAGCTAGCCGTTTAAAAGCTAGTGAGAGTTCTTGGACTACATCTTCCCCAGCATCTGTTTTAACGATGGCTCAATACTATGAGCGTCAAGAATTAGAGGCGAAAGGTAATGAAGACAAGAAATCGAAGGACTTGAAAACAAAGGTTATGCTAGCTCAAGTTTATTGCCCGCCTTCTAGAGGCTATGATTGAGGCGGCTGTGGGTCTTTTAACACCCCTCGTGATCGTGCAAACTTGGCCATTAATCAATGTGCGTACTGTAAGCAATTTGGTCACTGGATGGCCGATTGTCCAGTGTTGCGTGCTCAACAGGGTCCGCGAGATCGTGGACAAATGAGGAATCGGTTTGGTTATTCAGGGCCTAGAGGAAATGCAAACGATTGTGCTCTATTTGACACTAATGTATGAACACAGGAAAGGCCTAATAATTTTGACAGTCAAAATCAGTATCAGATGTCCGATTGTGTGCAACCCGACCTTTACGATTCAGCTCATGCATAGGATTACCTAGGATGGGGTACGGAATCAGTTGAAGTTCCAGTAGATCAGAAGGGTCCCTATGGTACAGCACATGTTTTTGGTTCTACTGATCGGTTTCTGGTTCATACAGGAGCTACTCGTAGTGCTTTGTCTAAACAATTGGTTCCAAGGGCTCCCCTGTCTGGCGTAACTATTACTTCGATAGGTTTGATGGAACACCTTCCTTCAGCCCACTTTCACAACCACTTGCATTTCATGTTGATAAGTTTAGTGCTCCATGTCCGTTTTTGCTTTCTCCAAATACACCAGACAATATTGTGGGTCTTGATATGCTCAAGTATTTCAGAGTCACAATACGATGCTCTCCTGATGGAGTGCGTGTCATTTTGAATGACAATTACTCCGTGCCTGCAAGAACTTGTCTCGTCAAAGAGGATATTGCATTAGCTTCACTCGCTGAAACGTTGTGGGCTACCTCGGACACGGATGTGGGCCGGATGGTCATTCCACCGGTACACATCATTGTCAAGGAGGGAGCTGTGTTACCACGATTGCCTCAGTACCGAATTTCACTGGAGGGTGAGGAAGCACTCATACGAATTGTACATGATCTTATTCAAGTTGGAGTTGTTGAGGAAGTTCCATTTAATGTTTGCAATAGCCCGATTCTCCCGATATTGAAAAAGGATACTGATACTAGAGTTGACAGGTTTATTATAGACCTTTGAGAGGTAAATAAGATTGTGGTACCGCAATACCCTGTGGTTTCCGATATTACGACACTTCTTACTGTAGTTCTTCCAACAGCGATGGTTTTTTCGGTTATAGACTTGAAGAACGCTTTCTTTTCGATCCCTATTCATCCTGGTTGCCGATATCTGTTCGGTTTCACTTTGAATAATCGGTCGTATAGATTTTGTAGAGTTCCTCAAGGTTATACTGAGAGTCCGAGTATTTACAGTCAAGCACTAAAGAGAGAACTTGATTCCTTTGCTTTGCCTGAAGGTGTGGCTCTTATACAATATGTCGACGACATCTTGTTGGCAGCCGATACCCTTGACCAATGGGAAAAACGCACTCTGTCCTTGCTTTCCTTTCTTGCTTCCCATCATCACAAAGTGTCACGAAAGAAATTACAGTATTGTAGACCAAAGGTAACCTACTTAGGTCACCTTTTGTCTAAGGAGGGACATGCATTGACATCAGATCGCATACAAGCAATTTTAGATACTCCAGTACCTACTACACAGAAAGAAGTGCTTGCATTTCTTGGACTTACTTCTTTTTGTAGACAATGGATTTTGGGATTTTCGTATATTGTTAAACCTTTGTTAGCACTTTTGACAAAAGACACCCCAATACCCCTTCCTTGGTCAGATGAATGTGAAACTGCTTTTCGGCAGTTATGCCAAGCCCTTTGTTCAGCACCAGTGTTAGGTACACCAGATTATACGAAGCCTTTTACACTTTATGAGCATCAGAAAGATGGATGCGCATTGTCAGTTTTAGTTCAGTTACATGGCGATAAGCAACGACCCTGTGTTTATTTTTCAGCAGTCCTTGATCCTGTTGCTTGAGCATTGCCTGGATGTTTTAGTTCAATCGCAGCAACGGCTGTGTCAATAGGGCAGAGTGAAGGGATAGTTTTGTCACATAAGCTGTTAGTGATGCCCTTTTAAACCAGACAAAGATGCAGCACTTAACTAGTGCTCGTCTGACAGGATATGAATTGAAATTGTTAGCTCCTCATATTACATTGAAGAGATGTGCAACCTTAAACCCAGCTACTTTGTTACCGTATCCGGTGACTCAGCCTCAGTCACAAGAAACACATGATTGTATATTCTTGACTGAGGAATAGACAAAGGGTCGCATTGATTTGCAGGATACGCCCCTTCCAGATGTGGATGGTGGATTGTGGGTTGATGGGTCTTGTTTGAAATTACCGGATGGTACGACCTCAGCCGCTTATGCAATCACCACGCTTGAAACAATAGTGGAGATAGCTCGCATACCACAGAAATCAGCTCAAGCAGCTGAACTGATAGCCCTGACACGAGCATGTGAGCTTAGCAAAGATTTATGTGTGAACATCTATACAGATGGTCGCTATGCTTTTGGAGTAGCGCATGATTTCGGCCTACTCTGGAAGGAAAGAGGCTTTCTTACATCTCATGGAATGCAGATAATGCACGGAGACTTAGTGCATAATCTTTTGACTGCATTGACATTGTGAGAGGTTGGCCTGATATATGATGGTCACTAATTCTAGTGACCACCTTGTATCAGTCCAAACAACCCTTAAGGTGATTGGTTGTAAGTCAATCTTATAGACCAGCTATCCTAATGGTAGCATGTACAAAGCAGTCTTAGGCTAAACTCTTTTGGCATGTGAAGCCAGCTGTTTTACCACATATAACCCCTTGAATACCAAATGAAAGAACACCACACAGGTAGTTATGAAAATAAACAAGATATTTATTAACTAACAAACACCTCTGAACTCTTTATGAGATCAGAGGGCTAAGCACATGACAAGACTCTTAAGAAAAATACGTTAAGTTGCACAAGTTACAATGTTGCCCTAGGGGCGCAACAAACCATATACTAAACAAATGGTATAAGGAAGTTGATAGAAGGAATGGAGCTGTCTAGAGGCTGTAGGATCGCTGGGACTACACTACCCTAACTTTAGGTAAGTAATAGGAGGCCCACGGAACGCGTGTGCAGAGTGTGAACTCACACGCGAGATGCGTAACAACGTCTATGGACAGTAAAGTTCAAGAAAAAGGTGAGTACGGACAATCCTGACTAGTTAGGACTAAAACGACTGTGAAACTGGACACTAGGAGAGTCAATCTACCCTTGAGCACTGAAATGCTCTTGTTACCTCACCCACGGGCTGCGGGTGCATTGGTGCGAAGTTGTGTCGGGTTTCTGCGTTGAAGTCTATGGAGCCTGAAAGAAAAGATGCTGCAGGCGACCAGGAGGAAGATGTCGGTGTGATCCAAGGGTGGATCAGGAATGCTGAAGACCTGAAAGCAGAGGGGACAATGTTCAAAGTCACTAGCCAGTGACTGGAGTGGAACCAGGAAGGAACCAGATGCTGTCATTGCGTTCAGGTGAAGAGTGGACGCTTGACTCTGCAACCACGTGGACCAGGAGGTGTCTTCGACAACCAGGATGGAGGCACGAGCTGTCCCACGCAGGCTCTCGCTGTCGGCGGTGTTAGTTCCGGATTCGGTGTCAACAGGCCTTGGCAAAGGCAACACAAGCGGTGAGTGGAAAAGACGTCTGGTGCGGACCAGGAGGGTCCGGGATGCTTCTCCTTTGCAGGGAAGCCAGGGCCAGTCTGCGGCAACCAGACCAGTAGTGTTGATGTCGTGGATCGTCGTCTAGGAGGCCACTAGCCAGTCGGCAAGTGACCAGACAACGCGTCGAGCAGCAAACAGGCAGAAGTGCCCCACGCAGATCTCGTGGATGCTGGAGGGCTGGTCTTCGGTGCAGGAGCTGCTCAGGGCTGGGGCTTCTCAATCCCCAAAGCACTTCATCGAGGTTACCTCAGAAGTTGTGCTGGAAGCGAAGTGCAGTTTCTCCAAGATAGCCGGTCCCACGTGTCTCGTCGCACCCACGGATCTCAGCTGTGCTGCAGATGTGAGTTGAGGTCGGAGAGGGCTGGGAATCTGGGTCTCGTTGGGCTCTGTAGTCTGGATCCTCGAAGGAAGACGACAAAGTGAAGCCGCTGGACGCTTGATGGTGCCTGCTTGTGCAGGGTGGGCACTCTTTGCCCACAAGGGAGATTTCTTCAGTCTTCTGTGTAGAAAGTCGAAGTCCAGAGTTTCTTCTTGTAGAATTTCAGTTCAGGATTAATCTGATTTGGAATGGGACCAGCTCCTACCTTTATCCTGCTAAAGGGGCTGCACTATCACTAGGTCCTTCCCATGGGTGGGACCAGGAAGGGGGGTGGTTACACCCCTATCCTTTGTCCGGTCTCACGCCAGAGCTGGGGCTGGAGTGCCCCAGCAACTGGTTTGAACCAGTGTATGCACAAGGTACCTTGTGTTCCCCAGGCATGTCTCATTCCTTTCAGCCCTGTCCTACCTAATACACAAAATCCAGTCTGGGGTGGTGCTAGCACCTCCCAAGGCAGGAACCCATTTGTCCAAGCCTCCCTCGCTGGAAGGACTCCCAGCAGCAGGAGGTCAGACTTGTGTCTGTGGTGGCAGCATCCATTTTGTGATGTTGAGGCTTGAGTTAACTTTAACCGGGGTTCACAGTTACATACATGTCGTGTCCCTCTAAAAGGGTGGAATACTACCCCCGTCGCCAGAATTGGCGAGGGGGTAGTATTCCAATTCGTATGACACCTTACTCGACATGTTTTGATAGTGCTATGCCAAAGTTAGCAATAACCGCAAGATTATAATGCACTTAAGAGTATATGGTATAGTGTTATCATGGAAACAGCTAAAGGACTTGGTTCCGAAAGCTGTAGACAGGCTCAGCTCATGCCGGAGCCCTATCTCACATAATTCCAAGCACTCTGCCTCCAGGATTGTTAAAGCCTACCATAGGAGTGACTTATAGGAGTATATGTGTCCATTCTAGGTTTAGATATAGGTATACTATATCTAAAGCAAAGGGTGATTACACCACCTTGCCCCAGCTGATTGATCAGCCAGTTGTGTCAGATTTGGTTGGCCAGCCAGGGGTGGCATAATACATGCTGCAGCCCCTGGTAGGCTCTGGGTGCATCTATGCCCTGGGTACACTGTACAGGGGCTGATAAGGTGATCCAGTATCCAATTAGATATGTACCTAAGGTACACGGAGTCCATTTTAACAGAGAGAGCAGAAAGCCTGGGGTCCTGAATAGCAGGATCCCAGGCCAACTATGTCGAAAACCAGCAAAACACTAGGTAAAAAGTTGGGGGCAACCATAGTCAGATATCCACCTTCCTACAGACATACCCAGAGAAAATAGCTATTGTGAAGTGCAGTGCGCATACGAAAGTGACAGATAGGATTGGACAAGGTAATGCCTTTGCAGATCACGTGGCACGCGAAACTGCGACACGGAGAAGCACTACTTCTATGTGTGTGGTAAAGTCGCAGGCTGAGCGTTGGCATGATGCTAGGCAGGAAGTGCGAGAGACATAGAAATCTGCTTCTGTAAAGGAACATGAACAATGGTCAGAAGAAGGAGAGTTGGATGGTGAGGGTTGTTGGCGGAATAAGCAGATGGATAGATGGAAGTTACGTATAGCTTTTGTATAACCTATGGTTCAGGTGGCACATGGGCTAGCACATGTTGGAGCTTCAGCAATAACGAAATTGCTTACGCAAGTTTGGGAGCATACAGAGATTGCTAGCACAGCTAAGAGAGTAGTACAGTCCTGCTTGATCTGTTCATAATATAATCCTGGAAAAGGGACGCTAACCCCAGCTGGAGGATTCGCTACACATACTGCACCTTTCAAAGTCTTGCTAATGGATAATATCCAGCTTGAACATTGTAATAATTTGAAGTATGTTCTAGTGGTGGTTTGTGCTTTCAGTAAGTGGATTGAAGCATACCCCACAAAGGATAATACTGCTATTACGACAGCGAAAGTGTTGCTGAAGGAATTTTTCCCTAGGTTTGGTGTTTGCAGACTCCTATGGAATGATAACGGACCTCATTTTGTTGGGGAAGTTATCAAGCATGTCCTGAAAGGATTAGGAATTAAACAGAAGTTCCATGCAGTGTTCCATCTACAATCAGCAGGATTGGTGGAAAGGTATAATGCTACTCTAAAGCTGAAAATAGCGAAGATACAGGCTTCTACATCTTTGACTTGGCCAGATGCGTTGCCTTTGGCATTGTTGTCAATTAGATCAGTTCTCGACCAGGCCTCACCCCTTACGAGGTGGTATTTGGACGGCCTATGAATATTTGGGGAGTTCCGAAACCGAGTTCTGTGTATGATGTACCTTGTGTCTAAATAAATGACTATTTGGCACAATTAACTGATAGCTTGGTTTCTATTCATCAACAGGTTCGAGAAGCACTCCCCGACAGATCTGCAGGTGATCGCCATGCACTCCGACCTGGTGATTTCATAATGCTGAAAACATTTGAGAGGTCAAGCAGCTTGGAGCCGAGATGGCATGGGCCAGAGCAAGTTCTCCTCGCCACACGAACAGCGGTTCGAGTCACCAACAAGAAAAATTGGGTGCATAGTACCCATTGTCGCAAGGTATTGTCGACCTTGGTGGAACCTGCTGTGATGACCGATCATCGAGAGATCTTGACTACGGAGAAAGGCCAAGCTTTGTCCTTTGACGAATCTGCGGAGTTCTTCCCGGACCAGACGACTCCTGGAGCATCACAATATAATTTGAGGCCAAGAAAAGAGTCTACAGTTTTTTTTTCAGAGACAGGTTGAGCAACCGCCCTGGGTAGTGGAAACGGAATGCCGATATGACCAGGGGAGGGGGATCAGCCCTGCCTAGTGTAGCGACACCCGTCTTGATGTTCGGTGAAGAAATCAACGTCTACCTTCGGGAGAAGAGCTCTTAGGGTAATTTTTGTTTTTTCTACTTTTGAGTTTTCTTAGTTTTTTTAGAAGAAGTTGACTTTGTTGCTGAAATGAATAAAAAGCACATATTAGGTGTTGTAGGATTGTTTGCTACTTTGACAATTATAGCAGTGATCACTTGGTCTGTTGAAGTGATGGTTCCTGCTCGTGAGTTATTTGTTGTTACTACTGCAGTCCCAGAGGAGGACCAGCATTTTACGCTTCCGTATCATGAACGGAAACACCATCAGTTGTTTTTCAATAATACGTTCGCTCTGATGCTCCACCACACACATAGTGCTACCAATACCACTAATTGTTGGATATGTGGCATGATTCCATCACATTAAAAGAAAGGAGGAACCCCTTTTATCCCACTTCCTTTCTCACACAATGGCTCTTGCGAAGCCTGGTGCACCTTATTACTTTCTAATAGGAAACCTACAGTAGGTGGACTTCTTTTTCGTCTAAATAAAGAGTGCTATCAGGACAAAGATGGTATCCTCAAGCCAATGGAACTATATGGGAATGGGAGGAATATCGACGGACGATCTTTCTACGCCACATGTTTTCACCCACACAAGACTCTTCGCTAAAAATTAACCTTTTGTGATTACTGTTACAAAGACTAAAGCAGATCTATGGGTGCAAAGTACTGGACAAATTCCTGTTGGAGTAAGCGAATGTATTACAGTATTGAATATAGATGGTGCAAATAACAGTTCGTTTTTAGCCTCCTATAACAAATATTTAGTATGTGGTAGTAATGGATATCATCAATTACCAGTTGGGTGGTCAGGAACATGTTATGTTTCTTTTCACAGTGTATGATGCGATTTTTAAATTACATAAAATAGCTACAGATATTCACACAAAGAATGGCACTTGGTCATTTGCTGGATGGTTTTGGGCTCTAGTCACTGCTTGGGGTTGGAAACTACTGACTGTTCTATGTATCGTTATTGCAGTGATTGTGACCTGTTGTATGTGTATTCACTGTGGCCCAATGTTATGCTCCATGTGTATTACTACTTGTATGCCAACTAAAGAGAATATTGTGAAAATTAAAGCGCAATATGCACTTGATAGAGAAGTAGCTGAAATGATGCGAATAGATATACGAGATGAGTATTTAGATTATCCTAGAAAAGCGAATGTCTTCAGCTAATGCTGAAACGGTTGTCTGTTGTAAATTAACAGGCAATTTGATTAAGCATTAGCAGAAGACATTTAAAAATCTTGAATATCTTACATCCCGACATCTTAGTATCTTGGTATTAACTGTTAACTTGGCATTTAGTGGACTCCATTTTGTATTCACGGCAGCCATCTTGTCTGCCTCATTTTGCCTAGTGTAGACCATGTGCTTTGTCCTATCTTCCTGTCCACGACGCTTGAAATCTGCCCGGCAACAAGTTATATTTAGTACCCCCACTTTCGCGCATGTCAAGTAGAGTCCGCATCTGTTAGTGATTAGTTCCAGATAGGAATGTGTTTGACGACCCCCAGAACTTGTAACTCCTCCCACTGATCGATTGTGCCTCTCGATATTACCTTATATGTACATAAACTGTGCTCTTGTGTTTGTACCGCCTTCTTTTGAGCCCCTGTGTGGGTATAAATAAACCACGCTTTCTTAGCTCGGGGTGCTACTTCTTGCAATGCCGAAGGGTACTGTTTGAACCATAGCACCACCTCCTGAGGTGTAATAAATATTACTTTTTCTATTCCAGTTTCTGTGCCAACTTCTTCCTATTGGTCTGAGGACTTGTGCAGAGAAGGGCGAACCCCTTGCACTAGCGGGCCTTGCTGAGGCTTTCTACGACAATGTAACCCGCCTGCACTACTGTCTGACGTAACGTGGGAGCCGAAGTGCCTCCCCTATTTGGGGACGTATGTATATCATACCCAGGACGATGTGCTTGAGGGTAATATAGGCAGAGCAATAAGGGGACTTAAGAGCAGCATGCAGTTCTGGGGAACTTTGCCATGGTCGGTGGCGGGTCGGGTGGCACTGCTGAAAATGGTGGCGTTTCCTCGGCTGCTATATTTTTTCTGAACCTTACTATACGAATACCCGTTGCACTATTTCGGCAACTCCGCTCTGCGGTGGGTGGCTTCATCTGGGGGACGGGAAGACGCTGAGTAGCATTGGATACTCTGATTCACCCAAGAGCTGAGGGGGGCCTTGCTGTCCCCGGCTTCGAACTATATTATCTGGCTGCACAGTTCCAGGGCCTTACCCAGGCAGTGGCACAGGAATTTCGAGGACCGGAACGAGAATTCGAACCAGATGTGCCACAGCAAGTATTATCATTTGTGGTACTACAACAAAAACTGCGGGCTGATGGACTATCGGTTGAGGAATGCGCTCTGAGAAATTGTTGGAAACGATACACTATAGAATTGGGGTGCAGCGACACTATGCCCGAGAGATACCACTGGGAATGTGTACGGCTCTGCCGCATGGGGGGGATTGGTCTGCCCTTGCGGAGTGGGAGATGTTAGGGTTAAAGATGGTATGGTACTTGTTTGGAGATGGCGTACTATTGCCCTATAGCGCATTGCAGGAGAGCTTTGGGCTCCCGCGGGGCCATATCTTAATACATTTGGCCCCTGTTGCTGCCATCCAAAAGCACTGGGGCACTGGCCTTTCGGAGCAGCTGGTAAGTGAGGCATGCCAATATGTAGTGATGGCAGCAGGCACTTATAAGGCGGTCACCTGCTTATATAGGCGCATGCTTGGAGAGGGGCTGACACCATTGCAGAAGCTACAGGCGCAGTAGGCGGCGGATATAGATAAAGAGATACCCGACTCAGCCTGGTCGCACATCCTTAAGAGGGCATGGAAGGGCACTAAAAACACCAGATTCCACTTGACTCAATTTTTTATTTTACACAGAGCATATCTTACACCAGCAAAAATCAACCAGTATTTCCATGTAGATACTGCACAATGCCCCCGATGCAGGCTGAGGAACACGGACCTAATACACATGCTCTGGGATTGCCCGCGACTGGGCACATACTGGGAAGAGATAATCACTTTACTCTGTAGTGTAACGGAGCGACAGCTTACTCCGGATAAGGGGACCTGTTTGCTACATTGGTTTCCGCATACTAGCAAAACAAAATTGACAAGTTAGTTCTTGGATTTAGGATTGCTGCTTGCCAAGAGGGAAATTACGTCCCACTGGAAAGCTGCGGCGGGGCCCAGCTACCTCAGATGGAAGGCTGCATTGCTCATGTGGGCAAGCAGCGAGGGCACAGTCCGTCTGCAGCAGGCGCATAGGTCCCACAGTGACAAGGCATTAGAGGCGGCGCAAGCATGGGAGGCCCTTGTTACCGAGCTGAAGGTGGAGCATGTAGAATCTGAGTCAGAGATGAGTGCTCTAACTGGGGATGAGGATTAGTAGAATAATTACCTAGATGGCGATGAGAAAGCGCGTGAGGTGTCTCCCTGCTCCCATAACAGTCATTATAATTAATAACGATGTAAAACTGGTGACAGGTAGTACATCTGCCGTGTGGATTCCTCACCTTGTGAATATCCCCCTTGCGTCAGCAACATTCGGAAATTCTTTTTTTTTCGTAGCCTCGCGCCGACGTGGATAGGACGTCACAGAGACACGGCTCCGCTCGCGACTCCGCTGACGTCACCGACGCCTATAACAGGCCCACGCCGGCGTGATGACATCAGTTCCCTTTTTTCCGCGTCGTCGACGCTAACGGTTTTCAGGAATCTCTGTAGCCTACTGGTACATTGTTGCCATTTTGGTGGTTATTTCTGCTTCTCTGTATCCTGTTTCTTCGATAATGTCATCTAAGAAGACCGGCTTCAAGCCCTGCAGGGAGTGCGGTAAAATGATGTCCATTACCGACCCCCATGAAGACTGCATCTGGTGCTTAAGTTCCGACCATGATGTGGAGGATTGTTCTTCATGTCGGAAGATGAATCCGAAGGCCCTGAGGGAGAGAGAAGCCAAACTTCTGGTTGCGAAGGTGAAAGCTGGGAAGGAGAAGTCGTCGAGGTCTCGTTCTCGAAGGGCGAGGTCGAAGTCCAGGGCGAGGTCGAGATCTGCTTCTCGAGAGAGGTCATCTTCGAAGTCGGCGGATCATGTTTCGAAGTCGAAGAAAAGACACAAGAAGAGGAGACACGAGTCCCGGCGTCGGTCTGGTAAGGAGTCGGGCTCGAGGTCGAGGTCGAGGTCACCGAAGAAGGTACGTTCGAAGGTGGTTACCCTCGAAGTCTCCGAGCATGAAGGGGAGGCCTCGCCTTCTGAGTCGCGTGGGCGATCTCCGTCTCCGGCTCCGGTACCCTCTCCGGCTCCGAATCCGTCTCCGGCGCCGTCCCCGGCCCGTGAAGAGGAAGAGGCCCGGGACGATGTGGATTCCGTGCCTGTCGAAGAGCCGAATCCGATCCCTCTTCAGGACCGGCCTGATGGTTTTCAGCCGCCCTTTCCTGCTCCAGGCCAGGACCCTTCTGCGTTTCTTAACGCAATGTATGGTGTCTTCTCAAGGGCATGGTACCCCTCTGGTGCGCCTTCGGGTCCCACGGGTCCATTGGCTTTCAGCCTGGGAGTTCCTCACTCCTATCCTCCGGCTCCGTTTATGCCCTACATGCCGGCTCCGACGCCGCATTGGCATTTCCCGGCTCCGCCGAAGTCGTCGGCGCCGATTCCGGCGTCGCCTGCTCCTGATCATCCTCGAGGGCATTCTTCTGTGCCGTCGGTTTCGGTACCGGCGCCGGCCCCGAATTCGTCGAAGCTGCTGGTGGATCCGGTTGCGAGGCGTGTTAAGGAGAGATCCAGAAGAGAAGCACAACGTCTTCTGGAGGAGCAGAGTTATATGGGCTCTCAGTCTGACGTTGAAGAAGGTGAGCTAGAGGAGAGCTGTTTTGAGGAGTTGGCGGATTCTGGGACCCTTGATTTCTCTCCAGAGTGGGAGTTGCCCTCAGGCTCAGGTGCTCCATCTAAGGATATCCAGCCTTACCATCTGGTTATGAGAAAAGCTGCTGAGCTCCTTCAATTGACTCTGCCTACAGTGGAGTTCAAGTCTAACCTCCTCACAGAAGTCTTGCATTCTCCAAATTCGGTGGTTGAGCCTTTACTTCCATTCAATGATGCCTTGACTGATCCTATTATGGAAGTTTGGAAGAAACCTTTGTCTGCTCCTGCGGTATCAAAGAGTGTTGCAAGGAGGTACAGGGCTGCCCCTGAGGACCCGGCTTTTCTCTCTTCACATCCTTCGCCGGAGAGCCTGGTCATTCAGGCTGCCTGTTCAAAGAAGAGTCTTAGTGCCTTTCCGCAGGTTCCTTGTGAGAAGGAGGCAAAGAAACAGGACCAGGTGGCAAAAAAGACCTTTTCATCGGCCAGTATGGCCTTAAAGTCAACTAATGCCACATGCCTAATGGGGAGGTATGTTCATGCTCTGATGGACTCCTTACGTATCCTGGCCCCTAAAATTCCTGACGCAGACCGAAAGGATTTTGAGGAGGTGATTAATGACACTCAGGCGGCTGCCCGCCAGGTAATTCAAAGTGGTCTGGACACTGCTGACTCTGTGGCTCGAATTATGGGCACTGCTGTTGCGACAAGGAGATCTGCCTGGTTGAAGTCATCGGACTTTTCGGCTGATGTTCAGGCGACTCTGCTTGATCTCCCTTTTGATGGCTCAGGTCTCTTTGGGAAAAAGGCGGATGCTGCTCTTGAGCGGTTCAAGGATTGCAGGGCAACAGCGAAGTCCTTGGGCCTCCAGATCAGGGGCGCTTCTTCCGGCAGAAGGTTCAGGGGCTTTGGTCGCTCCTTTCGGAATTTCCAGCAAGGCCAACAGCAGCAGCAGCAGCAGCAGCAGCAAAATTCTATGTACAGATCGTACAGGGGAAAGCAAAGAGCGCGTCCTCGTGGACGTCAGCCCTCCTCTTCCTCAACCTCTTCCAACCCCCCTGCCGCAGAAAAGCAGCCCTAGATCCGCTATTCAGGATCATGTGGGTCCGGTTGGGGGTCGGCTTACCCATTTTCTACAGGATTGGGAATCGGTTACGTCAGATCTTTGGGTTCTCAATCTTGTAGAAAATGGGTATGCCCTTCCCTTTCGGGAATTCCCCCCTGTTTACCCTCCTTGTCAAGGTTTTTGCACCCAGGAACATCTGTCTCTTCTGCAGGAGGAAGTTCTAACTCTGTTACGAAAGGGTGCGATAGAGGTGGTCCCAGAGCAGGAAAGGGTCAGGGGTGCTACTCCCGGTATTTCCTGATCCCCAAGAAGGATGGCAGGCTTCGTCCTATCCTGGACCTCAGGATCTTGAATCTCTATCTGAAGCAGGAGAAATTCAAGATGCTCACCCTTGTTCAGGTTCTTCAAGCGTTGATGGAAGGAGACTGGATGGTGTCGCTCGACTTGCAGGATGCGTATTTCCACATCCCAATCCTGAAGTCGCACAGGAAGTATCTCCGTTTCACGGTTGGGTCGCAGCACTAAAAGTTTGCGGTCCTTCCGTTTGGTCTTACTACTGCGCCTCGAGTCTTCACCAAGGTGATGGCGGTGGTGGCAGCACATCTCAGGAGATCGGGGATACCTGTGTTTCCGTATCTAGACGACTGGCTGATCAAAGCGGAGTCGTCGGAGAAGGTGCTCCATCATCTGCAGGAGACAACTCAGTTGTTGTTCAGGTTGGGTTTTTCGATAAATGTACCCAAGTCTCACCTGGTGCCCTCCCAGCGCAACCTGTTCATAGGTGCCGTACTGGACACTACTGTTTGTCGCGCATTCCCTCCTCCTCAAAGGATTCGCGACATACAGGAAATGATTCCTTTGTTTTACCCTGGAGCGGTCGTTCCAGTCCTGAAGGTCCTTCGCCTGCTCGGTCTGATGGCTTCTTGCATTCTCCTGGTCAACCATGCACGCTGGCACATGAGGGCACTCCAGTGGTGTCTCCGCAGGCAATGGTATCAGCACAACGGAGATCTCGGGGAGTCGGTGAAGGTCTCCAGAGAAACTGCAGCGGATCTGTCTTGGTGGAGCGTGGAAGGCAACCTGTCGCAGGGGAAGCCTTTCCATCTACCTCCATCGGTGGCCACGGTGATTTCGGATGCATCCACTCTAGGGTGGGGTGCTCATCTGGGGGATCTGGAGGTCAAGGGTCTTTGGTCTCCAGAGGAAAGGTTGCTTCACATCAACCTTTTAGAGTTGCGGGCGATACGTTTGGCGCTCAAGGCCTTCCTCCCTTCCCTTCGCGGTCGGTCGATCCAAGTCCTGACGGACAACACGACCGCGATGTGGTACATCAACAAGCAGGGAGGAGTGGGGTCGCAGTGTCTCTGCAGAGAGGCTCTTCGTCTCTGGTCCTGGGTTCAGGACCACCAGATTTGCCTGATGGCAAATCATCTGGCCGGAGTTCTGAACGTACGTGCGGACAGTCTCAGCCGGCAGTTCTCTGCCGACCACGAGTGGAGGCTTCATCCAGAGGTGGTTCGTCACGTCTTTCGGACGTGGGGGACCCCTCGGGTGGACCTGTTTGCCACTCGCGAGAATGCTCACTGCCCGTCATTCTGCAGTCTCCAGTATCCGATGCAAGGAGCCTTGGGGGATGCGTTTCAGTTGAGTTGGGGAAGTCAACTCCTTTACGCGTTTCCTCCCATACCCTTGATTCCTCGGGTTCTGAGGAAAATTCGCCAAGACCAGGCCCAAGTTATATTGGTCGCCCCGGATTGGCCAAGAAGGGTGTGGTATACAGATCTACTCCACCTCTCCTCTCATCCGCCGCTCCGTCTCCCTCTCAGGGCAGACCTCCTCTCTCAGATGGAGGGGCAGGTTCTACACCCCCACCTCCAGACATTGCACCTTCATGCCTGGAGATTGAACGGGGCAACCTGATTTCCTATTCTCTCACACCTGATGTAGTGGATGTCATTTTGTCTGCTAGACGTGACTCCACTAAGACTGTCTATTCTTATAGATGGTCTAGGTTTGTTGTTTGGTGTGGTGAGAATGATATTGACCCGTTGAGAGCCCATTTGTCAGATGTGCTCCGGTTTGCTCTCTCTTTGGCTCAACAGGGGCTGGCAGTTGCCACAGTTAAGGGCTATCTTTCGGCACTGTCAGCTTTTATTTGTTTGCCTGATCAGCCCTCTCTTTTTAAGTCACCTGTTGTCTTGAGATTTTTGAAGGGTCTTGTAAATAAGTTTCCTCCTACCCCTTTTATTGTACCTCAGTGGGACTTGAATCTTGTTCTGACTTTTCTGATGGGCTCTCCTTTTGAGCCTCTTCATAAATGTCCTTTGAGGCTTTTAACCTTTAAGGCAGTTTTCCTAGTTGCGATTACCTCGGCAAGGAGGGTGAGTGAGCTTCAAGCTCTTAGTTCCAAGCCCCCGTTCCTGACCATACATGCTGATCGGATGGTTCTAAGGCCCAGGGCTGCTTTTCTTCCTAAGGTGGTGACTCCTTTCCACCTTGGTCAATCCATTACCCTCCCTACCTTTTATCCTCCCCCACACCCTCCCAAGGAGGAGGAGAGGTTGCACCATCTGGACCCTAAGAGGGCGGTGTCTTTTTATTTGGACAGAACTAGAGACTGTCGCTTGGACGATCAACTCTTCATTGGCTTTGCTGGCTGCAAGAAGGGAAGAGCGGTCCATAAAAGGACTTTATCAAGATGGATCGTTCTGTGCATAAAGATCTGCTACTCTTTGGCCGGTAAGGAGCCTCCGGAGGGTATTAGAGCTCATTCCACTAGAGCTAAGTCATCTACCTCTGCTTTGGCTAGAGGTGTTCCTGTGGAGGACATTTGTAGGGCGGCAACCTGGTCTTCCCTCCATACTTTCGCGAAGCATTACTGCTTGGATACGGAAGTCAGGAGGGACGGCCACTTTGCGCGCTCTGTCCTTCAGGATTTCCTGGTTTAGAAGAGTGGACACCCTCCTCCGGGAGTGGGGACTGCTGTGGGACTCTATTCACAAGGTGAGGAATCCACACGGCAGATGTATCTATCAGAAGAACAAGTTACTTACCTTCGGTAACGCTTTTTCTGGTAGATACTATATCTGCCTGTGGATTCCTCACTGACCCACCCGCCTCCCCGTTGTCCACTCTTCTATGCCAGAGTTATTGTACTGTAATGTATATTTGTTTTGATGTCAAGGAAATGTTTCATTTGCTTCCTGCATTTGCTTTACACTGTGTGTTTTGCCTTGACTATTGTATACTGTGTATGCTTTGTATATATCTACTGTCATTGGTCCGTCCGTGTGCCTCGATGGCACGGAAAAAAGGCGGAACTGATGTCATCACGCCGGCGTGGGCCTGTTATAGGCGTCGGTGACGTCAGCGGAGTCGCGAGCGGAGCCGTGTCTCTGTGACGTCCTATCCACGTCAGCGCGAGGCTACGAAAAAAAAAGAATTTCCGAATGTTGCTGACGCAAGGGGGATATTCACAAGGTGAGGAATCCACAGGCAGATATAGTATCTACCAGAAAAAGCGTTACCGAAGGTAAGTAACTTGTTCGACAGGTATGGACCCCATAAATAAATAGACTTGCCATTCTATCACACTTAGCCTCATAGTTGACGTGCCGGCAGGAGGGAGGGTACAGGGAGGGGGAGTTGAGGGCGGGAATGTGAATGGATCTGATGCATGGAGCGTTATGACATGGATGTATGGCTTTATGTTAATATCCTGTAACTGTTCTGGCCGCTTATTCTAACAGGAGAATCTGGGACAATTGGGATAGTATCTGTGAAAAGTTGGCCTGATATATGATGTTTCCAGTTCTGGAACCACCTTGTATCATTCCAAACAATCCCTTATGGTGTTTGGTTGTAAGTCAACCTTATTAGACAAGCTATCCTAGGGGTAACATGGACTAAGCAGCCTTAAAGGCTTAACTCAAGAGATCGTGTTAAGCGAGCTGTTTTACCAATCACAATCCTGTAATATCAAATGAAAGGACACCACACAAGTATATATTATAAAAATATATGTGTTTATTTCTAAAAATAATACCCAGTACTCTTTATGAGCAAAGGGGCACAAGCGTTAAATCAAAAGCACAGTATAACATACAAAGTTGCACAATTATGGATGAGGGTGGGTGGCCACTCAAACCATATATTAAGAAAGTGGTATAAGAGATACCAATCGAACAGTGGTTAGGCCTAGGGCCTAGGGAATCGCTGGGAGCAGTCGGGACAAGCAATGCTGGAGAAGTGTGGCTCACGGTGTAGAGCAGGCAGACCCGGAAGCTGAGGTCAGACCCGGGACCAGGGTTCAATTCCCGACGCGGCAGGGTCTTGAGCTCAAAAGTCCATGGACTCGATAATTCTCGCTTCGGTGCCTGCTCTAATCATGGGTTCTCAGTCTGCAACTCTGGGCATTAAGCTTGCTTAATCTCCACAACGGCACCTGCGGCGGGATGCCTGGCTTTCACCTTGGGGATGCCCTGTAGGGGCTATCTCACAGGGAAAAGCCAGGACGGGTTCCCAAGGCAAGCGCCGGGAAACCTCCGGGTAGCTGTGCGCTCAATAAATGCAATAATAATAATAATAATAATAATAATGCTGAAGTCGGGAAAAGCCCACGGGATTCGGGTGCAGCGCTTAAAGCACACGCATGCACCAATGTAAAGTCAATGGTGCGTAAAAGTTACACAAATAGAGTTTTAGGATACTTCCGCTGAACCTAGATGGACAAAACTTAAGACACAGGCCCTAGAGGTGGGTACCAGTGTGGGGACACCGGCGTTGCAATGTTACCTCACCCACAGGAAGCGGGTGCATAGGGTCGAAGTGGCGTCGGGTTTCGTCATGCAGGTTCTTGGTGCTTGAAGCTGAAGATGCTGCAGGCGATGTGAAGGAGAAGTGCCCGGTGTGATCCAAGGGTGGATCAGAGTAGAAAAGTACCTGAAAGCAGAGGGGACAGAGTCTGGGTCACTCAGCAGTGATCAGGGTGGAACCAGGACGGAACCAGGCAATGTCGGGCGCAATCAGGTGGTTGTCGAGGAGCTTACCTCCGCTGCCACGTGGGCTCTGGGGCATCTGCGACGTCCAGGAGCGGGTCATAAGCTGTCCCACGCAGGCTCTCACCGTCGGCGCTGTCGGTTTCAAGATCGGAGTCAACAACACTTGGCAAAAGCAATCCATGCGGGATTGGGAGATCGCTTCTCACTCGGACCAGGAGGGTCAGAGTGGGGGCTCCTTTTCAGAGGAGCTAGTGCAAATCTAGAGCAACCAGAATCGCAAGTCGGTTTTAGGTTTTCGTCGGCACAGGGGCCACAAGCCAGCTGGCAAGTGACCGGGCCAACACGTTGAGCCAAAGAAAGCAGAAGGGCCCCACGCAGCACTCGTCAAGTGTAGAGGGGTGAGCTTCGGTGCAAGAGTGGCTCAGAGTTGGGGCTTCTCAAACCCCGGTGTACAGCTTCAAGGGTCACTCGTGGGCTGCACGGTCAGCGTCTCGTGGTCTTTTCAAGATGGCGTGCCCCACGCTTCCGGTCGCCTCCACGGGTCTCAGCTCTGCAGGGACTGTGGATCGGGCTGTAAGAAGGCAGGCAAGCTTAATCTCGTTGATCTCTGTTGCTCGAGTTCCGGCGGGAACTGCAACAAAGCAGACGTCGAGGTGCTGGATGGTGCCTGTTTGCACAGGGTGGTCACTCCTTGACCACAAGGGAGATTCTTCAGTCTTCTACGTTGAGTAGGATGTCGAAGGGTCCAGAGTTTCATTTCAAATGTTTCATCAGGATAATCTGAGTGCGTTGACACTGCTCCCATTCTTATACCAATCTAGGGGGCTGGATTACCTGCTAGGTCCCCTCCTATGGGTGGGGCCCAGGAAGGGGGTGGATACACCCCTTTCCTTTGATCCAGGCCGCGCTGGGACAGGGGCTGGTGTGCCCCAGAACTGGTTTGGCCGGATTATGCAAGGGGCAGCCTTGTGCTCCCCAGGCAGTGTCTGGTTTCTTTCAAACCTCCCTGCTACAATCCACTATCTCCTGTCTGGGGTGGTGTAACACCTCCCTGCGACAGGAAAGCCCTTGTCCAGGCCTCCTCTGCTGAGTTTCGGTCAGCAGCAGGAGGTCAGACTCGTGTCTGTGGCAGAAGCATCCACTTTGTGGATCTGAGGCTCTTTTAAAAATCAACCGCGTTTTAGTAAAGTAACATGTCTTCTCCCTCTAGAGGAGTGGAATGCTATCCCCGTCGACAGGACTGTCGAGGGGATAGTATTCCAAATCGTATGACACCTTACACAACATGTTTTGATAAAGCCAAACCAAAGTTGCTATATAACCGCGAGGATTATAATGCACTTAATAGTATATGGTATGGCATTATCCCGGAACAGTTTAGGGAATTGGTCCCGACAGCTGCAGACAGGCTCAGCTCATGCTAGAGCACCATCTCACATAAAACCAAGCACTCTGCCTCCAGGATTGTTAAGGCCAGCCATAGGAGTGACTGATAGGTATATATGTGTCCAGTTAGGTTTAGATATAGGCATACTATATCTAAACAAGGGGTGATTACACCACCTTGCCCCAGCTGAGTGATCAGCCAGTTGTGTCAATTTTAGATAGCCAGCCAGGGGTGGCAAAAGATATGCTGCAGCCCCTGGTAGGCCTTGGATGCACCTATGCCCTGGGCACCTATAGTGCTCTGTACAGGGGCTGATAAGGTGACCCAAGACAATCTAGTTATGCACCTAGGGTACATGGAATCCATTTTACAGAGAGAGCAGATAGCCTGGGGCCCTGATTAGCAGGGAACCAGGCCAACTAAGTCGAAAACCAGCTAAACACAAGGCAAAAAATGTGGGGTAACCATAGTCAGGTATCCACCTTCCTACACAACCCCCCCAAACGAAAGGAGATAAGGCTATCCTTGGCCAGGTAAGCCTATATTGCCTGAGTGGCCATATAAGGAAGTACCTGCACTAGCATGGGTACCTCCTGTCTCATGGTCCACTAAGCAGTCCCTCACCCGTGGGGTATTAGAGGGTCTCCACCAATGGGGAATAACTACCTTGGGTGTGTTTATGCAAAGTCAAAGGCTGGTTTGGATATGGAGTATTGAAGTGAGGCTCCACTAATTTTGGGCTCAGCTTCCTCCAATTATCTTCCACCATGTGTGCCTTTCTTTCTTCAACTGAGTCGCACTGTGCTCTCAGGGTCAACCTCTGGCTACCTAAAGCTGGAGGCTGGGTCCCTCTGTTTGGCTTGCTGGAGGGACAGTTCAGGTTTGGGCCCTTTGTGTCCCAGGTTTGGCTGTCCCCAACAGAATCCATCTGTGGGAGGTCCCTAACTACTTTTAAGGGGGCTCCCTCAGGAGTTTTTAAAGTTTTCACCTTACTAGGGCTACTCGTTTTGGTGCCCCTAATCTGTTGATGGGGGTGCTTTATTTGACAGGGGGCCCTCTGGGTCTCACTGTCCTTCTTGTCCTCTGCAGCCCTGGGCTGACTAAGGCAAGGTAGGGAGGGGCAGGTTACCTGCTCCAGACCGGGTCCCACCTGAGAAGGGTCCACTGCCATCAGAGGCTCTGTCAGGCCAGGCCTAACAACCTCTGGGGCAGTTCCTTCATCAGGGGTAAGATCAGTTCCCTGAGGAGGCTGATCCAGTCCTAGTGTCTGGTGAGGGGAAGATTTCTCTTACTCCTCCATGCTCTCAGTTTGGGTGGAGTGATCCATCATTTTAGGCTTCACAACACATATATCAGTTTGAGTTTGGGCTGCCGCCATCACAGCCCCACCAACCTTTTCAGGAGGAGACTCAGTTTGGGTTTCTGCTGTTATCATAACAGCTTTGCTATTCTGTTTAGGAAGAGCTTCTGCTAAAGATGGGGCTGAGTCTTGCACAGCCCTACCAACCTTTTCAGGAAGGACATCTTGGATTGGGGCTATAGCCAGTACAGCCCCACTAACCTTTCCATTGGCATTTACCATTCTAGAATGGGTTTCCTGTTCAACCTCAACCCAGGCTGAGAATTCTAAATCATTACCAAGTAGGCAGTCTACAGGCAAGTTTGGTGACACTGCCACTCTCTTTGGGCCAGTGACACCTCCCCGGCTGAGACTTACTACTGCCATGGGATGATTTGTGTGGATTCCATCAATGTTTGTTACCTGGTATGTGGCACCAGGTAAAAGTTGCTTAGAGGGGACTATGCAGTCAGCCACCATGGTGATGCTAGCCCCCGTGTCTCTAAAGGCTTCAACTTTCAAACCATTGATGATGGGCTCTTGTCTATATTTGCTCAAGGTATTTGGGCAATCAGAGAAGTTGGCAAACCCCATGCCAGTCTCATAAACAAGATCATTGGGTGATGGGGACCTGGATAGGCCAGGGTCCACCTGGGCTCCAAAAGTAAACCCACCCAGATTCCTGGGTGTGCTCCCACTTCCTGGGGGATTACTGCTGACAGTAACAGGAGGTGTTGGAGCTGGCTTTGGAGGTATATTCTCTTTATTGCCATTCTTGGGACAACAGCTGTCTGTTTTGTAATGCCCAACCTGTTTACAGGCATGACAATAAGGCTTTTTCTGAGTTGATGAAGTTTCTTGGGACCCACCTCCATTCTTGGAGTTTTGGGGCCCTGGGGAAGTCTTTTCCTTACTTCTATCCCCACCCTTATCTTGAGGCTTGGTAGACTCCTTCTTCTGGTTATTGTCCTGATTCTTAGGCCTAATCCTGGTTCTGACCCATTTATCTGCCCTCTTTCCCAATTCTTGGGGAGATGTCAAATCTGAGTCCACCAGGTGCTGGTGTAAGAGCTGGTTCTGACAATTACTTAGGATCTGCTCCCTCATAATCAAATTATACAATCCTGTGAAGTCATGTACTTTGCTGCCATGTAGCCAACCCTCCAGAGCCTTAGTAGCACAGTCTACAAAATCAGTCCAGTCCTGAGTCTGTGTCTTCTGGGTGTCTCTGAACTTCAACCTGTACTGTTCAGTGGTTAAGCCAAACCCATCTATTAGAGCACTCTTCAGGACTTTGTAGTTTTTAGCATCCTCATGTCTGACAGTGAGGAGCTTATCTCTCCCTTTCTCTGAAAAGGAGTACCATAAGATTGCTGCCCACTGTTCCTCAGGAACCTGCTGTACCATGCAGGCTCTCTCAAGAGCAGTTATCCACTTGTGGATGTCATCCCCTTCTGTGTAGGGGGGCACACTCTTTGTCAGGTTTCTAGTATTATAGGACCTGTCTTTCTCTCTAGGAGTTATGTTGCTGCCACCAGTGGCATCTAAGCCACACATTTTCTGTTCCCTTGCTAAAGCAAGTTTAGCTTGGGCCAGGGCTAACTCTTCCCCCTCTCTCTGGAGTTCTACAGCTCTCATCCTGGCCTTATGCTCTCTTCTCTGGGGGGAGGTCATTCCCCTTTGAGAGTTTCTGGAGACACTAGAAATGTTAGACTCCCTGGAAGGGGATCTCACTCTCCTATTGCATGCAGGAATTATGGTGTATGGTCTGGGGAGGTGCTGGCCCTCTCCATTCCCATGTAGGTCCAAGTTGGTCTGGTTAAGCCTGCCAACATGTACCTGGTTACCCTGTTGATCCTGATCATCAGGCTCATCTACTTCTGAGCCCTCCTCCTCCTCCTCTTCTTCCTCTTCTGCAGTGGTCTCATTCTCAGGGTGGGTCACTCCATCTCCTAAATCTAAGGGAGCTGCACTCGCCTTATCTAAGTCATCCTTTTCCAGGATGGCTATCAGGATAGGAATGGCGGGGTGTCTGCCCCATTTTATCCCTCTTGCAATGCACAAGGCACTCAAGTCTTTGAGGCACTCAAGTCTTTGTGGCTAAGTTTGTCATAGCTGGAAGTTGCCTTGGCAAGGTCAACTGTCACAGGCGCAGAGCCTGAAGCTCCTCCTGTGTCAGACATGACTGCTAGTGAGGTGCAAGTGGTGCACTTACCTACAGTAAGTGTTTTCCTACTGTACCTTGCTAGTGAGTTGTAGTCAGTGTGTGCTACTCCCTTTGATCTACAACTACTAAGTTCAGTAGAACTTAATATGCTAAGCTTTTGATTTATATGTACCTAAGGTACTTGATGTGATCTTTCAATTTGATAAAAAGATTGCAATGGTAAAACAACAGCAAGCTCAAATCCGCACCGCTGCACACCAATGTGAGAAGTTGGCCTGATATATGATGTTTCCAATTCTGGAACCACCTTGTATCAGTCCAAACAATCCCTTATGGTGTCTGGTTGTAAGTCAACCTTATTAGACAAGCTATCCTAGGGGTAGCATGGACTAAGCAGCCTTAAATCTTAACTCAAGAGGTCGTGTTTAGCGAGCTGTTTTACCAATCACAATCCTGTAATGTCAAATGAAAGGACACCACACAAGTATATATTATAAAAATATATGTGTTTATTTCTAAAAATAATCCCCAGTACTCTTTATGAGCAAAGGGGCACAAGCGTTAAATCAAAAGCACAGTATAACATACAAAGTTGCACAATTATGGATGAGGGCGGGTGGCCACTCAAACCATATATTAAGAAAGTGGTATAAGAGATACCAATCCAACAGTGGTTAGGCCTAGGGCCTAGGGAATCGCTGGGAGCAGTCGGGACAAGCAATGCTGAAGTCGGGAAAAGCCCGCGGGATTCAGGTGCAGCGCTTAAAGCACACGCATGCACCAATGTAAAGTCAAAGGTGCGTAAAAGTTACACAAATAGAGTTTTAGGATTTTTCCGCTGAACCTAGATGGACAAAACTTAAGACACAGGTCCTAGAGGTGGGTACCAGTGTGGGGACACCGGCGTTGCAATGTTACCTCACCCACAGGAAGCGGGTGACGTCGGGTTTCGTCATGCAGGTTCTTGGTGCTTGAAGCGGAAGATGCTGCAGGCGATGTGAAGGAGAAGTGTTCGGTGTGATTCAAGGGTGGATCAGAGTAGAAAAGTACCTGAAAGCAGAGGGGACAGAGTCTGGGTCACTCAGCAGTGACCAGGGTGGAACCAGGACGGAACCAGGCAATGTCGGGCGCAATCAGGTGGTTGTCGAGGAGCTTCTCTCTGCTGCCACGTGGGCTCTGGGGCATCTGCAATGTCCAGGAGCGGGTCACGAGCTGTCCCACACAGGCTCTCACCGTCGGTGCTGTCGACTTCAAGATCGGAGTCAACAACACTTGGCAAAAGCAATCCACGCAGGATTGGGAGATCGCTTCTCACTCGGACCAGGAGGGTCAGAGCGGGGGCTCCTTTTCAGAAGAGCTAGTGCAAGTCTGGAGCAACCAGAATCGCAAGTCAGTTTTAGGTTTTCGTTGACACAGGGGCCACAAGCCAGCTGGCAAGTGACCGGGCCAACGCGTTTAGCCAAAGAAAGCAGAAGGGCCCCACGCAGCACTCGTCGAGTGTAGAGGGGTGAGCTTCGGTGCAAGAGTGGCTCAGGGTTGGGGCTTCTCAAACCCCGGTGTACAGCTTCAAGGGTCACTCGTGGGCTGCACGGTCAGCGTCTCATGGTCTTTTCAAGATGGTGAGCCCCACGCTTCCGCTCGCCTCCACGGGTCTCAGCTCTGCAGGGACTGTGGATCGGGCTGTAAGAAGGCAGGCAAGCTTAATCTCGTCGATCTCTGTTGCTCGAGTTCCGTCAGGAACCGCAACAAAGCAGACCTTGAGGTGCTGGATGGTGCCTGTTTGCACAGGGTGGTCACTCCTTGTCCACAAGGGAGATTCTTCAGTCTTCTACGTTGTGTAGGATGTCGAAGGGTCCAGAGTTTTGTTTCAAATGTTTCATCAGGATAATCTGAGTGCGTTGGCACTGCTCCCATTCTTATACCAATCTAGGGGGCTGGATTACCTGCTAGGTCCCCTCCTATGGGTGGGACCCAGGAAAGGGGTGGATACACCCCTATCCTTTGATCCAGGCCGCGCTGGGACAGGGGCTGGTGTGCCCAGAACTGGTTTGGCCGGATTATGCAAGGGGCAGCTTTGTGCTCCCCAGGCAGTATCTGTTTTCTTTCAAACCTCCCTGCTACAATCTACTATCTCCTGTCTGGGGTGGTGTAACACCTCCCTGCGACAGGAAAGCTCTTGTCCAGGCCTCCTCTGCTGAGTTTCGGTCAGCAGCAGGAGGTCAGACTCGTGTCTGTGGCAGAAGCATCTATTTTGTGGATATGAGGCTCTTTTAAAAATCACCGCGTTTTAGTAAAGTAACATGTTTTCTCCCTCTAGGGGGGTGGAATGCTATCCCTGTCGACAGGACTGTCAAGGGGATAGTATTCCAAATCGTATGACACCTTACACGACATGTTTTGATAAAGCCAAATCAAAGTTGCTATATAACCGCGAGGATTATAATGCACTTAATAGTATATGGTATGGCATTATCCCGGAACATTTTAGGGAATTGGTCCCGACAGCTGCAGACAGGCTCAGCTCATGCTAGAGCACCATCTCACATAAAACAAAGCCCTCTGCCTCCAGGATTGTTAAGGCCTGCCATAGGAGTGACTGATGGTATACATGTGTCCAGTTAGGTTTAGATATAGGCATAATATATCTAAGCAAGGGGCGATTACACCACCTTGCCCCAGCTGAGTGATCAGCCAGTTGTGTCAATTTTAGATAGCCAGCCAGGGGTGGCAAAAGATAGGTATACAACGTTTACCACGCATTTTTTACCACGCACTACACTTACAACGCAGGCATTACCACGCATACCATTACAACGCATTGCGCTGGGGGGCGCTCTAGGATAGGGAATAAGTTTAATTTTATATCCAACACCTTCCCTAGTATCCACGGGGACTGGAGTTGGAATATAAAATTATACTTACCACTATCCAGCACCTCAAAGCGCTATGCGTTGTAACGGTATGCGTTGTAAATACCGCGTTGTAATGGTATGCGTGGTAATAGTATGCGTGGTAACGTCATACATCCCAAAAGATATGCTGCAGCCCCTGGTAGGCCTTGGATGCACCTATGCCCTGGGCACCTATAGTGCTCTGTATAGGGGCTGATAAGGTGACCCAAGCCAATCTAGTTATGCACCTAGGGTACATGGATTCCATTTTACAGAGAGAGCAGATAGCCTGGGGCCCTGATTAGCAGGGAACCAGGCCAACTAAGTCGAAAACCAGCTAAACACAAGGCAAAAAATCTGGGGTAACCATAGTCAGGTAGCCACCTTCTTACAGAATCTATTAGTCAACTCTCCTGGGCAGTAGGAACAAGTGTCGTATAATTCGTTAAACTGTATTAGAGAACCACGTTTTAAGCAGCCATGCTCAAACATTCTCATGTTTGCTGTTTGTGTTGGAAAACAATAAAAAGATTTTAGGTAATTCGCCGAAAGGTAGGGCTTCGAGATTGCCCTCTCCAGCTCCGAGGCATCGTTCTAGAGATGTCATCTCTCCATCGCCTTCTCCTTCTCCTCCAGTGACTCCGGCTCATTCTCCAACACCGAGAGGTTCTCTGGCACATTCACCGATGCCGAAGGTTACTCCTGGGCCGAGCTCTTGGCCGGCGCAAAGGGATTCTAATGAACCTGTACATACGGCCTCTCCTGTCTTGGGCCCGACGTCACCTGTGCCTTCACGGCCTTGTGTGGATCAGGACACGGCTCCTTATCCATCCTTTCCTGGACCTGGTTCGGATCCATCGCAGTTCCTCAATGCGATGTATGGCATGTTTGCCAAGGCAGCCTACCCCACCAGTGCACCTTCGGGCCCGTGGGTCAGCTTGCATTTAATTTGGGCGTTCATCAACAATATGCCCAGGCGCCTTTCATGCATTTTATGCTGACGGCGCTATCCTGGCACTTTCAGGCTCTGAGGTTCTCAATGCCAGTCTCTCGGTCTCCGGCTCCAGCTGGTGGTTGCTCTTCTTCTCGGCTTCGAGCAGCTCCTTTGCCCGCTTAGGAAACTGTACCTTTGACAGCTGTGGCTGTTTCATCGGCGCTGCGTTTGGGGCCTTTCGACGTTGATTCCTGTTCCAAAGATGAGATCTAGGAGAAAGGAGCAGAGGCTTCTAGAGGAAGAGGAATATCAGCAGGATGAGGCTGAAGAAGGTGAGATTGAAGGAGATGAGTTTGTAGGCCTTCAGGAGGCAAGTGGATTAGAGACTTCCCCAGAATAGGAACTTTCATCTCCAAAGGCTTTACCCTCGCAAGATGTTGCACCTTATCATGCAGTTATTAGAAAGGCTGCTGAACTTTTAGATCTTCAGCTACATACTGCTGATTTAAAACCGGATATTCTGACAGAGGTATTACATTATCCTTCCTCTGTGGTTGAGCCTCTGTTGCCATTTAATGAGGCTTTAATTGAGCCTATTTTGGAGGTGTTGAGGAAGCTCCTTTCTGCACCTTCAGTTTACAGGACAATAGCAAGTAGGTACAAACCTGCACCAAATGACCCTGCATTTCTTTTAATTCATCCTTCTCATGAAAGTTTAGTGGTGCAGGCTTCTTGTTCAAAGCAATTGACTGGGTCTTTCCCCCAGACTCCTGGTAACAGGGATTCAAAAAAATGAGAGCAGTCTGCTAAAAAGGTTTTCTCCTCTTCAAGTATGGCTATGAAATCCACCAATTCAACCCGCTTGTTGGGGAGCTATATTCATGCCTGGATGGACTCAGGAAAATAGTTAGTTCCAAAGTTGCCGGGGAAAGATGGGAGATTTTTTCAGGAGATTGAGGTGAATACCCAGGCGGCTGCTCGGTTACACAGTCTGAATTAGACACTGCTGATTCAGTGGAAAGAGTGATGGGCTCTTCTGTTGCTACAAGAAGGCATGCCTGTATTAGGTCTTCAGGTTTCTCTCCTGGTGTTCAAAATATTCTTCTTGATCTTCCCTTTGATGGTTCCAGGCTTTATGGGTAAAAGGCTGATTCTGCGCTACAGAGGTATAAGGACAGTAGAGCCATGTCTAAATCTTTGGGACTCCAGTAACAATCTAGAGGATTTGGTTTTAAAAGGTATTGTGGTTTAGGCAGCATGCCTTCCTTTCGAGGCTGCCAACAACTTCAGCAGCAGCAGAGTCTACAGTACAAATCTTATAAAAGGAAGAATAGAGGTCGTTTGCGGGGTGGAGCCCGTCAACTCTCCTCCTCCTACTACTACCCCTCCTCTTCTGCCCCTGCCACTGGTGTCTCTAGAAAGCATCCCTAGATCCCCCATCTTGCAGCATGCTGGTTGGGTATCCCATTTACTACAAGATTGGAAATCTATAACATCAGACCTTTGGGTTCTGAATCTTGTGGAAAATGGGTACGCCCTTCCCTTCAGTGAGTTTCTTCCTCCTTATCCTCCTCGCTAGGGTGGGTGTTCAGAGGACCATTTGTTGCTTCTACAGCAGTAGGATCTTGTGTTATTGCAAAAAGGTACGATAGAGGAGATCCGGGAGCAGAAAAGGGGTCAGGGATGCTACTCCTTGCACTTTCTGATCCCCAAGAAGGATGGCAGGTTAGGCCTATTCTAGACCTGAGGGACTTGAATTTTTACCTCAAGCAGGGGAAATTCAAGATGTTGACCCTCGCTCAGGTTCTTCTGGCGTTGCAGCAAGAAGACTGGATGGTGTCGATTGATTTGCAGGATGCGTATTTCCACATCCCCATCCTGAAGTCGCATCAGAAGTATCTCCATTTCACAGTAGGGTCCCAACACTACCAGTTTGCCTGAAGTACTACAAAAATAACATAGAGGGCTATACCTACCAATAGCCCCAATCCCATTTACCAAATAATCAGTCAGTTGGCAGTTAAGAAAGTTCAATCATTTATTAAGCGAAATACTCTATAGAGGAGCCTCTCCAACCCTCACCCATCAGGTGCGCGGAGAAGACTGTTGGCTTGCATTCAAACATGAGGTTATATACTTTTCAGTTCAACACATATAATCTCTGTAAAAGGAAACACACCAGTTGGCCCTCAAGCTCCAGGGAAGTGTAGTGTAGTTCCTATATTCCCAATAGGCTCTGCACATTGGAATAACATATACTATAGTTTAGACGTAGGACTGAGGTCGACTAGGTCTCTATTGCATATGTTAGACTTAATTGTGAGTGCCAGCTAGCTCAGAGGTCAATAGAAACTTTCTCGAATTCACAAGAAGGGATTAGTTTCTGACAACTGCATAAACATGACAAATTTGTTTCCCAAGAATAAGAAATCAATCTCTAGAGTCACGGAAACAATAGATGGCTATTTTATTCAGTCAATTGTGCATGCTTTGTTTCACCAGAGGTAATGAGAAAAAAGAGAGGTGGGCGTTTTCAATAAAAAGTATTTATTGAACAGTCTTCTTTCTCAGACATAAGAAATGTATTGCCACAATCTAAATACTGGTTATAAAGTATAATGCGTACAGTATAAATAGTATTATAAAATAATACTGTAAAAGATTGGTATGGTTTCTAAGCCATAAAAAATAACATAAGATACATACATTAATAAATAATGACTAAAAGTACTCAACTGGTGCTTCTAAAATACGCCTACCCCGGTGTACCTAACCTAGGTCTAGTACGAGGGAAGAAGTAAGTGAGGTGTAGCTTAAGTTTAGTATTCTTTTGCCAAAAATCTTTTCTAAGAATTCTCTAAGGGTCTAATCAGTTCTGTGTACGTTGGTTTTAGAATGAAGGAGGTCTTGTATATCTCTCTCTCAGAACTCAATTTCCCAGCAACCCGCAAGGGTAACCTGGAAACACTGGAGCTGGATTTCTCGGCAGGAGAAAAGACAGCGTCTCTCAGTTCATCAACTGGAGGGTCGGCTTCCGTCGGTACTTGCTGCTGCAGGGCACATCTCAAAGAGACACGTTAGTGATAGATTCCTTACCTTAGAATATCCCCAGGCGTCAGACTGGATCCGGATATTTTTTGCGTAGCAGTACCCATGCGCGTCGGTAGGCGTCATCCGCGGCTCCACGTCCGTCGTCGGCGTCGTGGGCGCCGTGATGACGTCATCGGAGTACTTAGACGCCGCCTCCGCGTGCTGACGTCAGTTCTTCTTTTTCCCGTGCCAGCAAGTGCAGATCCGGAAAAAGTTGTACCCTGGTCAATTTTTGACTAACTTTTTACGATTCTTTTGATCTACTTTCGAAATCTCTGGACTCCGACGGTGCCGGTAGGGATACCCGGATTCAAGCCCTGCGCCGACTGCAACCGACTGATGTCGGTTTCCGACCTCCATCGCCGGTACCTGCACTGTCTAGGCCCGGACGACGACGACAAGTCCTGCTCCGACTGCCGGGCCCTGACATCTAAAGCAAGACGGGAGCGGTCCCGTAATCGACTCGAGCTTTGGCAGTCCATCCCGCGCCGCTCGAGGTCCCGGTCCGAAAGGAGGTCGAGAGACCGGTCACGGGGCTGGAGTCACCACAGTTCCGGAAGTTGTCATCGGCCTTCGGGCTCGAAGTCCTCAGGTAAGAGGCACAAGAAGTCGAAGAGGCACCATCGCTCTTCTGACTCCCCCCGACGCTCACGCGAAGCGGCCGGGGGTTCGGGCGTCACCGCCCATACGGCTCCGCCGGAGCCGCGGGCGTCGTGGCCTGCTCCATACCCACTGGTCCCTGGGCAGCACACGACGTCGGAGGAGATCGAGACCTTCCTCTCGGCCATGAGGTCGCTCACTCCTCCATCGGGTTCCGCAGCGTATCCGGGCCAAGCGGCCCCGACTGGGTCCACCAGCGGTCTGGGTTCTTCAGCTCTGGCGCCGTCCGGTGCTTCAGCCCCGGCGCCGCCGGTGACTTCGGTCTCGATGCCGCAGGGCCCCACTGGATCCGGATACGCGTCACCGCCAGTCGACCTCACGACCTCACCGGCGCCGGCCCTAAGGGTGTCGCCCCCGGCGCCATCCCAGGATGACGCCGTCCCTGGTCCTACCCTCAATTCGGGTCCAGCGTCGGAGCAGCGCCGCTCAGCGCCGCATCCAACACCGTTTGGAGATTTCTATTTCTATGACCCGGCCCCATCCTTTGAGCCTCAGTACTAGGCAATGGGTGACGAGGGGGATTGGGAGGGGTCTGAGGACCTTCTGGCACATGAGTGTCAGTCTTCTGTGGACTGGACAGGAGGGCTTGGGGATGCCAGTGGTCTGGACACTTCGCCTGACACTGGTTTTGTCTCCCCTCCTAGCGTGGCTACAGAGGAGGGGGCTGCTTATAGCATGGTGCTGACGAGGGCGGCCAAGGCCTTGGGCCTTGAGCTTCCCGTCGCGGCCGTGAGGACTAACCTCCTCTCTGAGGTCCTTAAACCGCAGTCAAGCTCGGCCGAGCCTCTGCTGCCTTTTAATGAGGCCTTATTGTTCTTCTGTGCACTTGGTCCAAGCCCGCTTCAGGTCAGCCTGTGGATAGGAACGCGGCCAGGCGCCACCGCGCGGCTCTGGGCGACCCTTGATTTCTGTCTACCCACCCCACCCCGAGAGCCTGGTTATCCAGGCCTCTAATTCCCAGACCGTATTCCCGTGGGCTCCCCCCGATCGGGAATCCAAGAGGTACGAGCAATACGGGAAGAAAGTATTCTCCTCCCTGAGTTTAGGATTGCGGTCAGTCAACACCGCGTGACTCTTGGGCCGCTAAGCCCACTCTCTGTGGGATACGGTCGCAGACGTGCTGCCAGAATGCCCAGTGGAGGTCCGGGCTAAACTCGGCCAAACCCTTGTGGAGGGTCGAGATGCGGCGCATTATTGCATCCGGTGTGGGCTGGACACTACTGACTCACTGAGCAGAGCGATGGCAATGATGGTGCTGATCAGTCGCCACGCCTGGTTCAGGTCCCCCAACTTCTTGGCTGATTTCCAAAACACTCTTATGGACATGCCGTTCGATGGCCGTCGCCTCTTTGGCGACAAGGCAAACCATGCGCTTGAGCGCTTTAAGGACTCCAGGGCTACGGCCAAGTCCATGGGCCTCTCAGCCCCGTGCCAGAAAATGGCTGCCTTTCGCTCCTTTCGTGGCCAAGGAAGGGGCGCCCCCACATGTCCGGCCAGCCACGGACCATCCAGAGAGGTGGCGGACGTGGGAACCGCTGTGGTGGCGATCGGGGACAACGGTGAGGCCGGTCCACACCTATCCCTGCACCATCCACCTCAAAACCCTCCTAGTCCGAGCTTTCAGGCCCATGTGACTACAGTGGGGGGCAGGGTTCGCCATCACCACCACCACTGGCACACTGCCACATCGTACAGGTGGGTGCTGCAAATCGTCCGAAGGGGCTACTCCCTCCCCTTCGAGACGTCCCCTCAGCCATGCCACCGCAGTGCCACCGCGTGTCTAGGGATCACTTGAAACTTCTGCAGGAGGAAGTTAGAGCCCTCTTGGCAAACGGGGCCATCAAGCGCGTTCCTGGGCCAGAAGTAGGGTGTGGTTGTTACTCCCACTAATTTCTGGTACCCAAAAAGGGCAAAGGGGGCCTACGCCCTATCTTGGACCTACGGAACGTCAACGGCTTCCTCTGGAAGGAGAAGTTCAAGATGCTGACATTTGCTCAGGTCTTAGCTGCCCTAGACCCTGGAGACTGGATGGTAGTGTTGGACTTGCAGGACGCTTATTTTCACATCCCCGTTCTGCCGGCCCACCGGCAATACCTGTGGTTCATGGTAGGCCACAAGCACTTTCAGTTTACCGTGCTCCCCTTTGGCCTTACCAGCGCCCCACGGGTGTTCACGAAAATGATGGCGGTGGTCGCAGCTCACCTGCGCAGGTTAGGGGTCTCAGTCTTCCCCTACCTCGATGACTGGTTGTTGAAGGTGGGCTTGTCCCAGACAGTCGTCAGCCACCTCCAGACTACGGCCGACCTCCTGCACCTGCTGAGGTTCTCCATCAATGTGCCAAAGTCACACCTGTGTCCCTCTCAGAAGCTCCTCTTCATCGGAGCGGTTCTAGACTCGGCGCAATTTCGGGTTTATCCTCCAGAACAGCGGGTTCGGGATATTCAGGCTCTGATTTCGATCTTTCAGCCTGTATCCTGAGTCTCGGTCAGGTTGACGGTGCGGCTTCTGGGGCTGATGGCCTCCTGCATCCTTCTGGTGCATCACGCCCGGTGGCGGATGTGGGCTCTGCAGTGGGACCTGAAGTTTCAGTGGGCCCAGCATCAGGGCAACTTGTCCGACCATGTCTTGATATCGGAGGGCACTGCAAGACAGTTGCAGTGGTGGCTCATGGACCGCGATTGGGTCAGAGGCAGATCCCTCTCCCTACCCCAACCAGAGCAAGTGGTTGTGACGGACGCGTCCCTCCAGTGTTGGGGGGGCCACATGGGAGAGGCGGAGATCAGAAGCCTCTGGTCTCCGGCGGAGTCCCGGCTCCACATCAACCTTCTGGAGCTGCGGGTGATCTGGCTTGCACTGAAGGCATTCCTGCCCTCTGTCCGGGGGAGTGTAGTGCAGGTGTTCACGGACAACACCACCGCCATGTGGTACTGCAACAAACAGGGCGGGTCGTGGACCCTATGCCAGGAGGCTCTGCGCCTCTGGCAGTGGCTGGAACATCAGGGCGTGACCCTGGTGGTTCAACACCTGGCAGGTTCCCTGAACGCCAAGGCGGACGAACTCAGCCGTCGGTGCATGATGGATCACGAATGGCGTCTGAACTCGGACGTGGCGCAAGGCCTCTTTCGGCAGTGGGGAGAGCCTTGGTTAGATCTATTCGCCACAGAAGAGAACGCGCAATGTCATCAATTCTGCGCGTTGGAATTTCCAAGGCAGCACTTGCTCGGAGACGCTTTTCGTCGCGAGTGGAGTTGCGGTCTGTTGTATGCCTTTCCGCCTATACCACTTCTGCCCAGTGTGATGAAGAAGATCAGGCGCGACCGGGCCCAGGTTATCCTTGTGGCTCTGGACTGCTCACGAAGATATTGGTATCCAGAGCTACTCAGCATGTCTGCCTCTTCAGGAGGACCTTCTGTTGCAGCAGCAGGGGACGGTCCTCCACCCAAACCTGTCCAGTCTTCACCTCCATGCTTGGATATTGAGCAGCGACAGTTGAGGCCATTTGACTTGCCTCCTGAAGTTTGTAATGTGATTCTGGCAGCCAGGCGTCCCTCCACGAAGTCGGTATACGCCTGCAGATGGAACAGATTGTGGCATGGTGCACAGCAAAGGCTGTGGATCCACTCTCTGCCCCCCTTTATGAGGTTCTCCTCATTCTTCTTTCTCTTGCCCAGCAGGGCTCTGCTCTGAGCACTATCAAGGGCTACCTTTCTGCCCTTTCTGCCTTCTTAAGGCTACCTGATCAGCCTTATTTGTTCAAGTCCCCGATTGTTAACAGATTCTTAAAGGGCATCACTCATATGTTCCCTCCTGTTCCTTTCGTGATGCTCCATTGGAACTTGAACCTGGTTCTAACTTACCTGATGTGCGCTCCTTTTGAGCCGCTTCATAACTGTCCTCTCCATCTTCCTACACTTAAGACTGCTTTCCTGGTTGCCATCACCTCTGCCAGGAGAGTGAGTGAGCTCCAGGCTCTTTCCTCTAAACCTCCTTTCCTTTCTGTCCATCCGGACAAAGTTGTGTTGCGGACAAAACCCTCTTTCCTGCCCAAGGTAGTCACAGCCTTCCACATCGGGCAGTCCATCACCTTGCCCACCTTCTTTCCGCCTCGGCATCCCTCGAAAGAGGAAGAGAGGCTCCACCGTCTGGACCCAAAATGTGCGCTCTCTTACTATCTGAATCGCACACGCCAGTTCCGGGTGGAGGACCAACTCTTTGTTGGTTACGTGGGTGCTAAGAAAGGACGGGCGGTGCACAAGCGGACCATCTCTAGGTGGATCGTGTTGTGCATCCAGGCGTGCTACTCTTTGGCTAAAAAGGAACCTCCTGTTGGGCTGAGGGCCCACTCCACTCGGGCAACGGCGACTACTACTGCCCTGGGCTGATGAGTCCCCTTGCAGGACATTTGTCAGGCAGCTATGTGGTCCTCGCTGCACACGTTCGCAAGACACTACTGCCTGGACAGCCAAGTCCGGAGGGATGGCTTCTTTGGCCGTTCCGTCCTCAAGGACTTTCTGGTGTGATTATTGGTTCGCAGACGCACCACCGGGGTTGGTATTGCTGGGGTATCTATTCTAAGGTAAGGAATCTATCATTAATGTGTCTCTTTCAGAAGCACAAGTTACTACTTGTGTAACGATATATCTGTAAGAGACATTAATTAGTGATAGATTCCTTACCGGCCCACCCATCCTCCCTGTTCTGCGAACCGATATCTAGGGTTAAGGTCATCCCCTTTCAGGGCCCTAGTTTCATGGCACCAGTGTTGGTTTTTATCATGGCTCTGCGTTTCTGGCGCGGAAAAGCTGTGTAAAGAATTGACGTCAGCGCGCGGAGGCGGCGTCTAAGTACTCCGACGACGTCATCACGGCGCCGACGACGGACGTGGAGCCGCGGACGACACCTACCGTCGCGCATGGGTACTGCTACGCAAAAAAAATCCGGATCCAGTCTGACGCCTGGGGATATTCTAAGGTAAGGAATCTATCACTAACTAATGTCTCTTACAGATATATCGTTACATAAGTAGTAACTTGTGCATCGGGCAAGTAGATAGTCGAACTGCTCCAAACCACCTTGTGTTTGTCTGGGCAAATGTAGGCATATTTATACCTTGAATGTGCCGAGTATGACGTAAGGTTGGACATAATAACGTCATCAAAGACTCAGTTCTTAAATACATGTGCGATGCCACTTGTATCAGACATGTTTAAGATTTGACCTAACATTTCTGCGAAATGTACTGGGCAATTTGTTGATAATAATGCATGTATCTCTGCAGAAGTCCTTGCAACCTACAAATCATACGTTTCTCTGGGCGAGGTCAGTGTCACAGCTTTTTGCAAAAGAGTGGCTTTCATTCTGCTTAAAGTATCAATTCTTATAGAAGAGATATTCAGTGAAGGCCATAACACTGTCTCCGTGTCTGTCTTGCTTTTTGGATACAATACTTGCATACAACAAGTGACCCTGGCCGACACACTAACTAGATACGTTCTTCCGGGCAACATGCCACAACAGCTGTGATCATTGAGCATAACGTAGCTGCCATTGGAAAGCTGCCTGAAAATTGGTTCTATCAAGGCTGCTGGTGTCCCGTGCAGGTGACAGGAAAGGTTATTTGAAAAACCTTTGCAGGCTCCGTGTAAATTAATACCTTGACATAAGAGTGTACCACTCAGTGAATTCTTACAATTTGTACCACTAAGAAATACTTCCTTTCCCCAACTCCAAGATTTGGGTGTATACGGTAAAGTCCAGGTCGACTTAATGCATTCTTTACCTAACCTTTCATACAGGCCCGCTGGTATGTGGCTTAAGCAATATTGAAATTGGAAAATTGTCACTGTTATTGTGATGGTGCCAGGTATTATCCATTCAATTACAGGCTTCTCAGAAACTGTAAATGGTAATCTTTCCAGTTTTTAAATGCTCATCACCGTATAGTCTGCTCCTCTTTGTGCCAAAGAGATTTGTTTATCATTAAGGTTAAATACAGCAAACAATGATGTGGTGTTGATTAGACGCCATGGCACGTAGCCTGAATGGAGATTTTGTAACGTCCAGCCTAGCTGCATTATAGAACGTAATTGGGACTGGCCATGGTGTAACATTAGCATGTCTTGCTCTAATATGTCAATGGCAGATGATACAATGCTGTCCAAAGAATAAATTCTGGAGGACAGAGTCGTTAACCCATTGTCCACTACAGAGAGTGCTTTCTCTAAATTAATACGATCAATTTCTCGTATCTTTTCTGCAGTTTCCATTTGCGTGATTTTCCAGGCTTCATTGTGACCAGCATATATCCCGGCGTATATAAAAAGTTTTTGCCGTGGTTTGTGAGGCCCCATTAAGAAATCTCGCAAATAATTGCCTTCTTTAAGTAAAGATAAGTGTTTTTTGATTTCTGGAAGTGTGGATTTCTGTAGCCATTCAAGGCATAGTTTTCCTACACTGTAAGTAGTTAATATCCCTGGATGTTGTCTCCAGGAGTATCTTGGATCTGGCCTATTCACTGTGAACCCTTGTGTTTTGTTCAGGAATCTATCTTGACAGTTATTTGTGTCTGTGGGCCAGATTAACCATTTTTTCCAATCAGGATTAGTTGTGTTTTGTTTTAAAATATAGGGTATGTCTTCCTCATCTTCTGTAGTATCATTACTGTCAGATCTGGGCTTAGGTACAGACGGTTTATTTAAATCTATTATCTTAGCCAGGCCAAGACAAGAAGTTTGTTGAACAGTGTCATTTAAAAACATTATTTGTTCTGGTATAATGCAGGCTCTGAATAAGGCTTCGAAACCTTGCAACTGCCAGTCTTTTGTGCCACAGACAGATTTTGTCTCAATGTTGTCTTTCCAAAAGTCAAAGCATAATGTAGACAGCTGAGCATAAAAGTTTGCAGAATACATTTGTTTAGTATTGGTCAACATTGTTTTCATTCCTGTTTTATTCATATTTTTTAAATTAAACGTTTCTGGACTCGTTATATTATACCCTGAGAAGTATTCAATTTGTCATGAATTGATTTTGAGCTACCCTTTGGTGGCGTTGGACAATGTTCCTATTGATTATAAGTAAAAACATTTCTAGGGCTTGCAGATTTATGCAAATAATGGTGACCATAATGATTAAAACAATACATTTGTTCATAATCTGATGAACCTTCTAGGTGTTCATGATTTGTAAATTTAGCTGACATTTCTAAATCTGTCATCATGTTATTAACAGTTTCAAAGTCCCAATCATCAGAAAATGTGCTGGCTGAGACAAAGTTACTTAAAGAAACCCTAAACTGGTGTAGAAACTTCAACAGCTCCACCGGGCCATAAATGTCATAATCAGTTCTGTCCCATGCTACACCACCAGGTATAGGAGCTGCTGTGATGTTCACTGATGACAGGTCTCTTCGTTCACGATGAAATGATTTGTAAGGTTGTAGGAGTAAGTTGATGTTCTTACTTGCTGTGTCCATTGTACTATATTTTCCATCTATCATTTTTCCCAAACTTAACACAAGTATGAGCCAAAGCAGGAGGAAAGGTACACCTAACACAATCCAAAATTCAACCCATGGTGAAACCAGATATGTTTTCCCAAGTTGATGAAAGAGTTCTCTTATTTTTTCTTCGAATGTTTTATTTGCTGGCTTTGTTTCAGGTTCACTGGGATCCTCAGAAAATGTATCAAAGTTAATGAAGTAGCCAGAGGCAGTTCTGTCAATTGTTGGAATTGCATCCGGATTGTTCTGAATCCCTGGAGTTGCTTCTTCCTTAGTCATGTTTGTATAGTCAGATGCTACATCATTGTAGACCGGTGTTTCTTGGCGAACTGTTATTTGGGTATCCAGAGGCACAAGTTCAATGGCTTTGTTGCATAGTCCTTCTTTTCTAACTGTAGGTGTATCAAACGTGATAAGTCTTTCATTTTGAACCTCTTGGATTGTAGCAAGATTTGGTTGTCTGCTACATCTTGGGAGTCCACTGGGCCTACTACTTATATTGGCCACATGATGTGGTTTGACCAGGTCGATGGACACAACTCTGTTCTCCCTTTTACCAGCAAGGGGCGGTAGAAACACTGATCTTGTACCGTGGATTGCTAAGACAGGTGCTGCTTATCTGTAAGAAGGCCCAAATTCCTTCTTTACCGCGATCTTTTCCCTGGCTAGATCCCCAATCTTTGGAATCCAGACAGGTCTTGCTGGGACAGGTGGTTTCTTTTCAATGGTTGTTGGCTTTTTTGTCGTGTTACTCAGACTTCTTCTTGTTTCATTTAAGTCCTGTAAAACAGCCAAATGATCTTTGACTTCAAAAGGTTTTTGTGCCACCACTGAAGTTTGACAATCGAGGTCTTCGATTAACATTCTAGTACCAAACATTAATTCGTATGGAGTGATTCCACCCAGAGAATTTCTTGGCAGATTGTTAAGACTACGTTGGACACTTATTAGATGTTTGACCCACCCATCACCCGAACCTAATACCCTAGCTGTTATAGATTGCTTTATGTCACATTTTTTTCTTTCCACTACCACATTACCCTCAGGATGGAAGGGACTAGAATACCGCAATGCAACGCCCAAGCTAGCCATGGCCTCCTTGTAAGCTCGAGAGCTACGTATTTGCCGATAAAGACTCGCAAATCTTTTATAACAGTTCTGGCGTCAGCTGAGCGTTGGGGCCATATCCAAATAAATCGTGCCTAGTAGTTGTGGGACAACATCTGTTCCTGGTGACGTCTGCCTGTAGATAGCCTATTGCTGTCTAACAGTGGTGTCTGAACTGGACTGGCTACATTATAGTCTGGTATCTGGTGGTTGTTAAAGCTATGATATTTGTAGCAGGTATCACAGTTGATTCCGGATTCGTATACTTGGACGCTCATTCCTGGCCACCAGTACATCTCTTCTAATTCTATTAGAGATTTTAAGATCCCTTGGTGTGTCAGACCCACTCCCATATGTGCTTCTTGAACTAAAGCACCTCTCTGGTTCCTGTTTGGAATTGCTCTGTCCCCCACTCCAGGGATTTGAGCAAAAGGAACGGAGTTTGCATCAATTATGTATGTATACGTGAGTGGATAGTTCAGAGGTAACACTGCATAGCTGTCTTCCATTGAGGCTTTGACTTCTAGCAATGTTTCACCGTCTATCATTGTTTTTGAACGATTGATTGTGGCTAAGGAAGCCGTTTGCACTGCTGCCTTTGCGGCTTCATCAACCAATGAATTCCCTGCAACGTGAACGCCATCACGCTGATGACTAAGTATATGAATCACGTGAGTCTTTTGTAGTTCTTTCTGTAAAAGAACTATTTGTTCCCAAAGCTTTTTATGCTTGATTGTGCCACCTTTTGTATTTCTGAAACCATTTTGAACACATGTCTGCAGATATTCATTATAGTTCCTGACGCAGTTGTATGAATCGCACATTATGAGTGTGGGGAATCCGCGATCGGTATTTTCTAGCGCCATCTTGAAAGCCTGTAGTTCAGCTCGCTGAGCTGTACAGTCTCCGAGTGATTGAGTTTTAGTGACCATTGGTTGGAATTTACCTTTGTGCCAGCGACCTTTAACAATCGTGCATGCAGCTCTATAGGCTTGTTTACCCCCAATTGCGGGCTGTGCTGATCCGTCTGTATAGATTGTACATCCGTAATGTTGAAGAGGCAGAATTTCGGTCGGCAGAGGACATTTGTGTTCGTATTGTAGGAATTCTTGTGCCTTCAAGTAGGGATCAAACACGTATTCAACATCTGTAGCAGCAAGAGAGTTAACCCATTGTATCCATCTCAGATGTAAAGCCTTAGCATTGGGAATGCTTGCTTTCGTCACTGCCTCTAAGGCAGGTACAGGTGTAACGATCATTATGCATTTTTTTCCTGCGCGAGAGCTATCTCCTTTGCTACTGCAGTTTGAACCGCTGTCAGAATTTTTTCTGTTGAAGTGAATTTTATTTCAGCTTGTGTGTACAAGTGTGATTTGTATGCTATTGGTACCTTTTCACCTTCATTAAAGGTCAGGTACGTGTATCCGCATCTCCCTGGGATGATTTGGATCACAAGATTACGCGCATTGTCGCGTGTTTCTAACTGTGTTTTTGCTAACGTGTCTGTTTGCACTGAACGCAAAGTTTCTGTATGAGTTTGAGTCAAATTTGTTGGTTTGAAATCATGTTTTATTAGTTCGTAGAGAGGTTTAACCCTTTATGCATAATTTAGAAGATAATTTCTTCCAAAATTCAGAAAACCTTGAATTGACTGTAAGTTTTTTAGCGTTTTTGGAGGTTGGAGCAGAGCACATTTCTCTAGGACGTTTGCTGCCAGGCTTTTGCCTTCACTTGATAACTCGTAGCCTAAGAATAGGACATTGAGGTGGGCAATTCGTGATTTCTTAAAATTGAATTTGTACCCTTCAGACGCGAACCCAAGTTTTATGGTGTTCATTCTTTTCAAGTGCATGTCCAAATCATCGTCAGTAAGATAGATGTCATCGACATAAGATAATGCCTCATCATCATACGTTTGTAGTAACTCTGTAACTCTGGCTGAAAATAACCCTGGACTATTCCTGAATCCCTCGGAGAGACGGCAAAATTGTCGCTGTGTCTCCATTATTGAGAAAGCGGTCAAATGCCTGCTTTCAGGTGCAATGTTTTGACAGAAAAACCCATTTGAAATATCTAATGTAGTTGTATATTTTTTCCGCAATGCTGCACTGTGTGCATTTTGGACTACAAATGTTTTGCAACAAGAGTTTACTTGTCTGTAGTCCCAAACTAGACGATATGAATTGTCTGGTTTGGAGACAGGAAACAAAGGATTGTTCATTGATGAGGTGCATGTTTCAATCACCCCTTGGTATTCAAGTTGATTTAAAATCTCCCTGACCTGTTTTTTAGCTTCTTGCTTAACTGGATACTGCCTTTGTGCAGTAGGTTGATTTTTTAACTGGATTTTATGGTGAGGAGAATCCTCATCCCATCCTATGTGATTTTTATATAATGCTGGAGCCTGAGCTACTGCCCATTTTCTGGCGTATGTGTATCTTTTATGAATTGGAATGTGATTTGAGAAGGCTGGCATAATTATCTCTTCGCCATGTGGGCACTCCCTGACAAATTCAGGTGGCCAGTCTTGTTCAGCTAGAAGAATGTCATAACCCTTTGATAGCTTCTCCCAAAAGAGTGCTTTTATTTTTCTAGGTATGTCCCCTTCCATCCGGAGTGTTATCTCATATAACTTGTGGGGTACACTAACCCGGGTGTCTGCAGTTTCAACTTGGATGGATTCATTTAAGTCCACTGTCTCCACATGACCCTTCAGGATCTTGCGAGCTATGGTCACTTCTGCTGCGCTGTCTAGCATTGTTTGGGCCACTCCCCGTTCTTGAGTTGTGTCCTCAGGTTCTTCGGCATTTCTGATTTTTATGTTTGCTACCTTCTTCTTGGTGAATTGAGTTTTCTTATTTTTTGGAACGTGCTGTTCGCCTTTGGACTTTACGCGTTCTTGTTTTTGTTCTGATCGTCCTCTTCTTTTCGTATTTCTGCAAGGAAGTCTGAAAGGTACGAGAGGAACGTGTATCGGTATCTTGATATCTATCAGGTTTTCTCAAATTATCCCTATTCCTGAGGTTATACCTCTTTTCAGAGGGCTCCCGCTTGGGAGACCTACCTCCCCATTGGGGAGATCTTCCTCTGGATTGAGAACGCTTCTCTTTTGGAAGTGTCTGTTTAGTATTTTCCCACTTCTTTTTAGGAGTGGTGAGATTATTTTTAATAAAAACTTTTTCAGGATTTTCTGTTAATTGGGGTTTTAATGGTTTCCCACCCAAACTATCTCTACCTAGTTGTTCATGGGATTTTTCAATAATTCTGGCAAGCTCATACGGTTGCTCAGTAATATCTGTTTCATTTAGTTTTTGGTGGATTGCCATAGATGCTGCTTCACCTTTAATGTTGGCTAATAATAGAGGCGAGACCTGTTTGAAATTTTTCAGTAATTTCATACCAAGATTTAGGGCAGGTTCTGGCCCGTATTCATTTTGAATCTGTCTTAGGACGTCTGGTATTACCGCCATAGACGGAACACCATGTGTTTTTGTGTAGATTGAAGCAAAGAATGTACCCCAAGTGTCACAGTCCTCCACATGTGGTGCGATCCCCATTGGTAAACAGATTGTCAGAATTCTGTGTTTCTCATGAGGTGTACTATCAGGAAATACTGCCTCTATCTGAGTAATTTTTGGGGCTAACCAAAACGGAATTTGTTCCCTTTTTGCTGGCAATTTACCAATGACTGATTGAATAGTCTGTGGTGTGATTTTGTTTGTGTTCCCCTGGTGAGGGGTGTGCTGTGGAATCCTTACAGTAGGTTGGACTGTTAAAGTCCGCATGACATATTGAACCAATTGTCTATGTATTTTAATTAACTGTTTTAGCTGTACTAACAGTTCTGGACCTGTCAGGTTTTCCATGTCAGGATGTGGTGTATAGATGGCTAGTACCGGCCATGTTTCTCCTGGTCTACCTAGTAGACCGAGCCTGGTTATGTGGTTTTCATGTTGTAGGGCGCCTTTAAACCAGAGCTGATGCACTTGGTAAGTTAATGGAATTTAAACGTCCTCGTAAGGAACGTATTCCGCTGGAGGTTCCTCTACTTTGAAGTAGTGGAACTGCATCTGCTAGAGGAAAATTAATCCATGAATAGAATACGTCTGTCTGCTGATATTCATGTGCCTCTATAACAAAGATTACTTTACCACCTCTCGATGATACCCCATCATTTATGAGTTTGTAAGTTATAGTTTTTCTAACATTCACCGGGATGATTATAACATCCGGGTCATTCTGTATGAGATTTCTGTCATCTAAAACTGCTTGAGCTGCCGCTCTAGCTAATTCATCGTCACTATTCAACATTTTGTTGCAGAACAAGTTTCAAGGAAACAAAGATTAGGTGCACAATATTTTGGAACACTGTATCCTTCAACATTAAACAATCCAAAAACTAATACATAGGATTTTTTGTCCTACTCAGTTTTGGTGGATATTTATCCTTTTACCCACTCCAGACGTCTAGTGGAGTTTTTACGGGAAAAAGGGGTCTGTGTGAAAAGCACGACTGAGTTACTCTAGTATCGAGCGTTAAATTATCGCCTTACCAAACGTTGGGCGCCATGTAGTGTAGTTCCTATATTCCCAATAGGCTCTGCGCATTGGAATAACATATACTATAGTTTAGACGTAGGACTGAGGTCGACTAGGTCTCTATCGCATATATTAGACTTAATTGTGAGTGCCAGCTAGCTCAGAGGTCGCTAGAAACGTTCTTGAATTCACAAGAAGGGATTAGTTTCTGACAACTGCATAAACAAGACAACTTTGTTTCCCAAGAATAAGAAATCAATCTCTAGAGTCGTGGAAACAATAGATGGCTATTTTACTCAGTCAATCATGCATGCTTCGTTTCACCAGAGGTGCAGAGAAAATAGAGAGACAGGCGTTTTCAATAAAAAGTGTTTATTGAATAGTCTTCTTTCTCAGACATAAGAAATGTACTGCCACAATCGAAATACTGGCTATAAAGTATAATGTGTACAGTATAAATAGTACTATAAAATAATACTGTAAAAGCATGGTATGGTTTTTAAGCCATATAAAATAACATAAGATACATACATTAATAAATAATGACTAAAAGTACTCAACTGGTGCTTCTACAATACGCCTACCCCGGTGTACCTAACCTAGGTCTAGTACGAGGGAAGAAGTAAGTGAGGTGTAGCTTAAGTTTAGTATTCTTTTGCCAAGAATCTTTTCCAAGAATTCTCTACGGGTCTAATCAGCTCTGTACCTTGGTTTTAGAATGAAGGAGGTCTTGTATCTCTCTCTCAGGACTCGATTTCCCAGCAACCCGCAAGGGTAACCTGGAAACACTGGAGCTGGATTTCTCAGCAGGAGAAAAGACATTGCCTCTCAGTGCGTCAGCTGGAGGGTCTGCTTCCTTCGGTACTTGCTGCTGCAGGGCGCGTCGGGCAAGTAGATAGTCGAACTGTTCCAAACCACCGTATGTTTGTCTGGGCAAATGTAAGCATATTTATACCTTGAAGGTGCCGAGTTTGACGTAAGGTTGAACATAATAACGTCATCAAAGACGCAGTTCTTTGGAAACTCCATGATTTCCTAGATAAATTAGTATTCAGGCAAGGGGAAGTCCCTAGCTGCTGAAGGCGGGTTTTTCCAAGAAATCGTTATGGATTCTCGGAGCGTAGTGGAAGTAGCCATGCCGTATTTGGGCTGCATAGGCTCAGTCTAATTAAGGGTATGATTTCTATGCCTACATAAGGATCGGGTGATTTATACCTATATATGGGCATGAATCGGGAAAATTGCACTAGGGTATTAGATTCGTACATAACAGAAGGAGCATATATGGCATACTTGATTAGTTCAAAGCTTAACTATTTATTACTGAGAAGGTCAGGAGGGGTGACTCCCTTTCGTCTTGGTGCCAGGGAGTGTAGGCATGAAGCCTCCAGGAATGCGCTTATCGCACCCAAAGCCAGATGCCACCTTGAGTCTCAGGATAGTCGAGTAGACAGCCTACGTTCATCTGCTCTCTGTAATTCAGATGAACTGGGGCCTGACAACTGCCGGAGACTAACACGTGATCACAGCCCGTGTTCGAGCATACGCTCGGAAAATGGCGTCTGTATGTACTCGGTTAGCAATAGATATACAAGGAGCGAATAAACGTTATCTGAAAGAGACACGTTAGTGATAGATTCCTTACCTTAGAATATCCCCAGGCGTCAGACTGGATCCGGAAACTTTTGCGTAGCAATACCCCTGCGCGCCGGCAATCGTCGTCCGCGGCTCCGTGTCCGTCGTTAGCGCCAAAATGACGTCGTCGGAGTACATAGATGCCGCCCATGCGCGCTGACGTCAGTTCTTCTTTTTTTTCGCGCCAGCTAGCGCAGATCCGGAGAAGCTCTACCCCTTAGTCTTTTTTTACTAAACTTTTTGATCTTTTTGATCATTTCTTTTCTCGAGTTTTCGACTCCTACGGTGCCGGTAGGGATGCCCGGGTTTAAGCCCTGTTCCAGGTGCGACCGACTGATGTCGGTTACCGACCCCCATCGCCGGTGCCTCAAGTGTTTAGGCCTCGACCACGATGACCGCACCTGCTCTGACGCACCTGCTCTAGGCGGCAGTGGTCCCGCAAGCGACTGGAACTCTGGCAGTCGGCCCCACGCCATTCCTGGTCCCGGTCCCACAGGAGGTCGAGGGACGGGTCCCGGGGTCGGAGCCCTCGCAGCTCTGGGAGTGGACATCGGTCGTCAGGCTCCAAGTCCTCAGGTAAGAGGCATGAGAGGTCGGAGAGACGTCATCGTTCCTCCGACCCACCCCGACGCTCGAGCGATGCGGCCGGGGTTTCGGGTGACACCACCCACGCGGCTCCGACAGAGTCACTGGCGTCTCCGCCTGCCCCACACCTTCGTGTCTCTGGGTATGATGCAACGCCTGAGGAGATCAAGCGGTACCTCATGGCCATGAAGTCCCTCCCTCCTCAGCCGGGTTCCATGGCGCCTCCGGGCCCAGCAGCCCTGGCTGGAGGGCCTAGCGGGTCGGGTGCTTCGGCTCCGACGCCGTCGGGTGCTTCGGCCCCGGCGACGCCGGCGACTTTGGTCCCGGCGCCGCAGGTCCTCTCTGGATCCGCTTCCGGATCCGGGTCGTCGCCGTCGACCTCACGACCTCACCGGCGCCAGCCCAGCGGGTGTCACCCCCCCGGCACCTGCTATGGGCGCCGTCCCCGATCTTACTCTTGGTCCAGTTCCGGCGCCGAAGCGGCACCGCTGGGTGCCGCTACCGACGGCCTTTGGGGATTTCTATTTCCATGAACTGGCCCCATCCGCTGACCCTGAACTACAAGAGATGGGTGACGAGGGTGATTGGGATGGGTCTGAGGACCCTCTGGCACGGGATTGCCAGTCTCAGCAGGACTGGACATATGAGCTTGGGCAGGCCAGTGGAATTGACACTTTGCCAGACACTGGATTTGTCTCCCCTCCAACCGTGGCTACGGAGGAGGGGGCTGCTTATAGTGTAGTGTTGACAAGGGCAGCCAAGGCCCTAAACCTTGAGCTCCTGTCGCAGCAGTGAGGACTAACCTCCTCACTGAGGTCCTTAAACCGCAGACAAGCTCCAGTGAGCCTCTGCTGCCTTTTAATGAGGCCGTGTGTGACGTTCTTGTGGGCACTTGGTCCAAGCCCGCCACAGGTCCGCCTGTGGATAGGAACGTGGCCAGACGCTACCGCCCGTCCCCGGGCGACCCATGCTTTTTGTCCACCCATCCCAGCCCCGAGAGCCTGGTCATCCAGGCCTCCACTTCCCAGACCACATTCCCGACGGCCCGCCTGATCGGGAATCCAAGAGGTACGAACAGTTCGGGAAGAAGGTGTTCTCGTCCCTCAGTTTGGGACTGCAGTCAGTTAATACCGCATGCCTCTTGGGCCGCTACACCCATACCCTGTAGGACGCGGTCACGGACGTGCTGCCACAATGCCCGGAGGAGGCCCGGGCTAAACTCGCCCAAGCCCTTGCGGAGGGTCGAGATGCAGCACGGTATTCCATCCGGTGTGGTCTGGATACAACAGACTCACTGGTTCGACGCCACGTCTGGTTGAGGTCCACCAACTTTTCGTCCGATGTCCAGGCTACCCTTCTGGATATGCTGTTTGATGGCCGTCGCCTCTTTGGCGACAAGGCAAACCATGCGCTTGAGCGTTTTAAGGACTCCAGGGCTACGGCCAAGCCCATGGGCCTCTTGGCCCCATGCCAGCAAACGGGTGCCTTTCGCTCCTTTCGTGGCCAAGGAAGGGGCGCCCCCACACGTGCCGCCAGCCACGTGCCGCAGAACGTTCAACAGCGCGGTGGCAGCCGTGGAAACCGCCGTAGCGGCGGTCGGGGACCACGGCGAGGCCAGTCCACACCTTCCCCCGCAGCACCTGCCTCAAAACCCTCCTAGTCCGTGCTTTCAGGCCCATGTGATGCCAATGGGGGCAGGGTTCGCCATCACCTCTTCCACTGCTGCACTGTCACATCGGACAGGTGGGTGCTGCAAATCGTCCGAAGGGGCTACTCCCTCCCCTTCGAGGCGACCCCTCCAGCCATGCCATCGCAATTCCACCGTGTGTCGGGGAATCACTTGCAACTTCTGCAAGAGGAAGTCACGGCCCTCTTGGCCAAGGGGGCCATCGAGCGCCTTCCTGGGCCGGAAGTAGGCTGTGGTTGTTACTCCCACTACTTTCTGGTACCCAAGAAGGGCAAAGGGGGCCTACGTCCTATCTTGGACCTAAGGAACGTCAACGGCTTCCTCTGGAAGGAGAAGTTGAAGATGCTGACTCTGGCTCAGGTCTTAACTGCCCTGGACCCTGGAGACTGGATGGTAGCGTTGGACTTGCAGGACGCTTATTTGCACATCCCCGTCCTGCCAATCCACTCGGGCCAAGGCGGCTACTACTGCCCTAGGCCGTGGAGTGCCCTTGCAGGACATTTGCCAGGCAGCTACGTGGGCCTCGCTGCACACGTTTGCAAAACACTATTGCCTGGACAGCCAAGTCCGGAGGGATGGCTTCTTTGACCGTTCTGTCCACCAGGACTTTCTGGTGTGATTATTGGTTCAAAGACCCACCACCGGGGTTGGTATTGCTGGGGTATCTATTCTAAGGTAAGGAATCTATCACTAACATGTCTCTTTCAGATGCACAAGTTACTACTTGTGTAACGATATATCTGTAAGAGACATTAGTTAGTGATAGATTCCTTACCGACCCACCCATCCTCCCCGTTCTGCGAACCGATATCTAGGGTTAAGGTCATCCCCTTTCAGGGCCCTAGTTTCATGGCACCAGTGTTGGTTCTATCATGGCTTTGCGTATCTGACGCGGAAAAGCTGTGTATCAGAACTGACGTCAGCGCGGAAGGGCGGCGTCTATGTACTCCGACTACGTCATTCAGGCGCTAACGACGCCGACGACGGACACGGCGCGCAGGGGTATTGCTACGCAAAATTTTCCGGATCCAGTCTGTCGCCTGGGGATATTCTAAGGTAAGGAATCTATCATTAACTAATGTCTCTTACATATATATCAATACACAAGTAGTAACTCGTGCTTCTCCCCTGCAAGCGCATACAGATGTCTATACATAATATTAAGCAAGAGAGGGTACGTATAGATGCATCATGCTAACATAATATAGGTCAGATACTCCTAATGCATGGGAAATCTATTTTTTATCCCTCAGAATGGCCCTTTTAGCATGATGTAGCTAACTAAAACAGCTCAATCTTCAAATATTCCTTCATCAATCATCATTAAATCTTTGAGCGCCTGCTGAACCAATTGAGCCTTTACTGCTGCTGGGGATGGACCGGCCACGGAGGAGGTGAGTTTAGCTGCGCAATAAGAGCAACATGGAGGTCCACATTGTACACAAAGGCAGCACATGAATATGATACCGGCTATACATGCTCCTCCTCGATCTGCCTAGATAACGTCTAAAACCATAAGATTTTGAAGTGAAACGAGTCTAGTCGCTTGCAGCTCTACGGTTATATTAGTCAATATTCCTGCAGTGGTGTTAATTACCCCTTCAACTACTCTGGACAAATTGCGTACTTCTTTGCTGGTGATAATAGGCCCCCAGATGGGAAACACACCTTTTACAATTTCAGTAAAATGCTGTTCAGGAGTATCTGTCTGATCTATATCTGTAGTATCTATCATTCTTTTTTTTCTTTTAACAGGCATACTTTGTTTATCTAAGCGGTGATCCTTGTGATAATTAGAAGGGGCAATATAGACTGGAGGGTCCAGGAAGGACAGGTAGCAACGTCCAGCCCAACCTCATGGAAGACAAGTATAGGCATTTTCTCCACAAACAAAATATACAGTAGGAGGGGTTAACAATGGAGGGCTGCTGGGGGCACAGCTTGTCGGCAACGGTGATGGCAGCGTAAGCCCAGGGCTCCGCTCGGAAGCTCCTAATATCATTTATTATCCTGCACCAACTGCTGGCTACACTGCAAGGGATCGGCTTCCCGCACTGGTGAACAGCAGCGGCGCCTGCGGCGGCTTGCTTGAAGCCGCGGAACCCAGCTGATCCCCGGGGAGAGTGCGCGACTTGGACCGGTTGGGCTGGGCCGTGCGCCGCGGTCTGGCGCACACTGGGAGGCCGACGGGCGTGCTGCGACCTGCGGCTGGTAGGCCCCGCCCACAGGGGGGTGAAGCGGTGCGGCTCCCTGTTGGAGGAGTGTGGGGCGTCCGCAGTGAGGAACCGACTTTGGAGACTTGCCTTGCGGTGTGATGCTGCGGCGCCCTTCCAGGACCCCCGGGGGGCTACCCCGAGGAGGGGAATACACCGGAACACACGACGAGAGAGGAGCAGAAGATAGCGTGACCCCCCCCGCGTGGGGACACATGCAAGTACGACCCGGATTGCTGATGGGAGAGATCTCAGGCTGAGGCTTGATGGGACATAGCGCGTGAGCACGGTGGTTGAGCAGTGCAGGGTGCGCCTTGACGGAGGCATGCGTGTGAGGCCCTCACGGCGGTGGTGTTTCTGTGCTGCCCTGGCCGGTGACCCTGGGCACGGACGGCGACCATTGGTGAGTGAGGAAAAGCGTGGGGTGCGGGCTGCCGCGAACTCCGCCAAGCGGGCGAAACTAGAGCAGTACTCCTTTGGGAGGTAGGACTGGAAGCTGGACTCTTGGCTGAAAGCGGTGAATTCTACCTTGAACATTTCAAGTCGACGTGGTGACAGGGACGCAGAGGCGTTTGGTGATCTGACATCGCTGGGGGACCGCGGCGAGGGGCAGTAGGTCTGCGCGCTGCTCTTGATACTGCAACAAGCAGGGATCTGGTTCTGCAGCAATGGTGAAGGGAAACGGATGTAGCGGCTCTGTGACTGGTGAGACAGACTGGACTTGGCCCGGGGTGTCCCCCCCTCTCCGTGGCGCCCTGGCGGGCAGCGGCTGCTACAGTGAATAGCGGAGGCTGACCACAAAAGAGCAAGGAACAAGGGCTGCGACAGTGTACTGCTGAGATAGCTGTGTGAGGTGTGATCGCGGCCACTGAGTTGACCCTCAGACAGATATAACGTTCGCTACTGCTCACCATAATAGCTGGAAAGTGGCGGAGGGCGGTGAGGTCTGCGGAAGCTACAAGATCAGGGAGAGCAGACGGCCTGGGGTCCTGCCCGACCCACGTAAAGGAGACAAGCTGAATCGCAGGACCTGGAGCGACACCCGCCACGCAAACCGATCTGAACTATTCACCGAGATGGGTAAAGGCGATAAGACGCAGTCAAAGCTCACTTTCAGCCAGCGGAGGTCTAAGTCACAGGAAAATGCGGTCATGGAGCCTGAGAACTTTCTTCCAGATGATGCGGCCACTGCTACCTCGGATATAAAAACGATCCTGCTTGCTATGGAGAAAGGATTGCAGACAAGCATGACTGCCCTGGGCTCCAAAATTGATGCACTTACAGAATGGATAGAATGGCGGAGAGGATAGACAAACATGCGGAGCGGCTAGATATGTCTGAAAGAAGGTTCACTGAGGTAGAAGAATCGCAGATGGAACTGGGCACTGACCACAAAAAGGTGGAAAAAGCGATGCAGGCGCTGCTGGACAAGACTGAAGACTTGGAGGCACGTTCACGACGATGCAACCTCAGAATTACGGGCCTTCCCGAGACAACGCAGACGGGCAATATGGAACGCTTTGTTGAGAAGCTATTAGTGTCTCTGCTGGGGGTAGACTCTTTCTCCCATGTCTTCATTGTGGAAAGAGCACAACGCTCGCTGGGCCCACGCCCCGCCCGGGCATGCCGCCGCGCCCTATAATAGCCGAACTACTCAACTACGGGAGAAGAAGACGCTGCAATATAAAGGGTTCAGAAATATCACTATACGCGGACTTCACCGCCAGGGTATAGGAGGCATGTAAGCATTTCGCTCCCTATACGAAACAACTCAGAGAACAGGGGCTGGACTATGCTATGCTTTACCCAGCTATACTGAGAGTTAACAGGCAAGGCCACTCCCACTTGTTCACGGACCCTCGTGCACTGCAACATGCTCTGAAGAACTGGGCAAAGGAGCGCCGCAGAGACAATCCAGAGCAACGCGCTGAGGTAAAGGCGGATAGCCAATTGGACGAGCAGGAGTAGAGTGTATACCGAAGCTGGCAGGAGAGGTGGTAAGGCGTGAAGGGGGTCTCCTCCGGAGACTGCTATGCTTTGGACTGGGTCTGTGGACGGCGCCATATTTGTTGTACAGGATCACGGGGATGGGGGTGTAGGAGAGTAGGGTCTGCAATCCTATGATCACCCAGATTTTTTGCTTTTGTTTCACTGGTTTACGACTTTCTCTGGCTGTGGGCCTGCCAATCAGACCCACAGCCTGGCTGTTCTCTCTCTAAATTACAACATGTACCCTAGGCGCATTTACCAATTGGTACTGGGCCACCTTATCAGACCCTGTAACTCAGGGCATAGGTGTACCCAGGGCCTACCAGGGGCTGAAGCATGTATTATGCCACCCCTGGCTGGCCTCCTAAATTTGACACAACTGGCTGCATGACAGCTGGGGCAAAGTCGTGTCATCACCCTTTGCTGTAGATATAGTATACCTATATCTAACCCTAAAAATGGACACACAGATTCCTCTCAGTCACTCCTATGGCAGGCCTTAACAATCCTGAAGGCAGAGTGCTTGGAATCGTGTGAGATGGTGCTCTGGCATGAGCTGAGCCTGTCTGCAGCTTGCGGAACCAAGTCCTAATAGCTGTTCCATGATAACGCATACCATATACTCTTAGTGCATTATAATCCTCGCGGTTAAATGCTATCTTTGGTATTGCTTTATCAAAACATGTCGAGTAAGGTGTCATACGAATTGGAATACTAACCCCTCGCCAATTCTGGCGACGGGGTTAGCATTCCACCCTTCTAGAGGGACACGACATGTATGTAACTGTGAACCCCGGTTAAAGTTAAACGAAGCCTCAGCTCCACAAAATGGATGCTGCCACCACAGACACGAGTCTGACCCCCTGCAGCGTGGAGTCCTTCCAGCGAGGGGAGCCTGGAAAAAGGGTTTCCTGTCAGGGGCGGTGCTAGCACCATCCCAGACAGGGTTTTGTGTATCCTGGGTAGGCAGGGCTTTACAGGAAGGTGACTGCTGAGTGGCACCCCGGTGCTCACTACGCATAGGCCGGTCAGAGCCAGTTCCAGGGGCACACCAGCCCCTGGCCTGGGGGAAGTCCTGCATGTGAGAGGGGTGTAACCACCCCCCTCCTAGTCCCACCCATAGGCAGGACCTAGTCACCGGGTCAGCCCCTTTTCTTAGTATAAAGATGGGAGCGGGCCCCCTGTTCAAATTAGATCATCTTTGGAATCAAGACACGACTTTCTGCGAAAGGACATCAAGATTTCTTCTTCAAGATTCTCCCTTGTGGCTAAGGAGTAGTCACCCTGCATCCGCAGGCACCATCCTAAGAACACTGCGGTCTGCTGCAAGTCCTTCCTCAGGAATCTGACGACACAGCTCGACGAGACCCAGCTTCCCTGGCACCTCTGACCTCTACTCACCTCTACAGCCAAGCTGAGAACCGTGAGTGCGACGAGACCTCGAGGGACCGACGATCGCCAAGACTGCACGACTTCTTCACAACAAGCCCGCCGAGTGTCCCTCTGGTGAGTGCTTTGGGGTCCGAGAAGCCCCGACCCTGAGCAGCTCCAGCACCGAAGATCAGCCCTCCAGCATCTCCACGATCTGCGTGGGGCCCTTCTGCTTTTTGCTGCTCACCGCGTTGTTTGGCTACTAGCCCGCTGGCTTGTGGCCTTCTTAACGACGCCCGACGACATCACTGCTGCTGGTCTGGTTGCTCCAGACTGGCCCTTGCTCCCTTCCAAGAGAGGAGCACCCCGGACCCTCCTGGTCCACTCCAGACGCCATTTTAGGTCCACCGCGTGGGCTTGAATTTGCCAAGGCTTTGTTGCCCAATCCTGGGTCCAGCGACGCCGACAGCTTCATCCATCCTGGGACAGCTCGCTCCTCCATCCTGGTCGCCGACAACGCCTCCTGGTCCATGAGGTCTGCAGAGCACAGCGTCACCCACTCACCTAGTCGAGGTGACTACCATCCGGTGCCCTCCTGGTGCCACCTGACTACTGGCTAGTAGTCACGAACTTGGTCCCCTCTGCTTTCAGGTGTCATCTCTCTTCAAATCCAGGCTTGGATCACTTTGAACTCTCTTCACTGGTCGCCTGCCAGCATCTTTCTTCCAGGCTCCTGGTCCGTCTACGAGGATTCCCAACGTCTTTTGAGACATATGCAGCTGCAGCCCCTGGGCTAGGTAACTTCGGCATTTCGGTGCCCCAGCATAGCCTCACTATCCAAGGGTCAGAATCCACTTTCGTTTTCCTCCTACCAGGTCGGGTTCGCCCGAGAACACTAACTCTGTGAAATCTAGCTACCATAGACTTTGTCCCGCATCACGCGTGAGAGTGCACACTCTGCACCCGAGTCCCCTGGGTCTCCTAGAAGTAATCTGAAGATTCTATAGTCAAGATCTAGCGATCCCAAAGCCTATTAGTATTGTACTTACCTGCTAGTAATTTCGCATTCCACTTCCAGAGTATATGGTTTTCCGTGCCCCTCGGGCATTTGTATATACTGTGCTAACTTAAGTATTTTCGTAAGAGTTTTGTTTTGTGCTTAGTACCCTGTCCTCATAAAGAGTACAGGGCTGTTGTGATTTTAATAAATACACTGTTTATTTTCATAACACTTGTGTGGTGTCCTTTCACTTGGAGTTCAAGGGGTATATGTGTGGTATAACAGCTGGCTTAACACGCCCTCTCGAGTCTTTAGCCTTAGACTGCTCGTATCAACGCTACTAGGATAGCTGGTCTATAAGGTTGACTTACAACCAATCATCAATAAGGGTTGTTGGACTGATACATAGTGATCACTAGAATAGTGAGCACTGCATATCAGGCCACCTTCTCACATTGGTGAGCAGCGGTTGGGATTTGAGCTTGCTGTTGTTTTACCACACGTATCCTAAGAATATCTTGTTGAAAGATCACATAAGTACTTTTAGGTACATATAACTTAGCTTAGAATACTCTGAGTTCTACTGAACCAGCTGTTGCAGCTCCTCAAGGCTTAGCACACCTTGGCTGCAACTCTTAGCAAGGGATCAGTAGGCAAACACATAGTGTAGGTAGGTGCATCACTTACACCACACTAGAATCAGCATGTCAGACAAAGGAGGAAACTCTGAGTCTCCCCTTGTGTCAGTGGACCCTCCACAGGCCCCCACTTCCAGATATGCTGCTCTTAGCTTCCAGGAGATGAGACAGTTGTGTACCTCCAGGAAACTAAAACAAGGGGCTAACCCTACAACTCCCATTCTGATTGGTCTCTTAGAGGCTCATGATGCCAGGAGGGCTGGTAACCCAGACCCTTCTAATCCAGATGGGAACATGCCTCCCCTTGAGGGAACCAGAGGAGACCCTGACCTAATCCACCTCTCAGCTGAGACTGAAGAGGGGGAGAAGGATGAGGATCTATCTGGGGATGAGGCAAATAAGGGACAGGTAGAAGTCAGCAGACTAACCAGGTCCAACTTAAGCAGGCATGAGAATGGTACTAGGGGACCCCTGGGGCCACTCTCAGGCCAGCTTAACATTGGGAATGGACGAGTTAGGTCTCTATCCAGAGGCTCTAACAGATCCCTTCAAACCAATGGCTCTCACAACTCTTCTCACAGAGGGATGACTTCCCCTCAGAGGAGAGTGTATGAAGCTAAAGAAAGGGCAGTCAATCTGAGGATTGAAAGGGAAGAACTTGCCCTGGCCAAAGAGAGGCTTGCCTTTGCTAGAGAGCAACAGTTAAGTGGGGTAGTCCCCACTGGTGGCAGCATTGTACCTAGCAATAGGGAAAGGAGTTTTGATACAAAGCACCTGAATAAGATAGTGCCCCCCTTTAAGCAAGGGGATGACATCCACACGTGGATAACTGCTTTGGAGAGGGCCTGCACTGTGCAGGGTGTTCCCCAAAGTCAGTGGGCAGCTATCTTGTGGCTCTCCTTTGAAGGTAAAGGTAGAGATAAGCTCCTCACTACTAGAGTGGAGGATGCTAACAATTACCAAGTCCTGAAGAGTACACTGATTGATGGGTTTGGCCTAACCACTGAGCAGTACAGGTTGCTGTTCAGGGATACCCAGAAAACTCAGTCTCAGGATTGGTCTGATTTTGTAGATTGTGCCACTAAGGCTTTGGAGGGCTGGTTGCTGGGCAGTAAGGTTACTGATTACACAGGATTGTATAATTTGATCATGAGAGAACAAATTTTAAACAATTGTCAGAACCAGTTGTTGCATCAGCATCTTGTTGACTCAGATCTGACCTCTCCCCAAGAATTGGGAAAGAAGGCAGACAGATGGGTCAGAACAAGAGTTAAACAGAACCAGGGCCAGAATCAAGGTGGTCAGAAGAAAGCAGACCAGAAGGGTAAAGATTCTAAGGGGGAACAAAATGACCAGAAGTCTTCGACAGGTCCCCAACAACCCAAAGAGGGTGGGGGTCAGGCTCCCCAGAAAAAGACAAATCAAGAAGGCCAGTCCAAAAGGTGGTGCCAGTACTGTAAAAGTAAAACTCACTGGTTTAGTGAGTGCACCAAGAAAGGAGGAGGGCAGACTCCTGCCACTGCAGCCCCTAAGGCACCTGTGCCCCCTAGTACAGTCAGCAGTGGTAGTGCACCTCCCAAGGGTTTAGTTGGGTTAACCTTGGGTTCTGAGGGGTATGACAACCTAGTTGGCAGACTCACTTAGGCTGTCCTTGTCTGTACAGGGGATGTGGATATGTCCCCTGATGTAAGTCCCAATACTTTGGGCAAATACAGACAGACACCTTTAATAAATGGAAGAATGGCTCAGGCCTATAGGGACACTTGTGCCAGTGTCACCATGGTGACACCTAACTTTGTGGACCCTGGACAGATCATGCCAGGTACAGATTTCCTGGTGACCAATGCAAGCAATGTCACTACCAGTCACAGTATGGCAATTGTTTCTTTCTCCTGGGGAGGGGTAAATGGCCAAAAGAAGGTTGTTGTTAGTTCAGACCTCCCAGTGGATTGTTTGTTAGGCAATGATTTGGAGTCATCACAATGGTCAGAAGTGGAGCAGAGGACTCACATGGAAATGTTAGGCTTGCCAGCACATGTGCTTGCTGTGACTAGGTCACAGGTCAGGAAATGCCCCACTGAACAGGTGCTGGATCCTGGAACAATGGACCAGACACCTCCCAAGAAGAAGAGCAGTAGGGTTAAGGCTGTGCCTTCCCCCTTGCCCCAGGTTGTGGATCAAGTCTCAGAGGAGGCTGACCTACAGGAATTGAGGGAAACTGAGCCAAAAGAGTTTGAACTTGATCAAGTTGAATTCCTGGGCTCAGGGGGACCCTCAAGGGAGGACCTGGGGAAGGAACAATTAGACTGCCCTTCCCTTGAACCCCTCACACAGCAGGCTGCTGCTGAGGCTGCTGGGAACGCCACATGTACCCACAAGGTATACTGGGAAGATGGACTCCTGTACACTGAGGCAAGAGACCCCAAACCTGGCATGACCAGGAGGCTGGTTGTACCCTTGACTCAGAGAGGTTTCCTCCTTACCTTGGCCCATGAGATTCCCTTAGCAGGTCACTTAGGCCAGACAAAGACTTGGGACAGGCTTGTCTCACACTTTCACTGGCCTCACATGAATGAGGATACCAAGGAGTTTTGTCGCTCCTGTGTCACTTGCCAAGCCAGTGGTAAGTCAGGTGGCACAACAAAGGCCCCCCTTATACCAATGCCTGTGGTGGGGGTGCCCTTTGAACGAGTGGGGATTGACATTGTTGGTCCAATGGAACCCCAGACAGCATCAGGGCACAAGTTTATACTGGTGGTAGTGGATCATGCCACCAGGTATCCTGAAGCTATTCCACTTAGGACCACTACAGCACCTGTAGTGGCAAGGGCCCTAGTTGGAGTGTTCTCCAGAGTGGGCTTCCCTAAGGAGGTTGTCTCTGACAGAGGTGCAAACTTCATGTCAAGCTACTTAACTGCTATGTGGAAGGAATGTGGTGTCAACTACAAGTTCACTACACCCTATCATCCACAATGCAATGGGCTTGTTGAAAGGTTCAACAGGACCCTAAAAGGGATGATTCATGGACTACCTGAAAAGCTCAGGCATAGATGGGATGTCCTGATTCCCTGCCTTCTGTTTGCTTACAGAGAGGTCCCACAGAAGGGGGTTGGCTACAGCCCTTTTGAACTTTTGTATGGGCATCCTGTGAGATGCCCCCTGTGTTTGGTGAAGGAAGGATGGGAGAGACCTCTCAGAAAGCCTGCAACCAACATAGTGGACTATGTACTTGGTCTCCGCTCCAGGATGGCTGAGTATATGGAGAAGGCATCTGAAAACCTTAAGGCCAGTCAAGAACTTCAAAAAGCTTGGCATGACCAAAAGGCTGTCCTGACTGTTTATCAGCCTGGACAGAAGGTGTGGGTGTTGGAGCCAGTGGCCCCAGCAGCACTCAAAGACAAATGGTCTGGGCCCCACACAATTCTTGAGCAAAAGGGAGAGGTCACCTACCTGGTGGACCTTGGAACTCCCAGGAGCCCCCACAGGGTGCTCCATGTCAACAGGCTCAAAGCATATGTCGACAGGAAGGACATGAGCTTGCTCATGGCCATAGATGAGGGACAGGAGGAAGAAAGTGACCCTCTCCCAGACCTGCTCACTCAGAATCCTGATGATGGGTCAGTAGATGGTGTTGTCTTTTGTGGCAGCCTCTCTGAACATCAACAGAAAGACTGTAAACAGGTTCTTCAGTCTTTCAGACATATGTTCTCTCTGACAGCCAGTCAGACCAATTAGTGTACCCATGAGGTTAACACTGGTGACAGCCTGCCAGTTAAGAGTAAAATCTACAGGCAGCCTGATCATGTTAGAGACTGCATAAAAACTGAAGTGCAGAAAATGTTGGAGTTGGGAGTCATTGAACCCTCAGATAGCCCTTGGGCTAGTCCAGTAGTTCTAGTGCCAAAACCTCACACCCAGGGTGGTAAGAAAGAGATGAGGTTCTGCGTAGACTACAGGGGTCTCAATGCAGTCACTAAGACTGATGCCCACCCAATACCAAGGGCAGATGAGCTTATAGATAGATTGGCTTCTGCCAACTACTTAAGCACATTTGACCTGACAGCTGGGTACTGGCAAATCAGGTTAGCTGAGGATGCCAAGCCCAAGACAGCATTTTCAACCCCTGGTGGGCATTATCAATTTGTGGTAATGCCCTTTGGTCTGAAAAATGCACCTGCCACCTTCCAAAGGTTGGTGAATCATGTTCTCACTGGGCTGGATGACTTCTGTGCAGCATATCTAGATGATATTGCTGTCTTTAGCTCCACCTGGGAGGATCACCTGGTCCACCTGAGGAAAGTGTTAGAGGCTCTGCAAGCAGCAGGCCTCACTATCAAGGCCACCAAGTGCCAGATAGGGCAGACACAGGTTGTATACCTGGGCCACCTTGTAGGTGGAGGCCAGGTTCAGCCACTGGAGAGCAAAATACAGTCAATCAGGGACTGGGCTCCTCCAACCACCCAGACTCAGGTTCGAGCTTTCTTGGGCCTGACTGGTTACTACAGAAAGTTTGTCAGGAACTATGGATCAATTGTGACTCCATTAAATGAACTGACAAGTAAGAAAATGCCAAAAAAGGTTCAGTGGACAGCAGGCTGTCAAAAAGCATTCGATGACCTAAAGCAGGCCATGTGCACAGCACCTATCCTCAAGAGTCCAGACTACTCCAAACCATTCATTGTCCAAACAGATGCTTCTGAGTTGGGTGTGGGAGCTGTTCTATCTCAACTGAATTTTGATGGTCAAGACCAGCCCATTGCTTTTATAAGCAGAAGGCTGACCCCCAGAGAGAAGAATTGGTCAGCTATTGAGAGGGAGGCCTTTGCTGTGGTTTGGGCCCTGAAGAAGCTGAGGCCATACTTGTTTGGCACTCACTTCAAGATTCAGACCGACCATAAGCCCCTCTTGTGGCTAAATCAGATGAAGGGTGAAAACCCCAAACTGCTTAGGTGGTCCATTTCCCTACAGGGGATGGACTTTACAGTGGAACATAGACCTGGTACTGATCATGGCAATGCCGATGGGCTCTCCAGATATTTCCACTTAGAACAAGAAGACTCACCTGGTCAAGGTTAGCTTATTGTCCCAAAGTTTGGGGGGGGGGGGGTCATGTAGGAGAGTAGGGTCTGCAATCCTATGATCACCCAGATTTTTTGCTTTTGTTTCACTGGTTTACGACTTTCTCTGGCTGTGGGCCTGCCAATCAGACCCACAGCCTGGCTGTTCTCTCTCTAAATTACAACATGTACCCTAGGTACATTTACCAATTGGTACTGGGCCACCTTATCAGACCCTGTAACTCAGGGCATAGGTGTACCCAGGGCCTACCAGGGGCTGAAGCATGTATTATGCCACCCCTGGCTGGCCTCCTAAATTTGACACAACTGGCTGCATGACAGCTGGGGCAAAGTCGTGTAATCACCCTTTGCTGTAGATATAGTATACCTATATCTAACCCTAAAAATGGACACACAGATTCCTCTCAGTCACTCCTATGGCAGGCCTTAACAATCCTGAAGGCAGAGTGCTTGGAATCGTGTGAGATGGTGCTCTGGCATGAGCTGAGCCTGTCTGCAGCTTGCGGAACCAAGTCCTAATAGCTGTTCCATCATAACGCATACCATATACTCTTAGTGCATTATAATCCTCGCGGTTAAATGCTATCTTTGGTATTGCTTTATCAAAACATGTCGAGTAAGGTGTCATACGAATTGGAATACTAACCCCTCGCCAATTCTGGCGACGGGGTTAGCATTCCACCCTTCTAGAGGGACACGACATGTATGTAACTGTGAACCCCGGTTAAAGTTAAACGAAGCCTCAGCTCCACAAAATGGATGCTGCCACCACAGACACGAGTCTGACCCCCTGCAGCTGGGAGTCCTTCCAGCGAGGGGAGCCTGGACAAAGGGTTTCCAGTCAGGGGCGGTGCTAGCACCATCCCAGACAGGGTTTTGTGTATCCTGGGTAGGCAGGGCTTTACAGGAAGGTGACTGCTGAGTGGCACCCCGGTGCTCACTACGCATAGGCCGGTCAGAGCCAGTTCCAGGGGCACACCAGCCCCTGGCCTGGGGGAAGTCCGGCATGGGAGAGGGGTGTAACCACCCCCCTCCTAGTCCCACCCATAGGCAGGACCTAGTCACCGGGTCAGCCCCTTTTCTTAGTATAAAGATGGGAGCGGGCCCCTTGTTCAAATTAGATCATCTTTGGAATCAAGACACGACTTTCTGCGAAAGGACATCAAGATTTCTTCTTCGAGATTCTCCCTTGTGGCTAAGGAGTAGTCACCCTGCATCCGCAGGCACCATCCTAAGAACACTGCGGTCTGCTGCAAGTCCTTCCTTAGGAATCCGACGACACAGCTCGACGAGACCTGGCTTCCCTGGCACCTCTGACCTCTACTCACCTCTACAGCCAAGCTGAGAACCGTGAGTGCGACGAGACCTCGAGGGACCGACGATCGCCAAGACTGCACGACTTCTTCACAACAAGCCCGCCGAGTGTCCCTCTGGTGAGTGCTTTGGGGTCCGAGAAGCCCCGACCCTGAGCAGCTCCAGCACCGAAGATCAGCCCTCCAGCATCTCCACGATCTTCGTGGGGCCCTTCTGCTTTTTGCTGCTCACCGCGTTGTTTGGCTACTAGCCCGCTGGCTTGTGGCCTTCTTAACGACGCCCGACGACATCACTGTGGCTGGTCTGGTTGCTCCAGACTGGCCCTTGCTCCCTTCCAAGAGAGGAGCACCCCGGACCCTCCTGGTCCACTCCAGACGCCATTTTAGGTCCACCGCGTGGGCTTGAATTTGCCAAGGCTTTGTTGCCCAATCCTGGGTCCAGCGACGCCGACAGCTTCATCCATCGTGGGACAGCTCGCTCCTCCATCCTGGTTGCCGACAACGCCTCCTGGTCCGTGAGGTCTGCAGAGCACAGCGTCACCCACTCACCTAGTCGAGGTGACTACCATCCGGTGCCCTCCTGGTGCCACCTGACTACTGGCTAGTAGTCTCGAACTTGGTCCCCTCTGCTTTCAGGTGTCATCTCTCTTCAAGATCCAGGCTTGGATCACTTCGAACTCTCTTCACTGGTCGCCTGCCAGCATCTTTCTTCCAGGCTCCTGGTCCGTCTACGAGGATTCCCGACGTCTTTTGAGACATATGCAGCTGCAGCCCCTGGGCTAGGTAACTTCGGCATTTCGGTGCCCCAGCATAGCCTCACTATCCAAGGGTCAGAATCCACTTTCGTTTTCCTCCTACCAGGTCGGGTTCGCCCGAGAACACTAACTCTGTGAAATCTAGCTACCATAGACTTTGTCCCGCATCACGCGTGAGAGTGCACACTCTGCACCCGAGTCCCCTGGGTCTCCTAGAAGTAATCTGAAGATTCTATAGTCAAGATCTAGCGATCCCAAAGCCTATTAGTATTGTACTTACCTGCTAGTAATTTCGCATTCCACTTCCAGAGTATATGGTTTTCCGTGCCCCTCGGGCATTTGTATATACTGTGCTAACTTAAGTATTTTCGTAAGAGTTTTGTTTTGTGCTTAGTACCCTGTCCTCATAAAGAGTACAGGGCTGTTGTGATTTTAATAAATACACTGTTTATTTTCATAACACTTGTGTGGTGTCCTTTCACTTGGTGTTCAAGGGGTATATGTGTGGTATAACAGCTGGCTTAGCACGCCCTCTCGAGTCTTTAGCCTTAGACTGCTCGTATCCACGCTACTAGGATAGCTGGTCTATAAGGTTGACTTTCAACCAATCATCAATAAGGGTTGTTGGACTGATACATAGTGATCACTAGAATAGTGAGCACTGCATATCAGGCCACCTTCTCACAGGGGGTATATGCTCAAGCGGCTGGCCACAAGTAACTGATTGTGACTTACGAACTGCCGGCGCGATAATATTAATTTCTGTGGCGCTCTATGTGATATCATAAGCGGACACCCTTTCGGTGTCCTACATTCTAAGATCATGGGGATAAGTGAATTTCAGCATGATCTCTAAATGTTGATAAAGTTGCGGGCCACTCCAGGCCCCTAGTAAGCCAGTTGGTGAGGTCATGGAGCTTTGGCGGGAGCCGTATGAGGCTGCTGAGATGTAGGGTATTTCTACATTGTACGATGGAGGCATGGCAACCTCGGCCCCCTTGCATGATGCTCCCCAATGACTCAGTTGAGTCGTTAACCATGAGGGAAGGGATAGAGGGTGGGTGAGTTGGACACGGGGTCGGCAAGGCCAGGTTGGGGGTGGTCTGTTGTGGGTGGGGGGTGGGTCTGTTTGAGGATTATTTCCTGTTTTTGGATGGGTTAGGGAGTTTATTGTGGTTTTATGGTCTTTGCACAACCCCACTTAAGTCGCTGGGAGAGCATCTGATGCACGCACTATATTTGTATGACTACCATGACCTCCACACCTGTACTGGCTGATAGTGCACCCCAAACTCTACTCCGCGCTCTCACATGGAATGTGCGTGGCCTTATTGACCACCCTAAGCTTAGAAAGGTAATGAACTACTTACAGCGACAAAGAGTGGACCTTGTTCTCCTACAGGAGACGCACCTACCACTCATAAGTGGAATGCTGCTTAGCAGGGGCTTGGCGGGCAATATAGCTGCTGCGGGCTTCACAACCCATTCCAGAGGAGTACTGACCTGGGTCAATCCTAGATCGAACCTCACTCAGACACTTTTGACTGCAGATCCAGAGGGACGATTAGTTTTGTCTCGCTGTGCGGGGATGGGGCTGGAGCTAGTGATAATAAACGTGTATGGTCCGAATTACGATTCCCCAGAATTTTATCATAATGTGGTAAAGGTGGCACGCACTTACCCAGTGGCGCGACTTTTATGGGGGGGAGATCTGAATCTGGTATTAGACCCAGCGCTAGATAGATCTGCAGGCCCATTGCGCAGGCCCTCGGTGGCAGCACAGGCGATACAACAGGCGTTCACCGTACTAGATTTGGTAGACGTATGGAGGTGTAGGAACCGGGAACAAGGGGGATACACTCATTACTCTGCTTTTCATAACATACACACTAGAATAGATTATTGGTTGGCCTCCTCCTCCATGATTGCCCAAATTAGCTCCTGCAAGGTATTACCTAGGACGTTGTCCAATCACTCCCCTCTGTTGCTGGTGCTAGAAACTCCTCGGAAATTGATACCTCCGTTTACCTGGCGCTTCCCACCTTATTCGCTGCTGGACCCAGTGTTCAGGGGGGAGCTGGCGGAGGAGATAGATGTCTTTTTTGAGGCTAATATAGGATCTGTGGACAGCTTCCAGACGATATGGGAGGCCTTTAAAGTATTTATTCCCGGTGTAGCAATGTTAAAGCACTCTAGTGTGCTAAAATCCATCCGACAGCGACTAGCGACGCTGGAAAAACAGCTCGCTGGCCTGGAGCAAAGGCGGCGGTCCACCCCATGCGACGAGGTGTCTGAGGAGATTAAAACTCCGAATATCACGAGGAAGCAGATAGGGAGATACAACACATGGGGAAATATGCCATGGTACGTATATATGGAGAGGGAGAGCGACCAAGCTCCCTATTAGCCAGATTAATTAAAGGAAATAGGGGGAACGCCCAGATCTCGGAACTGCAAACTGCGGACGGATGTAGGGTGACGGAGGAAGGTGAAATAGCTGAAGTATTTAGGAGATACTACTCTGATTTGTACTCAGCTAAAGGGGGTGATCTCACTGCTGAGGCGAATGACTACCTGGATCAGATTGGCCTACCGCAGCTGACAAACACTCATAGGGAATTCCTAATGGCACCCATAGAACGAGACGAAATAATGGAGGCATTGGCGAGCATGCGCTCCGGCAGCACACCGGGAGCTGACGGGCTTACGGTTGCATTTTATAAAGCTTTTCAAGATAAGCTACTTCCACACTTAGCGAAGCTATTTGACGACATTTGTGTGGACGGAGCCATTCCGCCTTTGATGAGAGAGGCCCTAATAGTAACCATACCTAAGCCAGGGAAGGAGCCCAAAGAGTGCAGCTCATACAGGTCCCTCTCGTTGTTGAAACTAGATACCAAGATTTACGCTAAAGTGTTGGCGACTCACCTTGCCCTCTTGGCACATGAGCTGGTCGCACCGGAACAGGCTGGATGCATCCCTAGTAGAAAATTGACGTACAATATACGCACGGTATTGGGTACCATTCAACATGTGAGGCAGGACACGAAGGCAATAGCTGTCTTCCTGGACACGGAACAGGCATTCGACTCTGTCGAGTGGCCATTCCTGACCTTGGTGCTGCGACGGTTCAGTCTGGGCGAGCCGTTCCTTCAAATGATAGGGGCCCTGTATTATAAGCCGACAGCGCGACTCCGCTTGGGAGTTCTGGTCACTGACCCTATGCAAATTGGCAGAGGAACGAGACAAGGCTGCCCCCTCTCTCCGCTGTTATATGCTTTGGTGGCGGAACCGCTGGCCTGCGCATTGTGAGAATACCATGGACGTGAGGGAGTCAGTTTTCCGTCTTACAAGACAGTAGTCTCGACTTACGCGGATGACACCTTGTTGTACGTCCGCGATCCAGAACATAACCTGTCCTCCATGCTAAGAGAGGTTGTTCACTTTGGAGCTCTCTCTGGTTTGAGGGTTAATTGGTCGAAATCGGTTTCCTTCCCACTTACCCCAATTACGAGACAATTCGAAATGGATTTCCCTCTGCAGTGGTCCAGTGATACAGTCCGGTACCTAGGAGTAAGGATACATACAGATTCAGAGACATTGCTACGTGAAAACTACGGAGTAGCTTGCAGTAAACTAGAAGATGACATTGAGGCTTGGAGTAGACTACCCCTTACACTCATGGGACGCATTGCCCTTATGACAATGGTGGTTCTCCCAAGATTTCTCTTTCTATTTAGCACCATCCCGATGGTGCTGTCCAAAGCTATCTTTCAGACTCTGACGCAGCTAATGGTTAAACTTGCCTGGGCGGGCAAACAGCCCAGAGTAAAGTGGTCTCTCCTGACACTCCCATATAATATGGGTGGATTGGCGGCACTGGATCTTGAGCTATACTACAGAGTGGCGCAGGCAGCACATCTACACACTTGGATTCATGGGGATGAACGCATCCCTCACCTTCGGATGGAACGGCTATTTGCGGAACCATTGCCACTGCCGGCCACAATATGCCGGCAAATGGACCTCAGGACGGGCCTGTTGGACTCATTCTCGGCCACAAATCACGCTTCAATCAATCAATCAATCAGTGACACTTGTAAAGCGCGCTACATACCCGTAGGGTCTCAAGGCGCTTGGGGGGGGGGGGGGGTGCCGCTACTGCTCGAACAGCCAGGTCTTCAGCTTCTTCCTGAAGGAGAGGTGGTCTTGGGTCAGGCGCAGGTCGGGCGGGAGGGACTCTCTCCCGCTGGCGCAGGGGGAGCACTCATATATTCGCCGTCCATGCCCATACAATGGGCCCTCTGGCTTTCGCCGCTCACAGAGCGTGGCGTTACTCAAGCGTTACATAGATTGTGCATATCCACAATGGGCGACTTGTTCCTGGATGGCAGGGTCAAAGAATGGGACCAGATAGAGACAGATATAGCCAACGCATCACTGTTGCAGAAGTTCCAGTTCCACAGGGTGTGATGCGCTTTACTGGAATTACTGGGACCGGATCTGGCGGAGCCAGCGGAGATTCCGGAATTAACGTATGTCATTAAGGCAGAGACGCCCCGTAAGCTTGTAACTGCACTATATAAAACAGCAATGACACATAGGGAGCATCAGTATACGAAAGCCAGAATCGCCTGGCAACAAGACTTGCAGACCACTGTCGACGACGACATGTGGAGATACTGCTGCACGAGCACGAAGAAGATATTGCTAAATGGCAGACATAGATTGATACATTTTAAATTTCTCCAGAGAGTTTATTATACACCGGAGAGATTACATAGATATGGCCTCCGGAGCACGGCGGAATGTGAACGTTGCCGAACACAGGTAGCGGACTTCTTACACCTGACGTGGCTGTGCCCGGGGGTCAGTAAATACTGGTGTGGCGTATACGCGGAATTAAACCAGATCCTAGGTACAGATTTGACCCCTGATTCGACGCTGGCGCTAATGGGATACTCCAAGCCTTTGCCGGTGGACGTTAGACACCTTGCGGACATGGGAATGCTGATTGCCAGGCGGGTGCTGGCGATGTGCTGGATGAGAGGACCCCTGCCCACAGTGAAAAGATGGGCACATGATATGTTGTATTGTTGCACCCAATCGGAACATTATAGTGAGCTATTGCCACCAACAAGTCGACCGAAGAACTTCTGGGGCCTCTACAGGATGCACATGCAGAGTGCGGAAGGTGGGTCGGCAAGGGGGGGCAGTAGAGGAGAGGGGAGAGCTTGAAGCAGCGCAGCACGCTGAAGCAAAATAGCCCCTAACTCAATGGAGTGGTACTAGTTGATGTTCCTGGGGGGTGGACGCTGGTGGGGTTGGTGAAAGGGAATGTGGATACCTTGGTTTGGCGTCTTGATCGGCGCTCAGGGATTTGGGGGTGGAGGGTCTGACCTGGTCCCCCCCTCCGTGGTGCACTGTTGGACGCGGGACGATGAGCTAGATTTATTATGGCATTGTTAGGTAGTGGAGCAGTCTAGATTCAGATGTAGGAAGTGGTGTATACTACGGAACTAAGTGGGAACAGATGTGCATGGGAGGGACGGGTGGGGTGGAGTTCCTTTTGTGTTATTGGTTGGGTTCGGACCTCATTGGGATCAGGGACGACGGAGGGGGCGGGGTTGGGTACGGGGATCACACACAGTACTGGATACAATAGGGCTTCCATGGAGCGGTGGGGTGGTAGTCTCCATCTAATGGTTCCCCCTCCCCCCTCTCTTTTTAGTATTGATTACACATGGTTACACTATTTTGCCTTTCAATAACAAAAGGAGCTTAGAGGGAATATTACGGGTATTAATGGGAAAAGCCCTCCACTCATCAAATGCAATCCAAAAGATTCCCAAAACCCGGGACTGGTGTTAGAAATTATCTAGCAGGCATGCGACTTTGATCCGCCTAAATTCTCAGGAAGTAGAATTTGGGAAAAACACCCGGTATTATTTCTACATTAAGGTGTTTGTTGTCTCTAATGCCTTACCGTCCTGAAACAGACATTCTAGTCTGTCGTTATCGCTAATTGTGGGGGGTTCATAAATTTTCAACTCGGCGCAACCCGAAAAATGCCAGCCCTGTTTAGGACCATACACAGAACTGTGTTGCGGAGAGGAAGGCACCTCACGGGCGAACACCCTCGGGGCAATCTGGTCAGATATTTACCAGAGACTTGGCCCCTTTCTCATCATACGAGGAACATGGGCGTTGTATCATCCCAGGAACCAGTTCCTGGGATGATACAACGCCCATGTTCCTCGTTTGTACGGTTGATGTGACAACCGACTGTTTGGCGGAGTACCCCTTTTTTCAGCTGGTACGAGGGAGCATAGCTGAATAAGGCTTCCTGTCTAAAAGATGTTGGAAGGGGGTGCAGTAACAGAGTATTGACCCTGATGAATCTGCCATAAAGGTTTCTGGGCAGTGAAACATGTTGGTCACAGGTAGTGGTATGCAACTTTAAGCTACCCTCCTTTTTATTTCAACTTCGCACACCCGATTCATAAATAAAAGTAGTACGAGTGGTGTGGTTGTTGATTTTATTCTTCACTCTGTTTTGTTTGTCCAAGGAGTCACGCTCTAAATCTCCTTGATATGCACCTTCTCTCTTTTCTTTTCTCTCACTTATTCACCAAAATTCTGGAATAGGAACGGCCGCCTATGATGAGAAAGGGGCCAAGTATCTGGTAAATATCTGACCAGATTGCCCCGAGGGTGTTCGCCCGTGAGGTGCCTTCCTCTCCGCCACACATTTTTTCACTTATTATTTTGGTACATGTGTGGTTCTGTGTATGGTCCTAAACAGGGCTGACATTTTTCGGGTTGCGCTGAGTTGAAAATGTATGAACCCCCCACAATTAGCAATAACGACAGACTAGAATGTCTGTTTCAGGACGGTAAGGCATTAGAGACAACAAACACCTTAATGTAGAAATAATACCGGGTGTTTTTCCCAAATTCTACTTCCTGAGAATTTAGGCGGATCAAAGTCGCATGCCTGCTAGATAATTTCTAACACCAGTCCCGGGTTTTGGGAATCTTTTGGATTACACTATTTTGCCGCCGGACCTTCGGGTTGTTGGCTGATAGGCTGTGTTACACGGGACATGACTTGTTATTAATCTTGAACATTTGGACAGGCCGGCCTCCGGGTTATAGGCCTAGTGCTGTGTGTGACACGTATAATACTCAGTAAAGGGTTTTGAATTTTTTTGAAAAAAAACAACGGAGGGCTGCTAAAAGTACGTAACTGATAAGTGTAATTACATCGGCTTTCTCCTACTAGTATGTACCCTACTCCCTGAACACAGAATGCAGAGGTACTATTCAGTATAGGCACTGGAATAGCCCTATCTTCAGTAACATTGTGGTCTTGAAAATGTCAAAAATACTGAGTGAAATTAAACTCAACAACATCCAAAATCTCATTTTTCAACCAAGTGGTATTTTCATGCGTTGTATACATATTCATACATGCATTTGGATCTAAAGTTCCCTCTCCATTATTTCCATCGGGATTGAATCCTTGATGAACCTCAACATATGCTAAAATCATTTCATAATCCTTTTCCGAAAACCTTTGAGTGTCCACAGTATAATGCATATACATCATTGAAAGCAATTTAAACCAAGCCTCACAACTTCCCAGATGAGACAAGGGTAGGGATATGAACAAGTCGTGCTTGTGCATAACAGATGGTAAAAGACCACAAACCCAACAATTTGTAGTATTGGTGGCACTGTGTGTTTTATGAAGCATTTCAATAAATACATTTTTCACAAAAGTCTGACGATGCCTTTCCTTATATGGGACTAAAGTATGAAACACATGTTCCGGAGGTGGGGCAGTTGTTCCTAAAACAGTATGCATAGGGTGGTGAAATTCTAAATAGATGAATACTCCCAACAATGTGTTTAGTAATATTGCTATAATAACTATAAATGCAATTTTAACTCGTTGGGTCCAACTAGAAAAGACAGGTATATATGCAGGGAAATAACATGGTACAAAAGGACGTTCCTCTTCAGGAACAAAACGAGCAAAGGGATACATGCTAACTAAAAGTCCAAAAATAAACTTGGGCGATGCAGTCCAACCTGCCAGAGGGTGCTTCTTTCCTGTGTCCGTTTAGAGCCTCACAGGCAGGCTCCTATTGTTCATCCCAGATAATACCAAAGCAAACTTTTCACATTGGAGTTATGTTCCCACACAACCTTTGAAGAAAACGCAACCTGGGCCTCTATAAACAAGAGATTCAGTCTTTCTTTCGTACAGATCAAACAAATGTTCAAGACGCTCAGCGCGTTCAGCCCCTTTTTCTCACCCAGTACCTCAGAAGCGCATCTAACAGACATTCATGGAACAGGTCTGTGCCCTATCACTCAAGTCTCTACCTACCTCCTACCATGTTCACCTGGGGTACTACGTTTTTTTTTTGGGCCGCAGGTTGTATAGAACATGGCCAGACACGTCTTGATCAGAGAACAAAACAGAGGATGATGAATCCGGTGAAAAAGGGGTTCTGCAAGCCTCTCATCTGACTGTAGGGGCAACAGAATCTGGGGCAATCACTTGTGCTGAAGACAGAGCCCCTTCCGAGCCTGGAACACCTTCTCCTTGCCCTTCTCCAATTACCTGGGTATCAGAAAAAGGGCCAAAACGAGGAACTCGCTCACTTTCCTGGGTCAGAACCCCTTCCTGGATTCGCTGATCATATGGAATCGGGAGGGGTAGTTTTTTCAGATGTGACACATGGATCCAGTGTCGTTTGCCGTTCACCTATACTGCCGTCCGTGTGGCCAACAAGACTTGAAATGGTTTAGACCAACCGGGTTCCAAGCTGGATTTTCGCTGATAATTACGGACCAGAACCTACTGTCCTGGCTCCAAGCGATGTCGGGGACCCTCCGGCAGGGGCTACAAGACTGCTGAGACCTGTTGATGAATGGAATGGAGATCTTTAGTCAAAGCATACAGATAGTCTGCCAACATAGGATACTCTATATCACGAAATGTTCTGGGTTTCGGGACGCACAAAACATTAGCGGGGTGCCCAAAAATGACCTCATACGGAGTTAAGCCAGAACGAGAATGTGGGGTAACCCATATTGACATTAATGCCAATGGCAGAGCATCTGGCCACTTCAATCCGGTACCTTCTTGAATTTTTGCTAATTTGAGCTTCAGTATTCCATTATACTTCTCAACCAACCCAGCAGACTGGGGGTGTCGAGCCGTATGGAATTTCTGTTTAATCTGTAGTCCATTACAAATGTGACTGATAAGATCTGCATTAAAGTGCCCCCCGTTATCACTCCAGATCACCCGTGGCAATCCATAGCGTGGGAAGTATTACTTTATCAACGCTTTTGCCGTGGCCAAAGCAGTATTTTCTTTAGTCAGGTAGACCTCCACCCATTTACTGAAAGCGCACACCACGACATACTTCAAATTATTTACGCTCTCAAGCTGGATATAATCCATTTGGAGCACCTCAAAAGACAAAGATGGTGGTGCAAAGTTTCCACTCAGAACAGGCTCCCTGCCCCCAGGATTATGTCGTAAGCAAACCATGCAATATTGCACCAAATGAGCAGCGGTCTTTGGAATATTGGCATTGTACCATACAGGATCCAATATTGCACAAATACCTTTCGCCGCAATATGAGCTGAATCATGTGCCATTGTTACCACTGCATTCACTAAGGCATGCAGCAACAACCACCGTTGTTTTTCTGTCAAATCATTCCAACAATCATCTGCATCTAATTTCCCCACTTTCTCCTTCCAGTGAGCCAGCTCAATAGGGGTAGCTTCTTTCTGTATTTCTCGGACACTCTCCATGGTGTTATTAAACATCTCTGTTTCAGTCACCCTCCTAGCAGAGCTAGTCACAAACATTGAGGTCAATTTGGATTTTACCTTCACCCACTGCATCAACCACTGCCTTGTGTGCACTGCATTTAACTACAGCCATCATCTCTGGGAACGTCAATGCTGTCAGCAATCGCAAAATCAAGGGGCCATGCTGTATTTGCTGACCATGGGAAGTGAGAAAACCTCTTTCGGGCCAAAGTCGGCCAAAACTATGAGCCACGCCGAAGGCATATTGGCTGTTGGTGTAAATATTTACTCTCAATCCTTCACTTAGCTCACAGGCCGGAAGCAATTCCACTAACTCAGCTGCCTGAGCTGATTGATAGGGTACTCGAGAAGCTTCAACTACAGTGTGAAGAGTAGTTATTGCATATGCAGCAGTTGTCGTGCCATCTGGTAATTTGAAACAAGAACCATCGACATACAACTCCCCTTGAGGGACAGATAGAGGATTGTCTTTCTGATAGATACATCTGCCGTGTGGATTCCTCACCTTGTGAATATCCCCCTTGCGCCAGCAACATTCGGAAATTCTTTTTTGTAGCCTCGCGACGACGTGGATAGGACGTCACAGAGACACGGCTCCGCTCGCGACTCCGCTGACGTCACCGACGCCTATAACAGGCCCACGCCGGCGTGATGACATCAGTTCCCTTTTTTCCGCGTCGTCGACGCTAACGGTTATCGGGAATCTCTGTAGCCTACTGGTACATTGTTGCCATTTTGTTGGTTAATTCTGCTTCTCTGTATCCTGTTTCTTCGAAAATGTCATCTAAGAAGACCGGCTTCAAGCCCTGCAGGGAGTGCGGTAAAATGATGTCCATTACCGACCCCCATGAAGACTGCATCTGGTGCTTAAGTTCCGACCATGATGTGGAGGATTGTTCTTCATGTCGGAAGATGAATCCGAAGGCCCTGAGGGAGAGAGAAGCCAAACTTCTGGTTGCGAAGGTGAAAGCTGGAAAGGAGAAGTCGTCGAGGTCTCGTTCTCGAAGGGCGAGGTCGAAGTCCAGGGTGAGGTCGAGATCTGCTTCTCGAGAGAGGTCGTCTTCGAAGTCGGCGTCGGATCATGTTTCGAAGTCGAAGAAAAAGCACAAGAAGAGGAGACATGAGTCCCGACGCCGGTCTGGTAAGGAGTCGGGCTCGAGGTCGAGGTCGAGGTCACCGAAGAAGGTACGTTCGAAGGTGGTTACCCTCGAAGTCTCCGAGCATGAAGGTGAGGCCTCGCCATCTGAGTCGCGTGGGCGATCTCCATCTCCGGCTCTGAAAGCTTCTCCGGTTCCGAGTCCGTCTCCGGCGCCGTCCCCGGCCCGTGAAGAGGAAGAGGCCCGGGAGGATGTGGATTCCGCGCCTGTCGTAGAGCCGAATCCGATCCCTCTTCAGGACCGGCCTGATGGTTTTCAGCCGCCCTTTCCTGCTCCAGGCCAGGACCCTTCTGCGTTTCTTAACGCAATGTATGGTGTCTTCTCAAGGGCATGGTACCCCTCTGGTGCGCCTTCGGGCCCCACGGGTCCATTGGCATTCAGCCTGGGAGTTCCTCAGTCCTATCCTGCCGGCTCCGGCGCCGCATTGGCATTTCCCGGCTCCGCCGAAGTCGTCGACGCCGATTCCGGCGTCGCCTGCTCCTGATCGAGGGCATTCTTCTGTGCCGTCGGATTCGATACCGGCGCCGGCCCCGAATCCGTCGAAGCCGCTGGTGGATCCGGCTGCGAGGCGTGTTAAGGAGAGATCCAGAAGAGAAGCACAACGCCTTCTGGAGGAGCAGAGTTATATGGGCTCTCAGTCTGACGTTGAAGAAGGTGAGCTAGAGGAGAGCTGTTTTGAGGAATTGGCGGATTCTGGGACCCTTGATTTCTCTCCAGAGTGGGAGTTGCCCTCAGGCTCAGGTGCTCCATCTAAGGATATCCAGCCTTACCATCTAGTAATGAGAAAAGCTGCTGAGCTTCTTCAATTGACTCTGCCTACAGTGGAGTTCAAGTCTAACCTCCTCACAGAAGTCTTGCATTCTCCAAATTCGGTGGTTGAGCCTTTACTTCCATTCAATGATGCCTTGACTGATCCTATTATGGAAGTCTGGAAGAAACCCTTGTCTGCTCCTGCGGTATCAAAGAGTGTTGCAAGGAGGTACAGGGCCGCTCCTGAGGACCCGGCTTTTCTCTCTTCACATCCTTCGCCGGAGAGCCTGGTCATTCAGGCTGCCTGTTCGAAGAAGAGTCTTAGTGCCTTTCCGCAGGTTCCTTGTGAGAAGGAGGCAAAGAAACAGGACCAGGTGGCAAAAAAGACCTTTTCATCGGCTAGTATGGCCTTAAAGTCAACTAATGCCACATGCCTAATGGGGAGGTATGTTCATGCCCTGATGGACTCCTTACGTATCCTGGCCCCTAAAATTCCTGACGCAAACCGAAAGGATTTTGAGGAGGTGATTAATGACACTCAGGCGGCTGCCCGCCAGGTAATTCAAAGTGGTCTGGACACTGCTGACTCTGTGGCTCGAATTATGGGCACCGCTGTTGCGACAAGGAGATCTGCCTGGTTGAAGTCATCGGACTTTTCCGCTGATGTTCAGGCGACTCTGCTTGATCTCCCCTTTGATGGCTCAGGTCTCTTTGGGAAAAAGGCGGATGCTGCTCTTGAGCGGTTCAAGGATTGCAGGGCAACAGCGAAGTCTTTGGGCCTCCAGATCAGGGGCACTTCTTCCGGCAGAAGGTTCAGGGGCTTTGGTCGCTCCTTTCGGAATTTCCGGCAAGGCCAACAGCAGCAGCAGCAACAGCAGCAGCAGCAAAATTCAATGTACAGATCGTACAGGGGAAAGCAAAGAGCGCGTCCTCGTGGACGTCAGCCCTCCTCTTCCTCCACCTCTTCCAACCCCCCTGCCGCAGAAAAGCAGCCCTAGATCCGCTATTCAGGATCATGTGGGTCCGGTTGGGGGTCGGCTTACCCATTTTCTACAGGATTGGGAATCGGTTACGTCAGATCTTTGGGTTCTCAATCTTGTAGAAAATGGGTATGCCCTTCCCTTTCGGGAATTCCCCCCTGTTTACCCTCCTTGTCAAGGTTTTTGCACCCAGGAACATCTGTCTCTTCTGCAGGAGGAGGTTCTAACTCTGTTACGAAAGGGTGCGATAGAGGTGGTCCCAGAGCAGGAAAGGGGTCAGGGATGCTACTCCCGGTATTTCCTGATCCCCAAGAAGGATGGCAGGCTTCGTCCTATCCTGGACCTCAGGATCTTGAATCTCTATCTGAAGCAGGAGAAATTCAAGATGCTCACCCTTGTTCAGGTTCTTCAAGCGTTGATGGAAGGAGACTGGATGGTGTCGCTCGACTTGCAGGATGCGTATTTCCACATCCCAATCCTGAAGTCGCACAGGAAGTATCTCCGTTTCACGGTTGGGTCACAGCACTACCAGTTTGCGGTCCTTCCGTTTGGTCTTACTACTGCGCCTCGAGTCTTCACCAAGGTGATGGCGGTGGTGGCAGCTCATCTCAGGAGATCGGGGATACCTGTGTTTCCGTATCTAGACGACTGGCTGATCAAAGCGGAGTCGTCGGAGAAGGTGCTCCATCATCTGCAGGAGACAACTCAGTTGTTGTTCAGGTTGGGTTTTTCGATAAATGTACCCAAGTCTCACCTGGTGCCCTCCCAGCGCAACCTGTTCATAGGTGCCGTACTGGACACTACTGTTTGTCGTGCATTTCCTCCTCCTCAAAGGATTCGCGACATACAGGAAATGATTCCTTTGTTTTACCCTGGAGCGGTCGTTCCAGTCCTGAAGGTCCTTCGCCTGCTCGGTCTGATGGCTTCTTGCATTCTCCTGGTCAACCATGCACGCTGGCACATGAGGGCACTCCAGTGGTGTCTCTGCAGGCAGTGGTATCAGCACAACGGAGATCTCGGGGAGTCGGTGGAGATCTCCAGAGAAACTGCAGCGGATCTGTCTTGGTGGAGCGTGGAAGGCAACCTGTCGCAAGGGAACCCTTTCCATCTACCTCCATCGGTGGCCACGGTGATTACGGATGCATCCACTCTAGGGTGGGGTGCTCATCTGGGGGATCTGGAGGTCAAGGGTCTTTGGTCTCCAGAGGAAAGGTTGCTTCACATCAACCTTCTAGAGTTGCGGGCAATACGTTTGGTGCTCAAGGCCTTCCTCCCTTCCCTTCGCGGTCAGTCGATCCAAGTCCTGACGGACAACACGACCGCGATGTGGTACATCAACAAGCAGGGAGGAGTGGGGTCGCAGTGTCTCTGCAGAGAGGCTCTGCGTCTCTGGTCCTGTGTTCAGGACCACCAGATTTGCCTGATGGCAAATCATCTGGCCGGAGTTCTGAACGTACGTGCGGACAGTCTCAGCCGGCAGTTCTCTGCCGACCACGAGTGGAGGCTTCATCCAGAGGTGGTTCGTCACGTCTTTCGGACGTGGGGGACCCCTCGGGTGGACCTGTTTGCCACTCGCGAGAATGCTCACTGTCCGTCATTCTGCAGTCTCCAGTATCCGATGCAAGGAGCCTTGGGGGACGCGTTTCAGTTGTGTTGGGGAAGTCAACTCCTTTACGCGTTTCCTCCCATACCCTTGATTCCTCGGGTTCTGAGGAAAATTCGCCAAGACCGGGCCCAAGTTATATTGGTCGCCCCGGATTGGCCAAGAAGGGTGTGGTATACAGATCTACTCCACCTCTCCTCTCACCCGCCGCTCCGTCTCCCTCTCAGGGCAGACCTCCTCTCTCAGATGGAGGGGCAGGTTCTACACCCCCACCTCCAGACATTGCACCTTCATGCCTGGAGATTGAACGGGGCAACCTGATTTCCTATTCTCTCACACCTGATGTGGTGGATGTCATTTTGTCTGCTAGACGTGACTCCACTAAGACTGTCTATTCTTATAGATGGTCTAGGTTTGTTGTTTGGTGTGGTGAGAATGATATTGACCCGTTGAGAGCCCATTTATCAGATGTGCTCCGGTTTGCTCTCTCTTTGGCTCAACAGGGGCTGGCAGTTGCCACAGTTAAGGGCTATCTTTCGGCACTGTCAGCTTTTATTTGTTTGCCTGATCAGCCCTCTCTTTTTAAGTCACCTGTTGTCTTGAGATTTTTGAAGGGTCTTGTAAATAAGTTTCCTCCTACCCCTTTTATTGTACCTCAGTGGGACTTGAATCTTGTTCTGACTTTTCTGATGGGCTCTCCCTTTGAGCCTCTTCATAAATGTCCCATGAGGCTTTTAACCTTTAAGGCAGTTTTCCTAGTTGCGATTACCTCGGCAAGGAGGGTGAGTGAGCTTCAAGCTCTTAGTTCCAAGCCCCCGTTCCTGACCATACATGCTGATCGGATGGTTCTAAGGACCAGGGCTGCTTTTCTTCCTAAGGTGGTGACTCCTTTCCACCTTGGTCAATCCATTACCCTCCCTACCTTTTATCCTCCCCCACACCCTTCCAAGGAGGAGGAGAGGTTGCACCGTCTGGACCCTAAGAGGGCGGTGTCTTTTTATTTGGACAGAACTAGAGACTGTCGCTTGGACGATCAACTCTTCATTGGCTTTGCTGGCTGCAAGAAGGGAAGAGCGGTCCATAAAAGGACTTTATCAAGATGGATCGTTCTGTGCATAAAGATCTGCTACTCTTTGGCCGGTAAGGAGCCTCCGGAGGGTATTAGAGCTCATTCCACTAGAGCTAAGTCATCTACCTCTGCTTTGGCTAGAGGTGTTCCTGTGGAGGACATTTGTAGGGCGGCAACCTGGTCTTCCCTCCATACTTTCGCGAAGCATTACTGCTTGGATACGGAAGTCAGGAGGGACGGCCACTTTGCGCGCTCTGTCCTTCAGGATTTCCTGGTTTAGAAGAGTGGACACCCTCCTCCGGGAGTGGGGACTGCTGTGGGACTCTATTCACAAGGTGAGGAATCCACACGGCAGATGTATCTATCAGAAGAACAAGTTACTTACCTTCGGTAACGCTTTTTCTGGTAGATACTATATCTGCCTGTGGATTCCTCACTGACCCACCGCCTCCCCGTTGTCCACTCTTCTATGCCAGAGTTATTGTACTGTAATGTATATTTGTTTTGATGTCAAGGAAATGTTTCATTTGCTTCCTGCATTTGCTTTACACTGTGTGTTTTGCCTTGACTATTGTATACTGTGTATGCTTTGTATATATCTACTGTCATTGGTCCGTCCGTGTGCCTCGATGGCACGGAAAAAAGGCGGAACTGATGTCATCACGCCGGCGTGGGCCTGTTATAGGCGTCGGTGACGTCAGCGGAGTCGCGAGCGGAGCCGTGTCTCTGTGACGTCCTATCCACGTCGGCGCGAGGCTACGAAAAAGTATTTCCGAATGTTGCTGGCGCAAGGGGGATATTCACAAGGTGAGGAATCCACAGGCAGATATAGTATCTACCAGAAAAAGCGTTACCGAAGGTAAGTAACTTGTTCGTCAGGTATACCCGTCCCTTCGTCTCTTCCTCTGTCCGAAATATACAATCATGAACATCATTGTTCTTTTCGTTCGAAGGGAGGGGTAGTAACATGGCAGGGCTCAGAGTGGCACATCATTTAATCGTAATGTGGGGAGCAAACAAAGTCAATTCATACCCTGTAAGACGTGCACTCGTAAGGTGCTGGGTCTTCGTTTTGTTCAATAATGTATCCACAGCATGCAGTACCATCACTGTGAGATCAGTGTTCAGAACGAGCCCTTCCGACTGTCGAATAGCCACTGCGACCGCAGCAGTAGCCCTTAAACAGCTAGGAAGTGCCCTGGCGACGTTATCCAACACCACCGAGAAATAGGCACGAGGTCTTTGCTTACCACCAAATCCTTGTGTTAACACAGAAAGTGAGCAACCGTCCACCTTGTGTACATAAAGCACAAAAGGTTTTTGGTAGTCAGGGGTACCAAGAACGGGTGCAGAACAAAGCACAGATTTCAAAGAGTCAAAAGCATTTTGGCAAGCATCAGTCCAAGGTAAAGGTTCATGCACATCTTTAGTGGTTAAATACAGGAGAGGTTTAGTGAGAAGGAAAAAATTAGGAATCCATTGGCGACAGTAAGAAGTTATGCCGAGAAATGCACGAACATCACCCTGAGTACGAGGCACAGACATATTAGAAATGGTAGTCACACGCTCAGGGGTTAGTCTCCTCCCCTCTTTTGACAGTAGATGACCTAGGTAGGTCACCTCCTGTCGACAATATTGGAATTTAGAAAGAGATACTTTATTGCCATGAATCGCCAAATGAGACAATAATTGTACCTTGGCATCCTTACAACCTTCCTCAGTATCGAAGGCCACTAACAAATCATCGACGTATTGCAAAAGCACATTACCGGGGGGAGAACCAAATCATCCAATAATGTTTTCAAAGCTTGACTATAAATACCAGGACTCTCCGTGTACCCAAGGGGAGCGCGACAAAACCGGAAGCTGCGACCAGATAATGAGAAGCCGAAAATATGACGGCTATCAGGATGTATCGGGATGCTAAAGAAGGCATTCTTTAAATCGATCACAGAGAAACATTTAGCAGTGGGAGGAATCATAGTGAGAATAATAGTGATGTCAGAAACCACAGGGTATTGGGGCACCACTATTTCATTAATTTTGCGCAAATCAATCACAAAACGATAAGTATCAACATAGTCAGGATCACTTTCAACAGGGGCCTTTTTTAAGATCAGTAAAATGGGGCTGTTACATGCATTAGCAGCCGTCTCCTCCGCCACACCCTTTTTGATCAAATCTTGTATGATGGAGAGCAAAGCTTTCTCGCCTGCCGGAGAAATTTTGTACTGAGGGATACGTGGCATTTTGCTTCAAAGTAATAGAAACAGGTGGAATCTTTAATAATCCTACACCTGTGTCTCCAGTGGCCCACATCGTCACTGGAATAGCAGCAAACTCAGGAGGGAGGGGTTAATTTTTGGTAAAGCACTGCAAAGTATGCTTGCCAAGGGGATTGATTGTCAAATAAACACAGTCAGGCGAACAATGAATTTTTGCATGTCATTTCTTCAACAAATCTAAGCCCAATACATGTTCGCCACTATAGGAAGTCAAAAGAAACGGGGAGTCTACCTTTACTGGACCAATTGTAAACAGGATAGGTTTGGAAATGGGGCTCACAACTGGGATTCCTGAGAATCACACCGACACATTATTTTGCCCGGACAGAGCAGCCCCTGGGACCAGAGAACTAGAAATAGAACTGTTCATCGCACTAGTATCAACTAAAACCTTTTCAGATGTCCCCATCAAATGCGCCTTTACATAAGGACATTGCTGATCAACGGGTACTGACACCTGGCCCCCACTCTGTCCTTGGCTGCCCTATGTATAGGCATACACTTCGATTGCATCCATCGCACAGTCCTCATTATAATACTGCCTATCTCTCGAATTATCATAATAATTATTTTCTGTTCCAACGTGTTTCGCCTCCTCTGGTCGCATATCACTGCGATCCACACCACCTCAACCTCTTCCTCCTCCTTTCATAGCCCCATTCTGAGCCAGCAACAATGGACACTGAAACCGCCAATGCCCTTTTCCTTACATTAAGCACACTAGTTTATTCCCAAAACAACAGCCGGCCCTCCGCCGCGTCTGGTTCCCCCCCCTCGGGACGAACCCTCTACCGCCTCTCTCTCTGCCTCGTCCTCGCACAACTTGTTGTAACAATACCTGTGTCTTAAGATCTTTTGTTTTCTTTTCCGTCTTATCCTTACTCTCATTTTCTCTATGTTCGTAATATTGGGCCATACTCAATATCACCGAGGGCGTAGACGTAAACCAAGTTCTTTCAGCGGCTTGTAGCCGCGCAGAAACTTTCGGTAACAAATTGGTCACAAAAAACGATTAACAAATAATCGTATACAACCTTCCAGTGATAAATCCTGTCCACTAAAATCGATGATACACCTTCAAATCTAGTGAAGAAATCAGAAACACTTTCATCTTTCTTCTGCTTACATGCTGTCAATTTATCCCAATCCACCTTACGAGTCGGAATTAAGGAATGCATGTAAGAAATAATGCTTAGAGCAGTAATGATGGTACCCCCTCAACAATTAGACTACGGCCAGGGAACAGAGGGGAAGAGAAAGTACAACTAGAGAAAAAGGTTCCCTCATTGGCCACAATTATTCATTGCAAGTATACATCACATTATTTATGTTGAAGGTGACAGATACACAACAAACTTTTTTATTTTCTTCAAAAAATATATAAAGTGTTTAATTTTTTGTTTTTAGCATTGCTTTCAAATTTATATTTTTTCATTTAAGTTAGAATTCATAAGAAACATACAATCACAGTATTAACATATCATAAATCATTTCATAGGCCATACAAAAAAGGGATTTTTTTTCCCATTAACAATAACTAATTGTGAGAAAAACTATTAATACCAATACATGTGCCCCTGATAACATACAAGCAGTCACAACATATTAGCCCATTCATACTAACATTACATACACACACACTATGTCTGAAAAAGGAATCTGGGTACTAATTAGCAGGGAGCCCCCTGCCAACTATCGGGTCTCAAAACTGAGTATGAGACCCCGCACTCTGGTCGACGCACGTTTAGGCGGCACACGGCCACCTTCCTCAGGACCTCTTCCAGCCAGTTAAAACCCGCAAGACCAGGGGACACTTAAAAACCATGAATTCTGCTTAATTCTCAAATGGCAGTGTCATGAACATGAACCACGTAAGGAGATAATTCTAAGTTTATCAATATCTATATTTAGAATGTGGAAGTCTCTACAAATATCCGAAAATAATGGGTAGACGATGTCACAAATCCCGAATAGCAACTATTGATCTTTATGTTCAACTTAAGATCAAATGTATTGTTATAATTTCATGAACCCATAATACTCCTTTCACTTATATTTCATTAATGGGCCATATGTAGAAGAACTGCGTCTGGTATCCTCAGCAGTCTAGGCTTGTGCACAGAGTGCCGATCAGAGTAAACTTCCACGTGGACAGGTGGTTCCAAAATATTAATGCTGCCAGGTAACGCCAATAGTTCGGGTTTCGGTTTATCATCAGGCTTACGTTCCTTATCCCAATCTCTTATCTAATCCCATGTTCCGCCTAACTCTTGAACATGGTCCTGATCATGCGCCTGACGCCATACATCAACAGGGACTAATAATGCAAAAAATAGCTCTATGTCAGCTAGGGTCATAACGGCTGAGGAGGCCGCCTCTGTGAGTTCTTTATAATAAGCCGTGGGAGTCTTACAGGGTCAGGTAGTTGTGATTTTAGTGAGAGGACTTCACTCCTCTTCCAGGGGGTGTAAACCCATTGCTCCTGCACTCGTGCCTCTACACGTGGTCTAGTCACCACATTCTGATCATTTTTTAATTCCGGTATTTCAGGATGAAAGATAGGATGGACCTCTCGCATAGGGTGCTGAGAGTCCCACGAGGAACATTTTTGGTGCATCCGCTCTCGGTAACTTAATAAAACCTCAACATTTTTGTGCACTTCCTCTGGTCTAAGTTCAGACTTATGAGCCCTGTCCCGAATATCATACATCACTTGGGGGGCCATCCCTCCCGCAAAACACTGTTCCCATAAAGTAATAAGACATGTGGGCATGTGTTTCAGAGCATGTTGCTGCATAACAGGCTCAAAGTCTCGAAGCGTGCTCCATATATCAGATAGAGTATAAATAGGCTGTCGCATCCACTGGGATGACTGATTTTCAATCATCTGTTTCTCATTTAGTCTACAGTCGAACGAGTAAACAATTTTCGTGTGTCGAAATCCCCCGTAACACGAGATGGAGTTGAGACAGCTACGGATGGGGTCGTGCTCGCGGAATGGGAAGCCCACGCAAGGGTAAGGGGAGACAAATCAGCTGTGGACATAACAGAAGATGGCAATGTAACAGACCATAAGGGAGTCATCTCAGTCACAGAGGGAGATAAAACAGAAGACGTTCCCAGAGAGACAGGGAAAGAGGAAACAACAGGGGCAGAAGCCAAAGAGACTTGTACTGGAGTCGTGGGAACAACAGGATATATACGTTGTGAAGCATAAGGGGGAGGTGGACGAGTATCCAATAGATGCTCCATCTCATCCTCTGCTTCAGTCCTGGTCACATAGGTCTTATCCACTTGTAATCTAAATTGCCTATCTGCACAATCAATTCCCTGTTCGGTTTGAGCTTTATCATAAGCAATGGCTTTTTGCGTAATCGTCTGACCCTCCTTCACTCTGCATAATTTCTCCTCCCGTATACATCTACGCTTTGCTTCCTTCTGCCATAGATTTAGGGAATCAAACATTGACTGTCGACTACTTTAAAAAAATAATCGATCCTGCTGGAAATATCTTTTTTTTATCAAAAGACCCTGTTAAGGGCCATTGCAACACTTCATTATCCTTAGTATATTTATGCCATGCCGTATTAAACAAGAGAGGTGTAATTCCTTGCTTTACATACATATCATAACTCAGGCTGCCCTCAGGCGGGGCAGGATGACTTTCAGCCAAGCGCGTATCATTAGGGCGGCAACAACATCCAAAACAACTCAATTTGCTAACTTACGGCATAGTGATTGTTGTCACATATTTCTCATTCAATCATAAAAACATACTTTCAAACATGGCCATTTTCAAAGATTCACAACACATTCAACCTCGCTCTTATTCGAACACACACAGAACAATAATATATGTACATAAAAGGATATTCAAAATTACATGTCTCTTTTCTCTCTTTCCAAACAAAGAACAGAGCCCGTCGTCTCTTGTTCATGGAGAATCAATCAGTTCAGATTCCAGACCAACAGATACCAAAATCAAGCAGTCAAGAGACCGTCGGACAGGTATAACCACAGACTGTCCTACAGACCATCCTGTAGTCTTCCTAGTTCACCCCTGGGACTATTCTGACTAAGCCTGCTTCCTTAGCATTGCTTCAGATATGTCCGCAAGGCTACCCAGCTACAACCACAGGACCAGTCAGGTCGGGTGCGTACCACACGAGCCACACCAGGGCATCTGATCGGTGTCTCTATTGTTCACAAAAAAGCCTGTGGATCATCTACCAGTGCAGCCACAATGCTGCCCCGTCAGACCCCCAAGATTCTCCGTTGTACACCGACCACCAAATCATACACAGTTAACTGCTTCAAAAGCACTGTTCAACAACACGTTCCAAAAGTCATCAAAAACAATCCACTCACCTGGTGCACGCAGGTACAATTGCGTATTCTCCACTGCCAACTCCTGAAGACCAACACAGTCAGCTCCTGGGTTACGCCCGTAGGACTCCGGAGAAGGGTCACTAGAAGCTGGGGCACTCTGATTGCGAAAGCGGAGTAACTCAAAAAAAGGTCCGTCCACCCGCTCGACCAGAGTTTCCCTTTCTTTGTCCTCTCTACCAGGTTACGGGAGGATGACCCTATCACGGAGTCCCACCAGAGTCGCCAACTGAAGTACTACAAAAATGACATAGAGGGCTATACCTACCAATAGCCCCAAACCCATTTACCAAATAATCAGTCAGTTGGCAGTGAAGAAAGTTCAATCATTTATTAAGCAAAATACTCTGTAGAGGAGCCTCTCCAACCCTCACCCATCAGGTGCGCGGAGAAGACTGTTGGTTTGCATTCAAACATGAGGTTATATACTTTTCTGTACAACACATCTAATCACTGTAAAAGGAAAAACACCAGTTGGCCCTCGAGCTCCACGGAAGGACCATATATGGCACATTTGATTAGTTCAAAGCTTAACTATTTATTACTGGGAAGGTCAGGAGGGGTGACTCCCTTTCGTCTTGGTGCCCAGGAGTGTAGCCACGAAGCCTCCAGGAATGCGCTTATCGCACCCAAAGCCAGATGCGACCTTGAGTCTCAGGATAGTCGAGTAGACAGCCTACGTTCATCTGCTCTCAGTAATTCAGATAAACTGGGGCCTCACAACTGCCGGAGACTAACACATGATCACAGCCCGTGTTCTAGCATAGGATCAGAAAATGGCGTATATATGGTTCTCGGCCTACTCGGTTAGAAATAGATATACAAGGAGCAAATAAACATTTTCTCCCCTGCTAGCGCATATAGATGTCTTTACATAATATTAAGCAAGAGAGAGTACGTATAGATGCATCATGCTAACATAATATAGGTCAGATACTCCTAATGCATTGGAAATCTATTTTCTATCCCTCATGCGGTCCTCCCGTTTGGACTCACTTCCGCACCTCAGGTCTTCACAAAGGTGATGGCGGTGGTGGCAGCACATCTCAGAAAGTCAGGGATTTCAGTTTTCCCTTACCTGGACGACTGGATGCTCAAAGCAGAGTCGCCGGAGATGGTGCTTCATCATCTGCAGATAACAGTGCGGCTGCTGTATGTTTTGGGTTTCTCGATAAATGTGCCCAAGTGCCCAGGTATCAGAGCTCATTCCACCAGAGCTAAGTCTTCTTCTTCTGCTTTGGCTAGAGGTGTTCCTCTTGTTAATATTTGTAAGGCAGCAACTTGGGCCTCCCTTCAAACCTTTGTGAAGCTTTACTGCTTGGATTCTGAGGTTAGGAGGGACAGCCTTTTTGCACGCTCTATGCTTCAGGATTTTTTGGTATAGCTTGGAGGACATCCTCCCCCGAGAGTGGGACTGCTGTGGGATTCAATTCAAAAGATGAAAAATTCAAAGGCAGATGTATCCATCAGAAGAACAAGTTACTTACCTTCGGTAACTCTTTTTCTGGTGGATAAAGTATCTGATTGTTGATTCTTCACCGACCCACCCTCCTCCCTGTTGTCCACCTTCACATACCAAAGGTTGTATTGATTATTTATATGCCATAAAGAAGAACTAGCTAGTGTTAGAAATTGTGTGGTTTCTCAGGAAAAGAAAAACTTTTTCTTATGAAAGCCCTCACTCACCAACCTAGTTGGTGGCATGCTTCATCATCGGGCCCCATCCGGTGGCACCGAGCGTGCCCCGGATGTGCTACGGTGCCTGTTTCCAGCAGAGCGGGTTTTTGAGGAGTAATTGTGCTGTGATTGTGTGAGAGTGTGAGGTAAAAGACTGTACTTGGGTCCCTTTACCCAGGGGGGTTATTTAATAAGTGGGCCTTTGGCAGTAATAAAAACAATACGGATGTGTCTGGAGTTAGCAATGGTCTCCCGCATCCATTGTGGTCGACATGTTTCAGCCAGGCCTTGAAATTGATCTGGCTTTCTTCAGGACCTAATGTATATAAAGTGAGTGATCAAAAAATAAAATTAGCATGACTAATTATGTGCTACACTCGCTAAGGTTCACTATAGGTAGATGGTAATACCCTCCCAAGATCAACCTGTAGGAAGAAAATTACACGTAGGACAAGACAAACAAACACACAGTTTTGACATTTAGTTGCTATTATGCTTTGTTAGGTTTTCTGTACAGAATTCCGTGGTGTCCGTGATATATTCGGAAAATAACGACCGGTGCGATATCGAGGTGATGGTACTAGGTAATTACCGAGTTATGTGCTATTACGTGGTAAAATTCAATAACGAGATTTGATAGCGCAATAAAAATTACTTAGTGATGTCCAAAAGTGTAGGCTTTTTACTCTTGTGATTGGCAAGGTGAACCTCATGAGTATCCCGCAACCATGTCTGGCTGGTAGATACGTTCTGGTAAGTACAAAAAGACACGTGCAGGGTAATGGTGGTGTAGTTTCTGATGTCAGCCAGAAGACCCCCTAGGGTATCGAGGTTCGTAATCCCCACTTATTCCCACTTACTTCCTCACAGGTCCGGACCATAGTTATGACCTTCTTGGTTGCTTCGGATCTCCATTGTTACTGAGTCCTCGGACGGGGTACGCTTTAAATATCATCCGGTGCCGCTGAGGCACAGGTGTTGGTGATTTCAATCGGGAGCAATTAGCGTCTGTGGGAGAAAAGGGAAAACATAGAAGGCAGATGAGCCCTTGCCGAGCATGTGCAGGGCTTGTGACGTGACTTGGAGGTGTGTGCGGTCATGTGATGGGGCTGGAAAAATTGTAAATACACAATCATCGTTTCGATTAGCAATGTTGTTTTTTTTGTTTTGTTTTTTTAAAAAATGTATTGAATGAAAGTATAAGGTCAATTACAAAGCCAGTATTCATCTACACCATCCTTGCATTGAATCTGCCCATAACACCAGACATCATAAGATACATAGTCCATCTAATTCAGATCTCCAAATTTTTGATATAACACAGTTCGCTTCCAATATAAGAGCAACCCCCCCCCCCAAAAAAGAGGCCCAACAAAACAGAAAGAAAACAAAACTAAACATTTCACATCATTGATAACGTATGATTCCGGGCCGTAGTGTCTCGCACCAGCTTTATAACTAAACCGCACACAGTGATTTGTTTACCCCTCTGATCTCTTCACTAGACATCCTCAGACTCTTCTTGGCTAAGCAGATATATACTCAGCGGTTCCCATCATCCGGTGCCTCTGGGCCTCGAAATCGTGGGCAATTCTTCTGCATATGCCTCCAGATTGTGTGTACAATAGACCAGTTCTTTTATCCACAACTCAACCTTTGGCCTGCATCTGCCCCCCCCCCCAACTTAATCGCCACTCTCTGAGCCGCAATCAGCAAAGCCAGACGCACAAATTTGTCAGTTACTCCTCTAATGTGCGGCACACAGCATAGCAAGCATGCAAGCGGATTGCACTATAAGTCCACACTCTCCATTTCCTTCAGACAACTCACCACCTTCTCCCAAAATGCCCATACTTTCTGACACTCCCAGGCCAAATGCATAAAATCTGCATTCTCCAGGCCACAACGCACGCAATTCGCAGATGCACACAACCCATATCCATGCAATTGCATTGGGGTGTAATACACCTGATGTATATACTTAAAATGAATGATCCTCAAATTCCCGTTCATGCTAAGCGTCCCCGTCAGACCACAAACATATTTCCAGTCTGCTTCTGAAACTGGTTCAGGTAAACAGTCAGACCACCGTTCCCAGCTCCAGTCCCGGGCATCCACACTCTCGAGCTTTATCATTTTGTACAATTTCGATATTAAACTTTTATTGCTAGAAGCAGTGAGCGCATACTGCGAAGAGGCCAGCGTGGGAGGTTCATGTGGATATGTGGTATAATGTACTTTGATCGCATGCTGCAGACAATGCATTGCAAAACAAAACAGTAACGATTGGTTACTAATATAAATTAAGTCCTCCCGCACTAGAAAAGAGCTGTTGGAATCTCCTGTGATCGGGCCATATTGGTATATGAAAGTACGCATCTTGAAGGTCCATCGAACACATCCAATCCCCCTTCCTGAGATGTGGATATATTTGGTGAAGCGCCAACATGCGAAACTTTTCTTTTCGTACATGCAGATTGAGTGTTCTCAAGTCCAGAATGGGCCTGTATTCTTCCTTTTGGCCCTTTTTTCTGACCAGAAAATACCTCGAGTACACTCCTTTCCCCCTTTGGGACACCGGCACTCTCTCGATGGCTTCTTTTTCGAGGAGTGTAGCTACTTCCTTCTTTAACCTTTGTAGTTGGTGGCTTGATGTTGACATTGGGGAAGCGGGTGGAGGTAGACGATGGAAACGAAGACAGTACCCATTCTGCAGCGTAGACAACACCCATTGATCTTTTGTGATGGCCTGCCACTCTGTCCTGTGATGCGCAATGCTTCCCCCCACTGGAGTGGGTAACGGCGCTGGGGGAAGTGAACACTCATTGCTTTTGGTGAGATTTATTGAAGTTGTTGCCTTGGCGCTGATTTCTATTTCCCTTGGAATTGCTCTTGCCCTTGTATTGAGACTTTTGTTGGCTCTGCTGGTTCTGGCCTTTATGCCAGTGAGGGGTTTGAACGCTCTGCTTCGAAGAACCCTTGTTGTTCGAACGGAATTTCTTCCTGAATTCCTTTTTCTTCTCAAGCCCCACGGCTTTGAGGGTGTCCAACTCAGTCTTCATGCGTTGCATCTCCTCATCCGCACTTGCTCCAAAAAGAGATGTGCCTGAAAAAGGAAGGTTTAGGATTCTGGCTTGAGCCTCTGGTTTCAATGCTGTGAGGCGTAACCAAGAGGTTCTCCTTGCTGTGATTCCATGTACATAGCCATGCACAGACAGCGTTGCCCCATCTGCCGCCGCTCCTATAATCTGATTGGAGACTTGACCGCCCTCCATCAGAACCTCCTCAAAATCCTTTCTATCTTCCTGAGGAAGTTTAGCAGCAAATCTCTGAAGCGAGTCCCACAGAGCTCTGTCATACCTGCCGAGCAGTGCTTCCGCATTGGAGACTTTGAGGAAAGAGGCTGAGGTGTTACAAACTCTTCTCCCCCATGAGCCTTGCATCTTTGACACGAAAAATACCTTTTTTAAGCCTAAAAAAGGTTTAAGCAACACCCTATGTCTAAAAGACGTCGAGTGTAAGCAAAAATTGTAGATTAGTTGTAATATTTTTTGACAGAAGGTCAAAAAAGAAAGGAGCTGTTTCACCAGGGTCCTGACTGAAGGAGCCGGAAAGAACAACTGACCTAACTGTCACCCCTGAGGCATGATGGGAAGCCTGGGGTCATGGCTGCCTTAAAGGCACGGTGCCAGTTTTTGTTGAAAATGGTTTCATTTTCTATGCTATTGTTTTTACAATGCAGCCTGAGGGCTAACAATGTCTATTTATAAGCAATTTTCAGGATTTATGAGTGGTTTACTCATTAAAACACAAAGTTCAAAGATTATTTGACCTAATGTGTTTGCTTTCTTTTGTTTCCTAAATAATTGCAGTGCATGTATATGTTTTTACATTGTTTTTACCCTCAGTTAGGGAGCTGCATTGTGGTGAGAAAAATAGTATATGTACATACATATATGTGGAGCGAGATATATGTGTTCTTTACATATATATTTTTATATTGTTTCCGGGGTCCCGCACATGGGCGGGAATATTCAGTGCTTATGACTTTGATGAGGATACCCCTGGAAGAGAACTAGGATTACAGGTAAGTCACTTATCCTTACTAATATAAATTAAGTCCTCCCGGACTAGAAAAGAGCTGTTCGGATAAACATCTGACATGTGTCTGAGACCTGCCTCATGTAGTAAGCGGAGCGACGGCTTCTTCTGCGTCACAGACAGGGCAGCATAATGTTCCAAATACAGATACAGTGCGTAGAGCCAGAGTTTTCGTGCCAAATGCCCTATCCTCCACCAGGCCAGGCGGCAACAGTAGCATCAACCACTTTAATCTCCGCCTTTGGAGTACCACGATTTCGCTGAGTAATCACACTGTGAAGCGGGATCGGGCCACATTGCCCTCCTCCACAACGACATGTGGTGTAAAAGCATGCGGCCTTTACCAATGATATATGTACTGAGCCTGCGCACTCAGGTAATACACATAAAAATCAGGGGCCTCAAATCCTCCCTTCTCGTATCCTTTAGCCAAAGTCGTCCACTGTACACGAGCATATCTTCCCCCCCATGCTAATCTGATCAACTGACTCCTCATAGATTTAAAATATTGCAATGGGAGCACTATCGGGATGTTAAGAAAAAGATAAAGAAACTGCAGCAGAACCACCATCTTTATTAGAGCAAGTCGATCTGCCAGTGACAGCGGCAGAGCTATCCAGGTATCCACCTGACTCTCCAGCGTCGAGTATGCCCTCTCATATTTTTCCCTGACCACTACCTTCGGGTCTCTATGTACCCAGACTCCCAGGTATTTCACCGGGTCTGTGGACCATACCAGTGGGAATTCCAAGTCCGGACAGACAGTTGACCTGGTCAGTGGTATTACAAAAGATTTATCCCAATTTATACAGAGTCCTGACAGACGACCAAAACGTACATATTCTCTGAGCAATTGTACCTGGATATCGTCTAGCTGTGTGTCTGCGCGATAAATATTTTATTTCTGTGTCTGCCAATTCCTCAAAATCTTTGAGGAATTTCTGCAATTTAGCCAGTGTGTCTGCTCTATGTTCTGCCTCATATTTGCGTTCTAACTCGCTCAATGCATCCTCGGTGTTCCTCAACTGAGTGCGTATATCTCTCAGTATACCCGCCGCCGTGCTAATGCAAACCCTCCTAATGGTAACCTTAAAGGCCTCCCATAGTGTAGCAGCTTCCGCAACAGTACCCTTGTTAAACTCAAAATATTGTATAATAGCTTATCTCAGTGCCGCTTCATATATAGGGTCTAGTAATGCGTCAGAACGCAGACGCCATGTGAAAGGAGGGCATATAGCTGCCGGGAAGATCACATCCAGTTTATTCCGGATTATGGTCCGACCGAGTATGAGCAAGCGGTGTAGTTCCCTTCACCCATTCCATCACCTCTGCCCCCACTAGCCAATAATCCAGACTTGACCAACTGTCATGTGGGGGTGTCGCATGTGTACCTGCCCGCACCTGCGGATTACGCACTCGCCAAACATCTCTAAAACCGAATTCTTCCATTGCACATGCCAGACTTTTAGACACATTAGGGGTACGGTGGGATATAGGATTAGACTTGTTCAATTCACATTCAGATATGTTTTGAAGTCTCCCCCCAGATGATAGGAGTTTCCGGCCATTCCCTCAGGACCACGCATATGCGATTCACACAGGCAGCATCATCCACAATGGGTTTGTACATATTCACTATTGAAATCAACCGTCCACTGAGTCGGCCACCTACCATAGCACATCTACTCTTGTCATCTGTATACGTATGTAGTGGCTGAAACTCCACTCTCCTCTTGAACAGTGTCATAACCCCCTAGCATAGGAGGAGTATGATGCAGCCAACCGAAAGTCCGCCCATCTACCTATCACACCCCCATCCGTATACCTGGTTAAGTGTGTCTCTTGTAACAGAACAACATGTATCATATGGCGGTTCAGATATGCTATCACTTGTCTCACTTTTTTTGGCGAATTTAGGCCCCTGACATTCCAGGTTAGCAATATGCACTTATCAGCCATAATTTCCTGGACATCTAATACCAATAGCAACACTTCTGTTCACAGAGGAGTATCTTGTATGCTGACTTAACACCCTCACCACCCATCCACTCGCTCTGATTATATCTATCTGAGATCTTCAGGGAACGGTGACTTTTCCATTCCCAGATTTAGGCTAGCAAAAATGGGAGGCCGATCTTTTGCCCATCTGGGTCCAACATTGTGGAATACTCTCCCTATGACCCTAAAGACAGAAACCAACCTCTTTCGTTTCCGCAAGGGACTTAAAACTTGGCTCTTTCAGCAGTAAATAGAAGCTTCCCATCAGTAAGATCAGCATGCAAGCTTCTTCTTCTTTAATCTGTCCCTTAGCGCCGGGAAACCCACTGCGGGTAGCTGCGCGCTTTATAAGTTTAAATAAATAAATAAATAAAAAATACAGTTGAAAAAGCATGATGTGAAACAAATAAATGGAAAAGAACCAAACCCCTCATTTCCCATCCCCCCTCCTCCCACTCCAACCTCCCAATCAGGGCGAGAAGAAATCCCACTACCCTCCCATTGAATTACATCTAACGTCATACAATCCCAACATAAGGGGAACACCCGCTAGGGGGAACGGTTCAGCAGCGAGAATCTGCACCTTGGTGAGGCCGCCGGACTTCAACAGTCAGCCCCCTATATGCCTTACATCAACATAACATAATGGATATTCAATAGTACCACCCTTGAAGCATACAGTGTTCAGTATCTACTAAACCCCGTCGGTTTCCCCCACGACATCAGAGCAAGTAGTTAGACATTTATCTCCATCCGGATTGCCTCAGTTGTCACCACTGTCTCCGCACTCATCAACCTTGTTAGCCAAGCAGTGCTGCATTCCTAGTCCGTGTCGTTCAGGCTAGAGTCTCCCGGCAACTCCGTCTGCATGCGCTGTGTCGGCCTACCCTTGCAAATATGTTTGGTACATTTCAGCGCTGATTTCGCATCCGTAAAAAATGTGACTGCTCCTCATGCGTAATCTTCAACTTAGCCGGATAAAACATAGCGTAAGGGACAGAAGCCTCTCTCAACAGTTTCTTTACCGGCACAAATTCTTTCCTTGCCGCCTGACCTCCTTGCGTGTAGTCTGGGAAGAAGGATAACTTATCTCCTTTATAGACCACTGGGTCTTTGGCTCTCGCCTTACCCAGCACCACGTCTCTATCAGCATAATTCAGAAGACGAGCTATGATCGGGCGAAGTGGCGCGCCCAGTTTAGGCCTGGGTCCCAGAGAGTGATGCGCTTGTTCCACTATCAACACGGTGGAAAGCACAGGACCAAATAGTTCACGCAGCAGTTCCTCCACAAATTTCTACATTCTGGATATGGGCGTAGATTCCGATAGGCCTAAGATACGCAGGTTATTGCGCCGTGAGCGCTCTTCCAAGTCCTCATTTTTCGCGCTGATAATTTCCAATTTTTTTTCCATTTGCAGGAGCTGCGTTTTTGATTCAGCCTGCGCATCATGCGTGTCTGAGACCCGGTTTTCCAGGACATCCAGCCTGTGCTCATGTTTCTCCACCTTCTTTTTGACCATGTCTAACCCAGTCGCTAGCGCGTCTATCTTGCTGTCTATCATTTTCATGCCTGCTCTGAGTTCTATCAAGATAGACCTGTTGTCATCAGCCACGCTCTCATCCAAACCCTGAGCACCCCCCAGGTCACTCTGGTCACCCATTCCATCCGCAGCGCGGGTAGTGCGCTTGTTATCAAATTGCAATTTGGCCTGCTTGGGTTCTGATTTACCCATGGCGATCTCTGGAGCTGCAATAAACACAGTGGCGTCTCTAGCTGTGTGCTCTGCCACCCTATCTTCAGCAACAGCCTCCTACGCCGCTACCATAGTTGCTGAGTATGGATCACGTCTTCCAACATATAGTAGTGTGGTGTACTCGGAAACTTTACGGATTGGTGCTGATGAGGGTAACACTATGGCACTTATCATGCTAGACCTCAGCGCCGCATTTGACACCGTGGCACATTCCACCTTGCTACGGTGTCTGAGCAGCGCTGGGGTTACCAAGGCAGCCTGGGGATGGCTCAAGGACTTTCTCTCTGACCGTAGTTTCCAGGTTCAGAGAGGGATGTTCCTCTCTAACAGCGTGGCCTTAGAACAGGGGGTGCCTCAGGGCTCTGCCCTGAGTCCCACCCTGTTCAACCTGTATATGGCTCCTTTGGCTGCTATTGTTCAGTCATACGGCATAGATCTAGTATCTTATGCCGATGACACGCAGCTGCTCATCTCCCTATCACAGTCACCTAAGTTAGCAGCTGCCAATTTTAAAACCTGCATGCAAGAGCTTGCTGGCTGGATGAATCAACACTGCCTGAAGCTCAATGGGGCTAAAACGGAGGTGCTAGTGATAGGGGGAGAGGGGGCGAGCTGGACTCAGGAATGGTGGCCGCCCTGCCTTGGCTCTCTGCCCATCCCATGCAGTGAGGCCAAGAATCTGGGGGTCTGGGTTGATCCTAAACTCTCTTTTGAGAGTCATGTTGACAAATTGGTGGGGAAATGCTTTGGGGTTATGAAGACCCTAAATCGCACTCTGGACCTACTGCCACTCGAGGCCAGACGCATCATGATCCAAGCTCTGGTCACTTCTCGCATGGACTATGCGAATGTGCTGCTATTAGGGACTACAGAGAAGAACTTGAGAAGATTGCAAGTGCTGCAAAATACGGCGGCCCGTTTAGTCCTCAGACTCCCCAAAAGAACAGCATCCAAGCCCACTCTGGCTGCCCTGCATTGGCTTCCTGTGAGGAAAAGAATCCTCTTTAAAGCCCTCCTTTTCTGTTACAGGATAACCTCTGCAGAAGCGCCAGGGTATTTGAAGGATTTAGCTATCCCCTATCTACCCCAAAGAGCACTTCGCTCGGCGGGTTTGGGTCTGCTTACAGTTCCTCGTGTAAGAAGAGCCAGGATGGGAGGCCGCTCCTTTCGGGTGCTGGCAGCCACCCAATGGAACAACCTTCCACCGGTGATCAGACTAGCCAACACTGAAACTATGTTCCGGAAACTTTTAAAAACTCATCTGTTTACCCTGTAGGGATAGATCCCCCTCCCCTGTTGACTCTCGCTCCACAGCGCGGGGACACGCCGTGAGGGCGTAACCAGGCGCTTTAGAAACTCCTTTATTATTATTATTATTATTACGTGCCCCATTATTCAGCCACCCTATCCGCACTCCATCGGCGCAGGCGATACCCCCGCGTGTTGTCACAGTCCTTGGTTGGACTTCGACTCTGTTACATGTCTCGGGAGTGCCACGGATTCCTCACACACCGTAGAGCTAGCCTCGGCACCCCAACACCAGACTAGATGCGGCAAACTACACCGCACTCCAGAGTAGTGCCGGTCCTCCCCCCCTCCAGCTGAACGAACCTCCTTGTACCCCCAGACCCCTCCGGCCTTCATAACCAGCTCAGTGGGTATCCTGGAGTCCACAAAGAAAGTCCGTCAGCCTCCAGGAAGCGGTCCCGACCCCACTCCAGACCACAGCACCTACCACCTCAGGCCCGCACCTCTTACCACCAAGCAGCCCGATCCCCACCAAACACCACCGATATGGCGCCCAGTGCCGGTCGCACTGCCCAGCGGCCCAGGCCCAGCCTGCCCAGATGTGTCTCTTACCCCGTTAAGGCACCTCCAGCGTTTCTCCCGGGTGTTGGCTTCGCCTCTCCCCTCTAGTTTTCTGAAGTCTTCACGGTCTCTCGCACAACACCCAGGAGGCAGAGGCCAGCCACTCAATCGCCGCCAGTCAAGTTCCTCCGGAGGCGATCCAGGCCTCCGCAGCGCCGTACTTTCTCGCAGCCTCCTGCAACGTCCCAAGCGGCCCCAGCTCTGTCCCGTCGCCTCATAAGCTTTCCACCTCCAATGAGGGCCACAGGTCCACAGTCAGTCGTCAGGAGATGAGGCTTTACCAGAATGCTCAGCTCTGTAAACTAGGCCTCGTTCACCCCGACGCCGCCATTTTTACTCCAGTGCCGCGTTGGTCTCCGAGTCTCTGTATAGCGGCAGCGACTCAGCCCCTCTGACACTGTTGCCTCCATCACAGTCCTCGCCTCTCACACCATACCTCACTGTGGTTTTTCGGCTTATAGGGGCATCGATTAAGGATGATATTGCAGGATGAATTAGCCGGCGAGCGGAGCTCCCTCAACAGGCAGCCATTCCGCTACGCGCCAAAGCCACGCCCCCAGCAATGTTGTTTTAACATGATAAAATTATAAAAATATTAAATATGATGACTTGAACATGTGGCCTTCGTGTATTAACAAGGTTCGCTGCTTGAGTTCTGTGGTGTGTTTTACGACAAGTTAAGCGATTGGTATGTGGTTTACTCAGAAGAGGCCAGCCAGGGGTGGTTCAGCGAGATGTTTTACGTTTGTCAGTGGCTTGTTAGACTCTTGTCGGGTTGACATACCCGAAGTTGTCTAAAATGTGCAGTGCGGTGTTTTCAGTAATAAGTGTGCGCTTGTGGGGCTGTGCACAAGTCGTTACTTATCCCGTGCCGTGCATGCATATCCCAATAAGCACGCATGTGAGAATGTACCTGGTGGGCATGCCATACAATATCAGACACATGCAATTTGAGGTTGCTACATAGGGAGCATGCATGTGCAGCAGATAGTATGTTGCTGGACGTGTCGTGCTTTGTAGAACCCAGAGGGCATCCAGCAAGGAGTGAATGTGGCGTTGCCAGCATGCTAACAGTATGGCTCACTAGTCAGAGGCTTAATTGGCCAAGCTATGCCAAGGGATATTGTCATTCAATCCGTGAAGCTGGGTTGATAAACGGTGGATCCAGCGTTGTTCTTTATTGAGTAGAAACTTATTGTTATTCATGTTGTTACATTCAAAGCTTTCCACCACTGTCCAAGACATGTCGTTGGGAGTGTGTCCTTGTTGTAGATAATGATCTGTAAGTCTACTGATGTTCTTCTTACATAGGATCGTGCTGCGGCTTTCCACGATTCTGGTTCGTACTTTACGTGTCGTCCTGCCTATGTATCGGAGTCTGCATGGGCATTCGATCAGATTGACTACATTTGCAGAATTACAAGTAATGTGTTTCAATTGTCTCCACCTTATCCCTAGTTTGAGATCGAGTGTCTTAGATGGTCGTGTGAGGTGACAGACACTACAATTACTGATTGGGTATTGTCTAGTTACATTGGGGAGCATTGAGGACTGAATGTGTGGCTGTGTTCTTGGGTATCCTGGGCGGTGTGCTACCAGTCTGTCATTCAGGCTGTTTGCTCTCCTGTATGCAAACAGTGGTAGATCCCAACTTTTTGTTCCTGTATTCAAAATACGCCAATTTTTTGCGTATTATTTTGTTTACTTTGTTGGACGCCTCGTTATAGGTGCTGAAACATGTGAGGGGGACTGTGGGATCCTCACATGTGGTTTTCTCCATGAGTGCATCTCGATGTTGGTTTCGGGCCCGTTTCCTGGTTGTTTGCAATAATTTTTCGGGATAGCCCCGGTCATGTAGTTTCACTGCCAGTGTTGCTGATTGTGCATTGTAGTCGGATATTTGACTACAGTTTCTTCGTATACGAAGAAACTGGCTGAACGGGAGGTTTTCTCTTAGAGGCCGGGGGTGGAAGCTATCAAATTGTAGCAATGAATTCCTAGCTGTAGGCTTGTAATAAGTAGTGGTTTTGAGGGTGACAGACGCTGCTTCTATGGTAAGGTCCAGTAATGCTAGACTGGTAGGGCTGGCTGTGCTTGTGAACCTTAGATATGGGTCTCGTGCATTAAGCCAGGTAAGGAACGAGGCCAGTGATGTTGATGAGCCCGACCAGATCATGAAGATATTGTCGAAGTAGCGATGCCATACTCGATGTCATGGGTATATGGATTGGTGGCTGAGAGTACATGTGTTTGTTCGAAATGGTGGACATACAGTCCACACTGGGGGCAAAAATGTTCCCCATGGACGTGCCATTTGTTTGGAAGTAGGATTCGCCTTCAAATTCGAAGTAATTTTCCTTTAGTGCAAGTTCTGCATATTTTAAGATGAACGTTTTTGGGATGACACATTCCCAATGGGGTGTCCATCAATATGTCATGTAGGACCTTCAGGGTGGCGTCTTGAAGGAGACTGGTATAGAGACTTTTAATATCCAGTCCCACCAGTAGTTGACAGGTGGGTTCAAACCTCTGATCTTTCAAGATGTTAAGGGGGTGTTTGGTGACTCTGATGTATGTTGGTGTCTTCTGTACCACAGGGTTTAAAAAGAAATCACAGTACCTGGACAGGGGTTCTAGAAGGGAATCGATCCCTGAGACAATTGTCCATCCCGGAGGTGGTCTGGATCTTTGTGTATTTTAGGTACAGTGTAGAAATATGGTACCTTGGCATTTCTGGTACAAAGATAGTCTGCTTCCTGTTTGGAAATATGCTGGTTCTCTTCTGCCTGCTCTACTACGCTTTTATACTTGCTTGTAGTGTCTTGGTAGGGTCTTCCCTCAGGCAGTTGTAGTTTCTTGGGTCATTAAGACGTCTCGGGCACTGGTTGGTGTAATCTTGTTTATCTTGGATCACAATTCCACCCCCTTTATCAGCCGGTTTGATCACAATGTTGTTGTTCTCCTGTAATTTGAAAATTGCATCTCTTTCAGTTTTGGAGTGGTTGGTGTATGTCTCCGGTTGGTCCAGTTTTTCGACTTTGTTGTACACTGCTTGCTCGAATGTCGTGATCTCCACCGAGATGCTGGTCGGCGGTGGTAAAAAGGTTTTAGGCCGGTTTCATTGTTATTAATATTGATGTTTTCCTCTGTAATAGGTTGGTTCTCGAAAAAGGCTTTGAGTTTCAGTTTCTTAAAGACACTGGCCAGTTCAGTGTGGAGTTGGAATTTATCCAGTTTGGTGGTGGGGGCAAAAGATAGACCTTCATTGAGTACTGCTTCCTCTGTTTGTGTGAGGGGGGTGGTAGATAGATTGAAAACAAGTGATGAAGGTTTTGGGTCATCGGTGACTAGCGATGCCCACTTGTTCCTGGTAGTGGGTCTTTAGTTTTGTTCCACATGTTGGCACTCACTGGTCCTTCCTCCTCTGCCCAATGTACTTGTTGTTTGTTTCTCCTGCGTCCCCTTGGTCTTTGGCCTTGCCCTAAAAATGATGGTCTTTGGTTATTTTGATAGAAACCTTGTAGACCAAGGTGGTACATGGGGGGCCATCTAAAAAACGGATTCTGTGGTGGGTGCATAAAGGGTAGTGATCGAAAGTTGTGGACTTCAGGTTGGGGCCCACCCCATGGTTGTTGCCAGCGTTGTGGGTGTCCCCTGCCTTTTGATTTGTATGAGCCTATACTTGAGTCACTGGACACAGAGCTATTATTCCCTGAGGTATCGCTTGATCTGTCCTGTCTTTGTGGGGCTGAGTAGTTATCCTCTGAGTAGGGGTATGTTTTTAAATACGAAAACTTCCTCAGATCTTTCTGATATTTGGCAATTTTGGCTTGGGTGAGGTTCTTTCTGTATTCGGTCATTTATTTCTTTGATTCCTCCAGTTTTTTCTTGAAAGCAGTCATGGTGGTTTAAAAGAGGCTTTCTGTCGTCTGGATTTCTATGATCATGTTGTCTGACAAGCGTTTAGCAGTTTTTATTATCAATACCAGCCAGTCCCTGGTACAGTGGCAGGCGATCTGGGCCCAGTCCCTCCTGAAGGAAGCATCATCCAGAAAGATCCTGGGGGCATTGGTCACCAGTAGGCCTTTTAGTGCTGTGTTGGTACGTAGATATTCAGAGAGTATAACACCATGTACGATTGTACGGATCCGGTTGCGCTTTTTTTCAGTTAGTGAGTCCCAGTCTGTTGTCTGGGCTATCATCTGTGAAATGTTTATGTCTGTTAGGAAGGTGGGGTCTGCGAGGATTTCACTGACATCTCTTTCAGTGAACGTTAAGCCTGGGTTTTCTGCCATGGTGGCAAGGAAAATACAAGATGTGTACTCTCACAGCTGTGCGCTGCTAAATATTGGATATCAAAAGGAGTGAGAGGACCAGGAAGGCTATTTCCATTCCCTGAAAAATGTGTATGCAAGCAAGAAGAACTAGCTAGTGTTAGAAACTGTGTGGTATGTCAGGGAAAGACAAACATTTTCTTATGAAAGCCCTCCCCCACCAACCTATTTGGTGGCATGCTTCATCATCGGGCCCCACCGGGTGGCACCGAGGGTGCCCCGGGTGTGCTACTACGCCTGTTTACAGTAGAGCGGGTTTTTGAAGAGTGAGTGTGCTGTGATTGCGTGAGAGTGTGAGTTAAAAGACTGTCCTTGGAGGAGGAGCTTCGCGGGCAACCAAGATGGCCGCGTGAGCTCGGAGCTCCGAAGACCCTCCGATCCTCCGCATCGATCCTGTTATCTATCCTGTCCCACGGTGGTGGGAATCAGTTGTGGTGCTGTTGCGGATGCGGGGCCCGTTCTCCGATTGAAGATCCGGGCTTCCTGTGCCGAGTTACACCGTCGTGAAGTTTGGTGACGACGACGCCATACTGGTCTGGCATTGTGAGAGAGACGGCGGTGCTTCTACACGGTGGCAGTTCGAGAGGGTGTGAGTTGCCCTGCTCAATATCGGTGACCTGACTGGCCTGCCTGGAGGCCTGGCGATCCGCTGGGACGGTGGAGGTGATTGTTGACTTCGACCGTCTGATGGTGGTAGTGTTGGCTTGACCCCGCCTTGGGTCACACGATTCCCGTCGCCCATCATGGCGGGCAGAGGAGACCGGGACAAGGGGAAACCCCCGAGAGTCAGCAGGAAACCTTCCCTCTCGCAGCCTACCATCTCTGAGCGCTTTTCCTTTCCTAAGGGCTCGCCTGGTGCTTCGGGCCGCACCAAGGACTCACACCGTGATGTGTCTCCGGAAGATGCTGAACCCACCCTCCGGGACGTGATGGGAGCCATTGCGGGCGTTAAGGCTGAAATGCATAAGCAGCACGAAGTGTTGTCGCACAAGGTCGATACCCTCACGATTGATCTCAACCTAATCAGAGCCGACCTCGGGAAAACGAATGACAGGGTCAAGTCGCTCGACATCAAGACGTTGAGCTTGACTACGAACATGTCTGATGTGCAATCGGAGGTTCGGGACTTGAAGGCCGCCAATTCGATGCTTGCCCGCCGGCTCGATGATTTTGAGGGACGGGCACGGCGCCAGAACGTCCGCATTATAGGTGTACCGGAGGGGGCGGAAGAGGACGCTGCCGATCTATTTGTTGAGGAGTTGGTGGTGAAGCACTTGGTTCCAGGTGGCCTGAGTAGGTTTTTCTCGGTGGAACGAGCGCATAGACTGCCTGGAGGCCAGCCGAAATTGGGAGCGTCTCCGCGCCCCATCATCGCCAGACTTTTTAACTACAGAGACCGTGATGCGATCCCGCAGGCATCAAGGAGAGGAGGTCCGTTGAAATTTCAAAACGCTGAGGTGAACTTCTTCCCTGACTTCACTCAAGCGGTACAGAAGCGTCGACAGAGCTTCATGGGTGTTAAACGGAGACTGAGAGAGATGGGGATGCGGTACTCCATGCTTTACCCAGCGAAGCTTCGTATAGAACATGGCGATCGAGTGGTGTTTTTTTACTTGCCAGAGGCTGCGGGGGACTGGCTGGACACTTTGCCTCAACGTCGGACTACCCCTGAGGACCAGTCGGAAGAGGCGTCGGGTGGTCCTGGCTCTCAGGAATAAACTCAGCTCGGATCTCTCTCGGTAGTGGACCCTGCGGATGCAAGCAGTTACTGACACTTGTTTTCTTTTTCATTTCTGCTGTTTTTCAACTTTGGAGGGTAACGGGGGGTGATAGGATGTCTCCTTTCTCCTCTGGGGGCTTTTTGTAGGTTAGTTTACTAGGGGCGACAGGCACACTGCGAGTTGGGGGGGCTTTTTAGTCTAATGCAGGGGTTCACGGTGGGGGGTGGTTGGTTTGTGTGTTTCTCTTTTGCTTTTCCTTTTTCTCCTTTATTATGGCAAGGCTACCATTGTTCTGGTTGCAGCGTTGCAGTGGCTGTTCTCTGGGGGTGGTGGGTGGGACGGTGCATCTTTGACAATGGGGGGTAGGACTTTAAATGTGTTGAGTTGGAACGTGAATGGGCTGGGGGATCGCATTAAACGTGGGGTTGTGTTACAAATGTTTAAGCGCTGTGTACCCGATGTTATCCTCCTGCAGGAGACGCATCTGATTGGCAATACTTGTCACGCACTTAACAGAAAGGGGTTCAAGATGGTGGCTCATTCCGGGTTCTCTTCGGGGTCCCGGGGGGTTGGAATCATGGTGCGCATGTCTCTTCCCCTGGAGGTGGAGTCCACTGTGATTGATGATGGGGGCCGATATGTTGTTGTGGTGGGCAGGTGGGAGGGGCGCACCCTGGTTTTGGTTTCAGTTTACGTCCCTCCGGGTTTGCAGACGACTACCTTTCGGGATCTCAGGGGCGCCATTTTGGGCCTCCCGGAGGGATGGCTTGTCCTTGGTGGGGACTTCAACTCTGTGGTTTCGGGGACCCTTGACTGTTTTCCGTCCAGAGACCTTCGCAGTGCGCAATCATGGCTCCCGAATTTCATGAGTACTATGGGTCTTATTGACTGTTGGTGGCTTTTACACCCTGCTCAGCGGCAGTACACCTTTCACTCGGGCGCACACGGTAGCCTTTCTAGGATTGACTACATGACTACATCTTGACTCCGGCGGTCCAGGCGTCGACCGTCTCAGGAGCCCGCCTTATGGCCAGAGGTATCTCGGACCACTCCCCTGTCTGGGTGTCCTTTGACTTTGGTACTGCGGCGACGACCAGGGTGGCGCCGGTCAACCCATGGTACTTCCGCAACCCCAAGACTCGAGACCTCCTAGCTAAAGCCATCGACCTGTATTTCGCTGAGAATACGGGCACGGTAACGTCGGCCTTATCCCTCTGGGAGGCTTTTAAGACTGTCCTGAGGGGAGAAGCTTTCTCCCTGATAGCCGAGGTGCGTAGACGAAGGGATGAGGAACTGGTGCGGTTGGAGTCGGACATAGCGGGCTTGGATTCCCAGTTGGCTCTAGACCCGACACCCGAACTGCTGCACGCTCTCTCCCTAAAGCAGTCGGAATATCGAGCCACTGCTACTGATGCTGCCAAGGCGATGGGCAGGGAACAGCAAGGGAGGATCTACGATGCGGGGGACAAGGCGGGCAAGCTCCTTGCCTGGTTGGATAGGAGGGAGTTGGCTTCCAGTGTAGTGCCTGAGATTCTGGGCGAAGACGGGCGAAGACGGGGTGGTTGTTACTGACCCCAGTGCTATCGCCTCGGTCTTTGCCGATACCCCAGTTCCTCATCCCTCCGACTACTTCGAGACGGTTTACACCTCAGTCTCTGCCTTGACTGAGTCGAACTCGGCCTCTTTCCTGGAAGGGGTTGAGCTTCCTTGCCTGTCGGACACCGAGCGTGACGACATGGACCGGGGTATCATGGCAGATGAAGTGGCGCTTGCGATACGGTCCTTGCGATCTGGTAAGGCTCCCGGTCCTAATGGCCTTCCGGTGGAACTCTATAAGATTAAAGCAGACACCGTCGCAGTACCCCTGCGGCGTATGTTCTTGGAGGCCCGGGAGGTTGGTGAGCTTCCACTGGATCAGCGCCTGGCCACCATTGTGGTCATTCATAAGGAGGGGAAGCCCAGAGTCCTCTGTAGATCATATCGCCCGACCTCTCTGCTGAATGCCGAACCCAAGATCCTGGCTAAGTTGCTGGCGAATCGGCTCGTGGGTGTGATTGCTGACTTGGTCCATCCAGATCAGTCGGGCTTTATACCCCACCGCAATACCGCCCTTAACCTTCGGAGGCTTCACGCTGTCATGGCGCGGGTGCACAAGCTTTGTGAGCCGACGGTCCTGGCTTCACTGGACGCAACAATGGTGTTTGATTCCCTCGAATGGAATTATCTCTGGGCGGTACTGTCCAAGTTTGGGTTCGGCCCCGACTTCATAAGTTGGGTCCGGCTTCTCTATGCCTCCCCGTTGGCCAATGTAACGGTCAACGGCCGGATGTCTGCTTCCTTTGCCTTGCGCAGGGGTACAAGACAGGGCTGTCCGCTATCACCGCTCCCTTTTGCCCTGGCGCTTGAGTCGCTGGCCGCTTGGATCCGCACTCACCCTGACATCAGTGGGATCAAGTGGTCGCCTGGCTTTGAAGATCGAGTCTCGCTTTATGCGGACGATATTCTCCTTACCTCCCCCTGTCGGTCCTTGATTGTTATGTTTGATGTACTGTGCACCTTTGGTGGGTACTCGGGCCTAGTTATCAACTGGTCCAAATCTTACCTCTATGTGCTTAGCGGAGACACTCCACGTCTCCCTAGGGGTTGTGCGATACAGGTTTCGCAGCAGGGATTCAAGTACCGGGGCATCTATGTATCAAAGGATGCCCGGGCGCGATACGCCAACAATTTGCTTCCCCCTCTTGCGTGCCTCAGGCGGGATGTGGAAGGCTGGAAAAGGTTGCCGTTGTCCCTGTTGGGCCGCGCGGCACTATTCAAGATGATGTCCCTGCCGAGATTTCTATATGCGCTTCAGAATACGCAGGACCCCGTCCCTTCGAAGTATTTCAGGGAAATTGAAGGTCTACAGCGGGCCCTTTTGTGGGAGGGTAGGCCGCGTATAGCCGTGGTTAAGCTGACCATCCCATGGTACGACGGCGGTATTGCCTTGCCTGATGTCCGCCGGTACTACTGGGCCTCCCAATTGGCTGCTCTTAATCATGGCTTTCATGGTCCGGCGGAAAGCCCGGGTTACGCCATGGATCGTTGGATCATGAATGACGGGATGTATTACAGGGCGTTGTATTCTAGATCTCTGGACGGAAGATTGACTGGTCCCACCAAGACCGCTGTGCAGATATGGAGGGCCATTACGAAGACACTGGGGTGGAAGGGTAGGCTCACCATGGCCACTCCCCTCTATGACTCCGACTTGTTGGGTAGCCTGTGGCACTCGAAGGGGTTGACCGATGGGACCTCATTGGTATTTCTAAGGTGGCTGATGTGATGGCCAGAGGAGAAATCAAATCTTTTGAGACTCTGCAGACTGAATTCCAACTGGGCGCCACAGAATATTTTAGATATGCACAGTTGAGACATGCCCTTACGTCTGCCCTGCCTGTTGGTGAGAAGGTCCCCAAATCATCCCCGTTGGAGGACAGGGTGCTGGACGGCCATATGCCAGACAGCGCCATTTCCCTGACTTATAAAAAGCTAATTAACGTTCGGACGGACCTGTTGCTGAAAGTGCGTGATCAGTGGGTGCGTGATGGGATTGAGTTGGATGATGAGGATTGGCAGTGTGCGGTGTCCTCCCCAAAAGAAGTAGCGATTTCGGCTCGGCTGCGTCTAGTTCAGCTTAAGATTCTCCACAGGGTCTACGTTACTGGCCCCAGGTTGATTCACATGGGGCTTTCCCAGGATGGCCTTTGTAGGCGAGGATGCGGTGCACTGGCCACCTTCATGCATACCATTTGGGAATGCCAGGTTATTGCCTCCTATTGGGAGCGGGTGCATGCGGTTATGCGTGAAGTGACTGGTGTTGATGTGTCCGCGGAAGCTCGACGTTGTTTGTTGAACGTGTGGGGTCCGACTGACTACGATAATGCACAAACTCGCTGGATCACGCTAGGGAACATGGTGGCCAAGCGAGATATTGCTCAAAAGTGGGGCGCCCCGACCCCCCCCCCCCTCCGTGAGTCTCTGGAAAACTAATATGGACTGGTGCATGCTCCGTGAGAAAACTGTGTACCTAGCTAGGAGCAAGCCCAGTATGTGGGGTATGGTCTGGGGGGCATGGAATGCTTACAGGGGCGATATTTGTGTGCCCCCTGATGTAGGTCCGCTGGAGGCTCGTCTTTCACTCTAGCCATTCCCTCCACTCAATGTTCCATTTTAACGTAATCCTGTCCTTTAATCCCCCCATACTTGTGTGCTCTTCCCGATATGTTTCGTTCAAAATGCCTACAGGTCCCACTCGCCCCCTGGATTTGTGCTTCACTGTTCCTATGTTATACCTTGCCATCCTTCCCTTTTCCCCGCCCCCCCTTCTTCTTTTCCCTTCCTTTTAGGTTTCGGTAATGTTCTTTAGGTTTATCTTTATATTATAAAATTAAACCTGATTACTCCTCTAATTGTTTTGTACACACTTCTCCTCCGCTTTCTTATTGCTGCCTAGCCTCTGGGATGTAAGGCTGAATAGCTGTGGGCTATGACTCATCAATAAAGGTTTTCCCAAAAAAAAAAAAAAAAAAAAAAAAGACTGTCCTTGGGTCCCTTTACCCACTGGGTTTATTTAATAAGTGGACCTTTGGTAGTAATTCCAGCATTTGCAATGTTTTAGGTCTCGCATTTGCAAGATTTTGTGCTATTGGCATTGTAAATGATAATGCCTTTTATTTATATGTTTAACAACCACACAATAACAAAAGTCATTGTCATTTACAATGCCGATAGCACAAAATCTCGCAAATGCAAGACCTAATGCATTGCAAATGTTTGTTTATTTTTTTAATTTTTTTTACCAGCACTTGCTCGCGCAGCCACCTACTGCCCTACTTTTTTGGCACGCTGAATTGTGTTTATTTTCTTGAGAAAATACCCTATTTGCGTATCATTTGAAATCGTAAAGTAGAAGATTTGGGTGCTTGACAAGTGAAATATTCTGATTTACGATTAAACTGAACTGCTGTAAAAGGCTTTTCTGATAGAAAAGATTGAATTTTTTGTAATAAAAGGAAACTCGATCCCTAAAAAGCAGGTAGTTTCACATATATACATTATCTCCTTTTGTATCATCTTCTTCTATTTATTTGCAGTTTTATGTAATGCAAACCCGACCACAAGTATATCAGAGCACTTTACATGATCACCAGTTGCATTTCAGACCGGCACCTTCTTTTTTAGACACGGGGAGTCTAACCGCCAGATTCATGAAAAACGGCATTTGCGAATCTGTAATAGCGAAAAAATGCGATTCGCTATTCAGATATCGCAAATCCGAATTCATGAAGATTTGCGATTAAAAAAAACGATTCGCACGCGGGCGCAAATTCCGTTTGCGATTACCGATAATCGCATAAAAATCGCTATTTCCGGCTACCCGCGCCGGGATTGCGAACTCGCAAATAGCGATATCGCTATTTGCGATATCGCTATTTGCGAGATCGCAAACTCGCGAGATCGGGAAAACGGGAAGTCGCATTTCGAGCCCAGTGATGACATCACAACCAGGAAGCAGCCAGTTCCCACCCCCATTCACCACAGTGAGGCAGACCTCGAGGGAGCAAGTGGGAGAGCTACTGCAATACAGGACATTTCTACACATCTACTACTTTGCTACAATGTCAGAGGAACCTGTTCCTGGCCCCAGCAACTCCTCTGGGCGCAAAAGGAAGCTCAAATTTTCCGAGCAGGAGCTCGAACACTTGATTGAGGGGGTGGTGGCCAACCACGACAAACTCTTTGGAAAAGACTCCAGGAGGGTCCCCGAGCAAGAAAAACGGAGGATATGGCAGGGGATTGCCTCCACTGTGAACTCCGTGGGAGTGGCCGATAGGTCCTTAGAGGAGCTGAAGAAACGATGGTACGACCTCCGAGGCCGTGCCAAGGAGAAGGTGGCGGAGCGCCTTGGAGAGTCGTCGGGCACTGGAGGTGGCGGACCTACAGTCCCTCCCAACACAGCCATGGAGGACCAGGTGGAGGACACCCTAGAGAGGGAGGCCTGCATAGGCTTCACACGTCTCGACTCATCCCGCACCACCCAAGACACCCAAGGTAAGTGGCATGCGACTGCGACCCTGCCCCCTATGAATGTCCATGACCAAATAGGCTCCCCTAATGTCCCATAGGCATGCCATAGTTGCACATCAAGGAATGCCCTGATGCATTGTGGGAGATGTAGTGTGGCCACAATGTAGTAGTACCACAATGCAGCCAGACAGGTCCCAAAGCACACAAAGCCACAGCCATTCAGGGAATGTCACCCAGCATGCATGTAGCAACTGCACGTCTGCCAGATACATGCAACTAATGATCCTCCACTTACCCTCACAGGTGGCGGCGAAAGTAGCGACAGTGAAAGGCTGCAAATTGATGAGGAGGTCCAGGAGGAGGAGGTGCCACCACCAACCCAGGCACCAGCCCCTGCCGCTGCTACAACACCAGCAGCCAGATCCACCAGCAGTGTTCCCCCTGCGACTGGTGCAGCACCTACAGCCGCTGCCAGGCCAGCTACTATTGTGCCCCCTGCAACTGCCGCACCACCTAGAGCCACAGCCAAGCCAGCTACTATTGTGCCCCCTGCATCTGGCGCACCAGCAACGCCAGCTGTCACACCCCCAGCAGCTGTCGCTACAACATCTGGGCCCGCGCCAGTTGCGACACAGCAGCCAGCCACAGTCCCAGGCCAGCAGGGCAGGCGTGGCAGGTCTCGCCAGCACACCACTCCAGCAAGCAGGAGGGGCAATGGACAGGGGCTGGCGCGTTTGAGCGTTGAAAGACGCATGTTGAGGATACACCAGCGCCAGGCACGACAGCAAGGTGCCATTCAGCTGCAGCTCCATAAGATAGGGCGCAATGTGGCCGGATGACGGCGGCCATGGCAGGTGTGGGGGAGCGCATAGACAACATGACTGCAGCCATGGCAGGTGTGGGTGAGGGAATGGCCCGCATGACTGCAGCCATGGAGGCCAACACCGCTGCGATGTCCACACAGCGCAGTGCAGCACGCCGCCGCCACCGTCAACTCATGAGCCGGCTGGCCTCCTACAGCAGGTCGAATTATGTTGCTGCCAATGCAACTTCTCTGTTGGCGCGGCGGTCCCTAACACAGCAGCACCAACTTGTCCAGTGCAGTGAGGACATGACCAGGGTCCTGGAGCACCTCACCACGGCCGTTACGGCACTACACCCTCCAGCAATACCATCCACTGTGGGGGGTGATGATGTTAGTGAGGGGGCATCCAGCATCAGCAGCCACTCAGCCTCACAAATCCCACCACTCAGCCGCAGCACCAGGCCCACGCCAGGTCCTGAAGCCCCGGAAGAGGATGCCCCTCAGAGGCGCTTGGGCGCAACGCGCAGTAGGCGCACTTGAGAACATTTGACATTACTTGGCACAGGCTGACTTTAAGCCTGCCATGTCCTATGACACTGCAGTATGATGTAATACTGTTAGTGGGAGATTGTTGAACTGAAACCTTTTTTGTGATTTGAACAAATACATTTATTTTGCTACACACATTAGCGTTGTGTCATCATTACATTTTGCATGCATTGTTGATTTGTGGGGTGATGGAAGAGGGTGTACTAGAAACTGTTCACTGTGATGTGGTTGCGACGTCTGTGGCCTTCAGCTGAGTTCTCCCCACGTGCATGGCGCGCATGTGCTGGTGGCCGGTTGTCCCCTTCAGATTCACTGCCAGAGATGTCGACAGGTATCCGGCGCTTGGTTGCAATGTTATGTAGTATTGCGCAGACAGCCACAATGCGGCAGCACACTGCAGGACTGTAATACATGGCCCCACCTGTCTTGTGCAGTATGCGGAACCTGCTCTTGAGCAGGCCAAATGTCCTTTCTATGCAATTCCTTGTCCGTATGTGTGCAATATTGTAGCGCCGTTGATGGGGTGTAGCAGGGTTGAGGTATGGGGTCAGGAGGTATTCACGGAGGGCGTAGCCACTGTCACCTGAATGAGAGGAGCAGATGGTGATTGCCTGTGCTGCGCTGTTACATCTTAGCAATGTGACATTGTCGACAAAGTGTACTTACCAAGTAGGTGTCCTTCCCCAAACTCTCCCCTGACCAGTCGTGTGTGGAGGCCGCTGTGCCGGAATATGAAGGAGTCATGGGTACTCCCTGGGTACTGTGCGACAATGTCAGTGATGTATGTCTTAGCATTGCAGACCATCTGGATGTTGAGGGAGTGGTAGGACTTTCTATTGCGGAACATATACTCCATGGCAGCTGGTGGGCAGATGGCGACTTGGGTACAGTCTATGCATCCGAGCACATGTGGAAAATGGGCTACATTGTAGAATTGTAGCTTGGTCATGTCCAATTCCTGTTGGCTGGCGGGGAATTTGATGTGACGGTGTAGCTGGGTGAGCATGGCGTCAACAAAAGTGTGGAGGCAGCGTGACATGGTGGGCTGGGATATCGCCCCAGCAGCCGCTACTATCCCCTGGAAACTCCAGGAGGCCAGGAGGTGCAGGCTACACAATACCTGCACATGTGTAGGCACCGCATTGGTACGGCTTGTTGGGTGCTGCATCAGGGGGTCAAGGTCCTGTATTAGCTGCATTATCATTTCCCCAGTCAGCCTGTATTTAGCATATATCTGCTCTCTGGTTTGGCCCAGCAAGGTGACCCGCTGGCGGAATATCCTGTCCTGGATCCTGCGTCTCCTCCGCGCTAATCGCTGTAGCCTTCGACGCCTCACCACCATGTACATTCCTGGCATTGTGGGACTCCTAATGCTGCTGCTGATGATTGTCCTTATGTGTGATTGGTCAGGCCAGAACCTGTTGGTGATTGGACAACGGTTTTTTAAAAGTAATTTTTGCATGGCTTTTATGGTTACCACCTGCTTTGAGTAGTCATTATTTAGCGCGGCGCAAAATGCGATTTTTGGGTTTTTCGCTATTAGCGATTTTTCTTGAATACCGATTGCGATTCTATAGCGAATTCGCTATTTCTTTCGCAGAATCCGTGGTTTCTCGCATTTTCCGATTCGCTAATGCTCACCTGCCGGGATTCTGCGAATATAATAGCGAATTCGCTATTCTGTGTTTGCGAATTCGCTTTTTAGATGTTGAATGCCGATTACGGAAATTGCGCCCGCAATTGCATTTTCGCAGCGATTGCGGGCGCAATTTTACTTCATGAATCAGGCTGTAAGTGATTTGCCCGGAATCACCAGATGTTTGAGCCAACGCCGAGAGCCAAACCTGCTTCCCTGGCTGCAAAGTCGGCTGCGCTGGCAGTTAAGCCACATCCTCTCTGCTTTGCTCAGTCATTCAATGAATAAACAAACAAAGTCCTCATGTAGTGCGAACTCGACCACACCTATATCAGAGCACTTTACATGATTACCAGTTGCATTCAGACCGGCACCTTCTTTTTTAGTCACGGGGATTCTAAGTGATTTGCCGGGAATCACCGGATGTTTGAGACAACGCCAAGAGCCAAACCTGCTTCCCTGGCTTCAAAGTGGGCCGCACTGGCAGTTAAGCCACATCCTCTCTGCTTTGCTCAAAGTAATTTCATGAATAAACAAACAAGGTCCTCATGTAGTGCAACTCGACCACAGGTATATCAGAGCACTTTACATGATCACCAGTTGCATTTTAGACCGGCACCTTCTTTTTCAGTCACGGGGAGTCTAAGGGCTAGATGTAGGTGGCTAAATACAGGTCGGTAAAGCCGAAATTCTGTAAATTTCAGCGTTACTGACCGTATTTAGCCCTGTGCGATGTAGGTATTACCGAATGCCATCGGTAATAAAGAATCAGTAAATTAAAGGGAAACAATTACCGTTTCTTTATTTACCAATCGGTCGACACCGAAACCCCAAATTACCGATTCGGTAAATTAGGAATCGGTAAAAAATCGGTAATGCGATGTACCAAAATTCGGTAATACCAATTTCTTCCAAATTCGGTATTTAAGAATCGGTAATTACCACTGACCCAGAGCAGGTGGTAATCAGGTGCAGTGCATAAAAAAATCCCCAAAATGCAACAGTGTGAACACAATGGCGGCCCTCTACGTCATAGCAAGGCGGCTACTTTTGCGAGCAGCAGGAGTGAGGGGTTGGAGATAGGAAGAGCGTGTGTACAGACTGCGTGTCACACTGTTCCAAATGACTAAGCCAGAAATACATGACAGGTACAGGCTACACCCACACACCATCCTTGACCTGATGCGGGACCTGAAACCATACCTGGAGCATCAGTCACCAAGGGCTCAAGCAAAACCCAACCATGTACAGGTGCTCTGTTGCCTGCACCTCCAGGCCTCAGCAAGTTACCAGGGTGTGCTAGCCGCAGCAGGTGGTGTGTCACAGAGCTGCCTGTCCCGTTTCTTCAACTCTTTTCTGGACGCCATGATGCAGAGAATACATCACTACATACGCTTCCCCAGCACACAGGCGGAGCTGCAGAAGACAAAGCTGAATTTCTACCAAAAGGCACACTTCCCACATGTAATAGGCTGCATCGATGAGACCCGCATACCAATCTGCCCACCTGCAGATACAGAATACATATACCGCAACCGCAAATCCACTCACTCCATCAACGTGCAGGTGATATGTGAAGCAGACTTCATCATTACTGACATTGTGCTGCTGGTGAATTTGGAGAAGGATTCCTTCTAGGTAAATCAATGTGACACACCCTGATGTATACCTTGGATGAACGTATTGGTGACCCAAATTAATGGCACTTTCTTTCACATTTAGGAGACAGCGTATATGCCATCCGTTCATTCATACTAACTCCATACCTCAACCCATCCACCCTAAGGGAGAGGAGATACAATGTGGCACATAAAAGCATGCACAACATTGTGGAGCGTACCTTTGGACTACTAAAAAGCAGGTTCCAGGTCAGTAGCGCCCCATCATCTGCTGCAAAATAATAGCAACATTTGCAATGCTGCATAACCTTGCCACAAAGAAAGGAACAGCGGTGGAACTAACTGACTCTGAGGACGAGGGTGAAGACAATCCACAGCCAGAGCCCTGCGCAGCTGGTGTGGCAGCAGCACCGGATGGGAGACACAGACGGACTGAGATAACACGCAACTATTTCTGAGTGAGTAAGGAGACATAGCCAGTTACTGTATTTGAATGGTGGTTTTTAATGACCAGTGCACACCACAAAGATCTGAAGCAGTCTCCATACACCTATGGGTTACATCACCCATTAATGTACAACCATGGCTGGCTCTTTTTCTTGCGCCCACGAGCTGCACTGTCACGTTCATTTGCCCCACTGTCTGCACTGCCAGTATGTTCCTGGCCAGTGCTGTGGCGTTTGCTGCGCCTCCTGGTCTCGGTGGGAGAGGGCGTAATGCTACTATGGCTAGTAGCCTCCTCACTTTCCCCCCCATCTGCTGTAGTGGCCACCTTCTCTGTTTGCAGCAGTTCAAGTGCTGAGGTCATTGTGACCCTCCCCCTAGCCACACCCCGACTACAGTGTGCAATCTCCTTCTGCATGGCTATGGAGCGTCTGCACATGAGGGAGGTAGCAGTGGACAGGCGGTTCACTGCCGTGGTGTAAGCATCCAGTCTCTGCCTCTCCCTGCGCCTAGACAGGCGGTCCTCCTCCAACTTGCTGCAGAGCTGCCTCACAGCCGACGCCACGTCACTCATGAGCTCAGCCATGGTGGTGTTAATGGCACTGATGCCCTTTTCGATGCGATGCATCTGCGCATTCATGTGTGCCATCTCCCGCTGCACTGACCTAATGGCTCTCCCTTGCAGGCGCTGGACCTTCAGCATGTTGCCTTCAAGCCCAGTTAACACACTGTCACCTTGGCCCTGGATTGGAGGACTGGCTGCCCTTGCCCTGGGGCGTCTGGAGGATGTGTGGGTGCGCTCTGATAGGGACTCTGATCCCTCCTCAGCCACTGTCGACTGTTGGCGCCCTGTGCTGTCCTCCTCGGACACCTCCATCTGCTGGAGGGTGGCCACGGCATGCCTCAGGCCTGACTGTGCTGGTGGTGTTGATTGTGGCAGTGGTGATGGTGATGGTGGTGATGGCGGCCTTGTCTGGAGCTGTGGTGATGGTGGTGGTGGTGGTGGTGGTAGTGGTGGTGGTGGCGTTGGTGGTGGTGGTGGGGTTGTGTGCCCTGCAGGCGACGGTTCCTCCTCTTGTTCTCTCGCCTCTGGCCTGGGTGCCTTCCCTTTGCTCCCATCTACTGCACTGCGAGATGTCTTGCCTGTAAAGACAGAATGTAGATATTCTCACTTATCTGTCAGCTTTTGCATTGCAATAAAAATTATGCCTGCCAATCACACTGTTTTGACATTTAGTTACTATTATGCTTTGTTAGGTTTTCTGCACAGAATGCCGTGGTGTCCGTGATATATTCGGAAAATAACAACAGGTGTGATATCGAGGTGATGGTACTAGGTAATTACGAGTTATGTGCTATTACGTTATTCAGTTACATTACTATAGCAACTAAATGTCAAAACTGTGTGTTTGTTTGTCTTGTCCTACATGTCATTTTCTTCCTACAGGTTGATCTCGGGAGGGTATTACCCTCTACCTATAGTGCACCTTAGCGAGTGCAGCACATAATTGGTCTTCCTAATTTTATTTTTTGACCACTCACTTTATGCACATCAGATCCTGAAGAAAGCCAGATCAATTTGAAGGCCTGGCTGAAACGTGCTGACCACAATGGATGTGGGAGACCATTGCTAACTCCAGACACATCAGCCTTGTTTTTATTACTGCCAAAAAGCCCACTTATTAAATAACCACTGTGGGTAAAGGGACCGGAGGACAGTCTTTTAACTCACACTCTCACACAATCACAGCACACTCCTCAAAAACCTGCTCTGCTGTAAACAGGCATCGTAGCACACGTGGGGCACGCTCGGTGCCTCAGGGTGGGGCCCGATGAAGAAACATGCCACCAACTAGGTTGGTGGGTGAGGGCTTTCATATGAAAACGTTTTTCTTTACCTGACAAACCACACAGTTTCTAGCACTAGCTAGTTCTTCTTGATTGCATATACATTTCTTGGCGTAGGGAACTAGCCTTCCGGTTCCTCTCTCTCCTTTTGATATTCAAAATGTATTTATTTTTTGACATGGTTGTTTTCATGTGAATTTTGAATGCCTTGTTTTACGTTTATAGGAAATGCTTTGTCTATGATTCTTTATACTGTGTGTATTTATGTTTATATTGTATACTGTGTGTACATCAATTATGATGTCAGTCCACCTGTTCGCCTCGAAGGCACTGAAAAAAATGGGTGGAACTGACATCAGAACGCCAACGAGGTCTATTTGTGGCTCCGATGATGTCAGACAGAGTCGCGAATGGAGCCGTGTCATTGGGACGTCCTCGTCGATGTGGGAGACCTAGGAAAAAAGTTTCTGTGGAATGATGGCACAGGAGTAATTCAAAAGGCGAGGAATCCACAGGCAGATACTGTATCTGCCAGAAAAAATTACCGAAGGTAAGTAACTTGTTTATCTGGTAAAGACTCTGTGTAGCAACAGATTCCTTTCAAACCCACCCATCCTTCCCGCTGTGTGAACGGATTTTCAGGGACAGGGCTTTCCCCTTTCAGGTCTCTAGTTTTCCACACAAGTGGTCAGTGTTCTTCATGGCTCCCTGCTGAGGGTGTGGAAAGTCGCAAAAAGAAATTGACGTCACTGCTGGGCTGGAGCCTATAGAGGCTCCACTCATGTCACTTCTAGCGCAGACTATGCCACATGGAGCCGAACAACTCCACCTACTGGTGTGCAGGGTTACTGCTCATGAAAAAATTATGGATTCAGTTTGATGCCTGCGGATAATTCTATGGTAAGGAATCTGTACCTAAATAGCGTCCCTACCAGATAAGGCGTTACTTAGGCTGAATTGACTTCCTTCAAACAGTGTTACAGATGCTATGCGGTGATCAAGATGGAACGACAAGTTGTATAATTTATGTAAGGGTGATATACAAACATTGTATCATTTTCTATTTGTTTGCTCTGCTTTAAAATCTCCCAGATGTATCTTTTTTAAATCTCTTATTCTAAAATATGGTATTAGGTTAGTAAGAACAACAACCTGGTTGCTTTACTGCCCAATAAATGAATTGATGTGTTGCAAACTATTTCGATTTTGTAATAGTTTTTTAAAAATGTACTAAGTTTTGATTTGAGTGTGTTGAATGACTGTAGATCTCCTTGTATATCAAAATCTGTAATAAAAATCTTGAAAGGCTTGGAAAATGGGACTCCTTCACCAATTATTAAACGAGGCCCGAAATATTTAAACAAATGGAGGCAAATAATAACTCAGCATATACATTTTTGCTTTTCTGTTTTCATTGTAAACATTTTCAGTTGAAATATCTAAGAAAATAACTTTAAAGTGTTGGTTAGAAATGTTGCATAATTTAGTTTAAATAATCTTTCAGACAACATACAAATCCATGACTTTTTTCCTTTTTTTCAGTGCAAGAACAGTTACAATCAAACAAATTCATTCTTTTAAAGAATCAGCCGTACAGAACATAGACAAAAATGAAGGTCTTCCTTTTTATTTAAAATTGTATTTTTCATGCTAAACTATACAATGTAGTAAATTGTGTATGATCAAATAGATTGAATACTTTTGGTCATTGTTATTGATCCATATTGCTACTTTTTCCTGAGAGGTATGTTGTAGCAGGATGCTGGCTTTTTATGTAGTGTACCAAAAAGAAGTAAGCTATGTAGAAAGTCAATACGACCATTATTGGCTTACAGGGCTTAAATTAATAATTCCAAATGCTCTCTTTTGTGGTAGTGTGGGCTAGCAGTTTAGGCATATCAGAGGTTAGTGTTAATAATTTGTTGAACACACAGAGTCAATAAATGAGACACACACTCAAGAAGAAACATGAGACCAATTTAGAAAAATGACAAATATTTTTACATATATTTTAACACCAAGAACTTCGTAATTGGATAAGTACTTTTTGCTTTATTCGTTTTTATAGGTAAGTGAAATTGTAGCACTTATGGGATTTTGCCCTGTAATGCTTTCCTATTGAGAAAAAGGCATTTGAGTTTACCTGCCCTGCAGTGTACAGGTATAGAGGTGCTGGATGGGTTGGAAGCCTTGCACTCTACACTGTAGGCAAAGAAGGGGGGCTAAAATCAGGCTTCAGAGGGGGACTTGGCAACAAGTCCCTGAGCTCCCAACAGGTTGGGCAGTTCATGACAGTCCTGAGAGCAGGGAAGCACAGTAGGTTGTTGTCGACCCGGGCTCGGGAGCTGAGTGGCAGAGGGTTTTGGTCGGCTGGACCCATGCGTCAAAGGCACTCACGGCTCTCGGTTAGACCTGCAGAGGGGGCAAAACAGGACAGCTGGCCCACTCTTGATGCTGGATTATGTGATGCTGATGTCCCTAGTCATCTGGTCAGTCATTTCAGCTTTAGAGTCCAGATTGGACTTCAAACAAGCTTTGGTTGCTGCAAGGGGTCCAGTACCCGGGTATTTATGCAGGGCAGCTCTGGTTGGTCCTGGCATCTTCCCACTTTGTGAGGAGATGGATCTGACCTCCTGGAGCACAGGGACCTCCTCCTGGGCGGCTGCTCCATTGTGGACCAGGTGGTCAGCAGAACAGTGAACCGTACATTGCTTTTGGTGATTGCAGGGTGCAGGGAAGTGGCTCCTCCACTTCAAGGCAGATTCAAACAGCTAGGCAAAGGACTAGTGTTGCAGGGATTCTGAGCAAACACAGCACTATGCAGGGGATTATGGGACCTTGGTATGTAGGGGCTGTGTTATCCTACCACCTTAGTACCCCTGAGCCCGAGACCGACTAGCTATAGTGTCTCACTTGTCCTCCTACTCACTCACAGAGGAGCAAGTGATTAGACACCCCAGAACAGAACACTCCTGACTCTCTCTGGAATCGTGGTTGCAAGAAACACCTTTTCGCTCACACTCTTGTACTCGCCACAATAAGATCTGACAGAGACACAAACAAGTTTCAAATATTTATTTTAACTAACATGCTCTACTATGCAGTATACGTGCCACAATCAGCAGAAAAATGCCTAACACAAATACGTTCAGCATAGATAGTAGTCCGTAAATCATAAAAGGAGCTGTCATAATGAATGACAGAGCAGCCTAAATTTCCCCCCATTGTATAGAAGCAAGATGATTATATATTAGCAGATCTCCTGGCATTATCAGCAGACCCTGTACCTCAGTCTGTAGATGGTAGATCTACGTCAGAGGTGCTGTCATGCTCTTCTCCCTGGAAAGGTCCCTCTCCAAGTGTCTGCTTCCGATTTGTGTACCCTCATATGACCAAAGTGCGTGTTCCCAAACAACAGCTGCAACTGCATTTGTCTCGACGCCTTCCAGCGTGCTCAGCTGTGCTGGAGTCGTGCAGCGGGGTCAAGGAGGTCTGGGAGTCCGGATCTTGTCGGGCTCTGTGCTCGGGTTCCGGCGGGAACAGGGACAAAGCAAGCCGTTGATTGCTCGATAGTGCCTGGTTGCCCAGGGTGGTCACTCCTTGGCCACAAGGGAGATTCTTCAGTCTTCAGCTCAGGTGAATGTCGGAGGGTCCAGAGTTTCATTTCAAGTCGATTCCAGGATTAATCTAAAGTCTCAGGACTCAGCTCCTACCTTTAGACTACTAAAAGGGGCTGGATTACTAACGAGGTTCCTCCTGTGGGTGGGACCAGGAAGGGGGGTGGTTACACCCCCTCTCCTTTGTCCAGTTTCACAGTTTCACGCCAGAGCTGGGGCTGGAGTGCCCCAGCAACCAGTTTGAACTGGGGTATGCATGGAGCACCTAGTGTGCCCAAGGCAATGTCTCAATCTATTCAGCCCTCCCTGTCCCAATACACAAAGTCCTGTCTGGGGTGGTGCTCGCACCTCCCCAGGCAGGAAACCTATTGTCCAAACCTCTGTGACTGGAAGGACTCTCAGCAGCAGGAGGTCAGACTTGTGTCTGTGGCAGCAGCATCTATTTTGTGATGCTGGGGCTCTGGTTAACTTTAACCGGGTACAGTAGTTTCAGCATGTCTTCTCCCTCTAGAAGGGTGGAATGCTACCCATGTTGCCAGAATTGGTGAGGGGGTAGTATTACAAAGCGTATGACACCTTACACGACATGTTTGGATAAAGCCAAACCAAAGTTAGCATTAACCGCGAGGATTATAATGCACTTAAGAGTATATGGTATGGCGATATCATAAAACAGCTATAAGGACATGGTGCAGACAGGCTCAGCTCATGCTAGAGCACCTTCTGATAGATACATCTGCCGTGTGGATTCCTCACCTTGTCACCTTGTGAATATCCCCCCTTGCGTCAGCAACGTTCGGAAAATTCTTCGTAGCACGCCGGCGTGGACGACGTCATAGGAGCACGGCTTCGCGCGCGACTCCGTCTGACGGCACCGACTCCACATAAGGCCCACGTCGGCGTGATGACGTCAGTTCCCTTTTTTCCGCGTCGTCGACGCTAACGGTTTCTGGGATCTTCTGCGATACTTTTGTATCTATTCGCTGTTTAGCTGTAATTGTTTCACTATCGGATTTCGCTTCATCGCCGGAGATGTTGTCGAGGAAGACAGGCTTCAAACAGTGTGGTTCCTGCACCCGGATGATGTCGATCACCGATCCGCATCCCGTCTGTCTGTGGTGTCTTGGTTCGGGACACGATGTCAAGAACTGTCGTTCCTGTGACAAGATGAACCCCAAAGCCTTGCGTGAGCGGGAGGCGAAGCTTCTGCTTGCTAAGGTGAAGGAAAGGGAAGCCGGAAGGTCTTCGAGGTCAGTGTCCAGGCGCTCGAAGTCGAGACAACGGTCGCGGTCGAAGTCAAGGTCGGCTTCGAGGGCGAAGTCGAGGTCGGCTTCGAAGGCCAAGTCGAGGTCGAGAGAGAGATCAAGGTCCAGAGGGAGGTCGAGGTCCGGTTCCAAGTCGGCCTCGGGCCATGCTTCGGGCTCCTCGAGAAAGAAGCATAAGAGGAGTAAACATCACTCCAGACACCACTCTGGCAAGGAGTCTTCGGATTCGAGGAAGAAGTCGAGAAAACATCATAAGGACTTCGTGTCTCCTTCTCCAGCTCAATCTCACGTTGGTTCTCCAGTTCATGAGCCGGAACCGGATCTGGAGTCACACCATTCATCGGTGCATGAAGAAGAGGTTCCTCGAGCACCGACTCCGGTTGTGGAGCCTGAAGAACAAGAGGGCCAGGGTGCGCCCTTGCCGGATCAGCCTCCTTCGGAGCGGCCGTTGGGTTCGTACCCACCCTTTCCAGGTCCAGGTCAGGATCCCTCGCAGTTTTTAAACGCCATGTTTGGTGTTTACTCGAGGGCGATGTACCCCGCTGGTGCGCCTATGGGTCCCATGGGTCCTTTGTCTTTCAATTTGGGTGTGCCCCGGGCTTATGCCCCGGCCCCATTTATGCCGTTTATGCCGACGCCTTGCACTCCTTGGCTCGGTACGGCGCCGCCGAGGTCGTCGACTTCGCATGCGGCTTCGCCGACTCCGGATCGGCCTCGGGTGGATTCGGATCGTGGCACTTCCCGTCCTCCGGCTCCTCGCTCGACGTCGGCTCCGGCGCCGTCGGAGTCGTTACCGGATCCATCGACTTCGGTCCGTATGGAGTGGTCGAGGCGCAGGGCACAACGCCTCTTGGAGGAGAAGGAGTTTGTGGACTCCGAGGTTGAGGAAGGAGAGTTGCATGAGGGGGATTGTTTTGAGGACCTTCAGGATGCAAGTGGCTTGGAACTTTCTCCTGAATGGGGTTTGCCAACCGTTTCTGACACACCATCTAAGGACTTGGCACCCTATCATGTTGTCATAAAGAAGGCTGCAGAGTTGCTAGGCTTGACTTTGCCCACAGTTGAATACAAGCCCAACATCCTTACGGAAGTGTTGCATTCGCCCTCTTCTATTGTGGAGCCTACGCTTCCTTTTACGGATGCATTGACTGAACCGATAAAGGAGGTCTGGAAGAGGCCTTTATCTGCTCCTGCAGTTTCCAGGTCAGTGGCAAGGCGTTACAGGGTGGCTCCTGATGACCCTGAATTTCTTTCCTCGCATCCTGCACCGGAGAGTCTGGTAGTGCAGGCCGCCTGTTCCAGCAGGGCTGCGGGTTCTTTCCCTCAGGTGCCAGCAGACAAGGACTCAAAAAAACTGGACCAGTCTGCTAAAAAGATTTTCTCCTCGGGTAGCATGGCCTTGAAGTCCACCAATGCTACTTGCCTCTTGGGGAGATACGTTCACGCGTTGATGGACTCTGTCAAACAGCTTTCTGCTAAGCTTCCAGAGGACGATAAGAAGAACTTTAACGAGGTGGTCGCTGATACTCAGGCTGCAGCTCGTATGGTCATACAGAGTGGTATGGACACGGCGGACTCTGTTGCCAGAATTATGGGCACCACTGTGGCTACAAGAAGGGCTGCATGGCTTAAGTCCTCTGATTTTTCTACTGACGTTCAGTCTACTCTGTTGGACTTACCGTTTGATGGGACAGGTCTCTTTGGCAAGAAGGCTGACGTAGCTCTGGAGAGATTCAAAGACAGTCGGGCTACGGCGAAGTCTTTGGGCCTTCAGACGAGGGGCTCTGCGACTAGAAAGTATAGGGGTTTTGGCAGATCCAATTTTCGTCCCTACAATCAAGGACAGCAGCAGCAGCAGCAGCGCCAGAATCCTCTGTATAAATCCTACAGAGGAAAGCAAAGGGGCCGTGGTCGTGGGCGCCAGGTCTCCTCCTCCTCCTCCTCTTCCTCTAATAGCCAACCCCCTCCCCCTGCAGCAAAGCAGCCCTAGATCCGCCATTCTGGATCATGTGGCTCCGGTGGGGGGTCGGCTTACTCATTTTCTACGGGATTGGGAATTGGTTACATCGGATCTTTGGGTTCTCAATCTCGTAGAAAATGGGTATGCACTTCCTTTCCAGGAGTTCCCTCCCAATTACCCTCCTTGCCAGGGTTTTTGTTCGGAGGACCACCTTGTTCGCTTGCAGGAAGAAGTCCTGGCTTTGTTCAAGAAAGGTGCGATAGAGGTGGTTCCAGAGCAGGAAAAGGGTCAGGGATGCTACTCCCGGTATTTCCTGATCCCCAAGAAGGATGGCAGGTTACGTCCAATCCTGGACCTCAGGATTTTGAATCTCTATCTCAAGCAGGAGAAATTCAAAATGCTCACTCTTGCGCAGGTTCTTCAAGCGCTGTTGGAAGAAGACTGGATGGTGTCGATCGACTTGCAGGATGCGTATTTTCACATCCCGATCCTGAAGTCGCACAGGAAGTATCTCCGTTTTACGGTGGGATCGCAACACTACCAGTTTGCGGTCCTTCCGTTTGGTCTTACTACTGCGCCTCGAGTTTTCACCAAGGTGATGGCAGTGGTGGCTGCACATCTCAGGAGGTCGGGGATACCTGTATTCCCGTACCTGGACGACTGGCTGATCAAAGCGGAGTCGCCCGAGAAGGTGCTTCATCACCTGCAAGAAACATCGCAGCTGTTGTTCAGGTTGGGTTTTTCAATAAATGTGCCCAAATCTCACCTGGTGCCCTCCCAGCGCAACCTGTTCATAGGTGCGGTACTGGACACTACTGTATGTCGTGCATTCCCTCCTCCGCAAAGGATTCGCGACATACAGGAAATGATTCCTTTATTTCACAATGGAGCGGTTGTTCCGGTCCTGAAGGTCCTTCGCCTGCTCGGTCTGATGGCTTCTTGCATTCTCCTGGTCAACCATGCACGCTGGCACATGAGGGCACTCCAGTGGTGCCTCCGCAGGCAGTGGTATCAACACAATGGAGATCTCGGGGAGTCAGTGAGGATCTCCAGAGAAACTGCAGCGGATCTGTCTTGGTGGGGCGTGGAAGGCAATCTGTCTCAAGGAAAGCCTTTTCAGCTTCCACCATCGGTGGCCACGGTGATAACGGATGCATCCACTCTAGGGTGGGGTGCTCATCTGGGGGATCTGGAGGTCAAGGGTCTTTGGTCTCCAGAGGAAAGGCTGCTTCACATCAACCTTCTAGAGTTACGGGCGATACGTCTGGCACTCAAGGCCTTCCTCCCTTCCCTTCGCGGTCGGTCAGTTCAAGTCCTGACGGACAACACGACCGCGATGTGGTATGTCAACAAGCAGGGAGGAGTGGGGTCGCAGTGTCTCTGCAGGGAGGCTCTGCGCCTCTGGTCCTGGGTTCAGGACCACCAGATTTGTCTGATGGCAAATCATCTGGCCGGGGTTCTGAACGTGCGTGCAGACATTCTCAGTCGTCAGTTCTCTGCCGACCACGAGTGGAGGCTTCACCCGGAGGTTGTTCGTTACGTCTTTCAGATGTGGGGGACTCCTCGGGTGGACCTGTTTGCCACTTGCGAGAATGCTCACTGCCCGTCATTCTGCAGTCTCCAGTATCCGATGCAAGGAGCATTGGGGGACGCGTTTCAGTTGAGCTGGAGAGGTCAGCTCCTTTACGCGTTTCCTCCCATACCCTTGATTCCTCGGGTTCTGAGGAAGATTCGCCAAGACCGGGCCCAAGTCATTTTGGTCGCCCCGGATTGGCCAAGAAGGGTGTGGTACACAGATCTTCTCCACCTCTCCTCTCACCCGCCGCTCCGTCTCCCTCTCAGGGCAGACCTCCTCTCTCAGATGGAGGGGCAGGTTCTACACCCCCACCTCCAGACATTACACCTTCATGCATGGAGATTGAACGGGGCAATCTGAACTCTTTCTCTCTCCCTAACGATGTGGTGGATGTCATACTTTCTGCCAGGCGTGACTCCACCAAGTCCATTTATTCGTATAGGTGGAATAAGTTTGTGTCTTGGTGTAGGGAGAGGGATGTTGACCCGTTAAAGGCTCATTTGTCTGATATTTTGTTGTTTGCTCTTTCTCTGGCACGGCAGGGGTTTGCTGTTGCCACTGTCAAGGGATACCTTTCGGCTTTATCGGCATTCCTCTGCTTGCCGGATCAGCCCTCTCTTTTTAAATCACCTGTGGTTTTAAGATTTTTGAAGGGGCTCACTAATAAGTTCCCTCCTTCTCCCTTTATTGTTCCTCATTGGGACTTGAATCTTGTGTTAACCTATCTGATGGGTTCGCCGTTTGAACCCTTACACAAGTGTCCAATGAGGCTTCTTTCTTTTAAGACGGTCTTCTTAGTTGCAATTACCTCGGCAAGGAGGGTAAGTGAGCTTCAGGCTCTTAGTTCCAAGCCCCCGTTTTTGTCCATCCATGCTGAAAGAATGGTTCTTAGGACCAGGGCTGCTTTTCTGCCTAAGGTGGTTACTCCCTTCCACCTAGGTCAATCCATTACCCTTCCTACCTTTTATCCTCCCCCACACCCTTCCAAGGAGGAGGAGAGGCTTCATCGCCTGGACCCGAAGAGAGCGGTTAGCTTCTATCTTGATAGGACTAAAGACTATCGTATAGACGATCAGCTCTTCGTGGGTTTTGCTGGCTGCAAGAAGGGCAGAGCGGTGCACAAGCGCACACTTTCCAGATGGATTATCCTGTGCATCAAGATTTGCTACTCTCTGGCGGGTAAGGACCCTCCTGAGGGTATTAGAGCTCATTCAACTAGAGCAAAGTCTGCTACTTCTGCATTGTCTAGGGGTGTTCCTGTTGAGGACATTTGCAGGGCCGCGACTTGGGCCTCCCTCCACACTTTTGCAAAGCACTACTGCTTGGATGCTGAGGTGAGGAGGGACGGCCACTTCGCGCGCTCTGTTCTCCAAGATTTCCTGGTGTAGCAGAGTGGACACCCTCCTCCGGGAGTGGGGACTGCTGTGGGAATCTATTCACAAGGTGAGGAATCCACACGGCAGATGTATCTATCAGAAGAACAAGTTACTTACCTTCGGTAACGCTTTTTCTGGTAGATACAATATCTGCCTGTGGATTCCTCACTGACCCACCCGCCTCCCCGTTGTCCACTCTGCTATACCTGGTGTTATGTGCAAATGTAATTATGATTTTATCTGATTTTGTATAGTTTTGCACTTTGAATGCATTTGTTTTGCATGTACTGTGTACATTGTGTATATATATATATGTACTTGTTGGTCCGTCCGGGTGCCTCGAAGGCACGGAAAAAAGGGCGGAACTGACGTCATCACGCCGACGTGGGCCTTATGTGGAGTCGGTGACGTCAGACGGAGTCGCGCGCGAAGCCGTGCTCCTATGACGTCGTCCACGCCGGCGTGCTACGAAGAATTTTCCGAACGTTGCTGACGCAAGGGGGGATATTCACAAGGTGACAAGGTGAGGAATCCACAGGCAGATATTGTATCTACCAGAAAAAGCGTTACCGAAGGTAAGTAACTTGTTCATCTCACACAAAACCAAGCACTCTGCCTCCAGGATTGTTAAGGCCTGCCATAGGAGTGACTTATAGGTTCTTATGTGTCTATATATACGGTAGGTATAGGGATACTATACCAAAGCAAGGGGTGATTACATGACCTTGCCCCAGCTGAGTGATCAGCCAGTTGTGTCAATACTGATAGATACATCTGCCGTGTGGATTCCTCACCTTGTGAATATCCCCCCTTGCGCCAGCAACGTTCGGAAAATTCTTCGTAGCACGCCGGGGTGGACGACGTCATAGGAGCACGGCATCGCGCGCGACTCCGTCAGTTCCCTTTTTTCCGCGTCGTCGACGCTAACGGTTTCTGGGATCTTCTGCGATACTTTTGTATCTTATCACTGTTTAGCTGTTACAGTTTCTCTGTTGAGATTTACTTCTTCGCCGAGAATGTCGTCGAGGAAGACTGGTTTCAAACAATGTGGTTCCTGTGCCCGTATGATGTCGATCACCGATCCGCGTTCCGACTGTCTGTGGTGTCTTGGATCGGATCACGATGTTAAGAACTGTCGTTCCTGTTTCAAGATGAACCCCAAGGCCTTGCGAGAGCGGGAGGCGAAGCTTCTGCTCGCGAAGGTGAAGGGAAGAGAAGCCGGAAGGACTTCGAGGTCGGTGTCCAGGCGCTCGAAGTCGAGGCAGTTGTCGCGGTCGAAGTCGAGGTCGGCTTCGAGGACCAAGGCGAGATCCAGTGAGAGATCGAGGTCCAGAGAGAGGTCGAGGTCCAGAGGGAGGTCGAGGTCCGGATCCAAGTCAGCCTCGGGCCATGCTTCGAGCTCCTCGAGAAAGAAGCATAAGAGGAGTAAACATCACTCCAGGCATCACTGTGGCAAGGAGTCTTCGGATTCGAGGAAGAAGTCACGTAAACATCACAAGGACTTCGTGTCTCCTTCTCCAGCTCAATCTCATGTGGGTTCTCCAGTTCAGGAGCAGGAGCAGGATCAGGATCTAGAGTCGCACCACTCTTCGGTGCATGAAGAAGAGGTTCCTCGAGCACCGACTCCGGTTGTGGAGTCTGAAGATCAAGAGGGCCAGGGTGCACCTTTGCCGGATCAGCCTCCTTCGGAGCGGCCGTTGGGTTCGTACCCTCCCTTTCCAGGTCCAGGTCAGGATCCCTCGCAGTTTTTAAACGCCATGTTTGGTGTTTATTCGAGGGCTATGTACCCCACTGGTGCGCCTGTTGGTCCCATGGGTCCTTTGTCTTTTAATTTAGGTGTGCCCCAGGCTTATGCCCCGGCCCCCTTTATGCCGTTTATGCCGACGCCTTGTACTCCTTGGCTCGGTACGGTGCCGCAGAGGTCGTCGACTTCGCATGCGGCTTCGCCGACTCCGGATCGGCTTCGTGGTGATTCGGATCGTGGTGCTTCCCGTCCTCAAGCTCCTCGCTCGACGTCGGCTCCGGCGCCGTCGGAGTCGTTGCCGGATCCGTCGACTTCGGTCCGCATGAAATGGTCGAGGCGCAGGGCACAACGCCTCTTGGAGGAGAAGGAGTATATGGACTCCGAGGTTGAGGAAGGAGAGTTGCAAGATCAGGGGGATTGTTTTGAGGACCTCCAAAGCGCAAGTGGCTTGGAACTTTCTCCTGAGTGGGGTTTGCCATCCGTTTCAGATACTCCATCTAAGGACTTAGCACCCTATCATGTTGTTATTAGGAAGGCTGCAGATTTGTTAGGCTTGACTTTGTCCACAGTTGAATACAAGCCCAACATCCTTACGGAAGTTTTGCATTCGCCTTCTTCAATTGTGGAGCCTACACTTCCTTTTACAGAGGCATTGACTGAGCTAATAAAGGAGGTTTGGAAGAGACCTTTGGCTGCTCCTGCGGTTTCCAGGTCAGTGGCAAGGCGTTACAGGGTGGCTCCTGATGACCCTGAATTTCTTTCCTCGCATCCTGCACCGGAGAGTCTGGTAGTGCAGGCCGCCTGTTCCAGCAGGGCTGCGGGCTTTTTCCCTCAGGTGCCGGCAGACAAGGACTCTAAGAAATTGGGCCAGTCTGCTAAAAAGATTTTCTCCTCGGGTAGCATGGCCTTGAAATCCACCAATGCTACTTGCCTATTGGGGAGATATGTTCATGCGTTGATAGACTCTGTTAAACAACTTTCATCTAAGCTTCCAGAGGACGATAGGAAGAACTTTAACGAAGTGGTTTCTGATACTCAGGCTGCAGCTCGTATGGTTATACAGAGTGGTATGGACACGGTGGACTCTGTTGCCAGGATTATGGGCTCTACTGTTGCAACAAGAAGGGCCGCATGGCTTAAGTCCTCCGATTTTTCTTCTGATGTTCAGTCTACCTTGTTGGACTTGCCATTTGATGGGACAGGCCTCTTTGGTAAGAAGGCTGACGTAGCTCTGGAGAGATTCAAGGACAGCCGGGCTACGGCGAAGTCTTTGGGCCTTCAGACAAGGGGCTCTGCGGCTAGGAAGTTCAGGGGATTTGGCAGATCCAATTTTCGTTCCTACAACCAAGGTCAGCAGCAGCAGCAGCAGCAGCATCAGAATCCTCTGTATAAAACCTACAGAGGAAAGCAAAGGGGCCGTGGTCGTGGACGCCAGGCCTCCTCCTCCTCCTCTTCCTCTAATAATCAACCCCCTCCCTCTGCAGCAAAGCAGCCCTAGATCCGCCATTCTGGATCATGTGGCTCCGGTGGGGGGTCGGCTTACTCATTTTCTACTGGATTGGGAATCGGTTACATCAGATCTTTGGGTTCTCAATCTCGTAGAGAATGGGTATGCTCTTCCTTTCCAGGAGTTCCCTCCCAATTACCCTCCTTGCCAGGGTTTTTGTTCGGAGGACCACCTTATTCGCCTGCAGGAAGAAGTCCTGGCTTTGTTCAAAAAAGGTGCGATAGAGGTGGTTCCAGAGCAGGAAAGGGGTCAGGGGTGCTACTCCCGGCATTTCCTGATCCCCAAGAAGGATGGCAGGTTACGTCCAATCCTGGACCTCAGGATTTTGAATCTCTATCTCAAGCAGGAGAAATTCAAAATGCTCACTCTTGCGCAGGTTCTTCAAGCGCTGTTGGAAGAAGACTGGATGGTGTCTATCGACTTACAGGATGCGTATTTTCACATCCCGATCCTGAAGTCGCACAGGAAGTATCTCCGTTTTACGGTGGGATCGCAACACTACCCGTTTGCGGTCCTTCCGTTTGGTCTTACTACTGCACCTCGAGTTTTCACCAAGGTGATGGCAGTGGTGGCGGCACATCTCAGGAGGTCGGGGATACCTGTATTCCCGTATCTGGACGACTGGCTGATCAAAGCGGAGTCGCCCGAGAAGGTGCTTCATCACCTGCAAGAGACATCGCAGCTGTTGTTCAGGTTGGGTTTTTCGATAAACGTGCCCAAATCTCACCTTGTGCCCTCCCAGCGCAACCTGTTCATAAGTGCGGTACTGGACACTACTGTATGTCGTGCATTCCCTCCTCCACAAAGGATTCGCGACATTCAGGAAATGATTCCTTTATTTCACAATGGAGCGGTTGTTCCGGGGTTGTTCATTCTGACCCTGTGCTTCATGGGAACAGTCCAGCCCGAACTGCCAAGCCGATTCAAGCAAGCCGGCTGAAGACGGCTGGAATGCCAGTAACCGGTCCTTGGAAGCTTGTTTCCGGTCCAGGGAAGACATGGCTTGACAGTTCGGGCTGGACTGTTCCCATGAGGCACAGGGTCAGATTGATTTGCATATAGCCATATCTGAACTCGGGTGGCAGAGTGGGTTAAAGAACGGTGATGGATTAAACCCAGATCATTTGACTGGGTGGGAGTGTTTGATTGATTCAGATGCTCTGTCCATCACCACCCCCTTTTGTACTGCTTTTGGCCACCATAAGTGTGGCAGGGTATGCTCAGATGTGAGTCCCTTGCTCACTTTGCCACTGGATTCAAGCAAGCCGGGCTGAAGACGGCTGGAATTCCAGAATCCGGTCCTCGGAAGCTTGTTTCCGGTCCAGGGAAGACATGGCTTGGCAGTTCGGGCTGGACTGTTCCCATGAGGCACAGGGTCAGACTGATTTGCATGTAGCCATGTCTGAACTAGGGTGGCAGAGTGGGCTAAAGAACGGTGATGGATTAAACCCAGATCTTTTGACTGGGTGTGAGTGTTTGATTGATTCAGATGCTCCGTCCATCACCACCCCCTTTTGTACCGCAGATTGAATGGGGCAACCTGAGTTCTTTCTCCCACTGGATGTGGTGGATGGTATATTATCGGCTGGAAGACACTCTATCAAATCTGTCTATTCCAGTAGGTGAGCCACATTTGTTAAATGCTGTGGCAAGATTTCAATTGGTCCTTTGAAGGCCCATTTGTCTGATATTCTTAGTTTTTCTCTTTCTTTGGCTCAGCAGGGTTGCGCTGTAACAACTGTTAAGGGCTACTTGTCGGCCTTGTCAGCCTTTCTTTGTTTGATAGACCAACCATTGTTGTTTAAGTCTCCCATAGTCATGAGGTTTTTTAAGGGTCTCACTAATAGATTTCCTCCCACTCCTTTTATTAAATCTCAATGGGATTTAAATTTAGTTCTTACTTTCCTAATGGGGTCTCCTTTCGGGCATCTACATCGTTGTCCATTGAGGCTTCTCTCATTCAAAGCAATTTTTCTGATTGCGATTACTTCTGCCAGGAGGGTTAGTGAGCTACAGGATCTTAGTTCTTAGCCTCCTTTCACCACTATCAATGTAGATAAGATGGTTTTCAGGACAAGAGCTGGTTTCCTGCCAAAGGCGGTTACTCCTTTTCATCTAGGGCAGTCCACCACTTTATCCACTTTCCATCCTCCCCCTCACCCTTCCAAGGAGGAGGGGAGACGTCACCGACTGGACCTTAAGAGGGCAGTCAGATTCTACCTGGACAGTACCAAGGACTTAGGGCTGGACGACAAGCTCTTCATTGTGAGGAAGATAAAGGGCAAGGCTGACCACAAGTGAATGCTGTCCAGGTGGATCATCCTATACATCACGATCTGCTACGCCTTAGCCAAGAAAGAGCTGCCTCAAGGTACCAGAGCTCAGTCCACTAGAGCTAAGTCTTCTTCTTCGGCTTTGGCTAGAGGTGTCCCTGTAGTAGACATTTGCAATCAATCAGGGTTTTTTAAAGCATGCTACTCACACCTGAGGGTCTCAAGGTGCTGGGGGAGCGGGTTTGAGCAGCTCCATGGTCATTCGAAGAGCCAGGTCTTGAGATCCTTTCTGAATAGGTGCAGTGTCTGGCTTCGTCTGATGCGGAGAGGGAGTTCGTTCCAGGTATTGGCCTCTTTGTAAGAGAAGGATCTGGCACCCGCTCTGGCCTTGTGGATGTGGAGGACCGTGGCTAGGACTAGGTCGGCGGAGCTGAGGTTTTTCTTGAGCGTGTGGGAAGAGATTCTTTTGATGAGGTATTGGGGTCCGGTTTTATGAAGGGCATGGTAGGCGTGTGTGAGCAGTTTGAAGGTTATTCTTTTATCAACGGGGAGCCAGTGGAGGTCGCAGAGGTGTTGGGTGATATGGTTATGTCGAGGACGAGTCTGTCTGCGGTGCTCTGGATGGTCTGGAGTTTCCAGGTGAGAGTTTTGTTAATTCTGGTGTAGGGCGTGTTTCCGTAGTCTTCTGCTGGTGATGAGTGCATTGGGGATGGTCTTCTTGGAGTCAGTGGAATCCATTTGAAGGTCTTGTGGAGTATGCGGAGGGTGTTGAAGCAGGTCGGAGGACATACCGTTGATCTTGGGATTTATGGTGAGTGAAGAGTTGAGTATGATGCTGAGGTTGCGAGCATGGTTCATAGGGGTGGGTGGGTTTCTGAGGGCAGGGGGCCACCAGGTGTTGTCCCATACAGAGGGGGTGTATCCGGGGATGAGGTCTACTATTTTCTCCGGGTTGAGCTTCAGGCAGCTGCTGCTCATCCAGGATGTGACATCCTTCATCCCATCTTGGAAACTGTGCCGGTGATGCAGGTTCCTCGGTGAGGCAGAGGATGAGCTGGGTGTCATTGGCGTATGAGACAGGGGTGTGGAATTTAATCAAATATCTATTTTAAGCAGGTTGCTTCATAAATATACTTGCCCTGTAACAAAATCCACTTGCCCCTTTGGTGCCAGGCAGTGCAGTGACAAATTATGGAAGCAATCTCGTTATATAGGAGCTCTGATATAGCCTCTCTAATTATGCCAGGGCTCATGCCATAGTAGTGTTTGAATACTTGCAATCCCCCTATGCTGTCCCATTTCCGCAGATCTATATACTTGGGCTTAAGGTAGTGGTAAGCAATAGTTCTAGGGTTAGAATGCCCTATTGAATCTGTGCAAACCTACTAACTTGCATGTTTTAAGGGTTTTCAACAACTTTTCTCTAATGTCTTCCCATACTGGGAAATGTTGGAAACTTACTACTGACAATAGCAGACATAAACCTTCTTCCAGAGTTGGGAAAAAAGTGGATGGAGGGAAAGTGAACTTGCAAACACTCAGATTTTCGCATGAGCAAATCTACCCATGCAGATTTGCTCATGCTACAATGCAGTTCACAAATATTTTCAAGGAGTACTATTTCCTGACCTACTTCTTGGGAATTCACGAAAGCCGTATAGATGCACTTAATGCAAGGACATATACCATGGGTCCATTTTTGAGACTTTCTTCAATAATTGGGCCCCTTAATTTGGCCTGGCATTGACCGTGACCTTTTGTGTTTATTAAAATTCTGTCTCAAGATCAAAACCTGTCTATGGCAGTTCCTTGGGGGCTGGCGTCATGGAGTCTGGCGGCTAGAGTGCGGTGGGAGACGGTATTGAAGGCTGCTGAGAGGTCTAGAAGGATGAGGGCTGCAGTGTGGCCTTGGTCGAGAAGGGTGAAGATGTCGTCAGCGGCAGTTATGAGGGTGGTCTCGTTGCTGTGGTTGCTGCAGAATCCAGATTGAGAGGAGTCAAGGATGTTGTTGGCTTCTATGAAGTGCGCTCGCTGGGTGTTGACGACTTTCTTGATTACTTTGGCAGTGAAGGGGGGAAAAGAGATAGGTTTGAAGTCTTTTTGGGGTGTTGGGTCTGCGGAGGGCTTCTTGAGGAGGGGTTTGACTTCAGAGAATTTCTAGTCGTCGGGGAATGTGGCAGTTTCGAGGGAGCAATTGATCTTTCAATGAAGTTCGGGTGCAATGGCGTTGACGGCCCTGTGGAAGATGTGCGGCGGGCAGTAGTCAGTGGGTGCAGGGGCGGCTCTAGGCTCATGGCGGCCCTGGGCAGGGAGCGTAGGTAGGGGGCCCCGGAAAAGGGGGGTCCGGGCCAGTGAAAAGGGAGGGTCAGGGAGTTTGGAAGTGGAACAGAGCCGGAGGCCGCCAAATCCCTGCCAAGGGGCCACCACACAAATATGTATCCATCCTCAGAGGATTATTTTATTAAGGATATATATTAAGGTGGTGGCCCCTGTGGTTTGGTGGCCCTGTGCAGGTGCACAGCTTGCACATGTTTAAGGCCGCCCCTGGTGGGTGCTCCGAAGTGGATGCTTTTCATAGTCGTTGTGGTGTCTTCTGTGGTGAGCGGGGTCCAGGTGAGGAGGCTCGATTGGATGGCATGGCTGGTGGGGGTGTTGGGTCGGTGCAGTGGTATTGGTCGTCAAAGTTGTCATAGAGCATCTTGATCCTGTGGTGGAAAAAGGAGCCGAGTTTGTTGCAGAGGTCTTCGGAGGGAGGGACGTCAGTAGTTTCACTGTTGGGTCTGGTGAATTCTTGTATGATGGTGAAGAGTTCCTTGGAATTGTGGGCGTTGGAGAAGATTCTGTCTTGGATGAAGTTTCTCTTAGTTGATTTGATGAGTTGGTGGTGCGCCGTGGTTGCAGCCTGGTAGGCGGAGAGTGCTTCCGAGATGTTGCTGATTCTCCATGTTCTGAAATCGTATTGTTGCAGGCAAACCCTTGGCTCACGAAAGGAAAACTGCTACCTTAGCACTCTGTGTCCTGGACCACCCGCCTCCCACCGCCTCCCGCCGCCTGTCCCTTGCAACATCTTGAGACCGGGCCGGCGAGCGGAGTGCAGAGCGGGTCAGGGAGAGCAGAGAGACTACATTTCCCAGGATTCAAAGGGGACGCATTCCGCGTCTATCACGCGCCAGGAGGCGCATTTAAGTGCTGTCACCCCGGTCGAGGGGGGGATCTGTTCTGAAATCGTATTGTTGCAGGCAAACCCTTGGCTCACGAAAGGAAAACTCCTACCTTAGCACTCTGTGTCCTGGACCACCCGCCTCCCGCCGCCTGTCCCTTGCAACATCTTGAGACCGGGCCGGCGAGGGGAGTGCAGAGCGGGTCAGGGAGAGCAGAGAGACTACATTTCCCAGGATTCAAAGGGGACGCATTCCGCGTCTATCACGCGCCAGGAGGCGCATTTAAGTGCTGTCACCCCGGTCTCGCGGGACGCCGGGCGAAGCCCGGGCCAAGGGCGGGCCCGTTTTAGCCCGTTCTAGACTGTGAAAGACTGGACTGGGCCACCCCTCTTTGCCCCAACACTCAGGTCTACTTGTGGTAAGGTGATATACTCCTACATTCTCTGCGGTCATTGCTTAACTGGTCTATTATTGCTGTACTCCTAACTAGGGCTCTGGTGCCCAGAATATTGACCGATTGTTATGTCGAGACAAAAAACACCTGTCACCCCGGCCAACACAATGGACAATTATTTGGTCCAGGTGGTGGCCAAAATCAATAATGATCGGAAGTCCTCTTTGGGACTTATGGACTCTCCACCTTGTGCCCAAATCAATCCACTAGGGGTATTCCATTCTGCCAGCGACGATACAATCACCACCGACCTTATCGAGGACCCTAATGATTGCTCTACAACAAATGTGTCTACGGCATCCATTGTTCAACAACCCGATCCTATTGCCGACTTATTAACTGCAGAAGAGTTAAATAATTCTGATACAATTGTAGAGCTAGACTCTGAGAGCATTTCCCCTCCTACCCCTGTCCCCGCACCAAGAGCTAGAAGAGGGATCACTAAGGCCCCGCCTAAAAGAGGTGGACTGCGTTCCAGTAAGAATAAACCTGCAACCCCACCTAGAAGAACAAATAGAAGGGCGGAAGAAGGGATAAGGGAGGAAGAGAATGAAAGTATAGCTTGGGAGGACATGTTTTCAAACAAACTTATGGGTATACTGGAGTCCAAACTATCGGGGCTAATGAAACCCCTTATATCTAAAATAGACCAGCTAGCCAATAAAGTCAACAAATTAGAGACCCTCTTGAGAAAAACTAACGAGGGGGTGGGGGAAATACCAAACCTAATAATAAATAAACTTGATGACATACAGGCTGCAGGGAAAACGCTTGGGGGGAACTCGAATGAAGGCCTAGAAGTCACACCTGCCCAAACACAGCAAGCTAGCTCCAGACCCGGTGATATCCCTAACAACGCTCCAATCTTAGAATCAGTGCAAACAGCAGGCAACACCACCCTTAATAATTTCAATGCAGAAACCGGCCCAGTTGAATTAATTGTTGAAGCTTCCCCTTTGATCCTAGTGCTTGCTAATACACCACCACTGAAAACAGGGCAGATTGAGTCTCCGGATTCTTTACGAAATAAGGCTCTGCAGTGGCTGAGTAACAACATGCATATATCTCCTTGGGGCAAAGAAAAGCTATCAGACGATCTGCTTACAGCAAGAAGGGTTAAGTGGATAGGGACTAAAACAAAGAAATTTCAAGGGGATTGTGTGGTTTTAAATTTCAAAGGCCCCGAAGTATTACCTGATGTCTAGACCTGGGCAGAAAATCAGTTGTGGATATAGCGAGGCTTCGGCCCCTCCTATATTGGAGGCGAATTATGGTGACCCCAGAGCTAGGCCACTATGCAGCAGCATTGATGGATGTCATCAAATTCGATCGTTTCCATACTATCCCATGGCTAAGGGAGTTGCGGGGACTACTCACAAAATTGAAATTGGACCACCTATGGGACAACAAAGACCCAACTTGCTTCCCTTCTAAGGAAAAGCTAAAAGATCTTTATTGGGAAATGATATATCTTGCAATGTTTAGTGACAGTACAAGCGCAAATCTAACATCTCGCTTTTTAAATTTAAAAATGTACCCATCATATGAATGTTTTTGGGACCTAATTGAAAAACCATATGATAGAAAACTTTATTTTCAATTTCGCATTGGTACATTACCTTTAAATGCGTTTAAGAAGCATTGGTCCCAGACATGGGATGAACATTGTCACCATTGTAATGAGGAAATTGAACACATCTCCCATTTCTTGTTTTGTTGTCCACTGTATTTGACCCCCAGACGTAAGTGGTTAAAACCGGTGTGCTTAGAGTTGGGAACCCGAAGCCAATCCGAAGCCCTTAGGATACTTGAATCAGACTGTACAACATTATATGTGGTTGGTGTAGCAAAATATCTGGCGTGGTCGTGGCTAATTCGTACCCGATCACTATTGGCTACTGTATTATAATGAAATTATGTATATCCTTAAATTGTTTTCTTGCGACATAGAGCATGTTTTTATTTTTTAACCTATGGAATGTGTCCTTTTAAACTGTAATAATGTGTTGTAATCTCATGACCTTTTACTATGTATTATTCGACATTTAATGTTTAATATGTATTTTTAGAAGTATTTTTATAAGTAGTATTTATTGTATAGGGCTAGGTGAATGCTTTTATGACAAAATGTCGAATAAAGCTTATAAATTGAATTGATTACCTGATGTCTTACGGAACATCTTTCCACCACAGCATAGAACAGCAGAACTTATACCACTGACACTGGACTTCTTCTATAGTAGAAGAGGTCTAGTAGCAAAACCAAGCATATTGGGAACAAAGTGGACAGTTGTGGGAAACAGAAGGGCCAGGAATGGCCCATTATGCGAGTGGGGGTTAAACTTGGAAAACCACTATTCTGCACTATCCAACCTAAACGAGTGTGACTGACTCGTGGGCTCTCTCCCTGCCCCCCCCCCCCCCAAAAGCCAGCTGCTCCTTGGGTATGATAGGGCAGTTACCCCACACGAGTCCTTATCAGAAAATATGACCTTGGCCCCTAAGGAATCCTACACTCCTGTTCCAGAAGAACTAAACATAGTTTTAGAGGGACAAATTAAAGTACCAGAGGTGATTGAGAAGTTTCCAACACTAAGAGAAGGTCTAATACCAAGCATAGAATCTGAAGAAGTAGTAAACGCACCTGATAACGACCAGTTATATCATCAACTGGATATGCTGCCATTATCACTTGTCTCTTGGAATATAGCCGGCATTATAAATAAGCTAAACATTCCAGATTGGGTCGATTTTATTGACCATCATGATATTATTATGCTGCAAGAAACTTGGTCGCTCACCCCAACCTTCCGGCAAGGGTATCTGAATTTCTATGTCCCAGCTGTAAGAAATCGAGTAGGTCGACCGTCTGGGGGCCTGCTAATTTGGATACGCCAAACATTGAATTGCACAATCAAGCAAAGGTCTATACCTTCTAATGACATCCTAGCTCTTGATATTAGTTGGCAAAATGGCCAACAACTTGCCCTGTTTAATGTTTACTCCAGGGGAGTCGGTGGGGGCAAACCATCAGAGACCATAACAACTCTAGAGCATCACATTGAAATGCTACCATTGCTACCCCATGTAATAGTAGGCGGGGATTTTAACACCACCTTTGAACCCTTGGGTGAAGAGGATAGGATCCTGGCCGAAGAAGAGGATGCTAAGTGGAGAATTCCTCAACTAGAGACTCCGGCCATTAGAAAATGGAGCACAGTAGCAATCCAATTAAAGAGTTTTTGTCTCTCAAGAGGGCTTAGAGCAGTCAATGGACGGGCACCCTCTGACTTAATGGGGAAAAATACATTTGACAATGGCCGAGCAGCCAGCAGAATAGATTACATACTACTGGATGTAAGGGCTTGGAATAAATTGGTAGATATGGAAGTGAAAGACAAAATAGAAAGTGATCATAATCCCTTATGCCTGACACTCCATCCCTACCAAGAAGCCTCCGAATACCCAAGGGAAAATGAAATGGTGACGCAAGATCTTGTGAGCTCAAATAACCTTCGCCACCTGAAGTGGAGTATGCTCCTAGAATATGCTTCTAAATTAGAGATTCTCAAAGAATTAGTGGTGGATGAAGTCTCTAAGATTAAGTCCCATCGTGGGATGATTGATTTTATAGACTACATGATGGAGGCCCATGAGAAACTATTCTCCAAAATCCAAAGTTTCTTTGTCAAAACTGTAGTTTCTAATAAAAAGAAAAAGGTTCAAGAGAGTCAAGGATGGTACGACAAGAGTTGCAGGATAGCACGTCAAAATCTTAGCATGGAGTTGAGAACCGGAAATGCATCAACAGTTAGGTTGGCGAGAAATCAGTATAGACAGACCCAAAAACTGGCAAAGAAGCGTTTGGATCAGGATTGCTGGCGCGAACTCAAGGAGGCATGTGCCTCCAAGGACTCCAAACGTTTCTGGGCCACAGTAAAATGGGAAAAGGAGTGCATAGCTCCCCAGCCGATGAACCATGTCCCGAAAAACAATTGGGTAGAATTTTTCCAACCACAGTATGCCCGTAACCCAACATTTACCCATGATTGTCCCCCTCCACATGTTTATTACAAATCTCCAATATTTGTTGAAAAGGATGTGAGCATTGTATTGGATTGTGTAGCAGGGGGCAAAGCTCCAGGTATGGATGGAATTCCGGCTGATATATTTCTATCGGATCGGAACTCCTGGTGTAGTTATTTCACAATGCTGGCCAATGCGGTGGCAATGGGAGGGAAAGTACCTGCCTCATGGAAGGGAGCTGAAATTATTCCCATATTCAAGAAAGGTGATAGAACTCTGGCTAAAGACTACAGACCCATTAGCTTGATTGATACAGCGCAAAAACTAATGGGCCGACTAGTCCAGAATAAACTGCAGCAATGGATTGATGAAAAGAATATTTTGTCATCTTACCAAGCAGGGTTTCGCCCTTTAACTAGTAGCGTTGATCAAGTTCTCCACTTTCTAACCATCTACTTGAGAAACGTTACTCTAAAGAAGGGGACATTGTATGCAGTATTTGTGGACTTAAAAGCCGCTTTCGACTTGGTCCCCAGAGAAAAACTCTGGCAGACCTTGGCGGATGCAGGCTTAAGCCAGGAATTGCTTACACTCCTTGTCCGTCTCCACAAAAATAATTTTGCAAGAATCAGATGGGGCAAGCAAGGAGAAGTAACTGATCCCTTTCCGGTAGAACGTGGGGTGAGACAAGGGTGTGTCCTAGCGCCGACTCTCTTCTCAATCTATATAAATGGTATTGTTGAACACCTAGAGAAGATTGCTAGTGATGCCCCAGTAATTGCAGGCTCCCGTGTCCCCGTCCTTATGTTCGCGGATGACACGCTCTTACTTTCCCGCACCCCCAGTGGTCTCCAAAAAGTGGTTGATGCCTTTGGTGAGTTTTGTGATGGTAGGGGCCTTGAACTGAATACCACCAAAACAAAATTCATGTGCCTTAACCAGCAGTCCACCTTTAAAGGTGTAATAAAATATAAAGGTACTCCCCTAGAAAGGGTGGACTCTTTTTCTTACCTAGGCATCATCCTTCAGGAAAACATGAGCTGGAAATCACATATCAATACAACTTTACTAAAGTTTAGGCAGTTAGCAGGTGCAATTGCCCTAAAACATTGAACCTCGCTAACAAAGCCGGTAAACTGTGCATTGGAAATTTACACCATGAAAGTACTGGGGGCTTGTTTATATGGATCTGAATTATGGGGGTTTTCTAACCTGAGAGATCTGGGCCGAGCAGAAAACAGATTTCTACGAGGGCTTGTGATGGTCCCACAAAGCACACCCACAATTCCATTAAAATTGGACCTCGGAAGAAAAAGTATAGAGGACATAGCGAGGCTACGGCCTCTTCTATATTGGAGATGGATCATGGTGACTCCAGAATTAAGCCACTATGCGGCGGCCTTGATGGAAGTCATTAAGTTCGACCGTTTCCATAGTATCCCATGGCTAAAGGAGCTCCGGGGACTCCTTGTAAAACTGAAATTGGAATATCTATGGGATACCAAAGATGTGACCTGCTTCCCCACTAAAACAAAGCTGAAAGAACTATATTAGGAAATGGTGTATCTTACAATGTCTTGTGATGGTTCAAGTTCAAGTCTAACAACTCGCTTCTTGGATATAAAAATGTACCCTTCATGCGAATCTTTTTGGGACGTCATTGAACGACCATATGACAGAAAACTTTATTTTCAATTTCGCATAGGTACACTTCCGGTGAATGCCTTTAAGAAGCACTGGTCCCCAGCCTGGGACGAACACTGTCACCATTGCAATGAACAAATTGAGCACATTTCCCATTTTTTGTTCTGCTGTCCACTGTACTCGACCCCTAGACGTAAATGGCTAAAACCAGTGTGCTTAAATATGGCAACTCGCAGCCAATCTGTAGCCCTTAGGATACTTGAATCCGATTGTTCCACTGTGTTTGTGGTTGGTGTAGCAAAATTTCTGGCCTGGGCATGGATAATTCGTACTCGTTCACTAATGGCAATTACATCCCAATGAAATTATGTACATTATTAATTCTGCACTTTGCCATATGAACTATTATATTTTAACCTTTAGAAAAAACTTACCTTTTATGAATGTGATAATGCTTTGTATTTTTATTATGCATTTATTCGACAATCCACGTTTAATATGTATTTTAGAAAGTATTTTATGTGTAGTATTTATTTGTATTAGGGTTAGGTGAATGCTTTTATGACAAATGTCGAATAAAGCTTTAAAACTGAACTGAAACTGAACTGATAGGTTTGAAGTCTTTTTGGGGTGTTGGGTCTGCGGAGGGCTTCTTGAGGGGGGGTTTGACTTCAGAGAATTTCTAGTCGTTGGGGAATGTGGCAGTTTCGAGGGAGCAATTGATCTTTCAATGAAGTTCGGGTGCAATGGCGTTGACGGCCCTGTGGAAGATGTGCGGCGGGCAGTAGTCAGTGGGTGCAGGGGCGGCTCTAGGCTCATGGCGGCCCTGGGCAGGGAGCGTAGGTAGGGGGCCCCGGAAAAGGGGGGTCCGGGCCAGTGAAGAGGGAGGGTCAGGGAGTTTGGAAGTGGAACAGAGCAGGAGGCCACCAAATCCCTGCCAAGGGGCCACCACACAAATATGTATCCATCCTCAGAGGATTATTTTATTAAGGATATATATTAAGGTGGTGGCCCCTGTGGTTTGGTGGCCCTGTGCAGGTGCACAGCTTGCACATGTCTAAGGCCGCCCTTGGTGGGTGCTCCGAAGTGGATGCTTTTCATAGTCTTTGTGGTGTCTTCTGTGGTGAGCGGGGTCCAGGTGAGGAGGCTCGATTGGATGGCATGGCTGGTGGGGGTGTTGGGTCGGTGCAGTGGTATTGGTCGTCAAAGTTGTAATAGAGCATCTTGATCCTGTGGTGGAAAAAGGAGCCGAGTTTGTTGCAGAGGTCTTCGGAGGGAGGGACGTCAGTAGTTTCACTGTTGGGTCTGGTGAATTCTTGTATGATGGTGAAGAGTTCCTTGGAATTGTGGGCGTTGGAGAAGATTCTGTCTTGGATGAAGTTTCTCTTAGTTGATTTGATGAGTTGGTGGTGCGCCGTGGTTGCTGCCTGGTAGTCGGAGAGTGCTTCCGAGATGTTGCTGATTCTCCATGTTTTCCCCAGTCGTTGGCAGGAGTGCTTGGATTCTCAGAGGTCCGTGGGAAACCAGGTGGCTTTCGAGTTATGTTGTCTGGAGGAGTTCTTGAGGGGGCGAGAGTGTTGGCATAGTTGGTGATCCATTGGTGAAGGTAGTTTGCTGCTGTGTTGGCATCTGTCGTGGTTGGGGGAGGAGTGCAGCTGAGGGCGAAGGTGAGGTGTTCTTCGTTGATTTTGTTCCAGTTTCTGCGTGGGAGGCGTGGCATACGCTTGTGTGCGGTGGGTTTCGAGAAGGAGAAATGGACGCAGTGGTGGTCCGTCCGGAGCGGTTCCGTGGTGTGACTGAAGCAAATGTGTTTCCTCCAGCAAAGATGGGGTCGAGAGTCTAACCTGCTCTGTGAGTGGGGGTGGGGATGAGTTGCTTCAGTCCAGTGTTGGTGAGGTTCTCTAGTAGGGCGGTGGTGTTGGGGTCGCTGAGGTTGTCTTGGGGAAAGTTCAGGTCTCCCAGCAGTATGTAGTCCATGGAGGCAAGGGCATGGGAGTGTAGTTTGCAATGGCGTTGGTGAATGGGGAGCAGGGTCCGGGCGGTCTGTAGGTGAGTGTTCCTCAGAGCGTCTTTCTGGGGTTGGGCTGGATCTGGAAGTAGATGTGTTCCATGGGGGGGTGAGGCATTATCCAAGATGGTGATTGTCAGTCTGAGGGAGCTTTTGTAGACAATGGCGAGGCCTCCTCTGGGATGGTTGGGCCGGTCTTTCCTTAAGATCTTGTATCTGTCGGTGATGGTTGTTGCGATGTCAGGGCAAACCTGGAGTTGATCCAGGGCTCTGGGAGGAAGGCAACGTTGGGTGAGTGAGTGTTGAGGAGGTCCCAAACTTCTACTGTGTGTCTGTGCAGGGAGCACACTTTGAGGAGGATGCAGCTCAGGGGCACGTTGGTGTCTGGTGAGTTGGTGGTGGCTGTCTGGGTCCAGTGGTGGGTAAAGATGCGGCGGCAGTGTTGGCAGGAGAACGGGCCTTGGGAGTTGCTTGGCGTCGAGAGCTGGCAGTTGTTGTTGCATCCAGGAGTGATTATGTGGAGAGTGCTTGGGTCATAGCGGTGGGGGGTTAGGGGACCAGGGTCCTTGGCGCTGGTCGCTGTCTGGTCGGGTCAAGCACGGGTGCAGATGGGCTTGCCTTTGATGTGCCTTCAGCGCACCAGCGGCAGCCATTAAATAGGGGGAGTATCTGGGGGCGGGAACACGCTGGGGTGGCGTGGCCACGGGGCAGCGACGGCAGGTAAAAGGCAAACGCAACACAGGAAAGCATAGAGAAAAGACAGAAAGAAGGCACATAGAAGAGAAAACAGGCAACAGGCAATAAATAGGAGAGACAGAGAGAGGCAAAGACAGAAAGAGGAAGACAGATAGAGCGGACTAGCAGAAGCGCAGTCACCCTCACAAGATCACCAGGGATGAGGTGCAGGCAGAAGCCTGCGGGTGGAGGATGGCCTCGAACACCTACCTGGGACACCAGAAAGCACTGAGGGCTATGCCTTAGCCACGGAGCTGTGCAAGGGGAGAGCAGTTACTCTGACCAGGAAGTAAGAGGTCCCAGTGGCTGCCATTAAGTTGGGGTCAGGGGGAGCAGCTGGGAGGTGGGAATGGGAACACGCTGGGGGGAAGGGGTCGCAGGGGCAGCAGTGGTGTGGAAAGGCAAACCAGCACAGGAAAAGCGAAGAGAAAAGACAGAAAGAAGGAAAAAAGAAGAGGAAACAGGCAGAACAGGCAAAAAATAGGAAAGAGAGACAAAGACAGAAAGAGGAAGACAAAGACAGAGCGGACTAGCAGAAGAGCCGACTCTTTCACTAGACCACCAGGGATGAGGCACAGGCAGGAGCCTGCGGTGGAGGAGGGCCTCAAACACCTACCTGGGACACCAGAAGGCACTGAGGGCAGTGCCTTAACAGCGGAGCTGCACGAGGGAAGAGCACTTACTCTAACAAGGAGGACAGAGGTCTGTAAGGCGGTAACATGTTTGCGAAGCATTACTGCTTGGATTCGGAGGTGAGGAGAGATGGCCATTTTGCACTTTCTATGCTACAGGATTTTTTGGTATAGGTAGGTGGACACCCTCCTTCTGGAACGGGACTGCTTGGGGATTCAATTCAGAAGGTGTGGAATACACAGGCAGATGTATCCATCAAAAGAACAAGTTATTTACTTTTGGTAAAGCTTTGTCTGGTGGATACAGTATATGTCTGTGAATTCCTCACTGACCCACCCACCTCCCCGTTGTCTATCTAATTATGCCGAAAATAATTTTGGAGACTGTCTTGTATTTCTTTTTCCTTTGAAATATGATGTTTGTTGATAGGAAATATCTATATTTTGGAATTTCCAGTTTTCCTTTCTTGTTTGGATCATATACTGTGATATTTTGTATATTGTGTATACTTGTGAAATGTTGTGAGTTCGCCTGTTCGCATTGAAGGCACAGAAAAAAATGGGTAGAACTGACGTCAGCTCACCAACGTAGTCTTCTTATGGCTCCGATGATTTCACGTGGAGTTGTGTGTCGAGCCGTGCGATTGTGACGTCCTCGTTGACGTGGGAGAACTATGAAAAAAGTTTCTGTGGAAGGTTGCGCAAGGGGTAATTCAAAAGGTGAGGCATCCACAGGCAGATACTGTATCCACCAGAAAAACCTTTACCAATGGTAAGTAACTTGTTCAACAGGTCAAATGTACTGAGATACTTGGCAGAGGCCATAGTCTCAATCAGCTCATCTGCCCTGGGAATTAGATGGGCATCAGTCTTAGTGACTTCATTGAGACCTATATAGTCTATACAAAACCTCATCTTTCTCTTACCATCTTGGGTGTGAGGATCTGAAAGAAACACGTTAGTTAGATTCCTTACCTTAGAATAACCCCTAGGCATCAGATTGGATCCGGAAAGTTTTTGTCAGCAGTACCCCTGCACGTCGGTAGGCATCGTCTGCGGCTCCACGTCCGTCGTCGGCGTCGTGATTGCCGGGATGACGTTGTCGGAGTACTTAGACGCCGCCCTCGCGCGCTGACGTCGGTTCTTCTTTTTTCCGCGCCAGATCCGGGAAGAGCGTACCCTTAGTCACTTTTTTACTAACTTTTCAGTAAGTCGAGGCATGGGAAGAAGAAGCCGAAGAAACACCATCGTTCTTCAACCTCCCCTCGCCGGTCGTGCGACTCGCCGAGGGTTCCGTTGACCTCGCCCACGTGGCTTCGGCGGAGCCTGCGCAGTCGCATCCACCTCCACACCCTCCGGTCCCTGGGCTCAATGCGACTCCGGAGCAGATTCCAGACTTCCTCGTGGCCATGAGGACTCTCTTTCCACCGTCGGGCCCTGCCGGCGTGCCTTTGGGCCCGCGGGTCTGACTGGGGGTCCTAGCCCTGTGTTGCTGGCGGCTATGGCCCCGGCGCCGCCGGCGACTTCGTTCCCGGCGCCGCAGAACCCCATGGGATCCAGGCCTGGATCCCGGTCGACGCCTGTTGACCTCAAGACTCCTCTACCGGCACCGACCCCCATGGAGCCACCTCTGGTGCCGTCCTCTGGTGACGCCGGCCCCGGTTTCAGCCCCAGCCGGGTCTCGGCATTGGACCGGTGGCGTTCAGTGCCGTCTCCAATGCCGACTGGTGAATTGTTCACCTATGTCCCGGCTCCATCATTTCTGCCTGTTCATCAGGACACGGATGAAGGGGAGGACTGGGAGGGGTCTGAGGACCCTCTGGCACAGCAGTGCCAGTTAAGTCAGATCTGGGCAGATGAGCTAGGGGAGGCCAGTGGTCTTGACACTTCACCTGACACTGGCTTTCTCTCTCCTCCTATTGTGGCTACGGAGGAGGGAGCTACTTATGCTGTGGTGCTGCGCAAGGCGGCCAAGGCCTTGAGCTCCCTGCAGCGGCTAACCTCCTCACCGAGGTGCTTCAACCGCCAGAAAGCTCTTTGGAGCCTCTTCTGCAGTTCAATGAGGCCCTCACTGATGTTCTGATGGGCACTTGGTCCAAGCCCACTACAGTCCCTCCTGTGATCGGAACGTGGCCCGGTGCCACGCCCTGCTCCGGGCAAAGCCTGCTTTCTGTCCACCCACCCCACCCCTGAGAGTCTGGTTATCCAGGCCTCCATGTCCCAGACTGCCTTCCCGACCGCACCACCGAACCGGGAATCCAAAAGGCTGGAATAGTTTGACAAGAAACTGTTTTCCTCCCTTAGTCTAGGGTTGCGAAGCATTAATACTGCATGCCTTTTGGACCATTACACCTACTCTCTGTGGGATACGGTGGTAGACGTGCTGCCCCAGTGCCCGGAGGTAGCCAGGGCACTGCTCGATCAAGCTCTTGCTGAGGGGCGGGAAGCAGCACGGTATTCCATCAGATGTGGATTTGACACCACGGACTCGCTGGGTAGAGCGATGGCAACAACGGTGGCGATTCATCTGAGATCAACAAACTTCTCAGGGGATGTCCAGAGCACTCTCGTGGACATGCCTTTTAATGGCCGTCGTCTTTTAGGCGACAATGCGGATAGTGTGCTGGAGCGCTTTAGGGACTCCAGGGCTACGGCTAAGTCCTTAGGGCTGTCGGCCCAGCGCCAGCAAACTTCTGCTTTTCGCTCCTTTCGTGGCCACGAAAGGGGCACTCACACACGTTCGTCCAGCCACAGGCCGCAGAACCAACCACGGACCGGGGGACAGAGAGCCGGTCAGTCCACATCTGCTCCCGCCGCATCAACCTCAAAGCCTTCCTAGTCTGAGCTTTCAGGCCCATTCTATGCCAGTGGGAGGCAGGGTTCGCCATCACCTGCTCCACTGGGGTACCATCACTTCGGAGATGTGGGTGCTGCAAATCGTCCAATAGGGCTACTCCTTCCCCTTCGAGGCGTCCCCTACAGCCATGCCACCGTAGTACCACCGCGTGTTGGGGGATCACTTGCAACTTCTGCGGGAGTAAGTTACGGAACACTTGGCCAAGGAGGCCATCGAGTGAGTTCCTGGCCCAGAAGTGGAACAGGGTTGTTACACCCACTACTTTCTGGTTCCAAAAAAGGGCAAAGGGGGCCTACGCTCTATCTTGGACCTCAGGAGCGCCTCTGGAAGGAGAAGTTCAAGATGCTGACGTTAGCTCAGGTTTTGGCTGCCCTGGACCCTGGAGACTGAATGATAGCGTTGGACCTGCAAGACGCTTATTTCCACATTCCCGTCCTGCTGGCCCACTGGCGTTACCTGCGGTTCACTGTGGGCCTCGAGCACTTTCAGTTTACCGTGCTCCCCTTCAACCTCACCAGTGTCCCTCGGGAGTTCACAAAAGTGATGGCGGTGGTCGCAGCTCATCTGCGCAGATCAGGGGTTCCAGTCTTCCCCTATCTCGACAACTGGTTGTTGAAGGTGGGCTCGCCCCAAGCAGTCGCCTCCCACCTCCAGACTACGGCCGACCTCCTGCATTCACTGGGGTTCTCCATCAACGTGCCGAAGTCACACCTGAGTCCCTCCCAAAAGCTCCTCTTCATCGGAGCGGTTCTGGACTCGGTGCAGTTTTGGGTTTATCCTCCCGAGCAGTGGGTTCGGGATATTCAGGCTCTGATTCCGATCTTTCAGCCTTTATCCCGAGTTTCGGTTTGGTTGACCCTACGGCTTCTGGGGCTGATGGCCTCCTGCATCCTATTGGTGCATCATGCCAGGTGGCGGATGCGAGCTCTGCAGTGGGACCTGAAGTTCCAGTGTGCACATCAGGGCAACCTGTCCGACCACGTCCTGATCTCGGAGGGCACTGCGAGACAGTTGCAGTGGTGGCTCACGGACGGTGATTGGGTCAGTGGCAGATCCCTCTCCCTTCCCTAACCGGAGCACACAGTGGTGATGGATGCGTCCATCCTGGGATGGGTGGGCCACATGGGAGAGGCGCAGATCAGAGGCCTCTGGTCTCCGGGGGAGTCCCAGCTCCATATCAACCTTCTGGAGCAGCGGGCGATCCGACTTGCACTGAAGGCATTCCTTCCCTCTGTCCAGGGAGGTGTAGTGTAGGTGTTCACGGACAACACCACCACCATGTAGTATTGCAACAAACAGGGCATGTGGGGTCATGGACCGAGGTCAAGGGCTCTGCACCTCTAGACATGGCTGGAACATCAGGGCGTCACCCTCATGGTTCAACACCTGGCAGGTTCTCTGTACGCCAGGGCGGACAAACTCAGCCGCCGGTGCAGGATGGATCAGGAGTGGCATCTGAACTCAGACGTGGCGTAAGGTCTCTTTCAGCAGTGGGGAGAGCCTTGGTTAGATCTATTCGCCACTGAAGAGAACACGCAATGTCATCAATTCTGTGTGTTGGAGTTTCCAAGGTGGCACTCGCTCTGAGACGCTTTTCTTCGCAAGTGGAGTTGCAGTCTGTTATACGCCTTTCCACCTATACCACTTCTGCCCAGAGTGCTGAAGAAGATCAGGCGTGACCGGGCCCAAGTCATCCTTGTGGCTCCGGATTGGGCATAAGGATACTGGTATCCCGAGCTACTCAGTCTGTCAATCGATCCCCCGATTTGACTGCCTCTTCAGGAGGACCTTGTGTCGCAGCAACAGGGGACGGTCCTCTACTCGAACCTGTCCAGCCTCCACCTCCATGCGTGGAGATTGAGCTACGGCAGTTGACACCATTGACTTGCCTCCTGAAGTCTGTGATGTCATTCTGGCAGCCAGGCATCCCTCTACAAAAACGGTATATGCCTGCAGGTGGAACAAATTTGTGGCATGGTGCATAGTAAAGCCTGTGGATCCCCTTTCTGCCCCTCTTTCTGAGGTTCTCCTCTTTCATCTTTCCCTGGCCCAGCATGGTTTTGCTCTGGGCACCATCAAGGGATATCTTTCAGCTGTTTCAGCCTTCTTGAGGATTCCTGATCAGCCTTCTCTCTTTAAGTCCCCGGTTGTAAATAGGTTCTTGAAAGGCATTACTCACATGTTTCCTCCTGTTCCTTTCATAATGCCTCAGTGGGACTTGATCTTGGTATTAACCTATCTGATGTGTGCTCCGTTTGAGCCACTCCACAACTGTCCTCTTCATCTTCTGACTCTCAAAACTGCTTTCCTGGTTGCCATTACCTCTGCCAGAAGAGTGAGTGAGCTCCAGGCTCTTTCCTCTAAGCCTCCTTTCCTCTCTGTCCATCCGGACAAAGTTGTTCTGAGGACTCGTCCTTCTTTCCTACCCAAGGTGGTTACTGCCTTTCACATCGGCCAGACCATTACCTTGCCCACCTTCTTTCCCCCTCCGCATCCTTCGAAAGAGGAAGAGAGGCTCCACCGTCTGGACCCAAAGCATGGGCTTTCTTTTTACCTGAACGCACACAACAGTTCCGGGTGGAAGACCAGCTTTTTGTTGGCTACGTGGGCGCTAAGAAGAGACGGGCGGTGCATAAACAGACTATCTCTTGTGGGTCATTTTGTGCATCAAGGCCTGTAATTCCTTAGCTAAAAAGGATCCTCCTGAGGGGCCACGGTGGCTACTACTGCATGACATTTGTCAGGCAGCTACGTGGGCTTCACTGCACACGTTTGCCAAGCACTACTGTCTCGACAGCCAAGTGCGGAGGGATGGCTTCTTTGGCCGTTCGGTTCTCCAGGACTTCCTGGTGTGATCTTGGTTCGCAGACCCACCACCAGGGTAGGTTTTGCTAGGGTATCTATTCTAAGGTAAGGAATCTAACTAACGTATTTCTTTCAGATGCACAAGTTACTTATCCTTCGGTAACGATATATCTGTAGGAAACATTAGTTAGTTAGATTCCTTACCGCCCCACCCATCCTCCCTGTTCTGCGAACCGATATCTAGGGTTAAGGTCACCCCTTTCAGGGCCCTAGTTTCATGGCACCAGTGTTGGTTCTTACATGGCTCTGCATTCCTGACGCGGAAAGCTATGTACAGAACTGACGTCTTCCCGGCGATCACAACGACGGACACGGAGCCGCAGACGACGTCTCCCAACGCGTAGGGGTACTGCTGTCGAAAACTTTCCGGATCCAGTCTGGCGCCTGGGGGTTATTCTAAGGTAAGGAATCTAACTAACTAATGTTTCTTACAGATATATCGTTACCGAAGGTAAGTAACTTGTGCTTTTTGCACAAGGACTACAAGACTAGCCCAAGGGCTATCCAAAGGCTCAATGACCCCCAACTCTAGCACCTTTTGGACCACTGTCCTGATGCAATCTCTGGCATGCACAAAGAATCAACAGAACCCTGCCAACATTGTATAGAAAAGGTCCTACAAGAGGATCCTTAAATTCAAAAAAGGAAGTGACAGCACATAGTATCAGAGCCAAAACCACATAAAGACTTTTAAGTTCTTTGTTTATTCATCATTATATCAATATTTTTTAGATTTCATGATTTTTCAAATTGCATGGGTGACATTACATATATTAAAATATATACAACTTCAAGCGGATGTGATAGGCTATAGTACCCCTTCTTCATCTACAGATCTATAGACGCCGCCTAAGAAAGTTTAAGCCTTACTCCTTCAACACTGCTGATGCACCTGTATTGAGTAGATACGAAGTTGCTATAAGGTGCTGTTTTATTTCACTACCCTTCCCACATGAAAAGTCAGAATCCATCAGGGACCAAGTGATAGGATTCTTCCTGACTGCTGACCCTGCTGGGAGTTGCGTTTCGCCTACCTGTTTCCGGGTCCTTCGCCACACCACGCCTCGCGGCCCCCGCTTCGCGGGAGCCGCGCGAAGGCGTCAGACACTGGTGAGGACTTGCTGGTTATTGTCCCGGTAACGTGCAAAGGAGCACCAACGCGGGCAGAGCACCTGCCGAATCATCGACCCAGGCAAGAGGCGGGACTGCGAGGACCAGCCTGCTGAGCGGCGCTCATCGGCCGCAGCTGGTCCTCTTCCCGCCCCCTCCACTGGATAAAAGCTGAGTGGAGTGTTACTTCCCTGGGATTCTTCCTGACTGCTGACCCTGCTGGGAGTTGCGTTTCGCCTACCTGTTTCCGGCCCCTTCGCCACACCACGCCTCGCGGCCCCCGCTTCGCGGGAGCCGCTCGAAGGCGTCAGACACTGGTGAGGACTTGCTGGTTATTGTCCCGGTAACGTGCAAAGGAGCACCAACGTGGGCAGAGCACCTGCCGAATCATCGACCCAGGCAAGAGGCGGGACTGCGAGGATCAGCCTGCTGAGCGGCGCTCATCGGCCGCAGCTGGTCCTCTTCCCGCCCCCTCCACTAGCCCTTCCTTGAAAAACAGAGTCAGTAACGCGCACGCGGGACGCGCGCGGGGCCAAGGCTGGGGCTAAGACCGGGCAAAGAGCGCGCCGTTTGAGGCCGTTCGAGGTCTAAGAGGTCTGGGCTGGGCCACGATACTTGGTTCTACGGCGGGCCAATTGCATGTGAGTTTGTTTCTTTTTCATCTGCGGCAAGCTCCCCATTGACCATTATGTGTACACGAGCTACACGAAGTAAAACTGCAAGGGGACTTGGTGGACCTAGTGGGACTCTGGATGACTTTTTAACAAAGACCAACCTGGCGATTGACCACGAAATTAATAAAATGCAACATAGAGTCTCCCTTGAACTTGATGCTGCCCGTAAATTGTCCCTTAATATTGCCTCCTCGAAAAAATCGTCTCTTGGCAACCTTGCTCTAGCTCTTACCCCTGAGCGTACAACAGGTCCTCGCCCCCTGCTTTACCTTGGCAGATATACACCACTGCCCTTCTCCGCCCTCAAGTGACCAAGATAGGGATCCCTCACCATATCCACCGGAGGAGGTAGCGCCACTTAAACCTGCAGTCGGTATAAGTTCACAGGCAAAGAGCAAATCACCTAGGGCTGCTACAAGGGTTAATAATATTGCAAAAAAAAAGGCGCTCCAGCAAAAAAAGAGCTTGGCCAGGTCTGCTTTTGCTTGCAAGAAGGCAAAAATTGCGAGAGCCCAGTTCTTTAACTGCCGACGCCAACTAAACGCCTGTGCACTTGGTGAACTAAATGACAAAACCCACATTGACAGTACTGTTAGCGCTACCACCTACGCTTTGGAGGGAGCTTCAAATGTTCATCAGGTGGTAGCTCCTCCTGGCTCGAGCAAAGAGGGGTTAAGGGAGGGAAGTTTGAGTGGGGTGGAGAGGGACAAGAGGGGCGATGAGGAATTTGTACAAACTGTTTGGGTCACTCTTAAGAAACTACTCACCCCCTTGGAACTCAAACTCTCTAGAATAGAAAACCATCTGCTTGAGATGGACAGGACAATCGTTACACTGGCCAGCCTTAGTCTCAAGCAGATGGAAGCTAGACTTTCACAGGGGGGGATTTCATCTCCACAACCGATAGAAGTAGATGCACTAGTTGCACCTTCACAGGGACCCAAACCTGTTCCTAAACCACGCACAATAATAGGAAATAGCATTTCCACTATCCCAAATCCAAGAGTATGTCCTCCGAAAGGGCCCCCTGTGCAACCCAAACCTAAGCCCACTGCCCCTCGAGCAGAGGCTGTCTCACATACCCAGCCGAACACTGCACAATCAAAACCTGTGCCACCAGCTGATCGGCAATCTAATCAGCCATCCCTCAATGTCCAGCCACCCCTTGAACCTAGTAGACCCAACTTCCGTGGTGGCTACATCGATTTACCACCGGAAGCTAGTCCATACGTCATTGTTTTAGCCGGTGTACCGACCCTTGATCCACTATCAAAAGAGGACCACTGGTCCCTTAAAAACAAGGTAATACACTGGCTAAATACAAATAGACAGCTCCCTAGCCATCAAAGAAGCCGGGTACTAATGGTGCGAAGAGTACCATGGGATGGACCGAGCCATAAATCTATCCTGGGTGACTGTATAGTGGTGACGTTTGCCGACCCCAATACTGCACAGCACCTCTGTTCATGGGCCCCTTGCGCAGACGACCAGACAGTTGCTGTTAGACCCCTTACTTTTTTCTATCCTCCTAGAAATCTCCACAGGACAGGTGGGACTTGGACAACAATTCAAAAGTCCAGAAATAGGGGCTTTAGGAATGAGGGACCTAGCCAGAGTAGTTGGTGGCAGGGTGCTCCTATGTCTAATATGTTTGGCTGCCTGGAGGAGGTTGACTGACTTGGGGGGGAGAACACAAAATGGGAGCTGACTGACCCTAGTATGAACACCTCAAAAGATGATAGTGCAGACTGTCCAATGTTGCCTTCAGCCCAACAAGCATTATCTCCCAACGCCCCGGCTGATATAGGAATCCCAGCTCAACATGCTTCCCCTTGTACTAACAGCCCAGATAGCCAAATCAAAATAATATCTTGGAATATAGCGGGTCTTAGGGGTCGCTTGGACAATGATGATTGGGCTGATTACATCTCATCCCATGACATCATCCTTTTCCAGGAAACCTGGTCAGTTGCCCCACTTTTCAGACAAGGTTACCTCAACTTCTACAAACCGGCAACACAGGGCATGAAGGGCAGGGCCTCGGGTGGTCTCTCCATCTGGATAAAAAACAGCTTGGGTTTTAATACCAGAGAAATAACGGGGACGAATCCAGACCTGCTCTGCATATCCCTAAGTAAGGCGAACTGCAAAGATATAATGCTCATTAATATTTATGCTAGAGGATGCCAGGGCGGCAAGAAGCAACCGATCCTTAACGATCTGGAAGCCCTCTTAAATGAGCACAAAAGTGACCAACTCACCATAGTGGCTGGTGACTTGAACTGCTCATTTGAGCCCATTCTGAACCTTGCCGAAGATGTTGGCTTAGAAGAGGATTCCGCATGGAACATCCCCCCGTTAACAATTACCAAGGCTGTCAGGGGAACGGAGGCTGCTTTCAATTGGCTTGGGCTCTGCTTGGAATGGGGGCTTCGAGCCGTAAATGGCCGCAGCTTATCTGACAAGGAGGGGAAGCCAACATTTGATAATGGGTCTTGCGCTAGCCGCATTGACTACATACTTATTAACATCGAATCCTGGGCATCTATATCTGACATGACCATAGACACCAGGTCGGAGAGTGATCACAATCCTCTCTCACTTGTACTCAAGGTCCCAGGGCTAGGGCCACCCCAGGAGGAATCAGACTGTGTTACATCTGACCTCGTCTTGTGTGATAACAGAAGACGGGTCAAATGGTCCAGGGTGATAGCTGACCCTGAGCTTGTCAGTCAGATAGAAGAATTGGCCCTTATTACTAAAGATAAGATGTTGGCACCATCTCCTAGTGACCTGCCCAAGACTAACAACGTTGACCTTCATGAGGCATGCTTTGTGGCAATTAAAGAACTCCTTACCAGACCATGCCGGAAACAGAAGGTTAAGCAACGTAAAGGCTGGTACAATAAAAACTGTAGAGAAGCCCACGGCATACTCATTGCTGCGGTCAAACTTAGAAATCCCTCGGATATTAGGACAGCGAGACAGGTTTATAAACGCACTATCTGGGAAGCCAAAAGGGACTGGGATGACTCATATTGGCTTGACCTTCTTCAAGCATGTGAGTCTTCCAACCAAATTAGATTTTGGGAGATAGTCAGGCGGGCAGGGGTTCGGATACACTATCCCCTGAAAACCATGTTTCTGCAGGAGATTGGGTGAAATTCTTTTCTGCTCAATTCACTATACAGAATGCCCCCCAGTCGGCTGAAGAGCCCTCATTAGAGACCCAATTAGCTTCATATGGGGATAGACTCATTTTTAGCTGTTCTGACACTGAATATGCATTAGGTTCCATTCAGTCTGGGAAAGCTCCAGGCATTGACGCCGTACCAGCTGACCTTTTTAAATCGAACTTAGAGTTGTGGGTCCCTTATATCACAATCTTAGCAAACTCTATTGCAGCCGGGGAAAGGATACCGCAGTCCTGGAAAGGGGCTGAGATAATTCCGGTCTTCAAGAAAGGGGATCGATCTTTACCAAAAAACTATCGCCCCATTAGCCTGATCGATACCATCCAAAAAGTGGTAGCACGAATGGCCCTAGCTAGAATACAGGGGTGGATCGAGCAAAACAACATACTCTCCCCCATGCAGGCAGGGTTTAGATCAGGCACCAGCACCCTGGACCAGGTGTTTCGGCTCACTATGTTATACTGGAAGGTGGTCTTTTTGGGCGGGGGTGTCATCTATGCTGCCTTTGTCGACCTTCGGTCGGCATTTGACTTGGTCCCCAGGGCCAAACTTTGGGATGCCCTAAGAAGCATGGAATTTCCCCCAGATTTATTAGACCTGGTTAGACGCCTTCATGAGGACAACTTTGCGCGCGTAAGATGGGGCAACCAGGGTCAGGTGACCGCTAGCTTCCCTGTTGAACGTGGTGTCCGGCAGGGCTGCGTGCTGGCCCCTACCCTGTTCCTCCTGTTTATTAACCGGGTGGTTGCTTTTTTCAACGAAACTCACACAGATGCACCTACCCTGGGGGGCTCTAAATATCCCATGCTAATATTTGCCAATGACACCCTGCTCCTTTCAAGGACCCGCAGCGGCCTGCAGGCTGCTTTAAACAGATTTGCTGAGTTTTGTTCACAAAATGACCTTCAAATTAATGCCGACAAAACAAAATTTATGATTTTTAACAAAAACAAGCCCATTACCAGCTCATTCTCTTTAGAGGGCGTTCCAATAGAATAGGTCAAAGTCATGTCTTACTTGGGCGTGACCTTGGACCACCAACTTACATGGAAACCCCAGCTGGAAGTGTTAACCCTTAAGTTTATTCGCCTTACAGGGTGTCTGTTAAAGGAACAGAAAAAATCCTTGACGAAACGCATTACACCTGCGTTAAAAATATATGAAGCCAAGGTGAATGCGGCTACTCTGTATGGTGCGGATATCTGGGGATATATAGGTTTGTCGGCTCTTACTAATGCACAGAATAAGTTCCTCCGGAAGCTAGTGGGTCTCCCTCAATCTTCCCCCATTACTCCTTTGCTTTTAGATTTAGGTTGCAAACCGTTGGGTGAGATGGCTCAGTACCGTCTTGTTGCTCTTTGGCGTCGCCTCTGGACGACCGAAGAACTTAGCTTATTTGCCCAAGAACTAGGTGAGGTCAGAGCATTGTGGGGTGCTCAGAAAATTCCATGGCTACGGGAGGTTAAGCAGATACTGTATTCGATGGGCCTCCCAGAGCTATGGCTACATCCAGAATGCTCAAGCTTCCCATCAAAAGCGGAATTCAAAGAGCTTTTTTGGGCTGTTAAAAAATCCGCACTGGTCTCCCTCTCATCTGTTAATAACCTAACAGGACAGTTTCTTGTGCACAAATTAACCCCTTTTCTCGAACCTTACTGGGACTTGATTTGTAAGTCACTTGATCGCAAGTTGTACCATCAGTTCCGAGTGGGAACCCTACCGATCAAGTCCTTTACTGCAAAGTGGGCAACAAACTCAAGCGACAAATGCCCCTTTTGTCCTGATCAAGTAGAAAGCGTGGGCCATGTATTTTTCGCATGTCCTGCCTATCGATCGCCCAGACTAAAATGGTTGAGACCAATCTGTAAAACTTTAAACTGTGGGGGTAGCCACGCAGCCCTTCTTAAATTAAGAGATCTACGCACTGCTAAATCTGTGATTTGTGTAGCAAAATTCTTGGGTTGGCTGTGGCTTATCCGTGTAAAGAAACTGTAAATCGTTTTTTATCAATTTTAAATGCTTGTACACCATATTTTATGTATTGGGGGATTTATTGTACATTCTAGTATACTGAAAATGCTTTTTTTACTTGCTGTCTTTTATGAATCTTTTTATTCGAAATAAAGACTAATTGAACCTGAACCTACAACTTCAATAAGAAATGAAGTCCCACACAAACCGCACACATCAAAGATTCAATTCACAATCATATCATTTGTACTACTTGTCATTCATACATTCTTTCACACATCCACATACAACAATAACAAGGGTGCATCAATGCCTATAAATGCAATCAAGATGGATAATGATTCATTAACAAAAGGTGAAATGTGGGGCAGAGAAGAAATGGAAAAAGTCATCTGAAGCAGATGAGATCCTGCCACCAACAGGAACCACCTCGACGCGCGTTTCGGTGTGAGGCCCAATGGGGCCGCACCTTCGTCAGGGCGATGAGGTACAATGGAGTGGGGGACAACAAGACAAAAAGTACAATTTTGCTTTCACCACCAATCCTGTATACCAGGTGGTATTAGGTTACACACTAGGTCCCTTTCGAAATGATCAGTAGGGGACCAAGAGAGCAAGATGTCCAAGATTTCTTAAAAACATGTTCACATCATCTGAAGGCAGTCTAGGTAGAGCATCAGAATGAGGGAATGAAATGGCCTCGAGATTAACGAAGGGGCCCCGCACGTAGTTTTGGATTAAACGTGATCTTGTCACATGAATAAGCCTTGTGGACGAGGGATATTCAGAATAAATGACGCTGTCGCGGTTCAGGGCAACTTAAAACGCGGGCATGCGCTTCTCCAAATCTGTTGCGGATAATCAGGGTAAAGGAGAAAAACGTGGTAAATAATGCAATGCAATCTCTGGCATGGTCAGTCTGTCTGTAAATGTTACTCTTGACAATCAGACTGACACCTGTGTCCACTTCATGGGTACACCAGGTGGTGTGTCTGGGAGTCAGAGAGAGTAAGTTGGGAAACTGATTGAAAACCTGTTTACATGGTCGGGCATGATGGAGTCCACATAGTTGCCGCCGTACGGATCCCTCCCCTGCTGAGGACATGCATGAATGCAGGAGTAGGAACTCCTCCCCCAAAAAATGATACTGCCCGGCGTCACGGCGCTTCAATGGTGGAAGCGTTGTGGCAGGAGATTGCTCCAGGGCCTTCTACGTGCGGTGTTGAGGCTGGAAGCAGTTACCAAGTGGCACTGCAACAAGCGACATGAACTCTTGGGCATCAGGATGGGCCCTAAATCATCCCTGAAACAGCGGGTGGTGAGCGGTACTGGAACTGGAATGGTAACAGGGAAAAGTAAACTCCCTGGGAAGAAAGGGAGCACGGGAGAGAGTCATAAATAATGGCTGATCTTGGGGCTAGCTGGACCAAAATTAATCGCAAACCATTGGATTTTAAAAAAAAAGCAGATTGGGGTGCAGTTGTGGAAGCAGGAGAAATTGCTCTTGGGTCAGGAGAGCTACGTCGTGTAATGAACATAGTGCATGGTGATACGGAAGTGAGCAGACCGCCACACAGCGGAGGATCAACGGAGGCTACAAATGTGAGTACGCTTAAGCTGGTCCTCACTGTAACGGATATGGTAAATATGAATGGGAGTTGGTATTCAACTCTATTATCCACTTCGATATGCCCTGACAAGACTATGAATATATCAATATCAGAAGCCATAGATGATGCTGCAGGAATTGATGGGAAAGAAGTCCAGAATGTCATTAGACCAAAAGCAGTCAGCTTGGCACCAGCGAATGCTATTCAAAAGAAAGGGAAAGTGACTAAAGTCAAAACCCCAAGAGTTGCCAGGTCTAAATCAGCTGGCCACACAGAAGTGACTGAAGTGGTTGAGTACTTCTTTTCGCTGTTGGATCAATCTGACTGGTCTGGGGAAGATTTGCAATTAAAAGATGAGCTGAAGGACAGCCCGACGAGCTGCTCCAGTGCCTCAAGTGACAGTGGTGATGGGGTGGAAGACAAGAGGCTTGAAAGCGTATCAAAATATTAATACACCTAATGGAGAAGTAACCCACACTGCTCTCATGTGGGACTACTCAGCAATGCAGAGACCAGAAGGAGCTACCCCTAGCAGTAGCATTAGTACAGAGATACAACCCGATGTGATTATGCTGGAGACTATATATTAAGGAGTTATGGCCCAACGTGATGAGACCAGATTAGATTCCGGAGCATGCAGGCGGCCAATAAGAAGCTCCAAGGGTCTGTTCGTAAGGTGGCAAAAACCTGCATTGCATTGTGACCAAAATGTCTGAAATGGAAAGCCGGCTGGTTGCCTTAGAAACAGAGATCATAGCCAACAAGCAGATGGGTGAAGATCTTCAGGCGCGCATACTGGATTCACAGTGGAAGCTTGAAGAATTTGAGAACAGGTTAAGACAAATTAACCTCAGGTTTCTGGGGGTAGAGGAAGAGCTAGAAAAAGATGATGTCAGAAGCCTTATTGTCCTTCCCAGACTACAAAACTAGAACTGGCAAACAGAGATATAGAGGGCGCAGAGATTCCCTTTTAAGCAGCATCGGTGCCAGGACTCAGAAGGGAGTAGACCCAAAGTTATCTTGGTGTACATTGGTAATTATCTTTTGCACCAGGCTATTTTTGATAAAGCACAACCAGATGCAAAGATAGTGGTAGATGATTGTTCTTTTTAGGTCGAGCATGAGCCAGGACGCAAGTGCTGCTCTGCGAAGAGCTGTGGTAGTTCACTACAAAGAGAAGCCACGCCCACGGCCAGCCCTGATTTTTCATTGGCTTGTGTGTTTGTCCTTTGTAAATGCTGTCTTCTGATTCATTATGAGGCGTTTTAGTCCCGCTTTATAACCATTAATGTCGTCATTTGTATCCGCCCATGGCTAATGGCCCCTTTAGTTGGTTGTAACATGTGCTGTGTACTATTTACTTTATTGCGGTTTCTCTGGAAGTCTAAGACCCAAGGCCAGGAAGGAGCTGGAGCTGGAGCCTGCCACAGGAGACAACCAGGTAAATCTGGAGTGTCTTTTCCCACCCCGTCCCGGTGTCCGAGCCTTCTCCTCTCCACCTGCCCCATCCCGTTGTCCGTGCCTTCTTAAACCCCCAACCCCGCTCGCCCTCCCGTTTTGCCAATCAGTTGAAATGCAATAGGTCTCACGTAAATTGGAGACCTATTGCATTGCAAATGCTTGTTTTACTATACTGACCTCTGACTTTTTAAAAGGTTGAGGAGGCTGTGTCCAATCCAGTCAGTTAGCCCCTTCAAGGCGCCTTCGTGGAGATCAAATGCGTGGTCCCCGGAGAACATATCACACACAAGCCAGCTGCGAAGCATGGTAAAAACATCACTCCACAGGGCTTCAAGAGGGAAACGTTTATTGCTGGGAAAGGCTATCTGTTCTGGTTTCTGATAGATACATCTGCCGTGTGGATTCCTCACCTTGTGAATATCCCCCTTGCGTCAGCAACGTTCGGAAATTTTCTTCGTAGCACGCCGACGTGGACGACGTCACCGGAGCACGGCATCGCGCGTGACTCCGTCTGACGTCACCGACCCCTTATCAAGCCCACGCCGGCGTGATGACGTCAGTTCCCTTTTTTCCGCGTCTCCGACGCTAACGGTTTTCGGGATCTTCAGCGATACCTAGTATCTTTCTGTTTGATAATTGTCACTGTTTCTCTCTTACGACCTTGTTCTTCTCCGGAGATGTCGTCGAGGAAAACAGGCTTTAAGCCATGTAGGTCTTGTGCCCGCATGATGTCTATCACTGACCCACATAAGGATTGTTTGTGGTGTCTTGGTTCGAGTCACGACGTCAAGAACTGCGATTCCTGTTTTAAGATGAATCCAAAGGCGCTTCGGGAGCGTGAAGCAAAGTTGCTTTTGGCGAAGGTGAAAAAAGACTCTGGGCGACTTTCGAGATCTACGTCACGGAGATCGAAGTCGAAGCAAAGGTCTCGGTCGAGGTCGGGATCGGCGTCGAGGTCCAGAGCGGGTTCGAGGTCTGGAGAGGACTCGAGGTCTAAAGCGAAGTCAAAGTCCAGAGATAGATCTAGGTCTAGATCTAAGTCGGCTTCCGGACATGCTTCGAGCTCTTCGAGGAGAAAGCATAAGAGGAGGAAGCACAGTTCGAGACATCATTCGGGGAAGGATTCCTCTGACTCGAAGAGAAGGTCTCACAAACATCGTAAGGACTTTGTCTCTCCTTCACCTGCTTTGTCAAGAGTAGGTTCTCCGGCGTCGGAGCCGGACCCGGACCCGGACCCGGAGCCGGTTTCCTCGGAGCATGAAGAAGAGGAGGTGACTCAAGAACCGGCTTCGGCGGAGACTCCTGTGAATCCAGAAGGTCAGGGTGAGGATGTGTCGGGTCGGCCTCCATTGCAACATCCGGTAGGTCCGTACCCTTCCTTTCCTGGTCCTGGGCAGGATCCCTCGCATTTTCTCAATGCGATGTTTGGAGTTTATTCTAGGGCAATGTACCCCACTGGAGCGCCTGGTGGCCCCATGGGTCCATTATCGTACAATCTGGGTATTCCTCAGTCGTATGCCCCTGCTCCATTTATGCCTTTCATGCCGGCGCCTCTTTCACCTTGGCTCGGTACGGCTCCACCGAGGTCTTCGACTCCGCATGCGGCTTCGCCGACTCCGGATCGACCTCGCAGTCGAAATCGAGGTACCACACCTGTTCATGACTCTCGTCCTCCTGCTCCGGTTCCTCGATCGATGTCGGAACCGGCTCCGTCGGAGTCGTTACCGGATCCGTCGACTTCGATTCGAATGGAGTGGTCGAGGCGAAGGGCTCAGCGTCTTCTCGAGCAAAAGGATGATGAGAGTTCAGATGTGGAAGAAGGCGAGCTTCCTGATCATGATGATGACTTCGATGAGCTTCGGGATGCTAGTGGTCTGGAACTCTCTCCCGAGTGGGGTCTGCCTTCGACTTCTGATGCACCATCAAGGGACGTGGCTCCTTATCACGTGGTTATTAGGAAGGCTGCTGACCTTCTTAGCTTAAAGCTGCCCACAGTGGAGTACAAGCCCAACATTCTCACAGAAGTCCTGCATTCTCCTTCTTCGATTGTGGAGCCAACTCTGCCGTTTACTGATGCCTTGTCAGATCCAATTAAGGAGATTTGGAAGAGGCCGTTGTCTGCTCCTGCAGTTTCAAGGGTTATTGCAAGGCGCTATAGGGTGGCTCCTGATGACCCTGCTTTTCTTTCTACGCATCCATCTCCGGAAAGTCTTGTGGTTCAGGCGGCTTGCTCTAATAGGGCTGCAGGCTCTTTCCCTCAAGTGCCAGCTGACAAAGAGTCTAAGAAATTGGATCAGGCTGCGAAGAAGACTTTCTCTTCTGGGAGCATGGCTCTTAAGTCATCAAATGCTACTTGCCTTTTAGGTAGATATGTGCACGCGCTGATGGACTCAGTGAAGAAATTGTCTTCAAAACTTCCTGAGGAGGATAAGAAAAACTTTAATGAAGTGATCTCTGACACTCAGGCTGCGGCCCGCATGGTCATTCAAAGCGGCATGGACACTGTGGATTCTGTTGCCAGAATTATGGGCTCATCCATTGCAACCAGGAGAGCGGCATGGTTAAAGTCATCTGATTTCTCAGCGGATGTACAATCTACTTTGCTGGACTTACCCTTTGAAGGAACTGGCCTTTTTGGTAAGAAGGCTGATGTGGCCTTGGAAAGGTTTAAAGACAGCCGTGCCACTGCGAGATCGTTGGGTCTGCAGATGAGAGGGTCTACGGCTAGGAAGTTCAAGGGATTTGGTAAATCTTCTTTTCGTCCCTTCAAGCAGGGCCAACAACAGCAGCAGCAGCAGAACCCTCTATATAAGTCCTATAGAGGTAGACAGAGGGGTCGTGGACGTGGACGTGAAGTCTCCTCTTCCTCCACTTCCTCCAATAATGCCCAACCCCCACCCGCATCAGCAAAGCAGCCCTAGATCCACCATTCTGGATCATGTAGGGCCAGTAGGGGGTCGGCTTACTCACTTTCTACGAGATTGGGAATCGGTTACATCAGATCTTTGGGTTCTCAATCTTGTAGAGAATGGGTATGCACTTCCTTTTCAGGAGTTCCCTCCCAATTACCCTCCTTGCCAAGGTTATTGCTCGGAGGACCACCTGCTTCTCCTGCAGGAGGAAGTCCTGGCACTGTTTCGAAAGGGTGCGATAGAGGTGGTTCCAGAGCAGGAGAGGGGTCAAGGGTGCTACTCCCGGTATTTCTTGATTCCCAAGAAGGATGGCAGACTTCGGCCGATCCTGGATCTCAGGATTTTGAACCTCTATCTCAAACAGGAGAAGTTCAAAATGCTCACCCTTGCTCAGGTTCTTCTGGCGCTGATGGAAGAAGACTGGATGGTGTCGATCGACTTGCAGGATGCGTATTTTCACATTCCGATCCTGAAGTCGCACAGGAAGTATCTCCGTTTTACGGTGGGATCGCAGCACTACCAGTTTGCGGTCCTCCCGTTTGGACTTACTACTGCGCCTCGAGTTTTCACCAAGGTGATGGCGGTGGTGGCGGCGCATCTCAGAAGGTCAGGGATTCCTGTATTCCCTTATCTAGACGACTGGCTGATCAAAGCGGAGTCGCCGGAGATGGTGCTCCATCATCTGCAGGAGACAACTCATTTGTTACACAGGTTGGGTTTTTCGATAAACGTACCCAAATCTCACCTGGTGCCCTCCCAGCGCAACCTGTTCATAGGTGCGGTACTGGACACTTCTGTATGTCGTGCATTCCCTCCACCTCAAAGGATTCGCGACATTCAGGAAATGATTCCTTTATTCTTCAATGGAGCGGTTGTTCCAGTCCTGAAGGTCCTTCGCCTGCTCGGTCTGATGGCTTCTTGCATTCTGTTGGTCAGTCATGCACGCTGGCACATGAGGGCGCTCCAGTGGTGCCTCCGCAGGCAGTGGTATCAGCACAACGGAGATCTCAGGGAGTCAGTGAGGATCTCCAGGGAAGCTGCAGCGGATCTGTCTTGGTGGGGCATGGAAGGCAATCTGTCACAAGGAAAGCCTTTTCAGCTACCTCCATCAGTGGCCACAGTGATATCGGATGCATCCACTCTCGGGTGGGGTGCTCATCTGGGAGACCTGGAGGTCAAGGGTCTTTGGTCTCCGGAAGAAAGGTTGTTTCACATCAACCTTCTGGAATTGAGGGCGATACGTTTGGCGCTCAAGGCCTTCCTCCCTTCCCTTTGCGGTTGTTCGGTCCAGGTCCTAACGGACAACACGACTGCGATGTGGTACATCAACAAGCAGGGAGGAGTGGGGTCGCAGTGTCTCTGCAGAGAGGCTCTGCGTCTCTGGTCCTGGGTTCAGGACCATCAGATTTGTCGGGTGGCAAATCATCTGGCCGGAGTTCTGAACGTGCGTGCAGACAGTCTCAGTCGGCAGTTCTCTGCCGACCACGAGTGAAGGCTTCACCCGGAGGTTGTTCACGACATCTTTCGGATGTGGGGGACTCCTCGGGTGGATCTGTTTGCCACTCGCGAGAATGCTCACTGCCCTTCATTCTGCAGTCTCCAGTATCCGATGCAAGGAGCGTTGGGGGACGCGTTTCAGTTGAGTTGGGGAGATCGACTCCTTTACGCGTTTCCCCCCATACCTTTCATTCCTCGGGTTCTGAGGAAGATTCGTCAAGACCGGGCCCAAGTCATATTGGTTGCACCGGATTGGCCAAGAAGGGTGTGGTATTCGGACCTACTCCACCTATCCTCTCACCCGCCGCTCCGTCTCCCTCACAGGGCAGACCTCCTCTCTCAGTTGGAGGGGCAGGTTCTACACCCCCACCTCCAGACATTACACCTTCATGCCTGGAGATTGAACGGGGCAACTTGAGTTCTTTTTCTCTCCCTCACGAGGTGGTGGATGTCATTCTCTCTGCCAGGCGTGACACCACTAAGTCCATTTACTCCTATAGGTGGACAAAATTTGTTTCTTGGTGCAGGGAGAGGGATATTGACCCTTTGAAGGCTCATTTGTCTAGTATTTTACAGTTTGCCCTTTATCTGGCACAGCAAGGTTTGGCTGTGGCCACGGTCAAGGGCTATCTTTCGGCCTTATCGGCATTTCTATGTTTGCCGGATCAGCCTTCTCTCTTTAAGTCTCCGGTGGTTTTGAGATTCTTGAGGGGTCTCATGAATATGTTTCCTCCTACCCCTTTTATTGTTCCTCATTGGGATTTGAATCTTGTGCTGACCTTTTTAATGGGTTCTCCCTTCGAACCCTTGCACAAGTGTCCATTGAGGCTTCTCTCTTTTAAAACTATTTTCCTCGTTGCAATCACCTCGGCAAGGAGGGTAAGTGAGCTTCAAGCTCTAAGTTCCAAACCCCCGTTCCTGACCATTCATGCAGAAAGGATGGTTCTTAGGACCAGGGCTGCTTTTCTGCCTAAGGTGGTGACTCCTTTCCATCTTGGGCAGTCCATTACCCTTCCTACCTTCTATCCTCCCCCTCACCCGTCTAAGGAGGAAGAGAGGCTGCATCGCCTGGACCCTAAGAGGGCGGTGTCTTTCTATCTGGACAGGACTAAGGACTTCCGGGTGGACGACCAGCTGTGTGTTGGCTTTGCTGGCTGCAAGAAGGGCAGAGCGGTGCACAAGCGCACTCTTTCCAGGTGGATAATCCTGTGCATCAAGATCTGCTACTCCCTTGCGGGTAAGGGCCCTCCTGAGGGTATTAGAGCTCATTCAACTAGAGCAAAGTCTGCAACATCTGCTTTGTCTAGGGGTGTGCCTGTTGAGGATATTTGCAGGGCCGCGACTTGGGCCTCCCTCCACACTTTCGCGAAGCATTACTGCTTAGATACCGAGGTGAGGAGGGATGGCCATTTCGCGCGTTCTGTCCTCCAAGACTTCCTGGTGTAGCAGAGTGGACACCCTCCTCCGGGAGTGGGGACTGCTGTGGGAATCTATTCACAAGGTGAGGAATCCACACGGCAGATGTATCTATCAGAAGAACAAGTTACTTACCTTCGGTAACGCTTTTTCTGGTAGATACTATATCTGCCTGTGGATTCCTCACTGACCCACCCGCCTCCCCGTTGTCTACTCTGCTATACCTGGTCTTTCTGTATATATGATTATAATACTGTTGTATTGATTTGGTTCTATTTGTACTATGTACATTGTATATTTGCATATTTGCTATCGTTGGTCCGTCCGTGTGCCTCGAAGGCACGGAAAAAAGGGCGGAACTGACGTCATCACGCCGGCGTGGGCTTGATAAGGGGTCGGTAACGTCAGACGGAGTCACGCGCGATGCCGTGCTCCGGTGACGTCGTCCACGTCTGCGTGCTACGAAGAAAATTTCCGAACGTTGCTGACGCAAGGGGGATATTCACAAGGTGAGGAATCCACAGGCAGATATAGTATCTACCAGAAAAAGCGTTACCGAAGGTAAGTAACTTGTTCTTTACTAACACGTAGTAATGTATGCATGAAATCACCTCCAATTTGGGACATGTGTGTTGTGAAGCTCACACTGTTTGCTGCTATGCCCTTTCAAGTTATGCACACGCTGTGCCTTTGCCGGGTAGATGAAAACCACTAACCTTATATTTAATTGTAAATGCCACAGAGGGAACTAGGGTGTCAGAGTGGGCTAAAGAACGGTGATGGATTAAACCCAGATCTTTTGATTGGGTGTGAGTGTTTGATTGGTTCAGATGCTCCGTCCATTACCACCCCCTTTTGTACCGCTTTTGCTTGCCAAAAGTGTGGCAGGGTATGCTCAGACGTGAGTCCCTTGCTCACTTTGCCACTGGATTCAAGCAAGCCGGGCTGAAGACGGCTGGAATGCCAGAAACCGGTCCTCGGAAACTTGTTTCCAGTCCAGGGAAGGCATGGCTTGGCAGTTCGGGCTGGACTGTTCCCATGAGCCACAGGGTCAGACTGATTTGCATATAGCCATGTCTGAACTGGGGTGGCAGAGTGGGCTAAAGAACGGTGATGGATTAAACCCAGATCTTTTGACTGGGTGTGAGTGTTTGATTGGTTCAGATGCTCTGTCCATTACCACCCCCTTTTGTACCACAGAGGGAAACAAAGGCACATACCTTGCCTTCTCTTCAGAGGAACTTAGGAGAGGCATGATTTTGTCTTTGTTCTGTCCCTGTAAATAAATTCAGAGACTGTAAGACTGTCAGATTGGTTAGTCTGTCCCAGTATTTACACAAATAATTTAAATAGCACTATTTTATTTCTTTTATAGCGCTTTGTCGTGATGTCATGAGGTAATTTGCATTTGCCTTACTTGGTCAGTCCCCCCACTTCTTCTTATAGGACTTGTGCCCTGGCAGGAACCCTAGCATAATGGTCTAGCATGCTGGCCATAATGGGCTGGAAGCCCTGGCACCCCGTGCGTCACTGCAAAGAGTTGATATGGAATAACCAGGACATTTTCTGTATTATCACAGACAATTTGAATAGTTTCCTGATACACTGGGTGGCACCTACGCATTTTGTGCAGCACCCCTGCCATCTTAAGCCCCACAGCATAGTGGCTATAGTCTACAATTTCCTGTGCATACCTTTTACTACATTGTAGCATAAATAGAAAGGCTGTCATGTTGCACAGGGCCCTGATATAATTCGCAAAACCCCAGCATAATAAATCGTCAGTGATATTTTTGGCTGTACCGGGACATATGATGATGGATTAAACCCAGATCAGTTGACCGGGGGTGAGTGTTTGATTTGCTTAAACACTCCGTCCATCATCCCCTTTGGTATTGCTTTGTTTGCCCTGAGTTGGCAGGGTATGCCCAGACATGGGTCCTTTCCTCACTCTACCACTGGATTCAAGATAACCTGGCTGATGAGGATTATGAATCCGAAACCGGTCCCAGGATGCTTGTTTCCGGTCCAGGGAAGACATGGCTTGGCAGTTCGGACTGGACTGTTCCCTTGAGGCATAGGGTCAGACTGATTTGCATATGGCCATGTCTGAACTGGGTTGATGGAGTGAGCTAAAGAATGATGATGGATTAAACCCAGATCAGTTGACTGGGGGTGAGTGTTTGATTTGCTCAAACACTCCGTCCATCATCCCCTTTGGTATCGCTTTGTTCACCCAGAGGGAAACAAAGGCACACACCTTGCCATCTCTTCACAGGTACTTAAGATAGGCATGCTTTTGTCTTTGTTCTGTCCCTGTATATAAATGCAGAGACTGTAAGACTGTCAGATGGGTTAGTCTGTCCCAGTATTTACACAAATAATTTAAATAGTACTATTTTATTTCTTTTATAGCGCTTTGTCATGATGTTATGAGGTCATTTGCATATTGCCTTACTTGGTTAGTCCCCCCCACTTCTTCTTATAGGACTTGTGCCCTGGCAGGAACTCTGGCATAATGGTCTAGCATGCTGGCCAAAAAGGGCTGGAAGCCCTGGACCCCGTGCGTCACTGCAAAGAGTTGATATGGAATAACCATGACATTTTCTGTATTATCTCAGACAATTTGAATAGTTTCCTGATACACTGGGTGGCACCTAAGCATTTTGTGCAGCTCCCCTGCCACCTTAAGCCCCACAGCACAGCGGCTATAGTCTACAATTTCCTGTGCATACCTTTGACTACATTGTGGCATAAATAGAAACACTGTCATGTTGCATAGGGCCCTGATATCATTGGCAAAACCCAGCATATTTAATCGTCAATGATATTTTTGGCTGTACCGGGGCATATGATGGCAGTGCTCTAGTACATGATGTGACCCCTTTGATACGATAGCAGTAATTCTTAAGGCTTTTTAATACCCATTTCAGAAGATCTGCTATGACTTTCTCTGGTTTGCGGACTATATGAACTGTCTGATAAAAACGTACATATGAGAACACGACAATTAAATCAAGTGCTTTTTTAGGATGAGCCTAATGCAATGCGTATGCGCTGCTCTAGGAAAACGACTTCTTGGAATCGCACTGGGCTTTCCACACGCTTGTGCGTGTGTTTTTTTCAGTCTTTTTTCTATTGGTATTTGCATGTGTCTTTCTAAAAAAGACAAAAACAACAAGTGATGGACCGAATGTGGATCAATGTCACACATTCCCCCAGTCAAAAGATCTGGGCCCAAATCCATCGTTTTTTTGCACTCCACACCACCCTGGGTTAGACAATGGCGATATGCAAATCAGCCCTGACCCTGTTGCCCCATGGGAACAGTCCAGCCCGAACTACAAAAGCCATGTCCTTCCCAGAACGGAATCAAGCATCCGAGGACCGGACCGGTTTTGAGGTAACACCTCTCATCAGCCCGGCTAGCTTGACTCCAAGTGGTGTGGAGTGCCTGGGACCCACGTCTGGGCATCCCCAGCGCACTTAGGGCGGCAATTGCAAAAACAACAAGTGATGGACCGAATGTGGATCAATGTCACACATTCCCCCAGTCAAAAGATCTGGGCCCAAATCCATCGTTTTTTTGCACTCCACACCACCCTGGGTTAGACAATGGCGATATGTAAATCAGCTCTGACCCTGTTGCCCCATGGGAACAGTCCAGTCCGAACTACAAAAGCCATGTCCTTCCCAGAACGGAATCAAGCATCCGAGGACCGGACCGGTTTCGAGGTAACACCTCTCATCAGCCCGGCTAGCTTGACTCCAAGTGGTGTGGAGTGCCTGGGACCCACGTCTGGGCATCCCCAGCGCACTTAGGGCGGCAATTGCAAAAACAACAAGTGATGGACCGAATGTGGATCAATGTCACACATTCCCCCAGTCAAAAGATCTGGGCCCAAATCCATCGTTTTTTTGCACTCCACACCACCCTGGGTTAGACAATGGCGATATGCAAATCAGCTCTGACCCTGTTGCCCTATGGGAACAGTCCAGTCCGAACTACAAAAGCCATGTCCTTCCCAGAACGGAATCAAGCATCCGAGGACCGGACCGGTTTCGAGGTAACACCTCTCATCAGCCCGGCTAGCTTGACTCCAAGTGGTGTGGAGTGCCTGGGACCCACGTCTGGGCATCCCCAGCGCACTCAGGGCGGCAATTGCAAAAACAACAAGTGATGGACCGAATGTGGATCAATGTCACACATTCCCCCAGTCAAAAGATCTGGGCCCAAATCCATCGTTTTTTTGCACTCCACACCACCCTGGGTTAGACAATGGCGATATGCAAGTCAGCTCTGATCCTGTTGCCCCATGGGAACAGTCCAGTCCGAACTACAAAAGCCATGTCCTTCCCAGAACGGAATCAAGCATCCGAGGACCGAACCGGTTTCGAGGTAACACCTCTCATCAGCCCGGCTAGCTTGACTCCAAGTGGTGTGGAGTGCCTGGGACCCACGTCTGGGCATCCCCAGCGCACTTAGGGCGGCAATTGCAAAAACAACAAGTGATGGACCGAATGTGGATCAATGTCACACATTCCCCCAGTCAAAAGATCTGGGCCCAAATCCATCGTTTTTTTGCACTCCACACCAAAAAAACTATGGATTTGGGCCCAGATCTTTTGACTGGGGTGAATGTGTGACATTGATCCACATTCGGTCCATCACCTGTTTTGTTTGCAAATACCGCCATAAGTGTGCTGGGGATGCTCAGACGTGGGTCCCAGGCACTCCACACCACTGGAGTCAAGCTAGCCGGGCTGATGAGAGGTGTTACCTCGAAACCGGTCCGGTCCTCGGATGCTTGATTCCGTTCTGGGAAGGACATGGCTTTTGTAGTTCGGACTGGACTGTTCCCATGGGGCACAGGGTCAGAGCTGATTTGCATATCGCCGTTGTCTAACCCAGGGTGGTGTGGAGTGCAAAAAAACGATGGATTTGGGCCCAGATCTTTTGACTGGGGTGAATGTGTGACATTGATCCACATTCGGTCCATCACCTGTCTTGTTTGCAAATACCGCCATAAGTGCGCTGGGGATGCTCAGACGTGGGTCCCTGGCACTCCACACCACTGGAGTCAAGCTAGCCGGGCTGATGAGAGGTGTTACCTCGAAACCGGTCCGGTCCTCGGATGCTTGATTCCGTTCTGGGAAGGACATGGCTTTTGTAGGTCGGACTGGACTGTTCCCATGGGGCACAGGGTCAGAGCTGATTTGCATATCGCCATTGTCTAACCCAGGGTGGTGTGGAGTGCAAAAAAACGATGGATTTGGGCCCAGATCTTTTGACTGGGGTGAATGTGTGACAATGATCCACATTCGGTCCATCACCTGTTTTGTTTGCAAATACCGCCATAAGTGCGCTGGGGATGCTCAGACGTGGGTCCCAGGCACTCCACACCACTGGAGTCTAGCTAGCCGGACTGATGAGAGGTGTTACCTCGAAACCGGTCCGGTCCTCGGATGCTTGATTCCGTTCTGGGAAGGCCATGGCTTTTGTAGTTCGGACTGGACTGTTCCCATGGGGCACAGGGTCAGAGCTGATTTGCATATCGCCATTGTCTAACCCAGGGTGGTGTGGAGTGCAAAAAAACGATGGATTTGGGCCCAGATCTTTTGACTGGGGTGAATGTGTGACATTGATCCACATTCGGTCCATCACCTGTTTTGTTTGTTTCTAAAAAAGACAGCACGCAATTGGGCAAAGGCGGGTGCACGTCCCACCTGTCCCAAAAAATGTTCACGCCCACGCCTATGCCTGCGGTTACGAGCAGGGGCGCCATCTGTTTCCAATTATCGCGCACACGTTTTGCGGTCGCGTTAATTGTAAACAGATGGCGGTCGAGCAGCAACTTTCCTCCCTCATCATCCTCCCTCGTATATGCACGGTGCAGCAGCTGAGGTAAATTGGTCTTGTCAATAATATTCAGGTGTTTCTGGGGATAAATGTAGGCTACACGATTCAGCAACATAACCCTCGTCTTTACCTGCAGAACACTCCATCTGCAGGACTAAAATCATGTGTGGCTTTGTTACCCCCAAGCAAATTATAAAGGCGGGAATACAGCTTTTTGGGACTTGAAAATATTACACAACACCGCCAACTCACATGTTGCTGGCAATCCCTCAAGTGACTCGCCCCTTCCGCGCCTGACAAACGAGAGGCACTCCTGACAGTGACAGCGGGTGGCTCGCATTGTGCTGCTTTTGTGAAGTGTTCTGTACCAGACTAAGCGTCTGTCCGGGTCCAGGACAGTCTTCAACGGCTGACGACTGAATACGCCAAACTCTCCCCCAAGAGCTGAGAGCAGCCATTTTACAGCGCTACAAACTGGTTTACCAGGCACTCTATTAAAATATTATTTACAATCGTATTAGAATTCTGAGAAGAACATCGAATTAAAGGCTCTTAAAGAGAGTTCATTATTGTTAAAAGGATGCCACGGAACCTATTTCAGTTTGCCTGCTGTGTGCCTGTTTGGCGTGTCATGTGCGAGGGGGTTGCGGCTCGGCCTGCTCCGGATGCGTTGAGTGACTTGGGGCACTTCCTCATTAAGTGACCGCCCACCTTCCCTGCCCATCACCCCTCATTCTGTACGCTGGTGGGACCCATTCAATCCTGCGTCACCTCTTATTGACACTCCATCTCGCTGCAGCTCCCATTTGTGTACATAGGCAATTAGTCCAGACCCATTCGTCGGCTTTTTAACTGGTTGAGTGCATATGTTTAATTAATTAGCAGTTTCCCCTTTTTGGGTGAGGATGGAGGGAGGGCAGACTGGCTTGCGGGAAGTTGTATGTGCCTGCCAACCCATGCCAAATCAGCAAAGCAGGGAACGGAGTCTATAAATGTGGGACATTTGCATACAGGGTTATCAATTGTAAAGTAAATAATCCTATATGTGCTTGATCATTGGCAATGACATCTGATCAGCAGTGCCAAGGGATAGGCTCTGCATTTCTTGGCTGTTGCAATCTTTCGGAACAGCACAGCTGGCTTCACACATCTGAGCACCCTGGCCAATGACCGAAACCACTGGAAGCAGACATTGAAGAACTTGTTCCTTTATTTTACCCCTGCCGAGGTGCATTATGGTCCTTGCGTTAGATGTGGGTGAGTGGGTTCTCAGTCTGTTGCTGCGTTAGGTGCTGAGGCTGCTCCCATCTGTTGATAGTGTTGTGTTGTGCCTGTGACTCAACAGGCACGCCAGGTAGGGTCTTGTGACCTAGTTGTAATAAATGGGTGACACTCACGCATAAGGCCATTTGGGCGTACGACAGTGGTAACCCCTAAAGGACATTCCTGGCTCCTGTCTTTATTGTAACCTATGCAGCCCTGATAAAACCCTAAACCACCGTCCATGAGGTCGCCTGTCACTGTGATCCTCACGACACAACAACTGGTGATGAGGGTGGGCGTGCCCCGTTCTCGCACCAAGTGGCGACCGCGAGGGCCTTTCACCTGCCCTGCAGTGCTCGTGCCACGATGCGCTGGAGCCCAGGAGGTGGCAGCTGAGTAGAGCGGTGTAGTCCTGGCTGAGGCAGCAGTGTGACACATTCATTGCCCGGACCGCAGATGACCAGAAGGGTGAGCCGCTGCTGGGCTGACACCTTCAGGGCCTCCTACCGCCTGTGAGCAGCTCCGCTACAGAGCAGCTGCGGAGCGCGCCCCCTGCACATGTGCGCGCCCATCATGAGCAGCTAAGCAGCCATGTGCTCAGCACATTCGCGACTGCAACCAGCAGTCACCCCCGGCGCACCTTATCAGCATGTGGCGGCAGCTGCAGGGGGAAGGAGGGAAAAAGGCCACAGTGTGCTGCGAGGGCCACCCTGCAGTGTCTTCAGCAGCCATCGACTCAATACCAATAGAGTCTCCAGCAGCCACAGAATACCCCATTAACCCAGTGGTGACAGCACAGGAGGAGCACACAGGAGGAGCAGGGTGCAGAGCTGTGAGCACCAGAAGTGCTAGAGTCAAGAGAGTGAAACACTCACAACACCGGCATCAGGAGTGTGACATCACAAGGGCATCAGGAGTGTGACATCAAAAAGCAGCAGGGGGTCGCCTTTGTCCACAATTGCCCCGATAGGGCCCTTTATAGTGGAAGGCTCCCCGTCTTCACTTGTCCCAAAGTGGAAATACTGGGTGAAACGATTGCTTATCTTCTTTGAGGCCTCGAAGGTCCACAAGGATCAGAAACGAGCCATGCTATTGCATCTGGCGAGCAAGGACATCCATAATATAACCAAGACGCTTACAGAGGTCACGCCAAAAACTCACCACACACTGATAAACTCTCTCAACTGACACTTCGAGCCGATAGCAATCAAGACTACGAACGGTTCATATTCTGGCAAGCGCGCAAACTCCCCGAAGAATCCCTCGAACCCTTCCATGCCCGCCTCAAGAATCTGGCATCCACATGAGGTTGCCGCGATGAAACAGAAGAGATTAGGGGGCAGATTATTCAAGGCTGCGCATCTGCCAAGCTCCGCGAAAGGATTCTGGAGGAATCTGGGAAGCCACTAACAGACATACTGACACTGGGGCACACCAAAGAACTGTCCAAGGCCCGCACGGCCCACATGGAAGCAGCTCTCCAGTCATCAGTCAGGACGGAACCAGTAAATGTCGTGACGACCAAGCCAGCAAACCGGTGGAACAAGAAAGACGCAGGAACTGCGTCCCTAGGAAAGGTGAAAACCTGTGGGTACTGCGGAGGCCCACCTCACAAAGCAGCGGAATGTCCAGCCAAGGGGTAAAGATGTTCCGGATGTGGGCACTTCAACCACTTCGAAAAGGTCTGTAGGTCGAAGAGATATCGAAAACCCCAACAAATGGTCAACATGGTCCCAGAAGAAGAAAGAGGACACAGCAACATGGATGATGACGATGAGGAGCGCATGGTACACAAGGTGTACATGATTGGAACGGCCACCCAGAAGGCACGGCGGCTGCCCCAATGCAGCATCCGAGTGGGCCCTCAGGACATCATGGCCGTGGTAGACACCGGCACCACAATCAACATCATGGCCTCTGGCCTGTACGAGATCCTGAAGCCAGCGCCACTACTAAGCCCCACGGCCATCACTGTGTTTGCAGATTCAAGACCCTGATCTCCCATGGCACCCATTCCAACATTACCAAAGTGTAGGTAACGGAGGATGGGCAGGGCATGCTATTAGGTTGCCGAGCCGCAGAGGACTTGGGAGTCATGACATTTGCGTTTGAGGTGCACCAGGAATCCGTCCAGCACATCCTGGCGGAGTTTACAAATGTATTCGAAGGAATCGGGAGGTTTAAAGGCAAAGAAGTGCATCTCCACATCGACCCCATGGTACAACCCCTAGCCTTTCGCCACCAGCGGGTAGCATCCGCTTGCGTCCTCTAGGGGAGGAAGAGCTGAAAAAACTAGAAGCAGCTGGCATTATTGAAAAGGTGACAGGCCTACCCCGTGGGTTTCCCCAATCGTTGTCATCAGGAAGCCCAAGCAACCAGGCGCAGTCAGAATATGTGTGGACATGATGCTACCAAACGCTGCTATCATGAGCGAACGTCACATCATCCCAACCGTAGATTACCTAATCGGGTAAATAGCAGGAGCCTTTTGGTTCTCCAAGTTGGACCTGCGATCCGGGTACCATCAGCTGGTACTGGACAATGCTTCCTGCAACATAACCACATTCTCAACTCATGTGGGCCTCCAGAGATATACACGCCTGAGCTTCGGGATGTCTTGTGCAGCCAAAGTCTTCTAAAACATAATACATTAACTGATCATTGACATACCAGGAGTTATTAATGTCAGCGATGACATCATGGTGCATGCCAAGATCATCCCAGAACATAACTCACGACTAACTCAGGTGCTTCTCCGAATACAAGACGCTGGACTCACCCTCCACCGGGAGAAGTGCGAATTTCTAAAGAACAAACTACAGTTCTTTGGATACACCTTCTCTGCTGAAGGAGTCAATCCCGACCCTGAAAAGGTTCATGACATTAAGGACGCTACTGCCCCCACTAACGTCTCCGAGGTCTGCAGTTTCCTTGGAATGGTGAACTATTGCGGGTGCTTCATTTGTGACCTTACAACACTCACCCAACCACTGAGGGAACTCACCAAGGACTCGACGCCTTGGAAGTGGGACAAAGAACAAGCTAAGGCCTTTAGGGACATAAAGGAGATGCTCTCGGAAGCAACCACGCTAGCGTTCTTCGATCTCCAGAACATGACACTGATTGCCGTCGGCGCCGGCCCGACTGGGCTAGGGGCCGTGCTACTACAATGACGGCGCATGGAAGAAGACTGGGCTCTGGTGGCTTTTGCCAGCCGGTCTCTCATGGACACGGAGCAGAGGTACTCCCAGATAGAGAAGGAGGCCATCGCCATACATTGGGGGTGCCGTCACGTCCATCTCTATGTATATGGCAAGCCGTTTGTGGTTGCGGCTGATCCCAAACCTCTGGTGGCTCTCTTTTCGGGGACATCCACCAAACCAGCACCCCGAATCGAGAATTGGATGTTGCAACTACAAAATTACAACTACCAGGTGGAGTATCAACCAGGGTCCAGAAATCCGGCGGACTATCTATCGCGGCACCCGAGAGCAGCTACGGAGCAGGAGCAGCCCGGTCATGCACCCTCCCCCTCTCCATGGATGGCCTTCGAGAAGAGACGGATAAGGATGGCTGCTTACGAAGGGCGAAAATGGCTCTGAAGCATGGCCACTACCACTGAGCTTAAGAGGAATAGAAAATCCTGACTGTAGAGGCTCAGCGTATAATGGGCAGTTTGTACCATGCCTTGACGAACTCACGGAGGACACATCTGGATGCCTACTGAGAGGACACAGACTGGTAATCCTGACGGCCCTCACCGCCAGAGTTGTTCAGCTAGCCCACATCGGGCACCAGGGGATGGTCAAGACCAAGTTGCGGCTATGGACCAAGGTATGGTTCCCCCTCATGGATGAGCTGGTAGAAGCCACGGTTCGCTCCTGCCTGTCATGCCAAGCAACTGGAGACGCTCCTCATCCGGCTCCCATAATTGCGGAACCAAGACTTCACTCTCCTGGTCATGTGTCAGTTTAGACTTTGGCAGCCTGCCTGATGGCCAACACATGTTTGTAGCTATTGACGATTGTGAGAAAGTGCCATCTTTCTTGCATTGGTATGCCCCAAGCATATCAAGCTTCCCCCAGCCGGCATTTCTCCTCCCCTAATTATTCACTGCACGGCCGGCCGGCCGGCACATCAAAGGCTGCTGCTCCCTGCCCCTATTCTTCCCTTCTTGCCTCTCCCCGCCCCCCTTCCCACCACAGCAATGCAGAGGGCTTGTTTATATTGCAGCCTAACCATCTTGCACGCTGCTCTTGAAACAATAACCGTTGTTGGTCATGATATAATTAAACTCTCTAATTATTTTATCAGGGCCACACAGAATTTTATAAAGTCTTTTGCTGGCATTTTCGTTTTATGCTGATTGCTATTTTACACCTTTCACATGCTGGCGATTTGCTTCAAAGGAATACATTCATCCTGAATCCCGTTACTAGAGCTTTCTCCTCTTCTGCTATATATGGGTTTTAGTTGAATTTCATTGATCTCTTTTACTAATGATTTATAAAAAGTGCCACCCACCACACAGCTCCACCTACACAGCTCCACCGATGCACCCACCACACAGCTCCACCGATGCACCCACCACACAGCTCCACCGATGCACCCACCACACAGCTCCACTGAGGCACCCACCATACAGCTCCACCGATGCACCCACCACACAGCTCCACGATGCACCCACCACACAGCTCCACCGATGCACCCAGCACACAGCTCCAACGATGCACCCACCACAAAGCTCCACTGAGGCACCCACCACACAGCTCCACCGAGGCACCCACCACACAGCTCCACCGATGCACCCACTACACAGCTCCACCGACACAGCTCACCAATGCACCCACCACACAGCTCCACTGATGCAACCACCACGCAGCTCCACTGACACAGCTCCACCGATGTACCCACCACACAGCTCCACTGATGCAACCACCACACAGCTCCACCAACACAGCTCCACTGATACACCCACCACAGAGCTCCACAGATGCCCCCACCACACAGCTCCACCGAGGCACCCACCACACAGCTCCACCGAGGCACCTACCACACAGCTCCACCGATGCACCCACCACATAGCTCCACCTATGCACCCACCACACAGCTCCACCGAGGCACCCACCACACAGCTCAACAGATGCACCCACCACACAGCTCCACAGAGGCACCCACCACACAGCTCCACAGATGCACCCACCACACAGCTCCACCGAAGCACCCACCACACAGCTCCATCGATGCACCCACCACACAGCTCCACTGAGGCACCAACCACACAGCTCCACCGAGGTACCCACCACACAGCACCACCGATGCACCCACCACACAGCTCCACCGATGCACCCACCACACAGCTCCAGCAACGCAGACACCACACAGCTCCACCCACACAGCTCCACAGAGGCACCCACCACACAGCTCCACAGATGCACCCACCACACAGCTCCACAGATGCACCCACCACACAGCTCCACAGATGCACCCACCACACAGCTCCACCGATGCACCCACCACACAGCTCCACCTATGCACCCACCACACAGCTCCCCCGAGGCACCCACCACACAGCTCAACAGATGCACCCACCACACAGCTCCACAGAGGCACCCACCACACAGCTCCACAGATGCACCCACCACACAGCTCCACCGATGCACCCACCACACAGCTCCACCGATGCACCCACCACACAGCTCCACAGATGCACCCAACACACAGCTCCACAGATGCCCCACCACAAAGCTCCACCGATGCACCCACCACACAGCTCCACCGATGCACCCACCACACAGCTCCGCCGAGGCACCCACCACACAGCTCCACCGAGGCACCCACCACCCGCTCCACCGATGCACCCACCACACAGCTCCACCGACACAGCTCCACTGATGCACCCACCACACAGCTCCACTGATGCAACCACCACACAACTCCACCGATGCACCCACCACAGAGCTCCACAGATGCCCCTACCACACAGCTCCACCGATGCACCCACCACACAGCTCCACCGAGGCACCCACCACACAGCTCCACCGAGGCACCTACCACACAGCTCCACCGATGCACCCACCACACAGCTCCACCGAAGCACCCACCACCCAGCTCAACAGAGGCACCCACTACACAGCTCCACAGAGGCACCCACCAAACAGCTCCACCGATGCACCCACCACACAGCTCAACAGATGCACCCACCACACAGCTCCACAGATGCACCCACCTCACAGCTCCACCGATGCACCCACCACACAGCTCCGCCGATGCACCCACCACACAGCTCCGCCGATGCACCCACCACACAGCTCCGCCGATGCACCCACCACACAGCTCCACCGATGCTCCAACTAAGCTCCACCAATGCACTCACCAAACAGCTCCACCAATGCACCCACTAAGCTCCACCGATGCACACACCACTCAGCGCAACCACAGCATCACTCAGCGCAACTACAGCATCACTCAGCACCATTACAGCATCACTCAGCGCACCCACAGCATCACTCAGCGCAACCACAGCATCACTCAGCGCAACCACAGCATCACTCAGCGCAACCACAGCATCACTCAGCGCAACCACATCATCACTGGTTCAAATATGTTCTTTCAATGTTTCAAGCTGTTTTCAAGCTTTCAGGCTTCATTACAAATCACAAAAATATGTTAATATTTCACTTCTGTGCTTGGATTTTTGTCACAATAAAAAACACTAAACATAATCTTCACAAAAGTTATTTACAAAAGTTTAAGCTATTGCCATTACAAATTAAATAAATTATTTAAGTATTAATTATTTAAAAAAATTAAAAGCCATTGTTATTTGTAATATCAATACATCTAAGTCACATAAATACAAAACATGTTGCATTACAAATGCTATAGGTGTCACATTTACGAAAGTTATAACTATTGGCATTGTAAATGACAAAGCTATTAATTTAGCTATTTTTAAAAAAAACACAAAAATAAAAAAAATCATTTATAAGACCAATAGCTCAAACTTTCCTAATGCGAGCCCTGTTGCATTTCCAATGCTTGTTTCTGACTGATGATATGCTTTGACTGAGTGTGCCCTGGGCTCCTGCCAACCAGGTACCCAGAGCCTGGGTTCCTTCCCTAAACCTGTGTTACATCTAAAACCCAATTTGCATCTCTGGCCACCTGTCAGCCCCTAGTAAATGGTACCCTAGGTACCCAGGGCATGGTGGCCAGAGAAGACCCCTGAGTGCAGCAGCACTTATCGTGCCACCCTAAGGGACCCTGTACCCTGACACCCCCACACTGCCTTTGCAGGCTGAGTGTCTAAGTACAGATCCAAACAAAGAGTCGACATGGCACACATCCCTGTGTGCCATGACCACAGAACCCACTGCCCTGGCATACTTCAGTCACCCCTCTAGCTGGGTGCCCTATGCCAGAGGTGTGGGCACAGGTGCATGAGCCCTGTGCCCCTACAGTCCCCAGGGCCATTCCTGGGCACTGTAAGTACAGTGATGCCATTAAGAGTATATGGTGCTGGGAGGTTGTCATTATGAACTCCACAGCACAATTATGGCTACACTGAAGACTGACAAGTTTGGTACCAAACTTCTCAGCACATTAAACCCGCACTGATGCCAGTGTGCGATTTAATGTAAAATGCACCAGAGGACATCTTAGAGATGCCCCCTGAAAACCTCACCTACAATCCACATCTGGACTGAGTGGCTTCAGAAGCTGCCACACAGCAGACATGTTGCTGGACCCCTGGGTAGGAGAGCCCCTGCTCTCCTGGGCCTACAACAATGCAAATCCTGGGCGAGGTGCTAGGTCACCTCCCCCAGGATGGGCAGGAGGAAGCTTCAAAGGCATGCCGCCTCTGTGAGCTTCTCCAGACCATTTGCTGTACCCAGCAACCAGCCCCCACCAGTCCTGACCCCCACTCTGGCGGGAAGACTGGCGGGAAAAACTACGTCAGGAAGGCAGGAAAAACTATGTCAGGAAGGGGGTGTGCCAGCCTGTGCCAAACCCACCCCTCAGGTGGGGGAGACGCAGTGAAGCATGACCCCAGGCTCCGGCCATCTTGAAGATGGGGAGCCCTGCCCAATCACCGCTAGGCTCCTGCCCCCTCCCACAGGAGAGGAGCAGACCAGTGGGTGTACCCACCCCAGGAGAGGAACCTATTGGTCCCTGTCCTAGTGTAGTAATAAGGGTTCCCAAGGCCTACATGCTCCGTAGATAACCCACTTACACTCAAGAACGATTGGCACGGAAACTGTAAAAGTCAAAGAACAAGTTTATTAAGACCCCATGGGGTGGTGGTACACTCATACAGCACCCTTCGGTAATGCAAGAGGTATCACACCGAACACCGGTGTGACCCCGTCTTATATACAGATTTAAGGTAATAAAAAGATAGGCGGCACAAGTTACAACACATTTATGTACATATATGGTCATGTTTTGGAACACAGCCAGCTCATTGGAGGGGGCACAACTCCGCTGGTCAGTTTGGTGCACATTCCTGAGGGGTAACTGGTCAGTCGGGACTGCGCATGTGCAAGCTTGACCAGTACTAAAAATAGCCTGTTGCTGGGCAGACTGATGTGGTCAGTGGTACGGACAACGGACTAAAGGGCACGCCAGCCACGAGGCCGCTTATGGTCTAAGATGGCCGCCGCAACATCCAAAATGGCGTTTTCGTATATAGCCAAGTTAAGGAGGAAAACGTGTAGTTTCAGCTAATCGCTAACGCGGCCATGCCAATTACGACAGACGACCCTTTTAGCGTTTAGCTGAATCTACCTCATAGTGAACATAATCAGGATGTTCGTCCTCGATGTCTATTAACATTATTTGTGTCACCTCTTTATGAAGCATCATTTTGTCATGGGCAAGAGCTCGTCTTGATGGTATACAAGCTGATAGGCACATAGAACATAAAGCTGGGCCACATTGGATACATAGACATACAAAAAACAGTGCCCCCACAATTATACATAGAATCGTTAACAGTTTCCAGCCCCAAGCAGTAAGCATTGACCAGAACCATCCTGAAAGTGTCCAAGTTCCATTGTCCGGGAGTATCTCAGCTGCGATTTTATGGAGCTTTGATATGGCATCATAAACAGATGGAGAATTGTCCGGTATGTACACACAGCAGCTACTTCCGATAATTCTGCATGCCCCCCCACGGTCAGCTAGAACTACATCCAACACCATCCTATTTTGGAGCATAACTATTCTAGAAATCTGGAGTTCTTCAGTGATATTTCCTAGGGCAATGGCAGTGTCATTCGCTACAGCCTCGACAACACGTGTCAATCGTCTTATTTTCCGGCTGTTCAACGCGGCCCCCACGAAGGAAAACAGTCCCAAATTGAAGTCCACATACTGTTGTAAGGCGGTATCAGTCTGGTCTATGTCATCCAGAACAACAGTCCGCTTGACTCTATTCAGGACAAAATCGTGATACAGGACGTAGTCATTGTGATACATTGGTGGGGCAATGAATACAGGAGGTAGAACAAACGATACATAATACGTGCCCAACCATCCCAATGGAAGCTGATGATATCCCTTCATTCCACAAATGAAATACGTGTTTCGAGATGCTACAAACGAGATGCCATTCGGGCTATCAAAAGTAAGTGTAGTGTTGCATTCACTTTTCCCTACCGCAATCGAACCTTTATTTCTAATACACAAATCGGCTTTAGTAGCAATGACATTAATGACATGTGAGCTAGATACATTGATGTTTCGTTGATTGCTGTACACACGCGGGGCAGATACATTGTCGGGCCTGTATTCTTCCCATTCAAATCGAGTACCCTCGGCCCGTGGAAACCCATCCTTGTCATGGGAACATATTTTGTTCAAACGAAAAAGCACCCCCTCTTTTGTTGGCCATCTCAAAGTAAAGAGGAGGGTGTACCAGGCATTGCAGGATCCATTATGCGAGAACGGGAGTGGAATGAGTGGGGTGCCCCCTCTCTTCTGGTGCCCCGGTAACATCCCACACACCCAGCAATTGGAAGTATTAGTCATATTATGCGTGTGATGAAGAATCTGAATAAAACTGTTATTCAGATAAGTTTGCCGATGTCGTTCTTCATGGTAGGGTAAGGTAAAGTGAAAATGTTCAGATGGAGCCGGGGTAGTTGGCAGCAAATGTTCACGTGCAGGCACCACAAGTTCAACTACCCAGGCTATTACAGCTATCACCACAATAGTCAAAACAAAGAGAATGGCACCCAATATTCGCTTATCTCGTGATGCTGATGATGCCATAGTTCAGAAAAGTTCTTGCAAAGTTTCAAATAGTTCAAATTGTTCACAAAGTCTCAAATACACATGCGTGTATACCTAAAAAAAAAGAAAAATACGGTGCTGAACTCCGAGGTAGCCGTTGTTTTCTTCTCCGGGCCAAGACGGGTGTCGCTAAACTGGCAGAACTGATCCCCCCTCCTTGAAATTCCCGGTCTCCGTTTCACAAACCTGGAGCGGTAACCAACCAGTCATATACAAAAAACCAAAAAATCTTCTTATCGGGGACGCAGGTTGTAGTGCTCTCGTCCGGCAACAGCGTGGTCCGGGAAGGCTCCCTCAACTTCGGCCGACGTCACAGCTGGGCTCTTTTCTTTCTCCAGAATCTCTTTGTAGTCAGTCAGCACAGCAGGAGTCACCAGATCCGGAGAGACACGGCGGCAGTGTGTCGAGTGCACCCACTGCTTCCTGTTGGTCACTCGTACAGCGGTTCAGGTTGCAAGGTGGACCTGTTCAGGGCCCTTACACCTTGGCTCCAAACTGCTTGCTCTCTCAAACGATCGGATCATCACATGGTCGCCGGGGCGAAGACCATGGCCCTCTCCAGTAGAGTTGTCAGGGAGCGCTTCTCGAACCTGTTGATGAATAGAAAGCAAATCATTTGTTAATCGTGCCAAATAGTCGTTCATCATAACACAAGGCACATCATGTATTAATCGCGGCTTGGGCACCCCCCAGATATTCATGGGGCGCCCAAACACCACCTCATATGGTGTAAGGCCAGTTCGTGAATGGGGTACTGATCTGAGAGAGAGCAGTGCTAGCGGCAAAGCATCTGGCCACTTCAACGACGTGGATGCCACAATTTTGGCCAGTTTAAGTTTCAACGTAGCATTGTACCGCTCAACCAGACCTGCCGACTGAGGGTGGAACACAGCGTGGAACTTCTGCTGAATCCCTAACCCCTTCAGTACATACTCCACAATCTTCCCAACAAAATGAGGCCCATTATCGCTCCACAAAAATTTACAAACTCCAAAGCGAGGAAAGAATTCCTTAAGCAACACCTTAGCCGTTGTTAGGGCTGTGTTGTCTTTCGTGGGGAAGGCCTCAACCCATTTGCTAAAGGCGCATACCACCACCAGGACGTACTTCAGGTTGTTGCAGCGCTCGAGTTGGATGTAATCAATTTGGAGTACCTCAAATGGTGCAGAGGGTGGAACGAACCCTCCTTTCGGAGTATGGGTCCCCTTTCCAGGATTGTGTTGCAAACATACCAGGCAGGTCTGCACTACTCTCTTGGCTGTATTAGCAATCTCGGGATGTTCCCAGACTCGTGTTAGCAGTCGAGTGATTGCAAGAGCTCCGACATGCGCCAATCCATGTGTCATCTGGACCATCGCCTGCAAGTAGGCCGCAGGCAATTTCCATTTCTCCATGTCCTTGCTTCTCCAACAACCCTCATCATCTAGTACCCCATCAGCTGCCCATGCCGCAAGTTCTGATTCAGTAGCCGATTTTCGAATATCCAATATTTCTGCTCTAGCATCGCTCCATCGCTCAGCCTGTGATTGTGTCACATACATGGGGGAGCTAGTCCGAGACATAGCCGTTTGTCTCGCTATGCTGTCTGCAAAGGCATTTCCTTGGCCCACTTTATCCGTAATCTTTTTGTGGGCACTACATTTTACTATCGCTACTTTCTTTGGGCAAAGCAACGCGTTTAGGAGATCACGCACTAGTTCTCCGTGCATAATGTGTTCTCCATGAGACGTCAAAAACCCACGCTCTCTCCAGAGTAGCCCGAAGTCATGTGCTACTCCGAAGGCGTACCGGCTGTCTGTGTATATGTTCACACATAGGCCAGCACTCAAGTCGCAGGCTCTTGTTAAGGCTATCAGCTCTGCTGCCTGAGCCGATTTCTGTGGTATCCTAGCTGTTTCTACCACTGTCTTAAGTGTCGTGATCGCATAGGCTGCGGAAGTCGTACCATCTGGCAGCCTTAAACACGATCCATCAACCCACAGTTCCCCATCCACATCTGGAAGTGGCACATCCTGTAAGTCGACACGACCCTTTGTCTGTTCCGCGGTCAGGAAAACACAATCGTGATGTTTTTCTTCCTGACCCTCCTCGACCGGATAGGGCAATAAAGTGGCAGGGTTCAGGGTAGCGCATCTTTTCAGTGTAATATGTGGCGCCAAAAGTGTCAGCTCATATCCTGTTAGCCGCGCACTCGTAAGGTATTGGGTCTTTGTTTGATTTAACAGAGCATCTACTGCGTGAGGAACTAGCACCAGCAGTTTGTGTGATAACACTATTCCCTCACTCTGCCGTATGGCTACTGCTGTTGCTGCTACCGCTCGAAAACATCCAGGCAACCCTCGTGCTACAGGAGCAAGAATGGCAGAGAAGTATGCACATGGTCTCTGCTTGTCCCCGTGTACCTGTACTAACACTGACAACGCGCACCCATCATTCTCGTGCACGTACAACGTGAAAAGTTTCGTGTAGTCTGGTGTGCCTAACACGGGTGCAGAACAAAGGGCCTGTCTCAACTGTTCAAAAGCCTTCTGACATTCATCTGTCCATTCAAGGGGCATTGGTGTAGCTTTGGACAGTAACGCTAGCAAAGGTTTTATGATGTGTGAAAAACCCATGATCCACTGTCTACAAAAGGACGTCAACCCTATGAAGGCACGTACATCTCTCTGCGTGCGGGGGACTGGTGTGTCTAAAATTGCTTGAATTCGATCAGATGTTAATGCACGCCCCTCCTTAGACAACAGATGACCGAGGTAGGTCACCTGAGGTCTACAGTATTGGAGCTTTTTCTTCGAAACCTTATGATTGTTCTGTGCCAAAAAGGAAAGCAACGCAATTGTACTTTCTTCACATTGAGCATAAGAGTCTGCAGCAAGCAGGAGGTCATCCACATACTGGATGAGAACAACGCCAGTCTGCAACTCAAAAGAATCTAGCTGCCTTTTCAAAGCCTGGCTGTAGATGCTCGGGCTCTCAGTGTAACCTTGGGGAACACGACAAAATCTATACGATTTATTATTTAACGTGAAGCCAAACAAATATCTGCTATCAGGATGGACAGGGATGGAAAAGAACGCGTTTTTCAAATCAATAACACTAAAGGTTGTGGCCGTTGGTGGTACCAATGTAAGCAAGGTCGTAATGTCGGACACCACCGGGTATTGGGGGATGACAATTTTGTTGATCTCTCTCAAGTCAATAATAAACCGATAGACTTTGTCGTCAGTATCTCTCTTAAGGATTGGAAGAATAGGGCTATTACAAACATTATAAGGAACCTCCTCCACTACTCCCGCAGAGATCAAATCCTGAACAATATGTGTCAATGCAATTTCACCTTCTCTTGAAATCTTATACTGTGGCACTCGTGGTAGAGGGGCCCCCTCCTTAACAGTAATGTGTATTGGTGGAATACGCATCTCTCCCACATCCGTATCTGAGGTCGCCCATAACGTGTGCGGTAGAGAGGCCAAAGCTGGAATGTCTAAGATAGTGTAAAACCTATCTGGGTCAGGATAATTGTCATTCAGGATAACCCGCACTCCCTCAGGAGCGCACCGTATCGTTGCTCGAAAATATTTAAGCAAATCAATACCCAGGATATTGTCTGGTGTATGGGGCGATAACAAAAATTGACCAAAACTGAAAAATTTATCAAGACATAGTGCAAGGGGTTTTGACAATGGGCTAGGGGAGGGTGTGCCATCGAACCCTACGCATGTAATCATTTCGCCAGACAGGGGAGCCCTCGGAACCAAGTTTTTCGACAAAGCGCTACGAGTAGCCCCTGTGTCGACTAGAAATTGATCAGTAGAACCCAAAATACCCGCTGTTACATATGGACCCTGCTGATCTACCGGCACTTCAATTGATTCCTTACCCCATCCTACGCAGTCCTATACATGCACATAATCCTGGTGCTCCACATTCTCACCCTCCGATATCTGATATTGATTCCGTCTATCAAACGTGTTTCGTTCATCCTGGCCACGGCCCCTTTCCTCAACCCTTCCACGATCACTTCCACCACCTCTTGCTCCCGTATAACCTCCTCTCGACCTACCACCTCCTCGACCACGCTGACTACGCTGCTCACGAAGTATCGGACAATCATCAGCCCAATGCCCAAACTCCTTACAGTAGGCACACTGATCCTCCGCTATATCCGTACGACCATACGACGTATTCCCTCCACCTCGTCTACCTCTATCATTCCCTCTGCCCTGTGTTCCCCGAACCTGCGCCAACATCACCTTCGTTTTCAATTCTTTTGCCTTTTTATCAACACTTTCTTTAGCCTCCAATTCCTGCCGCTCATAATACTGAGCCATAGTTAACAAAGACGCAGGGGTCGCCGTGGCCCAGGAACTCTCACTCGACTTCAATCGTTTTGCAATCCGGTAGGAGATTAGCCACATACTTATCGACGAACAAATGCCGACCCGTATCGTCTGTTAAAGATTGACCACTGTAATCATGAAATGCCTCCTCGAAGCGTGTAAAGAAATCTGAAACCGTTTCATCGGGCTTTTGTTTGCACGAAGCTAACATAGTCCAATCGATCTTTTTAGAAGGAACAAGCGTTTTTAATTTAATCAAGATAGCCGCCGGAAGGTCTAGAATCAACTGACAAGGCTTACATGCCGGTTCCCTATCTAAATCGGCAGCATTTATTTCTTTCCATGTCCCCCCAAGTATTGTTTCATCATTATTTTTACGAATTTGCCTCCACATATCAGGTGGAAGAATTAACCCAAAAAACAAGTCTATGTCAACAAGAGTCATCACACAAGACGAAATAGCCCCTTCCACCCCTTCATAAAATGCTGCCGGATTTTTCCGAAGGTCAGGTAAGGAATTTTTCAATGCCATAACATCTGCTCTATTCCAAGGCGTATACACCCAATTATATATAAAATATCCCTTTGCATCCTTGGACAATTTATCATCATCTGTACCGTCCCCTTTAGGAGGGACATACAAAGGTGCGGCTTCACGCATAGGCATAACATGCAATGCAGAACTCTTATCTGAACCCCGGAGAGAACACTCCTTAATCTGCTCGTTAGACCCCGGCTCAGACTCCTTTTGCTTCCTTTTCCGCTCCTCCCGCAATCTGGTTGTTTCATCCCGCAGCTGGATCAGTTGCTTGAAAAGGTCGTCAACATCTGCAAGATCAAATAAACCTTTATCCAAATTTTCACGATGTACTGACAAAGCTTTAGGTTCTAACGTATCTGAAAGTTGACGATACGCGGCAACAACTTCATCCGCCAAAGTAGACAGAAAATACAGTAATTCATGATCCGTCCACCCACTCCTCTCCGCAACCACCTCAGCCTGAGAAACACAATTCTTATTCACTTTACGAGCCCAACTACGTAAATGTGCGGACATCTCCGTAGTAAACCTGAGAGCGGATATACCCTTCTTTTCCACCTTATCCTGCCCATCATCTCCCGAATCTTCAGCTGGAGCCGTTGGCGAAACATACGGAGGCGGTGACCGATCTAGCAATGAAAAATCATCAATTTCATTATTAAGGACAGGATAAAGCGGTCGGCGAATAGGAAATTGACCAGTCATTTGCAATTTACGTTCCCGTTCCTCCCTCTCTCTTTTCTCCTGAGCCTCTTTTTCCTCAAGCTGTAAAGCCTTATCCCGAGCAGCCTTGCGCTGCTCCTTGTCCGCCAAGGCAACTTCACGCTTCATTCGCTCACGCACCGCTTTCTCCCACATTCGCACACAATCAAACATGTTTTGTCTAGACCTGCGTTGAAACAAACATTGTTCCACAAACTGTACTTTACGTAAATCGAACGACCCATGTAGAGGCCATTGCAATTCAGGATCGATTTTCGTGTACTTATGCCATAATTTACTGTACATAATAGGGGGAAGGCCAAATTTAATATACATCTCCCTGTTCGGTGTCCCTTCGTGGTCGCCAATTTGTAGTAATAAGGGTTCCCAAGGCCTACATGCTCCGTAGATAACCCACTTACACTCAAGAACGATTGGCACGGAAACTGTAAAAGTCAAAGAACAAGTTTATTAAGACCCCATGGGGTGGTGGTACACTCATACAGCACCCTTCGGTAATGCAAGAGGTATCACACCGAACACCGGTGTGACCCCGTCTTATATACAGATTTAAGGTAATAAAAAGATAGGCGGCACAAGTTACAACACATTTATGTACATATATGGTCATGTTTTGGAACACAGCCAGCTCATTGGAGGGGGCACAACTCCGCTGGTCAGTTTGGCGCACATTCCTGAGGGGTAACTGGTCAGTCGGGACTGCGCATGTGCAAGCTTGACCAGTACTAAAAATAGCCTGTTGCTGGGCAGACTGACGTGGTCAGTGGTACGGACAACGGACTAAAGGGCACGCCAGCCACGAGGCCGCTTATGGTCTAAGATGGCCGCCGCAACATCCAAAATGGCGTTTTCGTATATAGCCAAGTTAAGGAGGAAAACGTGTAGTTTCAGCTAATCGCTAACGCGGCCATGCCAATTACGACAGACGACCCTTTTAGCGTTTAGCTGAATCTACCTCATAGTGAACATAATCAGGATGTTCGTCCTCGATGTCTATTAACATTATTTGTGTCACCTCTTTATGAAGCATCATTTTGTCATGGGCAAGAGCTCGTCTTGATGGTATACAAGCTGATAGGCACATAGAACATAAAGCTGGGCCACATTGGATACATAGACATACAAAAAACAGTGCCCCCACAATTATACATAGAATCGTTAACAGTTTCCAGCCCCAAGCAGTAAGCATTGACCAGAACCATCCTGAAAGTGTCCAAGTTCCATTGTCCGGGTGTATCTCAGCTGCGATTTTATGGAGCTTTGATATGGCATCATAAACAGATGGAGAATTGTCCGGTATGTACACACAGCAGCTACTTCCGATAATTCTGCATGCCCCCCCACGGTCAGCTAGAACTACATCCAACACCATCCTATTTTGGAGCGTAACTATTCTAGAAATCTGGAGTTCTTCAGTGATATTTCCTAGGGCAATGGCAGTGTCATTCGCTACAGCCTCGACAACACGTGTCAATCGTCTTATTTTCCGGCTGTTCAACGCGGCCCCCACGAAGGAAAACAGTCCCAAATTGAAGTCCACATACTGTTGTAAGGCGGTATCAGTCTGGTCTATGTCATCCAGAACAACAGTCCGCTTGACTCTATTCAGGACAAAATCGTGATACAGGACGTAGTCATTGTGATACATTGGTGGGGCAATGAATACAGGAGGTAGAACAAACGATACATAACACGTGCCCAACCATCCCAATGGAAGCTGATGATAACCCTTCATTCCACAAATGAAATACGTGTTTCGAGATGCTACAAACAAGATGCCATTCGGGCTATCAAAAGTAAGTGTAGTGTTGCATTCACTTTTCCCTACCGCAATCGAACCTTTATTTCTAATACAGAAATCGGCTTTAGTAGCAATGACATTAATGACATGTGAGCTAGATACATTGATGTTTCGTTGATTGCTGTACACACGCGGGGCAGATACATTGTCGGGCCTGTATTCTTCTCATTCAAATCGAGTACCCTCGGCCCGTGGAAACCCATCCTTGTCATGGGAACATATTTTGTTCAAACGAAAAAGCACCCCCCCTTTTGTTGGCCATCTCAAAGTAAAGAGGAGGGTGTACCAGGCATTGCAGGATCCATTATGCGAGAACGGGAGTGGAATGAGTGGGGTGCCCCCTCTCTTCTGGTGCCCCGGTAACATCCCACACACCCAGCAATTGGAAGTATTAGTCATATTATGCGTGTGATGAAGAATCTGAATAAAACTGTTATTCAGATAAGTTTGCCGATGTCGTTCTTCATGGTAGGGTAAGGTAAAGTGAAAATGTTCAGATGGAGCCGGGGTAGTTGGCAGCAAATGTTCACGTGCAGGCACCACAAGTTCAACTACCCAGGCTATTACAGCTATCACCACAATAGTCAAAACAAAGAGAATGGCACCCAATATTCGCTTATCTCGTGATGCTGATGATGCCATAGTTCAGAAAAGTTCTTGCAAAGTTTCAAATAGTTCAAATTGTTCACAAAGTCTCAAATACACATGTGTGTATACCTAAAAAAAAGAAAAATACGGTGCTGAACTCCGAGGTAGCCGTTGTTTTCTTCTCCGGGCCAAGACGGGTGTCGCTACACTGGCAGAACTGATCCCCCCCCCTTGGAATTCCCGGTCTCCGTTTCACAAACCTGGAGCGGTAACCAACCAGTCATATACAAAAAACCAAAAAATCTTCTTATCGGGGACGCAGGTTGTAGTGCTCTCGTCCGGCAACAGCGTGGTCTGGGAAGGCTCCCTCAACTTCGGCCGACGTCACAGCTGGGCTCTTTTCTTTCTCCAGAATCTCTTTGTAGTCAGTCAGCACAGCAGGAGTCACCAGATCCGGAGAGACACGGCGGCAGTGTGTCGAGTGCACCCACCGCTTCCTGTTGGTCACTCGTACAGCGGTTCGGGTCGCACGGAGGACCTGTTCAGGGCCCTTCCACCTTGGCTCCAAACTGCTTGCTCTCTCAAACGATCGGATCATCACATGGTCGCCGGGGCGAAGACCATGGCCCTCTCCAGTAGAGTTGTCAGGGAGCGCTTCTCGAACCTGTTGATGAATAGAAAGCAAATCATTTGTTAATCGTGCCAAATAGTCGTTCATCATAACACAAGGCACATCATGTATTAATCGCGGCTTGGGCACCCCCCAGATATTCATGGGGCGCCCAAACACCACCTCATATGGTGTAAGGCCAGTTCGTGAATGGGGTACTGATCTGAGAGAGAGCAGTGCTAGCGGCAAAGCATCTGGCCACTTCAACGACGTGGATGCCACAATTTTGGCCAGTTTAAGTTTCAACGTAGCATTGTACCGCTCAACCAGACCTGCCGACTGAGGGTGGAACACAGCGTGGAACTTCTGCTGAATCCCTAACCCCTTCAGTACATACTCCACAATCTTCCCAACAAAATGAGGCCAATTATCGCTCCACAAAAATTTACAAACTCCAAAGCGAGGAAAGAATTCCTTAAGCAACACCTTACCCGTTGTTAGGGCTGTGTTGTCTTTCGTGGGGAAGGCCTCAACCCATTTGCTAAAGGCGCATACCACCACCAGGACGTACTTCAGGTTGTTGCAGCGCTCGAGTTGGATGTAATCAATTTGGAGTACCTCAAATGGTGCAGAGGGTGGAACGAACCCTCCTTTCGGAGTATGGGTCCCCTTTCCAGGATTGTGTTGCAAACATACCAGGCAGGTCTGCACTACTCTCTTGGCTGTATTAGCAATCTCGGGATGTTCCCAGACTCGTGTTAGCAGTCGAGTGATTGCAAGAGCTCCGACATGCGCCAATCCATGTGTCATCTGGACCATCGCCTGCAAGTAAGCCGCAGGCAATTTCCATTTCTCCATGTCCTTGCTTCTCCAACAACCCTCATCATCTAGTACCCCATCAGCTGCCCATGCCGCAAGTTCTGATTCAGTAGCCGATTTTTGAATATCCAATATTTCTGCTCTAGCATCGCTCCATCGCTCAGCCTGTGATTGTGTCACATACATGGGGGAGCTAGTCCGAGACATAGCCGTTTGTCTCGCTATGCTGTCTGCAAAGGCATTTCCTTGGCCCACTTTATCCGTAATCTTTTTGTGGGCACTACATTTTACTATCGCTACTTTCTTTGGGCAAAGCAACGCGTTTAGGAGATCACGCACTAGTTCTCCGTGCATAATGTGTTCTCCATGAGACGTCAAAAACCCACGCTCTCTCCAGAGTAGCCCGAAGTCATGTGCTACTCCGAAGGCGTACCGGCTGCCTGTGTATATGTTCACACATAGGCCAGCACTCAATTCGCAGGCTCTTGTTAAGGCCATCAGCTCTGCTGCCTGAGCCGATTTCTGTGGTATCCTAGCTGTTTCTACCACTGTCTTAAGTGTCGTGATCGCATAGGCTGCGGAAGTCGTACAATCTGGCAGCCTTAAACACGATCCATCAATCCACAGTTCCCCATCCACATCTGGAAGTGGCACATCCTGTAAGTCGACACGACCCTTTGTCTGTTCCTCGGTCAGGAAAACACAATCGTGATGTTTTTCTTCCTGACCCTCCTCGACCGGATAGGGCAATAAAGTGGCAGAGTTCAGGGTAGCGCATCTTTTCAGTGTAATATGTGGCGCCAAAAGTGTCAGCTCATATCCTGTTAGCCGCGCACTCGTAAGGTATTGGGTCTTTGTTTGATTTAACAGAGCATCTACTGCGTGAGGAACTAGCACCAGCAGTTTGTGTGATAACACTATTCCCTCACTCTGCCGTATGGCTACTGCTGTTGCTGCTACCGCTCGAAAACATCCAGGCAACCCTCGTGCTACAGGATCAAGAATGGCAGAGAAGTATGCACATGGTCTCTGCTTGTCCCCGTGTACCTGTACTAACACTGACAACGCGCACCCATCATTCTCGTGCACGTACAACGTGAAAAGTTTCGTGTAGTCTGGTGTGCCTAACACGGGTGCAGAACAAAGGGCCTGTCTCAACTGTTCAAAAGCCTTCTGACATTCATCTGTCCATTCAAGGGGCATTGGTGTAGCTTTGGACAGTAACGCTAGCAAAGGTTTTATGATGTGTGAAAAACCCATGATCCACTGTCTACAAAAGGACGTCAACCCTATGAAGGCACGTAAATCTCTCTGCGTGCGGGGGACTGGTGTGTCTAAAATTGCTTGAATTCGATCAGATGTTAATGCACGCCCCTCCTTAGACAACAGATGACCGAGGTAGGTCACCTGAGGTCTACAGTATTGGAGCTTTTTCTTCGAAACCTTATGATTGTTCTGTGCCAAAAAGGAAAGAAACGCAATTGTACTTTCTTCACATTGAGCATAAGAGTCTGCAGCAAGCAGGAGGTCATCCACATACTGGATGAGAACAACGCCAGTCTGCAACTCAAAAGAATCTAGCTGCCTTTTCAAAGCCTGGCTGTAGATGCTCGGGCTCTCAGTGTAACCTTGGGGAACACGACAAAATCTATACGATTTATTATTTAACGTGAAGCCAAACAAATATCTGCTATCAGGATGGACAGGGATGGAAAAGAACGCGTTTTTCAAATCAATAACACTAAAGGTTGTGGCCGTTGGTGGTACCAATGTAAGCAAGGTCGTAATGTCGGACACCACCGGGTATTGGGGGATGACAATTTTGTTGATATCTCTCAAGTCAATAATAAACCGATAGACTTTGTCGTCAGTATCTCTCTTAAGGATCGGAAGAATAGGGCTATTACAAACATTATAAGGAACCTCCTCCACTACTCCCGCAGAGATCAAATCCTGAACAATATGTGTCAATGCAATTTCACCTTCTCTTGAAATCTTATACTGTGGCACTCGTGGTAGAGGGGCCCCCTCCTTAACAGTAATGTGTATTGGTGGAATACGCATCTCTCCCACATCCGTATCTGAGGTCGCCCATAACGTGTGCGGTAGAGAGGCCAAAGCTGGAATGTCTAAGATAGTGTAAAACCTATCTGGGTCAGGATAATTGTCATTCAGGATAACCCGCACTCCCTCAGGAGCGCACCGTATCGTTGCTCGAAAATATTTAAGCAAATCAATACCCAGGATATTGTCTGGTGTATGGGGCAATAACAAAAATTGACCAAAACTGAAAAATTTATCAAGACATAGTGCAAGGGGTTTTGACAATGGGCTAGGGGAGGATGTGCCATCGAACCCTACGCATGTAATCATTTCGCCAGACAGGGGAGCCCTCGGAACCAAGTTTTTCGACAAAGCGCTACGAGTGGTAGCCCCTGTGTCGACTAGAAATTGATCAGTAGAACCCAAAATACCCGCTGTTACATATGGACCCTGCTGATCTACCGGCACTTCAATTGATTCCTTGCCCCATCCTACGCAGTCCTATGCATGCACATAATCCTGGTGCTCCACATTCTCACCCTCCGATATCTGATATTGATTCCGTCTATCAAACGTGTTTCGTTCATCCTGGCCACGGCCCCTTTCCTCAACCCTTCCACGATCACTTCCACCACCTCTTGCTCCCGTATAACCTCCTCTCGACCTACCACCTCCTCGACCACGCTGACTACGCTGCTCACGAAGTACCGGACAATCATCAGCCCAATGCCCAAACTCCTTACAGTAGGCACACTGATCCTCCGCTATATCCGTACGACCATACGACGTATTCCCTCCACCTCGTCTACCTCTATCATTCCCTCTGCCCTGTGTTCCCCGAACCTGCGCCAACATCACCTTTGTTTTCAATTCTTTCGCCTTTTTATCAACACTTTCTTTAGCCTCCAATTCCTGCCGCTCATAATACTGAGCCATAGTTAACAAAGACGCAGGGGTCGCCGTGGCCCAGGAACTCTCACTCGACTTCAATCGTTTTGCAATCTCCGGCAGGAGATTAGTCACATACTTATCGACGAACAAATGCCGACCCGTATCGTCTGTTAAAGATTGACCACTGTAATCATGAAATGCCTCCTCGAAGCGTGTAAAGAAATCTGAAACCGTTTCATCGGGCTTTTGTTTGCACGAAGCTAACATAGTCCAATCGATCTTTTTAGAAGGAACAAGCGTTTTTAATTTAATCAAGATAGCCGCCGGAAGGTCTAGAATCAACTGACAAGGCTTACATGCCGGTTCCCTATCTAAATCGGCAGCATTTATTTCTTTCCATGTCCCCCCAAGTATTGTTTCATCATTATTTTTACGAATTTGCCTCCACATATCAGGTGGAAGAATTAACCCAAAAAACAAGTCTATGTCAACAAGAGTCATCACACAAGACGAAATAGCCCCTTCCACCCCTTCATAAAATGCTGCCGGATTTTTCCGAAGGTCAGGTAAGGAATTTTTCAATGCCATAACATCTGCTCTATTCCAAGGCGTATACACCCAATTATATATAAAATATCCCTTTGCATCCTTGGACAATTTATCATCATCTGTACCGTCCCCTTTAGGAGGGACATACAAAGGTGCGGCTTCACGCATAGGCATAACATGCAATGCAGAACTCTTATCTGAACCCCGGAGAGAACACTCCTTAATCTGCTCGTTAGACCCCGGCTCAGACTCCTTTTGCTTCCTTTTCCGCTCCTCCCGCAATCTGGTTGTTTCATCCCGCAGCTGGATCAGTTGCTTGAAAAGGTCGTCAACATCTGCAAGATCAAATAAACCTTTATCCAAATTTTCACGATGTACTGACAAAGCTTTAGGTTCTAACGTATCTGAAAGTTGACGATACGCGGCAACAACTTCATCCGCCAAAGTAGACAGAAAATACAGTAATTCATGATCCGTCCACCCACTCCTCTCCGCAACCACCTCAGCCTGAGAAACACAATTCTTATTCACTTTACGAGCCCAACTACGTAAATGTGCGGACCTCTCCGTAGTAAACCTGAGAGCGGATATACCCTTCTTTTCCACCTTATCCTGCCCATCATCTCCCGAATCTTCAGCTGGAGCCGTTGGCGAAACATACGGAGGCGGTGACCGATCTAGCAATGAAAAATCATCAATTTCATTATTAAGGACAGGATAAAGCGGTCGGCGAATAGGAAATTGACCAGTCGTTTGCAATTTACGTTCCCGTTCCTCCCTCTCTCTTTTCTCCTGAGCCTCTTTTTCCTCAAGCTGTAAAGCCTTATCCCGAGCAGCCTTGCGCTGCTCCTTGTCCGCCAAGGCAACTTCACGCTTCATTCGCTCACGCACCGCTTTCTCCCACATTCGCACACAATCAAACATGTTTTGTCTAGACCTGCGTTGAAACAAACATTGTTCCACAAACTGTACTTTACGTAAATCGAACGACCCATGTAAAGGCCATTGCAATTCAGGATCGATTTTCGTGTACTTATGCCATAATTTACTGTACATAATAGGGGGAAGGCCAAATTTAATATACATCTCCCTGTTCGGTGTCCCTTCGTGGTCGCCAATTTGTAGTAATAAGGGTTCCCAAGGCCTACATGCTCCGTAGATAACCCACTTACACTCAAGAACGATTGGCACGGAAACTGTAAAAGTCAAAGAACAAGTTTATTAAGACCCCATGGGGTGGTGGTACACTCATACAGCACACTTCGGTAATGCAAGAGGTATCACACCGAACACCGGTGTGACCCCGTCTTATATACAGATTTAAGGTAATAAAAAGATAGGCGGCACAAGTTACAACACATTTATGTACATATATGGTCATGTTTTGGAACACAGCCAGCTCATTGGAGGGGGCACAACTCCGCTGGTCAGTTTGGCGCACATTCCTGAGGGGTAACTGGTCAGTCGGGACTGCGCATGTGCAAGCTTGACCAGTACTAAAAATAGCCTGTTGCTGGGCAGACTGACGTGGTCAGTGGTACGGACAACGGACTAAAGGGCACGCCAGCCACGAGGCCGCTTATGGTCTAAGATGGCCGCCGCAACATCCAAAATGGCGTTTTCGTATATAGCCAAGTTAAGGAGGAAAACGTGTAGTTTCAGCTAATCGCTAACGCGGCCATGCCAATTACGACAGACAACCCTTTTAGCGTTTAGCTGAATCTACCTCATAGTGAACATAATCAGGATGTTCGTCCTCGATGTCTATTAACATTATTTGTGTCACCTCTTTATGAAGCATCATTTTGTCATGGGCAAGAGCTCGTCTTGATGGCATACAAGCTGATAGGCACATAGAACATAAAGCTGGGCCACATTGGATACATAGACATACAAAAAACAGTGCCCCCACAATTATACATAGAATCGTTAACAGTTTCCAGCCCCAAGCAGTAAGCATTGACCAGAACCATCCTGAAAGTGTCCAAGTTCCATTGTCCGGGTGTATCTCAGCTGCGATTTTATGGAGCTTTGATATGGCATCATAAACAGATGGAGAATTGTCCGGTATGTACACACAGCAGCTACTTCCGATAATTCTGCATGCCCCCCCACGGTCAGCTAGAACTACATCCAACACCATCCTATTTTGGAGCATAACTATTCTAGAAATCTGGAGTTCTTCAGTGATATTTCCTAGGGCAATGGCAGTGTCATTCGCTACAGCCTCGACAACACGTGTCAATCGTCTTATTTTCCGGCTGTTCAACGCGGCCCCCACGAAGGAAAACAGTCCCATATTGAAGTCCACATACTGTTGTAAGGCGGTATCAGTCTGGTCTATGTCATCCAGAACAACAGTCCGCTTGACTCTATTCAGGACAAAATCGTGATACAGGACGTAGTCATTGTGATACATTGGTGGGGCAATGAATACAGGAGGTAGAACAAACGATACATAACACGTGCCCAACCATCCCAATGGAAGCTGATGATAACCCTTCGTTCCACAAATGAAATACGTGTTTCGAGATGCTACAAACGAGATGCCATTCGGGCTATCAAAAGTAAGTGTAGTGTTGCATTCACTTTTCCCTACCGCAATCGAACCTTTATTTCTAATACACAAATCGGCTTTAGTAGCAATGACATTAATGACATGTGAGCTAGATACATTGATGTTTCGTTGATTGCTGTACACACGCGGGGCAGATACATTGTCGGGCCTGTATTCTTCTCATTCAAATCGAGTACCCTCGGCCCGTGGAAACCCATCCTTGTCATGGGAACATATTTTGTTCAAACGAAAAAGCACCCTCCCTTTTGTTGGCCATCTCAAAGTAAAGAGGAGGGTGTACCAGGCATTGCAGGATCCATTATGCGAGAACGGGAGTGGAATGAGTGGGGTGCCCCCTCTCTTCTGGTGCCCCGGTAACATCCCACACACCCAGCAATTGGAAGTATTAGTCATATTATGCGTGTGATGAAGAATCTGAATAAAACTGTTATTCAGATAAGTTTGCCGATGTCGTTCTTCATGGTAGGGTAAGGTAAAGTGAAAATGTTCAGATGGAGCCGGGGTAGTTGGCAGCAAATGTTCACGTGCAGGCACCACAAGTTCAACTACCCAGGCTATTACAGCTATCACCACAATAGTCAAAACAAAGAGAATGGCACCCAATATTCGCTTATCTCGTGATGCTGATGATGCCATAGTTCAGAAAAGTTCTTGCAAAGTTTCAAATAGTTCAAATTGTTCACAAAGTCTCAAATACACATGTGTGTATACCTAAAAAAAAGAAAAATACGGTGCTGAACTCCGAGGTAGCCGTTGTTTTCTTCTCCGGGCCAAGACGGGTGTCGCTACACTGGCAGAACTGATCCCCCCCCCTTGGAATTCCCGGTCTCCGTTTCACAAACCTGGAGCGGTAACCAACCAGTCATATACAAAAAACCAAAAAATCTTCTTATCGAGGACGCAGGTTGTAGTGCTCTCGTCCGGCAACAGCGTGGTCTGGGAAGGCTCCCTCAACTTCGGCCGACGTCACAGCTGGGCTCTTTTCTTTCTCCAGAATCTCTTTGTAGTCAGTCAGCACAGCAGGAGTCACCAGATCCGGAGAGACACGGCGGCAGTGTGTCGAGTGCACCCACCGCTTCCTGTTGGTCACTCGTACAGCTGTTCGGGTCGCACGGAGGACCTGTTCAGGGCCCTTCCACCTTGGCTCCAAACTGCTTGCTCTCTCAAACGATCGGTTCATCACATGGTCGCCGGGGCGAAGACCATGGCCCTCTCCAGTAGAGTTGTCAGGGAGCGCTTCTCGAACCTGTTGATGAATAGAAAGCAAATCATTTGTTAATCATGCCAAATAGTCGTTCATCATAACACAAGGCACATCATGTATTAATCGCGGCTTGGGCACCCCCCAGATATTCATGGGGCGCCCAAACACCACCTCATATGGTGTAAGGCCAGTTCGTGAATGGGGTACTGATCTGAGAGAGAGCAGTGCTAGCGGCAAAGCATCTGGCCACTTCAACGACGTGGATGCCACAATTTTGGCCAGTTTAAGTTTCAACGTAGCATTGTACCGCTCAACCAGACCTGCCGACTGAGGGTGGAACACAGCGTGGAACTTCTGCTGAATCCCTAACCCCTTCAGTACATACTCCACAATCTTCCCAACAAAATGAGGCCCATTATCGCTCCACAAAAATTTACAAACTCCAAAGCGAGGAAAGAATTCCTTAAGCAACACCTTAGCCGTTGTTAGGGCTGTGTTGTCTTTCGTGGGGAAGGCCTCAACCCATTTGCTAAAGGCGCATACCACCACCAGGACGTACTTCAGGTTGTTGCAGCGCTCGAGTTGGATGTAATCCATTTGGAGTACCTCAAATGGTGCAGAGGGTGGAACAAACCCTCCTTTCGGAGTATGGGTCCCCTTTCCAGGATTGTGTTGCAAACATACCAGGCAGGTCTGCACTACTCTCTTGGCTGTATTAGCAATCTTGGGATGTTCCCAGACTCGTGTTAGCAGTCGAGTGATTGCAAGAGCTCCGACATGCGCCAATCCATGTGTCATCTGGACCATCGCCTGCAAGTAAGCCGCAGGCAATTTCCATTTCTCCATGTCCTTGCTTCTCCAACAACCCTCATCATCTAGTACCCCATCAGCTGCCCATGCCGCAAGTTCTGATTCAGTAGCCGATTTTTGAATATCCAATATTTCTGCTCTAGCATCGCTCCATCGCTCAGCCTGTGATTGTGTCACATACATGGGGGAGCTAGTCCGAGACAAAGCCGTTTGTCTCGCTATGCTGTCTGCAAAGGCATTTCCTTGGCCCACTTTATCCGTAATCTTTTTGTGGGCACTACATTTTACTATCGCTACTTTCTTTGGGCAAAGCAACGCGTTTAGGAGATCACGCACTAGTTCTCCGTGCATAATGTGTTCTCCATGAAACGTCAAAAACCCACGCTCTCTCCAGAGTAGCCCGAAGTCATATGCTACTCCGAAGGCGTACCGGCTGTCTGTGTATATGTTCACACATAGGCCAGCACTCAATTCGCTGGCTCTTGTTAAGGCTATCAGCTCTGCTGCCTGAGCCGATTTCTGTGGTATCCTAGCTGTTTCTACCACTGTCTTAAGTGTCGTGATCGCATAGGCTGCGGAAGTCGTACCATCTGGCAGCCTTAAACACGATCCATCAACCCACAGTTCCCCATCCACATCTGGAAGTGGCACATCCTGTAAGTCGACACGACCCTTTGTCTGTTCCTCGGTCAGGAAAACACAATCGTGATGTTTTTCTTCCTGACCCTCCTCGACCGGATAGGGCAATAAAGTGGCAGAGTTCAGGGTAGCGCATCTTTTCAGTGTAATATGTGGCGCCAAAAGTGTCAGCTCATATCCTGTTAGCCGCGCACTCGTAAGGTATTGGGTCTTTGTTTGATTTAACAGAGCATCTACTGCGTGAGGAACTAGCACCAGCAGTTTGTGTGATAACACTATTCCCTCACTCTGCCGTATGGCTACTGCTGTTGCTGCTACCGCTCGAAAACATCCAGGCAACCCTCGTGCTACTGGATCAAGAATGGCAGAGAAGTATGCACATGGCCTCTGCTTGTCCCCGTGTACCTGTACTAACACTGACAACGCGCACCCATCATTCTCGTGCACGTACAACGTGAAAAGTTTTGTGTAGTCTGGTGTGCCTAACACGGGTGCAGAACAAAGGGCCTGTCTCAACTGTTCAAAAGCCTTCTGACATTCATCTGTCCATTCAAGGGGCATTGGTGTAGCTTTGGACAGTAACGCTAGCAAAGGTTTTATGATGTGTGAAAAACCCATGATCCACTGTCTACAAAAGGACGTCAACCCTATGAAGGCACGTACATCTCTCTGCGTGCGGGGGACTGGTGTGTCTAAAATTGCTTGAATTCGATCAGATGTTAATGCACGCCCCTCCTTAGACAACAGATGACCGAGGTAGGTCACCTGAGGTCTACAGTATTGGAGCTTTTTCTTCGAAACCTTATGATTGTTCTGTGCCAAAAAGGAAAGAAACGCAATTGTACTTTCTTCACATTGAGCATAAGAGTCTGCAGCAAGCAGGAGGTCATCCACATACTGGATGAGAACAACGCCAGTCTGCAACTCAAAAGAATCTAGCTGCCTTTTCAAAGCCTGGCTGTAGATGCTCGGGCTCTCAGTGTAACCTTGGGGAACACGACAAAATCTATACGATTTATTATTTAACGTGAAGCCAAACAAATATCTGCTATCAGGATGGACAGGGATGGAAAAGAACGCGTTTTTCAAATCAATAACACTAAAGGTTGTGGCCGTTGGTGGTACCAATGTAAGCAAGGTCGTAATGTCGGACACCACCGGGTATTGGGGGATGACAATTTTGTTGATATCTCTCAAGTCAATAATAAACCGATAGACTTTGTCGTCAGTATCTCTCTTAAGGATCGGAAGAATAGGGCTATTACAAACATTATAAGGAACCTCCTCCACTACTCCCGCAGAGATCCAATCCTGAACAATATGTGTCAATGCAATTTCACCTTCTCTTGAAATCTTATACTGTGGCACTCGTGGTAGAGGGGCCCCCTCCTTAACAGTAATGTGTATTGGTGGAATACGCATCTCTCCCACATCCGTATCTGAGGTCGCCCATAACGTGTGCGGTAGAGAGGCCAAAGCTGGAATGTCTAAGATAGTGTAAAACCTATCTGGGTCAGGATAATTGTCATTCAGGATAACCCGCACTCCCTCAGGAGCGCACCGTATCGTTGCTCGAAAATATTTAAGCAAATCAATACCCAGGATATTGTCTGGTGTATGGGGCGATAACAAAAATTGACCAAAACTGAAAAATTTATCAAGACATAGTGCAAGGGGTTTTGACAATGGGCTAGGGGAGGATGTGCCATCGAACCCTACGCATGTAATCATTTCGCCAGACAGGGGAGCCCTCGGAACCAAGTTTTTCGACAAAGCGCTACGAGTAGCCCCTGTGTTGACTAGAAATTGATCAGTAGAACCCAAAATACCCGCTGTTACATATGGACCCTGCTGATCTACCGGCACTTCAATTGATTCCTTGCCCCATCCTACGCAGTCCTATGCATGCACATAATCCTGGTGCTCCACATTCTCACCCTCCGATATCTGATATTGATTCCGTCTATCAAACGTGTTTCGTTCATCCTGGCCACGGCCCCTTTCCTCAACCCTTCCACGATCACTTCCACCACCTCTTGCTCCCGTATAACCTCCTCTCGACCTACCACCTCCTCGACCACGCTGACTACGCTGCTCACGAAGTACCGGACAATCATCAGCCCAATGCCCAAACTCCTTACAGTAGGCACACTGATCCTCCGCTATATCCGTACGACCATACGACGTATTCCCTCCACCTCGTCTACCTCTATCATTCCCTCTGCCCTGTGTTCCCCGAACCTGCGCCAACATCACCTTTGTTTTCAATTCTTTCGCCTTTTTATCAACACTTTCTTTAGCCTCCAATTCCTGCCGCTCATAATACTGAGCCATAGTTAACAAAGACGCAGGGGTCGCCGTGGCCCAGGAACTCTCACTCGACTTCAATCGTTTTGCAATCTCCGGTAGGAGATTAGTCACATACTTATCGACGAACAAATGCCGACCCGTATCGTCTGTTAAAGATTGACCACTGTAATCATGAAATGCCTCCTCGAAGCGTGTAAAGAAATCTGAAACCGTTTCATCGGGCTTTTGTTTGCACGAAGCTAACATAGTCCAATCGATCTTTTTAGAAGGAACAAGCGTTTTTAATTTAATCAAGATAGCCGCCGGAAGGTCTAGAATCAACTGACAAGGCTTACATGCCGGTTCCCTATCTAAATCGGCAGCATTTATTTCTTTCCATGTCCCCCCAAGTATTGTTTCATCATTATTTTTACGAATTTGCCTCCACATATCAGGTGGAAGAATTAACCCAAAAAACAAGTCTATGTCAACAAGAGTCATCACACAAGACGAAATAGCCCCTTCCACCCCTTCATAAAATGCTGCCGGATTTTTCCGAAGGTCAGGTAAGGAATTTTTCAATGCCATAACATCTGCTCTATTCCAAGGCGTATACACCCAATTATATATAAAATATCCCTTTGCATCCTTGGACAATTTATCATCATCTGTACCGTCCCCTTTAGGAGGGACATACAAAGGTGCGGCTTCACGCATAGGCATAACATGCAATGCAGAACTCTTATCTGAACCCCGGAGAGAACACTCCTTAATCTGCTCGTTAGACCCCGGCTCAGACTCCTTTTGCTTCCTTTTCCGCTCCTCCCGCAATCTGGTTGTTTCATCCCGCAGCTGGATCAGTTGCTTGAAAAGGTCGTCAACATCTGCAAGATCAAATAAACCTTTATCCAAATTTTCACGATGTACTGACAAAGCTTTAGGTTCTAACGTATCTGAAAGTTGACGATACGCGGCAACAACTTCATCCGCCAAAGTAGACAGAAAATACAGTAATTCATGATCCGTCCACCCACTCCTCTCCGCAACCACCTCAGCCTGAGAAACACAATTCTTATTCACTTTACGAGCCCAACTACGTAAATGTGCGGACCTCTCCGTAGTAAACCTGAGAGCGGATATACCCTTCTTTTCCACCTTATCCTGCCCATCATCTCCCGAATCTTCAGCTGGAGCCGTTGGCGAAACATACGGAGGCGGTGACCGATCTAGCAATGAAAAATCATCAATTTCATTATTAAGGACAGGATAAAGCGGTCGGCGAATAGGAAATTGACCAGTCGTTTGCAATTTACGTTCCCGTTCCTCCCTCTCTCTTTTCTCCTGAGCCTCTTTTTCCTCAAGCTGTAAAGCCTTATCCCGAGCAGCCTTGCGCTGCTCCTTGTCCGCCAAGGCAACTTCACGCTTCATTCGCTCACGCACCGCTTTCTCCCACATTCGCACACAATCAAACATGTTTTGTCTAGACCTGCGTTGAAACAAACATTGTTCCACAAACTGTACTTTACGTAAATCGAACGACCCATGTAAAGGCCATTGCAATTCAGGATCGATTTTCGTGTACTTATGCCATAATTTACTGTACATAATAGGGGGAAGGCCAAATTTAATATACATCTCCCTGTTCGGTGTCCCTTCGTGGTCGCCAATTTGTAGTAATAAGGGTTCCCAAGGCCTACATGCTCCGTAGATAACCCACTTACACTCAAGAACGATTGGCACGGAAACTGTAAAAGTTTATTAAGACCCCATGGGGTGGTGGTACACTCATACAGCACACTTCGGTAATGCAAGAGGTATCACACCGAACACCGGTGTGACCCCGTCTTATATACAGATTTAAGGTAATAAAAAGATAGGCGGCACAAGTTACAACACATTTATGTACATATATGGTCATGTTTTGGAACACAGCCAGCTCATTGGAGGGGGCACAACTCCGCTGGTCAGTTTGGCGCACATTCCTGAGGGGTAACTGGTCAGTCGGGACTGCGCATGTGCAAGCTTGACCAGTACTAAAAATAGCCTGTTGCTGGGCAGACTGACGTGGTCAGTGGTACGGACAACGGACTAAAGGGCACGCCAGCCACGAGGCCGCTTATGGTCTAAGATGGCCGCCGCAACATCCAAAATGGCGTTTTCGTATATAGCCAAGTTAAGGAGGAAAACGTGTAGTTTCAGCTAATCGCTAACGCGGCCATGCCAATTACGACAGACAACCCTTTTAGCGTTTAGCTGAATCTACCTCATAGTGAACATAATCAGGATGTTCGTCCTCGATGTCTATTAACATTATTTGTGTCACCTCTTTATGAAGCATCATTTTGTCATGGGCAAGAGCTCGTCTTGATGGTATACAAGCTGATAGGCACATAGAACATAAAGCTGGGCCACATTGGATACATAGACATACAAAAAACAGTGCCCCCACAATTATACATAGAATCGTTAACAGTTTCCAGCCCCAAGCAGTAAGCATTGACCAGAACCATCCTGAAAGTGTCCAAGTTCCATTGTCCGGGTGTATCTCAGCTGCGATTTTATGGAGCTTTGATATGGCATCATAAACAGATGGAGAATTGTCCGGTATGTACACACAGCAGCTACTTCCGATAATTCTGCATGCCCCCCCACGGTCAGCTAGAACTACATCCAACACCATCCTATTTTGGAGCGTAACTATTCTAGAAATCTGGAGTTCTTCAGTGATATTTCCTAGGGCAATGGCAGTGTCATTCGCTACAGCCTCGACAACACGTGTCAATCGTCTTATTTTCCGGCTGTTCAACGCGGCCCCCACGAAGGAAAACAGTCCCATATTGAAGTCCACATACTGTTGTAAGGCGGTATCAGTCTGGTCTATGTCATCCAGAACAACAGTCCGCTTGACTCTATTCAGGACAAAATCGTGATACAGGACGTAGTCATTGTGATACATTGGTGGGGCAATGAATACAGGAGGTAGAACAAACGATACATAACACGTGCCCAACCATCCCAATGGAAGCTGATGATAACCCTTCGTTCCACAAATGAAATACGTGTTTTGAGATGCTACAAACGAGATGCCATTCGGGCTATCAAAAGTAAGTGTAGTGTTGCATTCACTTTTCCCTACCGCAATCGAACCTTTATTTCTAATACACAAATCGGCTTTAGTAGCAATGACATTAATGACATGTGAGCTAGATACATTGATGTTTCGTTGATTGCTGTACACACGCGGGGCAGATACATTGTCGGGCCTGTATTCTTCTCATTCAAATCGAGTACCCTCGGCCCGTGGAAACCCATCCTTGTCATGGGAACATATTTTGTTCAAACGAAAAAGCACCCCCCCTTTTGTTGGCCATCTCAAAGTAAAGAGGAGGGTGTACCAGGCATTGCAGGATCCATGATGCGAGAACGGGAGTGGAATGAGTGGGGTGCCCCCTCTCTTCTGGTGCCCCGGTAACATCCCACACACCCAGCAATTGGAAGTATTAGTCATATTATGCGTGTGATGAAGAATCTGAATAAAACTGTTATTCAGATAAGTTTGCCGATGTCGTTCTTCATGGTAGGGTAAGGTAAAGTGAAAATGTTCAGATGGAGCCGGGGTAGTTGGCAGCAAATGTTCACGTGCAGGCACCACAAGTTCAACTACCCAGGCTATTACAGCTATCACCACAATAGTCAAAACAAAGAGAATGGCACCCAATATTCGCTTATCTCGTGATGCTGATGATGCCATAGTTCAGAAAAGTTCTTGCAAAGTTTCAAATAGTTCAAATTGTTCACAAAGTCTCAAATACACATGTGTGTATACCTTTAAAAAAGAAAAATACGGTGCTGAACTCCGAGGTAGCCGTTGTTTTCTTCTCCGGGCCAAGACGGGTGTCGCTACACTGGCAGAACTGATCCCCCCCCCTTGGAATTCCCGGTCTCCGTTTCACAAACCTGGAGCGGTAACCAACCAGTCATATACAAAAAACCAAAAAATCTTCTTATCGAGGACGCAGGTTGTAGTGCTCTCGTCCGGCAACAGCGTGGTCTGGGAAGGCTCCCTCAACTTCGGCCGACGTCACAGCTGGGCTCTTTTCTTTCTCCAGAATCTCTTTGTAGTCAGTCAGCACAGCAGGAGTCACCAGATCCGGAGAGACACGGCGGCAGTGTGTCGAGTGCACCCACCGCTTCCTGTTGGTCACTCGTACAGCGGTTCGGGTCGCACGGAGGACCTGTTCAGGGCCCTTCCACCTTGGCTCCAAACTGCTTGCTCTCTCAAACGATCGGATCATCACATGGTCGCCGGGGCGAAGACCATGGCCCTCTCCAGTAGAGTTGTCAGGGAGCGCTTCTCGAACCTGTTGATGAATAGAAAGCAAATCATTTGTTAATCGTGCCAAATAGTCGTTCATCATAACACAAGGCACATCATGTATTAATCGCGGCTTGGGCACCCCCCAGATATTCATGGGGCGCCCAAACACCACCTCATATGGTGTAAGGCCAGTTCGTGAATGGGGTACTGATCTGAGAGAGAGCAGTGCTAGTGGCAAAGCATCTGGCCACTTCAACGACGTGGATGCCACAATTTTGGCCAGTTTAAGTTTCAACGTAGCATTGTACCGCTCAACCAGACCTGCCGACTGAGGGTGGAACACAGCGTGGAACTTCTGCTGAATCCCTAACCCCTTCAGTACATACTCCACAATCTTCCCAACAAAATGAGGCCCATTATCGCTCCACAAAAATTTACAAACTCCAAAGCGAGGAAAGAATTCCTTAAGCAACACCTTAGCCGTTGTTAGGGCTGTGTTGTCTTTCGTGGGGAAGGCCTCAACCCATTTGCTAAAGGCGCATACCACCACCAGGACGTACTTCAGGTTGTTGCAGCGCTCGAGTTGGATGTAATCCATTTGGAGTACCTCAAATGGTGCAGAGGGTGGAACAAACCCTCCTTTCGGAGTATGGGTCCCCTTTCCAGGATTGTGTTGCAAACATACCAGGCAGGTCTGCACTACTCTCTTGGCTGTATTAGCAATCTCGGGATGTTCCCAGACTCGTGTTAGCAGTCGAGTGATTGCAAGAGCTCCGACATGCGCCAATCCATGTGTCATCTGGACCATCGCCTGCAAGTAAGCCGCAGGCAATTTCCATTTCTCCATGTCCTTGCTTCTCCAACAACCCTCATCATCTAGTACCCCATCAGCTGCCCATGCCGCAAGTTCTGATTCAGTAGCCGATTTTTGAATATCCAATATTTCTGCTCTAGCATCGCTCCATCGCTCAGCCTGTGATTGTGTCACATACATGGGGGAGCTAGTCCGAGACATAGCCGTTTGTCTCGCTATGCTGTCTGCAAAGGCATTTCCTTGGCCCACTTTATCCGTAATCTTTTTGTGGGCACTACATTTTACTATCGCTACTTTCTTTGGGCAAAGCAACGCGTTTAGGAGATCACGCACTAGTTCTCCGTGCATAATGTGTTCTCCATGAGACGTCAAAAACCCACGCTCTCTCCAGAGTAGCCCGAAGTCATATGCTACTCCGAAGGCGTACCGGCTGTCTGTGTATATGTTCACACATAGGCCAGCACTCAATTCGCAGGCTCTTGTTAAGGCTATCAGCTCTGCTGCCTGAGCCGATTTCTGTGGTATCCTAGCTGTTTCTACCACTGTCTTAAGTGTCGTGATCGCATAGGCTGCGGAAGTCGTACCATCTGGCAGCCTTAAACACGATCCATCAACCCACAGTTCCCCATCCACATCTGGAAGTGGCACATCCTGTAAGTCGACACGACCCTTTGTCTGTTCCTCGGTCAGGAAAACACAATCGTGATGTTTTTCTTCCTGACCCTCCTCGACCGGATAGGGCAATAAAGTGGCAGAGTTCAGGGTAGCGCATCTTTTCAGTGTAATATGTGGCGCCAAAAGTGTCAGCTCATATCCTGTTAGCCGCGCACTCGTAAGGTATTGGGTCTTTGTTTGATTTAACAGAGCATCTACTGCGTGAGGAACTAGCACCAGCAGTTTGTGTGATAACACTATTCCCTCACTCTGCCGTATGGCTACTGCTGTTGCTGCTACCGCTCGAAAACATCCAGGCAACCCTCGTGCTACAGAATCAAGAATGGCAGAGAAGTATGCACATGGTCTCTGCTTGTCCCCGTGTACCTGTACTAACACTGACAACGCGCACCCATCATTCTCGTGCACGTACAACGTGAAAAGTTTCGTGTAGTCTGGTGTGCCTAACACGGGTGCAGAACAAAGGGCCTGTCTCAACTGTTCAAAAGCCTTCTGACATTCATCTGTCCATTCAAGGGGCATTGGTGTAGCTTTGGACAGTAACGCTAGCAAAGGTTTTATGATGTGTGAAAAACCCATGATCCACTGTCTACAAAAGGACATCAACCCTATGAAGGCACGTACATCTCTCTGCGTGCGGGGGACTGGTGTGTCTAAAATTGCTTGAATTCGATCAGATGTTAATGCACGCCCCTCCTTAGACAACAGATGACCGAGGTAGGTCACCTGAGGTCTACAGTATTGGAGCTTTTTCTTCGAAACCTTATGATTGTTCTGTGCCAAAAAGGAAAGCAACGCAATTGTACTTTCTTCACATTGAGCATAAGAGTCTGCAGCAAGCAGGAGGTCATCCACATACTGGATGAGAACAACGCCAGTCTGCAACTCAAAAGAATCTAGCTGCCTTTTCAAAGCCTGGCTGTAGATGCTCGGGCTCTCAGTGTAACCTTGGGGAACACGACAAAATCTATACGATTTATTATTTAATGTGAAGCCAAACAAATATCTGCTATCAGGATGGACAGGGATGGAAAAGAACGCGTTTTTCAAATCAATAACACTAAAGGTTGTGGCCGTTGGTGGTACCAATGTAAGCAAGGTCGTAATGTCGGACACCACCGGGTATTGGGGGATGACAATTTTGTTGATCTCTCTCAAGTCAATAATAAACCGATAGACTTTGTCGTCAGTATCTCTCTTAAGGATCGGAAGAATAGGGCTATTACAAACATTATAAGGAACCTCCTCCACTACTCCCGCAGAGATCAAATCCTGAACAATATGTGTCAATGCAATTTCACCTTCTCTTGAAATCTTATACTGTGGCACTCGTGGTAGAGGGGCCCCCTCCTTAACAGTAATGTGTATTGGTGGAATACGCATCTCTCCCACATCCGTATCTGAGGTCGCCCATAACGTGTGCGGTAGAGAGGCCAAAGCTGGAATGTCTAAGATAGTGTAAAACCTATCTGGGTCAGGATAATTGTCATTCAGGATAACCCGCACTCCCTCAGGAGCGCACCGTATCGTTGCTCGAAAATATTTAAGCAAATCAAAACCCAGGATATTGTCTGGTGTATGGGGCGATAACAAAAATTGACCAAAACTGAATAATTTATCAAGACATAGTGCAAGGGGTTTTGACAATGGGCTAGGGGAGGGTGTGCCATCGAACCCTACGCATGTAATCATTTCGCCAGACAGGGGAGCCCTCGGAACCAAGTTTTTCGACAAAGCGCTACGAGTAGCCCCTGTGTCGACTAGAAATTGATCAGTAGAACCCAAAATACCCGCTGTTACATATGGAACCTGCTGATCTACCGGCACTTCAATTGATTCCTTACCCCATCCTACGTAGTCCTATGCATGCACATAATCCTGGTGCTCCACATTCTCACCCTCCGATATCTGATATTGATTCCGTCTATCAAACGTGTTTCGTTCATCCTGGCCACGGCCCCTTTCCTCAACCCTTCCACGATCACTTCCACCACCTCTTGCTCCCGTATAACCTCCTCTTGACCTACCACCTCCTCGACCACGCTGACTACGCTGCTCACGAAGTACCGGACAATCATCAGCCCAATGCCCAAACTCCTTACAGTAGGCACACTGATCCTCCGCTATATCCGTACGACCATACGACGTATTCCCTCCACCTCGTCTACCTCTACCATTCCCTCTGCCCTGTGATCCCCGAACCTGCGCCAACATCACCTTCGTTTTCAATTCTTTCGCCTTTTTATCAACACTTTCTTTAGCCTCCAATTCCTGCCGCTCATAATACTGAGCCATAGTTAACAAAGACGCAGGGGTCGCCGTGGCCCAGGAACTCTCACTCGACTTCAATCGTTTTGCAATCTCCGGTAGGAGATTAGCCACATACTTATCGACGAACAAATGCCGACCCGTATCGTCTGTTAAAGATTGACCACTGTAATCATGAAATGCCTCCTCGAAGCGTGTAAAGAAATCTGAAACCGTTTCATCGGGCTTTTGTTTGCACGAAGCTAACATAGTCCAATCGATCTTTTTAGAAGGAACAAGCGTTTTTAATTTAATCAAGATAGCCGCCGGAAGGTCTAGAATCAACTGACAAGGCTTACATGCCGGTTCCCTATCTAAATCGGCAGCATTTATTTCTTTCCATGTCCCCCCAAGTATTGTTTCATCATTATTTTTACGAATTTGCCTCCACATATCAGGTGGAAGAATTAACCCAAAAAACAAGTCTATGTCAACAAGAGTCATCACACAAGACGAAATAGCCCCTTCCACCCCTTCATAAAATGCTGCCGGATTTTTCCGAAGGTCAGGTAAGGAATTTTTCAATGCCATAACATCTGCTCTATTCCAAGGCGTATACACCCAATTATATATAAAATATCCCTTTGCATCCTTGGACAATTTATCATCATCTGTACCGTCCCCTTTAGGAGGGACATACAAAGGTGCGGCTTCACGCATAGGCATAACATGCAATGCAGAACTCTTATCTGAACCCCGGAGAGAACACTCCTTAATCTGCTTGTTAGACCCCGGCTCAGACTCCTTTTGCTTCCTTTTCCGCTCCTCCCGCAATCTGGTTGTTTCATCCCGCAGCTGGATCAGTTGCTTGAAAAGGTCGTCAACATCTGCAAGATCAAATAAACCTTTATCCAAATTTTCATGATGTACTGACAAAGCTTTAGGTTCTAACGTATCTGAAAGTTGACGATACGCGGCAACAACTTCATCCGCCAAAGTAGACAGAAAATACAGTAATTCATGATCCGTCCACCCACTCCTCTCCGCAACCACCTCAGCCTGAGAAACACAATTCTTATTCACTTTACGAGCCCAACTACGTAAATGTGCGGACCTCTCCGTAGTAAACCTGAGAGCGGATATACCCTTCTTTTCCACCTTATCCTGCCCATCATCTCCCGAATCTTCAGCTGGAGCCGTTGGCGAAACATACGGAGGCGGTGACCGATCTAGCAATGAAAAATCATCAATTTTATTATTAAGGACAGGATAAAGCGGTCGGCGAATAGGAAATTGACCAGTCGTTTGCAATTTACGTTCCCGTTCCTCCCTCTCTCTTTTCTCCTGAGCCTCTTTTTCCTCAAGCTGTAAAGCCTTATCCCGAGCAGCCTTGCGCTGCTCCTTGTCCGCCAAGGCAACTTCACGCTTCATTCGCTCACGCACCGCTTTCTCCCACATTCGCACACAATCAAACATGTTTTGTCTAGACCTGCGTTGAAACAAACATTGTTCCACAAACTGTACTTTACGTAAATCGAACGACCCATGTAGAGGCCATTGCAATTCAGGATCGATTTTCGTGTACTTATGCCATAATTTACTGTACATAATAGGGGGAAGGCCAAATTTAATATACATCTCCCTGTTCGGTGTTCCTTCTGGGGGAGCCGGCTGCGCTTCTGCTAACCTAATTGTGGTATCATTTCCAAGACAGCACATCCCTCGGAGTGTGCTGAAAACAGGCATGTTCAAAAAGTATCACGAAAGCGTGACACCGTATAAAATGGCACTTACAGTACTTCACACAAATGTGCCGCTCAGAGGAAAAAAAACAAAGTTAGAGAAACATCTCTACATGCCTGCCTATGTGAAGTGCACTACACATATAGATTCAAAGATCACAAATTCACAAACGTTAGCTAACTCAAATCAAATCATAGATCATAGGACTTCGGCAAGCGTCCGAAGACTACCTTACCGATCACAAATCATAGAACTTCAGTAAGCGTCCGAAGACTACCTTACCGAACACAAATCTTACCCAAATTCTCAAAGGACCAGATTCCAACTGCCAAGGTCTTGTGATCAAATCAGCCAAACGGCACTTTCCCAGCAACGCAGACACTCGAAAACTCAGTCGGAGACCGGCGCCACCTGGAAGGTCAGATCGGAAGGAAAGGAAAAAACACCGTGGGAGCCAAGACTCGGGTCACTCAGTGGCAGCGCGTCCATGGTGAGTTTCCAAGCCTTCGTCACGACCTCTCCTTCGGGCATCCGAGTCGCCGATGAGTCCCTTCGTGGTCGCCAATTTGTAGTAATAAGGGTTCCCAAGGCCTACATGCTCCGTAGATAACCCACTTACACTCAAGAACGATTGGCACGGAAACTGTAAAAGTCAAAGAACAAGTTTATTAAGACCCCATGGGGTGGTGGTACACTCATACAGCACCCTTCGGTAATGCAAGAGGTATCACACCGAACACCGGTGTGACCCCGTCTTATATACAGATTTAAGGTAATAAAAAGATAGGCGGCACAAGTTACAACACATTTATGTACATATATGGTCATGTTTTGGAACACAGCCAGCTCATTGGAGGGGGCACAACTCCGCTGGTCAGTTTGGCGCACATTCCTGAGGGGTAACTGGTCAGTCGGGACTGAGCATGTGCAAGCTTGACCAGTACTAAAAATAGCCTGTTGCTGGGCAAACTGACGTGGCCAGTGGTACGGACAACGGACTAAAGGGCACGCCAGCCACGAGGCCGCTTATGGTCTAAGATGGCCGCCGCAACATCCAAAATGGCGTTTTCGTATATAGCCAAGTTAAGGAGGAAAACGTGTAGTTTCAGCTAATCGCTAACGCGGCCATGCCAATTACGACACTTGCCCTACCTGTAACGCCCCTAAATTCAGTATTTACGGGCTCCCTGAACCTTCCTTCCTCAGATCCCGATAAGAAATGAAGAAAGAAGATCAAGAAGAAGAAGACCTGCCGTGCAGCTGCTAACAACTGGACGACAACAACTGACTTGGCCCCAGCCCTACCGGCCTGTCGATCCTGGAACCTGCTCCTGCCTAATCCCGGCGACTCCTGCGGACAGCAACCTTGGGACACCCAGAGGACCTGCCTACCTTGACCCTCCTAAAGATTGGGACTCCCTTCAGCCAAGGCTCTGCTGCAACAACCCCCCCCTGGTGCCAGCCAGGAAGCTCCGGACCAGCCCACTCTGCACCTGCCGAGCCCGGCCCGTGTTAAAGTAAACCAAGACCATGAGGACGTCCCCCCGGCGACTGGGACCCGAAGTCCAGTGCCCCAAGACCCTCCTCGAAGAACCAGATGACGCCTGCCGACTCAGATGCAGGGGCCACCCAAACCGCGACCAGCTGAGGGTAAGCTTTTCAGACGCCCAAAGGCACCCCTGCACCCGGTGCCCTACAGCCCCCTGTGCCTCCCTTTGGGGTACCTACCTGTGCTCCAAGATCCCAACTTACCTCTCGAAGTGCTGGTCGCCCCTGGAGAGACTCCATCCCCAAGCCTGCAGCCTTTGCTCCCATTTGACCTTTCCCATTGGATAACAGTGAGCGCCCGACTGCTCAAAAGCTCCCTGCACCCAGCCGCCTGTGTGCCGCTAGCTGTGCCACCTTTGTCCTATCCTACTTCCCCCCTTGCCCTGAACTAGTGACCAGGAGCCCAGCTCCCACAGCCGTGTGGCTTGCTAGCCAGCAGCCAGCAACCGGAGGCCCCCTTTCCCTCATTGGATAACATTGGGACTAACTACCTCTGCACCCAGCCGCCCCTGTGCCGCTGAGGGTGAACCAACTGTACTTACCTGACACTGGGGGACCCCTGAGTCTACACCCAGAACCCCGACTTCACCAGCCAAGTACTCACCTGGAAACTGGTAACTCACGTACCTGCCATTGGATAACTGACTTATTTGACTCGAAAAATCCTCCAAGTGTGAAGTTTTGGAAACTAAAATTATTCATATAAAATCACCCGAATTCCAAATTCCGAAGTACTTACCTGTGGAGAAGCCAGTACTGTACCTTGTAGCTCAGTACTGAATGGCTAAAGTAATCCTTACCGGGTTTAGTAGTAATCTGTATTTTCTCCATAGGAATCCATTGTCTGCTTTTCTATGAATTTTCTTCTGTCTACTTTTGAAAACTTGAAATATTCTGTAAAAATCATATGAAATACTGAAACGCAATTACTTACCTGTTTTAAGTTGAGACCCCAGTGCTGGCCCTAGGAGCCCAGCACTGGATTACAAAAGTAACGAGATCATACATTACCTGCAACCTGAATTTTCTCCCATTGGATAACATTGCCAGATTTACATCGAAAAGTTTCTGTGTGAAATTTTAAAACAGCTTTATATTCCTGAAAATTCACTACAGTAACTAAAACGTTTTTACTAAATTGGTTTCAGGTTAGACCCCAGGACTGAATCCAGGATCTAGTCCTGGAACTACTAAAGTCATCTGCAAAGTAATCAACCAGACTTATATGATGAAAACCCATTGAATTCAATGCTATAGTTTGTTTACAATTGTGTTGCCTACTGCAACCCCTGTATCTATTGTGTTCACAGAGTTTTATTGCCTCTTTGCAAAGTAATTACATGAGGGTACTCATATCGAGAAAAGTATAATTTTATGCCTGTTGGTTCTAAAAAATAAAACAACTATATATTTTGATATAAAAACAATTGGCCTGGAGTTCAGTCCTTGAGTGTGTGAAATCCTTTGCTGGCTGAATGTGTACAACAAACGCTTTACACTGTCCTCGGGTACTGCCTTACTGCTCGACCAAGCTACCACTTTAGAGAGTAAGGTCAGCCCTGACTTTAACCTCTTTTATACCTCTGGGGGTTGTGGACTCTATACACACTGTACCTTATTCTGGTCCAGTATATATAAAGACACTTTCTTGATTGCTCAAAGTAGCCTGAGGTCAAAATCATAGCGTCACCCAGTGCTGCTGAACTGATTCCCAAACTTGAAAAGATCGTGTTGACCCATGGCCTCATCCAGGACTTAAGAATGGATAATGGACCCCCCTTCCAAGGGCAGGAACTGGCAACTTACCTCGCTGCGCTGAGTATCTGACTCCAGAGGATTACCCCAAGGTGGTCCCAAGCTAATGGGGAAGTAGAAAGGTTTATGCAGACTTTTAACAAAGTGCTACGCATTGCTCACGACAAGGGTCAGTCAGTAGAACGAGCCATCTTCACGTTCTTACGGAGTTACCCTCAGAAACCCCACACCAACACGGGAGTGGCCCGGTGCATCTGCTCATGGGAAGGGTAGTCACTGACTCAATCCCACATCACCCCCAGTGGCACCCTGAGGTACATGACAACGCTCAAGTGGATGCCCGACGTCTACCGGCCCATGCTTAAGTCAGTCAAAGGCAGCGTGCGCAAACTGGGCTGCTTGCAAAGGGTAACTTGGTGCTACCCAAAAACAGGGTGACCAGCGGCAAATTCCAATTGGCCTACGAAAAGAGCCTGTGGACTGTTGTGGACGTGCAGGGTACCCGAATCATTACGACGCAAGGAAGAGAGAGTGTGACCAGAAATGTATCATACTTTAAGAAGTACCAGCTGGTGTTGTCACCACCAGAGACGGCCCAGGATGACCGTGACCCAGGTGACCTGGCATCTGCAGAGGCGAGTAGGGACATGAGAGCCAAAATATCAGAACCTGGGGGTCAGGGTGAAGTCCCTGACAGTGTCCTGATTGTGACGACGGGCCTGTGAATGAGTCATCTGAAGAAGAGCCAGCTGGCCTCCTGGGTGACCAAGGTGCATTACAGTCTGGTTTGGAAGCACGAGAGACCCTGGAGCGTGGTAGGTCCCAGTACTGCCTGCGAGAAAATCCGAAGCCCACTCGCCTCTTGAGAGACTTTCACATAAGACTGTTCTCAATTACATGGTTAAAATGTTGCTCAGATCGAGCTAGCAATTATTGACATGCCAAGAATGGTTAGGTGCGGTGGCTACAAACTAGTATTTGGTTTTATGTTTGGTGGGGAGGAGTGTTGTGGTGGGCCTGTGACGCAACAGACACACCACGTAGGGTCATGTGACCCAGTTGTAATCAATGGGTGACGCTTGTGCATAAGGCCAGATGGGCGTAGAACGTCGGTAACCCCTAAAGCACATTCCTGGCTCCTGTCTTTATTGTAACCTAGGCCGCCCTGATCGAACCCTAAACCACGGTCCATGAGATCGCCTGTCATTGTGACCCTCATGACACAACAGATAGAACGCGCATCACAGTGCACCTGTAACATTAACCCAGGGCTATTACTGCCCATCGTCCTCCTTGGAGAAGATGCTGGTTCAAACTAGCATTTTAACTAGAATCCAGCATTGATCTGAAAAAGCGAGTTATTAATTTCTGAGGGTTTAAGTGCAATGCAAATAACTAATGTAAATGCAAATTCTGGATTATTAAAACACAGACAATCTATTATAATTATATCCATCAACAACCTTCAGCACCCACCCCTCGTTGACCTTCGGACATAAAACATAACGGTGTGCCCTGCTGAAGTTGTTTACTCTGCAGATGTTTTGGATTCATTGGGTAACTTTATTTTTTAGTTAGGATTTCATTTCAAGTTTCTGCCTCTTTCTGTAGAATTGAGAGGGCAGTTATTATGCATAGCTCACTTGCCTGATCTGGTGGCTTAGTGGACTAATGCGTACACTACAGTGCCCTGTATTTGAGCTCGTGGTCACAGGTTCAAATCCCTGCCTGTCATCCTTCCGAGGTCAATTAAAATGAGAACCATTGAGTCTGGTACCATGAAAGCAGGACCGAGACAGGCATGCCATGAAATCAGGACCATGCCAGGCGTGCCGTGAAAGCAGGGCCACATCAGGCATTCCATGAAAGCAAGGCTGCTGCTCCAGGCATGCTGTGAAAGTAGGACCACACCAGGCATGCCATGAAAGCAGGGCCGCACCACTCCTGCTATGAAACCAGGGTCGCATCATGCAGGCTAGCTTAGCACGTAATTGGCCAAAGGCTGTGGATGTCCCAGTTTTTCATGAAATGTTTACTCCCAGAGCGTTTTGCTCTCGGGAGCCAGCAGGGGCCATCTGTTTTGGGTCAGGTTTCAAAGGCTTGACCAATCCACCTCCACAAGAGTGCGCGTCGCTTTAACTTAATAAGAGAAAGTGACCCTGTTATTTCTGCTCACTAGAACGAAGACAGAACTTCTCAGCTAGTTTAACCTTCCTCTTTGAAGTGATGAGTCCAGGTAGATTGAATAAGTATTTATTCAATATAAAATTGTAGTATAGGAATACAACAGGTGAGTGCCAGGAGAGCAACATACAACCCAAGGGCTCTTTTCTAACTGACTAAAAGAACATAGAACATCATATCATATATTCTGTAGCTCTAACCTCACGGCATTAAAGAGACACAGCACAATAACAATAATACAACATCATAACACTTCCCCCTCCTTATAACAAAAAAGAAAAGGAATAGCAATAAGAAAACAAGAAAAGGAAGAAAGAAAGAAAGAAAGAAAGAGAGAGAGAACAGGAAAGGAGAAAACAAAGCAATTTCTAAAATGACAAAATAGGTGAATCACATTATAAAATCAAATCATTACATGACAAATTCTTTAAGCCAACCAGGTAAAACTCTAATTCTCTTCCCATGTGAAGAATTGACTATATTAGAATCACATTCTGCATTAGAACTCCCATCACCTATCCCTTCCCCCTCCTGCAGGAAGAAAGGTCATTAGAATCAGAAACATCAATCAAGTCTGAACTATTTTCAATATCAGTGGCTAACTGAGACTGCAAATAGATGTTTTCAAAGTGATCTTCAATCCATTCAAAATTATCCTGACCCATAAATTCAGGAAAACCCATATTCTCATTCTGTACAGGATCAATAGCAATATTCTTAAGATTCCACACTCTTCCATCTGAAAGCCTCTCTGAATTCCTCAAAACCTCTGCTACTTGCTTAGGTGACTCGTAACGACTCTCACCTTTGGATACCTTAAAAGGATTTCTAACACGCACCCAGTCATCTACTTTAACATCTACATCTTTTGTGCCATGATGCCGGTCATTAAATTCCTTGTTCTTTGCATGAACACCCACCAACTCATTTTTCACTTTGACCGGAGACCATTGAGTAACCTTGCCATCAAACAGCCAACCAGGGTTAAACTTGCACCTAGGCAATCTCCCCCTCATCAATCAATCAATCAATCAATCAGTGACACTTATAGAGCGCGCTACATACCCGTAGGGTCTCAAGGCGCTGGGGGAGGGGGGGTGCCGCTACTGCTCGAACAGCCAGGTCTTCAGCTTCTTCCTGAAGGAGAGGTGGTCTTGGGTCAGGCGCAGGTCGGCCGGGAGGGAGTTCCAGGTCTTGGCGGCCAGGTAGGAGAAGGACCTTCCTCCTGTAGTCGCTCTTCGGATGCGGGGGACGGCGGCGAGGGCGTGGTTGGCTGATCGGAGGTGGCGTTTGGGAGTGTAGAAGTTGATCCGGCTGTTGAGGTAGCTCGGGCCTTGGTCGTGTAGGGCTTTGTGTGCGTGGGTGAGGAGGCGGAAGGTGATTCTTTTGTTGACGGGGAGCCAGTGAAGGTCTCTCAGATGTCCGGAGATGTGGCTGGTTCGTGGGATGTCGAGGATGAGTCTGGCTGAGGCGTTCTGGATCCGCTGGAGTCTCTTCAGGAGCTTGGCGGTGGTACCGGCGTAGAGGGCGTTGCCGTAGTCCAGTCGGCTAGTGACGAGGGCCTGGGTGACGGTCTTCCTGGTCTCGGTGGGGATCCACCAGAAGATCTTCCGTAGCATGCGTAGGATGTTGAAGCACGCCGAGGAGACGTTGTTGACTTGCCTGGTCATGGAGAGGGAGGAGTCCAGGATGAAGCCCAGGTTGCGTGCATGGTCTGTCGGTTTGGGTGCGGTGCCCAGGGCGGGAGGCCACCAGGAGTCGTCCCAGGCGGAGGGTGAAGAGCCCAGGATGAGGACCTCCGTCTTGTCAGAGTTCAGTTTCAGGCGTTTCAGGGTTTCATCATGATAAACAGAGAAAACCCTGAACTGGTATGGGATTTAACTCTATATGACCAAACAGCCTTTTGTACCTGCACCTTCCACTGCAATCCCTTGTTAACATAAGCCTGAATAACACCTTTCACTACTGTTAAATCTCTCTACTGTGCCGTTGCCACTTGGATTATACAAGGCTGATGTTTTATGTTTTCACCACATTTCTCAAAATAACTTGTCAGTGCTTACTGTACAAGAGCATGGAGTATGCCCGGGAGTGTGCGAGCGCCCTATCCCCCCGAACCTTGCTCAGATCAGTTGCCTCGGTGGGCTCATTGCTGACCAAACAAGTTTTGTTTCCTGAGCTAACTTACCCACAGCGACCGTATCGAGTGTCTAACCATGATGGCAGCAATCGTAAGGGAATTTTGGCAGGTAGCCTAAAGGAACTCATTAACAAGGCTATAAATACGTTGCTGATTACCTCCAGTCAGGTTACGGTAGTGCTTGAAGAGGATGGCACTGTGGTGGATACAGAGGAATTCTTCCAGTCACTAGAGGATAATACGCACTTCCTTCTCTTAGAAGATGGCTACAAGTGGACACAAGGAAGAAACAGCAAATTTTCTTTAGCTAATCAAAAGAAAAGAGGCATTGCGAAAATTACCCTCGAACTAAATCCAAAATAACTCTTTGCCATATTAGACAAAAACTGTACTCCATTATCTGTTAAGACATTGGCAGGTAGACCTTCCATAATGAAAATGTTGTCAAAAAACTTGAAAACCGTAGATGTGTCAATTTTGTCAACAAACCTGACGATTGGCCACTTGGTAAATAAATCAATGGCCACTAACCCATACTCCTTAAGTTCACCAATGGGCCCAATGATATCCACTGCCACCGTTTCCCAAGGAAGATCAGGAATTAACCCTTCACTCATTGAAGGTTTCAAAGTTCTAAGAGTTTTATCTGCAGAATTACAAACTTCACATTGTCTTACAAAATTTTCAACATCCTTCTCTACTCCTGGCCACCAGAACATGCCTTTCACTATTAACTTATTCCTTGCAAACCCAAAATGCCCTTCATGGCATAATTGCAGCACCTCCTTCCTCAAAGAAACAGGGGGGACATTTCTATCACCCCTCAACAGCACATTTTTTTCAAGAGATAACTCCATGCGGACTTTCCAAAATGCATTTAAACCGTCCTTCACCATATTTTTCTTAGGCCATCCCTTACAAATGTAATCTATCACATCCTTCAAAATGAGATCCTTCGCTTGCTCTTCCATCCATGTTTCCTTAGTAATAGCTGGAGCAACTGAATCATGTACCAAAGCAATTGTATAGTCACCCCAAGAATCATCCACATACTCTTCTAATGGTGAAGGCAATCTAGATAAACAATCTGCAATGAAGTTTTATCTTCCAGGTAAATATACCATCTTGTAAATATACTCCTTCATGCGCATAGAAAGCCTAGCCAGCCGTACTGAAGCTGCAGAGATACCATCACTAGAAAGAATCCTAACTAAAGGCCGATGGTCGGTGCGAATAACCACAGGCTTACCCCACACAAAGGCCCTGAAGTGCTCCAAAGACCATGCGCAAGCTAACGCCTCTCTCTCAATGATAGGATACCTTCCTTCCGCTGGAGATAGGGTTCTGGAAGCAAACAAGATTATCTTTTCTTTATCATCTAACCCTCTCTGTGATAAAACCGCTCCAAGACCCTTATCACTAGCATCTGTAGTCAAAAAACTCTCCACATTAGGATCAAAACTTGCCAATGCATTCACATTTTGTAAGTCAATTTTAATCTGACTGAATTCATCCTCGCATGCCCTACTCCATTCAAACTTCGTATTCTTTTTAAGCAGAGAGCGAATAATATGTACTTTGGATGCAAAATTCTTAATAAACTTCGCACAGTATTCTGCCATGCCAAGAAATGCCCTTACTTCTTCTTTGGAAGTAGGTGCTGATGTCTTTACGATATTCTCCACCAACGCAGGTTTTAGTCTGACTCCTTCCTCACTAATGACATGACCCAAATAAGACACAGTTCTTTGGCCAAACTTACACTTGGGTAACTCCACCGTTAATCCTGCTGACTGCAAGGTACTCAACACAAGTTCGAATCTAGAATCATGTACATCTTTATTCTCAGCCGCCACCAAAATATCATCCTGGAAAAAAAACATGTCCATGTCACCAAACAATCTATGCATAAGACGTTGGAAGACTGCCGCAGCTGACGCTAACCCAAACGGCATACGCTTAAATTGGTAGCAACCAAAAGGCGTGATAAATGCCGTGAATCTCCTAGACTCGGGTTCCAATTCTACCTGGTGGTATGCGGCAGAAAGGTCGATCGTAGAAAACCATGTAGAACTTCTTAAGGAAGATACCATTTCATTAATCTTTGGTAACGGGAACTTCTCCACAATAATATTATTGTTCAAGTGGCGCAAGTCAATGCACAAACTGATTTTTCCGTTAGATTTCCTCGCGACTACGATCGGAGAAATCCACTCCGATGTTTCTACTTCCTCAATTATACCTTTTGAAAGTAAACTCTGCAATTCTTTCTTCACCTCATCCCTTATTAACATAGGGATTGGTCGTACTTTGTGTATTTTCGGTTCAGCATTAGCTTTCAACACAATCCTGTGTTCAAAGCCTTTCAACTTTCCCAACTGCTCACTAAAAAACTTAGGAAAACTTCTGCACACTTTATCACTCAATTTGCTGCAATCATCCAAAACCAAAACGTTCTCTTTGCTGTTAGGATCCAAAATAATATTTAAATTCTTTCAATCAAACCATCCCAGCACCGTTGGTCCTACTTTCGCTATGTGTAACTTCCCACTAGATGTTCTTCCTTTAAAAACGAAAGTAAGCCATCTGAATCCTAACATCTCAATTCTTTGTCCAATATAACTCACAGGACAGATGTCAGATTCAGTCAACTTATGTCCAAGCTTCCCAACAAACTTTTTTTTCCACACTTCCTCATTGACAATGGTGTATGGAGATCCTGAGTCTGCATACACACTAATTAAAACTCCTCCCAGGGATATCTCACACACAGGTTTACCCTGTGATGTTAATAATGAAGCTACCCCTCACATTCTTCATGCACATTTCCCCTGGATCCTCTTCTTCTTCCACCCCACACTCTTCATCCCAAATATATTTCACATTAGATCGTCTACGGCACATTTTACTAAAATGACCTATCAGTCCACAAATTCCACATTTCTTCTTCAAAGCAGGACAATTTTTACTAAAGGCCAGATGTGTCCTACTATCACAACGATAGCATCTCCTCTCTTCCACCCCTTTATCTCTATTCTGGAACTTTGTTGATTGATTTGTCCATTTTCCTTGTGCTTGTTGATGAAAACGTTTACTTGGTGGTTGAATTTTACAAATGGCTGTAGATGTTTTGACCGTGTCAGATTCCTTTACCACAGTTGCACACCTCCCTGACATTTCTGACTTTCTCATAATAGCGACTATATCATCCAAAGGTGCGTCCCCAATAACCCACAATCTATCTTGCAACGTGGTGTTATTGTTGTGCATCACCAGATGATCATGTATAAAATCATCGTGTAGTCCACCAAATTTGCAATCAATCGCCAACTTTTTAAGATCGTCAATCCATTCATCTACAGTTTCATCCTTTGTCTGTTTCCTCTGAAAGAATTTGTGTCTAATGACTCCAATACAGACTTTCGGGGCAAAATACTTGTCCATATCCTTAATGGTATTTTCAAATACATCTAAATCAGGATCCACTTGCTTACTCATGCGAGAATGTGTCTTTAATCCAATAGGCCCTAAAGAATGCAACAAAATTATTTTCTTTTACTCTGCTTTCAACTTTTTACTCTCATCCACAGCCTCGATATAGTTAATAAAATACTCCTTCCATTCAATCCATTTGATGTTAGGCTGTGTGCCAGAAACCCAAAATGGTTCAGGAGAACTTATCGAGAAATTCTGTTGAGCCATATCTCCACTATGGATAGTCTCCTTCTTCCATACACAAAGCACTTTTTAAAAAAAAAATTGTTGTTGTAGTTTCTTTTAAAACATTCAGAAAAAAAGAAAGAAAATAACAAAAAGAATAAATATGTATATTTTAGCTTTCCCCCGACAGTCTCACCTGTTGTACCAAAGCACCAATATGCCACGATCTTTGCACTGTAGCGATTCTCAACCCACGTTCCAGCTTGTTTCTAAATTTGTTCGTTTTCCGGCGTTTCCTCTGAATAAACAAAAAAAAATAAAATAAAATATTGCCGCCGGGTCATCGATACGTAGCGTGACCCACGTCTAGTCGCGCCGACGTGATACGTATTGCGCGTGAATCTCCGTCACAGAACTGACGAACAAAGCATCTATGCTGGAACGCACCGCCCCCACCGAATCCTGCCGCCGCTTAGAAAAATGCAGCCGAGCAAGGATTCATTGGTCACCAATGCGTACTTTGAACTGAGGGTGAGTCTTACCGCAACACAGTGAAGATATTTCCACGAAGCACAAGGCACACTGAAGGCGCTCGATTCCTTAAACTTTCAACACTTGATGGTCAATTAAGGAAAAAAGTCCGTAAATTTGTAGGAACGGCAAACGAGACAAAAAAAAAATTAATCCTTGCTAAAGCTAAGCATCCCACATCGTCGCCAAGTTGAAGTGATGAGTCCAGGTAGATTGAAATAAGTATTTATTCAATATAATATCGTAGTATAGGAATACAACAGGTGACCTGACCTGACCTGGTCAGAGCCGGTCGCTCCACCCGCCGCGTGGCCCATCCTTAGTGTGCCCGGTCTCCGTTGCTGCCGCCGCTGCCCGTTTGAATCAGCCTCACTGTTGTGCCCCTGATCTCGTTGTGCCAGTAATTGTATTTTCCTGTATTTGTATTGTGCCAGGATTTGTATTTCTCTCGTCCTCTGTTGTGCCCCTGATTGCTTTTGTGTGCCTCCACCGCCGTTTCTCTCCCGCTGCTCCACCCCGCTCCCTGCCGCTGCTCCCCCGCGGCCCCAACCCCGTTCCCTCCAGCATCACAGCACCGCTCCCCTCCCCACTCGCCACCCCACTCCCGCCTCCCAGCTGCTCCTCCCTCCCACTGGATACATAAGGTGGTATCCGCGAGGCGGGGAGCTGTGACCTGACCTGGTCAGAGCCGGTCGCTCCACCCACTTTTTGGCCCATCCTTAGTGTGCCCGGTCTCCGTTGCTGCCGCCGTTGCCCGTTTGTGTCAGCCTCACTGTTGTGCCCCTGATCTCGTTGTGCCAGTAATTGTATTTTCCTGTATTTGTATTGTGCCAGGATTTGTATTTCTCTTGTCCTCTGTTGTGCCCCTGATTGATTTTGTGTGCCTCCACCGCCGTTTCTCTCCCGCTGCTCCACCCCGCTCCCTGCCGCTGCTCCCCTGCGGCCCCAACCCCATTCTCTCCAGCATCACCGCACCGCTCCCCTCCCCACTTGCCACCCCGCTCCCGCCTCCCAGCTGCTCCTCCCTCGCTACGCCCCACCACTCTCCATTTATGGCAGAGTCCGCTCGTACGCGCAGCAGGTGCGCAGACCGTGCCCAGCGCCAGGACCCCTGGCCCCCGCAGATGCCATCCCACCCGCCGGACGTACGACGCCACCAACCTCAACGCACTCAACTCCGGCCGGATCCCTGGCTGCCACCGAGCCACCACAGGACGCACCCATCGACACTTCACCTGTCAATCCTGCAAGTTCTCCTGCATTCGGACCTGCAAGGCACCCGCCAAGCCGAGCACCAGCAGCAACGACCTGAAGTGCATCCTGCTCAACACCCGCTCCATCCACAGACACGCCGTGGAACTATGGAACCTGCTCGTCACCACATCTCCAGACGTCGCCTTCCTCACGGAAACTTGGATGAACGCCTCCTCAGCGCCCAACATCGCCATCGCCATCCCGGACGGATACAAGATCACCCGGAGGGACCGCGTCAACCAGACAGGAGGAGGCATCGCCATCGTCCACAAGAACACCATCCGCATCACGACTAACTCCAACGACACCCTCACAGCCGCCGAACATCTTCACTTCCAGATACACACCGACCCCAAGACCACACTCAGAGGCACCCTCATCTACAGACCCCCAGGACCCCACACACAATTCAGCGAAGACATCGCAGACTTCATCATCCCACACACCCTCCCCTCCGCTGACTACATCCTCCTAGGGGACCTCAACTTCCACCTGGAGAACAACAACGATAACAACACCACCACCCTGCTAGACAACTTCGCCAACCTCGGACTCAAGCAACTGGTGAACACCCCCACCCACTACGCCGGACACACGCTTGACCCAGTCTTCTCCTCCAGCAAGTACATCTCCTTCAGCCACTCCACCGGACTCCACTGGACAGACCACAGCTGCGTCCACTTCAGCTTCAGAAGGACCACGACTCACCACCACCCGCAACAGGTTCCCCGCAGGAGCTGGAACAAGATCACCACCAACCAGCTCACCACATCACTGAACCAGAGCCCTCCGGCCAGATCAACGGACCCCAACCAAGCAGCCAACAACCTCACACAGTGGATCACCAACTGCGTGGACGACCTCGCACCCCTGAAAAACCACCCCAGCAGGCCCGGCAGCAGGAAAACCTCCTGGTTCAATGACAACCTCAAGAACTCCAAGAAGAACTGCCGTACCCTCCAGAAAGCCTGGCGAAAAAACCCGACCACAGACAACATGACCGCCCTCAAGCACGCCACCGCAAACACCACCAGCTGATCCACACCACCAAGAAGACAGCATTCAAGGATCGACTAGACAACAACGCACACAACAGCAAGGAACTCTTCAGCATTGTCAAAGAGCTCTCCAACCCCAGCGCCAGAAACAACGACATCACTCCCTCACAAGACCTCTGCGACTCACTTGCCTCATTCTTCCACTGCAAGATCGCCGACATACACAACAGCTTCGGCGCACAGACCACGCGCCCAACCACAGAACCAACACCCCCCACCACCACCCTCCACGCCTGGACTCCGGTCAGCACCGAAGACACCATCCACACGATGAACACCATCCACTCCGGATCGCCAACCGACCCATGCCCCCACCAAGTCTTCAACAAGGATGACTCCGTCATCGCACCCCAACTCCGGGACATTATCAACTGCTCCTTCAACACTGCCACCTTCCCGGAGAGCTGTAAGCATGCCGAACTCAGCACCCTCCTGATGAAACCATCAGCAGACCCCACAACCTCAAGAACTACTGCCCCATCTCGCTCCTCCCGTTTCCTGCCAAAGTCATCGAGAAGACTGTCAACAGACAGCTTGCCACCTTCCTCGAGACGAACGGATCCCTCAACCACTCGCAGTCCGGCTTCCGAGACAACCACAGCACCGGGACCGCCCTCATCGCAGCCACTGACGACATCCGAGCCCTGCTCGACAACGGGGAAACAGCAGCCCTCATCCTCCTGGACCTCTCCGCAGCGTTCGATACTGTCTGCCACCGCACCATAGTACAACTCCTCAACAACATCGGAATCCAAGAGAAGGCACTGGAGTGGATCATCTCGTTCCTCGCTGGAAGAACCCAGAGAGTCCGCCTCCCCCCGTTCAGATCCGAGGCCACCGAAGTCATCTGCGGGATACCACACGGATCATCACTCAGCCCCACCCTCTTCAACGTCTACATGAGCCCCCTCGCAGCCATCGCAGGCTAACACAACCTCAACATCATCTCCTACGCCGACGACACCCAGCTGATCCTCTCCCTCACCAACGACCCAGCCACCGCCAGAACCAACCTACACGAAGGGATAAAAGATGTAGCCGAGTGGATGATGAACAGCCGCCTGAAACTGAACTCAGACAAGATGGAAGTCCTCATCCTTGGATCATCACCCTCTGCCTGGGACGACTCCTGGTGGCCCCCTGCCCTGGGCAGCGCACCCAAACCAACAGACCACGCACGCAACCTGGGCTTCATCCTGGACTCCTCCCTCTCAATGACCAGACAAGTCAACACTGTCTCATCATCGTGTTTCAACATCCTACGCATGCTCCGAAAGATCTTCCGATGGATACCCACTGAAACCAGGAAGACGGTCACCCAGGCATTCGTCACCAGCCGACTGGACTACGGAAACACCCTCTACACCGGAACCACAGCCAAACTACAGAAAAGACTCCAACGCATCCAAAACGCCTCCGCACGACTCATCCTGGACATCCCCCGACACAGCCACATCTCCGGACACCTGAGAGACCTGCACTGGCTCCCCGTCAGCAAGAGAATCACGTTCCGACTCCTCACCCGCGCACACAAGGCCCTCCATGACCTGGGCCCCAAGTACCTCAACAACCGCCTGACCTTCTACACTCCCACCCGCCAGCTACGATCGACCAGCCATGCCCTCGCCACCGTTCCACGCATTTGAAGAGCCACCATGGGAGGAAGATCCTTCTCCTACCTGGCAGCCAAGACTTGGAACTCCCTCCCCATCCACCTACGTCTTACCCAAGACCACCTCTCCTTCAGGAAGCAACTCAAGACCTGGCTGTTCGAGCAGTAGCGGACCCCTCTCCCCCAAGCGCCTTGAGACCCTCCGGGTGAGTAGCGCGCTATACAAATTTCTTGATTGATTGATTGATTGAGAGCAGCATACAATCCAAGGGCTCTTCTCTAACTGACTAAAAGAAGATAGAACGTCATATCATACATTCTGTAGCTCTAACCTCGCGGCATTAAAGAGACACAGCACAATAACAATAATACAACATCATAATACTCTAGGCCACTGGATGGCAATGTTGCATTTGCTAAAAACAATGAAATTAGGGCTTCCCTGAAAGTATGTGCATTTTCAAAGGAGCACCGAAGTCTATACTGAGGGCATCAATTGTGAAAGAGCTCAGCTCATGCTAGAATTGATAACTAGTCTTTCAGTGCAGAAATGAAGACGTGGTATTATGCTTGTGAATGTAGATTTTCCTAGTATTTATGACGGAAAGTCTTAATTTCATTAAAGACACGGAGGCGAGTATTATGCCTTCTTTTCTTGCTTTATTTCGAATAGCAGCAAGATAAGCAAAAATCACAACACCCAGCAGGCACTGCAGAACAACTACTGGCCAATGGGGTTAAAGAAATAAAACAACAAACCAATCACAACATGAGTACTATATATGGCCAGTTCTGACCGCAAGTAGCCCTCTTTTCTTGTGCGAGAAGGTCAGGGAGAATGCATAAACAGTGGAATTATGGCAAACAAAATGCAAAAAGTCAGAATCCAAGCAAATAAATCCTGAAGGAAAACCAGAACTGCAGGATAATGATGGAGGAAAGTCGAGCGGAAGTGTGTCGAGGATCCAGATGAAGAAAGGGAGTCCACAGAAGCAGTCGCTGTCCTAAGAGGAGGCTGGTGGCAAAGCCGGAGTTCCTAAGGGTGGGAAAAACAGACATTAATTAGTAATGAAGTGGTGGGATAATACTCGCCTCCGTGTCTTTAATAAAATTAAGACTTTCCATCATAAATACTAGGAAAATCTACATTTTGTGGCAAGACCGGAGGCTCCTATTATGCTTGTTCAAAGCATATTAACCACCAACGAAGAAGCAGTAACAACAGGTTTACAATAAAACGTCTTGAAAACAGTATCATTAGACCAATCTGCTGATTTCAGGATATCCTTCAAACGAGAGCCTGCCCAAAAGGCTTTAAAGGCCATAGCACCCCTAGTGGAGTGAGCACCAAAAGCAGAAATGGCAATGCCCGCGAGGAACATGATCCAACGCACCCAACGGGCCAGAGTGGCGGAGGAAACAGGAAGATGGGGTTTACGAAATGAAATGAGCAATTGCGAATGAGAGGAAGTCCTGAGATCAGCAGTTTTCCGTTCGTAAACTGTTAGGCATTGACCAACACAAAGCTGAGGCTGGGAAGGGAAATAGGGGTAAAACACAGATTGCAAATTAGTTTTGGTACGCCTGTGGACCTGGAACAAAATACCAGAAGGCGAAAACTGTCTGGAAGACAAATCCAAAGCTTTGACATCAGAGACACGTTTGATTGATATTAAATACAATAACATTGTAAGCTTGGCGGAAAGCATCTTGAGGGAGAGAGCAGCATTGTCAGGCCAGGAAACAAACAATTTGAAAACCAAATTAACATCCCATAAAAAGGAATACTTAGCCAACGGAGGTTTTGAAAATCGAACTCCTCGAAGAAGGCGACACACCAAAGGGTGAGTACCTACCGGCTTGTTGTCAATGGGACAATGGTCAAGAGAAATAGCTGATCTGTAAAGGTTGACAGTGCGATAAAATTTACCAGCGCTAGCCTCAGAGGCTAGAAAGTTAACCACAAAACTTACAGGGGCTGAAAAGGGATCGACAGACCGTTCCAGACACCAACTTGACCATAAAGCCCAAGCTGACTTGTAGGCTCTGGAAGTGCCAGGGGCCCAAGCTTGGCTGATAAAGAGTGAAGCTTCCTGTGAAAGGATGACGTCAGAAGTGGAAGACCGGAAATTTTCCATGCTGAAAGAACTAGGGATCGGTCCAGGATCATGACGTGGGGAAGATCCTGTGGATCTAGGAGGAGATCTTCGCTGTAAGGAAGAAGCACCGGAAAGTCCACAGCGAGCTCCAGGAGCGAAGGGAACCAGATTTGAGATTGCCAGAAAGGAGTTAGAAGAACCAGGGAGGGCAACTGACGACGAACTTGGGCAAGCACTCTGTTGATCATCAAGAATGGAGGAGGAGCTACGCTACGATCCAAGATGGGCGCATAAGCTCCCGGCTCCGTCGACCTCCACAGGCAGCTCGTATATCCTGCCTTTCATCCTTCACACACGCCGGACTCCCACATGTATGAAGTGCTCCTGACTCTTGCGGTGCAAACCCGGACCCTCCAACTTACCGGGTGACGAAGTTACGTTGAATTTACTTCTCGGCCTATTCCAGGGCTTCCGCCGGGACCTCGATTTCTGGCCCATCCGGGTTGGAAGTGATCAACATCGGCTGTGGGACCAGGGTTGCTTCCGGTATTCCGACCTCGGTCCACTCCTTCTAACTCCAGTTGGCAACTGAGTATCCGGCTTAATTCCAGGACACGGCACAGTGACGCGTGGGATATCGGTGACCGCGGTCGGGGGTCCTGCGCCCGGTGACCCCCTGGGGAGCCGGGGTTGACGGGCTGGCCCCCGCGAGAGGCAAAATACTGACTCTGCATGTTGTGTGAGCGCTCGCTGTTGTCCTCAGCTCTGTGTGTGCCTGGTTCCTGGACGGTGTTTCGGGGGCCCAACTCCTGCCTCGTCTCATGTCGGAGGAGATGGGGGGGACTGACGGCACACCTTCGCTGAGGTCCGTAATGGCCGCCATTGGGGCGCTCCGCTCTCACTTTGCCGTCCTGTGCTAACGGATGTCTGTAATACTGGATGACGTACACTTGAAACCAGACGAGGATATTCCGACAAGTTGTCAGCACGCCTTGGACCCCGTGGATTATCCTCCGTACCATTTAGAGATCCCCGGGCGGAAGCCTGATTTAGCCTATTTTGATGACTCTGGCCTCATGGATGATGCACCTGTGAACGTTGTTGGCTTTCCCTGTTCCATTCCTGTTCGACGGAACATTGTTGCTAAAGGTTTTTACCGCCACAGACAGTTCTTCAGTGACTTTCGGAGAGGTTCGTCTTCCTTCTTCATCCTCTATTGTCGAATTTTCGGATGTCGCCATCTTGTCTCCTCTCCTCGATCCGTCACCATTGTTTTGAACTGTCTTAGATGTTTCGCTTTCTTTGTAATTGCTATGGCTTGGGCACCATGGGCTTTCGTGAAGAACCGAACTGGTCAGGGTTGACTTTGACATTCGGGGTTAGCTCTTCTATGTGCTCTATGCCGGGTAAGTACTGTGTATATAACTGGGAGTCGGGTGGTTTTTGTTGGAGTTCTCCCCATGTATGTGTTCAGTACTCGCTTTAACAGTTGACATTGAATTTTGGGGAGGTTGCTGCTGGCGGGGGGTAAAGGGGACCGGGAGTGTGTTTATTGCTCTCCTCCTCCGCTTTCTTTCCTTTCTTTAGGGCAGTTCCGGGGCGACAGGCACGCTGTTAGTGGGGTTGGCCGTAGCCATTACAGGGGTGCAGGGTGGTGGGTGTTGGGGGGGGTTTAATATTTTAGTTTGTTTTGTTCTATGGTCCCTTTCTTTTCCTCTTTTTCTCTTTCGATGGGGCTTCCCTTCCTCTTCAGTAGGTTGGCTGTCTCTCTTTATCTCACTTCTTCCTCTATCTGGCGTCTATACTTGCCTATACCTCACTGACTCCGGAGGGTGGGTTTTCGGGATGATGCTCTAGCTGAATCACTCGCTATTATACTGACTTTTATTGTTCTTCACCTGGTCCTGATTGCAATACGGGGTACGTCCCCCCCCCCATCTCTTCTTAATTTTATTGTATGGTGTGACGCCATCGATAGTGCAGCCACTACTGCTTCTTCTTTTTTTTTTTTTCTTTTTTTTTTTATTGAAAGTTCATGACAATATAATGCACCCTTGTACATAGGATTGAATATTAATACAGATTTATAAATATACGCACGAGGAAAATGAATACACAAAGATAAATGCACATAATGAGAGTAAAAAGCTCAACTGACATAAAATGTGGTAAAAGACAAATACAATAAATACAATAGTAAAGGCTACGTTAAAAAAGCTGTCGGCCCCCACTTTTTAGCCGCCTCCATGATGCCACTGGCGCCCATATTCTTAATCCCATTTCCCTGGATTTCACGCCCTTTAAAGCGTATAATTCGGACTCGATGTTGTGAATCCCGAGCATCCTACACATCCACATTTGGAAGGTTGGGGCCTCAGCATCCTTCCATGCGGCAGCGATTAAGATTCTAAGAACAGCTGTTGATAAAAAGACAAGTGCCTCGGCTTCTGTACTTAGGCCCAGTTTAGCATCACATCCAATTATTAAAAGTGTAGGGGATAGGTCTATTTTGACAGCTAGCAGCCCCTCTAGGAACTTTTCGATTTCATTTTTGATTGTCCCTAGTTTCCCGCAGCTACAAAACATATGTAAAACGTCAGCCGGCCCATTCCCACATCTAGGACAGTTACTATCCACCCTCTTTCCCCATTCATACAGTTTAGCAGGGGTGTAGTATAAGTTGAAGAGAGTCTTAAAATGCTGTGCTCTTAAGTTTGAGGAGCGTAGGAACCTTTTATCCATTAGGATAGCTTTATCCAGATCAATGTCAGGGTCTCCCAACTTTGCGGCCCACGCCGCCTCTGTCTTTAGCATATCATCGGGCAGCGTTTCCAAGAATAGCCCGTAAATTGATCTAATTCTACAGCCACCTCCCTTCATGTAGTCTAATATTGTACAGTCTTTTGATATATCTATCCTCGGTCTTTTTGATTTAATTGTGTTAGCCAACTGTATATATTTGAACTCTTGAGATCCTTGGAGTAAATATCGAGATTTCAGAAGTTCAAGGGGCCTCAAAACATCCTTTATCATCACTTGACCTAATGTAGTAATTCCCTGAGTTTCCCAGTGTCTCCATGGGCCATCTCTGCTTAGATGAGGGAATAGTCCTGAGTTCCAGAGTATAGTGTGTTTATTATACTTTGGAATGTTCTGGTTCTTCTGAACAGAGGACCATAACCCCCAGACGTCTTCCAAAGTTTTGTAGCCTGTTGCCTTGTAAAATCGTTTATCATATTTCCTTAGTAATACCCCGTATGCTTCGCTCCCTAAAGCCAGCTGATAAATAGATGGAATATCGCCCTGACTATGCAGCATAATACCAGGAAAAAAGAGTATGGCCATTTCTGTCAAAAGACAGGACCAATTGTAAAACTTAAGATTAGGAATTCCTAACCCACCCTTTTCTTGAGGGAGAGACATATATTTAATTGATCTCCTCACCTTGCCATATTGCCACACAAAGTTCATGAAGATTGCCTCTATTTCCTTGATCAATATGTCATCTACTTTAAAAGGGATAGACCTAAATTTATATAGAATCTTTGGGAACATTGTCATTTTAATGACATTGGCCCTGCCTATAATTGACAAATGGAGGGTATCGATTCTTTTTAGATCCTGTTTCATCTTTTCAAGTAGGGGCAGAAAATTGTCTTTGATGATTTCCCTTGGCTGAGCATTAATTGTTATTCCCAAGTATACCACTGAATCTACATATCTGTCGTCTAGTTTAACAATATTTCTTGAGCATAGTACCTGTGTTTTTGCCACATTTAGTCGATACCCAGATAACCTCCCAAAGTCAGAAGTAATACTGACTATTGTACTCATTGCGCTGTCTGGATCAGTGGTAGTTATGGCTAGATCATCAGCATACGCAAGGATTTTGGTATGAAATCCATTCGTGACAACCGGCTTTATATTGACGTTATTCTTTATAAGTGTAATTAGGGGGTCTATGTATAGTGCGAAAAGAATGGGTGAACACGGACACCCTTGTCTCGTGCCTCTCGTGATATGAATCTGCCTAGAACTTTCACCCATAAGTTGGATACTGGCTGTTGGATTATAATACATGGCTTTAATTGCCTGCAAAAATCGAGGACCAAAACCTCTATCCGCCATCACTTTCCACAGAAAGCTCCATTTGACGCGGATTATCCTCCGTACCATTTAGAGATCCCCGGGCGGAAGCCTGATTTAGCCTATTTTGATGACTCTGGCCTCATGGATGATGCACCTGTGAACGTTGTTGGCTTTCCCTGTTCCATTCCTGTTCGACGGAACATTGTTGCTAAAGGTTTTTACCGCCACAGACAGTTCTTCAGTGACTTTCGGAGAGGTTCGTCTTCCTTCTTCATCCTCTATTGTCGAATTTTCGGATGTCGCCATCTTGTCTCCTCTCCTCGATCCGTCACCATTGTTTTGAACTGTCTTAGATGTTTCGCTTTCTTTGTAATTGCTATGGCTTGGGCACCATGGGCTTTCGTGAAGAACCGAACTGGTCAGGGTTGACTTTGACATTCGGGGTTAGCTCTTCTATGTGCTCTATGCCGGGTAAGTACCGTGTATATAACTGGGAGTCGGGTGGTTTTTGTTGGAGTTCTCCCCATGTATGTGTTCAGTACTCGCTTTAACAGTTGACATTGAATTTTGGGGCGGTTGCTGCTGGCGGGGGGTAAAGGGGACCGGGAGTGTGTTTATTGCTCTCCTCCTCCGCTTTCTTTCCTTTCTTTAGGGCAGTTCCGGGGCGACAGGCACGCTGTTAGTGGGGTTGGCCGTAGCCATTACAGGGGTGCAGGGTGGCGGGTGTTGGGGGGGTTTATTATTTTAGTTTGTTTTGTTCTATGGTCCCTTTCTTTTCCTCTTTTTCTCTTTCGATGGGGCTTCCCTTCCTCTTCAGTAGGTTGGCTGTCTCTCTTTATCTCACTTCTTCCTCTATCTGGCGTCTATACTTGCCTATACCTCACTGACTCCGGAGGGTGGGTTTTCGGGATGATGCTCTAGCTGAGTCACTCGCTATTATACTGACTTTTATTGTTCTTCACCTGGTCCTGATTGCAATACGGGGTACGTCCCCCCCCATCTCTTCTTAATTTTATTGTATGGTGTGACGCCATCGATAAAGCAGCCACTACTGCTTCTTCATAACCAAAAAAAATGAAACCTTTGATATCCTTCGCTTAGTGGCACATACAATCACATGCTTTGCTTGTCTCGTTGATATTACTTGGTCGTATATATGTGCATGCCACTTGAATCTACTCCCTGAGTTTGCGGCCGGCCCCTGTGGTTGTAGGCCTGCGCTTGTAATACTTTGAATAATTCAATAAAGGTTTAAAAAAAAAAGAGAATGGAGGGAAAGCATAATTGAGGTGAAGGGACCAGTCCTGAAGGAAGGCATCCGTCGCCAGAGCGAGAGGATCCGGTTGCCAACTGAAGAAAGCGGGTAGTTGGGAATTGAGACGGGAAGCAAAAAGGTCTATAGAGAAGGGGCCCCCATTTTTGGGAGAGAGAAAGAAATACAGAGGGAAGCAGACTCCAGTCGCTTGAATCTCAGAGATAACGAGAGTGCCAATCTGCAATGGCGTTGAGATTGCCTGGCAGGTACTCCGCCCGGAGGGACAGTTTGTGCTGAAGGCAGAATTCCCAAAGGCTCTTTGCTAGTTCTGCGATTGGCTTGGATTTTGTGCCACCGAGATGGTTTATGTAGCGGACCGCAGAAACATTGTCCATCCGAAGAATAGTGGAACAGCTTGCCTTGTTTTTTGCTAGACTGCGAATTGCAAAGGAGCCTGCCAGCATCTCTAAACAATTGATGTGCAACGACGACTCCTCTGCGACCATGTACCTCCAGTCGAGATTGAACCACATCGGGCGCCCCAACCCGACAGACTGGCATCTGATTCTAACACAAGATCGGGTGCCACAGCGAAGATCGTTCTTCCGTTCCACGCATCTAAATGGTCTATCCACCATTGTAGTTCGAGACGGGACTCTTGGTCTAACTGAATGAGATCTGAATACACCAGTCCTTGGCGGAGATGCTTTATCTTTAAAAGCTGCAGGGCACGATAATGAAGAGGACCGGGGAAGATGGCTTGGATAGATGCTGACAGAAGGCCTACGATTCTTGCAAGTGAACGAAGGAACACCTCGGAGAGACGGAGAACTTGACATATCTCTGAGCGAATGGCTGAGACTTTGGTTTGTGGAAGATAAAGAGATGCTGTAGATGAATCCACGTGGAAGCCCAGAAACTCTATACTTTGAGAAGAAATTAACATGGATTTTTCTGAATTGATAATAAATGCAAACTTCGAGGAGAAGAGACTGAGTAACCTTGAGGTTGGAAAGAAGAGTCTGTTTGTCGGTGTGCATAAGCAAGATATCCTCCAGATAAATGATGAGACGAATACCTAGGGACCGAAGGTAAGACACCACAGGTTTCATCACCTTGGTGCAGCACCAAGGAGCAGAAGAAAGTCCGAAAGGAAGCGAACAAAATCGGTAAGTGACACCGAGCCACTGAAATTGTAGATATTTGTGTGAGATTCGTGGATGGGGATTGAGAGATAGGCATCTTGCAGATCTAGCCTGACCATCCATCGTAAGGTGTCTCTGAGATGGATGATGGTCTCCATCTTGAAGTGACGATAAACCACGAACTGGTTGAACGACTTGAGATTGATGACAGGAAGAACCTTTTTGTTCTTTTTCCGAACAAAAAAGAGAGAACTTAGGCAACCCGAGGGGTCGAAGGGAGTAATCTGGATAGCTTGTTTGAAAAGGAGGTTTTGAATTTCTTGTGAAACGAGCAGAGCTAAGTTTGTGGATAAAACCAACGGAGGAGGAAAAATTGTCTGGAAAGGAGGAGCGTAGAATTCTTTGAGATAGACTTGGACAGAATTGAGGACCCACGGGTCTGCTGTGAGGGTGCACCACCTGTGAAGAAAAAGAGCCAGTCGACCTCCAATGGGAGGTGAGGGGCCTACCTTGAGTGTTGACGTTGCTGTTGTTGTTTCGGAAGCCTTTCTGTCCTCGGCCACGGAAGCCACAGCCTCGTTGGGGATAGAACTGTGGCTTGTATTCTTGATAGCCGGAATTGGCTGCGCCTCTGGAACCTTGGTTTTGATAGCCGCGGCCGGAAGAGCGGTTCCTGCCTCTTGCGACCCTGCCAAAAACCCGGGGGGCAAAAACTTTTTTGATGGAGAATTGGGCTTTGTCTAGGGAAGCAAAAGTAGAGACATAGCGGCTGAGATCCTTGACAAGGGAATCACCAAAGAGAAGTCCGTCAGCCTTCATACCAGGATCCTGGGAAGCCAGGTTCGCCAACTTTGGATCTAACTTGATCAGCAGGCCCTTGCGGCGCTCATGAATTATCGCGGCATTAGAATTGCCCAAAAGGCAAAAGGACCTTTGAATCCACAGAGAAACTTCCTCAGGGTTGAGGTCAGACCCCTCCAGGCGAGCCACCTCCGCCATGTCCAGGACCCGGGCCAAGGGACCAACAACATCTAAAAGTTTGTCCTGACAGGTGGACCATGCTTTGTCAACACCTTTGCGAGGGTCCTTGCCAAATTTCAAAAAGAAAGTAAGGAGAGGCTGATCTATGGAAGGAGTTACAGTAATATGACAAGGTAGGGAAGGTTTGGGGCATTCAGACTTGAGTTTTGCTCTAACAGACTTGTCCAAGGGAAGACTGAGCTTTGAAGATATATATTCTCCCACATGAGGGGCAGGGAACCATTTCGTAGAATTGGGGTGTCTGATGGACGAGGGGTCAAACATAGGATTGCCCTCCGTGTCAAGCACGGGTTGGGACGCAAAAGCATTGAGTCTGGCTTTATTGGGGGAAGGAGGGTCAACCAGCTGAAAAAGGTCTGCCAGGTCATCAGTGTCACCCATATCATCGTCATCTGTGTCAAGAATTGTGTCAACGACCAGCTTCTTAGGAGCCTCCACATTTTTAACCTTGGTCTTACTTTTACCCACAGTAACTTTAAACCCCTACTTGGTAGGAGGCCTGGGAGGAACCACGTCCTCAGTCGTATGCAAGGAGAACTTGCAACTCAAATGTGACACATTTTTAAAAACAGAAGTGGAAGGTACCAGTTTACGTTTTCTGCTTTCCCCCGCAGAATGGGCCAAAGCTTTGGTCATGAGGCTCATGAGGTAATTTTCCATGTGTTTAGAAACACGATGTATAGAAGCCTCAACAGCTGTTTCCACAGAATTGTTAATAAATTGAGTGAGGTCACTCTTGAAAGCCTCGCTTTCATCATTATCCAGCTCTGGGGAGCTTGGAATTTCCATTACAAGGCTGTACTGGCAGTGAGGAAAGGGTTAATTGGAGAGGACCTGTAGAATGAGGGCGTGAACAAGTGAAACACTCCCCCGGGGGTGGGCAAAGTGTCCGTAGAAGAGAGAGAATGTGACCAGCAGAGAAGCAGGAGCAACACGGAAACCCTGGCTGAAACTCGGTGAGGAGCGAGGAAAACGAGGGCAGAAAGCGTGCACGGCGGGAGAGACGAACCGCTGCAGCGCGGGAGGGGGGAGGGAAACGGACCCAGAGGCGGGAACCGCTCCGAAATGAAGACAGCGCGAGAAGTGCTCGCATGGCACCAAATGAGCTCACAACGTTAACAAATATACATAAACACTGTAAATACGAGAGAAAATAGCAAGCATGACTTATCTGACTGCGTAGCAGCAAGAAAAGAGGGCTACTCACGGTCAGAACTGGCCATATATAGTACTCATGTTGTGATTGGTTTGTTGTTTGTTTTCTTTAACCCCATTGGCCAGTAGTTGTTCTGCTGTGCCTGCTGGGTGTTGTGGTTTTTGCTTATCTTGCTGCTATTCGAAATAAAGCAAGAAAAGAAGGCATAATAGGAGCCTCCGGGCTTGCCATAAAATTAAAAAACATAATGTATTCTCCTTTTAAATTGGTTTGAAGTCTTGTAAAGGTAAATATTACGAAACGTTTATTGCCATTAACAATAGCCCCGGAGGCCACATGTAGCACCCCACCACTGCTAAGAAATGCGACAACCATTCATAATATACTAGAGATGACGTTCATCTGGCTTGTCCAATAAGTTAACTTGTGGTCCTTGCTTCAAATTGCCGTTCGAATTGGACTTGAGACATCTTTAGAACTGTTCTTTAGTGGATCTCTGCAGGATCCATTACCAAACTAGAGGTGGGCAAGCCCCAAATTAACAGGGAGGGACAGCTGACCTAAGACCCTGTGCGTGAGCAGAGCCTTGACAATATTTGGCATGTAAATCATGCTCAAATACGTGAGAAAATATGATACAGCTTCTTCAAATTTCAAAAAAGTAGATTTCCTAAACACGAAAGAGTTTCACATTGGAGAAGTGTGGCTCAATGGTTAGAGCTATGTAACAAAAAGGAGTTTGGCCCATGCGGACAGAAGTGGGGTAAGGGCCCAAGATACTTTGCAAAAAAGAAGGTAACCCACACTTCAAATTGTATTACACCATTCTGTTTTGGGTGAGAAGATAAACAAAACTTAATATGTTTATCAAGGCGATTATTTGCGCCGTTTTTATTTTTCAAATTTTGTAGAAAAAATGTTTGGGTGTACAGAGAAATCACACTGCCATTTACGTAGTAACCAACCAAGTTTAGCTACACAAATCATAAATTTACAAACATAAACAATATGAAAACAGTGTGTGAAAAGTTTTTTGTATACAACAAAGTGAACATATATCATGAACGTGGGGAGGGAAAGATGTCAAAATGTTTTTTCAAAAACATCAAAGAACGCAATTAAGCAAACAATTTTCAAACCATAAAGCAATTATTGCCCAAGGAGCAGCCTTTCAATGAATCTGCAAGAAAACAAAATAACCTCTCGGAGACAATGTTTGTAAGGTTATAGATTCCCAAGTATTTTAACGTATTTCCAAACTTAGGACGTAATCCTGTTCGCCTACGCGTTTCGAGTTTGCAGGGTGTCTTCACAAACTCTCTTCAGGGCCAAATGAATTCTTTCCCCTGTTTCTCAACCTCAGGGGACTTGAGGTAGGATCGGTTTGTCCAGAGTATAAAAACAGGATTTTTCGAGTCTGTGCGTGTTCTGGATGCGTGACTCAGGAGGAATCAAGTGGATTCTTCAATTCTGTGGTCAGTGTTTGGCGTTAATTCACTTCTCAAACTTTTTTGTTGAGGGAGGGTCCTGCGGCGGACCGGTTCCCCTTTAATGATCCTTATCTTTATCTGCTAGTGTGTCAGCATGTTCCACTTCCTCATTCCATCAGTTAGAGTGAACGGCATACAGCAAATGTCACTAAGTCAGGGAGCGCGATGAGTTATTCAGAGGATTGTTCCCCCTGAGGGATTATGAAATCTCCATTATTCCCTCCATCCTGCTTCGTGTTTTTAGACATAATTACTTTCCTTCCTTCTCTCATCTTTCTGGTATTTTCCAACCTTTCATCAATCTTTCATTCCAGCCCTCCTTCTTTAATACAACCTTCATTCTCTCTATTCTTCTTTGCGTGTTTTCCCTTTCTTTCTTTCTCTTTTTATCCATACATTCATAAACATCCGTCGGTTCTTCCTTCTCTCCATCCATACATTCATCAATACAAACATCATCCATCTTTCCTTCCTTTCTTCAAAATCAGTCCATCTAGCCTTCTCTTAATCAATTCATTCTTCTCTGCATCTGCCCACTCTTTTCTCCATCAATCAACTCTTTTGTCCATCCATACTCTCTCTCCACCCTCCCATCATCCATCCAATCTTTCTCTCGATCCATCCATCCCTCATCCATCTCTGCATTCATCCCTTAACGCTGCCTTCCATCTCACGATTCATCCAAAAACCAATCCATCCATTCTTCCAGCCATTCATCTTTCTCCCATTTCTTCCTCCTTTCCAAACTCTTTTGTTCTTTTTGATTCCACACCTCGGAACTTCATCATTCTATGCTCTTACTGTTGTATTTATGAGCTTCTGTTTGGAGGCCAATGAGCTGATCAAAGAAAAAGGAGCTATAAACAGAAGTTTAATGTTTTATGTTAGTCAGAAATTATAAGTGGCACCGACCACGATAATGCTACTAAAGGGGGGGGGTCCACGACGCCCTTCTGGGGCCCAGATTCTTATTTCAGGTGGAGCAACATTATAGTCTGTTAAATTAATCTGAGGTTTTTATACAGCGCACATCCTGAACTTGAGTATTCGAAGGTTGTCTCATATGTGATAATAAAGAAAAAGGAGGCTCGGTGAAATGAATTACTTTCCCAGGTTTCCACAGTTTGGTAAAGCGGGGAAGTCAGGATGGATCCCAGGTTTTCTGATTTCAGACTGTGCACTTCAGGCACTAGTTTACTCTCTCTAAGGTCAATGCTTTATCTTTAGTTCTTTGCACATGAGTTTGGCTGGCAGACGGAAACCACAGGAAAGCTGGGTTCAAAGGCACTAGTGGCTGCTGCTGATCGGGAGTGGGGGGGGGGGGGCAGGGTTGGTGGAGAAGGAAAAAAAACATTAACTTGGGTCTGCTAGCTGCCGTCTCCTTCCTCTATCCTCTTCTTCCTGTCTCTGCTAGCAACAGAAAGAACCTGTGCTCCCAGGCTCCCAATAGCCAATCATAATGCTGCAATGCAGCGTTGTGATTGATCTGAGCGCTGTGGATTGGCCTCAGACCGGTAATGGGAAGCTTTGCATGTTCCTCACCAGGCTGTATAAAGCAAGCCTGGTAGGCAAGATGAAAAGCGCACAGAACTGTTTGGCCAACCCGAGAGGGCCAGCGAAGCAGCCATGCCCAGTTAAGCAGTGTAAACCACTCCTCTCCATGATCTGACCAGCCCCGCCCCGCCTCGAGGGCCACTGACTCAATATAACAAGCATTGGCATAGCCAATAGGGCTCGCCTTTGGGACCTTATAAGTGTTTAGTTATCCAGCACAATATCCTTGGTGCAACAACATCAACTGTTGCATGGCTAAACACTTATAAGGTCCCAAAGGCGTGACCTATTGGCTATTCCAAGGCTTGTTTTCAGTGAGACAGATCCAAATTAGTTTTACTGTGATAAACACACACTTGTTTAACTTGTAGCCAGTGTCTCAGTTCAGGGCAGTTTTTTATGGCCACAAACCAGAATTTGCTGTCACATACAAATTATTATTTTGGGAAATGTGGCGTAATTTAAGGTACTGTCTAAAACCTATTAGATTTTACCTAGTGTTTTTGAAAGCACTTCTTGTTAAGGTCTGAATATATATCTACAACATACTGCCTTTCTATAAGACCTGAAAATATTTTACCCTAAAATACAGGAGTATTCCGAATCAGAAGAAATGATGCAGTGATGTTCAGATGGAATCCAGATATTTCACGTTAGGCTTTATATGCAAAAATAATGCGGTGATGAAATTAGGTTATTCATACTTTCCGGAATAGAATAATTGTTATGGTTAGGAAAGTTTTCTGTTTTATTTGAAAATGTGTGCAAATTAGGGTGATACTTAATGAAGGATAAGTATAAATGTTACGGTTGAGCATGTATAGTCTTAATAGCGTTACTAATGATGAACTAACTTTTTTCATTTTCTTAAATTAATCACATAAAAATATCATTGGTGATGATGGCTCATTATTGAACTAAGCATTAATGGGTCTCCGATGTGCTCTAAAGATTCTGATAAATTGCTAAAAAGTTGAAGGGAACGTACAAAGGTCATTGTTTTTGATCACAGCAAGCAGAGCTGAACACAGTATGTTAATGATAGTTCACTTTAAAGGTTAATCCTTATCTTCTCTTGGAACTGAGATGGGAATTAGAACATAAGGAGATCCCTTTTGGGATGGATGGGAGGCTCATATGCTGGGGATTTGTGCTTTACACCATTTCAATGCAACATTGTAGAAAGGCTTCTGTTCCACTAATAAAGTGTATTCACCAACAGTGCTCCCCATGCTTGCCTCTGGGACCCCAGTTTAGATTAGAAAAACAAAGTAATGAGGGGTGGAATGCTAGAGTTAATCTCAGCCCCTGGAAATTCACTAAGGCTGCATTTCAGTCCACTATTGTTCCCCAACATGTCACTCTAGACAGAGACCAACCTTGGGAAAATCAAACTTGTTCCTGATCCGGTAGAACAGCCCAGCCCTTACCGCTAGGCCAACTCATCTGTAGATGGAAACACAAGAAACCCTAGATTAGTTCAGTCTTATCGGGCCTCATCGGTAGGGTGCATGCTGAGTACAGTGTCATTTTGAGCACAGGACCAGATATGGCTGGCATACCCAGAGAATTTAGGGCATCATAGAGAAATGAAAATGTGATGGGTGGAAAGGAGACAGTTACACAAAATAGAAGGAAGCCACTGTTGAGGATGTCTAGTCCTTTCACAATCCTCCAAATGAAATTGAAGTTGATTATCGCCAGGGAACATGACTCATAAATGCTCAGTTGGCTGTGGGGCTTACTATGCTCAAGCAAGGGATGATGTATTTTACCTATTGATTTACAATGTGTTGGACTTGGCCCTTTCTGCAGGGAGGAGTGTGGCTCAATGGTTAGAGTGGCAGACCCTGATGCAGAGTTCTGGCCAGGGTTCGATTCCCGCCTTGGCGGGGTCTCGGGCTCAATTTCCTCGGACGTGTTAATTCTCGCCTCGGTGCCTATTCTAATCATGGGCCCCACGCTGCAACTCTGGGCAATAGCTTGCTTAGCCTCCACACCGGCCCCAACAGCACTAAGGATGCCTGGCTTCACCCTGGGGGTGCCCAGGAGTGAACACTTCACAGGGAAAGCCAGGAGGGGTTCCACAGCGGTATGAGTATCAGTGCCATGAGGCCGAATAGGCGACACCGCAAGGTGACTGTCTGGTGACAGTGCGCTCTATAAGTACCATGACATTTACATTTACATCCCTGAACTTTTTGCCTTCCTCCTCTATTTTCTCTGACCTGTTGTTGGCTGTTTTATGACTCTGGGCACTTTACCACTGCTGATCACTGCTAAAGTGCATATGCTCTTCTGATGGTAAATTGATGTATGGATTAGTGATTCCATGATTGGCTTGTTTGGTTTACTTGTCAGACCCTAGTATAGTGCACTGAGTGTGCCCAGGGCTTGTAAATCCAACTGCTGCTAATGGGCTTGCAGCACTGGTTGTGCCACCCACAGAAGCAGCCTGTAAAAGTGTGTCTAAGGCCTGCCATTGCAGAGCCTGTGTGCAGTCTGATACTGCCATGCTGACCGGGCAAGTGCACCCACTTGCCAGTCCCTAAACCTTCCCTTTTCTTCATATCAGGCACCCCTATGGTAGGTCCATGGGCAAGGTGCATTGTAAGTATAAGGTAGGACATGCCTTGGTGTGTGTGGCATGTCCTAATAGTGAATTACAACCATTTTCGTGTTTCACTATTGCAAGGCTACCTGTTCTCCATGGGCCAGAACGGGCCGTTAGATTACTACATTTTATGATACTAACTGACTCAGAGAACATGGTAGAAATTCGAGTTTAGTATGCCTGAACTCAAAATTATAAAATGCATCTTTTAGTGAAGTTGGTTTTAACATTCTGTGTTTGAAAATACCACTTTTAGAAAGTAGGTATTTTCTTGCCTAACTATCCAGGCCTGCCTCAGCTAGGTCGTGTATTACTTGTTTGGAGTTTGAGTGACATGGCTGGGGATTCCAGGAGACAGGGTCAGTCCACCCTGTGTTGAATAGAGAGATCTGCATCTAGATGGGAGGGAGGAGTTGCACCTGGGACCGGAATAGGACTGTGGTCTGATGTCTTTACCCTGCTCTGTCAAAGGAGAGAAGGAATCATGTCAACAGAGCTTGGAACAGAGCTTGCCTCCTGCTGGAGTCTCAGGGACAACAGACTTAAACCCCCAGCTCCCCAGAGTTCCTTGGGAAGTACCTGCTCTATTTTCGGCCTTCTGAGGGACTGCGTGTCGCAAGGAGCCTGAAGCGAGACTCAAGAGGAAGAAGCGTGTCACTGTCGCAGCCGCTGCCGTCGCATCTCTGAACAAGAGTGTTGCCGCTGTAGCTGACGCATTGCACCGCATTGAGAGAAGCGTCTTGCACCGAAGAAGAAGCGTTTCGCTGTCGCACCCGCTGCCGTCGCATTTCTGAACAAGGATGTTGCCGCTGTAGCTGACGCATTGCACCGCATCGAGTGAAGCGTCTTGCGCCGAAGCAGAAGCGTGTTACAGCCGCTGCCATCGCATTTCTGAACAAGGATGTCGCTAATGTAGCTGACACATTGCACCGCATCAAGAAAAGAGCCTCCCATCCATGGAGAAGCGTGCCACCATCGGAGCCGCTTTTGTCACATCTCTGAACAAGGGTGTCGCCGCTGCAGTTGCCGCATCGAGCGGAAGCGTCTCGCATCGAGGTGCCAAAGCCGCTGTTGTCGCATCTCTGAACACGGGTGTCGCCGCTGCAGCTGACGCATCGAGCAGAGACTTCTCGCAATATCAGAGAAGCGTGGATCTGGAAGATCTTCGCGTCTTTATCTCTTTGCACCTGAACTTTGCGGCATTTCCATCGCTGCAACACTTTTGTTGTGGAAGCGTCACGCATCGTAAGGTACATTGACTTCAAGTATTGCATTTTAAGAACTGAACAGAACTAAGCTAAAACTACAATTTTTAAGTACAGTATTGTAGAATTGTTGTCGTTTGTGGTCTTGTGATAAGTCTATATAAAGAATACTTATTTTTTATATAAAACCTGTGTAGTGTCCATCTGTAGTGTTGTCACTTGGTTACTGTATGTCGTCACAAACCTTTACACACTGCCTCTGAGATAAGCCTGTCTGCTCGTGCCAAGCTACCAAGGGGGTGAGCAGGGGTTGTTTTAGGAGTGTTACCCCTTACCCTGACTAGAGGCAAGGGTCCCTATTTGTCACAAGTACCTACCCGTGCCAACTAGAGACCCCCAAACCTAAAATAATGTATGAGCATAAAGAAGTGGGTGACAAAGCACTTCACAAATGAACAGTTTCATACAAGTCCAGAGCACATAGTGAGATGCATATTAAAGCAAACAAAAATATCAAACAATAAAAAAAATGTAATGATTCAAAGATAAGTAATACAACACATATTCAAACGTGGCTATAAAACACATGCTGCTGTAAATATAAAGAAAACACAACAAGACGATGAACGGAGTGCTGAAACTTTTCAACCACTCACCCCAAGTCACAGATCTGGGTTTAATCCATTGTTCTTTTGCTCACTATATCACTCTAGTTTGGACCCAGCCACATGCAAATCAGTCTTTATCCTTTTCCTTATGAGAACAGCTGAGACCAACCTGCCAGACCAAGTCCTCACTGGACCGAAAACAAGCATCCTGAGACCGGTTTCAGGGTATTACCCTCATCAGCCAGGTTAGCTTGAATCCAGTGGCACAGTGAGCAAGAGACCTACATCTGTACATACCACATAATTTTACATTTCTGATGGATACATCTGCATGTGGATTGCTCACCTTTTGAATACCCCCTGCGCCAACATTTCCATGGAAATTCTTTTCCTAGTTCTCCCACGTTGACGAGGACATCATAATAGCACGACTCCGCTCGCGATTCCATATGATGTCATTGGAGTCATAAGAAGACCTCTTCGGCGTGCTGACGTCAGTTCCCTTTTTTCTGCACCGTCGACGCATAACGTTTTTTTCTGGGACTCTCCATTTTCAATGAGATTACTTTGTTTCTTTGTATCTTCATTGAGTTTCTGTTGAAATGGCTACTTCGAAGAAGTCTGGTTTTAAGCCCTGCCGGGAGTGAGGCGGTTACATGTCTATTACAGACCCACACAACGACTGTCTCTGGTGTCTTTCTTTGGACCACGAAGTCGAAGGGTGTTCGTGTTGTGGAAAGATGAATCCTAAGGCGTTAAAGGAGTGTGAAGCGAAACTCTTCATGGCGAAGGTGAAGAAAGAAAAGAGAGGTTGTAAGTGTTCGAAGTCATCGACCTTCTAAGTCTAAGAAGCATAAGAAGTCGATGAAGAGACACAGTTCTCAACGTCGCTCTTCAAAGGGCAAGGCTTCGAGGTCAGCTACACCTGTTCAGTGACACAGGGGAAAGAACTTTGTTTCTCCGTCACCTTCTCCTCCGCAGGAGACTCCGATCCACTCGCCGACTCCGAGGGGTTTGCCGGCATCAAGAGGCTCTTCGACATCCAGAAGGTCTTCCGCGCCCAGAGGGTCTCTGATGCCCAGGGAGTTTTCTTCTGTACCTGTGGCTTTGCCTTAGCGGGCACCGTCCTCACCAGCTTCGTAACCTCCGCCTCCAGTTTGGCCTCAGATGGATCCTAAACAAGGAGGTCCGGATTCTTACCCTCCTTTTCCAGCACTGGAGCGAATCCCTTGCATTTCCTAAATGCGATATTTGGCATGTTTGCCAGGCTATCCAACCCTTCCGGCACGCCTTCTGGCCCCATGGGTCCGCTTGCCTTTAATCTGGGTTTCCCCCAACAGAACGCCCAGGCGCCTTCTGGGCTTTTTATGCCAACGACTCCATCATGACAGTTTCTGGTGCCAAGGTTTTCGAAGACGAATCCTCAGACTCCGTCTGGTGTCGCATCAGTGCCATCTCAGATTCATTGAGCGCTGTTGCCTGTTTCTGAAGGTCCTCCTTCAATGCCGGCTCCATTGTCTCTGGCGCCGCAGCCAGCGCCGCTGACGCCGATCCCGAAGCACCGTTCCAGGAGGGATGCACAAAGGCTGCTAGAAGAGGATGAGTATCGACAGTAGCAGGAGGAAGGAGAGATACTTGACTCTATGGACGAATATGAGGGCCCACAGGAGGCCAGTGGTTTAGGTACTTCCCTGGAGTGGGAGCTCTCTTCACCAAAGTCTGTAATCTCTCAGGATGTTGCTCCTTATCATCTGATGATTAGGAAAGCTGCTGAGTTAGTGGATCTTCAGTTGCCTTCAGCCGAACTGGTCAAATATTTTGACGGAAGTGCTTAATACTTCTTCATCAGTTAGTGAGTCTCTTCTGCCTTTCAATGAGGTGTTGATGGAGCCTATAATGGAGGTGTGGCAAAAGCCCTTGACTGCTCCTGCAGTTTGCAGGTTAATTGCAAGGAGATATAGACCAGCTCCTGGAGACCCAGCTTTTCTATCTGCACACCCATCTTCGGAAAGCATGGTGATTCAGGCTCCTTGCTACAAGCAATCGTCTGGGTCCTTCCCTACCACCCCGGGGTATAGGAATTCTAAGAAGATGGAGCAATCACCAAGAAAGTGTTTTCCTCAGCAAGTATGGCAATGAAGTCAACGAATACCACTTGCTTGCTCGAGAGGTACATTCATGCCCTTATGGACTCTGTTAAGCAGTTGGCCCCTAAACTTCCTGAGGATGATCGGGTTCATTTTCCTGAGGCTCTTTCGGATACTCAGGCAGCTGCACGACAAGTCATTAATTCGGACGCTGCAGACTCGGTTGCCCGAGTAATGGGTTCTTCAGTTGCAACGAGGAGGCAAGCCTTGTTTAGATCTTCTGGTTTTTCACCTGATGTTCAGGCTACTCTATTGGATCTGCCTTTCGATGGTTCAAGGTTGTTTGGTACCAAGGAGGACTCTGCTTTGCAGAGCTTTAAGGACAGTAGAGAGACCGCAAAATCTTTGGGCCTATAGCCTAGAGGGTATGGCTACAAGAGGTATCGAGGCTTTGGGAAGGCGGCTTCATTTTGTGGCCGTCAGCAACCTCAGCAGCAACAGCAGCAAAACCCTCCGTACAAGTTGTATAGGCCAAAAATAGAGGCCGTCCTCAAGGAGCCCCTCTGCAGCAGTCCTCCTCCTCCTCCTTTTTCCCCTGCCCCTCCCACTGGTTCCATGGGAAAGCAGCTCTAGATCCCTCATCTTGGAGCATGTTGGTCCTGTAGGGTGGTCGGGTGTCCCATTCTCTACAAGATTGGAAATCAGTTACCTCACCTTGTTGGGTTTTGATTCTTGTGGAAAATAGGTACGCCCTCCCTTTTCTAGAATTTTCACCTCCTTACCCTCCTTGCCAGGATTGGTGTTCAGAGGACCATTTGCTACTCTTACAGCAGACGTTTCTTGTCTTGTTGCAGAAAGGGGCGATGGAGGTGGTTCTGGAGCCGGAACGGGGTCAAGGATGTTGCTTTCGGTATTTCTTGATTTCCAAAAAGGACGGTCGGTTGAGCCGGATCCTGCACCTCAGGATTTTGAATTTTCACCTCAGGCAGAAAAAGTTCAAAATGTTGACCTTGGCTCAGGTTCTTCTGGAGATGCAACAGGAAGACTGGATGGTGTTGATTGATTTGTAGGATGTGTATGTTCATCTTCCCATCCTGAAGTCGCTTCAGAAGTATTTTCCGGTTCATGGTAGGGTCACAGCATTATGAGTTTGCGATCCTCCCGTACGGTCTCACTTCTACACCTCGGGTCTTCATAAAGGTGATGGCGGTGGTGACAGCACAACCCAGAAGGTCAGGGTTTCCTGTTTTCCCTTATCTGGACGAGTGGCTGCTGAAAGCCAAGTCTCCAGAGATGGTGTAGCGCCACTTGCATGCAACAACGCAATTGTTGTTCAGCTCGGGTTTCTCGATAAATGTACCCAACGCTCACCTGGTGCCTTCTCAGTGCAGCCTGTTCATAGGGGCAATCCTGGACACTCCTGTATGTCGGGCATGTCCGCCTCCGCAGAGGAGTTTTGACATACAGGAGATGATTCCTTTGTTTCACGATGGACTGGTTGTTCCAGTCCTGAAGGTTCTACGTCTGCTCGGCCTGTTACCTTCCTGCATTCTGTTGGTCAATCATGCACGCTGGCATATGAGGGCACGCCAATGGTGCCTCTGCAGGCAGTGGTATTAAAACAACGAGATCTCAGGGAGAACATCAGAATCTCCAGAGACACTGCTGCGGAGCTGTGTTGGTGGAGTGTGCATGGCAACCTGACTCAAGGAAAACCTTTCAGTCTCCTCCACCGGTGGCCACAGTGATCACAGATGCCTCCACTATAGGGTGGGGTGCCATCTGGGGGATCTGGAGGTTAAAGGTCTTTTGTCTCCAGAGGAAAGGTTGCTTCACATCAACCTTCTGGAATTGCGGCAATACATTTGGCCCTGAAGGCCTTCCTTCCTTCCCTTCGCGGTCAGTCAGTTCAGGTCCTGACGGACAACACTACCGCGGTGTGGTACATCAACAAGCAAGGAGGAGTAGAGTAGTTTAGTCTCAGCAGAGAGACTCTGCGACTCTGGTCCTGGGTTCAGGTCCATCAGATTTTTGTAGTGGCAAATCATCTGGCCAGTGTGCTGAATGTTCGTGCGGACAGTCTCAGTCGGCGTTACTCTGCCGATCATGAGTGGCGGCTTCATCCGGAGGTGATCCATCTAGTCTTCAAGAGATGGGGATTTCCTGGGTTAGCCCTCTTTGCCACTCGCGAGAAGCGTACTGCCCGTTGTTCTACAGTCTCCAGTATCTGATGCAGGGAGCACTGGGGGACGCGTTTCAATTGGATTAGAGCTCGCAACTCCTCTATGCATTTCCCCATACCTTTGATTCCTCGAGTTCTGAGGAAGAGTCGCCAAGACAGGGCCCAAGTCATATTGATCACTTCGGATTGGCCAAGAAGGGTGTGGTATACAGATCTACTTCACCTCTCAATGCACCTGCAGCTCTGTCTCCCTTTCAGGGTGGACCTCCTTTAGCAATCGCAGGGGCAGGTTCTACACCCCCACCTCCAGAGCCTGCACCTTCATGCCTGAAATTGAATGGGGCAACCTGAGTTCTTTTTCCTTCCCACCGAATGTGGTGAATGTTATTTTATCATCCAGGAGACACTCCACAAAATCTATTTATTCATCTGAGGGATAAAAATGGATTTCCCATGCATGTGGAGTATCTGACCTATATTATGTTAGCATGATGTATCTATACGTACCCTCTTTGCTTAATACTATATATATTTCTATATGCGCTCGCAGGGAAGAAAATGTTTAGTCGCTTCTTGCGTATATATTGCTAGCAGAGTAGGCCGAAAACCATACAGACACCATCTTTCCGAGCCTGTGCTCGAACACAGGCTGTGATCACGTGTTAGTCTCTGGCAATTGTCAGGCCCCGGTTCATCCGGATTACTAGGAGCAGCTGAACGCAGGCTGTTTACTCGACTGTCCTGAGACTCAAAGTTGCATCTGGCTTTGGGTACGATAAGCACATTCCTGGAGGTTCCGTGCCTAGACTCCCGGGCACCAAGACGAAAGGCAGTCACCCCTCCTGACCTTCCCAGTAATAAATAGCTAAGCTTTGAACTAATCATGTGTGCCATAAATGGTCTTTTCCTGAAGCTCGTGGGACAACTGGTGTTTTTCCTTTTACAGTGATTATATGTGTTGAACTGAAAAGTATATAACCTCATGTTTGAATAAAAGCCAACAGTCTTCTCCGTGCACCATATGGGTGAGGGCTGGTGAGGCTCCTCTATAGAGTATTTGTTGCCTAATAAATGATTGAACTTTCTTCACTGCCAACTGACTGAATATTTGGTAATTGGGATTGGGGCTATTGGTAGGTATAGCCGACTCTGGTGGGACTCCGTGATAGGGTCGTCCTCCCTGTAATTGGGTAAAAAGGACAAAGAAAGGGGAGCTGTGGTCGAGCGGGAGGACGGACCAAAAATTTTCTGACTTACTCCGCTCTCCCAATCAGAGTACCCCAGCTGCTAGTGACCCTTTGCTGGAGTCCTATGGGCGTAACCCAGGAGCTGACTGTGTTGGTCTTCAGGAGTTGGCAGTGGAGAAAAAGCAATTGTACCTGCGTGCACCAGGTGAGTGGATTGTTTTTGGTGTCTATTGGAACGCACTGTTGAGCAGTGCTTTTGAAGCAGTTAACTGTGCATGATTTGGTGGTCTGTGTACCACGGAGAATATTGGGGGTCTGACGGGGCAGCATTGTGTGAACAATAGAGAAGCCGATCGGATGCCCTGGTGTGGCTCGTGTGGCTCGTGTGGTGCACACTGGGCCGGACTGGTCTCAGAAAGGCCTGTGGTTGTACCTGGGTAGCCTTGGGGACATATCTGAAGCGATGCTAAGGAAGCAGGCTTAGTCAGAATAGTCCCTGGGGTGAACCAGGAAGACTGCAGAATGGTCTGCAGGACAGTCTGTGGTTATACCTATCCGACGGTCTCTTGGTAGTCTTTGGATTCTCCAGTATTAGGGGTGTCTTTCATAGATTCACATGCTTGAATATTCCCCGTCGTCGAAGTGGGAGTCCCACGGTACATAAATAGCAGAGGAGAGGAGAAGTTTCTAGAGGAGGCTACATACAGCCTGATTGCCTGGAATGTGGACCAACACATAATGACTCTAATATGTTACTAAAGTGAATTCTTCCTTGGGCTTTTCAATGGGCCTATTCTGTTCTATTGTACTTTTTCAGGTTTACATTTCTATTGCATTATATGTATGTATTTTTTATTTATGATATTTCTCATGTATACATGCATATATATTACTGCTATTTATGTACCGTGGGACTCCCACTTCGACGACGGGGAATATTCAAGCATGTGAATCTATGTAAGACACCGATACTGGAGAACCACAGTTTACAGGAAAGTAACTTTTGTTCATACTTGATTTTGGTATCTGTTGGTCTGGAATCTGAAGTGATTGATTCTCCATGAACAGGAGTCGACAGGCTCTGTTCTTTGTTTGAAAAAGTTAGAAAAGAGACATGTCATTTTGAATATCCTTGTATGTACATATATTATTGTTCTGTGTGTGCTCGAATATTAGCGAGGTTGAATGTGTGGTGAATGTTTGAACATGGCCATGTTTAAAAGTACGTTTTTATGATTGCATGAGGAAGACGTGACAACAATCATTATGCAGCGTGTTATAAATTGATTTATTTTGAATGTTGTTGTCGCCCTAATGATACGCGATTGGCTGAAAGTCAACCTGCCCCGCCTGAGGGTAGCCAGAGTTGTAATATGTATGAAAGCATGGTATTACACCTCTCTTGTTTAATACACTATGGCATAAATATACTAGAGATAATGTAGAACTGCAATGACTTTTAACCGGGTCTTTTGATGAGAAAAAGATACATTTCCTGCCGGATCGATTGTTTTCTAAATGTAGTCGACAGTCCATGTTTGATTCCCTAAATCTATGGCAGAAGGAGGCAAGGCGTAAACGTATACGGGAGGAGAAAGTATGCAGAATGAAGGGTGGTCAGACAATTAGGCAGAATGCCATTGCTTATGATAAAGCTAAAACAGAACAGGAAATTGATTGTGCAGATAGGCAATTTAGATTGCAGGTGGATAAGACCTATGTGGCTAGGTCTGAAGCGAAGGATAAAATGGAGGATTTGTTGGATACTCATCCCCCTTCACCTTATGCCCCACAACGTATATATCCTGTTGTTTTCCCAACTCCAGTACAGGTCCCTTCAGCCTCTGCCCCTGTTGTTTCCTCCTCCCCTGTCTCTCCCGGAACGTCCTCTGTTCTATCTCCATCTGTATCTGAGACAGCTGCCTTGTGGTCTGTTACATTGTCATCTTCTGTTATATCCACAGCTGTTTTGTCTCCCCCTTCCCTTGCGTGGGCTTCCCACTCCACGAGCACGACCCCATCCCCGTCCCTAGCTGTTTCAACTCCATCTCGTGTTCCAGGGAATTTGGACACGCGAAAGTTGTTTACTCGGTCGACTGTAGGACTAAATTCGAAACCGATGGTTGAAAATCAGTCATCCCAGTGGATACGACAGCCTATTTATACTATAGCTGACATATGGAGCACGCTCCGAAACTTTGAACCTATTATGCAGCAACATGCCCTGAAACATATGGCCAAGTGTCTTATTACTTTATGGGAACAGTGTTTTGCAGGAGGGATGGCCCCCCAAGTGATGTATGATATTCGGGACAAGGCTCATAAGTCTGAACTTAGACCAGAGGAAGTGTACAAAAATGTTGAAGTTTTATTAAGTTATCGAGGGCGGATGCACCAAAAATGTTCCTCATGGGATTCTCAGCACCCCATGCGAGAGGTCCATCCTATCTTTCACCCTGAAATACCGGAATTAAAAAATTATCAGGATGTAGTGACTAGACCTCGGCCTTCATAACATCCTGCCCTTGCGCAGTTTTTGTCTTTGGTCATCCCAGTTACTTTGTCACTCTGTAATTGTGTTCCCCAGATATGTTATGAATGTGAAGGTGTGTCTGGATATGTGTGAGTTGGGTGTGAATGGGTTGTTGTGATGCTTCTTTTTGTCTCTTCCCGGGTTTTCATGATTTGATTATATGTATTGTTTTTCTCATCTGTGTTGATATGCGACTTTATTATGCTGAAAAATGTTATTTGCATATTTATGGATTTGTATAGCTATGAAAAAGTATTTTGATAAAGTGAAATTAAAATAAAAACTGTATATTTTTTAGATATGTTGTAATAATTTTCTCTGAGTGGGTTTATATATTTGCTTGGGTGCTCACAGCTAGTCACTGGGAGTAATTCCGATGTATAAATAACTTTGGTTATGAGGGAGATTATCTGGTTAGACCTTGTGTAGAGGCACGAGTGCAGGAACAATGGGTTTATACCCCCTGGAAGAGGAGTGAAGTCCTCTCACTAAAATCACAACTACCTGACCCCCGAAAGAATCCCACGGCTTATTATAAGGAACTCACTGAAGCGGCTTCTTCAGCCGTTATGACCCTGGCTGACATAAAGCTATTTTTTGCACTGGTAGTTCCTGTTGATGTATGGCGTCAGGTGCATGATCAGGACCATGTTCCAGAGTTAGGCGGAACCTGGGAACAGATAAAAGATTGAGATAAGGAACGTAAGCCTGGTGATAAACCAAAACCCGAACTATTGGCTTTGCCTGGCCGCATTATTACTTACATGCATTCCTTAATTCTGCCTCGTAAGGTGGATTGGGATAAATTGACAGCATGTAAGCAGAAGAAAGACGAAAGTGTTTCTGATTTCTTCACTAGATTTGAAGGTGTATTTATCGATTTTAGTGGACAGGATTTATCATTGGAAGGTGGTATACGGTTATTTGTTAATCATTTTGTGACCAATTTGTTACCGGAAGTTTCTGCGCAGCTACAAGCCGCTGAAAGTACTTGGACCACGTCTACGCCCTCGGTAATATTGAGTATGGACCAATATTACAAACATAGAGAAAATGAGAGTAAGGATTAGACAGAAAAGAAAACAAAAGATTTTAAGCCACCGGTGTTGTTACAACAAGTTGTTCGGGGACGAGGCAGAGAGAGAGGCGGTAGAGGGTTCGTCCCGAGGTGGGCGGGAACCAGACGAGGCAGAGGGCCGGCTGTTGCTCTGGAAATAAACCAGTGTGCTTACTGTAAAGGGGAAAGGCATTGGTGGTTTCAGTGTCCATTGTTGCTGGCTCAGAATGGGGCTATGAGAAGAGGAGGAAGAGGTTGGGGTGGTGTGGATCGCAGTGATATGCGACGTGAGGAGGCGATGCACGTTGGATCAGAAAAGAACTAATTTGATAATCCGAGAGGTAGGCAGTACTATAATGAGGCCTGTGTGATGGATGCCACCGAAGGGTATGTCTATACATAGGACAGCTAAGGACAGAGTGGGGGCCAGGTGTCAGTACCTGTTGATCAGCAAGGTCCTTATGTAAAAGCGCATTTGATGGGGACATCTGAAAAGTTTTTAGTTGATACAGGTGCAATGAATAGTTCTATTTCTCGTTCTCTGGTCCCAGGGGCTGCTCTGTCCGGGCACAATAATGTTTCGGTGAGATTCTTGGGAATCCCGGTGGTAAGCCCCATTTCCAAACCTATTCCGTTCATAATTGGTCCAGTTACAGTAGACTCCCCATTTCTTTTAACTTTGCATTGTGGTGAACATTTATTGGGCTTGGATTTGTTTAAGAAATTACATGCAACAATTCATTGTTCACCTGATGGTGTTTATTTGACTATCAATCCCCTCAGCAGGCATACTTTGCAGTGTTTCACCAAAAATGAACCCCTCCCTCCTGAGTTTTCTGCTATCCCAGAGACTCTGTGGGCCACTGGAGACACAGATGTAGGATTATTAAGGATTCCATCCGTTTCTATTACTCTGAAACAAAATGCTCACCTTCCACGTCTACCTCGGGACAAAATTTCTCCAGAAGGCGAGAAAGCTTTGCTCTCCACTCCATCATACAAGATTTGATTAAAAGGGGTGTAGTGGAGGAGATGGCTGCTAATGTATGCAACAGCCCCATTTTACCGATCTTAAAAAAGGCCCCTGTTGAAAGTGATCCTGACTATGTTGCTATGATAATGCTACAGAATTCAGCCAACCTTACAGCAGACTTATTATTATTACTATTATTATTATTGAGTCTTGTATAGCGCGTGGTTACCCTTGGGCATCCCAGCGCTCGTCCAGAGTACACACCATAGCAGAGAAAGCGTTAAGCAGGGAACAGATGGGTCTTTAGGAGTTTGCGAAATCGCAAGGTACCAGTTTTGGAGCGCAGGGCAAGCGGAAGGGAATTCCATAATGCTGCCACGTTGACGGAGAGTCTTCTACCGCCAGTCCTGGCTATTCTTACTCTCGCGACTTGCAAGAGATGTTGGTGGTCTGAGCGAAGGGCGCGAGGGGCCTTGTAAGATTGAACCATACTCCGTAGGATAGGTGGCCCTTTCCCCTGCAAGAGTTTATGGGCCATGCAGAGTGCTTTAAACTTCACCCTCTCTCTAACAGGGAGCCAGTGGAGCGCCTTCAGCGCAGGTCGGGCTGATTGCCGCCTGGGAAGGTCCATCAAAAGCCTGGCGGCAGCGTTTTGCACTTGTTGCAATTTGTTTAGAGTTGATTCTGGAGCCCCCAGAAACAGCGCATTGCTGTAGTCCAGCCGTGAAATGATGAGCCCCTGGATTAGTAACCTCCTGGTGGCCATCGGGCGGAGGGGTAGGATCTTCCGGGCTGACCGGAGCAGGCCGAAACACACGCCTGCGGTCTTTTTGCGTGTGTCTTAAAGGAGAGGTCCTGCTCCAGCCACACCCCCAAGCTCTTAATCTCCTGTTTTGGGGTGGGTGGCGCTCCCAGACAGCTAGGCCAGCTACTTGGGAACAAGGAGAAGGGGAATTCCCCAGCATCATCAGTTCGGTTTTTGAACCGTTGAGTTTAAGTGCTGAGTTGCACATCCAGGTGAAGATCTTGGCTAAGCATGTGTGCAGCAGGTCGGGTTGGTTCGCCGGCTGGGGGAGCCCTACCACCAACTGGGTATCATCCGCATAGCTGATCATCTTGGTACACAGTCAAAATATCGAGTTGATAATATCGAATTGCCATAATATCGAGTCCTAAAAGTCGAAGGTAAGAAATATCGACAACCAAAATATCGACATTTAAAAGTGATGTTTTAAAGTATGTTAAGTAATGATATAGTAAAATGTTGTCTATATATAATTTAATTTATAATTATAATTTAATTAATTTTAGTTAAAAGTTTAGGAGCGGGATGTAGAGTTTATAGGGGATAAGGGTGGGTAGTGTTTTAAAAAAGTATAGTGTAATTATAGATTACTAAATTTCGAATTTTAAATACAATTTCAAAATTTTGAAAATTATAATAAGTATTCGTAATTAGCAAAATTGTATAGAACTTTATTGATTAGTGTTTAATGTTTGGTATAGTATTTTTGGGTATTTAGTGAAAAGTATTTTAAATATAAATTTAGTATTAAATATTTAATAAATAAATTAAGTTAAATTTTAGGAGCGAGATGTAGAGTTTATAGGGGATAAGGGTGGGTAGTGTTTTAAAAAAGTATAGTGTAATTATAGAATAATAAATTTCGATTTTTAAAAAAAATTTCAAAATGAGAAATTTATAATAAATATTCGAAAATTGCAAAATTGTATATAATTTTTTTATTATTGTTTAATGTTTGGTATAGTATTTTAGGGTATTTAGTAAAAAGTATTAGAACTATAAATTTAGTATTAAATCTTTAATACATAAATTAAGTTAAATTTTAGGAGCGGGACGTAGAGTTTATAGGGGATAAGGGTGGGTAGTGTATTAAAAAATAGTAGTGTAAAAATAGAATTATAAATTTCGAATATCATATAAATGTTAAAAAAGCGAAATTTTATAAATAATTTTGATTTTCGCCTAGTTGGTTTGAAAATAATTTTTGTTTGTAGAATGTTTAATACAGTATTATTTGTTATATACAAAAATGGATTAGATATATAATTTCTGTATTCATTTATAGTTATATTAATTATGTAAAATTTTTAGGAGTGTCATGTAGAGTTAATAGGGGATAAGGGTGGGTAGTTTATTAAACATTTAGAGTGTAAAAAATATTTTAAAAAATTTCGCATTTATAAAATTTTAAACAAAATTAGAAAATTTTAAATAAGTTTCACATTGTGCGAAATTGGAAATAACAATAATGATTTATGTATAAAGTTTGATAGTGTGTCATTGGGTATATAGTGGGTATATTTTTAAAAGTAATCTTGTGTTTATAAGGTAAAAAGAAAATATTTATTGTTCAATTTAAAGAATTTAGAAATAGGAATTTGTATTATAAATTTTGTAAAATTAAAAAAAAATTATTATAATACATTTTTACATTGTGTAACTGGGTATATAGTGGATAACAATGGATATTGTTTGAAATAGTATGTTAGTTCATACAACATATTATAAGTATATGAATTATGGAAAGTGTGTAGCACTTAACTGAATTAAGTGTTAATTGAATGCAATTACTCGAATTAAATGGTGATTGGAGTAGGAATAGTAAATTATTAATGTTAAATGTCCAGCACTTACTCTAATTAAATGATGTTTGGAGTTGGAATAGTAAATTAAATAGGTTCTGTGTCCAGCACTTACCCTAATTAAATAGTTATTGGAGTTGGAATACTAAAATATTAAGGTTTAGTGTCCAGCACTTACTCTAATTAAATGGTGATTGGAGTTGGAATAGACAATTATTAAGGTTTAGTGTCCAGCACTTACCCTAATTAAATGGTGATTGGTGTTGGAATAGTAAATTATTAAGGTTTAATGTCCAGCACTTACTCTAACTACATGGTGATTGGAGTTGGAATAGTAAATTAAAAAGGTTCTGTGTCCAGCACTTACCCTAATTAAATGGTGATTGGAGTAGGAATAGTAAATTTAATAGGTTCTGTGTCCAGCAATTACCCTAATTAAATGGTGATTGGAGTTGGAATAGTAAATTAAATTGGTTCTGTGTCCAGCACATACCCTAATTAAATGGTGATTGGAGTTGGAATAGTAAATTATTAAGGTTTAGTGTCCAGCACTTACTCTAATTAAATGGTGATTGGAGTAGGAATAGTAAATTTAATAGGTTCTGTGTCCAGCACTTACCCTAATTAAATGGTGATTGGAGTTGGAATAGTAAATGAAATACGTTCTGTGTCCAGCACTTACCCTAATTAAATGGTGATTGGAGTTGGAATAGTAAATTATTAAGGTTTAGTGTCCAGCACTTACTCTAATTAAATGGTGATTGGAGTTTGAATAGTAAATTATTAAGGTTTAGTGTCCGGCACTTACTCTAATTAAATGGTGATTGGAGTAGGAATAGTAAATTTAATAGGTTCTGTGTCCAGCACTTACCCTACTTAAATGGTGATTGGAGTTGGAATAGTAAATGAAATACGTTCTGTGTCCAGCACTTACCCTAATTAAATGGTGATTGGAGTTGGAATAGTAAATTATTAAGGTTTAGTGTCCAGCATTTACTCTAATTAAATGGTAATTGGAGTTGGAATAGTAAAGTATTAAGGTTTAGTGTCCAGCACTTACGCAAATTAAATGGTGATTGGAGTTGGAATAGTAAATTATTAAGTTTTAGTGTCCAGCACTTACTCTAATTAAATGGTGATTGGAGTTGGAATAGTAAATTTAATAGGTTCTGTGTCCAGCACTTACTCTAATTAAATGGTTATTGGAGTTGGAATAGTAAATTAAATAGGTTCTGTGTCCAGCACTTACCCTAATTAAATGGTGATTGGAGTTGGAATAGTAAATTATTAAGGTTTATTGTCCTGCACTTACTCTAATTAAATGGTGATTGGAGTAGGAATAGTAAATTTAATAGGTTCTGTGTCCAGCACTTACCCTAATTAAATGGTGATTGGAGTTGGAATAGTAAATTAAATAGGTTCAGTGTCCAGCACTTACCCTAATTAAATGGTGATTGGAGTTGGAATAGACAATTATTAAGGTTTAGTGTCCAGCACTTACCCAAATTAAATGGTGATTGGTGTTGGAATAGTAAATTATTAAGGTTTAATGTCCAGCACTTACTCTAATTACATGGTTATTGGAGTTGGAATAGTAAATTAAATAGGTTCTGTGTCCAGCACTTACCCTAATTATATGGTGATTGGAGTTGGAATAGTAAATTAAATAGGTTCTGTGTCCAGCACTTACCCTAATTAAATGGTGATTGGAGTTGGAATAGTAAATTAAATAGGTTCTGTGTCCAGCACTTACCCTAATTAAATGGTGATTGGAGTTCGGAATAGTAAATTATTAAGGTTTAGTGTCCAGCACTTACTCTAATTAAATGGTGACTGGAGTTGGAACTGTAAATTTTAAGGTTTAATGTCGAGCACTTACTCAAATTACATGGTGATTGGAGTTGGAATAGTAAATTAAATAGGTTCTGTGTCCAGCACTTACCCTAATTAAATGGTGATTGGAGTTGGAATAGTAAATTATTAAGGTTTAGTGTCCAGCACTTACCAAAATTAAATGGTGATTGGAGTTGGAATAGTAAATTAAATAGGTTCTGTGTCCAGCACTTACCCTAAGTAAATGGTGATAGGAGTTGGAATAGTAAATTAAATAGGTTATGTGTCCAGCACTTACCCTAATTAAATGGTGATTGGAGTTGGAATAGTAAATTATTAAGGTTTAGTGTCCAGCACTTACTATAATTAAATGGTGATTGGAGTTGGAATAGTAAATTATTAAGGTTTAGTGTCCAACACTTACTCAAATTAAATGGTGATTGGAGTTGGAATACTAAATTATTAAGTTTTAGTATCCAGCACTTACTCTAATTAAATGGTGATTGGAGTTGGAATAGTAAATTTACTAGGTTCTGTGTCCAGCACTTACTCTAATTAAATGGTGATTGGAGTTGGAATAGTAAATTAAATAGGTTCTGTGTCCAGCACTTACCCTAATTAAATGGTGATTGAAGTTGGAATAGTAAATCAAATAGGTTCTGTGTCCAGCACTTACCCTAAATAAATGGTGATTGGAGTTGGAATAGTAAATTAAATAGGTTCTGTGTCCAGCACTTACACTAATTAAATGGTGATTGGAGTTTGAATAGTAAATTAAATAGGTTCTGTGTCCAGCACTTACACTAATTAAATGGTGATTGGAGTTGGAATAGTAAATTAAATAGGTTCTGTGTCCAGCACTTACCCTAATTAAATGGTGATTGGAGTTGGAATAGTAAATTATTAAGGTTTAGTGTCCAGCACTTACTCTAATTAAATGGTGATTGGAGTTGGAATAGTAAATTATTAAGGTTTAGTGTCCAGCACTTACTCAAATTAAATGGTGATTGGAGTAGGAATAGTAAATTAAATAAGTTCTGTGTCTTTACCTATTTACATTAAATGTAGATGGGTGTAAGAATAATAACTTATATAGATTCAGTGTTTATGTACTCTAATTACATGTGGTATATTGAAATAGATAGAACATTACATTTATAAAGCATTTGAAAAAGAAATAGAAATGATTTTGCAATAGCTATAAGAAAATAATTACACACATTTTTTTTAAACAAATTTATTTTTTAAACATTTGAAAATAACGACAAGATATAATTTTTATAAAGCAATGTTTAGTATAATTAATACAAAATATAAGGAAAATGTTGTTTGAAAAATCACATTTTTGAGTAGTTGTTTCGAAAAGTACTTTTAATGTGCAGAGAAAAAAAGGTTAGTTAACATTATGCAATGTATGATACTATACATACATATTAAAGTTATGATTTCTTAATAAAACATTAAACATATGTTATGAAAAAAATTATTCACATATTTAAATAAAATATAGTGCTCTACAGATGATGATATAAACAAATGAACATCTTTAAAGGTATAATAAAATATTAAGAATCTTGATCAGAACATTTAGATCATAATCAGGGAATTTTTTAAGTATACACTATTTTTATGTATAATTATTATTATTAATAAATAAGTTTTAATAATAATTTACACATATTAGTCATATTGTAAAAAAGTTATACATCACAAACAAATACTATATTACACATTTTTCAATACACCTAATAAAATAAATATTACATTAAATATTAAAATATTTTAATATTTAATGTAATAAATATTAAAAGTATGTAAAATATACAATAATATTTTGGAAAAAAACATATATATCTCAAAATGTAGCATACAATTTTTTGGACATTATACATAAATTATAAACATATAAAATAAATTAATGGACATTTATAGTAGTAATTTTCACAGTTAGATATAATTCGGGTCTTTTATTTTGTAACCGCTCTTAGTCTTTTTGCGTTATTTCGGGAAAGGGAAAGTCGCGGTTGGAAGCAGGTTCACGTCTGAGTAGGTAAGATTCTAGTTTTATATTTTTAAAGTCTTATAACTAAAAATTAAAGGTAGTCCTTTGTTATTTAGGGGTTGGTGATTAAAGTATGACTATTTAGATATTATGGAGTGCACTCAATACGTATTTCCGTTATCGAGGCTTTGTGGTATTTCAAGTAGTTGGAGTTAGTGAGTCTGTTGTATGATTTAATTTTAAATAAAAAAAGTTGGGATGTTATGTTTATATTATATGCTATATTCGTTAGTGTTATGTCGGTGGGATTGTTTAATGATTTTTTTTTCTTATTTTGAAACAGCTATTTCCGTTTCCGATTACTGATTTTTTTAGCAAAGGAAGTGTGTTTCAGTTGTTAGAACTGAGATGTATACCATACTCCCTTTATTTTTTGAGTTCCCTGAAACCTTTCTCACATTTTTAAGATTATAGTCGTCATTTTCAATGGCATTTCAAGAGTCGTTTTATTTGGATGATGGATACATTTAGCACAGTTAATTGCAAAATATTTAATGCTTTGTTTAATTAGGTCTTTGAGATTTACACACTATATTGTTGGTAAAGGATTAATCGTTATGATGCTGTATTTAAAGGTAAGTTATTCATTTATATTTTTTTGGGGATGGGAACAGTATTTAAATCAAATATATTTGATATAATGACATACTTATTTAGTCTATTTATAATTGAGATTAGAAATAAATTAGACTAAATAATTAATGAATTGTTATATTATAATATGTGTGGTATTATATTTAAGGATATTGCCGGATGTTGACCCATTCATTTACTTATTACAATTAGTTTAATGTTTTGGCTATCATTTTTAGATATTCAAGTCCTCTTGTTGTAGGATAGAGTTGGACTTGCTGTTGAAGATATAGATACATTTGAGCAGTTTGTCTAGAGAGTTTTGGTTTTAGTTGTATGACAGATTGCTCCATTCGTAGTTCCTGAAAGCTTTGTTCTTTTTGGATAGCTGTGAGTAGTTTGTGTAATGTGGGTGTTGTACGTCCAGTAGAAGAGAGGAAGCCATTGTGCCAACCTTCAACAGCATTGTTTGTTTTAGCCTCTTGGTTCAGCGTTGGTAGATATACATTCCACCAGGGAATTAAAAATTTAGGCTGGCGTCTGTGGCCTGACCTATGTAGTCTCCCTACCCAGTTGTCCTCAAAGTAATCTAAAAGTGGGGCAAGTCTTTGCTCATTTTGGGTGTAGAAAGGACTTTCAATTAATAGATTGTAATGTTCGGCCACGTCAGTTATTGGTACATATGCCAGAGCAATGAGATGTTTAATTTGGTATGCAAAGGTTATATTTGTTGCATACTCAACACTAAGGGCAGATTTTTGTAAATGTCTCCAGAGACATTGATAGAAATGAAAATAACATCCTTGAATGGATGTGTGTGGGTAAGTTTTCAAAATAGAATTAATCATAGCTTGTTCGAAGTCTATGATTATTTTCAATGGGAAGTAGTCAGATGTTTGTTCTTATATTTTTTGCAAAATTTCTGTATAAGTTGTGGCTTGTTTGTTCAGTAACAAACAGTATATGAATGGGATACAGGTATTATGATATTGCCCATGATTGTGTACAATTGGGAGAAAGGTTTTGGGCATATTGAAAAAGTTCCATCCATCATCCAAGTAGCTCTTTCTTTTAATTTTTTAATGTTGTTATTTGTCGCAAACATGATTATTCTTTTGTCTTTGCTATGATTATCATAAAAGATAAATGGTTCGTCATTATGAGTGATTACAAGGTCAGGTGGAATAATGACTTCCTCAAAAGTTCTAGGAATTGGTATATTGGGTCTACTTGCTTTTTTTGTCCTAGCTATTGTTCTTTTAATTGAAGCAATTGATGGTAACTGACCTCTTGCTTCTCTGGGTACTTTAGGTAGTAATTCTTTCAGAATTACGCTGCTTGGTAGGTCAGATGTGCTACTTAATTCTTTGATATTCTCGAGAGAGGATCTAACTTCGATTTCCGAGATGTTTGGTGGATGGTTATGTTCAGTAGTATTAATAACACTTGTTTCCCTGGTTGTAGCATGCCCATAGCATTTATTCGAGTAATATTTAGTATATTTCCAGTTAACTTTAAGGTCTTTTTGTTTCTTCTGAATATAAGTGTAGCCCATATAGCATAATAAAAATGTTCCTTTCTGAGATGTAAAAAATCGTGCATCTTCAGTCATTCTTGAGTTCTGTTATCTAGAAAAGTTATTATAAAAATATTATGAAAATGTGTAATTTATAAAACATTTTAAATAAAGCATGTACTATTTCTAATTTCTTACTTACCGACAGTAAAGTTGTATCTTTAGAAAGTAGGTGTAGTTTCAGTCAGATGTTGTTGTCTAACTGGTAGGTCTGTTGAAAAAAAGTGAAGTCTGTTATAGGATTTGTTAAAATGTATATTTTTGTTACACATTTGCTAGTCTCTAACGTGACAAATAAATAAGTTACTTTATCGGGATTTCAAAAGAGAAATTTGCAAGACAATACTAACTGAAGTATTTAAAAAGTCAACTATTATCATTGTATATTCTATAGAGCTTATAATGACTTGTTATGTTTCACTTTTGTACTTACCAAGAGATTTTGAGTAGTTGCAGAATGTCTGTTCTTGGATGTGAACTATCTGTTTTCAGTTCTTTTGAGGTCTGTTTAGAGAGAAAGTTTTAGAAAATTACCAATGTGTTTATATGTTGGAAAAAGAATAGACACTTTTTATAAAGCATTTTTACTTATTTGGTGAAAAGAACCTGGGATCACACATGTATTATGAATTAAAGCAAAAGAAACATATTAGAGAACATGAATAGACAGTTTTTTATAAAGCATTGTTACTTATTTGGATGAAAATAACCTGGGATCACACTATGTATTATGAGTTAAAGCAGAAGAAACACATTAGAGAACATGAGTTTAGTACACTACTTGTCTAATTAATTTAAGAAAAAAAAAATTATGTATATACCTTTTTTATAGTCAAAGTGTCGAATATCTTGAAGTAAAAGTAGAACTTTATTTTTTTGTAGAGTCTGTTTTAAGAAAAAGTACATAGAGAAACAACATTTTAGTGTACAAATCTTGGTATATAAGTAATAGTTAACAAAACATTAGAAATTATTAACAGAGCTTTATGAATACTTACTTGTAGTATTTGGTAGTATTTTCTTGCAAAGAAGAATATATATGTTGCTCCCAAAACTGGCAGTATGGGGTCACGTAGAATCTTTCCTGCAGGTTGTATGGATGTTTTTGACTGGTTTATATAGGGTATGTGTAATTAGGTTTGTAATCTGATTGGTCACATATGTTAAGAAGAGTTACTATTGGTTAGTTTGAATTTTTTTAGTTAAAAAAATTAACTTATATGTGACTTAATTGGTTATATAGAGGAAGAGAAAAGATGTATGTATGTATTAAAAAACCGTTGTAATAAATATAGTATTTTTATAATTAGTACAATCTATAAAAAAATGTATGTTTACAATGAGTGTATAAAAAAATATAGTTAGTAAGAAACAAAATAAATGTAAGTAAATGAAAATGTTATTTAATAATAGTAAGATAAATTAGTGAAGTATTTAAAAATGTGTGTATTACTAAGAGTGTAGATGTTTTGGGGTTATATATCAAAAAAAGAGTATTTTTAAGCTATCGGTATTTTTAGATAGACGAAATTAGTGTTATTGATATTTTAGTTTTCGATATTTTTGTAGCGTGCTATATGTAGTATTGAGTGTCGATATTATGGTAGTCGAAAATAATGATAACGATATTTGTGTAGTCAATATTTTTGTGCATCGATATTGTGTGATCGATATTTTTGTAATTTTCATGTAAAGTATAGGGAGTCGATATTAGTGATATCGATGTTTGAAACTCGATGTTATTGTAGGTCGATTTTTGTGAAATCGAAATTCTGTCAGTGATTCGATGATCTTAATACCCAGTGGCAGTATCACACTCTCCAGTGGGGCCATATAAATGTTAAACAATGTGGGGCTCAACGATGAGCCCTGTGGCACACCACACTGGAGAGGAACCGATGTTGACTTCTCGTGGCCTTCCCAGACCTCAAACGTCCGATCTTCTAAGAAGGACGCGAGCCATTTCAGGGCCATCCCGGAGACCCCCACCCCGACAGCCGCTGGAGTAACACCTGATGGTCTACGGTGTCAAATGCCGCACTAGTTTGGACCTAGATTGCCACAGAATTCAAAGTGCTTGAAATCGAATTCACAAGCCTGACCAGGCCGGGATAATGTGACCAACCTTGAAATAAGTGTAGTCTGAAAGCCCCTTAACAACATGATGCCATCTCCATATCAGAACCAATGATTACTATTAGAAACCACTAATTAAAACTATATTTTAATAGAAGTTCTGTAAATTCACAGACCTGGCAATTCTGCAGAGAGGCCAACTTTGGTATGGTCAACAGCACTAATCTTAAAATGCCATGCTAACGTCTCAGAGCAGTGTTTAAGTTGTTTATTATTTTTCAAGTCATAGAAACATAATTCAAATTACTGTGTGTTGTGGCCTTGGATAACCATTTACAGAGGCATGCTATCAAGATAATATTAGTCGAAATGGGAAAAACCATCTTAGCTTTAACTGGTCTTCTGACCACAAAAGCAACTGCGTGTGTGTTTATCCGTGTGTGGAGCTGTTTGTACAGCGCAGCTCCCGACGCGTGCCATACTCCGCTGCAGCATGCGGTGCAGCTGTTACCTTAATTTGCCCTTAAAAGACGCAAGCATATCCGGCATCCTTGCACTCGGTGGCTCCATTCTCGTGTCAGACCTCACTGGGGAGGAATGCGCTTTGTTTTCCCTTAGTTAAAACATGGTGGCATATTACCAACAGTTAGCGATATTTATCACTAACTGAGCTTAGCGTTAGTTTTTTTAACGCCGCGCTTCGCCCAATATTATCGCTGAGATAACGTCCCATTACCAACGTTTATCTCAAAAGCGATAATATTGCAGGCGTTAGCATGAATATCGCTGGAAAACCAGCGGTGTTCACGCATTAGCGTACAAATGCTGTTAGCCATGTTATCCACCTCCCATTGGATAACATGGCTAAAAACTGGTATTTGCAGGCGTTAGCGTTTGGCAATATTCACGCTTAGCGCGAATATTTCCATTGCTTTGCCTTTCTTGGTAATAGGCGATAGCGATGTTAGTGACTGTTGTCAGTCGCTAACGGGTTGGGTACGCCCACTTTGCATGTCATTAGCGATAAATATCGCTGACATGCAAAGCGGGCCCCAAACCGCTCGCTATCGCCTAAAAGCTGTCGCTAACTGGTGTTAGTGACAGCTTGGTTATAGGGCGATGGAATTATCGTCGCTTAGCGGCCGAAAACGGCCGCTAAAGCGGCGATAGTTCAATATTGTCTCCCTTGGTAATATGCCCCATGGTGTTTTCTGCACAGCTCGACCTTCATACTGACGCCTGTAGTTTGTTCCTTCTCTTGTGGTATGCCAAATGTTTCATTTACTCTGCCGCAGATTTCAAAACGTATTTCGGGCTTAGGTTTTAATTTATTGTAGGATTTTATGAGAAAGTTAACCAGCAATGCTAATGAGCAGCTTTGCGGGCAGCATGTTATAATGGGGCAGCCGAGGGCTGCGAACCAATGCTGTTATTCTTTCACAAGACAGGGTGAGGTCAAAATATCAACAACAACAACAAAACATTGGGGAATATAAAAGACTAAACAACAGAAAAATCACACTTTTCGCTATTATGCAAAATATTACAAAATTGGCTACCTTTTCTTTTCTTCATTTTTTTATGACTTCACAAGCTAATTTACGTATTTATTCATTCGGGGTTTTATATAGGATCGTCATGTGAGTTTGAGAGCGACCCCTTCAAAAAGATGCACATGCAAGATTACTTAGCTTTTGAGGGAAACAACAGTGGATAGATTGCAGAAGAAGCAAAGAGCTTAATTCAGAAAGACAGTGGTATTTTATAGCTGGAATTATTAATCAAACTATTAAGATAGGATGTTGAAAACAAATGCAGTACAGAGGTTTTTTCCCTTTAATTTGTGGCAGGACCCTCTCCCTCATGACTTTCAGAAGGAAATGCAACAGCATTCTTGCCTCAGCCTCTCCCACCCGTCTTCAGGTCGAGCCTAGCGGCAGCGCGAGCATACACTGCTTGCTCTGCGAGACTACTGTAGTAGAGTATTGGAGAGAAGCCACTGCCACTCTCCTCACATTTTTTCATTGGCTTGTTAGACCCTCCTTTGTACGGCCTTTTCTTCATTTGCACCCTCCCATTGCGACTGGCCCTTTTACTTGTGTTGTTTGAAAAACAGAAGTACTCCTATAGGCACTTTTGACCTCGCGGTGTCCGTCTGTCAGAGGGGACCCGCTTTATTCAGAGGTCAACGCTCTAGCTTTTCCTTGCTCTTCACCCATAAAAGTGACACGCTGGCGTGGCCGCGCAGCGGGGGCACGCCGCCGGCGCACTGAAAGCATGCCAAAGGCAAGCCCGTCTGTGCCCATCCGGGCACCGGCCACGCACAGCGCCAGCCATGCTGCCCGTTTGGAGAAAGCCGGAGCTGGAAATATGAGGTACTATTATACCACGGAACAGCTGCGTGAGATTGGGCTATCAGGGGGTAAGAGGGGCAGGTTTAAGCTAGAGGAGACTGCACAGCTTGAATATGACTTTGCAAGAAGAGGTAGCCTCAGATGTGGGTTGCTTAATGTTAGATCTCTGCCCAAGCACCACCTGGAAATTTAACTGTTAATAGAAACGTATAAATTAGATGTGTTCATGACTGAAACGTGGACACACCCTGGATCTGAGGTGGAACCGGGATTGGCTTGCCCATCTAGATATAAAGTCTTCCATAGCCTCGACCCAGTGGCAGAGGAGGTGGTGTGGGGGTCATTTTAAAAGAAATAAGGGACTTCGCTCCTTTTGATATTGATGAGCTAGAGGGCATTGAACTTTTGGGATTCCTTATAATGGATCCCAAGGGACAAGTACTGACCAGTATAGTCTGTTATAGACCTCCTGGAACAGCCAGTCCTCAACTACAACAGGAGTCAATTGAAGTCCTGAGCAATCTGGCATTGACCCACTCCAGATTGCTTGTTGTGGAAGATTTTAATTTGTGGCCTAACGGGAATCTCGATTCAGGATATCATAATCTTATTCAATCCTGTGGAAATCTAAACCTACAACAATGGGTTACTGGGCCTACACATTAGGGGGGAAACACACTGGACCTAGTGTTCTCTGATAAGCAGACAATGGGAACAGTAGATCATCTTCTGATTTTTTTTCAGATATATAACCCAGGATGATTAAACCGACCTTTAGGGAAGTCAGGAACTTTTAAAGTAGGAATTTGAAGGGACTCCTGAAAAAGGCAATGATATCTCCAACATTTCTGGTTAACGAGGGTTGTGATGTAAATAAGCAGGTGCAAGAGAATTATGTAACATTTTGTGAAGAAATAAACACTAGGCTGGACCAAATTGCCCCGGTTAAAAGTCATAAAAAATTTGGTAGACCGTCAGCCCCATGGTTTAATGAAAAATTGAGAAACCTGAAACTGGGCTGCAAGCAAGCGGAAAGGAAATGGCGTAGGGAATACGCAGATGAAGAAAAAGATTTCCTGGTGGAAGGCAACAGCTGAGTATAAAAAAAAAAATCTTGTAGCAAAAACAGAGTTTTTTGCAGATATTTTTCTGAAGGCACAAAATAGTACTCTAAGTATTTTTAGGATAGTAGATGATATGATCAACCCGGACTGCTCAAAGAACGAGATTGTGCCTAGCCAGGAATTATGTGACAGTCTAGCAACCTTTTTTGAGGACTAGATTAGTAACATTATTGATAGACTCAAAATGGATAATACGCCCAAGGAATCACCGTTTGTGTGACGGGCAGGGGTGGATAAACCTTATTTTCTAGATCACTTTGACACACTTTCTGTGAAATAATTCAATAAAATGGCCATGGGGGTCTCTTCAGGATCTCCCCTGGACCCGCTTTCACATTAATCTGGATGGAACTGGCCCCTGAACTCTTCCTGATACTTCGGCAAATCTGTAGTCTAGGGGATCTGTACCGACTTGCTGGAAACAGGCGTTGGTGACGCCCCTCCTGAAAAAAGCTTCACTTGACGCAGCTTATTGAAAAACCTACAGACCCATTTCTCTCCTACCATACCCAGTCAAAATCTTGGACCGATTAGTCAGTAAAGCACTTTCCCAGCTTTTAGAAACCAACAAGATTCTGGACAAGGTGCAATTTGGTTTTCGTCCTAGTTATGGAACGGAGACCGCCCTGGTGACCGTTATGGACGATCTACGTATGCAAACAGACAGGGGACAGTCAGCTATACTGATTCTTCTCGACCTGTCTGCCACATTCAATATGGTAAACCATGAAGTTCTTCTTTCCAGGCTTGAAGAGGTGAGGGGTTGTGAGCACTGCCCTGAAGTGGTTTCAATCGTATCTATCTAATAGACAACAGGCAGTAAGTAGCCCTCCCCCTTTTCTCTCCAAGTTTTCCAACATTCTGCATGGTGTCCCACAGGGATCTGCGATTAGTCCTATATTATTCAACATCTATATGAGCCCTGTACTTGCTGTTATAAGGGCTCATAACATTAATCTTGTGAACTATGCAGATGACACTCAGCTTATTTTGTCTCTAGAGAGTGAGTAATCTGTATCCTAGGAAGACTGCCTTGCCTGTCTGCAGTACACAGCATTTTGGCTTAGAGAGAACTCTCTTCAAATTAATGCTGACAAGACAGAGATCCTGCATTGTGCCTTAGGTAGAATTCCCCCTACACTCCTGTTTGATTTCTGGCCTATTTCTACTCCTCCCCCATTGGTTCCCAGCAAAGAGGTACAAAACCTGGGAGTAATGTTTGATAATAAACTGACACTTAAAAACCATGTTAACAAAACAGCTGGGTGCTGCTTTACCTTGATTAGAGCATTTCGGAAAATTATCCCGATGTTATCAAAACAGGCTAGATTACTGACAGTTAGAAGCAATATCCTCCGTAAATTGGACTACTGTAATGCCCTGCTGCTGGAATCGCCAAGGTTTATGATCGAGAAATTACAGAGAATACAGACCATGGCGGCCAAGCTGGCACTGATGAGATCATGCCGTTCCTCCGCCTCTCAGGCACTCTCAGAGTTGCACTGGCTCCCAATTTCGCAGAGGATACAATTTAAGGCACTGTGTATAGTGTTCAAAGCTTTGCATGGCGTCGGACTCAAATCACTGTAGGACAAATTCACATAGTATGCCCCCCCCGAACGCTTCGCTCCTCTTCGCCCAATTTGGTGAAGGTTCCCAGAGTTAAAAAAACAATATCAGGAGGTAGGGCTTTTAGCACGGCAGCCTTACGCCTCTGGAACAAACTTCCACTTGATATTAGACAAATGGATGATTTTCTGCAGTTCAGGAAAAGGAAAAGGATAAAGGATAAAGACATGGCTTTATCCTCCAGTATGCCCTCTGACATCTTGTTAATTTCTTCCTCTGGTAACTGCATCCCATCTGTATCTACGCTTAGCTAAACATTCATATCACACCGCCAGGGTACCCATAGGGTGTTAGTTGCACTTTACAAGTGTTGATAATAAGAATAATAAGTTACACTAGACATTTTATTTAGTCTGTGTAAGCATTATTTACTTTATTGAGTGTCTCTTACTGCAGGCCGAACATACGCTGCTTCAGCTGAAACCGCTTGTGTTTTTTTAAGCAGCACGGCCGCCCCGTAATCCCTTTAATCCAGCATCACCTCATTTCTGTTTCAAACCCCCCGCACCAGAAAAAGGGACTTAGAAATGATTAGAAAATTAAGCCATGTGAATGCCAGGTAGCACATAATCGTGTGCTAATGAGCTGAAGCTGACAACAGCACATCTGTGTTACATGTCACCAGTACTAAAGCCACTTGACGGGTTGTTTTCAGAAGCCTGTTTTATTAACAACAACAACCCCACCACCAATACGTCCACCAGCGCTGGGACGCCCCAGGGTAACCACACGCTTTATAAATCCGCATCCAATCCAATCCAATCCAATCTAATCCGTGGAGAAGCGTGGCTCAGTGGTTAGAGGCGGCAGACCCGGGAGCTGAGATCGGCCGTGGACCAGGGTTCGATTCCCCACCTCGGCGGGTCTCGGGCTCAAATTTCCACGGAGTCGACAATTCTCGCTCCGGTGCCTACTCGACTCACGGGGTCACACTCTGCGACTCTGGGCAATAGCTTGCTTAATCTCCACTACGGCCCCTCGCGGCGGGATGCCTGGCTTTCACCTTGTGGATACCCGGACGGGGTATCTCACAGGGGAATACCAGGACGGGTTCCCTAAGCAAGCGCCTTGAGACCCCTGGGTTAAAGCGCACTATATAAATCGAAGCACATTTACATTTACATTTACAGTACCACCGCCACCAATATCACCACCTTCACTATCACCACCGCCATCAATATCACCACCTCCACCATCATCAATAGCAGAACCAATACCACAACCACCAATACCACCATCACCACCAATACCACCACGAATACCACCATCACTAACACCACCACCACCAATACCACCACAAACACCACCACCACTACCATCACCACCAATACCACCACCATCAATACCACCACCACCAATACCACCACCACCAATACCACCACCACTAATACCACCACCAATACAAACACCACTAATACCAACACCACCAATACTACCACCAATACCACCACCACCACCAATACCACCACCAATACCACTACCACCAATACAACCACCACCAATACCAACACCACCAGTACCAACACCACCAATACTAACACCACCACCAATACCACCACCAATACCTCCACCAACAATACCACCACCACCAATACCACCACCACCAATACCACCACCACTAATACCACCACCAATACAAACACCACTAATACCAACACCACCAATACTACCACCAATACCACCACCACCACCAATACCACCACCAATACCACTACCACCAATACAACCACCACCAATACCAACACCACCAATACCAACACCACCAATGCCAACACCACCACCAATACCACCACCAATACCACTGCCAATACCACCACCAATACTGTCACCACCAATACCACCCCCAATACAACCACCACCAATACCACCACCACCGATACCACCATTACCACCACCACAATTATCACCACCAATACCACCACCAATCCAATACCACCACCACCAATACCACCACCACCAATACTAATAATACCAATACCACCACCACCATTACCAATACCACCACAAATCCAATACCACCACCACCAATACTGCCATCACCAATACCACCACCAATCCAATGCTACCACCACCAATACCGCCATCATCAATACCACCGCCACCAATACCGCCACCACCAATACCACCAAAACCAATACCACCACCAGCAATACCACCACCACCGATACCACAATTACCAGCACCACCACCATTACCACCACCAATACCACCACCAATCCAATACCACCACCACCAATACCACCACCACCAATACTAATAATACCAATACCAATACCACCACCACCATTACCAATACGACCACAAATCCAATACCACCACCACCAATACTGCCATCACCAATACCACAACCAATCCAATACTACCACCACCAATACGGCCTTCATCAATACCGCCACCACCAATACCACCACCAATGCCACCACCAATTCAATACCACCATCAATCCAATACCACTGCCACCAATACCGCCACCACCAATACCGCCACCACCAATACCACCACCACCAATACCAATAATATCAATACCCCCACCAATACCACCACCACCAATACCACCACCAATACCACTGCCAATACAACCACCAATACTGTCACCACCAATCCCACCACTACCAATACCACCACCAAATACCACCACGACCAATACCATCATCACCAATACCATCACCACCAATACCACCACCAAAACCTCCACCAATCCAATACCACCACCAACAATACCACCACCACCAGTACCACCACTAATACCGACACCACCAATACCAACACCACCAATACCAACACCACCAATACCAACACCGCCAATGCCAACACCACCACCAATACCACCACCAATAACACTGCCAATACCACCACCAATACAGTCACCACCAATACCACCACCAAATACCACCACCAATACAATCACTGCCAATACCACCACCACCACTACCACCACCACCGATACCACCATTACTACCACCACCAATACCACCACCAATCCAATACCACCACCACCACCACCACCACCATTACCAATACGATCACAAATCCAATACCACCACCAAAACTGCCATCGCCAATACCACAACCAATCCGATACTACCACCACCAATACCTCCATCATCAATACCGCCACCACCAATACCACCACGAATGCCACCACCAATCCAATACCACCATCAATCCAATACCAGCGCCACCAATACCGCCATTGCCAATACCACCACCACCAATACCAATAATATCAATACCCCCACCAATACCACCACCACAAATACCACCACAACCACCAATACCACCACCACCACTAATACTACCACCAATACCACCATTACCACCAATACCACCACCACCTATACCACCACCAATACCACTACTACCAAGACCACCACCAATACCAACACCACCACCACAAACACCACCAATACCACCACCAATACCAATATCACCACCTCAGTGCCTGTCCCTCACTAGTAATGGCAGGGGCAGTGAACGACCTGCAGTCCAGACCATCTCTCCCTCCCTCTATTCCTACCATAAAGCACAGCCTGCCCTACACCAGGAGGTGAAGCCAGGGTCCTACTCCAGTGTTTTTTATTAGATATCAATGACATTACGCAATGCCACATTACACACTCAAATCATAGAGAGAGCAAGAAATAGCCCCCCCTCCCTCTTTTCCTCCTGAGCTGCGACAGTATAATCACAGACTGAAAGGTGTTGGAGCACTTTGTTAGTATTTATAATTCGGTTCATGTGTAAATCTCACTTCACACTTAGTGTCTGTGTAATGTACAACACTTACACATGTTCTTCAGTGCATTATTTATCACTACTTTGAAGATGTCGCAGACAGGCCTCTTCCTCTGATATCTAAAAAGCAGACGAGAAGGCCCTTTATTGCAATTTGGGAGAGCTTAAGCTATTAGTTTTGTAAATTACAATGCCTTTTATCTATGTTTTAAAACCCAAAAAATAAATAAAAGGCATTGTCATTTACTATCCCAATAGCTCAAATTCATGTGAATGCGAGGCCTATTGCATTGCAAATGCTTCTTTTGTTACACCAGACTTTTGTGACGCTACGGTAGAGTGACGTTGGCGGCTCTGGCAGCTAATGCAACCCATGCAATCTGACGGGGCACAGGCATATTCACTCAACACAGCCAAACAGTCATTTCAAGAGATCAAACGTATTACTTCACACCAGAAATTAAAGCAAAATATTTTCTTGATGGATTAGGCTGATCTTGGACTCTACAGGAGTACCCAAAGGAGGAACACTTTTTTTTCCTTCTCTTGTTAGGTTTGAAAACCCCATTCTCTTTATACACCTGTGCCGTGTTATAGTAGGTTAGCAGTGTGCGGCTAAATTAGACACCATTCGTATTTATGTTATGCAACACACTGAGTTATCCGTGAAATGTGCGAGCTTCAGAGGCGAGGTTCTTCGGCGTCCTGTGTCCGATTCATTCGGCAATTCCCAGTAGTCCGGACTTTTCATTCATTGCGGGTCCCGAGGGCGTCTCCCTTTTTCACCGGGGACATTCTTTTACCGCACTCACCGCCAACAGCATCCCGTAGTACTATTGAATTCTACCACACGGCACGAACCTCCTGACTGGATTTAAATAGATGGTGGCCTTATACTGAATCCATCAGACTACGCTTTTACGGTTGCCCGCCCCCCCTTATCTGTCCTGATGAAGACCCCACAGCAAGGGCACAACCGATCCCTGCATTAGAGGGTCGAAACGTCGACAACCACCTACTGCATCTTCAACTCCACTCCAACATTTGTTTCATTCATTGTTATCTGTGGAGTATGATTTATTGATTCAAATATGATGAACCTTTGGGCCACTACACTGTAAAAACTTGATAATACAGTATCCATGACTCACATGATTTTATTGTCACGTACCTCTGTCTATCACCTTATCGTCACCAAAGCACCTATCACTACCTCTTTCCCTACCCTTATTCTCCCTGGGGCACTGTACAACCAATTGTATTATTGATTTTCCCGTATATATATTCAGTATACTCGGTCTCGTTGTGATTAAAACAATGTGGACCCATTTATTGTTTGTGTAATTCATTGCTTGAAATTTTGCATATCACTTCACGTTTTAGCTGGGACCCTTCCCTCTTAGTACTTATTTAACCCAGGTCCCAGTGACTATGTTTGGGTAAACCCCTTTTTACATACTCTGATTCCCTGAATGGCAGAAGGAAGCAAACCAATGATGAACAAGAGCAGAGAAACAAGCTCGGAGGGGACAGACGCAAAAGATAACGTAGAAGGCAATGGCCTATGCCAGAGAGAAGATTCAGAGTGATAAATGTTATGTTGCTAAGGAGAGGAAAGTGATGATTTTGTTGAGGAGTTAATAGACTCTTGACCCCCACCTGCGTATGCCCCTGAACCAATGTACCCTATGATCCCAGCATCTCAGTCTTTGGCCTCTATTTCTGGTATTCCTAGTCTTTCTGTCTCCAGCTCTGCTGCACCGGCCCAAGCCCTGCCTATCTCTTCCCCACCTTCGCAAGTTACGCAGAAGGCGGGTGCCGTCAGCTCTCCTATTCTGTCTCCTGGCTCCGTATCTCATACTCCTGCAACACAGTCTTTGTTTGTGATGGTGCCCGTCTCTTCATCTGCTCTTTTTCTCCCAAGTGTGTTACCTCAGGTATTGCAAGATGCCGAAACGCCTGTGCATGGAGTACATGAAACGAATTGGGCGGCGGCACGAGACCGCATGGAGAAAGTGTTGATGCACTCTGCTGTGGGTAATGAGGAAAAGGAGATGGTGGCTGACCAGGCTGCACAATGTGCCCGGAACCCGATATACAGTGTGTAAGATGTGTGGAGTGTGATGAAAGATTATGAGCCGTTTATACAGCAACATGCTCTTAAGCATATGTCGGCTACATAGATAGGATTATGCAAGTAGTGTTTTAAGGGTATCGCACCTCAGATCATCTATGACAATCGGGATAGGGTATATTCTGCAGGTATGGCCCCCAATGAGGTTTTCAGTAATGTGATGGTGTTGGTGGGCTATCAGGGTAGACTGCTTCAGAAGGTCTGAGGACAGCGTCACAGCTTCCCATGAGAGACGTTCATCCCATTTATCACCCTAAAATACTGAGTTGGGAGATGGGAATGATTTTGTTACTCACCAACGAGTGGCAGCCCATTTTCAGGAGCAGGGGATTTACACCCCCTGGCAGAGGAGTGAGGTAATATCCCTAAAAGGTCAGTTGCCGGATCCTCGGAAAAATCCAACTGCGTATTATAAAGAATTGACAGAGGCTGCCTCCTCCAAAGTGATGACGTTGGCTGATATAGAGTTGTTTTTCAGCCTGTTGGTACCGTTAGATATATGGAGACAGGTGCATACGCAGGATCACATAGTGGAATTGGGTGGAACATGGGACAGATGAGGGCGTGGGATATGGAGCGCAAGCCCGGCGAGAAACCAAATGCGGAGCTATTAGATTTGCCAGGGTTTATTATCACTCACATGCATTCCCTTATCCTGCCGAGACGAGAGGATTGGGACAAGTTGACTGCGTGTCGTCAGAAGAAGGACAAAAGTGTGTCAGATTTTTTTACTAGATTTGAAGGGGTGCTTTGGGATTTTAGTGGTTAAGATCTGTCACAGGAGGGTGGTGTTCATTTGTTCGTTAACAGATTTGTCATTAATTTGCTTCCAGAGATTGCGACTAGGTTACAGGCTTCGGAAAGTACTTGGACCACCTTATCCCTGTCAATAATTTTGAGTATTACAGTCAAAAGATCTGGGTTTAATCCATCACCGTTCTTTAGCCCACTCTGCCACCCCAGTTCAGACATGGCCATATGCAAATCAATCTGACCCTGTGCCTCATGGGAACAGCCCAGCCCGAACTGCCAAGCCATGTCTTCCCTGGACCGGAATTCAGATGCTCCGTCCATCACCACCCCCTTTTGTACCGCTTTCGGACGCCATAAGTGTGGCAGGGTATGCTCAGACGTGAGTCCCTTGCTCACTTTGCCACTGGATTCAAGCAAGCCAGGCTGAAGACGGCTGGAATGCCAGAAACCGGTCCTCGGAAGCTTGTTTCCGGTCCAGGGAAGACATGGCTCGGCAGTTCAGGCTGTACTGTTCCCATGAGGCACAGGGTCAGACTGATTTGCATATAGCCATGTCTGAACTGGGGTGGCAGAGTGGGCTAAAGAACGGTGATGGATTAAACCCAGATCTTTTGACTGGGTGTGAGTGTTTGATTGATTCAGATGCTCCGTCCATCACCACCCCCTTTTGTACCACTTTTGGCCGCCATAAGTGTGGCAGGGTATGCTCAGATGTGAGTCCCTTGCTCACTTTGCCACTGGATTCAAGCAAGCCGGGCTGAAGACGGCTGAAATGCCAGAAACCGGTCCTCGGAAGCTTGTTTCCGGTCCAGGGAAGACATGGCTTGGCAGTTCGGGCTGGACTGTTCCCCTGAGGCACAGGGTCAGACTGATTTGCATATAGCCATGTCTGAACTGGGGTGGCAGAGTGGGCTAAAGAACGGTGATGGATTAAACCCAGATCTTTTGACTGGGTGTGAGTGTTTGATTGATTCAGATGCTCCGTCCATCACCACCCCCTTTTGTACCAATAATTTTGAGTATGGCACAGTACTACGAGCATAGAGAGAATGAGGACAAAGAGAAGGTGGAGGAAAAGTCAAAAGTAGTTGAAGACAAGGGTGTTGATGCAGCAAGTGATGAGGGGAAATGGAAGAGGTAGAGTTTCAGGTCGGGCCAAGTGTGGGTCTCGGTCTGACAAAAACAGTACTCTGGGTGTGCCCGTAGGGTACAACCAATGTGCATACTGTAAAAAGGAGGGGCATTGGCAAAGTGAGTGTCCAGAGATGTAGCAGAAAGTTGAGGCCCTGAGATGAAGGGGTTTTAGGGGATGCAGTATAGGAGGAGGAGGCCGAGGAGGGTTGCAGTCTGAAAATACATTGCATGATCATCATAAAAAGAACTATTTTGACGAAACTCGGAGTAGGCAGTACTATCATGACAACTATGACATGGACGAAGAGACGGGGTTGTCCCATAGCTAGGACAACCAGAGACAGGGTGAGGGACCAGTTCCAGTGCCTGTAGATCAGCATGGACCCTATATCACTGCAGATTTGCAAGGTACGGGCAAGAAATGTTAGTTGCTACAGGGGCTGTGAATAGCTCTGTTTCCCGTTCACTGGTCCCGGGGGCAGCTCTGTCTGGCCAAAACAATGTTTCAGTAGGTTTCTCAGGCCTGGAAGTTTTTAGCCCCATTTCCAAGCCTCTTTCTCTGACTATTGGTCCTTTTACGGTAGATTGGCCATTCCTGTTAATGACAAATTCTGGATAGAATTTGATGGGATTGGATTTGTTGAAGAGATTACATGCCACCATCTTTTGTTCCCCAGATGGTGTTTACATGACCGTTGGGCCACAGATGGCTTGTGCAAAACAATGCTTTGCTAAAAATGCACCGCTGTCCCGTAGCTTGTGGGCAAAAGGAGATACGGGCGTGGGGTTATTTCAGATCCCACCGTACTCTATTAAGATCAAGGATAATGCTGTATTGCCACTTGTTCCTCAGTATAAGATTTCACAGGCAGGAGAAAACCTTATTGCAAATAATACAGGATCTGGTTAAATCTGGTGTGGTTGAGGAGACAGTGGCAAATGTGTGCAATAGCCCTATCCTTCCGATTCTCAAGAAAGCACCATTGGACTCTCCTGATGCTCATCCTGATGTCTATCATTTGGTAATTGACCTCAGAGAGGTTAATAAAATTGTAGTGCCTCAATATCCTGTAGTCTCTGACATTACCACAATATTGACGATGATTCCCTCATCAGCCAAATTATTTCCCGTGATTGATTTAAAGAATGCTTTCTTTAGTATTCCAATTCATACAGATAGCAGATATCTGTTTGGATTTGCCCTAGCCGGCAGAAGCTTTAGATTCTGTCATGCTCCTCAAGGCTATACAGAAAGTCCTAGTATCTATAGTCAAGCGTTGAAAACTCAATTGGATTCTTTGGTGCTTCCCCTAGGTAATGCGCTATTGCAGTATGTTGATGACCTCCTTGTGGCCTCTGATACTGTAAAGACAGCACTGTTAAACTGCTGTTGCGTTTGGCGCACCATGGACAGAAGGTGTCCCTTTTTAAATGTAAATATTGTCGACAGGTGGTCACCTACTTAGCAGTGGCGGTTTTACCATTAGGGCGTTTGGGCGTTGCCCCACCTATAATTATCAGGCAATTTATTTGAGCGGCGCGTTAATAAAAGTTTTATAAATTAACGCGCCGCTCGAATAAATTGCCCGATAATTATTGCCCTGCGGCCGTAGTGTGTGTCATGGACATGGACAGTATGCACTGTCTGACACTGGGTGGCGCTGGACTGACTCTGTGCCGGCACAGTGCGCACTCACTGCGCATGTGGTGTTTGCCCGGCAGGGCTTCTCCAAATAGTAAACTATGTGGCTTTAAAAAAAACGACGGATTAGGGGTTTGCCTGCCTAATGCAACGTACCCAGTGCTGAAAAAACGAACGACGTTTTTTTAAGGCTCAGACCAATCCTGATGCTACTCTCTTTAGAGAGCAGCTCTCCTCTAAAGAGAGCAGCATCAGGATTGGCTACTACTGTGTCTCGGCGCAAGTTGGCAGCCATCAGTCTAGGCGCCAACGGGACCCCAGAGCAGAGATGGTGCGGACCCGGTCAAGTGAAGACAAGGTAAGTTTTTTATTTTATTTATCCCCACCCCCCTGGCCCCCACTGTGAGCGAGCCGTGACTGCTTCCCACATCAGTTTCTTTGTGGCTATAACGAGATACTTCATGGCTATAGGGCCTCAGCAGCACTCCATGGCTTAACACACACAAAGAGCAGAGTGACGTGTAACAGAGCTATGTTACGCAATCATTTGTGCTCGTGGTGTTGGAGGACAGGCGTGTACACACAACAAAGTGAAAGTATCCTGTTACCCGATACTTGCCTTGAGTGCTAACTCGTGACCAACCTGTTGTCGGGAAGCACTGCTTAACTCGTGGCCTGGGAGAGGTGGCACTGGCAAGGATTATCTGTCATGATATATTACACCTCTTGCAGCAGGGGTGTACTACAATCCGGGTCCCACAGACCTGGGTAGTGCGTAGCTGTGGTGCTGGATTCGGTACCATTTGTTTATGAACTGGAATTAACATGCATGTCTGGCAGATGCTGTTAAATAGGTAATCAGTGGGAGGTGGTGACTGAACAGCAGTTTGATGCTCCTTTTCAATTTGTTCCTTTGGCCCCCCTGTCCTGCATCCCTCAATCAAGAAAGGGACAAACTGTGTTGTTTTTTAAGGGAAATGTTCACAGAAAGAAATCGGTAAAGCAGCCACTTGTAGGGAGGGATGTGACTTTATTGCATGGAATGCACTTGATGATTATTATTGTTAGGTCTGTGAGGGGCTGTCTTTGGTTCTAAGGTGGAATGGTGGGCTGAGCTGTGTTTATTCCCAATTATTATGAGACAAATTGGTTTGAATCAAAATTCATATTTTTGTGTTAGGGCATGGTGCTGGCAGAAGTTCTTGAGGTTGGTTATTTGGCTGCCTACAGACAAAACAAAAGCAGCAGCTAAAAATGTGTAATCCCAGTGTTTGAAGAAGCCGGGTGTATGAGGGTAGTGAAACAGGCTTTCCAATCATGAGGGTTGCTAAGAAAGCTGCAAGCATGACTAGCGACTGCACACCAAGCTTTGTCACCCAAATATCGTTGTTTCGGTTTCCTTTTTTAAATTCAGAAAATATTTTTCACACAATTGTACTACATTTGCAGTTTGCAATTCTGTTTTGGGCATTCACTAATTATATACCATTTGTCAACTCTTTTTCAAAATGTTCTCGGTTATTCGGGCTCCCTCGTTACGCTTGCTCATTGCAGTGCAGAATAATAATTTTTTACGCCCTACCACTTTCAAATCTCACCAGCCGCCACTGCTACTTAGGTTACCTACTGTCGAAGGAGGGTTGCAGACTAATACCTGAACGCATAGCTGCTATCACTAATATACCTGTTCCTAAGACCCAACATGAGGTACGTGCATTTATTGCTATTACCTCGTATTGTCGACACTGGATCCCTAATTATTCCCTACTAACAAAACCCCTCCTTTACCTGACTACCAAAGAAGTGCATGAACTCCTTCCTTGGACATCTGCATGCCAGCAAGCTTTTGAGCAGTTAAAGGTTGCACTTTGCTCTGCTCCTGTGCTTGGTACTCCTGATTACCAGAGGCCTTTTGTTCTCTACGTACATGAGACAGATGGTTGCGGGCTCCCTGTTTTAACACAGGGTTTTGGTGATAAGCAAAGACCCTGCGCTTATTTTTCTGCCATTTTGGATAACGTCGCCAGAGCTCTCCCGAGCTGCCTAAGAGCTGCTATGGCGGTGGCGGATTCTATCAGGCAATCAGCTGGGCTTGTTCTTGATACTGACGTCACAGTAATGGAACCTCATGCTGTGGATACGCTTTTGAATAAGACAAAGACGCAGCACCTTACTAGGGCACGTCTGACTGGATATGAATTAGCATTCTTTACTCCACACATTACCATCAAAAGATATGCCACTCTGAACCCAGCTACATTACTACCCCTCCCTTCGATGAGTAATGACACAGATGACAGAACAGAAGAGGAGATGAAAGGACGGGTAGACCTGACTGATGTCCCCCATCTGACCCCCAAGGGGAACTATATGTTGATGGCTCTTGTTTCAAATTACCAGATGTCACCACCACTGCAGCATATGCAATTACCACGTTGCGCACTATAGTTGAGACATCCTGTGTCCCATACCAATCAGCCCAAGCTGCAGAGTTAGTTGCCCTTCTTCTGGCTTGTGAGTTGAGTGAGGGACTGACTATCAATATCTACACTGACAGCCAGTACACCTTTAGACTCACCCATAATTTTGGATGCCTCTGGGCGGAGAGAGGGTTCTTGACCTCACACGGATTTCGAATACAGAATGGCCCACTGATACATAGACTTTCATCAGCTTTAACGCTTCCTGATAAGTTAGCAATGATAAAATGTAGTACCCACAAAGCAATAATAGATGATGTAGGGTGAGGAAATGCGTTTGCGTCAAACAGATAAAGAGACAACTAGATCAAAGATGAGAAAGATGTTTGTCGCAGGTCCAGATAGCTGGGTCCCAGGCAATGGAATGTTCAAGGACACATTAGAAAACGTTATAGAGATTCAAAGCGAGGCGACTCTAGATGAATTGGCAATATGGCTGGAGAGTACAGGGGGTCTGGATGAGGATGGGTGTTGGACTGATAAGTCAGAGAAACAGCGATAGATGCTACCTAACGCCTATGTACTCCCTGTAGTCATCATGGCCCACGACCCAGCCGACATTACCGCCAAGGGAATATGCAAGGTGTTGGATCCAGTGTAGCAGAAGGACAATATTTCTAAAGTAGCCACTCATTTAGTGAAACATTGTATGATTTGCATGACACATAATCCTGGGAAAGGTACTCCAACAACATCAGGTAACTTTGCACCACCTTCCTCCCCTTTTGAGGTAATCCAGATGGATTTCATCAAAATGGAACGAGTTAACAATTTGAAGTATGTGCTGGTAGTGAGTTGTGCATTCAGTAAATGGATTGAAGCTTACCCCAATAAAAAGAATACGGCTATGGCAACAGCAAAGGCACTCCTAAAAGAGTTCTTCCCGCGCTTCGGATTGCCATGTTTGATCGGGAGTGACGACGGAAGTCACTTCAATTCAAAAGTCATCCAATTGGTGTGAGAAGGTTTGCACATTAAGCAGAAGTTCCATGCAGCGAACCACCCCCAGTCAGCAGGCCTGGTTGAGAAGTACAATGGTACTCTCAAACTGAAGTTAGCGAAGATACAAGAAAGCACATGATTGCGATGGCCAGATGTGTTACCTTTGGCTTTGTTATCTACTAGGGCAACTGTGCACTCTAGAACAGGGTTGTCACTGTATGAAGTGGTTTTTGGGCACCCGCACAATATCTGGGGCGTTCCAAGGCCCAATCGGTTCTCCGAGATAGAGTACCCCCCTGCTTGTGGATTATCTGTACGAGTTAACTAAAGATCTTCGTTCTATTCATCAACAGATTCAGGACACACTGCAGCCAGTACCAGAGTGGCCCAGGCATCAGCTACAGACCGGAGACTATGTCCTTGTCAAGAATTTCCAAAGAAAGAGCTGTCTGGAGCCTTGTTGGAAGGACCCCCTGTAGGTCCTCCTTGCTACTCTACTGTGGTGAAGCTCGACGGCCGGAAGCCCTACGTGCATGGGACGCACGTCAAGAAGGTTCCTCTCTCACTTCCATACGATAAGTGGGTACTAGAAAGCGTCAGTGACCAAGAAGGGGAGAAGGTGCCTTGCTTTGTTCCTTTTTCTGACGCCCGGCTGACATGGGGGCAGACGGAGGAGGAGAGTGATAACGCATTGCAGGAAGCGATACCTCCAGAGATCGGAGCTGACCCAGATTCTGTCCCATCTCCTTCGGCAGCAGTTGAACCCCAGTCGCCTGCCGTACCTGATTTTCAGCCCCTTTTTGACACAGTACCTGGAGTCGCCAGGTACAACTTACACCCCCGGAGAAAGGAGAGTGCACTAGAGCGGCAGTACAAGGTTTAGGGAAGGACTTGAGAATAGGGTGTAGGTACCAGGTCAGAGGTGCCTGCGACAGAGTAGGGTAAGTCAAACTGGTGCACTGCCCTGGACACAGGACAGGATCGGTGAGGGTATTTGCCCAGGAGGGAGGGTACCTGTGAGAAGTTGGCCTGATATATGATGCTCACTAGTTCTAGTGATCACCTTGTATCAGTCCAAACAACCCTTATGGTGATTGGTTGTAAATCAACCTTATAGACCATCTATCCTAATGGTAGCATGGACAAAGCAGTCTTAGGCTAAACTCTTTTGGCATGTGAAGCCAGCTGTTTTACCACATATAACCCCTTGAATACCAAATGAAAGGACACCACACAGGTAGTTATGAAAATAAACAAGATATTTATTAACAGGCGTGGCTAAGATGGCGGCCTGAGAGGACGCTTTTCTGCGTAGCTCCTCGTCCCAATCCCCCATTACATAGCCACGCTACAGCAGCTACCTTGAAATCGGTGGCCACGACACCCTACGATCGGGGAGTCCAGGGCAGTGCCGTTTATTTGCAGCTTTGGCGCCAGAAGTCTCGGGCGGACCCCTCCGCCGTTGGCGCGCAGCAGCCCCGGGCCCGACGGCGCCGGCGAGGACGGAGAGGCCGGGCGAGAGACGTGGGGCCGGGCCCGCCGGAGCGCTACCAGGCGCCGGACCGTGACGGGGTCCGATCGGAGGAGCAGCGTCGGCTGCGGTGATCCTCGTCGGCAGCCCTGAGTTGGCCCCGGGAGGCGCCTGGCGGGGGAGAGTGCAGTGGCGGCCTGACGGTCTACGAGAGGCCCCGGCTTGGGCCTTCCCCCCCTCGCTTGGCAAAGAGGTGAGGAGCGGGGCGGCTCCGGCGTGGGACGCCGATACTCGGGGGGCAGACGATCGAGCCCCCGGTGTCTCCGCACACAGCTTCGACGGCGGGGGGCAACGGTGAGCCGGCCCCGCGCTCGCCACAACTTGGGACCCGAGGCTGGGGAGGCTGCTCGTCGACCGGTGAGCGGTCATTTTCTACGAGGCCCAGAGTAAGGCGACGAGCTCCGGTGGCGGATAAGGGCGCCGCGTGGGTGCCCCTGGGACGGCAGGGACATGTCCTCTAACAACTGCAGAGGGGGCTGCACTAGCCCCGATATGCTAGCGAAGGGGGCCTCCAAGGGGGACAAGAGCCCAGATAAGCCAGTGGCGGTGCCTCCACCTAAGGTCAAGGAGCGAGACGAAGGAGACGCCCCGGCCACAAATCATTTATGGAGGAGCTGTTCTCCTCTCTCAAGGCGGACATCCAGACCCTCCGGCAAGACATGGCAGGGGAATATAAGGAGCTCCGCCGCGATGTGGACGATATCGGTGAACGGGTGGCGGCTGTTGAGACCTCGGACCAGGCCCGAAGTGTGGAGGTGGAACAGCTGCAGCAAGAAATCCTCCGGCTTCATGACCAGCAGACACAGCTCCAGGCCAATGCTGAGGACCTGGAAAACCGGTCCAGGAGAAATAACATCAGGGTACGGAACGTACCGCTCAAGGCGGAAGGGGTGACATTGCCGCATATCTGCGGGACCTGTTCTGCGACGTTCTGGGCGAAGACGATGACTTCGATATCCGAATCGACAGGACCCACAGGGTGGGCCTAGCTCGCAGGGCGCCGGCCCCCCCTCCAGACATCTTGGCCTTCTTGCCGGACTACCCTCTCAAGGAACGCATTTTGAAGGCGGCACGCCTGAAACAGCCTCTCCACTTCAGGGAGCACACCGTCGAGCTCTTCCAAGATTTGTCCACGATAACTTTAGAAAAGCGACGGGCGTTCAAGGTGACGACCACTTTCCTTCGAGACAAGGGTGTCCCGTACTCCTGGGGTCACCCCTTTAGACTGATCTTTAAGTGGAATGGGACACTTCACCAGCTGCGATCCCTGCGAGACACCTGCGCAGTGCTGGGACTTCCCATGGAGGAGAATGGCCAGGGAGACACCGCGGACTTTGAGCCCTCCCAATCACGATCTCCCCGTTCCCAGGCAGACGGCTGGCAGACTGTGAGAAGTCGTCGCACGCCTAAGAAGGGGTTCAGGCCGGACCCAGAGGAGGTCACGAACGAACATGCGGCAGCGATCCAGAAGGTCGTCACGGACACTACGGCCGGTCCTTGAGGAGGCATGAGCACAGAGGTAGACTTACAACCAGCACTTTCTGTGGGGGAGCGGGACGGGGGGCTCCGGGCCCGCCATTGCCACGTCTTCCCGCTTTCAGAGACTTCACCAGGGGCATGGACAGTTGCCGGGTAGGCCCCGGACTATGTTTCATTGTTGGGGGTTGTTGGTTGGGGCTCAGGGGGGGGTGGGGGGGTGTTCTGGGTCGGGGTTGGGAACTCGGTGTGTTCAGTACGGGTTGACAACGAACGGATGTGGGGGGGGTGGTACGGGGCCGGGTCCCCAGCAGGCTACATTCATACAATCCCATGGCCGCTGATGGCATCCGTGTTTTGTCCCTTAATGTGAAGGGACTCAACAACCCGATCAAACGGAGGGCAGTTCTTTCATTTCTAGAGCACTCCGGGGCGGAACTCTGCTTACTGCAGGAAACACATTTGCTGGCGAAGGACTGGCACCACATGAAAGCTAGGGCCTAACCACATCAATTTTTCTCGGCAACCTCTGAGAAAAAAGCAGGAGTGGCCCTACTAGTAGCTAGGCATTTCAAGGGGCAGGTGGGGAGCAAGGTGGCCGAAATCAAGGGTAGACTCTTAGCACACACAGTCCACGTAGGCACTCTCTCCTTTACGCTTGGCTCGATTTACGCGCCTAACGTTCAACAGGAGGCCTTCCTTAAGGGGGCCCTGTCGGAGGCGCTGTCGGGTGACCTGAGGCATGTCTTGATAGGGGGAGACCTGAATCTAGTCATGGACAATGAGATGGATAGATCTGGAAAGAGATTTGGGGACTCAGGGGCGCTCTCAGCGGTGGGGAAACACTGGCTGACAGACAGGGGGTTAGTTGATGCCTGGCGGGAAATACACCACAATGCCCCAGGATACACTTTTTATTCCGCAGTGCACCGCACCTACGCCAGAATAGACCACTTCCTGAGCTTCACTGACCTTGTCCCTATACTTAGAGACATTGACACTGCACCGGCGGCACTGTCGGACCACGAGGCGGTGATCCTTCAGTTAACCGTCCCACGCACACCCCCACACAAGGGTAGATGGCGGCTTAGAGAAAGCTTACTGTCTCGGAAAGGGGTGGTACAGCGGCTATCCCAGACCATCACTGATTATCTAGAGGCGAACGATACGGGGGAGGTGGCCCACTCGACGCTGTGGGGGGCACTCAAGGCGGTTGTCAGGGGCGATATCATAGCAATTGCAGCGGCGGACAACAAGGAGCACAAGGAACGGAGGAAGGACTTAGAGGAGCAGGTATTGGAGCTAGAGAGGGTTCACTGCCGTACGGGCACCCCTCGTATCTGGCACAAACTGAAAGCGGCCAGGGCCCAGCTGGCGAGCCTAGACCTGGACAGGGCGGAATACGCGGCCCTCCGCCTCCGCCATACATATTATGTGGGTGGCGACAAGACTGGTCGCCTTCTGGCTAGCAAACTTAAAGCTAAAACAGTCCGTTCTAGGGTTCCCGTTATACACGGGGACGGCGGCGAAGAACTCCGGGACGAGACTCACATAGCCGAGGCTTTCCGGGCCTTCTATGCCCAACTCTACTCCGCGGACCCGACCATCGAGGAGGAGGCAGGGAAGGCCTACCTCGAGACCATGGAAGTCACTGCTCTTAATGAAATGAACGCCAGCGCTCTCGACAATCCCATCCGTCTAGAGGAGGTTATATCGGCCATTGTCAGACTTAAACCCCTGAAGGCCCCAGGCCCCGACGGTTTCTCCGCAGGCTTCTACAAGACCTTCTGCCACCTCCTGGCACCGGTTCTTACGAAGCTATTTAACTCCTTTGGGGGCCCGGGTTCGATCCCGGCGGAGCTGCTAGAGGCGGACGTCGTGGTCCTGCCGAAGCCGGGTAAAGATCCCAAGCGGTGTGCAGCATACAGGCCGATATCGCTGCTCAATATCGACCTGAAGCTCTTTACGGGCATCCTGGCTTCGTGCCTGGGCCCGTGCTTACCAGGCATTATTGAACCCGACCAGGCAGGCTTTGTCCCCACCCGACAGTGTGCAGATAATACCAAACGCATAATGCATGTCATCGACAAAGCTCACTTCAACGCCTCCGATGCCGCACTGCTCTCCGTAGACGCCGAGAAGGCGTTTGACAGGGTGGATTGGCGATTTTTAGACCACACGCTGGCGAAATTCGGAGTGGGTCCTCGCTTCCGCTCCTGGATAGCTGGATGTTACGCGACACCCCGGGCGACAATCAAAGTGAATGGGATCAGTTCAAGGCCATTTGATATCCAACGTGGCACGCGGCAGGGCTGCCCGCTCTCGCCGCTCTTGTTCGCCCTCTATATCGAGCCATTCGCTCAGCGTGTCCGTGACAACAAGACTATCACCGGAGTAACGTTCGGTGGGGTGGAGCAGACGATGAGTCTGTACGCGGATGACCTTCTGATCGCGGTGGACAACCCCACGGTTTCCTTACCGGCCTTTCTGTCCGAAATTGATGCGTTTGCCGAAGTGTCGGGTTTTAAAATGAATGTACAGAAATCGGTGGTCCTCCCACTGGGCAGCAACACCAAGCTGACTAACAGGGAGTCTCTTCGCATAGGAGGGTTAGAGGTCAGCACTGCACTACCATACCTGGGGATAGATTTGACACCGGCGACCGCCCAGACGGTCGACCTTAACTACACTAAACTCCTTTTGCGGGTTCAGGGGGATATCGCAAGGTGGAAGCAACAACCACTTTCTTGGTTAGGTCGTGTGGCGGCCATTAAAATGACTCTCCTACCTAAGATCCTCTACCTCTTTCAAACTCTCCCGGTCACCCCCCCCCACTGGGGATGTTCAAGAGACTTCAAGACACCCTGAACCACTACGTGTGGGCGGGCAAGCGGCCCAGGCTGAGGCGTGACCTGGTTACGCGGGTGACAACTGAGGGGGGCCTGGGGGTTCCGGACTTGCAGCGCTATTTCCAGGCGGCACAACTCAGGTATTTTCTGGAGTGGTCCAGGCCCACCTCCGAAAAACACTGGTTGTTCCAGGATAGGGCCATGGTGGGCATGTCACTGTGGAAGGTCCCTTTCCTGGCGCGCCCAGAGAGGCCGGCATACCTGAAGAAATCCCCTATCACCAGGACCCTCAGGCAGGTCTGGGATGCCACCACTGTCCTAAGGGGCCTCACGACTTTCCCCTCACCTATGACACCTCTGCTAGACAATCCGGCCTTCCCCCCGGGAGTGCCGCCAGGCTCGTTTTCCCAATGGCGGCCGTCTGAGTGCCGCTCTGCGGGCTACTTGTTCGACACGGAGGGCTTCCTGCCGTGGGACGTGGTGGTGGCTGACTATGCTCTCGACAAGCCACACCGCTTCCAATACTTTCAACTCTGCCATTGGCTGACACACCCTGAAGTGGCTCCTCTGGCCAGCCGCCCACTAACCCCGTATGAGAGATGGCTCATGACTAAAAAGTCAGACTCCGGGTCCATCACCGAACTGTATCTCTTACTGTCCCCATCACCTCCTACAGAGAGATCTGCAGGCCAGAAACGTTGGGAGAGCGAGTTGGGGCGCACCCTATCGGATAAAGAATGGCAGGATATATTTTATAGGGCCCACCACACTGCGAGGAACACAGCCAGCAGGGAGGCGGCAGGGAAAATCGCCTACTACTGGCACCTGACCCCAGAGCACCTACACCAAGGGAACCCAAGCAAAGACCCCACTTGTTGGAGGGGGTGCGGACACACTGGGATCATGCTACACATACTATGGGAGTGTACGGCAGTTCAGGAGTACTGGGAGGCGGTGCTTAAGGACATGGACACTTACTTTGAAACTGATATCCCACGCTTCCCGGCGTACGCGATCCTGGGGCTTCCCAACAAGCTCATGTTCCCTCTCAAATCACTGCGGGGGAGGCAGATGGGACTGGCAATGTTGGCGGCGACTCACCACATCTTATCATTATGGGGCACAATGAGGAAACCTACACACACAGGGTGGCTACACAGGTTATGGTATATCATGGGGATGGAAAGGATCCAGGCCTCGCTCACGCAGACATCAGATACTTTCCGGGAAACATGGCAACCACTTATTTCCCTACTATCCCAAGAATTCACGGAGCTCACCTGCCCGAAATATCTCAGGGTCCTGAAGCTGGCGGAGGAATTCCGCAATGAGGCGACCAAAGCGGAAAACAAGGTCTAGCCTGGCCCCCGCTCGGCCTCCACCGGGCTTGATCAGGAACACACCGAGGGGGGATGGAGGGGGGGGGGGGACTGTTGTGGGATGGGAGTTGGTCGGGTCTGGGTGGGGGGGGCACGGTTTTGGGGGGGTGGGGAGAAAAGAGTTCTTGCACTTGGCGTTGAGTTTGTTTCTTGCCATACAACCTTGCACAGACAATGAGTTTATTTACTAGCTGGACTTTACAGGGACACGCCTATTTTCGAAGCATCTGCACTGTAGTTTTGCTCGCATTGTTTTTTGCTGCTGTATGGTGTTGCTCTGTGGAACTCAATAAAAACACATTTGATCAAAAAAAAAAGATATTTATTAACTAACAAACACCTCTGAACTCTTTATGAGATCAGTGGGCTAAGCACATGACAAGACTCTTAAGAAAAATACGTTTAAGTTGCACAGTTACAATGTTGCCCTAGGGGCACAACAAACCATATACTAAGTAAGTGGAACGTGAACGTCGATAGAAGGAATGGAGCTGTCCAGAGGCTGTAGGATCGCTGGGACTACACTATCCTAACTCTAGGTAAGTAATAGGAGGCCCACGGAAGGCGTGTGCAGAGTGTAAACTCACACGCGAGATGCGTAACAACGTCTATGGACAGTACAGTTCAAGTAAAAGGTGAGTACGGACAATCCTGACTAGTTAGGACTAAAACGACTGTGGAACTGGACACTAGGAGAGTCAATCTACCCTTGAGCACCGAAATGCTCGTGTTACCTCACCCACAGGCTGTGGGTGCATAGGTGCGAAGTCGTGTTGGGTTCCGGCGTTGAAGTCTATGGAGCCTGGAAGAAAAGATGCTACAAGCGACCAGGAGGAAGATGTCCGGTGTGATCCAAGAGAGGATCAGTGAAGAGGAGTACCTGAAAGCAGAGGGGACAATGTTCAAAGTCACTAGCCAGTGACTGGAGTGGAACCAGGAGTGGAACCAGATGTCATTGTCGCGATCAGGTGAAGAGTGGACACTTGTCTCTGCAGCCACGTGGACCAGGTGGTGTCTTCAACGACCAGGATGGAGGCACGAGCTGTCCCACACAGGTTCTTGCTGTTGGCGGTGTCGGATCCGGATTTGGAGTCAACAGGCCTTGGCAAAGGCAACCCACACAGTGAGTGGAAACGGCGTCTGGAGTGGACCAAGAGGGTCCGGGGTGCTTCTCCTTTACAGGGAAGCAGGGGCCAGTCTGGAGCAACCAGACCAGCAGATTGGATTTCAAGGTTCGTTGTCTAGAAGGTCACTAGCCAGCCGGCAAGTGACCAGACAACGCGTTGAGCAGCAAACAGGCAGAAGGGCCCCACGCAGATCGTGTGGATGCTGGAGGGCTGGTCGTCGGTGCAGGAACTGCTCGGGGACAGGGCTTCTCAGTCCCCAAAGCACTTGGTCGAGGTTACCTCAGAAGTCGTGCTGAAGCGAAGTGCGGCTTCTTTCAAGATGGCCGGTCCCACGTGTCTCGTCGCACCCACGGATCTCAGCTGTGCTGCAGATGTAGGTAGAGGTCGGAGAGGTCTGGGAATCCGGGTCTCGTCGGGCTCTGAAGTCTGGATCCTCGAGGGAAGACGACAAAGGGAAAACGCTGGACGCTGATGATGCCTGCTTGTGCAGGCTGGACACTCCTTGCCCACAAGGGAGATTTCTTCAGTCTTCTTGGCAGAAAGTCGAAGTCCAGAGTTTCTTCTTGTAGAGTTTCAGTTCAGGATTAATCTAACTCGGAATGGGACCAGCTCCTACCTTTATCCTGCTAAAGGGGGCTGTACTACGACTAGATCCCTCCTATGGGTGGGACCAGGAAGGGGGGTGGTTACACCCCCTATCCTTTGTCCGGTCTTGCGCCAGAGCTGGGGCTGGAGAACCCCAAGTACTGGTTTAGACCGGTGTATGCACAGGGACACCTTGTGTACCCCAGGCATGTCTCATTCCTTTCAGCCCTGTCCTACCCAATACACAAAATCCTGTCTGGGGTGGTGCTAGCACCTCCCAAGGCAGGAAACCCTTTGTCCAAGCCTCCCTCGCTGGAAGGACTCCCAGCAGCAGGAGGTCAGACTTGTGTCTGTGGTGGCAGCACCCATTTTGTGATGCTGAGGCTCGGGTTAACTTTAACCGGGGTTCACAGTTAGGTACATGTCGTGTCTCTCTAGAAGGGTGGAATGCTACCCTGTCACCATAATTGGCGAGGGGGTAGTATTCCAATTCGTATGACACCTTACTCGACATGTTTTGATAATGCTATGCCAAAGTTAGCAATAACCGCAAGGTTATAATGCACTTAAGAGTATATGGTATAGCGTTATCATGGAAACAGCTAAAGGACTTGGTTCTGACAGCTGTAGACAGGCTCAGCTCATGCCAGAGCACTATCTCACATAATTCCAAGCACTCTGCCTCCAGGATTGTTAAGGCCTGCCATAGGGGTGACTTATAGGAGTATATGTGTCCATTTTAGGTTTAGATATAGGTATACTATATCTACAGCAAAGGGTAATTACACCACCTTGCCCCAGCTGATTTGATCAGCCAGTTGTGTCAGATTTGGAGGGCCAGCCAGGGGTGGCATAATACATGCTGCAGCCCCTGGTAGGCTTGGGTTCACTTATGCCCTGGGTACCTATGGTACACTGTACAAGGACTTACAAGAGTGACCCAATGCACCTAAGGTACATAGATGTCAATTTAGAGAGAGAACAGCTAGGCTGTGGGTCTGATTAGCAGGCCCACAGCAAGGGAAAGTCGTAAAGCAAAAAGCAAAAATCTGGGGTGACCATAGGATTGCAGACCCTACTCTCCTACATAACCCCCCCCCCCCCCCCAAACTTAGGGACATTAAACTAACCTTGACCAGGTGAGTCTTCCTGTTCTAAGTGGAAATACCTGGAGAGACCATCTGCATTGCCATGGTCAGTCCCTGGTCTGTGCTCCACTGTAAAGTCCATCCCCTGTAGGAAAATGGACCACCTAAGAAGTTTGGGGGTTTCACCCTTTATCTGATTTAGCCACAAGAGGGGCTTATGGTCTGTCTGAATCTTGAAGTGAGTTCCAAACAAGTATGGCCTCAACTTCTTCAGGGCCCAAACCACAGCAAAGGCATCCCTCTCAATAGCTGACCAACGTTTCTCTCTAGGGGTCAGCCTTCTACTTATAAAAGCAATGGGCTGGTCATGACCATCAATATTCAGTTGAGATAGAACAGCTCCCACACCCAACTCAGAAGCATCTGTTTGGACAATGAAAGGTTTGGAGTAGTCTGGACTCTTGAGAATAGGTGCAGTGCACATGGCCTGCTTTAGGCCATCAAATGCCTTTTGACAGCTAACTGTCCACTGACCTTTCTTTGGCATTTTCTTACTTGTCCGGTCATTAAGAGGGGTCACAATTGTCCCATAATTTCTGACAAATTTCCTGTAGTAACCAGGCAGGCCCAAGAAAGCTCTGACCTGTGTCTGGGTGGTTGGAGAAGCCTAGTCCTTTATGGCCTGTATCTTGCTCTCCAATGGTTGAACCTGGCCTCCACCTACAAGGTGGCCCAGGTACACAACCTGACTCTGCCCTATCTGGCACTTAGTAGCCTTGATAGTGAGGCCTGCCTTTTGCAGGGCCTCCAAAACTTTCTTCGGGTGGATCAGGTGATCCTCCCAGGTGGAGCTAAAGACAGCAATATCATCTAGATATGCTGCACAGAAGTCATCCAGCCCAGTGAGAACTTGGTTCACCAACCTTTGAAAAGTGGCAGGTGCATTTTTCAAACCAAAGGGCATCACCACAAAGTGGTAATGACCTCCTGGGGTAGAAAATGCTGTTTTGGCCTTGGCATCCTCAGCTAACCTGATTTGCCAATAACCAGCTGTCAGGTCAAATGTACTCAAGAATTTTGCAGAAGCCAATTTATCTATGAGTTCATCTGCTCTTGGTATTGGATGGGCATCTGTCTTAGTGACAGAATTGAGACCCCTGTAGTCTACACAAAACCTAATCTCTCTCTTACCATCCTGGGTGTGAGGTTTAGGCACTAGAACTACAGGACTAGCCCAAGGGCTCTCTGAGGGTTCAATGGCTTCAATTCCAACATCTTTTGTACTTCTTGTTTTATGCAGTCCCTGACGTGGTCAGGTTGCCTGTAGATTTTACTCTTTATAGGCACCAGTGTCCGCCTCATGGGTGCACCAGTTTGTCTGACTGGGTGTCAGAGAGAACATTTGTCTAAAGGACTGAAGAACTTGTTTGCAATCCTTTTGCTGATGTTCAGAGAGGCTGTCAGAAAAGACTACACCATCTACTGACCCATCATCAGGGTTCTGAGTGAGCAGGTCTGGGAGAGGGTCACTCTCTTCCTCCTGTCCCTCATCTGTAGCCATGAGCAAGCCCATGTCTTCCCTGTTGACAAATGTCTTGAGCCTGTTCACATGAAGTACTCTGTGAGGTCTCCTGGGAGTTCCAAGGTCTACCAGATAGGTGACCTCTCCCTTTTGTTCAATGATAGTATGGGGTCCAGACCATTTGTCTTGGAGAGCTGCTGGGACCACTGGCTCCAACACCCACACCTTCTTTCCAGGCTGGGTAACAGTAAGGACAGCCTTTTGGTCATGCCAAGCTTTTTGCAGTTCTTGGCTGGCCTCAAGGTTTTTAGATGCCTTCTCCATGTACTCTGCCATCCTGGAGCGGAGACCAAGTACATAGTCCACTATGTCTTGCTTAGGCTTTTTGAGAGGTAACTCCATCCTTCCTTCACAAGACAAAGGGGTCCTCTTACAGATTCCCAAATAGAAGCTCAAAAGGGCTGTAGACAACCCCCTTCTGTGGGACCTCTCTGTAAGCAAAGAGAAGGCAGGGTAAAAGGATGTTCCATCTTCGCCTAAGCTTTTCTGGTAACCCTTTTATCATCCCTTTTAGGGTCTTGTTGAATCTCTCCACAAGCCCATTGCACTGTGGGTGATAGCGGGTGGTGAATTTTTAATTGACACTACACTCCTTTCACATTGCAGTCAAGTATCCTGACATAAAGTTTGCACCTCTGTCAGAGACAACCTCCTTAGGAAACCCCACTCTGGAGAAAACTCCAAGTAGGGCCCTGGCCAACACAGGAGCTGTAGTGGTCCTAAGGGGAATAGCTTCTGGGTACCTGGTGGCATGATCCACTACCACCAGTATAAATCTGTGCCCAGATGCTGTTGGGGGGTCCATTGGTCCAACAATGTCAATCCCCACTCTTTCAAAGGGAACCCCCACCACAGGTAGTGGTATAAGGGGGGCCTTTGTGGTGCCACCTGATTTGCCACTGGCTTGGCAGGTGACACATGAGCGATAAAACTCTTTTGTGTCTTTAGACATATGAGGCCAGTGAAAGTGAGGGACAAGCCTGTCCCAAGTCTTGTTCTGGCCTAAGTGACCTGCAAGGGAAATCTCATGGGCTAAGGTAAGAAGGAAACCTCTCAGAGACAAGGGGATAACCAGCCTCCTGGTAGCACCAGGCTTGGGGTCTCTTGCCTCAGAGTATAGGAGTCCATCATCCCAGTACACCTTGTGGGTACCTGCTGAAGGACTGGGTTTTTCTAAGACCCAGCGGTGCCAGGGGACAACACCTGAAACCTTCGTGGGTAACCTGTTCCGGCGTACAAATGACAGAGACACGGGACACTTCCTTCGGCGTCAAAGATTCGAGGTTTATTACTGCAGGGAACACAGAAGTCACGAGAAGTACATAACATGTAGGTTCACGGAGCCTGATTCGAATTGCTACTGTGGGTCGCTCCTTTTATACACATTTCTCTCATAGGTTAACATGATACACAAAGGTTTACAACTTGGTTCCCATCATAAACACCAGAAGAGGTTGCTTTCATGTATTCAGGGCCCGGAACATAAGTACAGAAACATTTGGTGGTTTCCAACTGTAAAAACCCATCTTCCCACCATAAGTACATTCCAATTGGCAGTGAACAGATCGAAGGAGGAACGGAAACAGATGCAGAGGAAGGCAGAAACAGTGGGGAGATCGGAAAAGGTGTAAAGGGGGTGGTATCGGGAAACACGAGCTGTAGGCATCAAAGGGACGTGCCTAATGAGATGCACGACTAAGACAATAGACCGGCACGGCAAGATGTGCCTCGAGCGGGGCCATCTGCCTTACAGTGTCATCCCCCTCATCATAAAGACACTTTCAAAGAGTCTTGGGAATCCCAGGGTCGCGAAGCGGACAGCGTCCGTTCGCTGGCTACTTGAGGGCAAGAAACAAAATGGATACCGCATCTAAGATGGAACCCGTGGGCTCGGATGTAGAAACCCACGAAACAAACGAACGGTTTAGGTTAGCACAGCGAAACTGCGTACACCCACTAAACTCGTCATTTGCGGTTCATAGATACTAGACTCGACCATATTCGTGCGAGTCAAAAACACCACTTACGATCGTTACGGAACCTCAGACGCTCCTTTTGCCCTCATGTAGGCAAGCAATAGTCGGAATCATATTCGATATTCATCAGACCATCTAAGTGCTGCTGCAACATCATTCTATCCATCAGAGCTCCCTTGGTAACGTTGTAGCACAAAGGCCACATAAGGCAGGACCACACTGCACGCAAAGGCAACACGTGAACAGAAATGCTACAACAACTCCGATGATCATCAGAATTTTCCAACCCCAAGTCGACATTAGGCCCCAAAACCACCCAAGTAGCGTCCAATCCCCTACGTCCACGTGTATGGACTCAGAGATCTTATGCAACTTTGAGATGGCTTGATAGACAGTCGGAGCGTTATCTGGAATGAAAATACAGCAGCTCGAATGGATCACTTTACATACTCCACCTCGATCTGCTAAAACAACGTCTAAAACCATACGGTTTTGTAACGTCATGAGCCTATCCGCCTGAAGTTCTGCTGTGATGTTACCAAGGGCACTGGCAGTGATATTAGCTGTCGATTCCACCACTCGGGCCAATTGTTTCAGGTTCCTACTGTTGACCATAGGCCCCCAAAACGGAAAGAAACCCTTGAAAAAGTCTCCTGCCTCTTGACCGGCAGTGTCCTCTTCGCTAATCACGCCCCTCACAATTCTAGTCTTGTGGTAATCTGCATCAACGGTAAACGTCGGAGGCAACAAATTTGCAATATAACATGTGCCCGCAAAGTCGGAGGGCAACCACGTATACGCACGATCATGACAGACGAAGTACGTACCCTTGGCAGTCAGAAACACAGGGGACGAGAGCATCGGTAAGACATACGTCTCGGAGCAAGCACTCTCTCCAAGATGAGCTCTCGGTCTTCGGCCACGACCTTTTAGACAGAAGTTACCAAGGTGGGGTACGATCCATATCGGAGACGAGCTTCTGAGCTGTCTTTCACCCACAAGCGCACTATACTCAGCCTCACTCAGGTCCCTATAGGCTCGCACCTCTTCCTCTGGGATGAGCGACGGCTCATAGATATCCCTATCTAAATCAGCGATCGCTATAGCCAAAGGCTTATGGTACGGACCAGGACCAAAGTTGGGAGAACGTGGCTCTCGATTGGGGTAGGAATCTAGTGCACTACGAAACATTGTTTGCAATGCTCGAGCTGAACCCTGGGAACTATAAGGAAGGACCAAATATGGAATTCCCTTATCCGTGGTATGTGGCATTAACCCACACACCCAACAATTAGTAGTATTAACCACTAACTGATGCTGATGAAGGAGCTGAATGAAGGAATTATTTCTGAATTCCGCACGTCTAGCCTGCTCGTGTTGAGGTAAGATATGGAAGGAATGAGGGGACACAGTGGTGATAGATTTAGGTTCAGAAGTAGGAGTAGGTATGGCAGAAGGTAGGAAGTACTGTATCATATAATACACCCCACCCGCCAATAACGAGGAAACAATTAGAAACAGAAGGAACACCTGAAACATAAAGCATTTGGTATGAGTAATTTGTTGGAGTTTGAATCTTTGCACCTGAGCTTTTTCCAAGTCCATCAGCTTTGAAAACGCCATCCTCTAAGACCGTCCGCAACGTTTCTTGACGCACTTCGTTCTGTGTAGCAGTAGTCAATCCCCAGGAGTTCCCAGGAACCGACGGCCTTCGACCTAGTGTCAAGACCTACTAACCAGAAGGAAGTACACGCGCGGCCCTACGGTACACCTGGATGCAAGGTATCTTAATTCACAAATATGTACAAAGTCTCTCAGCTGTGGAAGCAAAAACACAGATGTGGAAAAACTCAATATTTACAAAATCACAGTTGTACGAGTGTTTAAACTGATCGTGGCAATGGGGTAACGTAAATGTCGAGGAACAAAAGCCAATTTTATTTGTCCTTGGTATTAGATCGCAAAAAGTATTGGCTCCTTCCAGGACGTGTCTGTTCGTCAAACAATGGATCCGATGAGGGAACAGAGTTCTGTTGATCAGTCAATTGCTCAGATCTTGAGTCTTGTGGTGACAAATGTTCAACAATGTCTTTCTGCTGCACTGAGGATTCTCCGACAGGCTGAGCGTCGCTAAACGGTATGAAGGTCTGCAATTTTTCAGTTTCAGACGAAGCAATGCCCTTCCTCACCCACGAGTCCGCTGCTAAAGGTATAGGTACCTTCTTGGTATGGGTGGCATGCACCCAATTCTTCCGGCCCTCCAAACGGACAGCAGTTCTCGTGGCAAGGAGGACTTGGTAGGGTCCAGTAAAGCGAGGTTCGAGATTACGTTTTCTTCCAAAATTCCTCGTCACCACCCAGTCTCCGGGCTGGAGCTGGTGGCCTGGACCCTCCGTCTGCGTCGGCAGTGCTTCAAAGACCTGTTGGTGAATTAACCTCAGTTTAGCAGTCAGATCATGAAGATAATCAATCAGCATTGGGTATTCAAGATCAGAAAACACACTCGGTCTAGGGACCCCCCAAACATTCACAGGACGGCCGAACACTATTTCATAGGGACTGAGCCCTACTCGGGAGTGTACAGTCGCCCTTGTTGACAACAGAGCTAGAGGCAAAGCGTCAGGCCATAAAAAACACAATTGTAGCCTGAACATTCGCTAATTTCAGTTTGAGGGTGCCATTGTATCCTTCGACTAAACCTGCTGACTGGGGATGATTGGCGCTATGGAATTTCTGAGTAATTCCAAGGCCCTTACACACACTCTTCATCACACTCCCCACAAACTCACTTCCGTTATCAGACCATACAATCCGTGGCATTCCATACCGAGGAAAGTATTCCTTCAGTAGGATTTTCGCAGTGGACAGAGCAGTGTTGTCTTTGAGAGGGTAGGCTTCAATCCATCGGGAGAATGCGCAAACCACAACTAAAACGTATTTCAGGTTATTGCATCGCTCCATATGGATGAAGTCTAGCTGGATTACCTCAAAGGGACATGAAGGGGGAGCAAAATGGCCAGGAGGTGTAGGGGTTCCCTTACCAGGATTGTACATCATACATATCATGCAATTCTTCACCAATCTCTCAGCACACTTCATGATACCATCATTCTTCCACACAGGAGACAACAACTTGCAGATACCTTTCGCACTAATATGTGCTAACCCGTGTGCCATCGTCACAACAGCTAGCACATACGCATCTGGCAACATCCATCTCTTATGCTCCGACAAATCAATACAACAACCATTCGCATCCAACTTTCCCGTACTCTCTTTCCACTTCGTCTTTTCAGTCTCATTGGCCTCATTCTGTATCGTTTTCACACTCTCGATGGTATCCTCGCACATACTAGTCTCTGTAGGCCACCTAACCGAACTCGTCACATACATTCTAGTGCCAAGGTTCCGGGCAGTCTCCTTAGCAGTCTCATCCGCAAACGCATTACCACGACCAACATCATCCGTCACCTTACGATGCGCACTACATTTAACAATCGCCACCTGCTTAGGTAACGTAAGTGCATCCAAAAGATCGTTCACAAGCTGTCCATGCTGAATCTCAGTACCATGCGATGTCATAAAACCTCTCTCTCTCCACAATCGTCCAAAGCTATGCGCGACGCCAAAAGCATATTGGCTGTCGGTAAACACATTCACCCGTTTCCCTTTCGACAACACACACACTCTAGTCAAAGCAATCAGCTCTGCAGCTTGGGCAGAATTCTGATTCAATCTCGCAGCTTCCACAACAGTATTCAAAGTTACCACAGCATACGCAGTCGTTACATCACCATTCGGCAATTTAAAACACGAACCATCCACATACAAAGTCCCATCAGGATCTTCCAAAGGAAGGTCCACACGACCTTTTGTTTCCTCCTCAGTCCGTAAGTAGCAGTCATGAGCTGCTACTTCATCTGATTCCATACTAATTGGCAATAAAGTCGCCGGGTTCAGGACATTACAACGTTTTATCTGAATATGACTTGCCAACAGCGTCAACTCGTACCCAGAAAACCTCGCACTCGTCAAGTGCTGAGTTTTGGTACGATTCAAGAGAGTGTCAACTGCATGCGGAACCATCACCGTAAGCATATTATCCATGACCAATCCTGCAGATTGTCGGATGGACACCGCAGCTGCCGCTGTTGCTCTCAAACAACTCGGCAATGCTCTAGCTACCGGGTCCAAGGTCGAGGAAAAATATGCACATGGACGCTGCTTACCACCAAAAGGTTGCGTCAAAACACTCAACGCACAACCTTCTCTCTCGTGAACGTATAGTGTAAACGGCTTACTGTAGTCAGGGGTACCTAACACAGGAGCCGAACACAACGCGTCACGCAATTCAGAAAAACTTTTCCGACATTCATCCGTCCATGGTAAAGGAGTCGGAACATCCTTACACGTAAGAGCTACCAATGGTTTCGCTAACAATGAAAAATTCGCAAAATCCACTGCCTGCAGTATGACGTGATACCTAGAAAGGCACGCACATCTCTCTGAGTCGTTGGCACAGTCATTCGAGCAATCGCTGTAATTCTCTCTGGGGTCAACCTTCTTCCCTCCTTTGACAATAAGTGACCTAGATAGGTTACTTCTTGACAACAATATTGAAGTTTAGAAGGAGACACCTTATGATGTAAGTCACAGAGATGTTGTAACAACGATACCGTAGCAGTTTTGCAAATGTCCTGAGTGCCCGCAGCCACCAATAAGTCGTCGACGTATTGGATCAAGGCTGCGCCAGCCGGCAACACAAAGGCATCAAGTTGGCCCTTCAAGGCTTGACTGTATATGGATGGACTCTCACAGTAGCCCTGAGGAGCACGTTTAAACCGGAAGCTGCGACCACCAAGAGAGAAACCGAAAAGGTCTCTACTCTCTTCAGCAATCGGAATGCTGAAGAACGCATTCTTCAGATCGATCACCGAAAACCAAGATGCAGAAGCTGGAATCAGAGTCAGTAGAGCCGTAATGTCAGGCACCACAGGGAACTGAGGAATCACAATTTTATTTACCTCCCGTAAATCGATAACAAAACGATAAACAGGTGGTTTCGAAGGGTCAGTACGTTTTAGAATGGGCAGTACAGGGCTATTGCACACGTTTCCCCGGGTCTCCTCAATGACATCTTTCTCGATCAGGTCATAAATGATAGCTAACAATGCTCGCTCACCATCAAGGGAGATACGGTACTGGGGAATAGGTGGCAATCGCACATTAGATTTTAAGTGAACAACATAAGGGGAGATGTCGAGCAGGCCCACGTCATTGGGACCTGTCGCCCACAAAGATGCAGGAAGAGAACTCAATTCCGGTGGAAGTTTATCGAGAGACAAGTATATGGGCGAGACAACTCTCTCACCCAAAGTAAGCTTCACTCCCGCAGGAGAACAATACAAAGTCGCATACAGACGTTTTAGCAAGTCCAGGCCCAAGAGATTTTCACCACAACCAGTGGTCAAAATCAACGGAGCTTTCAGCTCACGAGGCCCAATGGTAAGAGGCAAAGGGCACGAAACCGGATTGCTAACAGGGGCGCCAGAGAATCCAACGGAAACATTTGTTAAGCCAGACAAAGGTGCGCCAGGGAGTTTCGAATGCATTATGGAACTTTTCGCTGCACCAGTGTCCAACAGAAAAGGCTCAACGACGCCCGAGGTGGCAACTGCGACGTAAGGCCCTCTCTGATCAACCGGAACTGATACTACTCCCTCTCCTTGTCTATGGCTGTCCTAGTAATTACCGTCGTCAGCATCCTGATCGACGTAATAATCGTCCACATTGTACTGAGCAGATCGCCCTTGCGACGATCTGCGCTGATCAAAACAATTATTGGAGTCAGAAGTGTTAGTGGAACGATCGTTTTGAGCACCGCGACCTCTACCACGTGATGTCTGTTGAGAACCACCACGACCTCCTCTAGACGAATTACCACTATTATGCTCATTTAGAACTGGGCAATCGAATTTTAAATGACCCTCGTTCCTACAATAGGCACACTGATTGTACCCTAACGAAGATCTCTGCGAAGAGGAATCATTCCGTGATTGTGACCTATTTGACTGAGACTGCGATCTATTACGCTGTTGCGAGTCATTTTGATTCGAACGCGGAGGATACGCCTGTTGCAACAACACTTTAGTTTTGAGTTCTTTCGTTTTCTTGTCAGCACGATCGTTCTCCTCTTTCTCCCTATTCTCATAATATTGGGCCGTAGCCAATATTTGAGCAGAAGTAGAAACAGCCCACGCACTTTTTGAATTACGCAATTTGTTGCTTAAGTCAGGCAGTAAATTGGAAACAAACTTATCCACAAACAATCGCTGACCTCCTTCAGTACCCATGTCTTGACCACTATGGTCAATGAAAGCCTCCTCAAATCTCGTGAAGAAATCAGAGACGCTCTCATCCTTCTTTTGTTTGCAAGCGGACAACTTGTCCCAATTCACCTTCATAGCTGGCATAAGCGTTTTCATCAGGGTAATTATTCTCTGAGGGAGATCGGCAATTAACTGTTCAGGTTTAGCCCCACCAACTTGCAAGGCATTGTGAGAAGTTGGCCCGATATGCAGCGTTCGCTATTCTAGCGACCGCTATGTATCGTTCCAAACGACCCTTATGGTGATTGGTTGTAAGTCAACCTATAGACCAGCTATCCTAGTAGCGTGGATACGAGCAGTCTAAGGCTAAAGACTCGAGAGGGCGTGTTAAGCCAGCTGTTTACTACACATGTAACCCTTGAACACCAAGTGAAAGGACACCACACAAGTGTTATGAAAATAAACAGTTATTTATTAAAGATCACAACAGCCCTGTACTCTTTATGAGGACAGGGTACTAAGCACAAACCAAATCTCTCAGGAAAATACTTTAAGTGCACAAGTAACACAAGTGTCCGAGGACACGGAAAGTTTAGTGGTCTCGGGCGGACCCGATAAGGCAAGTCGGAAGCGAGGGACTCGGGACCCTAGAGTAAAGAGGCTATGCAGGCACCGAAATGCCGAGTTACCTAGCCACGAGGGCTGCGGCTGCACAAGTCTTACAGGCGTCGGGGTCTTCGCTGACGAGCCGGGAGCCGGAAGAAAAGGAGTTGCTGGCCGGCGACCAGTGATGAATAGTTCGTAGAGATCCAAGCCTGGATCAGAGATCGTTGACACCTGAAAGCAGAGGGGACCAAGTTCGTACTACTAGCCAGTAGTCAGAGGGTACCAGGAGGGCACCGGTTGGCCGTCACCTCGACCAGGTGAGTGGGCGACGCTAGGCTCTGCAGTCTCACGGACCAGGAGGCGTTGTCGGCGACCAGGATGGAGGTGCGAGCTGTCCCACGAAGGATGATGCTGTCGGCGTCGCTGGGCCCAGGATTGGGGCAACAAGCCTTGGCAGATTTCAGGGCCACGTGGTGGCCTAAAATGGCGTCTTGAGTGGACCAGGAGGGTCCGGGGTGCTCCTCTCGAAAAAGGGAGCAAGGGCCGATCTGGAGCAACCAGACCAGCAGTGTTGGTTGTCGGATGTCGTCAAGGAAGGGCACAAGCCAGCGGCTAGTGACCAGACAACGTGCTGAGCAGCGAGCAGAAGGGCCCCACGCAGATCGTGGAGATGCTGGGAGGCTGCGCTTCGGTGCTGGAGCGGCTCAGGGTCGGGGCTTCTCGGACCCCAGAGCACTCACCAGAGAATTACTTCGATGGTCGTGCTGATTAAGAAAGCGTGCAGGTTTTGATGATGGCCGGTCCCTCGAGGTCTCGTCGCACCCACAGATCACAGCTGAGCTGATGACGTGGCTAGAGGTCGGAGGTGCCAGGGAAGCCGGTTCTCGTCGAGCTGGGCAGTCGGATCCTTGAGGAAGGACTTGCAGCAAACCACAGAGTTCTTAGATGGTGCCCGCTGGTGCAGGGTGACTACTCCTTAGTCACAAGGGAGAAATCTTGGGAAGAGTCTCGAAGTCCTTTCGTAGAAAGTATTCTTGATTCAAAGATGATCTAATTTGGAAGGGTCCCCGCTCCGGCCTTTATCCTAAAGAAAGGGGTGGGTACATGACTAGGTCCTGCCCTAAGGGTGGGACCAGGAAGGGGGGTAGTTACACCCCTCTCCCCTGCCGGACTTTCCCCAGGCCAGGGCTGGCGCCCCTGGAACTGGTTCTGACCGGCAGATGCGTAGTGAGCACCGGGGTGCCACTCCGCAGTCACCTTCTCGCAAAAGCCCTACCTACCCAGAATACACAAACCCTGTCTGGGACGGTGCGAACACCGCCCTCGACAGGAAACCCTTTGTCCAAGCGCTCCTCGCTGGAAGGACTCCCAGCAGCAGGAGGTCAGACTCGTGTCTGTGGTGGCAGCATCCATTTTGTGGAGCTGAGGCTTTCGTTAACTTTAACCGGGGTTCACAGTTACGTACATGTCGTGTCCCTCTAGAAGGGCGGAATGCTAACCTCGTCGCCAGAATTGGTGAGGGGGCAGTATCCCGATTCGTATGATACCTTACTCGACATGTCTTGATAACGCGATACCGAAGTTACCGATATGGTACGCGTTATCGTGGAACAGCCATTGGGTCTGGATTCCGCAAGCTGCAACCGGGCTCGGCTCGGGCCAGAACCCAGTTCACACGAGCCCACGCACTCTGCCTTCAGGATTGTCAAGGCCTGCCATAGGAGTGACTGATAGGAACTCGGGTGTCCATTGTACGGTTAGATATAGGGCTACTATATCTAAAGCAAAGGGTGATTACACGACTTTGCCCCAGCTGTCATGCAGCCAGTGGTGTCAAATTTGGGAGGCCAGCCAGGGGTGGCATAATACATGCTGCAGCCCCTGGCGGCCCTGGGTACACCTATGCCCTGAGTTACAGGGTCTGATGAGATGGCCCAGTACCAATTGGTAAATGCACCTAGGGTACATGTTGTAATTTAGAGAGAGAACAGCCAGGCTGTGGGTCTGATTGGCAGGCCCACAGCCAGAGAAAGTCGTAAACCAGTGAAACAAAAGCAAAAAATCTGGGTGATCATAGGATTGCAGACCCTACTCTCCTACATGACCCCCCCCCCAAACGTCGGGACAATAAGCTAACCTTGACCAGGTGAGTCTTCTTGTTCTAAGTGGAAATATCTGGAGAGCCCATCGGCATTGCCATGATCAGTACCAGGTCTATGTTCCACTGTAAAGTCCATCCCCTGTAGGGAAATGGACCACCTTAGCAGTTTGGGGTTTTCACCCTTCATCTGATTTAGCCACAAGAGGGGCTTATGGTCGGTCTGAATCTTGAAGTGAGTGCCAAACAAGTATGGCCTCAGCTTCTTCAGGGCCCAAACCACAGCAAAGGCCTCCCTCTCAATAGCTGACCAATTCTTCTCTCTAGGGGTCAGCCTTCTGCTTATAAAAGCAATGGGCTGGTCTTGACCATCAAAATTCAGTTGAGAAAGAACAGCTCCCACACCCAACTCAGAAGCATCTGTTTGGACAATGAATGGTTTGGAGTAGTCTGGAATCTTAAGGATAGGCGCTGTGCACATGGCCTGCTTTAGGTCATCGAATGCTTTTTGACAGCTCGCTGTCCACTGAACCTTTTTTGGCATTTTCTTACTTGTCAGTTCATTTAATGGTGTCACAATGGAACCATAGTTCCTGACAAACTTTCTGTAGTATCCAGTCAGGCCCAAGAAAGCTCGAACCTGAGTCTGGGTGGTTGGAGGAGCCCAGTCCCTGATTGACTGTATTTTGCTCTCCAGTGGCTGAACCTGGCCTCCACCTACAAGGTGGCCCAGGTATACAACCTGTGTCTGCCCTATCTGGCACTTGGTGGCCTTGATAGTGAGGCCTGCTGCTTGCAGAGCCTCTAACACTTTCCTCAGGTGGACCAGGTGATCCTCCCAGGTGGAGCTAAAGACAGCAATATCATCTAGATATGCCGCACAGAAGTCATCCAGCCCGGTAAGGACTTGATTCACCAACCTTTGGAAGGTGGCAGGTGCATTTTTCAGACCAAAGGGCATCACCACGAACTGATAATGCCCACCAGGGGTAGAAAATGCGGTCTTAGGCTTGGCGTCCTCAGCTAACCTGATTTGCCAATACCCAGCTGTCAGGTCAAACGTACTTAAGTAGTTGGCCGAAGCCAATCTATCAATAAGCTCGTCTGCCCTTGGTATTGGGTGGGCGTCAGTCTTAGTGACTGCATTGAGACCCCTGTAGTCTACGTAGAACCTCATCTCTTTCTTACCGCCCGGGGTGTGAGGTTTCGGCACTAGAACTAAGGGACTAGCCCAAGGGCTATCCGAGGGTTCAATGACTCCCAGCTCCAACATTTTCTGCACTTCACTCTTGATGCAGTCTCTAACGTGATCAGGCTGCCGGTAGATTTTACTCTTGACGGGCAGGCTGTCACCAGTGTCAACCTCATGGGTGCACCAATTGGTCTGACTGGGTGTTAGAGAGAACATATGCCGGAAGGATTGAAGAACCTGTTTACAATCCTCCTGTTGATGTTCGGAGAGGCTGCCACAAAAGACAACACCATCTACCGATCCATCGTCAGGATTCTGAGTGAGCAGGTCGGGGAGAGGGTCACTCTCCTCCTCCTGTCCCTCATCTATGGCCATGAGCAAACTCATGTCCTTCCTGTCGACATATGCCTTGAGCCTGTTGACATGAAGCACCCTGTGGGGGCTCCGGGGAGTTCCCAGGTCGACCAGGTAGGTGACCTCTCCCTTTTTCTCCAGGATGGTGTAGGGCCCGGACCATTTGTCCTTGAGTGCTGCTGGGGCCACTGGCTCCAACACCCACACCTTCTGTCCGGGCTGGTAAACAGTCAAGACAGCCTTTTGGTCATGCCAAGCTTTTTGGAGTTCTTGGCTGGCCTTAAGGTTTTCGGATGCCTTCTCCATGTATTCAGCCATCCGCGAGCGGAGGCCAAGCACATAGTCCACTATGTTGGTTGCAGGCTTTTTGAGAGGTCTCTCCCATCCTTCCTTCACCAAACACAGGGGTCCTCTTACAGGATGCCCGTACAAAAGTTCAAAAGGGCTGTAGCCAACCCCCTTCTGTGGGACTTCTCTGTAGGCGAACAAAAGGCAGGGGATCAGGACGTCCCATCTACGCCGAAGCTTTTCAGGTAGTCCATGAATCATCCCTTTCAGGGTCCTGTTGAATCTCTCAACAAGCCCATTGCATTGTGGGTGATAGGGTGTAGTGAACTTGTAGTTGACACCACATTCCTTCCACATTGCAGTTAAGTAGCTCGACATAAAGTTTGCACCTCTGTCGGAGACGACCTCCTTAGGGAAACCCACTCTGGAGAATACTCCAACTAGGGCTCTTGCCACAACAGGCGCTGTAGTGGTTCTAAGGGGAATAGCTTCAGGGTACCTGGTGGCATGATCCACTACCACCAGTATAAATTTGTGCCCTGATGCTGTTGGTGGTTCCATGGGACCGACGATGTCGATCCCCACCCGTTCAAAGGGCACCCCCACCACAGGCATTGGTATAAGGGGGGCCTTTGTCGTGCCACCTGACTTACCACTGGCTTGGCAAGTGACACAGGAGCGGCAAAACTCCTTGGTATCTTCGTTCATATGAGGCCAGTGAAAGTGTGAGACAAGCCTGTCCCACGTCTTTGTCTGGCCTAAGTGACCTGCTAAGGGAATCTCGTGGGCCAAGGTAAGTAGGAAACCTCGCTGAGACAAGGGTACAACCAGCCTCCTGGTCATGCCAGGCTTGGGGTCTCTTGTTTCAGTGTACAGGAGTCCATCTTCCCAGTATACCTTGTGGGTACCTGTGGCGTTCCCAGCAGCCTCAGCAGCAGCCTGCTGTCTGAGGGGTTCAAGAGAAGGACAGTCTAACTGGTCCTTCCCCAGGTCTTCCCTTGAGGGTCCCCCTGAACCCAAGAATTCAACTTGATCAAGTTCGAACTCTCTAGGCTCAGTTTCCCTCAATTCCTGTAGGTCAGCCTCCTCTGAGACTTGATCCACGACCTGGGGCAAGGGGGATGGCACAGCCTTAACCCTACTGCTCCTTTTCTTGGGAGGTGTCTGGTCCATTGTTCCAGGATCCAGCACCTGTTCAGTGGGGCATTTCCTGACCTGTGACCTGGTCACAGCGAACACATGTGCTGGTAAGCCTAACATTTCCATGTGAGTCCTCTGCTCCACTTCTGACCATTGTGATGACTCCAAATCATTGCCCAACAAACAATCCACTGGGAGGTCTGAACTAACTACAACCTTCTTTTGGCCAGTTACCCCTCCCCAGGAGAAAGCTACAATTGCCATACTGTGATTGGTAGTGACATTGCTTGCATTGGTCACCAGGAATTCTGTACCTGGCATGATCTGTCCAGGGTCCACAAAGTTAGGTGTCACCATGGTGACACTGGCACAAGTGTCCCTATAGGCCTGAGCCATTTTTCCATTTATGAAAGGTGTCTGTCGGTATTTGCCCAAAGTATTGGTACTCACGTCAGGGGACATATCCACATCCCCTGTACTGACAAGGACAGCCTGAGTGAGTGTACCAACTAAGTTGTCACGCCCCTCAGAACCCTGGGTTAACCCTACTAAACCCTTGGGAGGTACACTACCACTGCTGGCTGTACTAGGGGGCACAGGTGCCTTAGGGGCTGCAGTGGCAGGAGTCGGCCCTCCTCCTTTCTTGGTGCACTCACTAAACCAGTGAGTTTTACTTTTGCAGTATTGGCACCACCTTTTCGATTGGCCTTCTTTCTTCTTTTGGGGAGCCTGACCCCCACCCTCTTTGGGTTGTTGGGGACCTGTCGAAGACTTCTGGTCATTTTGTTCCCCCTTAGAATCTTTACCCTTCTGGTCTGCTTTCTTCTGACCACCTTGATTCTGGCCCTGGTTCTGTTTAACTCTTGTTCGAACCCATCTGTCTGCCTTCTTTCCCAATTCTTGGGGAGAGGTCAGATCCGAGTCGACAAGATGCTGATGCAACAACTGGTTCTGACAATTGTTTAAAATTTGTTCTCTCATCATCAAATTATACAATCCTTTGTAATCAGTAACCTTACTGCCCAGCAACCAGCCCTCAAAAGCCTTAGTGGCACAATCGACAAAGTCAGACCAATCTTGAGACTGCGTTTTCTGGGTATCCCTGAACAGCACCCTGTACTGCTCAGTGGTTAGGCCAAACCCTTCAACCAGTGTATTCTTCAAGACTTGGTAATTGTTAGCCTCCTATACCCTTGTGGTGAGGAGCTTGTCTCTACCTTTACCTTCAAAGGAGAGCCACAAGATAGCTGCCCACTGACTCTGGGGAACACCTTGCACGGTGCAGGCCCTCTCCAAAGCAGTAATCCATTTGTGGATGTCGTCCCCTTGTTTAAAGGGGGGCACTATCTTACCAAGGTGTTTTGTATCAAAACTCCTTTCCCTATTGCTAGGTACAATGCTGCCACCAGTGGGGACTACCCCACTTAACTGTTGCTCTCTAGCAAAGGCAAGCCTTTCTTTGGCCAGGGCAAGTTCTTCCCTTTCAATCCTCAGATTAGCTGCCCTTTCTTGAGCTTCGTACACTCTCCTCTGAGGGGACGTCATCCCTCTTTGAGAAGAGTTGTGAGAGCCATTGGTTTGAAGGGATCTGCCAGAGCCTCTTGACAGAGATCTGGCTCGTCCATTCCCAATGTTAAGCTGACCTGACAGTAGCCCTGGGGGTCCCCCAGTACCACTATCATGTTTGCTTAAGTTGGACCTGGTTAGTCTACCGACTTCTACCTGTCCCTTGTCTGCCTCATCCCCAGAGGGATCCTCATCCTCATCCTCCTCCACGTTCTCATTCTCGGCGGAGAGGAGGATTAGGTCAGGGTCACCTCTGGTTCCCTCGAGGGGAGGCATGTCTCCTTCTGGATTAGAAGGGCTAAGAAGCTTCTCAGCCTTTCTGGCATCATAAGTCTCTAGGAGACCAATCAGAAAGGAGGTGGTGGGGTTAGCCCCTTGCTTAATCTTCCTAGAGGTACATACTTGTCGTAACTCATGGAAGTTAAGCGCAGTATATCTTGAAGAGATGACCTGTGGAGGGTCAACTGACACAAGGGGAGACTCAGAGTTTCCTCCTTTGTCCGACATACTGCTTCTAGTGTGGTGTAAGTGATGCACCTACCTACACTATGGGTTTACCTACTGATCCCTTGCTAAGAGTTGCAGCCAAGGTGTGCTAAGCCTTGAGGAGCTACAACAGCTGGTTCAGTAGAACTCAGAGTATTCTAAGCTTTAGTTATATGTACTAACAGTACTTATGTGATCTTTCAGCAAGATATTCTTAGGATACACGTGGTAAAACAACAGCAAGCTCAAATCCCACCGCTGCCACCAATGTGAGAAGTTGGCCCGATATGCAGCGTTCGCTATTCTAGCGACCGCTATGTATCGTTCCAAACGACCCTTATGGTGATTGGTTGTAAGTCAACCTATAGACCAGCTATCCTAGTAGCGTGGATACGAGCAGTCTAAGGCTAAAGACTCGAGAGGGCGTGTTAAGCCAGCTGTTTACCACACATGTACCCCTTGAACACCAAGTGAAAGGACACCACACAAGTGTTATGAAAATAAACAGTTATTTATTAAAGATCACAACAGCCCTGTACTCTTTATGAGGACAGGGTACTAAGCACAAACCAAATCTCTCAGGAAAATACTTTAAGTGCACAAGTAACACAAGTGTCCGAGGACACAGAAAGTTTAGTGGTCTCGGGCGGACCCGATAAGGCAAGTCGGAAGCGAGGGACTCGGGACCCTAGAGTAAAGAGGCTATGCAGGCACCGAAATGCCGAGTTACCTAGCCACGAGGGCTGCGGCTGCACAAGTCTTACAGGCGTCGGGGTCTTCGCTGACGAGCCGGGAGCCGTAAGAAAAGGAGTTGCTGGCCGGCGACCAGTGATGAATAGTTCGTAGAGATCCAAGCCTGGATCAGAGATCGTTGACACCTGAAAGCAGAGGGGACCAAGTTCGTACTACTAGCCAGTAGTCAGAGGGTACCAGGAGGGCACCGGTTGGCCGTCACCTCGACCAGGTGAGTGGGCAACGCTAGGCTCTGCAGTCTCACGGACCAGGAGGCGTTGTCGGCGACCAGGATGGAGGTGCGAGCTGTCCCACGAAGGATGATGCTGTCGGCGTCGCTGGGCCCAGGATTGGGGCAACAAGCCTTGGCAGATTTCAGGGCCACGTGGTGGGCCTAAAATGGCGTCTTGAGTGGACCAGGAGGGTCCGGGGTGCTCCTCTCGAAAAAGGGAGCAAGGGCCGATCTGGAGCAACCAGACCAGCAGTGTTGGTTGTCGGATGTCGTCAAGGAAGGGCACAAGCCAGCGGCTAGTGACCAGACAACGTGCTGAGCAGCGAGCAGAAGGGCCCCACGCAGATCGTGGAGATGCTGGGAGGCTGCGCTTCGGTGCTGGAGCGGCTCAGGGTCGGGGCTTCTCGGACCCCAGAGCACTCACCAGAGAATTACTTCGATGGTCGTGCTGATTAAGAAAGCGTGCAGGTTTTGATGATGGCCGGTCCCTCGAGGTCTCGTCGCACCCACAGATCACAGCTGAGCTGATGACGTGGGTAGAGGTCGGAGGTGCCAGGGAAGCCGGTTCTCGTCGAGCTGGGCAGTCGGATCCTTGAGGAAGGACTTGCAGCAAACCGCAGAGTTCTTAGATGGTGCCCGCTGGTGCAGGGTGACTACTCCTTAGTCACAAGGGAGAAATCTTGGGAAGAGTCTCGAAGTCCTTTCGTAGAAAGTATTCTTGATTCAAAGATGATCTAATTTGGAAGGGTCCCCGCTCCGGCCTTTATCCTAAAGAAAGGGGTGGGTACATGACTAGGTCCTGCCCTAAGGGTGGGACCAGGAAGGGGGGTAGTTACACCCCTCTCCCCTGCCGGACTTTCCCCAGGCCAGGGCTGGCGCCCCTGGAACTGGTTCTGACCGGCAGATGCGTAGTGAGCACCGGGGTGCCACTCCGCAGTCACCTTCTCGCAAAAGCCCTACCTACCCAGAATACACAAACCCTGTCTGGGACGGTGCGAACACCGCCCTCGACAGGAAACCCTTTGTCCAAGCGCTCCTCGCTGGAAGGACTCCCAGCAGCAGGAGGTCAGACTCGTGTCTGTGGTGGCAGCATCCATTTTGTGGAGCTGAGGCTTTCGTTAACTTTAACCGGGGTTCACAGTTACGTACATGTCGTGTCCCTCTAGAAGGGCGGAATGCTAACCTCGTCGCCAGAATTGGTGAGGGGGCAGTATCCCGATTCGTATGACACCTTACTCGACATGTCTTGATAACGCGATACCGAAGTTACCGATATGGTACGCGTTATCATGGAACAGCCATTGGGTCTGGATTCCGCAAGCTGCAACCGGGCTCGGCTCGGGCCAGAACCCAGTTCACACGAGCCCACGCACTCTGCCTTCAGGATTGTCAAGGCCTGCCATAGGAGTGACTGATAGGAACTCGGGTGTCCATTGTGGGGTTAGATATAGGGCTACTATATCTAAAGCAAAGGGTGATTACACGACTTTGCCCCAGCTGTCATGCAGCCAGTGGTGTCAAATTTGGGAGGCCAGCCAGGGGTGGCATAATACATGCTGCAGCCCCTGGCGGCCCTGGGTACACCTATGCCCTGAGTTACAGGGTCTGATGAGGTGGCCCAGTACCAATTGGTAAATGCACCTAGGGTACATGTTGTAATTTAGAGAGAGAACAGCCAGGCTGTGGGTCTGATTGGCAGGCCCACAGCCAGAGAAAGTCGTAAACCAGTGAAACAAAAGCAAAAAATCTGGGTGATCATATGATTGCAGACCCTACTCTCCTACAGGCATCTGCCGCTACAAGAGCAGCCCAATCACCACCTAATTCTACCGCATGGTTTTCTTGACGGATCTTCGCCCAAACCGGTTGCGGAACTACGTTACCGAACAACATATCGATGTCGGCAAGATTCATTATCGTCGCATCCACTAACTGGGATAATTCTTTATAATACCCTGCAGGATTTTTGCGAGGGTCAGGCAAAGATTGCTTCACGTGCAGAACTTCCGATCGTTTCCACGGGAGATGAATCCACACCCTCCGAAAGTGCGGCAAGACTGCAGGATTTTGAGTAGCATCACCTGGCATCCACACCGGTGGAACTTCACGCATGGGATTCTGACCAGGCGCTGCAAGCGGTCCCTCAATGTCCTCCACAAACAATGCTCGAGGCATCGTAGAAGGACGAAAAGACAATAATTGCTCAACAGCGCGTCGAACATTAGAGTCTACTATCATTCCGCTCGAAAACTGGAGCTGCAAATTAGTCAAAGCAGTCAATACATCGTCCGATGCATCGGCCGATATTTGATCACGTAAAACCTTACACATTTCCTTGAAAACATATCTTTGTGTCGGTATATTGAATTGACAAAACGTATCAAGCACCGCACGTGGAGGATTTCTAAGGGGGTATTTCATCCAAGCCATCGCCATATTATACAGTGCAGCACGTTCCCGATTACCGGGAAGCTGACTACGTCTTTGAGGACCGTCCGAACCAGCGGACTCAAGAATAGGTCCAAGAGAATTAAAGAAGTTAGCAGCAACAGAGGGGGTACGACGTCGAACAGACGGAGACAAAGAGTAACCCAACGGGGTAACAAGAGAAGTACCAAAAGCAGAAGAGACAGGAGAAGTAACCAGAACAGCAGGAGCAGCGGAAACAGCGGGAGCGGGAGTATGGGGAAGTACAAGTGGAGGAGCAGTAGGAACTGAAGTAGGCAAGGGAGCAGGAACAGTCGGAAAAACGGGTACAGGTTGGGGAACAGGTACGGGAGCAGGTACAGGGGGAACCACAGGAACTACGGTATCCTGTGCGTACGGAGGTGGCGATTTCAAAAGATAGGACAGTACTGGGTCCTCAACTAATTCCTCTTTCTTATCAGACGCCATTGGCAAAGCGGGGTAACATTTATCTATAGACATTCGCTGAAGCCTATCGAAAACTTCCTTTTCCTTTTCTTCCTTATCTCGCTGAAACTGTTCTGCTTTCTTCACTATGGCAGCAACTCCATCTCTCTGATTGCGTTTTGTCTGTCTGATTTCTTTCTGTTTGGCTTCTTTGCGCCATAACCGAAAGGCATCAAACATGGCCGGCCTAGATTTTTTCTTAAACAATTTAGCCTCGAGGTTATCTAAAATCGGGGTCTCGAAACTACCATGAGGTGGCCAACTAAGGACACCGTCCTTTTTAGTATAACGAATCCAATATTCATTAAAGGTAATCGGACCTAACCCATGCTTGCTATATAATTCATAAGTTGGAGTTCCAACCGGAGGTATCGGACACGAATCCTCCAGTTGGGAATCCGCACCACAACGACCAAAACAACTGAACAAAGTACTACGGCCAGGCATCTTGCACACTAGCCGAGTTTCACAAACTTCAAGGATTATGGGATTTTACCAAGTCCCGGCAAAGAGCAAAAACCCTCGGTTTTTGGCGACTGCAGACGTCAAATATCACAACAAAGAACCAAGTACTAAGAACCACAAATGCAATGGAACCATGCAACAACTAAGCACCCACAACTAAGGACTCTGGGAGCGACCCACAAATACTTAACTCAAAGATCGATGGCGTCACCAGGAAAGCCCGTCAATCGTCTCGCTGTACCAAGGTCTACGCCAGGCGCCAAAACAGGTCTACAGTCAGGGCAGCAGTCCGTCGCAGCCGTCAGGAGGCGGGAATCTTCACGGGAAAAGTCGTCGGGCCACTTATTTCGACAACAGGATCGATGAAGCAGGGTGCACCTTCCCTCGGAGATTTCACACTAAGTTCCTCACGATCGTCGGGCTTGGACCGGTACCACTGATGCAGCCCCCTGTTGGGCGCCAACTGAAGGACTGGGTTTTTCTAAGACCCAGCGGTGCCAGGGGACAACACCTGAAACCTTCGTGGGTAATCTGTTCCGGCGTACAAACGACAGAGACACGGGACACTTCCTTCGGCGTCAAAGATTCGAGGTGTATTACTGCAGGGAACACAGAAGTCACGAGAAGTACATAACATGTAGGTTCACGTAGCCTGATTCGAATTGCTACTGTGGGTCGCTCCTTTTATACACATTTCTCTCATAGGTTAACATGATACACAAAGGTTTACAACTTGGTTCCCATCATAAACACCAGAAGAGGTTGCTTTCATGTATTCAGGGCCCGGAAAATAAGAACAGAAACATTTGGTGGTTCCCAACTGTAAAAACCCATCTTCCCACCATTAGTACATTCCAATTGGCAGTAAACAGATCGAAGGTGGAACGGAAACAGATGCAGAGGAAGGCAGAAACAGTGGGGAGATCGGAAAAGGTGTAAAGGGGGTGGTATCGGGAAACACGAGCTGTAGGCATCAAAGGGACGTGCCTAATGAGATGCACGACTAAGACAATAGACCGGCACGGCAAGATGTGCCTCGAGCGGGGCCATCTGCCTTACAGTGTCATCCCCCTCATCATAAAGACACTTTCAAAGGAAACGTGTCTTCCGCAAGAGTCTTGGGAATCCCAGGGTCGCGAAGCGGACAGCGTCCGTTCGCTGGCTACTTGAGGGCAAGAAACAAAATGGATACCGCATCTAAGATGGAACCCGTGGGCTCGGATGTAGAAACCCACGAAACAAACGAACGGTTTAGGTTAGCACAGCGAAACTGCGTACACCCACTAAACTCGTCATTTGGGGTTCATAGATACTAGACTCGACCATATTCGTGCGAGTCAAAAACACCACTTACGATCGTTACGGAACCTCACTGTAGCGTTCCCTGCAGCCTCAGCAGCAGCCTTCTGTCTGAGGGGTTCAAGAGATGAACAGTCTAACTGTGCCTGCCTTAAGTCTGCCCTGGAAGGTCCCCCTGTCCCAAGAAACTCAACCTGTTCAGGCTCAAGCTCTTCTAGGACAGTTCCTTCTGGGGTCTTTGGGTCAGCCTCCAGAGAGGGCTGATCCTCACCTTGAGGCAGGGGGGAAGGCACTGCCTTAACCCTACTGCTCTTTCTCTTGGGAAGTGTCTGGTCCATTGTTCCAGGATCCAGCACTTGTTCAGCTGGGCATTTCTTGGCCTGTGACCTGTTCACAGCAAGGACATGTGCTGACAAACCTAACATTTCCACATGAGTCCTATACTCCACATCTGACCATAAGGAGGATTCCAAATCATTGCCCAACAGACAGTCCACTGGGAGGTCTAAACTAACTACAACCCTTTTGAGGCCAGTTACCCCTCCCCAGGAGAAATTAACAAGTGCCATACTATGGTTGGTAGTGACATTTCTAGCATTGGTCACTAGGTAGTCTGAACCTAGTATTACCTGTTCAGGGTCCACAAATGCTGGTGTCACCATAGTGACACTGGCACAGGTGTCCCTGTAGGCCTGAGCCATCTTTCCATTAATCAAAGGCGTTTGCCTGTACTTGCCCAGAGTACTGGGACTTATTGTAGGGGTCATATCCATGTCCCCAGTACAAACAAGAACAGCCTGAGTAGGTATTCTAACTACGTCAGAGCCCACCTCAGTACCCAGGGTTAACCCAACTATAGCCTTGGGGGGTGCACTACCACTACTAACTGTACTAGGGGGTGCAGGTGCCTTAGGGGCAGTAGTGGTAGGAGCTGTGCCTTTCTTGGTGCACTCACTATACCAGTGAGTTTTACTTTTACAGTATTGGCACCATGGTTTTCTTTGACCTTCATTCTTCTTCTTTTGAGTATTAGTGTTCCCACCCTCCTTACATTGTTGGGGCCCTGTTGAAGACTTCTGGTCATTTTGCTTATTCTCTTGATTACCCTTTTGGTCTGCTTTCTTCTGGCCACCACCCTGGTTCTGGTTCTGTTGCTTGACCCTTGTCCTGACCCATCTGTCTGCCTTCTTTCCCAATTCTTGGGGAGAGGTCAGATCTGAGTCAATTAAGTGCTGATGCAACAACTGGTTCTGACAATTATTTAAGATTTGCTCTCTCATAATTAGATTATACAATCCTGTGTAATCAGTAACTTTACTTCCCAGTGACCAGCCTTCCAAAGCCTTAGTGGCACAATCAACAAAGTCAGTCCAATCCTGAGCCTGAGTTTTCTGGGTGTCTCTGAACATTAACCTGTACTGTTCAGTTGTTAGGCCAAACCCATCAATCAAGGCACTTTTCAGGACTTGGTAATCATTAGCATCCTCATCTCTAACAGTGAGGAGCTTGCCTGTTCCTTTACCTTCAAAGGAGAGCCACAATATAGCTGCCCACTGACTCTGGGGTACCGGCTGTACTTTGCAGGCTCTCTCCAAAGCAGTCATCCATTTGTGGATGTCATCCCCTACATTAAAGGGGGCACTATTTTACTCAGATTTCTGTTATCAAAACTCCTGTCTTTATCTCTAGGGATAATGTTGCTGCCACCAGTGGAATCGAATCCACTCAATTTCTGCTCTCTGTCAAAGGCAAGTTTCTTTTTGGCAAGGGCAAGTTCTTCCCTCTCAATCCTCAGATGCACTTCCCTCATCTTAGCTTCATGCTCTATTCTCTGAGGGGATGTCATCCCTCTCTGAGAAGATGCCTGAGAGACATGGGTGTGAATAGATCTGTTAGAGCCTCTGGAGTGAGACCTAATTCGTCTACTCCCAAGGTTAAGCCTGCTTGAGGATGGGTCTGGGGCTCCCCCAGTTTCATTCTCATGTCTGCTTAAGTTGGCCCTGGTAAGTCTGCTGACTCCCTCCTGACCATGATTTACCTCTCCATCAGATAAGTCTCCATCTTCCTCTACTTCTTCAGTTTCAGGGAGATTGGAGTCCTCCTCTACTGGGGGTATATTTCCCTCTGTAAGATCAGATGGGCCTGGATTATAAGCCCTTCTTGCATCATATGTCTCTAAGAGACCTATCAGAAAAGGAATGGTAGGGTTTGAACCCTGCTTTAGTTTCCTGGAGGTACACACTTGTCTCATCTCCTGGAAGCTAAGGGCTGCATATCTTGAAATGACCTGTGGAGAGTCAATTGCCACAAGGGGAGTTACTGTGTTGTCTCCTGTGGTAGACATGCTTTCTAGTGAGGTGTAAGTGGCGCACTTACCTACACTATGGGTTTTCCTACTGATCCCTTGCTAAGAGTTGTAGTCAGGGTGTGCTACTCCCTTTCTACTAAAACAGCGGGTTCAGTAGAACTCAGAGTATTTCTAAGCTTTATTATATGTACCTATGGTGCCTTATGTGATCTTTCAAATGATATCTCAAGATTATATTTTGTAAAACAACAGCAAGCTCAAATCCCAACCGCTTCACCCAATGTGAGAAGTTGGCCTAATAGATGATGCTCACTAGTTCTAGTAATCACCTTGTATCAGTCCAAACAACCCTTATGGTGATTGGTTGTAAGTCAACCTTATAGACCAGCTATCCTAATGGTAGCATGGACAAAGCTGCCTTAGGCTAAACTCTCTTGGCATGTGAAGCCAGCTGTTTTACCACATATAACCCCTTGAATACCAAATGAAAGGACACCATACAGGTAGTTATGAAAATAAACAAGATATTTATTAACTAACAAACACCTCTGAACTCTTTATGAGATCAGAGGGCTAAGGACATGACAAGACTCTTAATAGAAATACGTTTAAGTTGCACAGTTACAATGTTGCCCTAGGGGCACAACAAACCATATACTAAGTAAGTGGAATGTGAAAGTCGATAGAAGGAATGGAGCTGTCCAGAGGCTGTAGGATCGCTGGAACTACACTATCCTAACTCTAGGTAAGTAATAGGAGGCCCACGGAACGCGTGTGCAGAGTGTGAACTCACACGCAAGATGCATAACAACGTCTATGGACAGTACAGTTCAAATAAAAGGTGAGTACGGACAATCCTGACTAGTTAGGACTAAAACGACTGTGGAACTGGACACTAGGAGAGTCAGTCTACCCTTGAGCACCAAAATGCTTGTGTTACCTCACCCACAGGCTGCGGGTGCATAGGTGCGAAGTCGTGTCGGGTTCCAGCGTTGAAGTCTATGGAGCCTGGAAGAAAAGATGCTGCAGGCGCTAAGGAGGAAGATGTCCGGTGTGATCCAAAGGTGGATCAGTGAAGAGGAGAACCTGAAAGCAGAGGGGACAATGTTCAATCACATCATCAATCATATCACTGCAAATGAAATTATGCCTGTATCTATAGTTCATACCGCAGCTAGTTTCTGTGTTGATGGTTCCGGGAAAATTCCAGTGGGACTATGCAGCTGTAATTACACATATAAATTGAACACTACTAGTAGCCTACCTTTGCTCATACCCCCTAATGTATACTTTGTCTGTGGAGCACATGCTTATACTTGGTTCCCTAGAGGATGGTCTGGCCATGGTTACCTCTCTTTTCTTTTACCTACCATTTACATTACACCGTCTAACTATCATAAAGACGATAGACTGCAGCGAAGGAGTGTCCACTTATCTCGAGTAAGAAGAGTTATTGTTACGGCAGACATTGCTCAGATTGATACTACTTTATAGCAATTCACGGATGCTATGAAGGGTATTCTGCCTTTCTGAGGACCTATGCATAACAGTCCTAGCATTTGCCGCCTCACCTGGGTTGTGAAAGAGGTCATCAACACTACAGCAGGCATACTCACTAACATTACGGCTGAGCTCCAAGCTACCAGACTCGTTGCTCTTCAAAATCAGACGGTTTTAGACATCATCCTTGCAGATAGGGGTGGAGCTTGTTGTGTCATCTGTAGCAGTTGCTGCGTTTATATCCCAGACCACGCCCCTACTGTATATTCTGCTATCTAGAAGCTACATAGGCTTGCATCTGATATTCATCAAGATACTGGTTCATGGTCCTTGTCAGGTTGGTTCTGGGGTTTGATTTCATCCTGGGGGTGGAAGATACTCTTTTTTCTAGTAGCTATTGCAAGTGTCATCTTCACATGCTGCTTATGTGTCAACTACCTTCCAGCATGCTGTACCTATTGTGTGAGCAAGCTCCCCTCTACCCCTATATTGCCAGAATGAGATAATAAAGTCTCCTCTATGATGATGCAAGGCATATAGGATACGATGTTGTTCGATGAGGGTATATTTGAATACTAAAGATGTTTTTATATACATGTGCATTTAGCCTCCACTGCTAAAAGGAGGGTCTGTTAGGTTTGAAAACCCTATTCTCTTTATACACCTGTTCCTTGTTATAGTAGGTTAGCAGTGTGCAGCTCAATTAGACACCATTCATATTTATGTTATACAACATATTGAGTTATCCGTGAAATGTGTGAGCTTCAGTTAATGAGTGTGACTCCATTTTGTATTTCGTAATCCCTATTATCCTCGTATGTCCTGAGACAGGACTTCAGTCAAGGTTTTCCAGGTGGCCTGGCATGAGAGAGCAGGCAGCAGAGGCAGAAGCGGCTAGGCGGTTCAGCAGGAGGCCAGGAGCTCCATGATCTGCGATCCGCAGCCCGCAACCCGGATACCACACTCCGCCACGGTGCACGCGGAGGCGGCGGCAGAAGCGGTGCGGATCGCCATAGTGGCACCACGATCCCCACCCGCACGCCAAACAGAATACCAGCACACCAGCATACCGCCGTGAAAACAGACACAGTGGGCACGAGCCGCGAGAGGCAGCAGGTCTGCAGCCTGTAGGCTGTAACAGGCCAGCGGTCAGGGGAAGGACGCCAGCCAGGAGGGCAGTGAGGGGCGAGCGGGCGGCGATAGGTTGTGGTCGGCCATTACCGTTGCTGGTTGCGCTTTAGGCATCAAGCGCATAGAAAAGGCTGTGCCCGGCCCCCCGGCCCCCCCGGACGCCCCCTCCAATCGGGGCTACAGCTCTCTGAGGCTGCCAGCCTCCCTGTACTTCTTGTGCCTCCTTGTGCTTTTGTTCGAGGCAGGGACAGGAGCCACAATTGAGCCACAAGCTTAGGTGCAGCAGAGTGACATCTGTGGGCAGTGAGATCCAGCTGAGCGAACTCTCCTGCTGCCCATTCCCCCTAGTTTGGCACATCACATCCTAAACCTACAGAGGAAACTCTGAAACAATGTCAGGGCTCGCCCCTTTCAGGACACCAAGGGTCGTGCCCTCCTAGATACCTGGGGACACTTAAGAGGCTGAGGAGCTGAGGGGCCACGAAACTGGGAGCTGGGCCACGGAACTGGGAAAACTGGGCCCTGAGGACAGCTGAGGATAACAGAGGAGGCGCCGGTGGAAGAGGATAACGGAGAACGTTGAATGGAGGACGGTGCTCAGGACACAGTAGGCTTCACGGTGTAAGGTGAGGCCTCTTGACTAACTGACTTACTGGTTTTCCTTTTCTTGTGTACTAGCCTACAAGCCTACAGCCCCTCCGGTCTTGAGGACGGCTTACCTACTCACCCCCTTATCTCCTTCTGTCGCTGTTACCTGATCAGCCAGACTCCACCACACTCTGGGTACGCCTCCCCCTTTCTTTGTTCTTTCAGGAGGTGTGCCCAGAAAGACTCACTGAGAGCAGGAACTAGATATCAATCTTGAAAACGCGACATTAGGAAAATTTTGCGGCCACAGCAGACAGCCAAGGCAGTCACTTCAACCCCAACCAGCCCTTAGCATCACGCATGCAACAATGCGGTCCGCAAAGACAAGGCAACAGGAATCAGTAAACTCCTCCATAAGAGCGAGGAGAGCAAATAAGAAGTCAATAAACAAAGATAGCCCCAAAACGCAAGTGAGGGCAAAAGACGAAGCCCACAACCTAATCTCTCCGCTCCTTACCAGACATGAACTCCCGTCAAGCGGGTTGGCAAGCAGTTCAAGCAGTTCAAACAGTGGCCTTAACATGCCTAAGTCAACATACGAACCGAAAATGTATACAAAATTTTCATTCCTAAAAGATGCTGGGCAGGTACTGTGCTTAAACAGCAATAAAGTAACTAACCTCCCCAAGCTGGTCCAACCTCTCAATGCACACCAAATGTAACATCAATTGGCACACCAGCAGCAGCAATAGCAGCAATGGCAGCAGCAGGGGCCAGACTGCAGAAGCCTATCTGCCGCCGGTAAAAGCTATGGTAGTGGCGGGGCAAGCCCTAAAGAGGGAAAAGACGCATCAGCCGTAATTAAGGAGGCAAGGATCCAGGGATTCAAGGAAGAAAATCGCCTGGGGTACGACGACCTGAATCAATTGGAGATAGTCCTGCCTACAAACAAAGTAATAGGCAATGAGCGCAGGCATAATACGTCCGGTCCGGCGGCGAGCCGCAGAGCAGCAACTGCAGAGGGAGGAATCGGAGGTGGGGAGAAAAAAAAGGGGGAAAGCACCAACAACAGCACCCCCTATAAGTACATCAAGGATGGATCATTGATCAAAATGTTACCACAGCAATTGGGAGGAGAGGTGGAGGCTTCTGGAACTCAGAATCATAGTCCAGCTTCTCATGGCTCCATACCGCGACCAGACACGCCTCCGCAGGCCAAAAAAGAAGATAACCCTAATGATAACCCTCTCAATTTGGGTACTCTTGGACAGGATTCACCAGAGAGACTTGGGACACGCAAGCACCTGGAGGCGTGCACAGTTAATTTGAGCACAGCTAACATGAGCAAAGCAGAACGCATAGACTCAAATATAACGTTACAAAACACAGAGGCTGAAAAATTACCAACATCACAAGATGAGCACATTCAACTAAGACGGGCAAAATCTAATACCCAACACGGTCTCAGCTTTGTCACAGCTCAACCTGACTGTAATACAAAACGTATCACTATCAAAGGAGAGAGAGAGGACTAGGTAGCTAGTCTGTATCCCCAGGGTTTTATATGTGAAAAGGACTAGCCTATTTGTGAATTTGCATAGACTCAAGACTGTAAGACAGGGTACAAACCCTTTTGTTTGTTCATGAAGTCCTCACCCACCAACCTGGTTGGTGGCATGCTTCATCATCGGGCCCATCCAGTGACACCGAGTGTGTCCCGGGTGTGCTTTGACGCCTGAATATAGTGGAGCAGGTATGTTTCTGAGTGTGCAGTGTAGTGACATGAAGGTGAAAGTTTAAAAGCTATACAGGGCTCCCAGTACCCGAGGGTAAATTATATTTTAATAACTGGGTCACTGTTAGCATTAAAAAAAGGCTGTTGGATGTTATAGGAGTATTAATTAGGGTCTCCTTCATCCAGGTGTGGTCTACATGTTTCAGCCAGGCCTTTATGATTAAAACTGGCTTTCCTCAGGACCAACATGTGTAGGTGCATATTAATTAGTTTTAAGTGATTGTGTAATTTTTGAAAATGTGTAGCACTCGCTAAGGTGCTTTACATGTGTGTGGGGGATTCTCTGCAGGTGGTGGATTCCACCTGCAGTTGTCTCTGCGGGCGAGGGTGCAGAGACAACAAGAGGTTCAACGCAGACACTGACCGAAAGTTTCGGTCCACTCCTTTGCCGGACTACTCCATGGGGCTAATTTGGCAACAAGCCAGCTAATGCTCTAAGAGGGAATCCCCCTCACACATGTAAAGCACCTTAGCGAGTGGTACATATGTTCAAAAATTACACAATCACTTAAAATTAGGTACTGGGATCCAGTTGGTGGGAGAGGGCTTCATGAACAAACAAAAGGGTTTGTACCCTGTCTTACAGTCTTGAGTCTATGCAAATTCACAAATAGGCTAGACTTTTTTGATTTCACATGTAATACAAAACGATCACTAATGTCTAAGGAAACCGAACCAAAGACATCGAATCCTACACCTGAAGAATGGGAGGAATTAGTCGTGTCCTATTCTAATGCCACCGGAGGCGATTCAGAAAGATGAAATAATAGCTCTCCAAAACCAAACAACGAAAAGGATAAATCACAGGACAAGCACGATATCTGGTCCACTCTACTGCACACAATGCAAATGTCTGTGAACACATTGCAGTATCAATCAGATAAGATGGACCTCCAGCTGTCAGTCCTCAACTCACTCTCCATTTTTGTTTCTGGCATAGATGACAAGCTAGCTGACCTCAACAATTTGATCAAGAGGGCACAGTCAGAGACAAAACTCGCCCAGGCTAGCTGCACCTGCATAACAATTGTGTCCAAGCTAGCAACATTACCATCAGCATTGGATAATCTCCTTGTCCACATAAGGAGAGCAGTGCCAGCCCAACCAATGCCAGGCGTGGTCCACTCCAGCATTAGTGGACAACAAACGACTAAGTTAAGTAAAGTCCAAAGACCTAAAGCACAGGCTAAGCAAACTGCAAGTGGGGCACAGACATCAGACAACAAACAGTCTTGCGACGATGGGGACTCACCCTTATCAGGGCCAAACATCAGTGCACTAACCGAAGGAGCAACAGCAGCCCTGACGAGCAATACCACTAAACCTAGCAATCTCCTCGAAAAACAGGTACCAATTGAAGGGGCACAATTATCCTCCGGACAGCGGAAAAAAACAAGGAGAAAGGGGCGAAATCAAAAATCCTTGCAGGCATCGCCATACAACAAGGATGGAACTTACAGGACCAGGGATGATCCAAGGTATGACCAACTAGTCTATTCATGTAGGGAGGAAGAAGATACGGCCCCGGGTCAGGGAGAGAAAAAGAGTCCGACCCAGGAAATTATTCTCAGTACTGCGAGGGGCTATTAGCAACAGCATAGAGTACAGGGGTAATGGAGAACACAACGCACCTAGGGCACACATGGACAGAAGTAGATCCATACTGGAGTGGAGCAGGGTTACCAGGACAATAAACACAAAAACTAGAAGACCGTGACATTCTAAGCATAATGTACCCCCACAAAAGACCTTATTGAAAATCTGTTCCTGGAACATCAATGGACTGGGAGACAAGACCTCGGACCCGGAACTGCTAACTTATCTGCAGAAATTTGATATAATTTCACTCCAGGAAACATGGAGCGTACTACCAACGGCACTGCACGGCTTTAACATGCTCTACCTACCGGCCATCAGAAACGCTAAATTCGGCCACCACACGGGAGGTCTAGTCACATACACCTCCATAAGCAGCATTTATGCAACAGAACTCTTACCATACAACTTAGCGCCACCAAACGAAATGCAAGTAAGCCGAATCACCCTACAGGGGAAGACAAGCAAGGAATACATAATACTGGTAAACCTCTATCTGCACCCACGCAATATAAATAAAGGGAGTCAACAACTAAAGGAGGAGTTGGTGAAAATAATAACAGATGAGGAAACAAATAATTGGATAATCACAGGATACTTCAACTTAAAACTTCTGAGGAGACCAACTGACGACATCAACTCAGAGGAGGATCCATTTGCTTGGGAGGAGACGCCCCAAGACATTAACACAGATGGAAGACTCACAAACACCTCGAAAAGTCTATTGTTGTTCTTAGAGCAACTGGGTGCACGTGCATTAAACAGCAGATTCCCGGGAGATCGCCCGCAAACAGCTACATTTAATAATACAGTAACGAGGTCAACAATTGACTACACTTTCTGCTCTCTCTGCATGTTCACAAAAGTGAAAAACTATTGCTTTGGGAGCGAACAATGTAGCGGCCACTTACCCCAGGAAATCATGGTAGATGAGCCATCATTATATAAATTGCCCCCAGCAAACATAATCTGCTCAGAATACACCAACAAAGAGAGAAGAGTAAAATGTAGCACCAACGATCCTGAAGGACTACTCCCTCGAGCAAAACAACTCTGGGAAGAAGGGAAAGCAGTTATCCCCGACATAATTGGAGGCTGGGAGGCATTTACAAACGCCCTACGTAAAAGCTACGGAGATACAAAGGGCCACTCTGGAAACAGGAGAATAAAGTGCCAGCAAAATCCACGGCCTGGCTCCAATCTACGGAATAGCGCCAAATTAAAAAAGCTAAAAACACGGATAAACCTCACATTGCGAAGGCTGAAGAAAGACCCCTCGGCATTACAAGAGCTGAGGCAGCTAAAAGCCACTCGCAAAAAATGTATTTGGCAAAACAAAAAGGAAACTGAAGAATCTCTTTGGGCCACACTCCTGTATGATATCAAGAACAACAATAGTGCACTATTTTGGAAGAAGATAAATGCCCTATCAAACCCGCAAGGTCAACGCATCAGCTCCAATGTCACAGAAGAAGCATGGATAACCCACCTTGAACCCCACTTTAACAAAGATCAGACCCCCTAAATCGGTGTAAATACCTGTGCGCCTAGTATGGAACTTCAACCGTTCCAGGCAAATCTCAATGCAGAACTTGGACAGAACTTCACAATCAAAAACACCCAAGTTCACAAAAGAATCTTGAAAGGTAGACGAGAAAGAGCTCCTGGCCCCAACGGGATTCCGCCCATATTATTCAAACAAGACCCTGCATTTTTGGCCACAGTTCTAAAACCGATCTTTGAAAGAATCATGCAGACGTCAACATTACCATCATCATGGAGAGGTTCAATAATCTCTCCCATTTACAAAAAAGGCAACAGGAACGATCCAAAGAGCTATCGGTTGGTAGCTCTTTTGGACAACAAAGCTAAATACTATGCCGGGGTACTTCTTCAAGAATTAACAACATGGGCCACAGAAATTAAAGCAATACCCTACAATCAAACTGGCTTCTGCAGAGACATGGGTACTGCCACTAACATCTCCGCCCTCTCGCTAAGGATAGACGCAGCACTTATAATCAAACAGCCTCTGTACATCTGCTTTTTGGACTACAGTTCAGCATTCGACCACATAAACAAAAATATTCTGTGGCAAAAATTAAAAATGTTAGGTATTCCATCATTGCTCCTAAAACAACTAATCCTTCTGCACAGTAACACCTGGGTACAAGTAAAGTTGGGGGCAGGTGACCATCTATCGAAAAAGATGAACACAACCTCAGAACTAACACAAGGGTGTGTATTAGCCCCAACACTATTCAATCTATTTATGTCCGAGCTTTCAGTTCAACTTAATGGAAGAACGCGCATGCCCCGAAGTTGGGAGGTCACCAGCTATCTAACCTCCTATACACAGACGATTTAGTACTCATCAGTCGGACACCCATAGGATTACAACACCTTGCTGGACATTACATCTCAATACTCAGATACCATCAAACTAAGCATCAACCAAGACAAAACAAAAGTCATGTGTATAAATTATCCGAAAATAAAAACAAAATACAAATGGCACTTGGCAAAATGAAAGCTCGAAGTCATACAAAACTACAAATATCTGGGGGTTATGATCGATAGCAAAGGCAATTACAAAGCACAATTTGAGGCAATAAAAAAGAGGAGATTAATGACAGCAGTAGCACTGAGAAACCTGAAGAACATAAACGCCGGCCCTAGCTTTCTCCCTCTGACCAAGGTGATACAGGCCAAACTTATATCATCAATCGCCTATGGAAGTGAAGTCATGAGAGGGAGGGACGCGGAAACATTAAATGGCACCATTGCGAGAGCGCTGAGAATTATATACGGGTTGCCTGGATACACATCTCCGGCGCAAATGAGGCTGGAATTCGGGATACAAAAACAGGAGCTAGCCAGAAAAGGAGCCTTTGTTAAAACCTGGTAAAAGATCAAAAAAGGGCAGCCAGAAACGTTACATTTCTACTTGTGGAGAGAAGTAGAAATGAAAGAAACTTGCCCAGCCAGATATTTCTTGGACACTGCACTGGACCATTTGGGGTTACGGCAACTCTGGGCAACGTCTGGGACCATGGCAAGCTTCAAGAAAATCGTAAATAACATTGTTAAAAAAGAGTCTATCTTACAAGACAAAGCGGCCTTGACTGAACGTTCGCATGGCTGGCTCACTTTACAATCCTACAGTAGAGCGACTCCTCAAGCTTACCTCCTTTCTAACTTCTCCAGAACCACCAAAGAGAAGTTTCTGAAATTTCGGTTAGGTCTATTACCGACAGTATACCATCTGCCCCCTTGGCTGCTCCCTCCGAAACGAGAGCAGTCTTTGCGGGGAAGGAGAGGAGGACTTATTCCACATTATAACTATTTTCCATGAGCTGATGCCGGACCGCCGGCTACTAATCAGACCCATTTTCAACAAACACCAAATACGGTTGTGCAGACAAGCGGTGCTTGCAAGCTTCTCTGGCCAAGACACTCAACTAAGCTGTTGTCTGGTAAAGTTTTTAACTGCATCTGACCTACGTTTAAAAAAAAAAAGTGAATACAACCGTAATAGTGTTTTAAGCACATAATGTCAAGCTTTTTTGCACACCTAAGCCCCAAAGGAAACCATCGAAAGGCTAACTATATGACATTCTTTGCACAAACCAACGGAAGTTGAGGCGGCACTATGTACTTTAAATCGGCACCTCTCGGCCTGTCATCATTATGCAGCCAAGACTCTGAAAAGAGGGGTAATTCTATCTCACAGACTGCTACTAATATCTGCTGACCGAAATGAAGAAACAAGATTATCGATCACCAAGGCCGGGGGTGTGGATTGTCTTCGCAATCTTAACGTGTGTTTTAACTATGGCCATTAGCCTTTTTTTAAACTGAGGTTTTGCATACCTATCCATGTGTGTAGCTCTTCTCCCACATTAGACGCTGAGACCCAGCATGGCAACCTTGAGACTGTGATAATGTGTACCCATCTAGCAGGAGGTAGCCCATCCTTCTGTGCCTCCTTTGTCCATGTTCGGCCTAAGCCGGTAACTTTTCACTGTGGGCATGGTTGGAGGTTCTTGGGAGAAATGCTTATGCATTGCAGACTGTTGGGGAGGTCAATCCCTCAGCAGACATCTGAGGGTGCAGGTCAGATTGGACTTCTCTGCAGAGTATTGCTAATAAACAATTGTTTGTATTCTCTACTGTCTGTCCGACTCTTCATTTGGTAGAAGGTGAGAAGGAGGTTATAGATAAGCCCTTAAGCACCACTTGCTTCACTCTCGCCTTCTATAGGGTAATTATTCTAGTATAATGTTATGTGTAATCATTGTAGCAAGATTTTGTGTGGTATCAGGGCACTCTATACTAGGGTATCAAGATCATAATGTATCTTTGCCTTTCACTATATTGTGTTATGTGCTAGGAAAAAAGAGAGAAAAGGGAGGAAATGAGAAAAAAGTTGGGGGAAGGGAAGAGAGGAAGAAAAAAAAGAAAAGGAAAAAGAAAGTAATATTTTGTCCTAATAATTGTAATTAATTTGGGTTTTTAATTTTTCTGGTTATGGATATATCACCTTGTCTATTAGTTGACGGGCGGTAGGAAATGATTAGAAGAGTGATGGCTGAATATGCACAAACTCTATTTTATTTCTCTTGTGTTTTTATTTAAGTATATTGGGGTAGGACAAAGGGGAGGGATCCATTTCCATCTATGGCCCAGGCGTGGTCCAACTGCCAAAGCGAGGAGTGGGGCGGGGGAGGAGAAGGGGAATGTCAGAAGGGGAGGGGGAAGAGTTAGGAGATTGGGAGGTGGGGTAGGAGGAGCAAGGGGAGTGTCAGGAAGGTATGGGTCACGTATTTCTAGACAACCAACAGGAGTGTGGTAAGGGCACGAAAGTAGAGAAGAAGATGAATAATATTAATGTGTTAAAGAAGGCGGTTTACGTAATCTGGAATACAATTAGAGAAGACTATGATGCTGGGTAAAATTTGCATTTGCACAATAAACGTTTGTGGTCTGAATGATAAGTATTAAAGAGGTCGAATGACAATGGGTCTTAAGGCAATGAGACTGGATATATATGCATACAAGATACGCATGTTCCGTGGGAGAATAGGAATATACTAGAGGAATTAGGATATACATTACTAACCTGCACAATGCAGGAGGCTACTAGTAGAGGGGTTGCTATAATGGCCATTGTGATAGATACATCTGCCGTGTGGATTCCTCACCTTGCGAATATCCCCTTGCGTCAGCAACATTTGGAAATTCTTTTCGTAGCCTCGCGCCGACGTGGACTTGGACGTCATTGAGACACGGCATCGCACGCGACTCTGCTGACGTCACCGACGCCTACAATAGGCCCACGCCGGCGTGATGACATCAGTTCCCTTTTTTCCGCGTCATCGACGCTAACGGTTATCAGGAATCTCTGTAGCAAACTGGTACTTTGTTGCCTTTTTGTTGCCATTTTCTGCTTCTCTGTATCATGTCTCTTCGACTATGTCATCTAAGAAGACCGGCTTCAAGCCCTGCAGGGAGTGCGGTAAAATGATGTCTATTACCGACCCGCACGATGACTGCATCTGGTGCTTAAGTTCCGACCATGATGTGGATGGTTGTTCTTCATGTCGGAAGATGAACCCGAAGGCCCTGAGGGAAAGAGAGGCCAAGTTCCTGGTAGCGAAGCTGAAGGCTGAGAAAGAGAAATCGTTGAGGTCTCGTTCTCAAGGGGCGAGGTCGAGGACGAAGTCGAGGTCTGGATCTCGTGAGGGGTCGTCTTCGAGGTCGGCTTCGGATCATGCTTCAAAGTCGAAGAAGAAGCATAAGAAGAGAAGACATGAGTCCCGACGTCATTCCGGTAAGGAGTCGGGCTCGAGGTCACCAAAGAAGGTACGTTCTAAGGTGGTTACTCTGGATGTCTCTGAGCCTGAAGGTGAGGCCTCGCCTTCGGAGTCGCATGGGCGGTCTCCGACTCCGAATCCGTCTCCGGCGCCGTCCCCGGCCCGGGAAGAGGAAGTGGCCCGAGAAGAGCCAAATGCGATCTCTCCTCAGGACCAGCCTGAGGGTTTTCAGCTGCCCTTTCCAACCCCCGGCCAGGACCCTTCGGCGTTTCTGAACGCTATGTATGGCGTCTTCTGAAGGGCGTGGTACCCCTCTGGTGCACCTTTGGGTCCCATGGGTCCTTTGACTTTCAGTTTGGGAGTTCCTCACTCCTATCCTCCAGCTCCGTTTATGCCTTATATGCCGGCTCCGACGCCGCCTTGGCAGTTTCCGGCTCCGCCGAAGTCGTCGACGCCGATTCCGGCGTCGCCTGCTCCAGATCGTCCTCGAGGGCATCCCACTGTGCCATCGGATTCGATACTGGCGTCGATCCTGAATCCGTCTGAGCAGCTGGTGGATCCGGTTGCGAGGCGTGTGAAAGAGAGGTCCAAAAGGGAGGCTCAACACCTTTTGGAAGAGCGAAGGTACTTGGATTCACATTCTGTAATGTAGGAAGGTGAATTGGAGGAGGGCTGTTTTAAGGAGTTGGCTGATGCAGGAAGCCTGGATTTCTCTCCAGAGTGGGAGTTGCCTTCAGGCTCTGGTGCACCTTCTAAGGATGTCCAACCTTACCATTTGGTTATGAGGAAGGCTGCTGAACTTCTTCAATTAACTTTGCCAACGGTGGAATTTAAATCCAATATCCTCACTGAGGTTGTGCATTCTCCAAATTCCGTGGTGGAACCTTTGCTTCCATTTAATGATGCCTTGACGGAGCCCGTTTTGGAGGTGTGGAAGAAACCATTGCCAGCTCCTGCGGTTTCTAAGAGTGTGGCGAGAAGGTACAGGGTTGAAGACCCTGCTTTTTTGACTTCTCATCCTTCACCTGAGAGCCTGGTCATTCAAGCAGCCTGTTCTAAGAAGAATGTAAGTGCCTTTCCTCAGGTTCCTTGTGAAAAGGAAGCAAAGAAACAAGATCAGGTTGCTAAAAAGACCTTTTCATCTGCTATCATGGCATTGAAGTCGACTAATGCCACTTGTCTGATGGGGAGATATGTGCATGCCCTTATGGATTCTTTGCGTGTCCTGGTTCCTAAGGTTCCTGATGCCAGCAGGAAGGATTTTGAGGAAGTGATCTCTGATACACAGGCAGCGGCTTGCCAGGTTATACAAAGTGGTCTGGACACTGCGGACTCTGTGGCACGTATCATGGGCACTGCTGTCGCCACTAGAAGGTCAGCTTGGCTGAAATCCTCGGACTTTTCGGCAGATGTTCAGGCGACCTTGCTGGATCTTCCTTTTGATGGTTCTGGTCTCTTTAGGAAGAAAGCTGATACGGCCCTGGAGAGATTTAAGGACAGCAGAGCGACTGCTAAGTCTTTAGGTCTCCAGATCAGGGGCTCTTCGACCAACAGGAGGTTCAGAGGGCTTTGGTCGCTCTTCCTTTCGGAATTACCGACAAGGTCAGCAGCAGCAGCAACAACAGCAGCAGCAGCAAAATTCCATGTACAGGTCATACAGGGGAAAGCAAAGAGTGCGTCCTCGTGGATGTCAGGCCTCTTCCTCCTCCACTTCTTCCAACCCCCCTGCCTCAGAAAAGCAGCCCTAGATCCGCTATTCAGGATCATGTGGGTCCGGTGGGGCGTCAGCTTACCCATTTTCTACAGGATTGGGAATCGGTTACATCAGATCTTTGGGTTCTCAATCTTGTAGAAAATGGGTATGCCCTTCCCTTTCGGGAATTCCCTCCGAATTACCCTCCTTGCCAAGGCTTTTGCACCGAGGAACATCTGTCACTTCTGCAGGAGGAGGTGCTGACTCTGTTACGAAAGGGTGCGATAGAGGTGGTCCCAGAGCAGGAAAGGGGTCAGGGATGCTACTCCCGGTATTTCCTGATTCCCAAGAAGGATGGCAGACTTCGTCCAATCCTGGATCTCAGGATCATGAATCTCTATCTGAAACAGGAGAAAGTCAAGATGCTCCCCCTTGCTCAGGTTCTTCAAGCGCTGCTAGAAGAAGACTGGATGGTGTCGTTCGACTTGCAGGATGCGTATTTCCACATCCCAATCCTGAAGTCGCACAGGAAGTATCTCCTTCTTACGGTGGGTTCTCAACACTACCAGTTTGCGGTCCTTCCGTTTGGACTTACTACTGCGCCTCGAGTCTTCACCAAGGTGATGGCGGTGGTGGCAGCACATCTCAGAAGGTCGGGGATCCCGGTATTCCCTTATTTGGACGACTGGCTGATCAAAGCAGAGTCGTCAGAGAAGGTGCTCCATCATCTGCAAGAGACAACCCAGTTGTTGTACAGGTTGGGTTTTTCAATAAATGTACCCAAGTCTAACCTGGTGCCCTCCCAGCGCAACCTGTTCATAGGTGCTGTACTGGACACAACTGTAGGTCGTGCATTCCCTCCTCCTCAAAGGATTCCTGACATACAGGAAATGATTCCTTTATTTTGCAATGGAGCGGTCGTTCCAGTCCTGAAGGTCCTTCGCCTGCTCCGTCTGATGGCTTCATGCATTCTGTTGGTCAACCATGCACGCTGGCACATGAGGGCACTCCAGTGGTGCCTCCGCAGGCAGTGGTATCAGCACAACGGGGATCTCAGGGAGTCGGTGAGGATCTCCAGAGAAGCTGCTGCGGATCTGTCTTGTTGGGGCGTGGAAGGCAACCTGTCTCAAGGGAAGCCTTTTCAGCTGCCTCCTCCGGTGGCCACAGATATATCGGATGCATCCACTCTAGGGTGGGGTGCTCATCTGGGGGATCTGGAGGTCAAGGGTCTTTGGTCTCCAGAGGAAAGGCTGCTTCACATCAACCTTCTAGAATTACGGGCGATACGTTTGGCGATCAACGCCTTCCTCCCTTCCCTTCGCGTCGGTCGATCCAGGTCCTGACGGACAACACAACCGCGATGTGGTACATCAACAAGCAGGGAGGAGTGGGGTTGCAGTGTCTCTGCAGAGAGGCTATGCGTCTCTGGTCCTGGGATCAGGTCCACCAGATTTGTCTGATGGCAAATCATCTGGCCGGAGTTCTGAATGTGCGAGCAGACAGTCTCAGTCGGCAGTTCTCTGCCGACCACGAGTGGAGGCTTCACCCGGAGGTGGTCCGTCACATCTTTCGGACGTGGGGGACTCCTCAGGTGGACCTGTTCGCCACTCGCGAGAATGCTCACTGCCCGACCTTCTGCAGTCTCCAGTATCCGTTGCAAGGAGCCTTGGGGGACGCGTTTCAATTGAGTTGGGAAAGACAGCTCCTTTACGCGTTTCCTCCCATACCTTTGATTCCTCGGGTTCTGAGGAAGATTCGCCAAGACCGGGCCCAAGTCATATTGGTCGCCCCGGACTGGCCAAGAAGGGTGTGGTATACAGATCTTCTCCACCTCTCCTCGTGCCCGCCGCTCCGTTTCCCACTCAGGGCAGACCTCCTCTCTCAGATGGAGGGGCAGGTTCTAGACCCCCACCTCCAGACATTGCACCTTCATGCCTGGAGATTGAACGGGGCAACCTGAATTCCTTTTCTCTCCCGCCTGACGTGGTGGATGTCATCTTGTCAGCCAGGCGTGACTCCACTAAGTCCATCTATTCATATAGATGGTCTAAATTTGTCACTTGGTGTGGTGGGAATTCAATTGACCCTTTGAGAGCCCATTTGTCTGATGTTCTCCAATTTGCCCTTTCTCTGGCGCAGCAAGGGCTTGCTGTTGCCACGGTTAAGGGCTATCTTTCTGCGCTGTCGGCTTTTCTCTGTTTGCCTGACCAGCCATCTCTTTTTAAGTCTCCTGTAGTTTTAAGGTTTTTGAAGGGCCTCACAAATAAGTTCCCTCCTACTCCTTTTATTGTGCCTCAGTGGGACTTAAATCTTGTCTTGACCTTTCTGATGGGTGCTCCCTTTGAGCCTCTTCACAAATGTCCTATGAGGCTTTTGACTCTTAAGGCAGTTTTCCTCGTTGCAATAACTTCTGCAAGGAGGGTTAGTGAGCTTCAAGCTCTTAGTTCAAAGCCCTCTTTCTTGACCATTCATGCTGATCGAATGGTTCTTAGGACCAGGGCTGCTTTTCTTCCTAAGGTGGTTACTCCTTTCCACCTTGGTCAATCCATTACCCTCCCTACCTTTTATCCTCCCCACATCCTTCCAAGGAGGAGGAGAGGTTACACCGTCTGGACCCTAAGAGGGCGGTGTCTTTTTACCTGGACAGAACTAAAGACTGTCGTTTGGATGACCAGCTCTTCGTTGGGTTTGCTGGCTGCAAAAGAGGAAGAGCGGTCCATAAAAGAACCTTGTCAAGATGGATCGTTCTGTGTATTAAGATCTGCTACTCTTTGGCCGGTAAGGAACCTCCAGAGGGTATAAGGGCTCATTCTACTAGAGCTAAGTCGTCAACCTCAGCATTGGCTAGAGGTGTTCCTGTAGAGGAAATTTGTAGGGCGGCAACTTGGTCTTCCCTCCACACGTTCGCGAAGCATTAATGCTTGGATTCCGAGGTGAGGAGGGACGGCCACTTTGCGCGCTCTGTCCTTCAGGATTTCCTGGTTTAGAAGAGTGGACACCCTCCTCCGGGAGTGGGGACTGCTGTGGGACTCTATTCACAAGGTGAGGAATCCACACGGCAGATGTATCTATCAGAAGAACAAGTTACTTACCTTCGGTAACGCTTTTTCTGGTAGATACTATATCTGCCTGTGGATTCCTCACTGACCCACCCGCCTCCCCGTTGTCCACTCTTCAATGCCAGAGTTACTGTAATGTAATTTATATATATTGTGATGTTAAGGAGATGTTTCCATTGCTTTCTTGCACTTGCTTCACACTGTGTGTTTCTCCTTGGCTATTGTGTACTGTGTATAGTATGTATATTTCTACTGTCATTGGTCCGTCCGTGTGCCTCGATGGCACGGAACAAAGGGCGGAACTGATGTCATCACGCCGGTGTGGGCCTATTGTAGGCGTCGGTGACGTCAGCGGAGTCGCGTGCGATGCCGTGTCTCTATGACGTCCAAGTCCACGTTGGCGCGAGGCTACGAAAATAATTTCCGAATGTTGCTGACACAAGGGGATATTCACAAGGTGAGGAATCCACAGGCAGATATAGTATCTACCAGAAAAAGCATTACCGAAGGTAAGTAACTTGTTCATCAGTTTGTTGGGTCATTAATCAAAACTAAATTGGATAAGGCGGGAAGGTGGGTTATTGCAGACATGTGTATCAGTACAGGAAGAGTAACATTATGCTCTCTATATGGCTCCAAACTGGATGATGCCAACCCCTCTTATTCTTATTGGAGAGTTAAATCTAAATTTAGAAGTGGGGAAGAAATTGGGGAGAGGTTACCCGTATTCGGGTAGAAAACCGTTAGTTTATAAAGGTGTGCTGCAACGAGTTAAGGATCATGGCTTGACTGACGTATAGGGAGAGATGAAATATCCCGATCCCGGCTATACCCTTTTCTCTCACCCTTACAATAAATTGGCCTTTCTGGACTACTTCTTTATTTCAGCCTCCCTAGTGGGACAGATTGGTATTCAATCTTTCCCTAGGGCGATGAAAGATCACAATCCTCTTGTATTAGAATGTGCAATGGCAGGCCTTCAAAGTCAACTCAGACCCTGGACATTTGACAGAAAGCTATTAAAGGATGAGCACTCTTTGGTACACATGCATGAGTGGTTGAAGGGGTTTCTGTTAATAAATCAGGGCACGGCTGCCCTGAGATTGTCTGCGATTCCCTAAAAGTGGGAATGAGCAGAGAGACATTGAGTTATAGTCTGTCGAAACAATAGCGAATAGGAGACAGAGATGGGAAATACATGATATACTCTCCAAATATGAGCTCAATTTGGCTATGCTAATTAGGCTGGGGATGGATAGTGGAGATATTGTGCAGAAATTAGTGATAATTAAGGCTAGGATTAATGAATAATACAGCAAGGAGGTGGCTGCTTGATATTAGAATTATAGGGTAGAGTGCTACGAATATGGGGATAGTATGGCCAGGTTGTTAGTACATCTCATTACACATAAGGAGACAGCAAGAGGGATCAAGGCTATTTGTGATAAACAAGGGAGGAGAATGGTAGTGCCTGTAGAGTTCTTAGAAGTTTTTTGCACTAATTATGCTGAGCTGTATTCAGAAGATAAAGATCCACAGCCAAACTGGTATTCTAATTTTCTTAGCACACTTAATGGGAACCCATTAGAGGAAAAGGATAAAACATTTCTGGAAATACATATATTAGTGGAAGATCTGGTGTCTCCATTTAAAGCTATGGCAAGGGGGAAAGCTGCTGGGCCAGACAAAATTCCTCTGGAATTTTATGCAGTATTTCTTCTCAAGCTTTTAGAGGCTATGTCCCTTATATTTTCAGCACCACAGCTAGAAGGGGTAATACCACCATTGTGGCAAAAAAACAATATTGTTATTTGTTTTTTAAAAAAGGGCAAGCCCCCTCTGACCAATATTCCCCGATAAATGCTGATGCAAAATCTATTAAAAAATTCTAGCAACAAGACTAAGCAAGGTCATTTCAAAGCTTGTGTCTACCTACCAGCATGGTTTGTTCCTGGGAGGGGCACTGATGATCATGTGCATTGCGTGATCACACTATTGGATATAGCAAAAAACTATAAAACACAGTTGGGGCTGGTGTTTCTGGATGCAGAGAAAGCCTTTGAAAGTGTCTTGTGGGACTACCTTTGGGAGGCATTGAGGTGGAAGGGACTCAGTCAGGGCTTCATAAATTTTTTTTTGCTTTGTATCAGGCTCATAATGCAAGATAATGGGCCAGGGGTCGAATCAAATCAGTATCACCCATAGGGTCGGTCGCATCAGACCAGACTCTCTGGGAGGCCTTTAAGACAGTGCTAAGAGGTCAGGCTCTCTCACCCTTCGCAGGGATCTGGAAAGAAAAGGCAAAGTACCTGGTCCAAGTGGAAACAGATAACCTCTGCCTGGAGGAGGAGTGGGATAGAGAGGTTACAGATGAAACGCAACACAAGCTCAAGCTCAAAAGGGAGACATGGCTAAAACTTTAGGGAGAGAAAAGGAGGCCAGGATCTACGATCTGGGTGACAAAGCTGGCAAGCTGCTCGCCTGGCTGGATAGGAGAGACCTGGTGAACTGCTTGGTTCCTGAGCTTGTAGGCAAGCAGGGGGAGGTCATAACAGACCCGCAGGGGATTGCCAATGAGTTCGCCGACCATTACCACTGAGTATACTGTTCTAGCACTGAACTGCCGGAAGAGGACTCGGAAACACTGCTCGCGGACATACAACTTCCTACTCTGACGGCCGACGAGCGGGAATCCATAGATGGCACTTTTACGAATGATGAGATTGCGCAGGCGATGAGAAACCTGCAATCTTGTAAGGTGTCAGGCCCAATCGGATTACGGATAGAACTTTACAAATTAAAACCTGACTCCATTGCCCCCCACCCACGTGCAATGTTTGAGGAAAGCAGGGATAAGGGGAGTCTTCCGTACGATCAGCAGGTAGCTACCTTAATGATCATCTATAAGGAAGGTAAGCCAAGGAACAGGTGCTCCTCGTATAGACCTATCTCTTTATTAAATGAAGAGCCCAAGATCTTGGCCAAACTGTTGGAGACCCGATTAACCCCAGTTCTTAGTAAGCTGGTACACCCTGATCAATCGATCTTTATGCTCCAACGCAATACAGCCCCGAACCTGAGACGGCTCCACAGGGTGCTGGGCAGAATCGAGACGATCCAAGTGTAGGAGAGTAGGGTCTGCAATCCTATGATCACCCCAGATTTTTGCTTTTTGCTTCACTGGTTTACGACTTCTCTGGCTGTGGGCCTACTAATCAGACCCACAGCCTTGCTGTTCTCTCACTAAATTGACACGTGTACCTTAGGTGCATTTACCAATTGGTACTGGGCCACCTTATCAGACCCTGTAACTCAGGGCATAGGTGTACCCAGGGCCTACCAGGGGCTGCAGCATGTATTATGTAAGCATGGGCGGAAAATCCGTTCCGCTCGCGGATTTTGCGGATTTTCGGTAAATTCGCAATCTGCGAACTCCCGCGAATTTACCGAAAATCCGCAAATCCGCGAGCGGCGGATTTTTCCAGGGGCAAAAGTTCAAAACTTGCAGCCTGGCCTGTTGTAACTATTTTAGGATGGCGCCGGCAAGCTGCCAACGCCATCCTAAAATAGTTACTAAGTTAGCTTCAACAGGAAGCTCTAATAGATAAAATAAAGCAGGTGCTCGATTTTATCTATTAGAGCTTCCTGTTGAAGCTAACTTAGTAACTATTTTAGGATGGCGCTGGCAGCTTGCCGGCGCCATCCTAGAATAGTTACAACAGGCCAGGCTGAACTGATCTTTCTCTGACCTTTTATGCACACAAGAGGCATGTGAACTCGCATGGAAGCCCCGCACGTTTGGCCCCGCGCACACACTCGCGGTTTGCACCGTCTTCCCGCCATTCACCCTCTATGATGGACAGCTCATTCAAGGGACCCCTGCGCCCTTCGGGGCGATTGCATAGTAACACACACATGGGCGCTCGAACTAGTTGATGCTCAAATTCAGTGACTCATTCATTAGCCCAAAAACAATCATGAGCGTCTTCGAGGCTGGACAGGTGTGCCTCTTCCCAAATCTATCGTGGAAAGTCAGCTGTGATGCTGGGTAGAGGCCTTTGCATCCTTGACTTTCATGAGCGCAATCCCCGTGCTGTTCCTGTGACCAGGAGCTTCTTTCTCTTCATATTATTGTGTTCGCACGGGTTGCTGCAAGTTCGCACGCGTTTTGTACAATTTCGCAATTTGCGAAATTGTACAAAACCCTCGCGAACTTGCAGAAACCCGTGCGAACATAAAAAAAAATCTGCAAATTCGCGAGAATTCGCGGATTTTGCGGATTGCGAGTTCGCAAATCCGCAAAATCCGCGAACGCGAGATCCGCAAAATTCGCCCATGCTTAGTATTATGCTACCCCTGGCTGGCCATCTAAATCTGACACAACTGGCTGCACGACAGCTGGGGCAAGGTGGTGTAATCACCCCTTGCTTTAGATATAGTATACCTATATCTAACCCTAAAATGGACACACAGATTCCTATCAGTCACTCCTATGGCAGGCCTTGGCAATCCCGAAGGCAGAGTGCTTGGAATCGTGTAAGATGGTGCTCTGGCATGAGCTGAGCCCGTTTGCAGCTTGCGAAACCAAGTCCTAATAGCTGTTCCATGATAACGCATACCATATACTCTTAAGTGCATTATAATCCTCGCGGTTATATGCCAACTCTGGTATCGCTTTATCAAAACATGTCGAGTAAGGTGTCATACGAAATGGAATACTAACCCCTCGCCAATTCTGGCGACGGGGTTAGCATTCCACCCTTCTCGAGGGACACGACATGGATGTAACTGTGAACCCCGGGTAAAGTTAACTCGAGCCTCAGCATCACAAAATGGATGCTGCCACAACAGACACAAGTCTGACCTCCTGCTGCTGGGAGTCCTTCCAGCGAGGGAGGCTTGGACAAAGGGTTTCCTGTCAGGGGCGGTGCTAGCACCATCCCAGACAGGGTTTTATGTATCCTGGGTAGGCAGGGCTTTAGAGGAAGGTGACTGCAAGTGGCATCCCGGTGCTCACTATGCATCTGCCGGCTAGAACCAGTTCCAGGGGCACACCAGCCCCTGAGCTGGGGAAAGTCTGGCATGGGAGAGGGGTGTAACCACCCCCCTTCCTGGTCCCACCCATGGGCAGGACCTAGTCGCGTGCCAGCCCCTTTTCCTAGTATAAAGATAGGAGCGGGCCCCCTTCCAAATTAGATCATCTTTGAATCCTGAAACTACTTTCTACGAAAGGAACTCAAGACTTCTTCCTAAGATTTCTCCCTTGTGACTAAGGAGTAGTCACCCTGCACCCGCAGGCACCATCCAAGCATCGCGGTTTGCTGTAAGTATCTCCTCCGGATCAAGACTGCCCAGCTCGACGAGAACCAGCTTCCCTGGCACCTCTGACCTCTACCTGCATCATCAGCCCAGCTGAGATTCGTGGGTGTGAAGAGACCTCGAGGGACCGGCCATCTTCAGGACTGCATGGCGCTTGCCCAGCACGACCGCCGAGGGATCCTCAAGTGAGTGCTTTGGGGTGTGAGAAGCCCCAACCCTGAGCAGCTCCAGCACCGAAGTTCAGCCTCCCAGCCTCCACGAGATCTGCGTGGGGCCCTTCTGCTCTTTGCTTCTCACCGCATTGTCTGGCTACTAGCCTGCTGGCTTGTGGCCTTCCCGACGACGAACAACGACATCAACACCACTGGTCTGGTTGCTCCAGACTGGCCCTTGCTCCCCTCCAACAGAGGAGCACCCCGGACCCTCCTGGTCCACTCCAGACGCCATTTTGAGTCCACCGCGTGGGCTTGCATTTGCCAAGACTTGTTGCCCCAACCCTGGGTCCAGCGACGTCGACAGCAGATACCATCGTGGGACAGTTCGCACCTCCATCCTGGTCACCGACAACGCCTCCTGGTCCGTGAGACTGCAGAGCCCAGCGTCGCCCACTCACCTGGTCGAGGTGACTCCATCCGGTGCCATCCTGGTGCCCATCTAATCACTGGCTAGTGATTCTGAACTTGGTCCCCTCTGCTTACAGGTGTCTTCCATCTTCGATCCAGGCTTGGATCACTCCAAATCTCTTCACTGGTCGCCTGCCAGCAACTTCTTCTTTCAGGCTCCATAGACTGCAACGAGGATTCCCGACGTCTTTCCACACCTATGCATCCGCAGCCCCTGGGCTAGGTAAACTCAGCATTTCGGTGCTCCAGCATAGTCTTGCTATCCAAGGGTCCAGATCCTTTTTCGTTTCAGCTCTACCTAGACGGATTCGTCCGATAACACTAACTTTACGAAATCTAGCATCCATAGACTTTGTCCCGCATCCCGCGTGAGAGTGCACACTCTGCACCCGATCTCCCTAGGCCTCCTGCAAGTAATCTGAAGGTTCAGTAGTCAAGTCCTAGCGATCCCAAAGCCTATTAGCGTAGTACTTACCTGCTAGTAATTTCGCATTCTACTTTTGTAGTATATGGTTTTTCGTGCCCCTCGGGCATTTGTGTAAATTGTGCAACTTTGCGTATTTTCCTAAGAGCTTTGTATTGTGCTTAGCGCCCTGTCCTCATAAAGAGTCCAGGGCTGTTGTGTTCTAAATAAATATACTTTTATTTTCATAACAACTTGTGTGGTGTCCTTTCACTTGGTGTTCAAGGGGTATATGTGATGGTATAACAGCTGGCTTAACACGCCCTCTAGAGTTTAGCCTAAAGACTGCTCTTGTCCATGCTACTAGGATAGCTGGTCTAACGGTTGACTTACAACAATCATCAATAAGGGTCGTTTGGAATGATACACAGTGATCACTAGAATACATGTACATTTACATTTACATATCAGGCCAACTTCTCACACCAAGAACCAGCGGTGGTGGTGCCTCTGAATGCCACAATGGCGTTTGACACCATTGAATGGGCTTATCTCTTTGCTGTCCTGAAAAAGCTAGGTTTCGGACCCAAATTTATTGGGTGGGTGCAGCTGTTATACAGCGAGCCCTTGGCTCAAGTAGGAGTTAACAACAAAAGGTCGGAAGTGTTCGAGTTGAGGCGTGGGATTCGTCAGGGTTGCCCGGTGTCCCCATTGGTATTCGCACTCTTCCTTGCGCCGCTAGCGGCGTGGATCTGTCGGGACTCAACAATCTGGGCCATCAAAAGGGCAGACACATGGGAAGCTCATATCTCCCTCTATGCAGATGACATTCTGCTATATCCTGCCTCCCCAAGAGTTTCGCTCCTCAACGCCATTAACATATTTACGAATTTCGGTAAGAACTCTGGTTATAGGATTAACTGGGCCAAATCAGTAGTCTATGTTCTCAGTGGTGACCCCCCCACCCCCACTACAAAACTGTCGGATCCTGGTGGCACAAGACGGCTCCCGATACCTGGGTGTCTACAGTTCAGCAGGCCCAAGGACTAAACATGCATGGAATCTGCTGCCCCCTCTCCAGCGATTGAAACAAGACGTCACACATTGGAGAACACTCCTGCTGTCACTGTTGGGATGGGCAACGCTTTTAAAAATGATGGCTTTGGCCCGTTTCTTTTATGCCCTACAGAACCATCTGGATCGAGTCCTAGCACGTTACTTTAAGGACATCAAAAGTCTCCAGCGAGAGCTGCTATGGGAGGGCAGACCTCGCATAGCCTTACCGAAGGTGGTGCGATCATGGTATGATGGAGGGATTGCTCTCCCTGATATTAAAAAATATTACTGAGCTGCCTCCCTGGCTGCCATTAACCATTGCACGTATCAGTGCGACGACCCAGGGTATAAGATGGACAAATGGCAACTTCCCGGGGGTGACGTTAACGGGCCCTCTACTCCTACACTAAAAAGTTCCCACTCACTGGGCCTACCCAACATAAAGTACACACCTGGAAGGCGTTAAACAAAAGTTTGGGATGGGACCAGAGGCTCACACTGGCCACACCATTGAGGACGCCGAACAGTTAGAAACTGTGCGGACCTCCAAAGGGTTTGGAAATGGGACCTGATTGGGATCACAAGGATAGGGGATCTGTGGCAGAAGGGGACGGTGGTGTCGTTTGCCACCCTGCAGAAAGAATATGACTTAGTCGATTCCGAGTACTTCCGCTATCTGCAAGTGTTACATGCACTACTATCAAATCTACCCAAAGGGGAATTTGCCCCGGAGTCGTCACCGCTGGAGGACAGATTACTGGATGTCTACATGCCCACAAAAGCGATCTCCCTCACATATAAAAAACTAATAAATAATACCCCCAACCTACTCATTCAGTCCAAGGGGCGGTGGGAGAGAGACAGGTTAGAACTTGACGAGGAGGAATGGCAGGAGGCATTGGCATCCTAGAGAGGTTGCTATCTCTTCCAGACTCCGCCTGATCCAATTGAAAATTCTGCATAGGATCTATGTGTCAGGGGCCAGGCTCGTTAGCATGGGAAGAGCATCTGATGGGTTGTGTAAGAGGCAATGTGGCCAAGAGGGTACTTTTATGCACATAATATGGAAATGGGCACTTATCCAACGATACTGGTCGGGAATACATGAATATATAAATGAGGTGTTCGAGGTGGCACTCCAGCCTGAAGCCATACGATGTCTGTTAAACGTCTGGAAGCCTACGGAGTTGAACAATAGGAGGAAAACCTGGGTCATACTGGGCCTGATGGTGGCCAAGAGGAATATTGCCCAGCTATGGGGGTCTGGAGAGTCACCCACACTGTCTTCTTGGAAGACAGACATGGACTGGTGCATGCTCAGGGAGAAACAGTGTATGTCGCACGAGGATGCCCCTAAAAAGTGGACAACAATCTGGGACAACTGGAATGTGTACAGAGGGAATATTTGTGTTCCACCCACCGTTCCCCCTCTGGAGGAACTCCTCACCCCATGATCTCATATTTCCCTGCCCTGTTGTTTTTTGTCATTTGTCATAATGTATATATGTTCTTGAGTTATTATACGTCCTCTGTAACAACAAATGCCATTTTCTTTTTGTTTAATAAAAATAATTGAAACATTTTAAAAATAAGTATCACCTGAGGAGCAAAACAGGGGTGCCCTTACTCGCCTCTATTATATGCATCTGAAAGAGACAGTTAGTGAGAGATTCCTTACCTTTAAAATTACCTCCAGCGGTCAGACTGGATCCAGAGAAGTTTTTTCTCAGCAGTACCCCTGCACGTCGGTAGGTGACGTCAGTCAACTGCGCTTCCGTCGTCTGCGTCATGGGCGCCAGGATGACATTGCAGTGCCTATGTAGACCCTGCCCCTGCCTGTTGACGTCAGTTCTTTCTTTTTTCGCGCCAGCCTAGCACAGATCCGGAGAGAACTTGCCCCTTAGTCACTTTTTGACTAAACTTTTTTCAAGTTTTATCGACTTCTTTTTTCGAGACATCGACTCTTGGTGGACGCACAGGAGGTCCCATCGTCGGACCGGCTTCAAGCCCTGAAAGGTCTGTCACAAGCTAATGTGTGTGACGAAGATGCACCTCATGTGCCTCTGGTGTCTGGAATGCGACAACAATCCAAAGTTGTGCTTTGACTACCGAGCCATGAATCCAAAGTCTTCGCAGGAGCAGTCCCGAACGCTCTTTAAGGCTTGGCATTCGGCTCCCGGTCTCACTGGAGAGGAAGGTCCCGAGACCATTTGCGGAGCCACCACACTTCATCCAAGTTTTCACACTCCTCAGGTAAGTCGAAACGCAAGAAAAAGGCAAAGAAGCACAGTCGCGCTTCACCTTCTCCCCATCGGTCGGCTGACGTGACATGGGATCCAGAGCATCGTCGCTCTAAGGCTCCGTCTTCGGTGCCTGATCCAGGGCCGACTCTGCACCTCCCCCCATTTCCAGGACCATGGGTGTCCCCTGCCCAGCTCCGTACATTCTATGAAACCCTCCACTGTATCGTTGGGCAGCCCGACTCCGCTGGCGCGCCTTCGTGCCGGTTGGGTGCCCCAATCTTCCATACCAGCGGCTCCGGCCCCGGTACCGGAGGGCTCCTGTGGATCCAGGCCTGGATCCGAATCGGTGCCGGTCGACCTTACTCGATCTTTCCTGGTGCAGATCTTAGTGATGATGCCCCCGTGTCGGCCGTGGCCCCGGATAGCACTATCCCATCCTTACCCCCGAAATTGACCCAGAGCCAGACTCGACACTGGAGGATACTTTTATTCCCTTGTTCATCCCAGGTGTTCCCTACAGCCCTGAAGGTGGTGATGAGAAACTGGAGGGGTCACTGGACCCTTTGGCAGAGCAGCTTGAAGAACGGGACTGGAGCAAAGAAATGGGTGACGCCAGTGGTCTGGACACTTCCCCAGACCATGGCATGCTTTCTCCCCCTACCGTGGTTTCGGAGGAGGGCTGCATCCTATGGTTTGGTGGTGCGTAGGGCAGCTAAGGCCTTGGGCCTGGAGCTCTCTACAGTGGCAGTCAGGACTAATCTCCTGACAGAGGTGCTTTAACCTGCGGCAACTTCCTCAGACCTCCCCTTGCTGTCAGGATCTCTGCTCAATACCAAGAAAAAGGACAATCACAAGGTGTGGTGACACATGGTTCAGGGCTAAAGATAAGAAAAACCCAATGGTTCACTAAAAGACGAGCGAGCATACTCCATAAAATGGCTGCCAGAAAACGACTCTCAGCGCAGAAGGTTAGCGCTCTAGTTTATGGTCAAATCAGGAAAGTTCAGGTGTTGGTGCCCGCGCAACTACGCACTTCATCTGATGAGCGACGCGGAATGGACGCCTGACTCGAGTTCTGCGCAGGTTGATGTATTGGACCTGGCAGAGTTCAAACAGAATTCGAAGCATTCTTGAGGATTTTTTCTGAAGAAGAGAGAAGAAACAATGTAAGACTGTTCCGTTATCTGGAACTAGCAGTTCATGTATTTATAGAAGTTTAGTTGTTAAATGCGCATACTCTGAGGAGACAGAAGAATTCGAAGCCATAGAAGTTTAGTAGTAAATGCGCATACCTAAGCGGCCTGAATGGCTGGAGTAGGATGCCCCCCTGAAGAAGATTATACCCTGAAGCTATAGGTCCGGTAATGGTGGCTTGCGCACAGCAGCAACGGTGAGGAGCGGTAGCTGACTTGAGGTGCCCAGGTGCCTGGGTGTGCTCCCATCACTGGAAATAGGACGTAGAGAGGCCCCGGTTGGGAGAGCGGGCGGCTGGTGATGACAGTGCGCAGCAGGCAGGCTGGTGAGACTCCGGAAGCCGGGGGCGGGACCCACGCAAGGCCGGCGCGGTGTGGCCTACATGCACCCCAGCTACAACTGCCTGGAAGCGACGCGGGGGCCCGCACAATGACTCATGCCCTAGGTGGCCTGGATGGCTGGAGGGAGATGCTCCTCCCTGAGCAATCCTGAACCCTGAGGCTACGGGTGCGGCATATCTGAAGCGGTACTGGCACGATTTTGACTGAAGGGGCCCAGAGGTGGCGCTGGGATCCCCCCCGAACCGACAGAGCGGATCGCACTATTTGGGGCCGGAGACCAGAGCCTGTATACTTGTGTGCCCAGCACTGTGGCCATAGAGAGAGCAGTAGGGTGATCCCTGCCAGTATTGCAGTAGAAACGGCTGGAAAGGATGTGGAGGACAACAGGGGGCCAGAGGAGCAGACTGCACAGCCTGCAACACCCAGTAACGGGGGTTGGAGCCCCTCCATGCAACAACGCATTCCCCCGGCGGAGAGGTGTGACCCATCGGTGGCCCTGGGGTGCTCGCCTCGCGATTTGCCAAAGGACTAGCCGATTGCGAAAGAGGAGACAGACTCACACGGTTAGGGTCGAGGGGAGAACCAGTGGTGGTGATACTGACCCAGGTAAATGGAAGTCATTGACGATGCTGAAGCCCCCGGGGGGTGGGACAAACCGCCTGAGAGATCTCCCCTGCCACACTGCTTGTAACATTACCATTTCCCTGTCGGAGAGGGCACCGGGAAGTGCCCTAGGCCAGCCGTACTGGATATGGGGAAGGACCGGCCTATAAGAGGAGCCCAAACAAATAAAATAATACAATACACGGTCCCGGGCCCGACCTTTGCGGATCCCCCAGAACGGACCTGGAGCAGGGGACCCACCAGGACACAGCAGCTCGGGACAAGGCCGATATTTTAGAAGCGGTCCTTGACTCCAGGGTGGTGTTAGAAACCAAAATGGACGGGATAGCCATGGACATCAACCATTTGCGCCTTGATCACAGGAAGGTGGCAGACAGGGTCACCACCACAGAGTGGGACATGAGCGCTATGCAAACTGAAGTCCGTCAGCTGAGGGAGATGGTCACACTGCTCCAAGATCACACGGCCCGGCTGGAGGACCGTGCCGAAGATGCGTAAGGACGGTCAAGAAGGAATAATCTTCACTTCCTGGGATTTCTGGAACGGGCAGAAGGGCTGGCTGCGGACCTATTTCTCGAAAACTGGATTGGCACGGCATTCCCGAATCTACGACTCTCCAAATTGTTTGCATTAGAGAGGGCTCACAGATCTCTGTGGCCACCATCAAAACCAGGATCCCCCCCTAGAGCCATGATAGCCTGACTGTTCAATTTTAGGGACCGGGACACGATCCAACAGCACATTCGCAACACGGGCCCGCCCAGATTTGGCAATCATGACATCCATATATACCCAGACTACACGAAAAAGGTGCAAGATTTACGGAACGACTTCCTGGGGGGTCAAACGCAGGATGTGAAGCTAGAATATAAAATACAGCTTGCTGTTCCCGGCGAGGCTTCGAATACAATATGGCGACAAGACGTACTCCTTTGGTAACCCATCAGAGGCAGCCGATTGGATGGACTCGTTGGGCCTGGCCGGTCAAGACCACAACCAGGACTGGCAAGAGCAGAGATGTTGGAGCGGGCGCAGGTGGAACCAGCGACGTCGAGACGAGGAGCAGCACTCGAGAAGACGTGATCTAGCAGATGGAGGACGTATCACGGTGGGACCGGATGGCACTCACCTTGCGGAACAGGGGGCGATCCCGACACAGAAGCAGTTCTCTCCATTATGTTCGGTTCAGGAGACACAGTCGGAGGTGGGAGGTGCCCTCAGCCGGATGTTGAGAGCTCTGGAGACAAATGAGTGGTGGACTTGTTGCTGAGATCGAGGAATTAGGGGTCATGGACACTGTGAGTATTTGTTTTTGACCCATGGGGCACTTTCTGATAGATACATCTGCCAGTGGATTCCTCACCCTGTGAATATCCCCTGCGCAGCAGCCAATCGGAAACTTTTGTAGCTCTCCACGCCGGCGAGGTCATGGACGACGTCACAGAGGGTACGACTCCGCTCGCGACCCCGCTTACGTCACTGGATCCATAAAAGGCCTCGTCGGCGTGATGATGTCAGTTCCATTTTTTCCGCACCGTCGACGCCAACGGTTTCTTGGGACTCTCCATAGTAACATTGTTATTATAGTTGTTCTTGTCTGTTCTTCTCGTTTCCTTTCGAAGATGTCTGGGAGAAAATCTGGTTTCAAGCCCAGCAGGGAGTGCGGTAAGCAGATGTCCATCACTGACCCGCACGAGGATTGCGTATGATGCTTGTCTTCCGATCACGACGTCGATGGATGTGCGTGTTGCAGGAAGATGACCTCTAAGGCATTAAAGGAAAGGGATGCAAAGTTATTTATAGCCAAGATGAAGAAGAATAAGAAGGCGAGTAAAAGAAGATCGAGGTCGAGGTCGAGATCTCGTTCCGAATTCAGATCGGGTTCGAAGTCGGCATCGGGACATTCGAAGTCGAAGAGACATAAGAGAAAGAAGCACTCTTTGAGGCGTCACTCTGATAAGGAGCCGGTGCCGAAGTCATCTTCTCCTCGACGTCACGGAGGTGAGGTTAATCCTTCTCATTCAAATCCGGACTCGCCAGAGAAGGAAGTGACTCCTGAAGTCGAAGTCTCTCGATCACCGACGCCGGCTCCTTCGGATTCGGTTCATTCTTCGGATCTAGGTGAAGCCGAGCCAGAGCAAGAAGATCAGGAGCAGCCTGAAGAGGTTCCTTTGTCGGCACCGGCGGGCCCGACTCCAGGTACACCGGCTTCAGAGGCGGCCGGGAAATTATCCTCCTTTCCCGGCTCCAGGGCAAGACCCATCACATTATCTTAAAGCTATGTATGGTGTCTTTGCAAGGGCCATGTACCCCTCTGGTGCGCCTGAAGGCCCCACGGGTCCTATTGCTTACAATTTGGGTGTTCATCAGGCATATGGCCAGGCTCCATTTATGCCCTTTCTTCCAGCGACGCCGTCCTGGAATTTTCCGGCGCCGAGGGCTCCAGCGCCGCACCAAGAATCTCCGGCCCCGACCCGAGAATCTCCGGCGCCGTTTGTTCGTCCTCGTTCGGCGCAAGCGGCGCCGTCGGATCCATGTTCGACGCCGGTTCGGAATCCGATGGAGTCGGTTGTGGATCCATAGACTCCAGTCCCGAGGATCCGCTCCAGGAGGGAGGCCCAAAGAGTTGTGGAAGAGGCACGCTATTGGCAGGAGATGGAGGAAGGTGAACTTCCTGATTCTGAGGACTATTTTGGAGAATTAAAAGATGCAAGTGGTCTTGATGTTTCCCCTGAGTGGGATTTTTCTCCTGGTTCAGATGCTCCTTCGAAGGAGGTAGCCCCATATCATACAGTTGTGAGAAAAGCTGCTGAATTATTGGACATTAATCTTCCTTCCACCGAATTTAAGTCCAATTTATTGACTGAAGTGTTGCAATCTCCGTCCTCTGTGACTGAGCTTTTGTTACCGTTTAATGAGGCAATTCTGGAGCCAGTGTTGGAGGTTTGGAAGAAGCCTTTGCCTGCACCTGCAGTCTCCAGGACTGTGGCACGGAGATATAGGGTGGCACCTGAGGATCCAGAATTTTTGTCAGCTCACCCTTCGCCTGAGAGCCTTGTAGTTCAGGCGGCTTGCTAAAAGAGGTCTTCAGGAGCTTTCCCTCAGGTTCCAGCTGACAGGGAGTCAAAACGGATTGACCAGTCTGCTAAGAAGGTGTTTTCATCTGCGAGCATGGCACTGAAATCAACAAGTGCAACTTGCTTGATGGGAAGGTATATCCATGCATGATGGATTCCTCTAAGCAGTTGCTGCCAAAACTGTTTGATGAAGACAGGAAGAACTTTCAGGAGGTTTTGGATGATACCCAGGCTGCAGCACGCCAGGTCATTCAAAGTGGCCTGGATACGGCTGTGAGAAGTTGGCCCGATATGCAACGTTCGCTATTCTAGCGACCGCTATGTATCGTTCCAACGACCCTTATGGTGTTTGGTTGTAAGTCAACCTATAGACCAGCTATCCTAGTAGCGTGGATACGAGCAGTCTAAGGCTAAAGACTCGAGAGGGCGCGTTAAGCCAGCTGTTTACCACACATGTACCCCTTGAACACCCAGTGAAAGGACACCACACAAGTGTTATGAAAATAAACAGTATATTTATTAAGAATCACAACAGCCCTGTACTCTTTATGAGGATAGGGTACTAAGCACAAACCAAATCTCTTCAGTAAATACTTCAAGTGCACAGTTTAACACAAGTGTCCGGGGACACGGAAAGTTAAGGCAAGTCGGAAGCGAGGGACTCGGGACCCTAGAGTAAGGAGGCTATGCAGGCACTGAAATGCCGAGTTACCTAGCCACGAGGGCTGCGGCTGCAAGTCTTACAGGCGTCGGGGTCTTCGCTGACGAGCCAGGAGCCGGAAGAAAAGGAGTTGCTGGCCGGCGACCAGTGATGAATAGTTCGTAGAGATCCAAGCCTGGATCGGAGATTGATGAAACCTGAAAGCAGAGGGGACCAAGTTCGTACTACTAGCCAGTAGTCAGAGGGTACCAGGAAGGCACCGGTTGGCCGTCACCTCGACCAGGTGAGTGGGCGACGCTAGGCTCTGCAGTCTCACGGACCAGGAGGCGTTGTCGGCGACCACGGTGGAGGTGCGAGCTGTCCCACGACGGATGTCGCTGTCGGCGTCTTGAGTGGACCAGGAGGGTCCGGGGTGCTTCTCGAAAAGATGGAAGCAAGGGCCAGTCTGGAGCAACCAGACCGGCAGTGTTGATTTTCGGATGTCGTCACAGAAGGACACGAGCCAGCGGCTAGTGACCAGACAACGTGCTGAGCAGCGAGCAGAAGGGCCCCACGCAGATCGTGGAGATGCTGGGAGACTGCACTTCGGTGCTGGAGCGGCTCAGGGTCGGGGCTTCTCGGACCCCAGAGCACTCACCAGAGAGTTACCTCGATGGTCGTGCTGGTTTTTAAGAGCGTGCAGGTTCTGATGATGGCCGGTCCCTCGAGGTCTCGTCGCACCCACAGGTCACAGCTGAGCTGATGACGTGGGTAGAGGTCAGAGGTGCCAGGGAAGCCGGTTCTCGTCGAGCTGGGCCGTCGGATTCCTTGAGGAAGGACTTACAGCAAACCGCAGAGTTCTTAGATGGTGCCCGCTGATGCAGGGTGACTACTCCTTAGCCACAAGGGAGAAATCTTGAGAAGAGTCTTGAAGTCCTTTCGTAGAAAGTATTCTTGATTCAAAGATGATCTAATTTTAACAGGGGGCCCGCTCCCATCTTTATACTAAAAAAGGGGGCTGACCCGGTGACTAGGTCCTGCCTATGGGTGGGACTAGGTGGGGGGTGGTTACACCCCTCTGCCATGCCGTACTTCCCCAGGCCAGGGGCTGGTGTGCCCCTGGAACTGGTTCAGACCGGCCTATGCGTAGTGAGCACCGGGGTGCCACTCAGCAGTCACCTTCCTGTAAAGCCCTGCCTACCCAGGATACACAAAACCATGTCTGGGACGGTGCTAGCACCGCCCCTGACAGGAAACCCTTTGTCCAGGCTCCCCTCGCTGGAAGGACTCCCAGCTGCAGGGGGTCAGACTCGTGTCTGTGGTGGCAGCATCCATTTTGTGGAGCTGAGGCTTCAGTTAACTTTAACCGGGGTTCACAGTTACATACATGTCGTGTCCCTCTAGAAGGGTGGAATGCTAACCCCGTCGCCAGAATTGGCGAGGGGTTAGTATTCCAATTCGTATGACACCTTACTCGACATGTTTTGATAAAGCAATACCAAAGTTAGCATTTAACCGCAAGGATTATAATGCACTTAAGAGTATATGGTATGCGTTATCATGAAACAGCTATTAGGACTTGATTCCGCAAGCTGCAGACAGGCTCAGCTCATGCCAGAGCACCATCTCACACGATTCCAAGCACTCTGCCTTCAGGATTGTCAAGGCCTGCCATAGGAGTGACTGATAGGAATCTGTGTGTCCATTTTAGGGTTAGGTATAGGTATACTACACCTACAGCAAAGGGTGATTACACGACTTTGCCCCAGCTGTCATGCAGCCAGTTGTGTCAAATTTAAGAGGCCAGCCAGGGGTGGCATAATACATGCTGCAGCCCCTGGCAGCCCTGGGTACACTCATGCCCTGAGTTACAGGGTCTGATAGGGTGGCCCAGTACCAATTGGAAATGTACCTAGGGTACATGGAATCCATTTTAAAGAGAGAGCAGTAGGCCTGGGGTCCTGATTGGCAGGGTCCCAGGTCGACTATGTCCAAAACCAGCTAAAACACAGGGCAAAAAGTTGGGGGCAACCATAGTCAGGATGTACCTTCCTACACAACCCCCCCCCAAACGAAAGGAGATAAGGCTATCCTTGTCCAGGTAAGCCTCTATTACCTAAGTGGCCATCTAAGGAAGTACCAGCTCTGGCTTGGTTTCCCCCTGTGTCATGGTCCACTAGGCAACCCCTCACCCTAAGGGTATCTGAGGGCCTCCACCATAGGGAATCTCTGTCTCTGGTGTGTCTTGGGAAAGAAGAAGGCTGATGCTGGGATGGAGTGCTGAAGTGAGGCTCCTCTACCTTTGGGCTCAACTTCCTCCAATCACCATTCATCATGTGTGCCTTTCTTTCTTTAGCTGAGATGCACTGAGCTCTCAGGGTCAGCCTCTGGCTACCTAAAGCTGGAGGCTGAGTCCCTCTGTTTGGCTTACTGGAGGGACAGGTCAGGTCTGGGGTTTTTAGGCCCCATGTTTGGCTGTGCCCAACAGTGTCCAGCTGTGGGAGTTCCCTAACTACTTTTAAGGGGGATCCCTCAGGAGTCTGTTCTATTTTCACTTGGCTAGGTTCACCAGCTTCAGTGATCCTAATCTGCTGATTAGGGGGTTCTTTTGGACAGGGGGCCCTTTGGGGTCCACCACTGGCCTCCCTGGCCTCTTCAGCCCTGGGCTGACTGAGGCAGGGTAGAGAGGTGCAGGTTACCTGCTCCAGACTGGGTCCCACCTGGGAAGGGTCCACTGCCATCAGGGGCTCTGCCAGGCTAGGCCTGACTACCTCTGGGGCAGTTCCTTCAACAGGGGTAGAGTCAGTTCCCTGAGGAGGCTGGCTCTCACCTAGTGTCTGGGAGGGGGAAGACTCTTCTTCCTCCTCAATGCTCTCTGTTTGAGTGGAGTGATCCATTGTTTCAGGCTTCACAACCTCACTATCTGTCTGAGTAGAGGCTGAGACCATTTCAACCTTGCCAACCTTTTCAGGAGGGCACTCAGTCTGTGTTTGGGCTGTGACTGTCACAGCCCTCCTATCCTGTTCTGAAAAGTCTGTCTGAGCCTGGGCAGTGGCTACCACTGCCCTTCCAACCTTTTCAGGGAGGAATGGTGCTTGGACTGGGGCTGTAGCTATTACTGCCCCACTAACCTGTCTGGATAGGCCTATCATTCTGGAATGTGTTTCTTGTTCCACCTCAGCCCATGCTGAGAGTTCCAGGTCATTCCCCAGTAAGCAATCTACAGGTAGGTTATCTGTCACTGCCACTCTCATGGGCCCTGTGACATTACCCCAACTGAGCTTGACTACTGCCATGGGATGCCTCCTCTTCACTCCATGAATGTCTGTCACCTGATAAGTAAAACCAGGGGTCAGTTGAGCAGAGGGGACCAGATGGTCACTCACCATGGTGAGGCTGGCCCCGGTGTCTCTGAATGCCTCAACTTTCTGACCATTCACTAAAACTTCTTGTCTATACTTGCCCAAAATGTGGGGTCCAGTAGTGAAGTTGGCAAACCCCATGCCAGTCTCACAGACAAGAGTGTGGTCAGGGAACCTGGCTAAGCCATAGTCCTCCTGATTGCCCAAAGTAATGCCCACCACATTCTTGGGGGCACTCCCACCACCTGGGGGATTACCACTAGTGGTAACAGGAGGTTTAGGAGTATTACCTGGGGGTATATTTCCCTTATTACCATTTTTAGGGCAACTGGCATCACTTTTGTAATGACCCACCTGTTTACAGGTATGGCAATAAGGTTTCTTCTGTTCTGAAGGAGTGTTCTGGGGCCCACCACCCTTGTTGGAATTTTGGGGCCCTTGGGAAGTCTTCTCTGTGGATTTATCCCCACCCTTCTCTTGAGGCTTGGTTGATTCCTTTTTCTGGTCACCACCCTGGTTTTTAGGCCTAACCCTGGTTCTGACCCATTTGTCTGCCCTCTTACCCAATTCCTGTGGAGAGGTCAACTCAGAGTCTACCAGGTGCTGATGTAATAGCTGGTTCTGACAATTATTTAAGATTTGCTCCCTCATAATTAGATTATACAATCCTTTAAAATCAGTAACCTTACTACCCAGTAGCCAGCCTTCAAAAGCCTTAGTGGCACAATCAACAAAGTCAGTCCAATCTTGAGACTGAGTTTTCTGGGTGTCTCTGAACAGCATCCTGTATTGTTCAGTGGTTAAACCAAACCCATCAACCAGTACATTTTTCAAGACTTGGTAATTGTTAGCATCCTCCACCCTTGTGGTGAGGAGCTTATCTCTACCTTTACCATCAAAGGAGAGCCACAAGATAGCTGCCCACTTACTTTGGGGAACACCCTGCACAGTGCAGGCTCTCTCCAAAGCAGTAATCCATTTGTGGATGTCATCCCCTTCTTTAAAGGGGGGCACTATCTTATTCAGGTGCTTTGTATCAAAACTCCTTTCCCTATTGCTAGGTTTATTGCTGCCACCAGTGGGAACTAGCCCACATAATTCTTGCTCTCTAGCAAGGGCAAGTCTCTCTTTGGCCAGGGCAAGTTCTTCCCTTTCAATCCTCAGTTTGACTGCCCTTTCTTCAGCTTCATACACTCTCCTCTTAGGGGAAGACATTCCTCTGTGAGAAGAGTTGAGAGAGCCATTGGTTCGAAAGGATCTGTTAGAGCCTCTTGATAGAGACCTAACTCGTCCATTCCCAATGTTAAGCTGACCTGAGAGTGGGCCCAGGAGTCCCCCAGTACCAAGCTCATGTCTGCTTAAGTTGGACCTGGTTAGTCTATTGACTTCTACCTGTCCCTTATCTGCCTCATCCCCAGACAACTCATCCTCCTCCTCAGCATCATCTGCCTCATGGAGGGGATGGATATCAAAGGGACCCTGTAAGGAGGGCATACTTCCTTCTGGATTAGAAGGGTCTGGGTTACCAGCCCTACTGGCATCATAGGCCTCTAAGAGACCAATCAGAAAGGAAGTGGTGGGGTTAGACCCCTGTTTTAGTTTCCTGAGAGTACACACTTGTCTCATCTCATGGAAGCTAAGAGCAGTATATTTTGAAGGGATGACCTGTGGAGGGTCAACTGACACAAGGGGAGACTCGGTGTTTCCTCCTGTGACCGACATACTGCTTCTAGTGTGGTGTAAGTGATGCACCTACCTACACTATGTGTTACCTACTGGTCCCTTGCTAGAGTTGCAGCCAAGGTGTGCTAAGCCTTGAGGAGCTGCAACAGCTGGTTCAGTAGAACTCAGAGTATTCTAAGCTTTAGTTATATGTACCTAACAGTACTTATGTGATCTTTCAACAAGATATTCTTAGGATACGTGTGGTAAAACAACAGCAAGCTCAAATCCCAACCGCTGCTCACCAATGTGAGAAGTTGGCCCGATATGCAACGTTCGCTATTCTAGCGACCGCTATGTATCGTTCCAACGACCCTTATGGTGTTTGGTTGTAAGTCAACCTATAGACCAGCTATCCTAGTAGCGTGGATACGAGCAGTCTAAGGCTAAAGACTCGAGAGGGCGCGTTAAGCCAGCTGTTTACCACACATGTACCCCTTGAACACCCAGTGAAAGGACACCACACAAGTGTTATGAAAATAAACAGTATATTTATTAAGAATCACAACAGCCCTGTACTCTTTATGAGGATAGGGTACTAAGCACAAACCAAATCTCTTCAGTAAATACTTCAAGTGCACAGTTTAACACAAGTGTCCGGGGACACGGAAAGTTAAGGCAAGTCGGAAGCGAGGGACTCGGGACCCTAGAGTAAGGAGGCTATGCAGGCACTGAAATGCCGAGTTACCTAGCCACGAGGGCTGCGGCTGCAAGTCTTACAGGCGTCGGGGTCTTCGCTGACGAGCCAGGAGCCGGAAGAAAAGGAGTTGCTGGCCGGCGACCAGTGATGAATAGTTCGTAGAGATCCAAGCCTGGATCGGAGATTGATGAAACCTGAAAGCAGAGGGGACCAAGTTCGTACTACTAGCCAGTAGTCAGAGGGTACCAGGAAGGCACCGGTTGGCCGTCACCTCGACCAGGTGAGTGGGCGACGCTAGGCTCTGCAGTCTCACGGACCAGGAGGCGTTGTCGGCGACCACGGTGGAGGTGCGAGCTGTCCCACGACGGATGTCGCTGTCGGCGTCTTGAGTGGACCAGGAGGGTCCGGGGTGCTTCTCGAAAAGATGGAAGCAAGGGCCAGTCTGGAGCAACCAGACCGGCAGTGTTGATTTTCGGATGTCGTCACAGAAGGACACGAGCCAGCGGCTAGTGACCAGACAACGTGCTGAGCAGCGAGCAGAAGGGCCCCACGCAGATCGTGGAGATGCTGGGAGACTGCACTTCGGTGCTGGAGCGGCTCAGGGTCGGGGCTTCTCGGACCCCAGAGCACTCACCAGAGAGTTACCTCGATGGTCGTGCTGGTTTTTAAGAGCGTGCAGGTTCTGATGATGGCCGGTCCCTCGAGGTCTCGTCGCACCCACAGGTCACAGCTGAGCTGATGACGTGGGTAGAGGTCAGAGGTGCCAGGGAAGCCGGTTCTCGTCGAGCTGGGCCGTCGGATTCCTTGAGGAAGGACTTACAGCAAACCGCAGAGTTCTTAGATGGTGCCCGCTGATGCAGGGTGACTACTCCTTAGCCACAAGGGAGAAATCTTGAGAAGAGTCTTGAAGTCCTTTCGTAGAAAGTATTCTTGATTCAAAGATGATCTAATTTTAACAGGGGGCCCGCTCCCATCTTTATACTAAAAAAGGGGGCTGACCCGGTGACTAGGTCCTGCCTATGGGTGGGACTAGGTGGGGGGTGGTTACACCCCTCTGCCATGCCGGACTTCCCCAGGCCAGGGGCTGGTGTGCCCCTGGAACTGGTTCAGACCGGCCTATGCGTAGTGAGCACCGGGGTGCCACTCAGCAGTCACCTTCCTGTAAAGCCCTGCCTACCCAGGATACACAAAACCATGTCTGGGACGGTGCTAGCACCGCCCCTGACAGGAAACCCTTTGTCCAGGCTCCCCTCGCTGGAAGGACTCCCAGCTGCAGGGGGTCAGACTCGTGTCTGTGGTGGCAGCATCCATTTTGTGGAGCTGAGGCTTCAGTTAACTTTAACCGGGGTTCACAGTTACATACATGTCGTGTCCCTCTAGAAGGGTGGAATGCTAACCCCGTCGCCAGAATTGGCGAGGGGTTAGTATTCCAATTCGTATGACACCTTACTCGACATGTTTTGATAAAGCAATACCAAAGTTAGCATTTAACCGCGAGGATTATAATGCACTTAAGAGTATATGGTATGCGTTATCATGAAACAGCTATTAGGACTTGATTCCGCAAGCTGCAGACAGGCTCAGCTCATGCCAGAGCACCATCTCACACGATTCCAAGCACTCTGCCTTCAGGATTGTCAAGGCCTGCCATAGGAGTGACTGATAGGAATCTGTGTGTCCATTTTAGGGTTAGGTATAGGTATACTACACCTACAGCAAAGGGTGATTACACGACTTTGCCCCAGCTGTCATGCAGCCAGTTGTGTCAAATTTAAGAGGCCAGCCAGGGGTGGCATAATACATGCTGCAGCCCCTGGCAGCCCTGGGTACACTCATGCCCTGAGTTACAGGGTCTGATAGGGTGGCCCAGTACCAATTGGAAATGTACCTAGGGTACATGGAATCCATTTTAAAGAGAGAGCAGTAGGCCTGGGGTCCTGATTGGCAGGGTCCCAGGTCGACTATGTCCAAAACCAGCTAAAACACAGGGCAAAAAGTTGGGGGCAACCATAGTCAGGATGTACCTTCCTACAACGGCTGACTCAGTAACTGATGTCCGAACGCAGGAGTGGCTTCTATGTAGGCACCGCGACGTCATCCCGGTGACCATGATGACGAACGTAGAGTCCACTGTCGCTACCTACAGCTGCACAGGGGTACTGCTGAGAAAAACTTCTCTGGATCCAGTCTGATGCCTGGGGGTAAGGAATCTATAACTAACCTATGTCTCTTACAAATGCATCATTACCAAAGGTAAGTAACTTGTTCTTTATACATAGATTTGTTTTTAATACGATTGGAATGCAATAGTAAGATTCAGCCACTAGTCATGTCCCAAGTACAATATAACGTATTGGCATATGCCGATGATGTAGTCATTATAACCCCAGACTCTAATATTTCTTCAAAATATATCGAGGAGGAAATGTAGAGTTTTGGGGCTATCTCAGGATATAATTTTAATGAGGAGAAGACCAAAGTGATAAGTACAGAAGGCAATGATTCTGGTCCCAACTGCTGGGTAAAGGAGGCAAACGATCTTGGAGTGGTTATCACACCTGATATTGGGAAGATAGTGGAATAAAATCTAGCCCCACTCTGCAGCAAAATAAAGCTGGGCTTGCATAGAATTGATAATCTACATCTGATGTTGGATGGGAGGTGCAATGTATTGAAAATGACTGTATTCCCTAAGCTATTGTATCTATTTAGAACCTTCCCACTTGAGATACATACGGACTGGCCTACTAAACAGGACAGATTTTTTAATAGCTTTCTGTGGAATTTCAAGAAACAATGGCGGGCCTCAAAATGTATGATCTTACCAAAAAATTTCAAAGGACAGGGCGTACCTAGTATCGTACTTTATTACTGGGCGTGTATGATATAAAATTTTGCAGTTTTGTTAACAGTTAAAACTCAAGATGTGAATCTGGCCATAGCACCGTCTATATATAAACTCACATTCGGCTCTGATGTGAAGGGGTGTTTTTAAGGTACCTAGAGTACAGTTATTATAAGAAGACTACGTTTAATACAGTGGATGGGGCCTTTAAGATCTGGTGTTCAAATCAAAAAGAGACTTCATATCACCAAAATAAATCAGTATATCCCTCTGTGGAATACCTCTTTTTTGACAGACATATTTAAAGAAGGTATGTGCAACCGATATAAGTCCTGTGGAGTCTTGAAGCTGGGAGATTTATTTTTTATAAAGGCCAACTGCATTCTTTTGTACAGATGCAGGAAAATTCTGATGGATACATCTGCCTGTGGATTCCTCACCTTATGAATTGCCCCTGCGCCAGCATTTCCGTAGAAATTCTTTTCCTAGCACTCCCACATCAACAAGGACGTCATAATAGCACAGCTCCTCTTGCGACTCCGTATGAGGTCATCGGAGCCATAAGAAGACTTTGTCGGCATGCTGACGTCAGTTCCCTTTTTTCCACGAGGTCGAAACGTAACAGTTTTTTTTGGGACTCTCCATTTTCAACGCGATTACTTTGTTTTTTCGTATCTTCTTTGAGTTTCTATAGAAATGGCTACTTCGAAGAAGTCTGTTCTCAAGCCCTGCAGGGAGTGTGCAGTCACATGTCTATTACAGACCCACATGACGACTGTCTCTTGTGTCTTTCTTCGGACTATGACGTCGAAGGGTGTTTGTGTTGTAGAAAGATTAATCCAAGGCGTTAAAGGAGCGTGAAGCAAAACACTTCATGACAAAGGCGAAGAAATAAAAGAGAGGTCGTAAGCGCTCAAAGTCGTCGACCTAGCATACTTCTAAGTCTAGGAAGCATAAGAAGTAAAAAAAGAGACACATCGCTCTTCGAAGGGCAAGGCTTCGAGGTTGACTTCACCTGTTCAGTGATGCCGGGGAAAGTAATTTTGCAATGATAAAAGCAGATGATGTAACTTAAAGTAATTTATTGATATAAATAAAGTTCCCACAGGTGGGCGCTGGCGTGCATGCAAGCACAACAGAGAGATGACATCCAACTGCCACTGGGAATCAACTGTCATCTGATAACGGATTCACGCGTGCCAAAGGCAGCGCGAGACACAGATAACAACAGTGTGCTCGCGCAGGGAGGTGCGCGAGGAGAAACCACTACATATATCTCCTTTCTATAAAGAGAAAGTAAGAAAGAAAGAAAACTAAGGAAGGTGGAGAGAGAGAGAAAGAAAAGGAAGAAAGTAAGGAAAAGAGAGAGAGAGCGAGAAAGGAAGAAAAGAAAAGAAAAGGAAAAGGAAATAATACATTTTTTGCTTGTTTTGCACCTCATGGACTTTGTTTCTAACGCTTTCATCTAATTCTTGCAGCGATTCTTTGCTTTTAAACCATTTTGGCATCCATGCAGGGGTGAATTTCGTGGAAGGTTTCCTACCTCTTAGCAATTCAAACTGTGCTAAACCGGTGGATGAGTGGGGAATGGTTCTATAAAGCCACAACATGCTTCTCACTGCTGCGGGTATGTCCTTGTTATGTTGTATGACCCACCTTATGCAATCCCCAGTGACTCTGTTGAGTCTTTCTACCAGGCCATTGGTCTGGGGATGGTAAAGTGAACTTTTTAGATGTGTAACGGATGAATCCTTGAGGAAATCTTCAACATCAGATGAGACAAATTGTACGCCATTGCCAGAAATGATTGTCTTAGGGAAACCCTCTCTCATGAAAATGTATTTAATTAACTCAATTATCTCTTTGGAGTCAGCTTTTGATACAAATCTGACCTCTGGCCATTTAGAGTAATAGTCTATTGAGACAATGGCAAATTTGGTTTGTTGAGCCAGAATGTGAAAAGGTCCTAGCACATCTATACCCAATTTCTCCCAAGGTCTTTCTGGAAAGGGAATGGGTGTGGGGGGAGGGATTAGTAGTGCAGAGACTTTTGTCGCTGCTTGCACAAATGGCACATTCTAGTACTAGATCATCAATGTCTCTGTCCATTTTTGGCCACCAAAAGTTCTTTAATTCTCCTTTTTGTGAGAGTGGCTCCCAAATGTCCCAGTGTTGTCCTAACATTTATCGTAGGAACAATTTTGTCACACCTGAAGACAAGACCATCTTCTAATGATAACTTATTCCATGTTTTTACAAATGGTTAAAGATCATCATTTACGTTTTTTTTTCTTTTGGCCACTCTTGTGTAATGTATAGTTTAACATCTTTCAAGGTAACATCAGAATCCATTGCAGCATACCAGCTGCTTTCAGAAACAGAACACACATTTTGTAATTCTACACTTGCAATAATGCAATCTTCTTGCTCATATTCCTCGATGTTGTCTTGACCCAGAGACAACGGGTTAGTTGCAGAGGGAAGGTGTGATAATGCATCTGCACGTACATTCTTTCCACCTGCAATGTGTATTACATCAAAATTGTATTGAAGAATTTTGATGCCAAACGGGCTATGCGTGGCGTGGTGTTGTGGTGGTTGGTGTTGCCTAATAATGCTACTAAAGGTTTGTGATCAGTTTTTAAAGTAAACTTCCTTCCCCACAAGTAGCACTTGAACTTTTCAATACCCCACCAGCATGCAAGTAGTTCTTTTTCTATCACAGAATAATGTGATTCTGAATCCCTCAAAACCCTTGATGCAAAGCCAAAGGTATTCTCTTTAGGACCAACTTCCTGGGTCAGGACGGCTCCCAGACCATAACAGCTGGCATCAACTGTCAAGATGCAGGGCACAGACGATTGAAATGGCTTTAAAGCTTGGTCGTTGCACAGCTTTTCTTTTAGCCAAGAAAATGCTTGAATACAATCATTATCCCACACAAACTTTTTTTTCGTGGAATAACTAAGGATGATGACCAATCTGAAGATTCGATGGGTTTGATCACTCCTCTCTTGTGCATGGATAACAACTCTTTCTCAAGGTCTTCCCTTATACTGAAAGGTACACTTCTGATTTTATGTTTCACAGGGGTTGCTTCATTCATCACCTTTATTTTGTGTTTGAACCCTTCTATTTTTCCCAATTTTCCTGAAAAAACTCTTGGATAATTGTTAAGTAAATCTTCAACATGTGATAGAAACCTGTTCTTTTGCACCAGGATTTAGCATCATGTTAAACAGAACTTGGTGAAACCACCAGAGTATGTTTAATCTGTGTAAGGCAACATACGTTTTACCATATATGCGCCTGTTTTTGAATTCCAAGACATCTTCAAAATAGCCTGATAGTTCTATTTTGCATCCTTCATACGATACTGGTGCGCGATCTGGGGGTAAAAGTTCTCTTTTACTCCAATTACTTTTAAAAAGAGCATCTGTGATCATAGTAATACGCGCACCAGAATCCACTAGGAGGCGTAAATTCCTATCACCAACAGCTATGTTGACATATGGATCAATACAATAATTTGGGTCACCAGTCCTGATATCAGAATCATTCACCACAAGAACCTTGTCTTTCAATTCCCCTAGAAGATCTACATTTTCACTGTCACTGTAATCTTTTACACAACTAATACGCACTTTTTCTTTTTTCTGGCTCTGACAAACTTTATCAAAGTGGCCCACTTTACCACAAGATCTGCAAACTACATTTCTAGCAGGGCATGGCCTACCATTTTTTGTGTGATGTAAGTTACCACATCTTAAACAAATGTCTATTCTTCTGAAGAAATTGTTCTGATGGGTTTCTTTTCTTTTCATTACATTAGAAAATCTTACAAAATTAACAGTTTCATTGTTTTTATTTTCGAGTTCCCTCACAGAAACTTGAGATGTTTCAATACTTTTAGCAATACGAATAGACTCCTCAAGAGAGGGGTTGTCCAATGAAAGTAGTTTCTGTCTGATAGTTCTGTCAGAACATTGACTGATAAACTGGTCATGAACTACCGTAATTGGTCACTAAAATTTTCAAAGCCACAGTCTGCTGAGTGCTGTGATGTATGTGTCTACGTCTTCATAGGCATGGGCGGAAAATCCGTTCCGCTCGCGGATTTTGCGGATTTTCGGGAAATCCGCAATCCGCGAGATTTGCGAATCTCCCGCAAAATCCGCAAATCCGCGAGCAGCGGATTTTGCTCGCACTGCTCGCACTGTTCGCGTGAGTTCGCGCCCCGCGAATAAGTGCAAAAATTGCAGAAATACGATCTTAGCAAAACTGAAAGTAACTACTTACCAGGTTCAAAAGTTCAGGCTCATCATTAGTAGCCATTTCCTGTAGTGCTTCCTGAGGGGCCCCTCCAGAGTTCAGTTGCCAGTTGAAACTATTATGTGACCCTGCTCTGAACCTCAGAATAGTTACACATATGCCACAAAGGTCCTGAATTACAGCTAAGGGAGACAAGCAGGAGCCAGGCTGGAAGTTAAAATCCATTAATCAGCCCCTAATTCATTATTGTCAGTTGGGGCAGGGCAGGTGTTGTAACTAATTTTGCAACAATGAAAGCACTTAGCAAGTGCAAAAGATCACTAATCAGGGCGCACTAAGGAAGCAGGTGCCAGCTAAAAAAATATTCTGTGACACATTAATCAGCCCCAAATTAATTCAGGTCACTTGAGGCAGGGAAGGTGTGCTTTGCTTTGCCGAAAATAATGTACACTGGACAACCAGAGGGTGTGGTGATGAAACAGAGGGTGGCATGGGTGGGCCAGAGGGTGGCATGAGTAGTCAGAGAGTGGCAGTGGTGACAGAGAGTGGCAGTGATGAAGAAGAGTGTCCCAAACAGGCTGGACACGTAGAAACAGCAAGTTCGCAAAACTTGCGACCCGACAGGTAAGTTCGCAAATTGCGAAATTGTAAAAACCCTCGCAAACTGGCAGAAACACGGGCGAACACACAAAAAAAAAAAAATCCGCAAATTCGCGGGAATTCGCGGATTTTGCGGATTGCGAACGCGAGATCCGCAAAATTCGCTCATGCCTACGTCTTCGTCACTCTTTTGTGCACGTTTGAAAAATGTGTGTCTCAGTAAAACTATGCTTGGTTGCGCGTCGTATCTTTTTGCTAACTTCCTATTGGTACTCAAATATTCATTAGGTTCCTCCCCTTCAATTGCTTCAGCCTCAGGTAAATGTTTTAGTGTTTCCCTACCTTCAAATCCTAAAGAAGTTAACAGTTAAAATGTTTTCCTTTCTGCTCTGAACCTGTGTGCCCCTATAGCACCAAGATAATTTTCAAAAGCGTCAAACCATTTACGCCATTTTATGGGTGGTTCACCAGGTGTATCTAGAAAAGGTGGAGGTGCCTGTACAGCTTCCATGACTAGTCAGTAAGAAAATAAAGACAATTAAATATAGGCTGGACCTAATCACGTAAAAATTGCAAAATCACACTTTAGCAATGAACATAGCATGAATGCCCATATTTTTCAACCTTGAAAGATAAATGTCTGACAGTGTGTAATGTAAAAAGAAAGATAATTAAATTCAATTAGTATCACAGTTTTTTTTGTTTTTTTCTATGAACAATCACTGCTGAATGAGCATGTAGAAAAGTGAAAGTGTGCGTGTCACTGAAAAAACTAATGCATGCATGTAGATTCCTTTGAATTATAAACAAAGAACACTTTCTTTTTGATAAATAAGTGAAACCAATGGAAACAAAGGCGTGCGTGTCACCGATTGTGTCGCTGCACGCTGTATGAGCTTTGTTGAATAAAGATAAAACAGAAGAATGTGAAAAACACGGAGATATAAAAAGTTCGTGTCTCTCTGAAGTTCACTTAATTAGAGAGGAAAAGTTACGTGTAAAGGTGTGCGTGTCACCGCTGATAAAGACTCGCACCAGTTATGTGGCAGACCTAGATATAGTTAAAATATGAATGACAGTACCTTAATGCCAACCACTTAATGAGCCGGAGATATCACAACTCAGCTGTGCTGATGCTTCTTCTGCTGATGAGTACAGCATGAGAACAATCAAGAAAATATCAAATAATACCAGCTTTAGACACAAGGGGCGGAATATGACATTTTGACAAAACTTGTGTGGTGCTTCCTTCCGTCGTTGATTTCCTAACAGGAAGACAGTGAAAGTTGATCCACAAAAAGACTGTCCATCGTTGGTTTCCTCACAGGAATGCAGAATATCTTGCCTGTACGAGAGAATGTCGTTCCCAGAGAAAGAGAAGGCGATTACAGGTTAACAAAGGCGCCAATGCGCAGCTCTCCAAAGGATCCTCCTCCGAACGCCAACACACTCCGATTCTCTCAGAACAATTTTCCTGTGGAGGCTTCCTAATCAACCTTCTCTTTTCAAGTCCTCTGTTGTAAATAGATTCTTGAAAGGCATCACACACATGTTCCCTCCTCCTGTTCGTTTCGTGATGCCTCAGTGGGACTTGAATCTAGTGTTATATTATCTGATGAGTGATCCCCTTGAGCCACTTAATAAATGTCCTCTTCGTCTTTTGACTCTTAAAACTGCTTTCCTGGTTTCCATCACCTCTGCCAGAAGAGTGAGTGAGTTCCAGGCTTTGTCTTCTAAGCCTCCTTTCCTTTCTATCCCTCCAGACAAAGTTGTTCTGAGGACTCCTCCGTCGATTGAGGCCGATCTTGGACCTCAGGATTTTGAATCTTTCCCTCAGGCAGGAAATGTTCAAAATCAGGTTCTTCTTGCACTGCAACAGGAAGACTGGATGGTGTCCATCAATCTGCAGGATGCGTATTTTCATCTTTCCATTCTGAAGTCGCATCGGAAGTATGTCCGGTTCACAGTGGGATCGCAACACTACCAGTTTGCGGTTCTTCCGTTTGGTCTGACTTCCGCACCTCGGATCTTTACAAAGGTGATGCCGTTGGTAGCGGTACATCTCAGAAGGTCAGGGGTTCCTGTTTTCCCCTATCTGGACGATTGGCTTTTGAAAGCAGATTCTCTGGAGTTGGTTTCGCTCTACTTGCAAGTGACAACGCAACTGTTGTTCGAATTGGGTTTCTCGATAAATGTACCTAATTCTCACCTTGTACCTTCTCAGTGCAGCCTGTTCATAGGGGCAATACTGGACACAACTGTGTGTCGGGCATACCCGCCTCTGCACAAAATTCTCAGCATACAGGAGATGATTCCTTTATTTCAAGATGGAGTGGTTGAACCAGTCCTGAAGGTTCTATGTCTGCTTGGTCTGTTTGCTTCCTGCATACTGTCGGTCAGTCATGCACACTGGCACATGAGGGCACTCCAGTAGTGCCTCTGCAGGCAGTGGTATCAACAAAACGGAGATCTTGGGGAGAAGGTCAGAATCTCCAGAGATGCGGCAGTGGAGCTGACCTAGTGGAGTGTGCAGGGCAACCTGTCTCAAGGAAAGCCCTTTCAGCTTCCTCCACTGGTGACCACAGTGATCACGGATGCCTCCACTCTAGGGTGGGGTACTCATCTGGGGGATCTGGAGGTCAAATGCCTTTGGTCTCCAGAGAAAAGGTTGCTTTATATCAATCTTCTGGAATTACGGGTGATACGTTTGGCACTAAAGGCTTTTCTTTCTTCCCTTGCAGGCCGTCAGTTCAGGTCCTGATGGACAACACTATCACTATGTGGTACATCAACAAACAGGGAGGTGCAGGATCGTATTGCCTCTGCCGAGAGGCTCTGTGACTCTGGTCCTGGGTTCTGTGTTTGCACATCACCTAGCCGGTGTAATGAATGTACATGTGGACAGTCTCTGTCGGCATTACTCGGCAGATCACTAGTGGCGGCTTCATCCGGAGGTTGTTAATCACATCTTCGAGATGTGGGGGTCTACTCGGTCGGATCTGTTTGCCTTTCAAAAGAACGTGCATGCTCGTTGTTCTGCAGTCCCCAGTATCCGATTCAGGGAGCGCTGGGGGGCGCATTTCAATTAGATTGGAGTTCGCAACTCCTTTACACGTTTCCTCCAATACCCTTGATTCCTCGGGTTCTGAGGAAGATTCGCCAAGACCGAGCCCAAGTCATATTGATCACCCCAGATTGGCCAAGAAGGGTGTGGTACACAGATCTTCTTCACCTCTCATTACACCCTCCGTTCCCTTTCCCTTTCAGGGCGGACCTCCTCTCGCAATCGCAGGGGTAGGTTCTACATCCCACCTCCAGAGCCTGCACCTTCATGCCTGGAGATTGAATGGGGAAACCTGAGTTCCTTCTCTCTCCTGCCGGATGTGGTGGATTACATTTTATCGTCCAGGCAGCACTCAACTAAGTCTATCTACTCTTCCAGATAGTCTAGATTTGTCAAATGGTGTGGAGAGAGATATATTGATCCTTTGAAGGCTCATTTGTTGGATTTTCTTCAGTTTTCGCTTTTCTTGGCCCAGCAGGGTTGTGATGTGGCTACTGTTAAGGGCTATTTGTCGGCTTTGTTGGCTTTTCTATGTTTGCCAGACCAGCCAGCTTTATTTATGTGCCCCATTGTTATGAGGTTCATTAAGGGACTTACTAATAGGTTTCCTCCCACTCCTTTCATTATGCCTCAGTGGGATATAAATCTTGTTCTTACATTTTTTAATGGGTTCTCCTTTTGAGCCTCTTCATAGTTGCCTGTGAGGCTTCTCTCTTTTAAGACGGTTTTCTTGATTGCCATTACCTCGGCTAGGAGGGTAAGTGAGCTTCTGGCTCTTAGTTCTAAACCTCCCTTCTTGACCATTCATGAAGATAAGTTGGTTCTTAGGACCAGGGCGGCTTTCCTTCCTACGGTGGTTACTCCTTTCCACATGGGACAGTCTATTACCTTGCCCACCTTCTAAACTCCCCCCACCCTTCCAAGGAGGAGGGACTTCATCATTTGGACCCTAAGAGAGCTGTCAGCTTTTATTTGGACAGAACAAGAGATCTGAGACTGGACGATCAGCTCTTTGTGGACTATGTTGGGCGGATGAATGGCAAGGCTGTTCACAAGTAGACTCTCTCCAGGTAGATCATCTTGTGCATCAAGATTTGCTACGCCTTGGCCAAGAAGGACCTTCCTGAAGGTATCGGAGCTCATTTCACCAGAGCTAAGTCTACTTCTTCTGCTTTGGCTAGAGGTGTTCCTGTTATTGACATTTGTAAAGCAGCAACTTCAGCCTCCCTCCATACTTTTGCAAAGCAATACTGCTTGGATTCGGAGGTTAGTAGGGACGGCTATTTTGCTTGTTCTGTTTTGCCAGATTTTTTAGGTCTAATCAGATGGACACCCTCCTCCAGGAGAGGTAGGGCGTTGGGATTCTATTAAAAAGGTGAGGCATACACAGGCAAAAGTATCCATCAGAAGAACAAGTTACTTAACTTCGATAAGGCTTTTTCTGGCGGATACAGTATCTGCCTGTGGATTCCTCACCATCCCGCCTGCCTCTCCGTTGTCCACCTGCTTCTACCAAAAGATGCTTTAACTGTTTGACATGAAAGTTTTTTAATATGTCTTAGTCATTGTTAGACCTGGCACCTTGGCGTGAGTCTCCCTTCCACTTTTTGCTGATGTGCCTCAGATGCTTTGCTGGGGTTAGCTGCTCAGGGCACTGCGCCACGGCCAATCCGTGCCGCAGTGCAAGTGCTCCCAATGTAAATTGTACCTATAATTGATTTCCATGATTGGCTGATTTGTCTTACTATTAGTCCCCAGTAGAGTGCACCAGGAGTGCCAGGGCTTGTAAGTACAAATACTGCTAGTGGGCCTGCAGCGCTGGTTGCGCCACCCACAGAAGCAGCCTCTTAAAATGTATCTAAGGACTGCCATTGCAGAACCTGCGGGCAGTCTGGTACTGTCATGCTGGCTGGGCAAGTGCACACACTTGCCAGCCTCTAAACCTTCCCTTTACTTCATGTGAGTCACCACTATGGTAGGCCCTAGGGCAGGGTGCATTGTAAGCATAAGGTAGGACATGCCCTGATGTGTGTGGCATGTCCTAATAGTGAATTACAGCCATTTTCGCTTTTCACTATTGTAAGGCTACCTACTCTCCATAGGCCAGAATGGGCTGCTGAAATTATTACACTATATAATCCCAACAGATTCAGTGAGCATGGTAGAAAGTCAAGTTTAGTATGCCTGAACTGAGAATAATAAAATACTTCTTTTAGTAAAGTTTATTTTAATATCCTGTGTTTGCAAATGCTACTTTTAGAAAGTTAGCATTTGCTTGCCTAACCATTTCAGCCTGCCTCTGCCAGGATGTGTATCTGCTGTCTGAGTTGTGTGAGTGACAGGGCTGGGGATGACAGGTGGTGAATGGAGGGATTACACCAGCGTGGGTGGTGGGAATGCCCCTTGACTCTGAATAGGGCTGTGCTCGGCCACCACAACGCTGGCTCCACCTCCTGGGGAGCGACTGATGATTCTGCCCGACACCTGGCCCAGGAAGAGGGAGGACTGTCAACAGAGTGCTCCTGACTGTACTTGTCATCTCAATGCTGGCTTCACCTCCTGCGGAGCGTCTGCTGCCCTGCCCCTCACACTGAAAGAAGAAGCCAGGAACAGCAAAACAAAGTGCTCAGAGAATGAAATGGACTATGCAAATGCCCCCCTGGCCTGAAAGAACAAAAGAAACTGACTATAAATGTAGGAGCCCAGCTCCTAACAAATCAGATCCAGATTTCCCACAACGAACCTCTGCCCAACTAGAAGGACCAAAGAAGAAGCTGAAGGACTGACCTGCAGCGGCGCCTTGCTGAGGAAGTAGAGGAGAAGACCAAAGAGGACTTTGCTTTGCTGTGCTGAGAACTATCTCCAAGGGCTTGTCTGAGCTTGCCCCCTGAATTGAACCCCAGGACCAGTGGGTTCATTGTGCTTTGGCTCATCTGCAACTTGCAGCCGTGTGTTTCCTCCCGCCGGAGTTGAAGTCTGCACCCCTTGCCCCCTCCTAGGGCCGTGGCATCCGGGAGCTTGCCTGCCTTTCTGCCCGTTGAGAGCCTCGCTCTGCCGGAGCTGCTCTCTGCCCCTCGGGTCAGGCCGCCTGCTCCTCTGCCACCCCGCCCGCTATTGGAGCGCGTGGAGTGCTTCCTCGCCCCTCCTGGTCAAGAGCGCATTCCTAAGCCTGGACGGCCGCCCGTGCGCTGCATCGCACCCGGCCGCCCTCCTTTGCCCCCTGACCACTGGAAGAGGCCGCGCCGCACCTCGCAGGGACCCTCCCCCAGTACGGACCGTACCGGAGGCCCCTCCCGCGCCCCGCCTTCCGGAGACCACCCGCCGCATCAAGAGACCCCAAGGCACGCTCCACCACCTGTGTGTACTCGCTGAATACGACTCGCCCTACGGACATCGCTGTGTAAACCGGAGCGCATCAGACAAAGGCTCGGGGCATGCAACGTTCTTATTTCCCCGTAGGCCCTGTGCGCTTTAAATTGTTCCAGTACGCTCCTGCCTACCAGCCTTGTACGCCGCAGGCGTGAGGTGCGTACCCCGAGCAAGAGCCTTCCGTTTGTCTTGGAGTGCGAGTCGCACAAGAGTGGTATGACTCGTACCCCGCAGCAGAATCGACCGCGCCGTACGCGGCGTACTGCGAGACGCGTGGGAATCGGCAGGGCCTGTTCTCCCCGCCCGAATGAACCAAACAGAAGTGCTACAAAGCACACATACCTAACGGACCTTGCTCCAGAGCCCTGAAATAGTACCCTGAGTGTGGTGGAACTGTTTTTAAGATAACTAGAACCAGATGGAAGCAACCTAAGCATTCTTATGAACTTGAAAGAAACACTTGCCATTTTTAAATCTTGTGGCCCAAATTTTAAAACGTTATAGAAGGTCTTGTGATAACATTACTCACCTACATATATTTTTACTTAAAGATTACGTATTTTTTTATACAATCTACAGCCTGGTGTCCATTTGTGGGGGATCATTGGATTTACTGAGTGTAATCATAAATGCTTAACTGACTAAACGCTCTTGGGATTAGCCTTGACTGCTCGCTCCACGCAACCTAGAGGGTGAGCAGGGCTTATTCTTAAAGGGTAGTTCCCTTGCCCTGACTAGAAAAGAGGGTCCCTGTTTGTCACAAGTGTATACTTGTGCCAACCAGAGACCCCCAAGTCTAACATTGGACTTAGCGGAAGGGGTTTTTGAATTTGCATTTGTGATCGATGTACAGTAAATTATTGATCACCACATAGTGAGAGTAGACCTATAACGCAGCCACAGATTTCAGTTTTTTAAATTTTGGTGAGAGATCTCCAATAGTTGAAGTCATGCCTGGCTCACTCCCTGCTGGAAGAGCACCCTCCATAATCTCTGTAATAGATGAAGTAGATTGGGAACACCGGGGACTGGAGGCTACACAGTAGAGCAGTTGAGAGGCTACTGTCAGAAGTTCAGAGTTGCCCACACAGGATGCAAAAAGAAAGCCCACTACATCAAGGCGCTGAGAGCCTGGAAGCTGTCGAGGGAGCCACAGAATTCAGTGGTAATGGAACCACCAGAAGGCGTTGTGGATTTCAGCAGAGTCCTATCGCCAGAGGAGCTGGCAGACAGGGCAGCAACCAGGGCACATGAAGTGGAGATGGCGAAATTAAACGGACAAATGGAAATGGAGAAACAAAGATTGGCAATGGAGGAGAAAAAGCTCCAAATGGATCATGACATGAGAGTAAAGGAGTTGGAGCTGAAAGCGAAAAGTTTGGAAACATCTCCTCCTGGTGGCAGCACAACGCAGGTACAGGTAGAGTCAAGGCTGTACATGCCTAAAGATGTAGTAAAGGAGTACTTCAAGGGGGATGACATAGGACAGTGGTTCCAGGCATACGAGGTAGCCATGTCCTCCCACCGGGTCCCTGAGAGAGATTGGGGAGCGGGGTTGTCGGGGAAGTTCCTTAGCGATGGATGGGTACACACTGCTAGACCTACCCTCTGAAGTTTACAACTCTTATTCCACCATGAAAGATGCCTTAATGACCAGGTTTGGGTTAACTCCTGAAATGTATAGACAGAGGTTCAGAGGGTGTACTAAGATTCCTGGGGGTACCTATGTGGAGTATGTGACCTTTTTCTGCAGAGCACTGGATGGTTGGGTAAAGGGTAGCAAAGTGAATGACTTTCAAGGGCTTCTTGATTTAATGGCATGGGAGCACTTGTCCAGTAATTGTTTTCCTGAGCTACGCCAGCACCTAATTGATAGCAAGCTGTCCAACCCGAGGAGGCTTGCTGAGGAGGCGGACCGCTGGCTCAGCACCAGGGTCCACAAGGGTCCAGTGGGAGACTCAGCCAAAGATGGGCAGGGTCCTCAGCAGCAGAGTGGGGGGAACGGGGGGACAGGGGTAAACAGAAAGGGTTCCAAAAAGGCCCCCAAAGTAATCCCCAAGGGAACCAGCAGAAAGGTTCTCAGCCTCCCCCATCCCAAATACCAACCGGGCCCCGACAGGTAAACCTGTTCAGAGAGGGCCCATCACCTGTTTCAGGTGTGGAGACCAGGGTCACATTGCCACTGATCCTAAGTGTCGCCTATTTGGAAAACCCGCACCCACTGGTGCTCCACCCCGGCAAATAGCTAGTGTTAATTTTGGGGAGGAGGTAGCAGTCCAAGGGGGTGGGGGTCCTGTTCAGATGACCCTAGTCTCTTTAGGAGACAGAAAGAGATACTTTATTGTGCATGGTTATTTAAAACATTTACAATATAGGAGAAAGGAAATTCAGTTAACATGAGTCAAATTTAAGCGTGTTAAAACGAAGGTTCTGTCCATAAAACAAAAAACAAAAATACGTGGTGAGTTAACAGCAACACAATTAAAATAAGCTTAACATCATGTTGAATGGCCTGTTTATCATAAAAAGTTAAGCAATTGATTCTTCCTTGATGCCGGCCAAGGGGAAATATATTAAAGTATCAGTGTGCAAGAGAGAATGGTTAAATTATAATAACAGTTCGGGATGTCCCTTTTGTATAGTCAGTGATAGTCGATGTAAGGGAGAGTCAAGGAGTCGCACTAGAGGTTGGTCTTCAGGGGTACCGTCGGGCTCATCCTTTAGTCCTTTTACGGTACTACTAGATATTGTTCGTTTCCTTTAACCCCTTAAGTGCTGCTGTCGCCCAACGGTCGTCGCGAGCACTACCTCGCCAGTGCTGCGCACGACCGTTGGCCGACGGGCCAGCATTTGTTCTTCGAACGTTCAGCACTGGGCGCTGAACGTTCAACGTTCCTATGAGGTTAAGGTTTTGAAGCAGGCCTCAGCTGTTTCGAGCAATTTTAACATTTGGCAGCTCAGTTGGATATCATCTCCTTTGAAGCAGGCGAGCACTGCTTGCCTGCAGGTCCGTATCTTACGGATGTTAAAAAGTGGTCACAAGAAGACGCGTCGTTTTTGGATGAGTTTGCTACAGATAGTGATCAAATGGACTGTTTTCCTTGCCATTCCCACAAAGTCGGCATGTTGTTGGTAGGTGTGGCCGTAACCATGGAGGTAAGTGGGCCGCTGACGGCAGTAGCCCTAGGCGAAATTTCAGGAACTTCTCTTTTATTTTTTTAGTAAAGCCTATCTGCAGATAGGTTTGAGGCGAGGGCATGGTATACGATTGAACTATAAGCCAGCCGTGAGCCCACTTTGATAGGGCGGCTTTGTCCTGCAGCAGTGATTCCTTCCGGACTGTCTTGTGGACCACCTTTTTGAAGACTGCTGTGGAGCCTGGAAGTTCCCAAAGTTGCTGTAAGCCAAGGTCCTCGATGGCGGCCTCCAAATACCGCCTTGCCGGGTAGGATTCTTTATTTTGAAGTTCCTTCCACAGGAGAGTATTTAGGGTTTTTGGGTCTCCCCTGCTTACTTTACGCCAGGTTTTTATGTAGGGTACCTTGCCTGCCAGCTCTTCTTTTTGTAACCCGAATTCTAATCTCATTTGGGCAGGCGATGTATACCTTGGCAGGCCGAAGATCATACGAAGCGCCTTTGCTACCATTCTGTCTACTAAAGGAGCATCCCTCCCTCTCATAGATTCGCTGCCGTAAGTGATGGCTGGGATTAACTTTGCCTGTACCACCTTTATGAGAGGAAATAAGCTTGGGCCAGAAACCGTGTTTTTTAAGTTTCTAAGTGCCGCCGCAATGGTTAACCCTCTCCTTTTTATGGCTACACATTGCGGCGTGAAATTGCCCTTGTGGTCTATGATGACCCCCAGATATCGATATTCACAGACCATTTCTAGCTTTCTGGATGACAAGAGCCAGTTTCGTGTTGCTTTCTTTTTAGAAAGGTTAATGCACATAACTTTAGATTTTTCACGGTTTATGGTAAGCCTGTTAGCAGCGGAATATCTTGAGGTAATGTCCAGCAGCCACTGGAGGCCAACAGGGGTCCGGCTGATGAGTAACAAGTCATCTGCGTAGAATAAATTTGAGATCTGTGAGCCCCCTAGCTTTGGTGCATGCAGTTGCATTCATTCAACAGCGTAGATAGCTCTCCTATAAAAAGATAAAAAAGTATTGGAGCAAGTACACAGCCCTGTTTTACTCCTGTGTTTGTTGGAATCTTCCTTGTTAGGTAATCGCCCGTGCCCAGCCTAACTTGCACCCATGTCTCGCTGTGTAGGAGATTAGTTGGTTAAAAGCAACGGGGGAATGTTCCGCTTGTGTAACTTTTCCCACGGAAGATTTCTATTGACATGATCGAAAGCTGAGCTGTAGTCAATATAGCACAGGTAGAGTGGATGGTTCGCTTCTAGGGCTGCATCCATCCATACTAATTTAATAAAGAGAGAGCCCAAACCTTTGAGGAGGGTAATCTCAGGAACCACAGCACCAATCACAACACCCAATTCAGCATTGTGAGGGCAGTTGCAGCAGAAGGACATAGGCTATGCAGATGCCCACCATATACATTTAAAAGGTAAAAGAACCGTGCCAGCAAGGTAGTCCCTTGTGGGTGTGTCTGCGTTGTGCTGTGGGCGTGTGCTGGGGGCATGACAAACGCTGGGGGCATGTGGTACGTTCCACCCTTCATGCCATGTCTCATATCATGTGCTAATCCCACCCTGCTCCCTTTAAATACCCCTGCACCCCATAATCATAACTCACCCTTACTCCTTAAAATACCCCAACACCCTTAAACACTAACCCATCTTAACCCTATAAATATACCCTGTACCCCAAAACCCAAACCTATCCCTAAACCCTAAAAATACCCCTGTACCCCAAAACCCAAACCTAGCCCTGAACCCTATAAATACCCCTGTACCTCAAAACCCAAACCTACCCCTGAACCCTAAAAATACCCCTGTACCCCAAAACCCAAACCTAGCCTTGAACCATAAAAATACCACTGTACCCCAATACCCAAGCCTACCCCTGAACCCTAAAATACCCCTGTACACCAAAACCCAAACCTATCCCTGAACCCTTAAAATACCCCTGTAACCCAAAACCCAAACCTACCCCTGAACCCTAGAAATACCCCTGTACCCCCAAACCTAGCCCTGAACCCTAAGAATAACCCTGTACCCCAAAACCCAAACCTACCCCTGAATCCTAAAATATCCCTGTACTCCAAAACCCAAACCTAGCCCTGAACCCTAAAAATACCCCTGTACCCCAAACCTAGCCCTGAACCCTTAAAATACCCCTGTTCCCGAAAACCTAAACCTGATCCCTAAAAATACCCCTACACCCCAAAACTCAAACCTAGCCCTGAACCCTAAAAATACCCCTGTACCCCAAAACCCATACCTATCCTTAATCCCTAATACTACCCCTGTACCACATAACCCAAAACTATATCTGAACCCTTAAAATACCCAAACACCCCAAAACATATACCTCAGTACCCCAAAACATATACCCCTATACCCCCATACCCATACGTACATTATCCAAACATTAAAAAAAACATGCTTTTACCATTCATACATTTACAACGATTTTCGTTGTAAATGTATGCGTGGTAAAAGCATATAAAATGTAATGCCATGCGTTATAATGGCATTGCGGAGTCATGGTACTTTCTTAATGAAAGTATGCAGAGTGATGGTATGCGGAAAGAAAGTTGCGGAATAATGGGTGTTTACCCTCCCGCGGTAAGTACATTGGTGGCACGGCGGCCCACATCTCCAGCAACATACTCATATTTTTTCACCACCCATTTGAAAAATGCACACGTCTCTCTCATTGATGGCCAGCACCGACATACCCTTTTAGACACACCTCCCGCCACAAGTTCTAGAATTGCGAACTTTAGAGCTGGGGAGCTACGTTCGAATCTCGGCATCTGCTCAACATCCTGTGATTCCAGGCAAATCGCTTTGTCTCCCCGTGCCTACCACAAATGAATGTGTTCTTCTGTATTGTAAATTGTGCTTGTGCCATGTTATCGAGTTCACGCTATATAATATTGCAAGGAAAAATAAAGTAGGGAAGCTCGAGTTCACACACTACTGAACGCACACTCTTAAGTGCATCAGCAGTGCACTGTGAATCGGAGCGTTTCACAGGCCTGTCACAGATAAGAAATGCTATCAAAACGCAATCCTACAAAACAATATACTACTGGCCGGCAGCAATTCATACCCGGACAACGTCGGGACGGGCTGCTAGTCATTTATTAAAGAAAGTGCTAGGATATTAATAGAGGTACCCATACCTTTGCAAAAACCTGCTTGATTGCATGGGATTGCTGAAACATCAGCTGGCCAAGATGACAGTTCCTCTAGAAGCAGACCCGCAAAATATTTTGCCTCATTGTCGAGCAGGGCTACTAGCTGGTAATTTTTGGGTCGTTTTGGTCTCCCTTTTTGAAGATAGGTGAAATAATGGCTCCCCTCCATGATGATGGAATTAATGATGTCTGCAGAATCTTGTCTAACATTGGTTTAAGGGCAGCGGCCCAGTAATCCGGATCTTGCTTGAACAGTATGGGGGGAATCCCGTTTGGTCCCGGGGCCCCCTCGCGTTTTCCCTTTAAGATTCTGTTACAGATCAGTGCACACTTAATTACAATTGTCTGATCTAGCTGCTGAGCGTCATAGCGTTCACGACAGAGCGTTAATCGATCCTTGGTGTCTTTTGTGAGTTTAGACATTCCTTGGATGTTAGTGTCAGTACAATTGAAGTGCGTGCTAAGAAAGGTTATCCAGTCATCTTCTGGGACATGAGAATTAATGCCTTGACTCCGCACCATAGACAAATTGTTGATATTTCGCCAAAATTGGGCGCTGTTGTTAGATTTGGCGTCGTGTAAAAGTTTGGCCCACAGGGACTCTTCTGCTTCACGCTTAAGTCGCCAGACCAGCCTCCTGCGGTTGTGCTTTAGCAACCTCAGTTCTTCCTTGGCAGAAGGGTCTGTCCTTACCCTTCGTAACTTTTGGCCGATGAGAGTTTTTAGATTTTTTAGATGAACATTGTTTATGAAAGTGTGATTATGATACCGCGTTTGGTTGGCAGCATTGCCCCCTCCTTCAAGCTGGTTTTTCCTCTGTGTTTTTCCCATATTATTGCGTAATGTTCCTGCAAATTTCTCCCAGCTGACAATTAGGTCTGTTGTTTCATTTTGGGCTTCGCCAAGTACTTGCTTGGCGTAGAGCAGGAGACCCGGAGGATCATCTGTTCTACACTTTAACCGCCTATTGTTTGCTGTGTAAACTAGTTCATGCCCAATGGCGCGTACTGGTTTTAGTATTGTAAAGGCCTCTAGTGTCACTTCTTGTGGTAAGTGATCACTAAAGTCTAATGAACCGATGTGGAAATTAGTTGTTGATTGAAACAGATTACCAGAGAGGAAGGTAAAATCAATTGTTGAATTGTTCGTTGTACTATGGAATGTTGCCACTTGGGGACAAACCCCTGGGAATCTCCCATTAAGCGCTCAAAGACCTAGTTCTTCAAGAGTCGCTAGAAGTCGCTGCCCTGCTTTTGTGCTTCTTCCCGCTGAAGAATTATCTTGAGAGTATTGTTCGAATGCAAATGGGTTCTCGTCGGCCGACTTCTGTGGCCGAATTGTTGAGCATGTCTGATTAAAGTCGCCACTGATAATCAGACTGTTTGTATTCTCTGCGGTTAATAGCTTTATGAGCTCTTCTTTCAATTGCTGGGCTCCTTGCTTCTTGCCTCGGGGATGTAGATAAAGGTTTATTAGAATTATCTCCTCTATCTTTCTCTGTTCTCGATTCGTAGTACTTGCATTGCGTTCGGAGGGTCTAGTTTGTATGGTAGCGGCACTACTGTACGCATGCTTCTTAATGAACTGTATGTAACAAGGCCTCCTTTTTTGTAGCCAAATCTTGCGGACTGGATTGGAGAGATAAAATTCAGGGTAAAGCCTGGGAGTGGTGGAGGAGAGTCTGACCAAGTTTCATGCACTGCTATGAGGTCGAAGCTTTGCATGTAAAGTTTTAGTTCTGTGTCCATGAGCTTATCCCCGAGGCCATTGATGTTCCAGGAGCAGAATTTGAGGTTTTTAAAAGATTTCCCAGTAACAGACTTGTTTTGTCAGCGTTTTTACGACTTGTTGTTTAAGGTCCTGGACAACCATGTCCAGTCTAGGTTAGTTGCCTCTATCACAGCGCATTGCTTTCTAAAGCCTTGTTCTTTTCGTTCTAAACTGTTTGGGGTGTTGCTGCGAGCCCCTCGCAGTACAGAGAGCGACTGAGGGTCCTGGTTGGCTCGGTTTTGTGCGTTCCGTTGTAGGAAGTCACATGCCAAGGGATCTGGGTATCTAGGTTTTACAAATGGGCGAAGAATTATGCCCCAGCTAATGAGCTTCGCTTGCTCATTGAGCACTCGCTCAGGCAACTCCGTTGTGGCCCATAGTGTTTTGGTAACTTCCACCCCTGGATGTTCCGGTGAGACTGTGAATTCCACTGACTCCAGATCATTGGTGGATATGTTTGTTAAGCTGTCAATAGAGTTTAGCAAGCGTAGTATGTTGCCCCTATTTAGGATGTCAAAAGCGCCCCTTGATGTGTATTCTGGGATTAATAAAATTGTGGGGTTGCCTAAATGCACCTTTTTCCTGTTAGGGCCGCTCTGTGAGGTTGTAGGGCTGATCTCAACCCTGGTGGGTTCCTCAACAGACATTCTCTGGTCAGGGGCCTTTGATTCATCTGCTCCTATTGAAACATGGTTTGCAGAACTTTCTATTAATGTGGCCTCTGGGGGGTGGTCTGATTGTGCCCGATTGCCTACATTGGGGGAAGGTTTTTTATTTCTTTGGGGCTCAAGTTAATAATAATTTTTCCCCACGTTCGTTGGAACCCTCGATGGAGTTAGATTTTACGACTTTTGCGCTACTCCTCAGGGCGGGGCCGTCTACTTTTTTTGGAGTCGCCATGTTGGAAATATTTATTTTCCGATTCTTTTTCCTTTGGATCGTGTACCACTGATCCGGGTTGGGAAGGGGCATGAGTCCAGATCTGTGTCTGTTTCACAGCTCATTAGAGCCGACTTGTCAAGCATTGGGACTGGAATAAAATGCTGACTTGGTTGTTCTTGACTTTACCTTCAGCCGGGGTGTTTAGCTTTTGCTTGCGGCCCTTCCTTCTTTGTTTTCTGCCCTGCTTTAGGGAGCGCCCATGTTCCCGTGGGTCATCCTTTTGGGGGGGGTTCCCGTGTAGCTACTGGGTCACTATTTGTTGGTGATAGGAGATCTCCTTCCCTGGGATGTCCGTTTGCTCTTGATGGTGTTGTATGCTCTTTTTGCCTTGCCCGCTTTTCTTTTTGTACTTGGGGTAGGAGCCCCTCAGTTGATGTCAGAATTCCCTTGTTGTTTGTTTGCCGTACACTGTTTTTCCTCTCAAGTTGTCCAGTTGATGAACTGTTTTTTACAGCCTCCCGGATCCCTGAGAGGAGGTTACCCATTGCTGCAGGGAGTGTAGCCAACTTATCCACGATTGCTATGCCGGTACAGTTCGATTGTATGAGTGCTGTCTCCTCTTGTGCCCTTTTAACCAGACTGTTCAGTTCAGCTAACTTGTTATCAATGTTGGAGACAAAGACTGATAGTGAGTGTAGAACTGTTAACTGGAGGTCCATTTTGTCCGATTGGTATTGGATGGCGTTAACAGACAGTTGCATTGTATGCTGGAGAGATTCCCATATGTCTGCCTTAGCTTGCGGTGTTGTGTTCATGGTGCTGGGTTGTGAGGCATTGCGATTTGGGCTTGTTGCTGCCTCTTTTGGAACCACGTGAGAGGGTGCAGTGTAAGAGGCGACCAATTCTTCCCACTCTTCTTGCATGGGGCTCGAGGCCTCTGGGTCCGTAGCTTTTGGTGGCATGGAGGCTGAGCTGACCAGAACTGAAAGGGGTCCTGGGGGAGGAATTGGGGGTTGCTCAAACTGTGCTGGATGATGGACGTGTGCCTGGGACGTGAGCGGGTCCAGTGCTGTGGAGAGCTTTCCAGCAAGAAAGTCCAGAGACTGGCGCTTTGTTTTGTCATCTTGGTCAGTGATCGTGCCTGTACGATTGCTAAGTTCTGGTTGCTCTTGCCTAAGATCTTGTAATGAGAGTGTATTTTTCTCGCACATAAGGTCCTGTGGTAGTCCGGGGATGCCTTGAACTGCTATTGTTCCAGAACCTATGTTCCACGAATTCAGATTACTTGGTGCGCTAGGTACTGATGCTGGTGTTACAAGGGCATCTGGTACCTCAGGTATGCTGGGCACCTTAGGAGCCTTTTGTGTCCCTGGCTTTTCCTCGAGATCTCTGGCGATGTTGTGCCAGTCTTCTGGGAAAATGTTTGCTCCAGTTGGTTTTGTAGTGTCCTTCGTGGGTCCAGTTTATTATAGATCCAGTGCTCAGGGCACTCTGGATAGGGTCTTGCTGCTCGCTCATGTATGCCCTTGTTTTTGATTCCTACGCCTGGTCCGGGATTGGGTCCGGGTCAAAGTCGGAGCCCCGCTTTCTGATGTTCGTAAAGGTCACATCTCTGTGAAACTCACTGCAGTTTTCGCTGTGATTTTCAGTCTGTATGATGTCAGGGCATTCCCTGTCGTCGCTGTCTTCTTCTCCGTCTTCGTCGTCCATCGCCTCTGCAGGAGGCTTTCTCTTCAACCCTTTCATTGGCTCTTTCATTAGCTCTGTCTGAGTCTCTTGTTCCGATGCGTAGGAAACCGGTAGCATTAGAATTGGCAGGTTATTGGCCTTCCGGGTGTTCAAGCAAAGGACCGCGCCAGCGTCCTTTATGAATGAAAATGTTGTGTAAATTTTAGGTTGGTAGCTTGACCCTTTAAGGTTTTGTGAAGGTTCTGGGCTAGGATGACCTGGGAGAAGGGGGTCAGGGGGATCAGCCGCACGTTTCCTCCTCCTCCTCCTTCCTTTCCGTCTTCCACTGCCCCTTTCTTCAATTCATCTTTGCCGGCGTTCATAGAGTCGGTATTGGGTTGCTTACTGCCCTTATTTGCTCTCCTGGCTCTTTTGTATGGTTCAAGGGTACATGTGAATCCCTATATCTCCTGGATATCGTAATGATCTCCTGTCTTCCTGCTCCTGTTCCTACTCCTGTTCCTGTTCCTGCTCCTTTTCTTTTTCTTCACGGGGTGTTGCCCTTGCGTTAGTGCCCTTGTTGCATTAGTTCCTTTGAGCCCTGCGCGCCAGAAGTCAGTGGTCAAGTCAGGTGGAGGAGGAGGCAGGAGTCAATTACTGTGGCCTAGTAGGGCTGAATCCAGAACTAGTTATTGTAGTTTTTGTGGTTGTATTACTGCTACCGCCTGTCACTTAGGCGTAACCACCGGTGCGTGCTTCCAGTATGTGCCTCTCATGGTGCCTCTTGCTGCTCTATGTGGGTCCAGCCTCAGCCTTCCAGCCTCAGCCTCAGCCTCGGAGGTAGGCAGGTAGCTCCTTCTTCCCGGCTCCTTCATGACGAGACCGTCCCAACCCAGCCACGACAGTGAGGCGGTGAGGCTGCAGCCTCTCTCCACTTCTTACGGCTGCCAGCAGTGGATTAGCTCCTTCCCTTGTGTCAGCCTCCCTGAGAGCTCGCTCCGATTGTATGAGCTGTTTCAAAGGCCACCACGCTGGGAACTCGCGGCTCCTGCAAGACAGCGACTTGGTACCCAAGGAAGCGACCACAGCTTGTCCTCCCGCCGCACCCGCCGCGTTGGAAGACCGCCCGCGGCTCCTGCCCACCACAGCACTAGAAAGGTACTCGCGGCTTCTACCGTGATAAAAGGCAATTCGCGGCTCCTGCTCCTGCTGCCCCGGTCGCACCGCGGGGCAGCTCGCGGCTCCCAGAAGTGCCCGGCGAGTGTTGCCGCGATGTAAGGCAATTTGCGGCAATTCGCGGCTTCTCCCGAAGGCCCCCAGAGGGCGGCTCGTGTATCGGCTCGTGTATCTTCCCCCGCTGACAAATCCGGCTCACAGACCACAGACTGACAGACCACAGAGCTCTCGGATCACGGAGCTCCAGCAGCAGCAGCCGCGGTAGCCTCGGGCGTACTGGCCCATCCGCTGTTTGTCAGAGTAGATAGAGGACTGGTGTGACAACACGGAGGCAGGTAAGCCAGCAATCAGTTAGTTTAGCTGAAGGTCTTTAGGAGAAAGTGAGATGGTCCCTGAAAACTACTTACCCTCTAACACTAAGAAATATGGGCAAGTAGTGACTGTCAAGGGGAAAAAAGTAGAGGCTCTTAGAGATACAGGAGCCAGTGTGACTGCAGTGAGGCAGCACCTGGTGTCTCAAGAGCAGGTTTACCCCATGCCTACTGTAGGGTTGTCAATGCTGGCAACTCAGAGAGTCGTTGTCCAATGACTAAAGTTCCCTTTGAGTGGGGGAGGGTCTCTGGTACTCTGCAGGTTGCTGTGAGAACTGCCATGCCTGTAGACTGTTTGCTAGGGAATGACCTGGAGAGCTCCTCTTGGGAAAAGGTGGAGAAGACGGCTCACCTGCGGATGGTGGGCCTACCCGACTGGGCATGTGTGACCACCCGGCCAATGGCAGCCAGTAGGGGTGTTGAAGAGGTTCTGGAGCCTGAAGGAGAGGCCCAGGAGCCGGCCTTAGAGGGAGGGCGCAGGGGGCGTGGGAGACCGACCCCTGAAGTTCCCACGGCCCAGGAAGAAGCAGACCTTGAGGGGGATGCCCTGGAGCCTACCGGGGAACAGATAGCCGAACTGGGGGACCTGCCTGAGCTGACCCATTGGCAGCAAGAAGGAGGCCCCTCCAGGGAGGAATTCTGCAGGGAGCAGAGAGAATTCCCCTCTCTCATAGGTGTGCGGCAGGAGACTGCAGACCAGGCCAATGGTAGTCAGTCCGGTACTCACTTCATTTACTGGGAGAATGACCTCCTGTATTCTGAACCTAAAGTTGCTGAACCTGGGTCGTCCCGTGCACTGGTGAAACCCCAGAAGTTCAGAGCCTTCCTACTGGGGCTGGCTCACGACGTTCCATTAGCAGGACATTTGGGGCAGGACAAGACCTTTGAAAGGTGTGTCACCCACTTATCTGAAAGAGACACGTTAGTGATAGATTCCTTACCTTAAAATATCCCCAGGCGTCAGACTGGATCCGGAAACTTTTGTGTAGCAGTAACCCTGCACGTCTGTAGGCGTCGTCTGCGGCACCGCGTCCATCACCGGCGTTGTGGGCGCCGTGATGATGTCGTCGGAGTACTTAGACGCCGCCTCCGCATGCTGACGTCAGTTCTTCTTTTTTCCGCGCCAGCAAGTGCAGATCTGGAAAAAGCAGTACTTCTAGTCACTTTTTGACTAACTTTTTGGATCATTTTGATTATCTTTTCAAAGTCGTTCGACTCCGATCGGTGCCATAGGGAAGCCCGGCTTTAAGCACTGCGAGGATTGCGACCGCACGATGTCGGTCATGCATCCTCACCACCTGTGCCTAACTTGTCTAGGCGTCGACCACGATGACAAGGTCTGCTCCGACTGCCGGGCCCTCTCTTCGAAAGCCAGGCGGGAGCGGTCCCGCAGGTGACTCGAACTCCAGCAGTTGGTCTCGCGCCGCGAGAGGTCCCGGTCCCACGGGAGGTCGAGGAACAGGTCGCGGGCTCGGAGCCACCACAGCTCTGAGAGTCGGCAACACTCCACCGGGTCGAAGTCGTCGTCAGTTAAGAAGCACAAGAAGTCGAAGAGGCGTCATCGCTCTTCTTACTCCCCCCGACGCTCGCGCGATGCGGCCGGGGGTTCAGGTGATTCCGCCCACGTGGCTCCGTCGGAGTCGCGGGCGCCGCGTCCAGCCCCATGCCCTCTGGTCCCTGGGTGAAACACGACGCCGGGGGAGATCGAGCGCTTCCTCATGGCCATGAGGTCCCTCTCTCCTCCGACGGGCTCCGCGGTGCCTTCGGATCCAGCGGATCCGTCTGGGGCCCCTAGCGGGTCGGGAGCTTCGGCCCCGACGCCGTCGAGTGCTTCGGCCCCGACGCCGCCTTCGGGCCCGGCGCCACAGGGCCCCACGGTCCCAACGCCGCCGGCGCCTCAGGGCCCAACGGTCCCGCCGCCACCGGTGCCTTCGGGTCCCGCGCCGCCGGCGCCTTCGGGCCCGGCGCCGCGGGACCCCACTGGACCCCCTTCGGTATCTGGGTTGTCGCAGGTGGACCTTACGATCCCCCCGGCGTCGGTCCATCAGGTATCACCTCCGGCACCGTCCTCGGGCGACGCCGTCACCGATGCCTCCCTCGCTCCGGGTCCGACGTCGGAACGGCGCCGCTGGGCACCGCTCTCGACGGCGCTTGGGGAGTTTTACTTCAATGAACCGGCCCCATTAATTGACAACCCTGAGTATCAGGAGATGGGTGATGAGGAGTGTTGGGAAGGGTCTGAGGACCCTCTGACCCAAGAGTGTCAGTCTCAAGAGGACTGGCCAGGTGACCTTGGGATGCCAGTGGTCTGGACACCTCTCCAGACACTGGTTTTGTCTCGCCTCCTACCGTGGCTTCGGAGGAGGGGGCAACTTACAGTGTGGTGTTGATGAGGGCTGCCAAGGCCTTGGGCCTTGAGCTCCCCGTCGCGGCTGTGAGAGGTCCTTAAGCCGCAGTCATGCCCGACAGAGCCTCTGCTGCCGTTTAATGAGGCCTTGACCGACGTTCTTTTGGGCCATACTACGTTCCTGCAGTGGTACGGGCTTCTGAGGTGGAACCCAACAGAATACCAAGCCCACGTAATTTTGAACACTGCCCGGGCGAGTATGGACGAGGAGTTTAATTCCACGGGTGGGGCTGCTAGTATTCCCACTATGCAGGATATGATGGGTGCCATTAACGCACTACAAAGTCAGATGCAGGATCTAAGACAAGAGAATGTGGGTTTAAGGCAGGAATTGGGTACGATGAAGGTCCGAGAACAATCACAGCCTAGGGGTCATGTGCCCGTGTTGCAGCCCGCGACATTCCAGTATGATAGAGGGGCCGGACAGGGTTCTAGTACCGGTGCTCCTATTGCTGTAACGGTTACGTCACCTGTCACGGTGCCTTTGGCGGCTCCAGAACGGTTCTCAGGGGACAGTGAGAAGTTTAGCACCTTTATGAATCAGTGCCGCTTGCACTTTATGTGTAGGCCTACGGCCTTCCCGGATGACTCGGCTAAAGTCGCCTTTATCATTTCATATTTGGCTGGCACAGCTGCCCTGTGTGCTATCCCCCTTGTGGATAACGATGATCGAGTATTGTACAATTTCCCTGCTTTTCAGGAATTAATGCGGGGTCTCTTTGCTAAGCATGCTTTCATGCAGGCCAGTGATGCGGAACTCTTAAAGCTGCGGCAGGGCAGGCAGGATTTGTTGACGTACATCTCCACATTTAACCGACTGGTGTCTGAAACTCAGTGGCCTATGGCCAAAAGGACTTCATTGTTCTATCAGGGTCTGTGTGAGGAGCTTAAAGACATAGTGTCTCAGGTGGTTGATCCTCCCAACGATTGCGCTGCTTTCATCGATCTCGTGGTCAAGTTAAATCATAGGCTTTCTGAGAGACGTGGAGAACGCAATCGCTTTCAGGTATCTCGTGGGGGTATGCCAAACATGAGGCGAAACCTGTTGTGGAGCACAAAACAACTCCTGAACCAATGGATATAGGAGGAGTAAGAGGGCCATTGACCGCAGAAGAAAAGAAGCGAAGGAGAGAGAAGAATTTGTGTTTGTATTGCGGTCAGGGAGGTCATTACGCCAGGGAGTGTCCTGTAAAGCCTTCTAGTGCACCGTCTGGTAAGAGGAAAGAGGATAGCTTGTATCCATCAGGACAGTGGTCCTTGTTGTGGGAAGGACCTAGGGGTACGTACGATGTCATGGGTGCAGTAGACAGGGTACCTAGACATTTGTTATAGCGGCTTCTTTGCTGCTTTCATCTAGCAATAGAGTGCCAGTGTTGATCCCAGTGTGTTTTGATCTCATTGACGCTCCTTCCTTTGGTGTAGTGTTAGGGGTACCATGGTTACAAAAGCACAATCCCAAGATAGATTGGGTTCAACGTTTAGTGACCTTGGACTCTGCGCATTGTTTAAAGAACTGCTATCAGGAGGCTACGGATTGGGTGACTCCTTTAACGTGTGCAGTAGGTAGTGTGGGTTCTGTCCCTTTGCAATATGTGGCCTTCCGGGACGTCTTTGATGAGGGTCATGCTCAGGGGCTCCCTCCTCACCGGCCTTTTGATTGTAAGATCGACCTGGTTCCGGGTGCCACTTTGCCATGTAGTCGCATTTATGCGCTCTCGGAACCAGAGGTACTACATGTAGGAAGGTGGATATCTGACTATGGTTGCCCCCAACTTTTTGCCTGGTGTTTTGCTGGTTTTTCGACTTAGTTGACCTGGGGCCCTGCTATTCAGGACCCCAGGCCCACTGCTCTCTCTGTAAAATGGATTCCATGTACCCTAGGTGCATTTACCAATTGGTACTGGGCCACCTTATCAGTCCCTGTACAGCATACCTTAGGTATCCAGGGCATAGGTGTACCCAGGGCCTACCAGGGGCTGCAGCATGTATTATGCCACCCCTGGCTGGCCACCCAAATCTGACACAACTGGATGCACGACAGCTGGGGCAAGGTGGTGTAATCACCCTTTGCTTTAGATATAGTATTCCTATATCTAACCCTAAAATGGACACATATATTCCTATCAGTCACTCCTATGGCAGGCCTTATCAATCCTGAAGGCAGAGCGCTTGGAATTATGTGAGATGGTGCTCTGGCATGAGCTGAGCCCATTTGCAGCTTGCGGAACCAAGTCCTAATAGCTGTTCCATGATAACGCTATACCATATACTCTTAAGTGCATTATGTACCTCGCGGTCAAATGCTAACTTGGGCATAGCGTTATCAAAACATGTTGAGTAAGGTGTCATATGAATTGGAATACTAACCCCTCGCCAATTCTGGCGACGGGGTTAGCATTCCACCCTTCGAGAGGGACACGACATGTATGTAACTGTGAACCCCGGTTAAAGTTAACTCGAGCCTCAGCATCACAAAATGGATGCTGCCACCACAGACACAAGTCTGACCTCCTGCTGCTGGGAGTCCTTCCAGCGAGGAGAGCTCGGACAAAGGGTTTCCTGTCAGGGGCAGTGCTAGCACCATCCCAGACAGGGTTTTGTGTATCCCAGGTAGGCAGGGCTGAGAGGAAGGTGACTGCAAGTGGCACCCCGGTGCTCACTGTGCATATGCCGGCTCAAACCAGTTCCAGGGGCACCCCAGCCTCTGAGTTGGGGAAAGTCCGGACAAAGGAGAGGGGTGTAACCACCCCCCTCCTGGTCCCACCCATGGGCAGGACCTAGTCGCGTGCCAGCCCCTTTTCTTAGGATAAAGGTAGGAGCGGGCCCCCTTTCCAAATTAGGTAATCTTGAATCTTGAACTACTTTCCACGAAAGGAACTCTTGACTTTCTCTGAAGACTCTCCCTTGTGGCTAAGGAGTAGCCACCCTGCACCCGCAGGCACCACCTAAGCATTCCGGTTTGCTGCACGTCCATCCTCTGGATCAAGACTGCCCAGCTCGACGAGACCCGGATTCCCTGGCATCTCTGACCTCTACCTGCATCATCAGCCCAGCTGAGATTCGTGGGTGTGACGAGGCCTGAGGGACGGCCATCTTCAAAACCGGCACGACGCTTAACCAGCACGACCGCCGAGGGATCCTCGAGTGAGTGCTTTGGAGTTTGAGAAGCCCTAACCCTGAGCAGCTCCAGCACCGAAGTCCAGCCCCCCAGCATCCACGAGATCTGCGTGGGGCCCTTCTGCTCTTTACTGCTCACCGCATTGTCCGGTCACTTGCCTGCTGGCTAGTGGCCCACCACGACGATTACACCGCTGGTCTGGTTGCTCCAGACTGGCCCTTGCTCCCTTCCAAAAGAGGAGCACCCCGGACCCTCCTGGTCCACTCCAGACACCGTCTTGACTCCACCGCGTGGGCTTGACTTTGTCAAGGTTTGTTGCCCCAATCCTGGGTCCAGCATCGCCGACAGCAGACACCTTCGTGGGACAGTTCGCACCTCCAGCCTGGTCGCCGACAACGCCTCCTAGCCCGTGTGACTGCAGAGTCCAGGTTCGCCCACTCACCTGGTCGAGGTGACTTCATCCGGTGCCATCCTGGTGCCCACACAATCACTGGCTAGTGATTAAGAACTGAGTCCCCTCTTCTTTCAAGTCATCTCCATCACCGATCCAGGCTTGGATCACACCGAACATCTTCACTGGTCGCCTGCCAGCAACTTCTTCTTTCAGGCTCCATAGACTACAACGAGGATTCCCGACGTCTTTTGAACCCTATGCAGCCGCGGCCCCTGGGCTAGGTAACCTGAGCATTTCAGTGCTCCAACGTAGGTTCACTATCTAAGTGTCCAGATCCTTTTTCGTTTTTAGTCTACCTAGTCGGATTCGTCCGGAAACAGTGACTTTAGAAATACTAGCCTCCATAGACTTTGTCACGCATCCCGCGTGAGAGTGCACACTCTGCACCCGATCTCCCTAGGCCTCCTGCTCCTAACCTTAGGGTTCAGTAGTGTAGTCCTAGCCATCCTGAAGCCTCTGGATCTTGTTACTTACCTGCTAGTATTTCGCATTCCACTTTTAGTGTATATGGTTTTTCGTGCACCTCGGGCATTTGTGTAAATTGTGCAACTTAAAGTATTTTCTTAAGAGTTTTGTATTGTGCTTAGCTCCCTGACTCATAAAGAGTTCAGGGTAGACTTGTTATAAATAAATATCCTTTATTTTTCATAACAACTTGTGTGGTGTCCTTTCACTTGATGTTCAAGGGGTATATGTGGGGGTATAACAGCTGGCTTAACAGGCCCTCTAGAGTTTAGCCTAAAGACTGCTCTTGTCCATGCTACTAGGATAGCTGGTCTATAAGGTTGACTTACAACCAATCATCAATAAGGGTCGTTTGGTATGATACACAGTGATCACTAGAATAGTGAACACTATATATCAGGCCAACTTCTCACACTACATCTCAAGGATTATCTGGATGAGATGTTAAGTAAGGGGTTTATTCGTCCCTCATGTTCGCTGGTGTCCTCGGCCATCTTTTTTATTCCGAAAAAGGAGGGCACTTTGCGGACATGTGTGGACTATAGGGCCCTGAACAAGGCCACGGTGAAAAACAAATATCCACTTCCACTTATTCCTGTGTTATTATATCAGTTGTGGAAAGCCACAGTGTTCACCAAGTTAGATCTGCGGGGCGCATACCATCTTATACGAGTCCGCCCCGGGGATGAGTGTAAGACCGCGTTCAGGACTAAGTATGGCTTGTTTGAGTATTGTGTGATGCCATTCGGCTTGTGCAATGCGCCTGCAGCATTTCAGTTCTTCATTAATGAAGTTTTCCGAGAGTATCTGGACATAAGTGTCATCGTATATCTTGATGACATATTGATCTTTTCAGAGACTAGTGATGAACATCAAGACCATGTGATACAAGTGCTGCAGAAATTAAAGGATTATCATCTGTATGCCAAATTAGAGAAGTGTCAGTTTAGTACCCCAAAGGTGGAGTTTTTGGGTTTCATAGTTTCAGCAGAAGGAGTACAGATGGACCCCAGAAAGATCGAGTCTATCATAGCCTGGCTGGTACCTACTACGGTCAAGGATATACAGGTCCTTTTGGGGTTCGCTAATTTCTACCGGCGGTTTATCGCACACTTCTCTGATGTAGTGGCACCCATGACACGCTTATTGAGGAAGGGGGTTCCCTTTGTCTGGTCTATAGAGGCACAGGAGGCATTCCAGCAGTTGCTTGGGAAATTCACGACAGCGCCCGTGTTGGTGCATCCTGATCCTGCCCTGCCTTTCTTCGTTGAGACAGACGCATCATTGTGTGCAGTGGGTGGGGTGTTGTCGCAGAGAGACATCGAGACAGGAGCTATGCACCCCATTGCCTTCTTTTCGAAGACGTTGTTTCCTGCTGAGCGTAATTACACTGTGGCAGAAAGGGAGTTACTGGCGGTTAAACTGTCTTTTGAGGAGTGGAGCCATTATCTGTGGGGGGCGAGACATACCATCACTATTTACACTGATCATAAGAAATTGAAGTTCTTTCGTTCTGCTCGTGCCTTGTCACCACGCCAGATGCGGTGGGTTCTTTTTTTCAACGAATATGATTTTGTTATTACCTATAGGCCCGCGGCACAGCAGGCGAAATCTGATGCTCTCTCTCGCATATATGTGGATGTAAGGGATGCTGGATTGTCAGGAGACGTACGCCCTATGATAGCTGGTGATCGCATTGTAGGGGTAACATCGGTGGACGAATTTACAGCATCCGTGAAGGACCGTCTAAATCAGATGGACCTAGTTATTTATTTATTTATTAATAATATTTATAAAGCGCGAACAATGGCCCTTGGGCGTCTCGGCGCTGAATTATCTGCAGGTATTTACTCCAAAGAGGAGAGGGTCTGAATTTACTGGTTAAACAGCCAGGTTTTTAGCTGTTTGCGAAATGACCAGAGTGAAGGGCTTATTTTTATTGAATGGGGCAAAGTGTTCCATAGTTTTGGGGCTGATACCAGGAACCTTCGATCCCACCAAGAAACCGATTTGGTACGGGGAACCATTAGGTCATTTAGAGTGGACGAACGTAACGATCTGGGAGGACAGTAAGGAGTCAGATTTTGTGTGAGGAAAGCAGGTCCTTGGTTGTGCAGAGCCTTGTACACAATACAGAGGGTTTTGAACTTAATCCTATTTCTAATTGGTAACCAGTGTAGGTGTCTAATGGTTTCTGTAGTGGATTGATATTTAGGAATTCTGCCCAGGAGCCTGGCTGCTGAATTCTGGATAACTTGCATTTTATTTATGACTCTTACTTGTGCATTCTGATAGATACATCTGCCGTGTGGATTCCTCACCTTGTGAATATCCCCCTTGCGTCAGCAACGTTCGGAAAATTCTTCGTAGCATGCCGGCGTGGACGACGTCATAGGAGCACGGCTTCACGCGCGACTCCGTCTGACGTCACCGACTCCACATAAGGCCCACGTCGGCGTGATGACGTCAGTTCCCTTTTTTCCGCGTCGTCGACGCTAACGGTTTCTGGGATCTTCTGCGATACTTTTGTATCTATTCGCTGTTTAGCTGTAATTGTTTCACTATCGGATTTCGCTTCATCGCCGGAGATGTCGTCGAGGAAGACAGGCTTCAAACAGTGTGGTTCCTGCACCCGGATGATGTCGATCACCGATCCGCATCCCGTCTGTCTGTGGTGTCTTGGTTCGGGACACGATGTCAAGAACTGTCGTTCCTGTGACAAGATGAACCCCAAAGCCTTGCGTGAGCGGGAGGCGAAGCTTCTGCTTGCTAAGGTGAAGGAAAGGGAAGCCGGAAGGTCTTCGAGGTCAGTGTCCAGGCGCTCGAAGTCGAGACAACGGTCGCGGTCGAAGTCAAGGTCGGCTTCGAGGGCGAAGTCGAGGTCGGCTTCGAAGGCCAAGTCGAGGTCGAGAGAGAGATCAAGGTCCAGAGGGAGGTCGAGGTCCGGTTCCAAGTCGGCCTCGGGCCATGCTTCGGGCTCCTCGAGAAAGAAGCATAAGAGGAGTAAACATCACTCCAGACACCACTCTGGCAAGGAGTCTTCGGATTCGAGGAAGAAGTCGAGAAAACATCATAAGGACTTCGTGTCTCCTTCTCCAGCTCAGTCTCACGTTGGTTCTCCAGTTCATGAGCCGGAACCGGATCTGGAGTCGCACCATTCATCGGTGCATGAAGAAGAGGTTCCTCGAGCACCGACTCCGGTTGTGGAGCCTGAAGAACAAGAGGGCCAGGGTGCGCCCTTGCCGGATCAGCCTCCTTCGGAGCGGCCGTTGGGTTCGTACCCCCCCTTTCCAGGTCCAGGTCAGGATCCCTCGCAGTTTTTAAACGCCATGTTTGGTGTTTACTCGAGGGCGATGTACCCCGCTGGTGCGCCTATGGGTCCCATGGGTCCTTTGTCTTTCAATTTGGGTGTGCCCCAGGCTTATGCCCCGGCCCCATTTATGCCGTTTATGCCGACGCCTTGCACTCCTTGGCTCGGTACGGCGCCGCCGAGGTCGTCGACTTCGCATGCGGCTTCGCCGACTCCGGATCGGCCTCGGGTGGATTCGGATCGTGGCACTTCCCGTCCTCCGGCTCCTCGCTCGACGTCGGCTCCGGCGCCGTCGGAGTCGTTACCGGATCCATCGACTTCGGTCCGTATGGTGTGGTCGAGGCGCAGGGCACAACGCCTCTTGGAGGAGAAGGAGTTTGTGGACTCCGAGGTTGAGGAAGGAGAGTTGCATGAGGGGGATTGTTTTGAGGACCTTCAGGATGCAAGTGGCTTGGAACTTTCTCCTGAATGGGGTTTGCCAACCGTTTCTGACACACCATCTAAGGACTTGGCACCCTATCATGTTGTCATAAAGAAGGCTGCAGAGTTGCTAGGCTTGACTTTGCCCACAGTTGAATACAAGCCCAACATCCTTACGGAAGTGTTGCATTCGCCCTCTTCTATTGTGGAGCCTACGCTTCCTTTTACGGATGCATTGACTGAACCGATAAAGGAGGTCTGGAAGAGGCCTTTATCTGCTCCTGCAGTTTCCAGGTCAGTGGCAAGGCGTTACAGGGTGGCTCCTGATGACCCTGAATTTCTTTCCTCGCATCCTGCACCGGAGAGTCTGGTAGTGCAGGCCGCCTGTTCCAGCAGGGCTGCGGGTTCTTTCCCTCAGGTGCCAGCAGACAAGGACTCAAAAAAACTGGACCAGTCTGCTAAAAAGATTTTCTCCTCGGGTAGCATGGCCTTGAAGTCCACCAATGCTACTTGCCTCTTGGGGAGATACGTTCACGCGTTGATGGACTCTGTCAAACAGCTTTCTGCTAAGCTTCCAGAGGACGATAAGAAGAACTTTAACGAGGTGGTCGCTGATACTCAGGCTGCAGCTCGTATGGTCATACAGAGTGGTATGGACACGGCGGACTCTGTTGCCAGAATTATGGGCTCCACTGTGGCTACAAGAAGGGCTGCATGGCTTAAGTCCTCTGATTTTTCTACTGACGTTCAGTCTACTCTGTTGGACTTACCGTTTGATGGGACAGGTCTCTTTGGCAAGAAGGCTGACGTAGCTCTGGAGAGATTCAAAGACAGTCGGGCTACGGCGAAGTCTTTGGGCCTTCAGACGAGGGGCTCTGTGACTAGAAAGTATAGGGGTTTTGGCAGATCCAATTTTCGTCCCTACAATCAAGGACAGCAGCAGCAGCAGCAGCGCCAGAATCCTCTGTATAAATCCTACAGAGGAAAGCAAAGGGGCCGTGGTCGTGGGCGCCAGGTCTCCTCCTCCTCCTCCTCTTCCTCTAATAGCCAACCCCCTCCCCCTGCAGCAAAGCAGCCCTAGATCCGCCATTCTGGATCATGTGGCTCCGGTGGGGGGTCGGCTTACTCATTTTCTACGGGATTGGGAATTGGTTACATCGGATCTTTGGGTTCTCAATCTCGTAGAAAATGGGTATGCACTTCCTTTCCAGGAGTTCCCTCCCAATTACCCTCCTTGCCAGGGTTTTTGTTCGGAGGACCACCTTGTTCGCTTGCAGGAAGAAGTCCTGGCTTTGTTCAAGAAAGGTGCGATAGAGGTGGTTCCAGAGCAGGAAAAGGGTCAGGGATGCTACTCCCGGTATTTCCTGATCCCCAAGAAGGATGGCAGGTTACGTCCAATCCTGGACCTCAGGATTTTGAATCTCTATCTCAAGCAGGAGAAATTCAAAATGCTCACTCTTGCGCAGGTTCTTCAAGCGCTGTTGGAAGAAGACTGGATGGTGTCGATCGACTTGCAGGATGCGTATTTTCACATCCCGATCCTGAAGTCGCACAGGAAGTATCTCCGTTTTACGGTGGGATCGCAACACTACCAGTTTGCGGTCCTTCCGTTTGGTCTTACTACTGCGCCTCGAGTTTTCACCAAGGTGATGGCAGTGGTGGCTGCACATCTCAGGAGGTCGGGGATACCTGTATTCCCGTACCTGGACGACTGGCTGATCAAAGCGGAGTCGCCCGAGAAGGTGCTTCATCACCTGCAAGAAACATCGCAGCTGTTGTTCAGGTTGGGTTTTTCAATAAATGTGCCCAAATCTCACCTGGTGCCCTCCCAGCGCAACCTGTTCATAGGTGCGGTACTGGACACTACTGTATGTCGTGCATTCCCTCCTCCGCAAAGGATTCGCGACATACAGGAAATGATTCCTTTATTTCACAATGGAGCGGTTGTTCCGGTCCTGAAGGTCCTTCGCCTGCTCGGTCTGATGGCTTCTTGCATTCTCCTGGTCAACCATGCACGCTGGCACATGAGGGCACTCCAGTGGTGCCTCCGCAGGCAGTGGTATCAACACAATGGAGATCTCGGGGAGTCAGTGAGGATCTCCAGAGAAACTGCAGCGGATCTGTCTTGGTGGGGCGTGGAAGGCAATCTGTCACAAGGAAAGCCTTTTCAGCTTCCACCATCGGTGGCCACGGTGATAACGGATGCTTCCACTCTAGGGTGGGGTGCTCATCTGGGGGATCTGGAGGTCAAGGGTCTTTGGTCTCCAGAGGAAAGGCTGCTTCACATCAACCTTCTAGAGTTACGGGCGATACGTCTGGCACTCAAGGCCTTCCTCCCTTCCCTTCGCGGTCGGTCAGTTCAAGTCCTGACGGACAACACGACCGCGATGTGGTATGTCAACAAGCAGGGAGGAGTGGGGTCGCAGTGTCTCTGCAGGGAGGCTCTGCGCCTCTGGTCCTGGGTTCAGGACCACCAGATTTGTCTGATGGCAAATCATCTGGCCGGGGTTCTGAACGTGCGCGCAGACATTCTCAGTCGTCAGTTCTCTGCCGACCACGAGTGGAGGCTTCACCCGGAGGTTGTTCGTTACGTCTTTCAGATGTGGGGGACTCCTCGGGTGGACCTGTTTGCCACTTGCGAGAATGCTCACTGCCCGTCATTCTGCAGTCTCCAGTATCCGATGCAAGGAGCATTGGGGGACGCGTTTCAGTTGAGCTGGAGAGGTCAGCTCCTTTACGCGTTTCCTCCCATACCCTTGATTCCTCGGGTTCTGAGGAAGATTCGCCAAGACCGGGCCCAAGTCATTTTGGTCGCCCCGGATTGGTCAAGAAGGGTGTGGTACACAGATCTTCTCCACCTCTCCTCTCACACGCCGCTCCGTCTCCCTCTCAGGGCAGACCTCCTCTCTCAGATGGAGGGGCAGGTTCTACACCCCCACCTCCAGACATTACACCTTCATGCATGGAGATTGAACGGGGCAATCTGAACTCTTTCTCTCTCCCTAACGATGTGGTGGATGTCATACTTTCTGCCAGGCGTGACTCCACCAAGTCCATTTATTCGTATAGGTGGAATAAGTTTGTGTCTTGGTGTAGGGAGAGGGATGTTGACCCGTTAAAGGCTCATTTGTCTGATATTTTGTTGTTTGCTCTTTCTCTGGCACGGCAGGGGTTTGCTGTTGCCACTGTCAAGGGATACCTTTCGGCTTTATCGGCATTCCTCTGCTTGCCGGATCAGCCCTCTCTTTTTAAATCACCTGTGGTTTTAAGATTTTTGAAGGGGCTCACTAATAAGTTCCCTCCTTCTCCCTTTATTGTTCCTCATAGGGACTTGAATCTTGTGTTAACCTATCTGATGGGTTCGCCGTTTGAACCCTTACACAAGTGTCCAATGAGGCTTCTTTCTTTTAAGACGGTCTTCTTAGTTGCAATTACCTCGGCAAGGAGGGTAAGTGAGCTTCAGGCTCTTAGTTCCAAGCCCCCGTTTTTGTCCATCCATGCTGAAAGAATGGTTCTTAGGACCAGGGCTGCTTTTCTGCCTAAGGTGGTTACTCCCTTCCACCTAGGTCAATCCATTACCCTTCCTACCTTTTATCCTCCCCCACACCCTTCCAAGGAGGAGGAGAGGCTTCATCGCCTGGACCCGAAGAGAGCGGTTAGCTTCTATCTTGATAGGACTAAAGACTATCGTATAGACGATCAGCTCTTCGTGGGTTTTGCTGGCTGCAAGAAGGGCAGAGCGGTGCACAAGCTCACACTTTCCAGATGGATTATCCTGTGCATCAAGATTTGCTACTCTCTGGCGGGTAAGGACCCTCCTGAGGGTATTAGAGCTCATTCAACTAGAGCAAAGTCTGCTACTTCTGCATTGTCTAGGGGTGTTCCTGTTGAGGACATTTGCAGGGCCGCGACTTGGGCCTCCCTCCACACTTTTGCAAAGCACTACTGCTTGGATGCTGAGGTGAGGAGGGACGGCCACTTCGCGCGCTCTGTTCTCCAAGATTTCCTGGTGTAGCAGAGTGGACACCCTCCTCCGGGAGTGGGGACTGCTGTGGGAATCTATTCACAAGGTGAGGAATCCACACGGCAGATGTATCTATCAGAAGAACAAGTTACTTACCTTCGGTAACACTTTTTCTGGTAGATACAATATCTGCCTGTGGATTCCTCACTGACCCACCCGCCTCCCCGTTGTCCACTCTGCTATACCTGGTGTTATGTGCAAATGTAATTATGATTTTATCTGATTTTGTATAGTTTTGCACTTTGAATGCATTTGTTTTGCATGTACTGTGTACATTGTGTATATATATATATATGTACTTGTTGGTCCGTCCGGGTGCCTCGAAGGCACGGAAAAAAGGGCGGAACTGACGTCATCACGCCGACGTGGGCCTTATGTGGAGTCGGTGACGTCAGACGGAGTCGCGCGTGAAGCCGTGCTCCTATGACGTCGTCCACGCCGGCGTGCTACGAAGAATTTTCCGAACGTTGCTGACGCAAGGGGGATATTCACAAGGTGAGGAATCCACAGGCAGATATTGTATCTACCAGAAAAAGCGTTACCGAAGGTAAGTAACTTGTTCTTTATGAACAAAGCATTGCAGTAGTCCAAAGTGGACAATACCAGCGAAGTTACCAAGATTTTACCGGCCGTTTCGGGGAGGAAGGGAAGGATTTTCTTTAGGAGTTTTAGTTTGTGAAAGGCGGAGGAAGCAATTTGATTGGCGTGTGGGAGAAAATTGAGGCGGTCGTCGAAGATCACTCCCAAGTTCCTCACTTTACTGACAGGTTTAGGGGGGGGTCCAAGGGACACGGGCCACCAAAAAGAGGACCATTCTGGGGTCAGTTGTCCAAAGATGACCACTTCCGTCTTATCGGAATTAAGTTTTAGGCAATTGGAGGCCATCCAGTCCTCAATTGCCAACATGCCCTCTTGAAGTCTTCGGCTATTTTGTGGCCGTTATTTTTAATGGCGAGGACCAACTGCGTGTCGTCTGCATAGGAGGTAAGGCTCATCCCGTATGCTCGAATGATGTTGGCTAGGTCCGACACATAGATGTTAAAAAGTGTCGGACTTAGGGATGAGCCTTGAGGTACCCCACATGGCAGCGACAGATTGGATGATTGAAAGGAGCCCAGTGTGACAGCCTGAGTCCTGTCAGCCAGAAAAGATGCTAGCAGTTTCTTGGCTGTTTGTTGGAAACCCATGTTTTCGACACAATCGATCAGAATAGAATGATCGACTGTGTCGAAAGCAGCCGACAGATCTAGCAGTATTAATACTGCTGTCCCCAACGTCTCGGATGGTTCTGATGTCATCTGCGGCTTTAATTAGAGCCGTCTCCGTACCGTGAAATCGGCGGAAGCCAGATTGGGTCTCATCGAGTAGATGGTGTTCCTCTATAAAAGCAGACAGTTGTTGGGTCATTGCTTTTTCGGCTATTTTTGTCAGGAATGGAAGGCTGGCAAGTTCCTTGGTTGTCACTACCCCAGGTATTGGTCCAGGACGGTCTGTTGTATCATGAGGGTTGGTTGTTTGTTCCCCCTGCATTGAGAGAATCAGTGTTGCAGTGGTGTCATTCTTCTGCATTGGTAGCACACCCAGGGGTACAGAAAACAAAGGAAATGCGTCTGCGGTGGTTTTGGTGGGATACCTTGGCCCGGATCATACAGGGTTACGTGGCTGCCTGTCCAGTTTGCGCCACTAGTAAGCCTACACATACTAAACCGTCTGGGCTAATACAGCCCTTGGAAGTACCACCGACTCCCTGGCATACGGTTAGCATGGATTTTGTAACTGACCTTCCTTCTGCCTTAGGGTTTACGGCCATATTTGTAGTGGTGGATATGTTTACAAAGATGGCCCATTTTATCCCATTGCCTAAAATACCTACGGGGAAGGAGATGGCATCAGTGTTCATGAATGCAGTGGTGAGGATCCATGGGCTGCCTTCGGCTGTGGTATCGGACAGGGGAGCTCAGTTCGTATCCCATTTTTGGACAGAGCTTTGCTCTGTGCTGCAGGTGAAGATTAGGTTGTCCTCTGCATATCACCCACAATCTGACGGGCAGACCGAGCGCACGAACCAAACCATGGAACAATATCTTCGGTGCCTCGTGTCTTCTTTGTCATGTAGTTGGGTGACGGCTCTCCCTTTGGCGGAGTTTGCATATAATAACAGCTTGCACTCCGCTTTGGGAATGCCGCCTTTTTTTTGTTCAATGGGGTACCATCCTAGGGCCTTAGCTATACAACCTACGGGTCATGTGCCAGCCATAGATGATGTGTGTAAGACGTTGAGTACCATCTGGGACGTTGCCCGGGTTAATTTACGGGAGGCCAAGGCCACAATGAAAATACAGGCTGATAAGCATTTGGCGCCGGCTCCTGCCTACAGGGTGGGTGAGCAGGTGTGGTTGGCCACTCGTAACCTCAGAATGCAGGGGTCCCGTAAATTGCATCCTAGGTACGTGGGTCCTTTTTCCATTGTGCAGGTGATCAACCTGGTGGCTATGAAGTTGGGATTGCCCGATGACTACAGGATTCATCCTGTATTTCACATGTCCCTATTGAAGCCTTATGTGCCATCTGACCAGAAGTTGCCGCCTCCACCTCCTTTGTTGGTTGATGGTCAGGAGGAATTCGAGGTTCATGCTATCTTGGATTCCCGACGTAGGAGGGGTCAGTTGTTTTATCTAGTGGATTGGAAGGGGTTTGGACCTGATGATCGGACCTGGGAGCCGGCTGGTGGGGTGCATGCTCCTAGGCTGGTTCGGTTGTTCCACAGACGCCATCCCTCTAAGCCCCGTCTGGAGGGGAGGGCTGTTGGGGGGCAGGTACTGTTAGGATCCCGGCACCTCTGTCCTCTTTCTATGGCCATGTCTTTCGCTGTCACATGACTTACCAGGGGAGGGTATTTAGTTTTGTTACACCCCTGTAGTGGTGCTTGGTATCTTTCCATGTTTGGTTCCAGGTCCTGGGTATATGGTCAAGAGATCGGTTCCTGATTTAGTCTGCTCGCGGGCCCGCGAGCACAGTCTTCAACCTCCTTCATCTGTTCCCTGCCCTGCCTTTCAGTCCCGTGATCGTGTTCCTGATTCCTGATTCCCCTCCTCTCCCCTTCCGAATTCCGCTTTTTTGCCGAAAGCACCCTATTGTTCGGACTGCCAGATTTTGGGGTTACTGGGGATCCAGAACCCCTTATGTTTTAGAGACTAGGTGGAGATTGCTGATACTGACGCGCGGCTGTGCGTTTATGTTTTGTCTCCCGTCTCTACTTCCGCATATTTTGCAGCCTGGTAGCATCGTTGTGCTGGTTTGGGTGTATTCCAAAAAACAATTTGATGGACAGAATGTAGATCAATGCCTTACATTCACCCCAGTACAAGGATCTGGGCCTAAATCCATCGTTTTTTGCACTCCACACCACCCTGGGTCAGATAATGGCTTTATGCAAATCAGCTCTGACCCTGTGCCCCATGGGAACAGTCCAGTCCGAACTACAACAGCCATATCTTTCCCAGACCGGAATCAAGCATCCGAGGACCGGACCGGTTTCGAGGTAACACCTCTCATCAGCCCGGCTAGCTTGACTCCAGTGGTGTGGAGGCTCTGGGACCCACGTCTGAGCTACCCCAGTACACTCAGGGAGAAAATTACAAAAAACAATTTGATGAACAGAATGTAGATCAATGCCTTACATTCACCCCAGTACAAGGATCTGGGCCTAAATCCATCGTTTTTTGCACTCCACACCACCCTGGGTCAGATAATGGCTTTATGCAAATCAGCTCTGACCCTGTGCCCCATGGGAACAGTCCAGTCCGAACTACAACAGCCATATCTTTCCCAGACCGGAATCAAGCATCCGAGGACCGGACCGGTTTCGAGGTAACACCTCTCATCAGCCCGGCTAGCTTGACTCCAGTGGTGTGGAGGCTCTGGGACCCACGTCTGAGCTACCCCAGTACACTCAGGGAGAAAATTACAAAAAGCGTTCTCTCCAAGGAATGCAGACACAAAGGTCCTGATCTTTATCGTTTTCCCTTCTGCCCTTTGAGTCCTTCTTTTAACGTGTGGATAAGACTAAGTAGGGTTTTTTTCTGTCCTTAGCTGACTTTTTCCCCCTCATTGTTATTGGAGACGGGTTTTGGGATTAGTTCATTTCATGTTGGCCCCTTGTACTTCTTCAACACATTGAAGATGCCTTCACAAGACCATCAGTGCACCAATACCTGGTAAGAGAGTCAATGTGTTATTTATTGAAAGTGAACGACATGGTCATGGCAAAAGAAGGGATGGGGACACAGTCTGGTTTTCCCTATGTAGTAACGTGCCTTATTCTTTAAGTGCAGCGACGTGGAGGTTGTTATCCTGGTCAGACGTTGTCCCTCCCCTGTCTCTTCCCTTGTTATTCCCACCCTCTCCCGATGTTCATCTGATTGCTCAGTGTGAGGTTTCCATTGAGCGGCAGGTGGGCAGGGGTAGCGGGTTGGGCCATACAACGTTCCTGCAGTGGTACGGGCTTCTGAGGTGGAACCCAACATCATCCAGGCGTCCACTTCCCAGACCGCATTCCCGTTGGCTCTGCCGGACAGGAAATCCAAGAGGTACGAGATGTAAAGTAAAAAGGTCTTCTCCTGCCTTAGTCTGGGACTGCGGTCTTCCAACACCGCATGCCTCTTGGGCCAAGCCCTTGTGGAGGGCCGGGATGCAGCAAGATATTCTATCCGGTGTGGGCTGGATACCACCGACTCACTAGATAGAGCGATGGCAACGACGGTGGCGATTAGACGCCACGCCTGGTTGTGGTCCGCCAACTTTTCGGCAGATGTCCAAAACACATTGATGGACATGCCGTTTGATGGCCGTCGCCTTTTTGGCGACAAGGCAGACCATGCGCTTGAGCGCTTTAAGGACTCCAGGGCTATGGCTAAGCCCTTGGGCCTCTCGGCCCGCGCCAGCAAATGGGTGCCATTCGCTCCTTTCGTGGCCAAGGAAGGGGCGCCCCCACACGTGCTGCCAGCCACATGCCGCAGGCAACCATCCAGCGCGGTGGCGGCCGTGGATATCGCCATGGAGGCGGTTGGGGACAACGGTGAGGCCAGTCCACACCCTCCCCTGCAGCATCCACCTCTAAACCCTCCTAGTCCGTGCTTTTTCGCCGATGTGACGCCAGTGAGGGGCAGGGTTCGCCATCACCACTCTCACTGGCGCATTGTCACTTCGGACAGGTGGGTGCTGCAGATCGTCCGAAGGGGCTACTCCCTCCCCTTCGAGACGACTCCTCAAGCCATGCCACCGCAACACCACCGGGTATCGGGGGATCATTTGAGGCTTCTCCAGGAGGAAGTTTCGGCCCTCTTGGCCAAGGGGGCCATCGAGCGCGTTCCTGGGCCAGAAGTAGGACTTGGTTGCTACTCCCACTACTTTCTGGTACCCAAGAAGGGCAAAGGGGGCCTACGCCCTATCTTGGACCTACTGAACGTCAACGGCTTCCTCCCAAAGGAGAAGTTCAAAATACTGACTCTGGCTCAGGTCTTGGCTGCCCTGGACCTGGGAGACTGGATGGTAGCGTTGGACTTGCAGAATTCCGATTTCCACATCCCCGTCCTGCCGGCCCACTGGCGCTACCTGCGGTTCACGGTAGGCCACGAGCACTTTCAGTTTACCGTGCTCCCCTTCGGCCTTACCAGCTCCCCCACGGGTGTTCACGAAAGTGGTAGCGGTGGTCGCAGCTCATCTGCGCAGGTTAGGGGTTTCAGTCTTCCCCTACCTCGACGACTGGTTGTTGAAGGCGGGCTCGCCCCAGACAGTCATCAGCCACCTCCAGACGACGGCAGACCTCTTGCACCAGCTGGGGTTCTCCATCAATGTGCCGAAGTCACACCTGTGCCCCTCTCAGAAGCTCCTTTTCATCTGAGCGGTTATCGACCCGGCGCAGTTTCGGGTTTACCCACCGGAACAGCGGGTTCGGGATATACAGGCTTTGATTCTAATCTTTCAGCCTTTATCCCGAGTTTCAGTCAGGTTGACGCTGCGGCTTTAGGGGCTGATGGCTTCCTGCATCTTTCTGGTGCATCACGCCCGTTGGCGGATGCGGGCTCTGCAGTGGGACCTGAAGTTTCAGTGGGCCCAGCATCAGGGCAACCTGTCCGACCATGTCCTGATCTCGGCGGGCACTGCGAGACAGCTGCAGTGGTGGCTCACGGACCGCGATTGGGTCAGCGGCAGATCCCTCTCCCTTCCCCAACCGGAGCACGTAGTTGTGACGGACGCGTTCCTCCAGGGCTGGGGAGGCCACATGGGAGAGGTGGAGGTCAGAGGCCTCTGGTCTCCGGCGGAGTCCCGACTCCATATCAACCTTTTGTAGCTGCGGGCGATTCGTCTAGCACTGAAGGCATTCCTCCCCTCTGTCCGGGGGAGTGTAGTGCAGGTATTCACGGACAACACCACCGCCATGTGGTACTGCAACAAACAGGGTGGGGTGGGGTCGTGGACCCTCTGCCAGGAGGCTCTGCGCCTCTGGCAAAGGCTGGAACATCAGGGTGTGACCCTGGTGGTTCTACACCTGGCAGGTCCTCTGAACGCCAGGGCGGACAAACTCAGCCGCCGGTGCATGATGGATCACGAATGGCATCTGAACTCGGACGTGGCGCAAGGTCTCTTTCTGCAGTGGGGAGAGCCTTGGTTAGATCTATTCACCACCGAAGAGAATGCGCAATGTCATCAGTTCTGCGCGTTGGAATTTCCTAGGTGGCACTCGCTCGGAGACGCTTTTTGTCTCGAGTGGAGTTGCGGTCTGTTGTACGCCTTTCCGCCTATACCATTTCTGCCCAGAGTGCTGAAGAAGATCAGGCACGACCAGGCACAAGTCATCCTTGTGGCTCCGGACTGGGCACGAAGGTACTGGTATCCCGAGCTACTCAGTATGTCAGTCGATCCCCCCGGTTCGTCTGCCTCTTCAGGAGGACCTCCTGTCGCAGCAGCAGGGGACGGTCCTCCACCAGAACCTGTCCAGTCTCCACCTCCATGCTTGGGGATTGAGCGGGGACAGTTGAGGCCATTTGACTTGCCTCCTGAGGTCTGTAACATCATTCTGGCAGCCAGGCGTCCCTCCACAAAGTCGTTATACGCCTGCAGGTGGAACAGGTTTGTGGCATGGTGCACAGCAAAGGCTGTGGATCCTCTTTCTGCCCCTCTTTCTGAGGTTCTTCTCTTCCTTCTTTCTCTTGCCCAGCAGGGCTCTGCTCTGGGCACTATCAAGGGCTACCTTTCTGCTCTTTCAGCCTTCTTGAGGCTGCCTGATCAACCTTCTTTGTTAATCGATTCTTGAAAGGCATCACACATACGTTCCCTCCTGTTCCCTTCGTGATGCCTCAGTGGGACTTGAACCTGGTTATTACTTTTCTGATGTGCGCTCCCTTTGAGCCACTTCACAACTGTCCTCTCTGCCTCCTTACGTTGAAGACAGACTTCCTGGTAGCCATCACCTCTGCCAGGAGAGTGAGTGAGCTCCAGGCTCTATCCTGTAAACCTCCTTTCCTTTCGGTCCATCTGGACAAGGTTGTGTTGAGGAAAAGGCCCTCTTTCCTGCCCAAGGTAGTCACAGCCTTCCACATTGTGCAATCCATCTCCCTGCCCACTGTCTTTCCGCCTCCGCATCCCTCAAGAGAGAAAGAGAGGCTCCACTTTCTGGACCCAAAACATGCGCTCTCTTTCTATCTAGATCGCACATGCTAGTTCTGGGTGTATGACCAGCTCTTTGTTGGTTACGTGGGCGCCAAGAAGGGGAAAGCGGTACACAAACGGACCATCTCGGGGTGGATCATATTGTGTATCCATGCTTGCTACTCCTAGGCCAAGAAGGAACCCCATGTTGTGCTGAGAGCTCATTTCACTCGAGCCACGGCGACTACAACTGCCTTGGGCAGGGGAGTGCCTTTGCAGGACATTTGCCAGGCAGCTATGTGGGCCTCGCTGCACACGTTTGCAAGACACTATTGCCTGGACAGCCAAGTCCGGAGGGATGGCTTCTTTGGCCGTTCCGTCCTCCAGGACTTTCTGGTGTGATTATTGGTTTGCAGACCCACCACCGGGGTTGGTATTGCTGGGGTATCTATTCTAAGGTAAGGAATCTATCACTAACGTGTCTCTTTCAGATGCACAAGTTACTACTTGTGTAACAATATATCTGTAAGAGACATTAGTTAGTGATAGATTCCTTACCGACCAACCCATCCTCCCCGTTCTGCGAACCGATATTTAGGGTTAAGGTCATCCCCTTTCAGGGCCCTAGTTTCAAGGCACCAGTGTTGGTTTTTAGCATAGCTCTGCGTTTCTGGCGCGGTAAAGCTGTGTCTAAGAACTGACGTCAGCACGCAGAGGCGGCATCTAAGTACTCGGACGACGTCATCACGGCGCCGCCGCCAACAGACGCGGAGCCACAGACAACGCCTACCGACGCGCAGGGGTACTGCTACGCAAAAGTTTCCGGATCCAGTCTGACGCCTGGGGATATTCTAAGGTAAGGAATCTATCACTAACTAATGTCTCTTACAGATATATCGTTACACAAGTAGTAACTTGTGCTTATTGGCCCCAGATGCGCAAGACTTCAGATGTGCATTGCAGGACCTGTCAGACTTGCCAGGCAAGTGGGAAGAGTGGGTGGAAGCAGAAGGCTCCTCTCCAGCCCTTCCCGGTGGTCAGTACACCATTCCAGCGAGTGGGATTTGACATAGTTGGGCCTCTGGACCCCAGGACAGCCATGGGCAACAGGTTCATCCTGGTCCTGGTGGGTCATGCCATCCGGTACCCTGAAGCCATCCCTCTGAGGACCGTGACGGCCCCCCTGGTGGGACAGGCACTGATAGGAATTTTCTCCCGAGTGGGATTCCCTCTAGAGGTGGTATCTGACAGGGGCACCAATTTCATATCCAAGTATATGAAATCCCTTTGGCAAGAGTGTGGTGTAACCTACAAATTCACCACACCTTACCACCCCCAAGGAAATGGGTTGGTTGAGAGATTCAACCGAACTCTGAAGGGCATGATTATGGGTCTGGAAGAATCCATGAGGCGTAAGTGGGATGTCCTCTTGCCATGCCTTCTCTTTGCATGCTGTGAGGTGCCTCAGAAGTCTCTAGGATTCAGCCCCTTTGAGCTTCCGTATGGTCACCCAGTGAGAGGACCTCTGAGTTTGGTAAAGGAAGGCTGGGTGCAATCTCCCCAGGAAACCTCCCCAGAATGTATACAGTTACATGCTGGCCTTCAGAAACCAAACCAGGTGATTCAGGCAACTTGCTGAGGCAAATCTGGAAGCCAGCCAGGAAGAGATGAAGCGGTGGTACGAACAGAATGCCACTCTGGTAGAGCTTCAACCTGGACAAAAGGTGTGGGTCTTGGCCCCAGTGGAGCCTTGTGCACTTCAGGATAAGTGGACAGGTCAATTCGAGGTTGTGGAGCGCAAGAGTATTGTCACCTACCTGGTGGACTTGCAGTCTCCCAGGAACCCTTTGAGGGTCCTACATGTTAACCGCCTTAAGCCCCACTTGGAAAGGTCCGAAGTGGGCATGCTCTTGGCAACTGATGATGGGATGGAGGAGGAGACTGAGCCTCTTCCTGACCTCTTGGTAGCCTCAGAGCGAGATGGGTCAGTGGATGGAGTTAACCTCTCACCCACCCTGACGCCAGAACAACAGGATGATTGCCGACAATTGCTGGGGCAGTTTCCAGATCTGTTCTCCCTGGTTCCTGGTATCACAGATTAGTGCGTCCATGATGTGGATACAGGAGACAGCTTGCATGTAAAGCACAAGGCTTACAGAGTAACTGACAGGGTCAGAGCCTGCATCACGGAGGAGGTCTCCAAAATGCTTGCTCTAGGGGTGGTTGAATCCTCCAGCAGTCCTTGGGCCAGCCCAGTGGTCTTGGTCCCAAAGACTGCAGCGCCGGGAGCCACACCTGAACTCCAGTTCTGTGTGGACTACAGAGGACTCAATTCAGTAACCAAGACTGATGCGCACCCCATCCCCAGAGCTGATGATCTCATCAATCGGTTAGGGGCTGCTCAGTTCCTCAGCACGTTTGATTTACCGTCTGGGTACTGGCAGATCGCCTTCACTGATGGGGCCAAAGAGAGGTCAGCATTCTCCACACCAGATGGGCATCTCCAGCTCCGGGTTATGCCATTTGGAATGAAGAATGAACCTGCCACCTTCCAGAGATTGGTCAACCAGGTGTTGGCTGGACTGGCTGAGTTCAGCGCCGCCTACCTGGATGACATTACAGTGTTCAGCAGCACACGGGAAGAACACTTGCAACACCTCTGGGAAGTGTTGATAGCACTGCGCAAGGCAGGCCTCACGATCAAGACAAGCAAGTGTCAGATCGGGCAGGGTTCAGTGGTGTACTTGGGACACCAAGTGGGGAGCGGCAAGGTGGCACCCCTACAACCCAAGATTGAGACTATCCTGGCTTGGGAGCCCCCCAAAACCCAAACTGAAGTGAGAGCCTTTCTGGGTCTCACACGGTACTACAGCAGGTTTGTCAAGGGGTATGGCAGCATTGTTGCGCCCTTGACAGAGCTGACTTCTAAGAAGCAGCCCAGGAAAGTCGTCTGGACTGACACCTGTCAGAAAGCTTTAGACACACTGAAAACAGCCATGGGCACGGCGCCCGTGCTCCTGACTTCTCCAAGGAATTCCTAGGGCAGACAGACGCTTCAGAGCATGGTGTAGGGGCTGTTCTCTCACAGATGACTGAGGAGGGCTGGGACCAAGCTGTAGCCTTCATCAGTAGGAGGTTACTTCCCCGGGAACAAAGGTGGAGTGCAATTGAGCGAGAAGCATTTGCTGTGGTCTGGGCATTGAAGAAGCTAAGACCCTACTTGTTTGGGTCTCACTTCCGGGTTCAGTCAGACCACAGGCCCCTCAGATGGTTGATGCAAATGAGGGGTGAGAACCTAAAACTGTTGAGGTGGTCCATTTTCCTACAGGGTATGGACTTCACGGTGGAACATCGCCCTGGCACAGATGACGCCAATGCTGACGGTCTGTCCAGGTTTTTCCGCCTTAGTGTTGAGGAACTCTCTGGGGTAGGGTAGTTCTCCCCACATTCCAGCTGGAGGGGACACGTGTTAGACCTTGTACTTTGGCGTGAGTCTCCCTTCCACTTTTTGCTAATGTGCCTCAGATGTTTTGCTGGTGTTAGCTGCTCAGGGCACTGTGCCACAGCCAATCCGTGCCGCAGTGCAAGTGCTCCCAATGTAAAGTCTATCTGTAATTGATTTCCATGATTGGCTCATTTGTCTTACTATTAGTCCCCAGTAAAGTGCACCAGGAGTGCCAGGGCTTGTAAGTACAAATACTGCTAGTGGGCCTGCAGCGCTGGTTGCGCCACCCACAGAAGCATCCTCTTAAAATGTATCTAAGATCTGCTATTGCAGAACCTGCGTGTATTCTGGTACTGTCATGCTGGCTGGGCAAGTGCACACACTTGCCAGCCTCTAAACCTTCCCTTCACTTCATGTGAGTCACCCCTATGGTAGGCCCTAGGGCAGGGTGCATTGTAAGCATAAGGTAGGACATGCCCTGATGTGTGTGGCATGTCCTAATAGTAAATTACAGCCATTTTCGTTTTTCACTATTGTAAGGCTACCTACTCTCCATAGGCCAGAATGGGCTGCTGGAATTATTACACTATATAATCCCAATAGACTGAGGGAGCATGGTAGAAAGTCAAGTTTAGTATGCCTGAACTCAGAATAATAAAATACTTCTTTTAGTAAAGTTTATTTTAATATCCTGTGTTTGCAAATGCTACTTTTAGAAAGTTAGCATTTGCTTGCCTAACCATTTCAGCCCTCCTCTGCCAGGATGTGTATCTGCTGTCTGGGTTGTGTGAGTGACAGGGATGGGGATGACAGTTGGTGAATGAAGGGATTACACCAGAGTGGGTGGTGGGAGTGCCCCTTGACTCTGAATAGGGCTGTGCTCGGCCACCACAATGCTGGCTCCACCTCCTGGGGAGCGACTGATGACTCTGCCTGACACCAGGCCCAGGAAGAGGGAGGACTGTCAACAGAGTGCTCCTGACTGTACTTGTCATCTCAATGCTGGCTTCACCTCCTGCGGAGCGCCTGCTGCCCCTGCCCCTCACACTGAAAGAAGAAGCCAGGAACAGCAAAACAAAGTGCTCAGAGAATGAAATGGACTATGCAAAGGCCCCCCTGGCCTGAAAGAACAAAAGAAACTGACTATAAATGGAGGAGCCCAACTCCTAACAAATCAGATCCAGTTTTCCCACAACGAACCTCTGCCCAACTAGAAGGACCAAAGAAGAAGCTGAAGGACTGACCTGCAGTGGCGCCTTGCTGAAGAAGGAGAGGAGAAGACCAAAGAGGACTTTGCTTTGCTGTGCTTAGAACTATCTCCAAGGGCTTGTCTGAGCTTGCCCCCTGAATTGAACCCCAGGACCAATGGGTTCATTGTGCTTTGGCTTGTCTGCAACTTGCAGCCGTGTCTTTCCTCCCGCCGGAGTTAAAGTCTGCACCCCCTCCTAGGGCTGTGGCACCCGGGAGCTTGCCTGCCTTTCTGCCCGTTGAGTGCCTCGCTCTGCCGGAGCCGCGCTCTGGCCCTCGGGTCAGGCCGCCTGCTCCTCTGCCACCCTGCCCGCTATTGGAGAGCGTGGAGTGCTTCCTCGCCCCTCCTGCCGGAATCCTGGTCAAGAGCACATTCCTAAGCCTGTACTGCCACCCGTGCGCTGCATCGTACCTGGCCGCCCTGCTTTGCCCTCTGACCGCTGGAAGAGGCCGCGCCGCACCTCGCAGGGACCCTCCCCCAGTACGGACCGTATTGGAGGCGGCATGCCGCGCCCCACCTTCCGGAGACCACCCGCCACATCAAGAGACCCCAAGGCATGCTCCGCCCCCTGTGCATACTCGCTGAGTACGACTCGGCCTACAGACGTCGTCGTGTGGACCGGAGCGCATCAGACACTTCCTCCACCTGTCAGCACAGTGCTTATCATGGACTCGGGCCGGCAACGTTCTTATTTTCCCATAGGCCCTGTGCACTTTAAATTGTTCCAGTACGCTCCTGCCTACCAGCCTTGTACGCCGCAGGCCTGAGGTGCGTACCCCGAGCAAGAGCCTTCCGTTCGTCTTGAAGTGCGAGTCCCACAAGAGTGGTACGACTCGTACCCCGCAGCACAATCGACCGCGCCGTACACGGTGTACCGCGAGACGCGTGGGAATCGGCAGGGCCTGTTCTCTCTGCCCGAATGAAGTGAACAGAAGTGCTACAAAGCACACAGACCTAACGGACCTTGCCCCAGAGACCTGAAATAGTACCCTGGGTGTGGTGGAACTGTTTTTAAGATAACTACAACCAGATGGAAGCAACCTAAGCATTCTTGTGAACTTGAAAGAAACACTTGCCATTTTTAAATCTTGAGGCCCCAATTTTAAAACGTTACAGAAGGTCTTTACTTACCTACATATATTTTTACATAAAGATTACGTATTGTTTTATACAATCTACAGCCTTGTGTCCATTTGTGGGGGATCATTGGATTTTCTGCGTGTAATCATAAATGCTTAACTGACTAAATGCTCTTGGGATTAGCCTTGACTGCTCGCGCCATGCAACCTAGAGGGTAAGTAGGGGTTATTCTTAAAGGGTAGATCACTTGCCCTGTCTAGAGGAGAGGGTCCCTGTTTGTCACAAGTGTATACCTGTGCCAACCAGAGACCCCCAATTCTAACAATCATGCTTATGTTTTAAAAGTGGGAAATGCTTGGTCTGTTGTCCTTTCCCCATGCCTTTATTGGTTATGCATTTGTATATATATGTCTGAAAGAAAGATAGATTCCTTACCTTAGAATAACCCCCAGGCGTCAGACTGGATCCGGAAAGCTTAAGTCAGCAGTACCCCTGCGCGTCGGTAGGCGTCGTCATATGGCTCTGCATATGTCATTGGCATCGTAGTCGCTGAGATGACGTCACTGGAGCTACTTAGACAATCCCACTCACGCTGATGTCAGTTCTTTCTTTGTCCGCACCAGCAAGCGCAGATCCGGAGAGAGCAGTACCCCCAGTCAATTTTTGACTGACCGTCTCAGGACTTTTGTCTCTGTTTTATGAGTCTTTGACTCCTGATGTGTAGAGATGCCTGGTTTTAAATATTGCACGGCTTGTCCCCGCACGATGTCAGTGACGGACCCACACCGTGAGTGTCTCTACTGACTGGGGCACGACTCCGAGTCGTGCCCGGAATGCCGGGCCCTGGCTCCGAAAACTTTGTGGGAGCGGTCCCGAAAGTTGCTGGAGGCCCGGGAGTCGGCTTTGTGCCGTTCAAGGTCCTGGTCCCATGGGAGGTCGAGGGACCAGTCGTGGAGCCGCCATCATCATCTTTCAATGAAGTCTTCGCACTCAGAGTCAGGTAAGGCGAAGCACAAAAAGTCGAAGAAGCAACTTCGCTCTTTGCCTTCCCCTAGCATGTTGCACGACCCTTTCCGGGTCCATTGGCCAGTCCGGCCAGGCTGCAGAAGTTCCTGTGGAGAAGTGTGGCTCACTGGTTAGAGCAGGCAGACCCTGAAGCAGAGGTCAGACCCGGGACCAGGGTTCAATTCCCGACGCGGCAGGGTCTTGAGCTCAAATGTCCATGGACTCGATAATTCTCGCTTCGGTGCCTGACCTAATCATGGGTTCACACTCTGCAACTCTGGGCATTAAGCTTGCTTAATCTCCACAACGGCCCCCCCCGCGGCGGGATGCCTGGCTTTCACCTTGGGGATGCCCTGTAGGGGCTATCTCACAGGGAAAGGCCAGGACGGGTTCCCAAGGCAAGCGCGGAGATACCCCTTCAGGGGTCGATTCAGGCGCTATATAAGAAACATAATAATAATAATAATAACAATGGCACAGGTCTTTGGCCCATCGGGCCCCGTCGGCAAGCCTTCGGGCCCCGCGGGTCGGACTGGGGGTCCTCGCTCTTCTAAGTCATCAGCTCTGGTCCCGACGTCATTGACAACTCCGGTCTCGATGTCGAGAGACCCCCATGGATCCATGCTTGGATCCCAGCCGATGTCGGTTGGCCTCGTACAACCTCCATTGACATCGACGACCGAGCCGCTGCCCCCAACGTGGGGATGGTGCCGGACCGGTGTCAATCAACACCGATTCTGACGCAGATGGGGAATTTCTATCTGTTTCTCAATCCACCTCCTTCTTTTCTGCCTGCCCGGCAGGTTGTGGAGGATGGGGAGGACTGGGAGGGGTCTGAGGACCCTCTCGCAGCCCAGTGTGAGTTGACCCGGATTGGGAAGAGGACATGGGGATGCAGGTGACCTGGAATTTATTCCAGAACCCGGCACACTATTTCCTCCTATAACAAAAACAAGGACCCCCTGATAAGGATACCGTTCCTGGGTCACTATTTCCTCCTACCATGGCTACGGAGGAGGGTGGTACATATTCTGTGGTGTTGCATAGGGCGGCCGAGGCTCTCCACCTCGAGCTACCTATGGTGGCCATCAGGACTAACCTCCTGACAGAAGTGCTTCGGCCGGCATCTTCCTCTACGGAGCCGCTGCTGCCCTTCAGTAACGCACTTGCGGAAAATGGAACCATTTGGGAAGAACATTTTTACTTCCACCAGTTCAGGCCTGTGGTCTGTGAACACTGCATACCTCTTGGGCCATTATTCCCATTCTGTATGGGACACAGTTGCGCAGGTACTGCATCAGTGGCCAGAGGAGGCCCACACGGTGCTCTCCCAAGCTATTGCTGAGGGGAGAGACGCACCCAAGTTCACGATTTGTTGTGGCCTTGACACCGCCGACTCGCTGGGCAGAGCGATTTCCATGACAGTGGCGCTACACTGCCACGACTGGCTGAGGACGACTGGCTTTTCCGGGGATGTCCAGAACACTCTCATGGACATGCCTTTTGATGGCACTCGCCTTTTTGGTGACAAGGCAGATAGTGTGTTGAAGCATTTTAAGGACTCACGGGCTATGGCCAAGTCTAGGGCCTTTCAGCCATGCGCACTCTTTCCGCTTCTGCTTTTGGCTCCTTTCGTGGCCAAGGAAAGGACGGCCAAACACATTTGTTTCAGAGTCACAGGCCTGCGCAGCAACATTCTCAGAGCAGCCGTGGATGTTGGACCCACAGAGGTGGGTCATGGGGCTAGCAGGCGGGTCAGTCCACCACCTCCACCTGCAGCAACTGCCTCCAAACCTTCCTAGTCTGGTGTTTCAAGCCCACCACACACCAGTGGGTGACAGGATTTGCTATCACCTCCCCCACTGGCACTCCATCACTTCGGACAGGTGGGTTCTGCAGATAGTCCGACGGGGCTTTTCCCTCCCCTTTGAGAGTACCCCTCCAGCCATGCCACCTCAGTACCACTGCATGTCAGAGGATCACTTGGCACTTCTCCAGCAGGAAGTTAAGGCACACTTGACCAAGGGGGCCATTGAGTGCATTCTGATGCCACAAGTAGGTCGTAGTTGCTACTCCCACCACTTCCTGGTTCCAAAAAGGACAAGGGCCTGCGTCCTATTTTAGACCTTCGGAACATTAATTGCTCTCTCCGGAAGGAGAAGTTCAAGATGCCCACACTTGCTCAGGTCTCCTCTGCACTAGACCCAAAAGACTGGATGGTAGCGTTGGACTTGCAGGACGCTTACTTTCATGTCCGCGTCCTGCCGGCCCACCAGTGATACCTACAGTTCACGGTAGGCCACGAGCACTTTCAGTTCACTGTGCTCCCTTTTGGCCTTACCAGCGCACCTCGGGTGTTCACGAAAATGATGGCGGTGGTCACAGCTCATCTGCGCAGATCAGGGGTGTCAGTCTTCCCCTATCTTGACGACCGGCTGTTGAAGGTGGGCTCGCCCCAGGCAGTTGTCTCTCACCTCCAGCCTACGGCCGATATCTTGCATTTGCTAGGGTTCTCCATCAAAGTGCCAAAGTCGCACCTGATTCCCTCTCAGAGGCTCCTTTTCATCGGAGCGTTTCTGGACACGGCGCAGTTTGGGTTTATTCTCCTGAACAGCGAGTCCGGGAAAATCCGATCTTTTGGCCCTTTTCCTGGGTTTCGGTCAGGATGACCCTGAGGCTGCTGGGCCTCATGGCCTCCTGCATCCTGCTGACCAATCATGCCAGATTGCATATGCAGGCTCTGCAGTGGGACCTGAAGTTCCAGTGGGCGCAGCATCAGGGGGACCTGTCCGAGTATGTACAGATCTTGGAGGGCACTGCACAACAGTTGCAGTGGTGGCTCATGAATCAGCATTGGGTCAGCGGCAGATCCCTCTCCCTTCCTCAACCGGAGAACACAGTGGTGATTGATGCGTCCCTCCTGGGATGGGGCGGCCACATGGGAGAGGCAGAGATCAGAGGCCTCTGGTCTCCGGCGGAGTCCAGGCTTCATATCAACGTTCTGGAGTTCCGGGTGATCCTACTTACACTGAAAGTATTCCTTCCCTCTGTCAAGGGTAGAGTCGTGCAGGTGTTCACAGACCACACCACCGCCATGTGATGTTACAACAAACAAGATGGGGTGGGGTTCTGGATCATATGTCAGGAGGCTCTGCGCCTCTGGACATGGCTGGAACGTCAAGGCATTTCCTTGACGGTTCAACTCCTGGCAGGTTCTTTGAACGCCAGGGCAGACGAACTCAGCCGCAGGTGCATGATGGATCACGAATGGCGACTTCACTCTGAGGTGGTGCAAGGTCTCTTTCAACAGTGGGGGGAGCCTTGGTTAGATCTATTCGCCACGGAAGAGAATGCGCATTGTCATCACTTCTGCGCGTTGGAATTTCCAAGGCGGCACTCGCTCTGCGACGCTTTTCGTCACGAGTGGAGCTGCGGTCTATTGTATGCCATTCCACCTATACCACTTCTACCAAGACTGCTGAAGAAGATCAGGCATGACTGGGCCCAACTCATTCTTGTGGCTCCGGACTGGGCTCAAAGAGTTTGGCTTCCCGAGCTACTCAGTATGACCATGGATCCCCCAATCCGACTGCCTCTTCGAGAGGATCTTCTGTCGCAGCAGCAGGGGACGGTCCTCCACCCGAACCTGTCCAGCCTCCAACTACATGTGTGGAGATTGAGTAGTGACAATTGAGTCCTTTCAACTTGCTTCCTGAAGTCTGTGATATCATTCCGCCTGCCAGGCATCCCTACACTAAATTGGTATACGCCTGCAGGTGGGACACATTTGTGGCATTGTGCACAGCAAAGGCGTGGATTCCCTTTCTGCCTAACTTACAGAAGGCCTTTTGTTCCTTCTTTCTCTGGCCCAGCAGAACTTTGCTCTGGGCACTATTAAGGGCTATCTTTCTACAGTTTCGGCCTTTCTCAGGCTCCCGGATCAGCCCTCTCTTTTCATGTCCCCTGTTGTAAATAGATTTCTTAAAGGCATTACTCACCTTTTCCCTCCTATTCCATTTGTAATGCCACAGTGGATCTTGAATCTGGTTCTTACCTATTTGATGAGAACTCCCTATGAGCCGCTTCACAACTGTCTTCTTTGTTTATTAACTTTGAAAACGGCTTTCCTGGTTGCCATCACCTACGCTAGTCGCGTGAGTGAGCTCCAGGCTCTTTCCTGTAAGCCTCCTTTTCTGTCGATCCATCCGGACAAGGTTGTGCTTCGCACTCGTCCTTTCTTCTTGCCAAAGGTTGTCACTGCCTTCCACATCGGGCAAACTATTACCTTGCCCGCTTTCTTTCTGCCAACGCACCCTTCCAGAGAGGAAGAGAGGCTCCACTGTCTAGACCCAAAACATGCTCTCTCCTTTTTTCTGAATCGCACACAACAGTTCCGGGTGGATGACCAGCTCTTTGTTGGCTACTTGGGTGCCAAGAAAGGCCGGGCTGTACACAAGAGGACTATGTCCCACTGGGTCGTCGGGTGTATCAAGGCCTGTTATTCTCTGGCTAAAAAGAAACCTCCGAAGGGGTTGCGCACCCATTCTACCAGGGCGACAGCAGCTACTACTGAATTGGGACGTAGTGTACCCCTGCAAGACATCTGTCAGGCAGCCACGTGGGCCTCGCTGCACACTTTTACTAAGCATTATTGCCTTGACAGTCAAGAGTGAAGAGACAGCTTCTTTGGCTGTTCTGTTCTCTGTGACTTTCTGGTGTGATCTTTGTTCGCAGACCCACCACCGGACTTGGTATTGCTGGGGTATCTATTCTAAGGTAAGGAATTTATCACTAACGTGTTTCTTTCATATGAACAAGTTACTTACCTTCGGTAACGATATATCTGTAAGAATCATTAGTTAGTGATCGATTCCTTACCGCCCCACCCATTCTACCCGTTCTGCGAACTGATTTCTAGGGTTAAGGTCATCCCTTTCAGGGCCCTGGTTTCAATGCACCAGTGGTCCGTATCTTGCATGGCTCTGTGTTCCTGGCGCGGAAAGTCATGTACAGAACTGATGTCAGCGCACGTGGGTGCGTCTAAGTAGCTCCAGCAACGTCATCTCGGCGACTATGAAGCCAACGACGTAAGCGGAGCCGTACAACAGCGCCTATTGATGCTCAGGGGTACTGTTGACGAAAGTTTTACGGGTCCAGTCTGATGCCTGGGGGTTATTCTAAGTTAAGGAATCCATCACTAACTAATGTTTCTTACAGATATATTGTTATTGAAGGTAAGTAACTTGTTTATTTAGTATACTATGTATTCATGTGAAAATGTGTTGCTCCGCCCGTTTGACTTAGTGGCACAGAAAAAATGAGTGGAACTGACGTCAGCACGCCGTCGAGGTCCTCTTATGGCTCCGATTATGTCATACGGAGTCGCGAGTGGAGCCGTCTTATTATGACGACGACGTGGGAGAGCTAGGAAAGAATTTCCACAGAATACTGGTGCAGGAGGTATCCTAAAGGTGAGGAATCCACAGGCAGATACTCTTTCCACCAGAAAAAGCGTTACTGAAGGTAAGTAACTTGTTTGTTAAGAGGGCAGCCGAGGTCCTTGGACTGGAGCTGCCCTCAGGGTAGGTCAAGACTAATCTCCTGACCAAAGTGCTTTAACCTGGGGCTTCCACATCTGAAAGAAACACGTTAGTGTTAGATTCCTTACCTTAGAATATCCCCAGGCGTCAGTCTGGATCCGGAAACTTTTGCGTAGCAGTACCCCTGCGCGTCGGTAGGCGTCGTCTGCAGGCGTCCCCTGCGGCTCCGCGTCCGTCGTCGGCGTCGTGCGCCGTGATGACGTCGCTGGAGTACATAGACGCCGCCTCCGCGCGCTGACGTCAGTTCTTCTTTTTTCCGCGCCAGTGGACGCAGATCTGGAAGAGCAGTACTCCGGTCTTTGACCAAGTTTTTCGACTTTTTTCTCTATTGTGCCTGATAGGATGCCTGGATTTAAGAATTGCGATGACTGTGAGCGCACGATGTCGGTCACAGACCATCACCGCCTCTGCCTCCGGTGTCTGGGCCCCGACCACGACGTGGAATCGTGCCTCGACTGCCGGGCCCTTACCAACAAGGCTAGGCGGGAGCGGTCCCGCAAGCTGCTGGAGCTCCGGGTGTCGGCCCCACGTCGGGACCGGGAGCGGTCCCGGTCCGGCCGGAGGTCGGGGGAGCGTTCGAGGGAGCGGTCGCGGAGCCGCGCTGGGCGCTCCGGAAGTCGACACCACTCGTCAGGCTCGTCAGGTAGGAAGCACAAGAAGTCGGGGCGTCGTCATCGTACCCCCGACTCCCCCCGACGCTCGCGCGATGCGGCCGGGGGCTCGGGTGACCCCAACCCCGCGGCTCCGCGAGAGTCGCCGGCGCGGCCTGCCTCATACCCTCCGGTCCCTGGGCATGGCGCGACGCCTGAGGAGATCGAGGCGTTCCTCATGGCCATGAGGGCGCTCGCTTCTCCGACGGGGCCTACGGCGCCTTCGGGCCCAGTGCTACCGTCTGGGGGCCCTGGCGGTTCGGGTGTCCCTGCCTCGGCGCCGTCGGGTGCTCCGGGCCCGGCGTCGCCGACGGCTCCGACCCCGGCGCCGCAGGGGCCTTCGGGATCGGCGCCGGCTGGTCTTCCGGCCTCCCCGGCGCCGTTGCCATCGGGGTTACCCCCGGCGCCGCCCCCGCGCGGCGCCGGTTCTCCACTGCCGGTTCCGGCCGGCGGTGGGGTTCCGGCGCCGGCTCCGGGCGGCGCCGTCCCCTTACCTTCTCCGACGCCGGACGCGGCGCCGGATGGGCGTCGCACGACGCCGGTCCCGGCGCCGATGGGGCCCATGAACCCTGAGGAGCCGGTCTTCATCATTGACTCCGAATACGGAGAGGATGAGGAGTACGGTGAAGGTTGGGAGGGGTCCGAGGACCCTCTGGCTCGCGAGTGCCAGTATGACCCGGACTGGACGGGTGACTTGGGGGATGCCAGTGGTTTGGACGACTCCCCTAACCCTGGTTTGATCTCTCCTCCAACCGTGGCATCGGTGGAGGGAGCTGCCTATTCTGTGGTGCTGATGAGGGCTGCCAAGGCCTTAAACCTTGAGCTCCCCGTCGCGGCCGTGAGGCCTAACATCCTCACCGAGGTCTTCAAGCCGCAGTCATGCCCTTTGGAGCCTCTGCTGCCGTTTAATGAAGCCTTGTCTGACGTTCTGTTGGGCACGTGGTCCAGGCCCGCTTCAGGTGCGCCTGTTGATCGGAACGTGGCCAGGCGCCACCGTCCTTGTCCGGACGACCCCAAGTACCTGTCTACCCACCCCACTCCTGAGAGTCTGGTGATCCAGGCCTCGACCTCCCAGTCCGCATTCCCGTCGGCCCCGCCCGACCGGGAATCCAAGAGGTATGACCAGTTTGGAAAAAAGGTCTTCTCGTCCATTAGTTTGGGCCTGCGGTCTTGCAACACCGCCTGCCTCTTGGGCCGCTACACCCACTCTGTGTGGGATACGGTCGCGGAGCTGCTGCCAGAATGCCCCATGGAGGTGCGGGCAAAGCTCGGTCAAGCTGTAGCTGAGGGCCGGGATGCAGCGAAATATTCCATTCGGTGTGGTCTTGATACGACCGACTCGCTGGGCAGGGCTATGTCTACGACGGTGGCGATTCGCCGTCACGCCTGGCTGAGATCCGCCAATTTTTCGGCTGATGTCCAAAATACCCTGATGGACATGCCGTTTGATGGCTGTCACCTGTTCGGTGACAAAGCGGACCACGCGCTGGAACGCTTCAAGGACTCCAGGGTCACGGCCAAGTCCTTGGGTCTCTCGACCCAGCGTCAGCAACCGGGTTCGTTTCGTCCCTTTCGTGGCCAAGGAAGGGGCGCCCCCACACGTGCTGCCAGCCACGCGCCGCAACAATCCTTCCAACGCGGTGGCGGCCGTGGAAACCGCCGTGGTGGCGGTCGGGGACAACGGCGGGGTCAGACCACACCTTCCCCCGCAGCATCTACCCCAAAATCCTCCTAGTCCGTGCTTTCGGCCCCATGTGACGCCAGTGGGTGGCAGGGTTCGCCATCACCACGCTCACTGGCGCACGATCACTTCGGACAGGTGGGTGCTGCAAATTGTCCGAAGGGGCTACTCCCTCCCCTTCGAGACCTCTCCTCCAGCCATGCCACCGCAGAACCACCGTGTGTCGGGGGACCACTTGACACTTCTGCAGGAGGAAGTTACGGCCCTCTTGGCCAAGGGGGCCATCGAGCGCGTTCCTGGGCCAGAAGTAGGGCGTGGTTGTTATTCCCACTACTTTCTGGTGCCCAAGAAGGACAAGGGGGGCCTACGTCCTATCTTGGATCTAAGGAACGTCAACGGCTTCCTCCGGAAGGAGAAGTTCAAGATGTTGACGTTAGCTCAGGTCTTGGCTGCTCTAGACCCGCAAGACTGGATGGTAGCGTTGGACTTGCAGGACGCCTATTTTCACATCCCCGTCCTGCCGGCCCACCGGCGTTACCTGCGGTTCACGGTAGGCCAGGAGCACTTTCAGTTTATCGTGCTCCCCTTCGGCCTTACCAGCGCCCCACGGGTGTTCACAAAGGTGATGGCGGTGGTCGCAGCCCATCTGCGCAGGTTAGGGGTTTCAGTCTTCCCCTACCTAGACGACTGGTTGTTGAAGGCGGGCTCGCCCCAGACAGTCGTCCACCACCTTCAGATGACGGCAGACCTCTTGCACGACCTGGGGTTCTCCATCAACGTGCCGAAATCACACCTGTGTCCCTCTCAAAAGCTCCTTTTCATCGGAGCGGTTCTGGACTCGGCGCAGTTTCGGGTTTATCCTCCGGAACGGCGGGTTCGGGATATTCAGGCTTTGATTCCCATCTTTCAGCCGCTATCCCGAGTCTCGGTCAGGTTGACGCTGCGGCTGCTGGGACTGATGGCTTCCTGCATCCTTCTGGTGCATCACGCCAGGTGGCGGATGCGGGCTCTGCAGTGGGACCTGAAGTTTCAGTGGGCCCAGCATCAGGGCAACTTGTCCGACCACGTCTTGATCTCGGAGGGCACTGCGAGACAACTGCAGTGGTGGCTTACGGACCGCGATTGGGTCAGGGGCAAGTCCCTCTCCCTTCCCCAACCGGAGCACGTTGTCGTGACGGACGCGTCCCTCCAGGGCTGGGGTGGCCACTTGGGAGAGGCAGAGATCAGAGGCATCTGGTCTCCGGCGGAGTCCCGGCTCCATATCAATCTGTTGGAGCTGCGGGCGATTCGTCTGGCACTGAAGGCATTCCTCCCCTTTGTCAACGGGAGTGTAGTGCAGGTGTTCACCGACAACACCACCGCCATGTGGTACTGCAACAAACAGGGCGGAGTGGGGTCGTGGACCCTTTGCCAGGAGGCTCTGCGCCTCTGGCAATGGCTGGAACGTCAGGGCGTGACTCTGACGGTTCAACACCTGGCAGGTTCTCTGAACGCCAGGGCGGACGAACTCAGCCGTCGGTGCTCGATGGATCACGAATGGCGTCTGAACTCGGTCGTGGCGCAAGGCCTCTTTCTGCGATGGGGAGAGCCTTGGTTAGATCTATTCGCCACAGAAGAGAACGCGCAATGTCATCAGTTCTGCGCGTTGGAGTTTCCAAGACGGCACTCGCACGGCGACGCCTTTCGGCGCGAGTGGAGTTGCGGTCTGTTATACGCCTTTCCGCCTATACCACTTCTGCCCAGAGTGCTGAAGAAGATCAGGCGCGACCGGGCCCAAGTTATCCTTGTGGCTCCGGACTGGGCTCGAAGGTACTGGTATCCCGAGCTACTCAGCATGTCAGTCGGTCCCCCGATCCGCCTGCCCCTTCAGGAGGACCTTCTGTCGCAGCAGCAGGGGACGGTCCTCCACCCGAACCTGTCCAGTCTCCACCTCCATGCTTGGAGATTGAGCGGCGGCAGTTGAGGCCATTTGACTTGCCTCCTGAAGTCTGTGATGTTATTCTGGCAGCCAGGCGTCCCTCCACTAAGTCGGTATACGCCTGTCGGTGGAACAGATTTGTGGCATGGTGCACAGCAAAGGCTGTGGACCCTCTTTCTGCCCCTCTTTCGGAGATTCTTCTGTTTCTTCTTTCTCTTGCCCAGCAGGGCTCTGCTCTGGGCACTATCAAGGGCTACCTTTCTGCCCTTTCAGCCTTTTTGAGGCTTCCTGATCAGCCTTCTTTGTTCAAATCCCCGATTGTAACTCGATTCTTGAAAGGCATCACTCACATGTTTCCACCTGTTCCGTTTGTGATGCCTCAGTGGGATTTGAACCTGGTTCTCACTTTCCTGATGTGTGCTCCCTTTGAGCCCCTTCATTCTTGCCCTCTCCGTCTCCTGACTTTAAAGACGGCTTTCCTGGTTGCCATCACCTCTGCCAGGAGGGTGAGTGAGCTCCAGGCTCTTTCTGTCCAACCTCCTTTCCTGTCCATTCATCCTGACAAGGTGGTTCTGAGGACTAGACCTTCTTTCCTGCCCAAGGTTGTTTCGGCCTTTCACATCGGGCAGTCCATCACCCTCCCTTCCTTCTTCCCGCCTCCGCATCCTTCAAAGGATGAAGAGCGGCTCCATCGTCTGGACCCAAAACGTGCGCTTTCATTTTACATGGATCGCACACGCCAGTTCCGGGTGGATGACCAACTGTTTGTTGGCTACGTGGGTGCGAAGAAGGGACGGGCGGTTTGTAAACGAACCATCTCTCGATGGGTCGTCCTCTGCATCAAAGCGTGCTACTCTTTGGCTCGGAAGGAGCCTCCTGTTGGGCTGAGGGCCCATTCCACTCGGGCCACGGCGGCTACTACTGCCCTGGGCCGGGGAGTCCCCTTGCAGGACATTTGCCAGGCGGCTACGTGGGCCTCGCTGCACACCTTTGCGAGGCATTACTGCCTGGACAGTCAAGTCCGGAGGGATGGCTTCTTTGGCCGTTCTGTCCTCCAGGACTTTCTGGTGTAGTTTTGTATTGGTTCGCAGACCCACCACCGGGGTTGGTATTGCTGGGGTATGTATTCTAAGGTAAGGAATCTAACACTAACGTGTTTCTTTCAGATGAACAAGTTACTTACCTTCGGTAACGATATATCTGTAAGAAACATTAGTTAGTGTTAGATTCCTTACCGAACCCACCCATCCTCCCCGTTCTGCGAACTGATACCTAGGGTTAAGGTCATCCCTTTCAGGGCCCTAGTTTGTACATGGCACCAGTGTTGGTTCTCTCATGGCTCTGCGTCTCCTGGCGCGGAAAAGCTGTGTGCAAAGAACTGACGTCAGCGCGCGGAGGCGGCGTCTATGTACTCCAGCGACGTCATCACGGCGCACGCCGCCGACGACGGACGCGGAGCCGCAGGGGACGCCTGCAGACGACGCCTACCGACGCGCAGGGGTACTGCTACGCAAAAGTTTCCGGATCCAGACTGACGCCTGGGGATATTCTAAGGTAAGGAATCTAACACTAACTAATGTTTCTTACAGATATATCGTTACCGAAGGTAAGTAACTTGTTCCTCTGAACCCCTATTGCCCTTTCATGAAGTACTTACGGATGTCCTTCTAGGAACATGGTCCAAGTCTACCACAGGGGCTTCTGTGAAAAGGACGATTGCAAGCTGCCATTGCCCAGCTCCAGGTGACCCAAAG